>NC_064905.1:5814943-7089983 GCF_929443795.1 Astur gentilis | reverse complement strand
ATTCTCAAGGTGGTTCAACTTAGTTAATGCATTATACCGGAGAACACGGCATAAATAAGCTTCTGCTTAATACTGGTCAGCTTGGGGATCTTTGCTGTTTCTCATTTCCACGTGCAGACCTTCCAAGTCCTGATTGGTCACTCTCCAACACAAGTGTATGTTGGTATATTTCAGAGAGTCATCCTTACAGCATTTTAATTACTTTTGCATCCTACCTACTTACGCTACCATATTTTTACACCGTGGCCTTACAGAAAGTGCCTGCAGCCATACCAGTTCAGATTAAGTCTTCGCCTCATGCCCCTCCATTCCCTAATTATACAGAATAAGCAATAGGAGGAATTAACAACCATCCAAATTTTGAAAATAAGGCCATCATTAAACAGGTGTTTTATTTCTGGCACATTGGAAAATTCCCTAGTAAGAGGAAAGTTTGTGTATATGGAAGCAGTGATTCCTCACTAATCTGAAAGTGTGGAATAAGCTCTTTGAGAAGCTAAATTCAATTGCTAATCTTACTGTTGTCTGTTTCAGTTATGACTTGTATTTTCTTTTCTTCTAATATTAATATATAATTGTATGAATAATTTAAAATGACACCACATATAGGACATTCTGTCATTGATTTATAGATTACCAGTTTTTTTAATAATGAAATGGAGGAGCTTTTACATCAACACAAATACAAAAATCATCCCCCTACAGCATGTTTTAGGAGAGGTAAAATGGAAAAGTATAACTGTAATGATTAAAAAGGTTCCATGAAAACATTTGCAAGATAAAGGCGATGAATCACAGAACACCATTCAAATTCCACTTTTGGCCTATTTTTTGTGCCTACAGTTCTTATTTTTTGGCCTGTCATTGGATAGTGGTGTCAGTATAATTGGCATATGGAGCTGAAAACCATGGGCTGTATCATTGTTTCTCAGCTCGCAGGAAGGAGATGCATTTGCACGTGTTCAAAGTCAGCCGTAGCTAGAAATAGTTTCCCATATGGGTTGTGGGGTTACAGCTCCAGGAAAGTAATTTTTTTTTTTTTTCAAAATTAGCCTATTTGACTGTTTAGTTCTGGCCCTTAAGCTGTAGCTCCTGAGCTAGGACCAGAGGGGTGCAGTATTTGTACTGCTTGTTCAAGCATCTGGAGCTGTGGTTTTCCCTCCCCTGGCAGCATGGGAAAAGGCAGGACTCGGCACTTGAATTTGGAAGTTTTCAGGCCACAGGTACAGTGCTGTGTTTAAAACCATAGGTTATTCAGACACCAGCAGGGGGTAAAAGAAGCTTAAGAATTACTTGTAACGCATCTAGAAGGCAATTTTTAATATTTGTGTTAAAATACAATGTAAAAAAGTAATGTATGTTACTTAGGCATTGGTTTAATGTATGTCATCTATATGTTGTGTTACACATGTAAAAATATTGGGAATGTGTAAAAAACAGTGGAAAAAAAATTTTCAGGAAATTATTTAGATCAATTCACCTGGACATTTTTTTCCCATGGAAATGTCCAAGCGCTGTTTCTATGGGAGTGAAGTAAAAGAGCGGTAGGGGAAATAATAAATGTAAACATAATCACCTACATTAATGTGGTCAAATTAGCCAGCAGAAAAAAACAGAATAGTGGTATCTTGATTGTAGAGCAAAGGTGAGAACAGAGGTGGTTGTAAATTGGCAATTGCTATAAAATAAAAAAGGAGGAGACTGCTGATAGTGCAAAGCGTTGAAACATATGTAGTGTTTAAAAGAATTCAGGCATCTGAAGTTCAAAAAACCCTCCACAAACCCTAAAAAAAAAAAAAAAAGTATCTTAAACTACCTTATCAGTACAGATATGTTCTCAGCAAAGGAAGACTCTAGTTAAGTGTACGTAATAGGTGTTAGTCTGCAGCAGGGTTTCTGACCTAACAATCAATCTAGTTCTTAAAATGTGATGCAGACACTGCAGCTCATACAGTACTTCCTATAGGCCTAGGTGCTTCAGGGGGCTGACAGTGTTGTACAGAAGCTAGTGTTATAGGCCAAGAGGTTGCAACTGTCCCGGATCAATCATTAGCGAGTGAGAATGGCTTAGCAAGAATCAGCGGTCCCTGATTTTGCCTGGACCGAGGCTGCAGAGCTCTCCCCAGCTGCACTGTTGGCAGCCTCGCTAGGACGCAGTCACCGAGGAAGGCGAGGGTCCCCGGTGCTCGGGGTCTGAACTACCCTCAACCATAGCTGCAACAAACAGCCTAAGTACATTAGGCTGTATCAGTAGGAAAGCTGAAATAACGGAACTTTTGTGTGTGTAGAGCAATTTCATTGACTCCCTTAGTAGTTTTAATATCATCCTACGCATTCTACCCTGCAAGTGTCACAGGGGAACCCAGCATATGACACATTTATGAATCTCTAGTGAGTAGTAGTATTTTGAGTTGCTGCATGGCAGTTGTTATCCCTAACAATATTCATGTCATTTCTCATCTGTAAGACAAATATGGATAATGGTGTCAGCAGCTTTTTACTTGTAAGACACTTTTATGTTTACTATATGTGTATTTATTTTAGTTATAAAATGCAAGTTTTTATTTTAAATTTATCCCCAAATGTTGGACCCATAAGTAGTAAACTATCATAAAAGAGAATGTACGCTTTACCTTGTGTCTCAGTTGTTCACCTTTAATAGCAGGGTATGGGTTGTCTGTCAAGTTAAACAAAGTCCGCAAAGCAGAAATCTACAATTTAATGGAATTCAAGAAAATGATTACTGTGCTTTGTCAGTACTCTAGTCTTTATATATTGATAGTATTTATGTTTCATTTCCTGTTTAATTCATCAGTTGTAGTTTCTTCTGTTTGCATACGTGTTGTGTGGTGGTACCAAACCTGCTGTTAAAAACACATGAGAATGAGCTTCATCTTATGGGCAACTACACTTCAAAGGTGGGATGTCTTTATGCCAAGCTGTCCAATTTATTGTCCTTTCCCAATGTCCCCCTTGAGAGACTTCTTGTAAGCACTAATTTCTTACGTGACTGATGATACAATGAGAGCTGTAGATTAAGGTGCAGGAACAGGACAGAAGAAGGAAAAAGATCCCTTCCTTTACTAACAATATTTAAAGATTAAGGCGTGTTTATATCGTTTGTACAGTACATTTGCCAGATGGAGTGCTTGCTGCCAAGGCTGTAATACTGCTCTAAGCTACTCACAGTAGCTCACACACCTTTACACTCAACTTAGTTGTGCGCTACAGATGTACTCAATGATTGTTGTCACTTGTATTTTATATATACGACCATTTAGTGACAGAAAGCTATGCTGCTGCTCTTGTTCCTGTTCTGATTCCGTAATTGCATTATCTTGACTTTGAAGGCTTAAATCAGCAATAGCTTACTAAAAAGACTGTATGAAGACAGCATGTTAAATGAAGTCGTCCTACTACTTGGAAAACACACACTGGGCACCAAAGAAATTGATGGAATGAATAAATGATAAATTAATGTCTAGAACATGTCTTTTTAAGTTCCAGTTTTCTAGGCTTCATATAGCTTCTAATCTCCATAAAATTTAGAGAATGTAATCCAAAAGGTAAATTGTAACAGACTGTGGTAAGCTTATGTGAGAATTTTGAATTTAAATCCTTGTGTTTATCATGTTAAACTAATCTTTAAAATTAAGATTACAGAACTGGTTTGCAATTTGCCTAATGTCCCAATTCAGACCTCTATTTCTTGCAGTCAATCTGAGCAGTTTCTATTGTCTTCCAGTCTCAAATGAATCAATCAGCATCTGACACAGCCTTGTGGGTCCTTAGCCATGTTCGCCCAAGGCAATGGAAATGAAATCAAAAGCTACCTCTATGAGTAGGGGGTTATAATTCAACACAGCAAAATAATGTTGTATTTTGTTGAATACAATAAACTACACCATGAATAAATTAGATTAGCTCTATTTTCTGCTGGTTGTGAATTGGGATTTTTAAGTTTATGCAGGGATTTAATCTATCTAGTCCTTTAGGACCTGATTTTTAAAGATGCCTTTCATTCTGATCTGAAGGGATGTTTGTCCCCGTCAGTTTTATAGCCTGAAGTTTATACTCTTAATTGAAATTTAATAGATTCCCTCAGGTTATGATACCTCGTTATTACAGTTTCTCTACACTAGCTTTGTTAATGTCTGAGACCAAAAGAAAAATAAAAAATCATTCTTAATTCTATTTCCTCCATTTGGAGGTAAATGTTGTATGCCACCTAAGAACATTTTAGGAAATGGTTTTTCAAGTGCATTGTGTTCATAATGCATATTTTGTACTCATTTGCATTCAAAATAATCAGTGACAACTGTCTCTGACCAATGTATCTTGCCAGATACCTGATTTGCCCTTGGTTATAACAAGTAGCGAAAGAATTATTATGTTGTGACCTAATTAAATAGATGAAGGCAAAGGGACTCTTCAGTGATAGGACTCCAGGGAATTAATCTGCCCAGGTTTTTTGAAGCTGTCAGGAAAAGCAAAAATTTTGAGAACTTGCTGTATAGTTGACTGAAGCACAGGTAAACTTGCTAGAATAGAAGTCACAGGACCCTACTGAACAGGGGAATTAGAAATTTAAAAGGCAGCAGGCCTTGCATCATGCATCAAATCAGTCACTTTGCTTTATTCCTGTAAGGTAAGTAGGGTGCAGGGGGATCTAGAACCCTGCACAAAAAATGCAGCAATGTGCACTGGTTTTCCAGCAGAGGATTGTCTGAATCCTGTTAAACACAACCCTGAACTATCAAAGGTTTTGACGTCCATATTTGTGTCAGGGTGTCATAGGCAGGAGCAGACAGGTCCAGCAGAAACTATCTTGGTAAACCTCCAAATCAGGGGTAGGAAAGAGGGAAATCCTGACAGTGAGGTTGTGTTTACATTTCTATGTTTTCAAGGACTTAGATTCATAGGTTGTTACAAGTGTTTTAACCACTGCCTTATTTATCCCTATGGGAGTTTGTATAGAATAGTTGAAATGGCAGTTTTGTTTACATGGCTATTACCAATACTATACCAGTAGTGGGAGTAGCGGAAAAACTGAAATAACTAATTTAGGTACAAACAAGATGTATAAAGGATGAAGGGACTAATAATGCATATAAAAACTTTATTTAGTTTATCTCAATTAACTTAAAAAAAGCAAGCCTATGTGTCATACAAATATATGGTTGTACCCTGGTGACTAGATATGATATATCTCATGTATAGTAGTATCTTTTTTTTAAAAGCTATAGATTCCATGTGCTAAGAAATCTGTAGTGAGGACACATACTATGATTACAACATCATGATTTAACAAGGCTTGTCCTTTTTCTGTGGCTACTTGTCAGAAAATAAAAGCATGTGGTTTATACGTGAGGGAACTAATGTTTTCCTAATTTCAAACATTTAATTCAAGACATAAAGAGTAATGCTGAAAGACAGGTATGCTTATTTGACTTGCTTGTAGACAAGCTGTATCTTTTTGTGAATAAACTGGAAAGACATCTCCAGGTTTAATTTGCGTTTTGAATTCAGAAGTACTTCAGAGCTGCCCAGAGTAACGTGGATTCATAGCCAGTTACTTTAGAGAAGAGTCAAACAGTATATTTTAGAGAAACAGAAATTAATTTGTTACTTTTCCTGCATATTTGAAAATGTGAGCAATATAATGGGTCTGTGGAAAAAATACTGCAGTACAGTAACAGCAGCAATGTGGTTTGCAAGTGCTGTGTTTTATTGCTCTCAAGTCTGTGCTGGAAAGCGTAAAGCATCATTTGGGCCAGAAATGGAAGCTGTAAGACATCCTAGTTAAAGCCCTTTTGAATTAATTCTGGTGTTTCTTTGAGCAGAGTTATATACATGTGGGGTTTTTTTTTACTACTCATGGTGTGCTGGCTAGTGAAGAGCCTCGTCCTGTGTAAGCTGTCAACCAGCGCACTGCTGGGCTGTGAGGCTTTCGTCAGGAACACCTCAAACTGACCTGAACGTGTTCAGAAAGCCCCATATGATATGAAGGGAAATATTTTGCTTCCTCTTAGTACTAAAACTAAGGAGTATAGTATCTGTTGGTAGTCTAAATCTTCATCAGCTCTAAAATCACCCACAAAAGGTGTGAGCAGACAGGTCTGGAGAAGAGTTCTTTGTCTGTGGGAAGGCAGAGCACAGGCAGCATGGCAAACTGCCTCGCGCCGCCCCTCGGTTTGCCTCGGCACGTATTCCAGTAAGGTCTCAGAGAGGAGACCGGTCTCTAAGCCGGTCAAGCTTTCCGTTCATCTGGACAGGAATCTGCAAAAATGACAGTAAATTCCTTGCGTGACACTGTCCAATATGAGCATTTGGGAGCAGCCTTCTGAAGTTCATTTCACAAGCAAATGGAGAGGCTCTATATCCTGTTACTCAGCAAGTCTTTCGGAGATTAAACATGTTGATTAATGCCTTTTACTTGATATTTAGGGGCTCTATGTTGCCCAGGTCCAATTACAAGTTTGTACAGAGTTATGTAGGTTAAGCACTTGCTGTAAGAAACAAGGTACATGTGAAGCAAGGGAGATATGTTGTCAGCAGGAAGTATGTCAGAGATGCTAACTGTCAAATCTTGCACAGAGTACGGCCAGGATACAGCTTCTTGTAATAAATCAACAATTGTCAAATGGGAGTTACTCAGATGTGTGAGCCGTAATAGATTAAGATCACTTGTGGGTAAATATTTAAGAGACTCCTTTAGCTATTTTGTGCACTCACCAAGAAAATCAGCCTGATGAATGGGAGGGAGCTCCAGCTGACATTCCTGGTCGTATGTTTACTAAGAGGAGGAGTGTGAATTGTATCGGTCCTTGTTTCAGTCCACCTGAATTTTGAGGTTTAAGTTTAATTAGGTGTTTTATAACTTGCAAAACCAAAGATAAATTAAAATTACATAATAGGGTACTTGCGAAAAAGGCTTGTATTTTTACAATAAACTGAAATAAGATGGAAATAGGTGCGAGCGTACCAGGCAGCACCGCTTTGGTGGAATTGTCAAAACCTGATAAATGGCAAAATTGACAACGGTTCGCCAGCCACTGCGTTTCTTGGCAACTGCAGGGGAGGGCATTTTCTATCTGTTGTGTATGCTGTTCGGTTACCAAGAGTGGGGTGAGAGGGGATCTCCTCTCCCTGTGTCTGTTGTTGGGGTCCTGCCCCCGTGCCAGCAGCAGGCTGTGGCAGAGGGGGGAACGGTCTCTCTGCCAGCAGCAGCCCAGCTGGGGGACGAAAGTGTGGGGGGAGCCCAGCCACCTCCCGGGGGGCTCCGCGGGGAAGAGAGGTGCCCGCTTGCCACAGGCAGCAGATGCTTCGGCAGATGAGCTGCTTGTGTTCCTGCGACGAGGGCCCAGAAAAGCTGCTGTGGGATTTATTTTATCTGGGTGTCTGCTGAGCTGCAGGACCAGAAAGCAGGGCTGAAGGAAGGGTGCAGCCTGCGGGGTGGCAGCTTACAGTAGTCCTCAGGACTTGTAATTTACTCCCCTGACCTGGAAGTGAAAAGACGGGGAGTAATCTCTTTAGAAAGGACTGCTTTGGTTTGAGTTTCAAATTCTGTGCTGAAAGCATAAAATAAGAAATCTGAGCAAATATTTCTTCTGTTTTGGGCAGCTCTGTTGAATAGTATTTATTACAGTTTACTCTATATTGTCTATGAAAAATGAAGAATCTGACACTTACAAGACTACATATTACACTGGATTAATCACTGGAAACATATTTCTGGAAATGGTACTGTAGTACTTGGCAGAGAATGGACTACATAAACCTGCCTACTTATTTGACATACTGTGGAACTTGTAGAAATAAGAAAAAGCGAAGGCTGCTACCATGAACCACCTACTAGTGCTGAGAATTTCAGCACAAATGTTTTATTTTTGACAACGTTACAAAGAGTCCAAACCAGATTAAAAAACAGTGGACATCAGAAGCTGCAGCATCAAGTCCTTTTTCAGCTGAGCTGTGATGGCTTGCATAGCAATTTGGTCTCTTCTTTTAGCTCTGTCTGTTCTCAAAGTTTGTGATTCTATAGGGTTTTGTGTTTGGGTTTTTTTTAAAAGTTAAAATATTGTATAGGATTTGTGTATATATTGAGATGGAAGGTGGTTGACAAATACAAACCTGATTGTCAGACCCTGAAACAAGAAAAGTGCCTTGTGGGAATTATAGAGAGTGAGCTCTGCAGTAGCAGAACTTTTTGCTTGTCTATTGATGCTGGGGAAAGGAATTGCTCACCACATTTGACTTTTTAGAGAACATTTGCTTATACCGTTTCTGCCTGTACACTACCTTGGCCCCTGTCAGCCTTTCCCTTCTCTTTCCCTAGGATTAAAAGGATGGGGGGTGCAGCTGATGGCAGGAAAGGGAAACAGATAGTGTATTTATTGAGGAAAACAATTTAGATTTTAAGCTGTTATGAAAATTGAGAGGTTGAATTTTAAAATTTTAAAGAAAAAATATTTTTATCAACTTTGGAAGTCTTTGTCCTTTTTTCCTTTTAAAATGTTTGCATGGGTTACATCTATAGATGGGTATTAAAGGAGGTTTTAATACTAAATAAAACTTTTTTTCTGAACCAGAATTAAATTATTTTCACTTGAGATTACTGAGTAAATTTGTTTTGCTGTATTTGCTTTGTGTAAGCGTACAAAATACATTCCTTAGATCCCATTGTCACTAAGTGCATTGGAAGCTCTTTATTTCAAACAAGACCTAACTGCATGTCCTGTGAAACTGCTTCAGTGGAAATAAATAGACTCCGATTTTAGAATCCTTATTTTGTCAAATCTGCACTACTGCTTAGTATAATGCATATCCTCAAATTAAAGTCAGTCATGACACACAGTTTAGGGGAATGCACCAATAAACATGGGGCATGATTTTGAGTTTGGGAGCCTTTGCCTATAAATTCGTCCCTTTATGATTACTGTTTGTCTTCAGAAATTCTGTAATGTCCTAATCTCACACAACTTTTTGTTTGCTTTGTGTGAGTATTTTTAGAAAATATTTTAAAATAAATAAACCAAAAGTTTTGATGGGTTGTTTTGAAATATGTAGTTCCCTAGTCGAGGGATAACACATCAGAGTCATAATAAGCCACTATAACTGAGGACATAATAGATATTTAGTGTTTCTGCAGCCTATCCATATGTAGTGAGTGTGAGTTTAACAAGCCAAGGCTATTCAAAATGTACTCAGAACTAGCAGAGGCTATATAGTGAGACTATCCTTTACTAAGATGCTTGATCCTCCTGAATAGCAAGGATATTAACTTAACTAATGATCCTTTAAATGGGTATGTAAAATATAATTTAAGCTACTTGCAACATGCAAAAGAGAGGCATCATTTGTTACTGCCAAGCTCACTGGCATGTGGAAATCAGAAAATCATTAGCCTTGATAGAAATAGTTTAATACAGCAGGGAAGAGAACACATTATTTAGAGCAGTTAAATGACAATTGATGCAACTGCTGGCAAAACGCAGAAAAATGAGTGTGATTTAGTAAATGATAAATACTGCACTTAGAACTTACGCATGCAAAAAATGAAAATCTTTCCTCATTATACCACATATTTAGCCTAGGAGACAAACTTTTCTAACGTGTAGCATTCACCAACCCTAATTTTTATAACTTTATTTCTAGACAAGCTTCATTCTTTCTCTGTCCATGGAATGCCCTGTATTGCATAAGGAGTAACGTACAGATTGCATCTCATTCTATAATTGCAGAAATACATTAAGAAAGGAGGTTTTCACACTGTTTTAACATTTACTATTAGCAGCCTACAGTCTTGTTCTAGGTGTCATCAGCTGGCTCTGATGTGAGTTTCACCACTGAACAAACCAGCTTTCATACTTACGTGTATGAAAATTATTTTATAAATCTCTGGAAGAGATTGTAAATGTAATTTCAACTTTCTTAAAGGCCTCTTTACAGTGAGGGTAGGGTAAAGTGACATTAGTATAACTGAGAAGCAGCTGGAGTCTACTTCCTTAGAGCAGAGCTGTATGTACTGCTCAGGGCACGCTGAAGCAACAAACGCCTTGTTCTGTACTGGGGGAATGTAGCTGCATAAAAATTTATATTAGGAAGGGAGAAATTACCTCAGTATATGCACATCCTCTCTCTATTTATCTTTCTAGAAATATCAAACAAAACAAAAGACCCAAACACCAAACCACAAAAGAAAGAAACTCAGACACCACACGCACACACACAAAGCTATGCATTTCTTAGCAGAACTCACTATGTACTTGTCAAATGTGCTTTTCTGTGTCACTGAATTTCCTCTCAAAGGCAGGTTACAGTGTCAGGTTTGTTACTGCGCTTGTCTCCTTTGGAACTTGTAATGGACATAGCTATGTGATTTTAGGGGCATCTACCTGAACTTGCAAAAGCTTTACCCATACTGTTGGTTTAGAGTGGCATTCCTGCATTGCACTGGCACAAGTGATCAACTTCTGGCCTGTTGCTCTCAATCTCTGTTTCTAATTATACAGTGGCAAATTTTCTTTCAGAGAGAAGGAAAAAACTCAAATGTTTTAAACATATATGAGTATTTGCCTGGCATCTAAAGAGATCTGTGTATTGTATGATCTTTTGTCAGCTTTGAGAGTGGGTGAAATATGACAATAGATTTTTGACTGACTGGCAGGTTTGCACATATGAAGTCACTATCCTATGTAATAATTACACTGTTTTAGTGCACTAATACATATGGTAATTATCAAATTGACACCATATTTGCAGTTGCTAGGGGTTCTGTTTTACATGAAGACTGTTTAGTAAAGTGGAAGGTGTTTACACCAATGCAGTGAAATTTTGTTTATGACTAAAAGTATCTTGTCCTCTATGAAATCGCTTGAAGTAATGACATTGAATATAATGAAAAGTGAATAAAGGCAATTAAAAACCTTTTACTGGTGCCAGATTTTTCTCATCATCTATACATAAAGTGTTCTGTTTCTTTTTTTCTTTCTTTCCCCTCTTATTGCATGTATTTGAGATCTTAGAAGTCCATGGAGAAAATAGTTTGAATTTTCTTTAGAGCTGCTGTGGGAGTGTATAAGTGAGGTCAGTTTTTACTCTACACCCCCATTCCCCTCTTCTCTCCCACATAATTTTTCAAAACTACGATGAATAAATATCCTTCTAAATTGTGGTTTTTGTGAAAACAAGAGACCATTAAATATCTGATTTTAAAGCTTTTGCTGGAAATCAAGGAACAACTAAATCAATACAAATAATGGATAAAAGCACACTGCTGTTTCCTTGACATTATGAAGCATTTAAGTAACTATTGTAAATCCAAACTGAGTACATGTAAAATATCCAGTGTTCTCCACATCTGCAGAAAAATATACGACTCATTCTAGCTATATAATCTATTTAATGGATAGAATCAGAAAAGATTGAAAAAAGGCTCTTGACCTATACGTATTTAATCTATACTTATTTGCCACTACAATGGGCCACAGTTTTCAGGATGTGTCAGTGAGATTCTTATTACTTTGTCTGCAGTTTTGTGGATGTAATTGAGGTGCATATCGTTGTGTTTAGACATCTGACTGCTCATCACAATTTGGAAGCTCTGGGTAAGAGCCCATAAATCAGATAGCTTGTGCTAAAGATTTTTTCTAAACATGTAAGTAGCTTAGAGCTTAAGTAATTTTAAAAGTTAATGGGCTCATAGAGCATTTATTTCAAAGATCCCTCCCTCAATGTCTAAACCTATTGTGATATCTTTTTTTTTTTTTTTTTTTTTTCCATCTGCAAGTATTACCTGCCATAATTTTCTGCAGTCATTGTGGCTTGGGATTGATGATATCTAGAAAAATGTTCCTTTGTATAGTATAAATTATCTGTCTCTCTAAATTTTTGGTAAATGGTATGCTGGGGAAGTGAGCAATGTTCCAGTTCAAAATCTGCTGATGAAATGCTTGATCTGAGCAACCAAAGCAATATAGGAATCTAACACATTTGTTCGCAGGCACTAATGGTGAATATCAGAGAAGTAAAGAAGATAGACAAAGGTTTCAGGACTTTTTTTAACAATCAAATCTACAGCTGTAGAAATATTTTTATTGCATCAGTGCCATTTATTTTGCAAGTCTAACTTAAAAAAGGCTGAAGTATAAGGTGTTATGAGCATGTATATTCATCTGCAGAGACAAGACTATGCTGCTGAATTTGTCAGGATGTTGCCTGCAGCTTTCGTGTAAATTGGATCAGACCAAAATGAACTGAGAGTAGCGTCTGATTGTACCATAGCATAAATTTGCAAGAAACAGTATTCAGGAATCGTAATACAATATTCATGTTTTCATCTCTCCTTCCACTGAAAACGCTAGGGTTGATCACAGTGTTTATAGTGTAAGTGTCTGCCTGACTTCTGCTTCTTCCTCTCTTAAGCCCTCCCAAGCAATTTTGAATTTGTTCTTGCAAGTCTCCTGAAAATAAATGCCAGCCAGGAGAAGTCTTTGTGCCAGCATGGAGGGAGAGGCTGCATTTAAACCATGCGCATCAGCTGTCTTTGAAACATACACCAGTTAGGTGGCTCTTTCCTGGATAATAATGGTCAACCAAAGTAGTGAGAAAAGGATGAATAAGGTGAAAAAAAGCACTGGGAAGAAAACTGCAAGAATGTGTGTGATCCTACAGTTCATGTTTATCCTTACTCTTTTGTTGTCTTCTGCTCTCTGAAGGCATTTTGTATCTCAGAAGCATTTTGGCCTACAGTTTGAAAAAAAGGTGTCAAATGATTTTATTATTCCTGTCTTTTCACGACAGTGCTTTTACCAAAATATCCCTGCTAGAAGCCTGGGGTCTGTTCATTCCTATGGTTATAGAGAAATGACAGTGACATTTCAGATTGTTTCTTTAAAATGGAATAGTGTGAAAATGTTTTAGAAGTTGGAACTAGTACAAACATTACAATTAAAACAATATTTACTTTGAGATTGATTTTGCTTGTCAGATTCTATTCCTTTCTCCTTTGTTTGATCAAATTTATTTTTCAAGCTGTCCAGGTGGGAAGAGGTAGCAACTGGCTGTGGTGGCAGAGAAATCTGAAAACCTTATTTAAAGATATTCCTTAATGGAGAATAATATATAATCTAGATTTTCTTATTTTCTCTTGTACTTTAGAACTAAATGTATCTTGTAATACATTGCTTACGTAAGTTCATGGTTAAATTATATGCAGATTCGAGCAGAACTTTAGAGTGTTTCAATAGTTGAGGGTAAGAGTGTAAATAGATGATGCATGCTAAAACAGAACCACAATAGCGTATAGTCCATCATGTTTAAGCACAGACAATCCCCGTCATCATCTGGATTTCTCTCATATCCAGATGAAAACTTTTTACCTTTCTTTATATTTTCTGTATCAACTCTCCAAAAGTCTTTTCTTCCACCCACCCACCCCACCCCCAACCAGTTTTTTTTCCCCTAGAAAAGTTGCTTTTGGCCTGGACAAAATATATTTTAATGAACTTTCTTCTGACAGTGATAGTGAATGCTTGTAAACCAGGTCCTTTTTAGGAAATTATATGTTTTTATAACCATTTCAAGGTGCCTTTTTAATCACAAAGATATTAAGTATGTTGCTTGCTTTGAATGAAATCAAATTCTTCAGTGAATGAAACACAGTGGCAAACGATTCATAGACAACCCAAGGTTCAGTCCAGCTATTTAGTCACTGTCAAATGTTACTCTATAATTAAATTATAAATCCAGAGTGTTTGGAATTCTACCTTTATTTGTAGCTTTTTTTGCAGATAATGGAAGATTATCTACCTCATTATTTTTTGTTCAAGGCTGGCATTTCAAAGTTGTTTTTTTTAATCTGTATATATGCATAGATATGTATATGTGTATTTAGGTGAAGGCTGTTATATGTATTTCCTAGTTAAATAATAAAACATTGAAAGACCCTGCTAGGTTTTGGTATTCAGTGTAACTCATTAAGGTTATAGTGGGTGTACCAAAGGGAAAAAAAAAAAAAGCATTCCGGTTTCTCCTACAGTTAACATAATTAACAAGTTAATAATGCTTCTAGTCTCTGCTATCCTGATTCTGTTTGCGTGGACTGTTGAATAATTGGAAATTAGACAGGACAATAACTATTATGTTCCTTTCCCACAAACTCAAATGTGTAGCATGCACTTTAAAAACACTGGCCCCCAAACTAAAAGCCTCTGTGGCTTTCCATAGAAGCCTCTTCCCTACAACCCTGATTCCATGTTTCTGCAGCAATTGTGAGCATGGTTCAAGACAGACACAGATGAAAAAAGGCAAAGTACCTTGATACTTTATTGATGTGTTAAACGGTTAGGCACTAGTCCAGTTACAATGACAGTGAGCAATAGCTGTTAGTTGTGAAAATTTAAAAGATTTTCTATATAACGTATCTGTTATTGGTTCCCAAACTACCTATCCCATCCTCAGCGTAATTACTGATGAACAATTATTTACTTGCTAAGTATTTACATTACTTACCATAGTAAGAGTTCCTTACAAAGTACCATCTTTATAGGATAAGATACCGAAAACATTTAAGTACTGGTTTTGCTAGTTCTGTTATCTTTTCCATTTTCATCTATTTTTGCATGAAAAAGTTCATTTACCTGCAACACCAACTGAGAAACTGCTGCAGTGGCAACAAACAAGAATAGTTGCAGTGTGAGTATCTATAGTAATAGAATAATGCTTTTAGTAGGTACATGCCAATCAGTTAGAGCTCTTCCCCCCCGCCACTTTCTCACAGTTAGTTGTGTATTTAATATTTCCTTTTCATTCAATATATTGCAGAGGGAACAAGCATAGTGAATTCTCTTGCCTCTGAAGATAAATAGAATGTAATTTCACATTACTTGCAATTAAAAAGATAAGTGAGGATTTTCTATGTGGAAAACTTTATTTAGATCATACGCTATGGCATACATTATCTACAAAATTGGTTATCATTAGTTCTGGTGCTCATGGAACTACTCTTAAGAGTAGGCAATGTGGGTTACTAAATCAAAGTATATTATCTAATTGTGTATAAAGTAAAGATAAAGTGAATGGTGAGAAAATTGCATATGCTCAATCAAAACAAAGTTTAACAGTCAATGGCACATGCTCTTAAAATATTATGCATGTGATGGAGATGCTTGAAACTTCATTAGATTAGAAAATCCTATTTTTCATAATCTGTTTAGAAGTGTTTGACTTTTCTACTTATGTGACTCTTGCAAGCATGCATTCACATGAGTAAATTTCTAATTTGTTAGTCTTTCAGGTATGGCATAGTACACATAAAGATAAGCACTATTTTTTTTAGCACAGCGTAGAAAATTCTCTGAAGCAACTTTTCACAAAATGTTAAGTAGTTATCATCATAATTTTGTCATACAAGCTTGGTTGTGAAAGCTGCGAAAAGGACGATGATAAATAACATTTCTATGTTTCATTTAGAAGCACCCTACAGTGGAAAATGAAAGCATTTTGCTTTTTATGTAAGAGATGGGTAAAATAAACTGTGATTTCCCCGCTCGTGTTTTCTCTTGCTTCTGCTGCCTTAGGGTGTTTATTTTGTGTGGTCCTCCACTGATATGAATAGGATTTGCCATAGTACCTGTAAAGTTAAGTACAAAGATCAAATGTTTGCAGTAGTTAAGAAACAGTGCTGCTGCTTAATAATCTCATTGGAAAAGCATTTACTGTCATGACGGACCCAAAAAAATTTTTGGATTGACCATGTAGTGAAATAGTAGCAGAAGTGTGGTAAACCTGTTTTAAGTGCCAGGTCTGAAAGTCTAAATTCAATGAATAATCATGAAAAAAGTAGCAAAGAAAGCCTAGCTCAGAGTTTGAGAAAGGGCGAAAATAAGAAAACTGTTGGTAAAACTAGAGCTGCTACTGCCTGCTGCAGTAAGCCGTTCAGCTTTTCTGGCTTCTGAGATTCCCAGTAGGATTCTGTAGACATCCGACTGGAGGTTGGAAGGTGATACAGGATGACAGTACAAGAATATAAAGAATTACTAGTGAGTTTCTGAGAACATCTTTAAACCATATAAGCCATTTTAGCATCTTGGGGGTTTTGTTCTTTTTTTTATTTTCATGGGTAGGTGACAGTTTTGTTTTTTTTAAGAATGGTTCAAAATATACCCATCAGGATGATAAATTTTGACATGTCTTTATACATGGGTAGCATGAGATCTTAGCTTTCACAGCTGAAGAGCTGATCGTATAGCTTTTGTGTAGGCAGGGAAATTAACACAAAAGATATTCTTATCACCCCCAGCAAATATTTATTGTTTAGTTAAGGATTAAAAAATGGACACATTGAATCTGTCCCTGGAGTCTAGCTTTGGAAATCTGCAGTTGTTTTACTGCTATTTTTATTCTAATCAAAATTGTCTGCTTTAGGGAAGATCAATTAAGAGTCACCTTCCTCCAAGAGTCTGGAGGCAATTTTTGTAAATTAATCAAGTTTCCAAATACTGCTGTGAAGTAGGTAGAATAATACCTCTTTCACAAATGAGGAAAGTGACACACTTCTGTCACATGCCTTGCTCAAGGTCACCCAGTTAAATTGGTGGCATAGCTCATTAAAAATTTCCAGTTCCTTGTTACTGCATCCATTGGATCACAGAGTCTCCAGCAATTTCCTCAGCATCCAGTGAAAATCAAATATTCTTTCTTTGAAGTCTCTTCTTTCTATGGGTAGCCAGTGCTTCCATTACTGTCAGTAGCTCTGGGTTTTAACCATTTTTTTCTGTTGACTCATTCTGTCTCACTATTTGGTTTTCAAAGCTCTGCTTTGAGAATTTACCCAACTACCCTTTTTGAGTTCTGTGAAACATTTTGCTGTTTTGAATGACACTGAGTTAGTAACTCACCTGTCAAACCTTTCAGAGGGTTTTCCCAGCAAACCAATAGAAAGTCAAAAGACTTTTTGGTCCTGTAATTGTTCTTTTGAATTTTTATGCCTGGCAAAATCTGGCTATTGAATTGGCTAATATAGAAGAGAGGAATTCCAGGCCACACTTGTTTTCTGCTGTTGACAGTTAACGCTACCCTCCTTTTGGCACTATTTATTAGCAGTATTTTTTGTTTTTCCATACTTTTGTCATCCTTTCATTTCTTTGCTTGATGCTCTTTCAAAACGGTGACACCCTGTCTCTGGCTGACAGGACAGGTGAGTTTCAGTCCTTGAGGAATACTCCTTCCTGCCTCGACAGAGGAGCATGGATAGAAATCCTCCTCTAGAGAGACTGAACATATCATTTCTTTGACATGCTTAGCCTTTGCTGACCAGACAGACACCCATGAGCCAAGGTGTGCATATGGGTGACAATATATTACCCTCTCATCGCTCTCTCCCCAACCTCAGTCTGTTGTCCCTTTTTCGGAAGAAACGGAGTTTTACTTCTGTTTATGAAGGGTCAGAGATTGTGTCGTGGGTGCTTTTACTGAAAAGTTTAATTATTTAAAATATCTTTTGAGTTCAATTTGAACAGTTGCTCTTATAAACTTCACAGTATTACCTATTGTAACTGAAATTGTTGCATCAGGATTTATGAAAACTAAGCTCAGCCGTTGCCTAAGCCTACTTTCCGTAGATTGATTGGCCATATTGTTATTTAGCATCTGACAGAGCACGGAAGAATATTAGGCATGAAACATTAATCAGGAAATTATGCATTGCTTTCGCAATTAATGTGCAACTGGACTTTACTTTGTAATATTGTATTAGCTCTTAACATGCAAATTATTGTAGGTAATTACCTCATTTTTCAGTGGCCATTTGATGGATTGAAGTTTCATGCAGAATGTTCAGTGTAATTTAAAATCTTGCAATGATTTGCTGCTTTATTTTTTCATAAGAATCTTAGCTTTCTTTATCATACATCAGGCATGAAGAGCCTACAGCACTCTAAAATCTAATGTACAAAGTTCAATTTTTAAATTCTTTTTACTCTAACTGGAGCTGGCAATTTGGTCAAGTGTTATAGTAAAGATGTCTCTTGCTGCAGTATGTTTAGAAAAAAAAAAAAAGAATTTCCCATGATGCTATTTATAGCACACAAGTCAAGCTGCCTTTGTACCATCTGCTTAAAGGAAAAGTGAAACAGTAATTTAACATATTACCCTTTTTACTCTGTAATACATTAATGTATTGTCTTCAATAATCTGTAATCAATCAGGCAATATGCTTCAAAAGTAATAATAGAATTATATGATTCAAAGTTAAAGTGCTTCAGCAGTTTTACATTTAACAGGCCTTTGGGTTGTTTTTGTGTGTGTGTCTAAGATGTATACAGTTTCACATTACTACCTGTCAGGAAGGTATTATCATAACAAATAAAATATATTAGAAGGTCTCTGGCCTATGAAAATATTTTGATGTATGTGAATAATTCTGAAAATTTAGATAATTCTTTTTTCATGTTTTCTGACCTTACATGTCAAAGTCACAAGTATTTGTTGTGATCTTGTGTATTCAAAATCCTGCTCCTATAAAATAGCTCCTCCATAAAAGTCAAGCAATGTAAAATTGAATGCCTATCTTTAAATAGATTTTAACAGATAATAAAACTGTTGAGATTAAAATGGTTTCATTCACCAAGACAGACGGTTTCCTCTGCAGTATGCCATTTCTGTCACATTATGTAAAATGCCGTTTCAAAAAAAGATTTTAAATAAAAGCACAAATAAAAAGTATCTTATAAAATGAAAGCAGAAATGTTGTGCTTTTAGTCCTAAGTCAAGTAGAGAATGAGAGCAGGATATGATATCCTGTCTTTAAACATTGAATTTCTATGGCTTGATTTGTATTCTTTCCTGCCTATGTGGCTTTGACACTCAAATTTCAAGCCCTGTTACCAGAATTGTCCTTCCCCAACATCTTCTAATTTTTTTTATTTTTTATTTTTTTTTCATTTTAAGAGAAAACTAAAGAATTGGAGTATGTCAAGTGCTAGAGAGAATTGCTTTTGCATTCGTAGGTAACAGCTTGGCATTTCAGAATATAGAGTTTACATCGCATAGTTGGTTTACCAGCACAAAGGTTTGTATCATGTCTGTTGTGATAAGAGCTACTGACTGTCACTTTCTCAGAAAATATTTAAATAGGTATGTGAAATTGTGTGTCTGAAAAAATGTTTTTCTCCCACCTAATGCAATGTCAGACCTTCTGTTACATGGAATTTAGTACCTTGCAAACAATTTTCATATACATGCTATGAGCTAGTGGACTGATGAAAACGCCATTTCTTATCCAGTGCTTAATAAGTAATGGCAAGAAAATAGATGAGAGTGGTGATCCCTAAATGACGTGCTAATTAACAATGCATGGATAATTCAGGTTCATGCCTTTATCAAGCAAGGTTGGTTGATTTTTAGTGATGGATGCACCTTGTAGAGCTGGATAGTTTGGAAGACTTCTCTTTAGGATGATGTTTCAGAGGGAATTGGGCATATATTTGCCAACTAGAACCATGTTTGTATTCTGAGAACGGAAGGAGCACACCCGATGAGTCAGTGTGTACAGTGCTGTAGTGTATCTACTGAAAAAATTGAGAAAGAGCTCATTAAAGTTAACTTTCCCCAGTCCAAAGGTACACTGTACACAAGTAATACTAATGATATTGCACTCTTCACCTAAATAAAAATGGTATTCTTTTTTAATAACAAAAGAGCAGCAACAATTAAAAATTTCAGACTTTGTAGTCTGAGTCTGAAAGGTAGTTAAAATAGGTAGCTAGCCAGTGAAAATACTGTACTTTACCATCATTAACAATCCACTGCACTGTATGTAAGCTATAAATATTTCAGGCCTAATGGAAAACAAGCAGAACAATCTTGTCAATGATCCTGTTTCTCAGAAGAGTAGGAATTGGTTTAAATGCCTCTACCGATTACAGTTAAAGACTGGAAATTAAAATGGGAGGTGAGTTGTGCTATGCCATGCAGTGGTGCATGATATTATGTATGCTGATAGCTACACACACTGCAATGAAGTGCAATGCAGAGATACTTTCTGGGTCCAGAAAGTGGCACTGAATGGTAGCTCCTGCTGTTTCTTATCTAGGCAAGTCTCCATAGCATTTGCTAGCTTAATGTAAAGTACCTTAAACACTGTCCTGAAATCAGCAAGAAATTATTTCAGTTTTTTTTACTTTATGCTTCACGCACATGACTTGGTAATTTTGCCTGTTCGTACACTAAATGTGGTAAGAGACTGGATTCTTGGAATATCTTAATAATATAGATGTTGACTGCTTCACCCAAGCAATGATATCTTCACAGGCAGCAAATGCATCTTGAAACTCCCATTTTAATAGTTAACTAGGGGAAACTGCACAGAGAAAATATAAACCATGGACCTTGATGAGTGCTGTCTCTGCTGTTTGCATTTTCTTCAGGATGTTAGGAGGCATCTGTAGGTTTAGATATGTAGCAGTGACATGAGCTATTGGAAGATAATGTCATTATCAAGTTGTGGAGGGTCAACACGAGCTGTCTGTCACCTCCCATTTGCTGCTTTTTTTCCTAGAGTAAGTTCTTTTCTCCTTGGTCTTACATCACATGGCATGTAAAGCCATAAGCAATGTCTCCATGTTGCTAAGAGTAGGGGAACAGTATTTGTCACCATAGCTAATAATTCAGGGGACTCTGAGGAAAACTCAGAGTTTTTAACTCTGGGGAAAAAAATAAGAAAAAGAAAAGGAAAAAAAAAAAAATAATCCGGTATAGAGGTAAGAATAACCCAAACATTTTTACTTAAAAAGTCCAGTACTTAATTAAGCTCTTTTTTTTAACTGTTCTGATCCCAGAAGTTATTCATATTTACTTCAGAATCTATAGCTGTCCTCATGCTTTCTCTTGATTATAAATTCTTCTGTTGCTAATAAAACTGCTATATTGGTAAGTAATCTTGTAGAAATTAATTGTAAACAAATAAAAGACAACCTCACAGAAACAAAATTTGGAAATAAAAATTTTAGGCCACAAAGCTTTGATGTTGACTTAAGTAATTTAGGTTGTTCACAGGAATTGATTGCACCAGTTGCCACAACAGTTTGAACTGATAGCTGTTCCATTTTGTCAATATTAGAAATACTTGCATTTTTTTGCGACTCAGAATCATTAAAACAAACTTGAATTACTTTCTCTTGCTGAAGTCATTGAGAAGACCAAGTAGATCAAATGTTGCATAGATTGTAATGATGCAGTAATATTGCATAAATCTATTTTCTATCAGATAGAAAAATAGTCTGCATAGACCCATGGAGCACTGAACCTCTAACAGAAAATGGATCTCATGCAAATCACCGGCACTCTAGCGCAGTGCTTAGGTGTGTCTACCAAAATATTACAGCAGATTGATACAATACAGACAGGAGAAAAGCAATACAAGGATTAACTAGAAGCTGAACAGTTTGTCACAGAACAATTGTGATGGACTCTAGTCTAAGTAATTGGTATCTAAGACAATAGAAGTTACTACACTCGGTCACAGAATTGCTTTCAGGATCATTGCCATTTTTCACCTGCCGTACGAAAAGTAATTCAATCATATGTTTTGAATTGTATGTATAAATAAGTCACATGTTATTATGCAACCTTCATTTTCTCTTCTACCCACAATTTCTTTTTGGAGTACTGACATTTCTCCATCTCCTGCAATGTTCAGAACTGCCAAAATCAAACAAACTGATTGCTATAGCAATTCTGTGAGAGAATAGTTGAGTCTTTTATGCTCAGCGGGAACTCTTCCCCGGCAAGGCTATGTGAGATCATATAATACAACAGAGATGATATTGCAGTGAGGAAGGCCAACCCCATACTGTGCCACATTACCAATAGTGCAGCCAGCAACTTCAGGGGAGTGATCCTCCCCCTCTATTTTGCACCTGTGAGACCACAACTGGAGTGCTGTGTCCAGTTTGGGCTCCCTAGGACAAGGAATATGTGGACGTACTAGAGAGAGTCTCCACCAGGGTCGTTGTTGGATGATTTGACTTTAGCAGGGCTTCGATGTGGTCTTCCCTAGTAAGCTTGGCCAATTCAGAGACATGCAGCCTGCTTAAGTGGATGGAAAAGATAGGTGGAAAATTGGCCAGGCTCAAAGGGTTGTGATCAGAAGTAGAAATCCAACTAGTGGCCAGTTATGAGCAGTGTCACTCAGGGACCAATGCTGTTTAACGCCTTTATTAAGAAGCTGAAGCACACATGGTCTAAGGAGAGACTGAGAGTGCTAAGTCTGAAGCCTTAAGAGGAGAAGGGGAAGGGGAGATATTAATGTTGTCTATAACTGTTTCATGGGAGGGTATAGACAAGATGAAATGATAGTCTTGGAGTCTCACAGTGCAAAGGTGAGAGGGAATGATCATAAATTGCAATAGAATTCTAGTTAGATGTAAGAATTTTTTCATCATGAGCATGGTTAAAACTAGAAGATCTGTTCAACAGCATTGCAGGCTCTTCAACCTTGGAGGTTTTCAAAACTTAACTGGACTAAGCCCTAAGCAACCTAATCTAATTGAGAGGACTTTGAGCAGGAGGTCCCTTCCCACCTAAATTATTCTCTGGTTCTGTGAAATTATATACATTACCTTAATTTATAAAGAGAAGTTCAAATGCATTCTCAGTAATGGCATTCTTTATATAAATAGTAGTTTATTGATATTTCCATATATTTTTAAATAAAAGACTGGAATGCCTGCTGATGTCAATGTATTTTCAGTGCAGCAGAATTCATTTCCTTCTGTTCAGAAGTGAAGAGTTAAGATATGCAAGAAATGTCCTTCATTCAGGCTATTAATTTTATGGCAAATGAACAAAAAGAAAATAAAAGCAAAAGTTGAATGAACTGAATTTCTCTCCATCAGGATCCTTCAGGATCCTCTGCTTGACCCTTTGTCCAAACAACTCTCATAAGTGTTGACAGGACTGTCGAGTTTAGTCAGCTAGTCAAGTCTCCTAGCACCCGTTCTCTTGTCAGCAAGTATATAAGGGAGTTCTGAACTATTATGAAGCTCACAATCCATCAGATGTCCAGGAGAATTAGGGACATACAGTAGGGTCTGAGTCTAACAGAAGCATCCATTCAAGTAATATGTATGATTACATGAACAAGACAATATTCTATGTTAAATCAATACAGAAATATAAACCTTTCAGGTAGCTAATGTCAGGAGTTAAAGCAAAAAGAATATTTCAGTGAATGTGTAGAAGTCACTAAGGAAGAGAGGGATAAAGGCAAGAGAAAACAAAGTAGAAAGTTAAAAGTAATGGTCAAATCAGTAAAGGATAATTATAGTCTCTGTTTAAGGATCCATGAAATGGTGTTGCATATTTTTGAGCTAATACAAAATGCTATTCAGTTTAAAGACAAGACAGAATGAAGAACACATTTTCACAATCTGAAAGTTTTCAAGATTTGATTTTGTGTGTATTTATTGTAAATTAAGATAAAAGCTTCTGAAAAATACAGGCTAACAAGTTGGTCACCAATAGCTTTCCTTCCTACTCTTATTCTTTTTTAATCAAAAATATTGAATATTCAAAATACTGACTTCCTCTTCCAATCAGCCTATGATATCAGCTCCCATTTTGCACTTATTAAATTTTCAGCCAAGCACCTTCACATTGTGTTTCACGCACAGAAGAACATTTGCATAAATAACAAAAATATGTTCCAGTAGAGAAAGAGAGATAACCTAAATTTTCTAAGATGTAGAAAGCTTGGGATTCAAGGCCATCTTTGAATAAAACTTGTCAATTTCACATGCCCCAAGTAAGTTCTCTCTCTTCTGTATTACTGATTCTCTGGGTCATGGAAAAGAGATGATGTGCCAAGGTTCTTCTATTCTTCTGCTCAAGTGTACTGTTTAAAGAGTATTTCATATGCTTATGGTGATTGGAGGTTGAGTTTGAGTTCTCTGACTGTCTTTCCCTATTCATCCAAGCTGGTGCACTTGTTTTGACTTCTCTCCATGCCATGATGCCACAGTTAAACCCACGTCAGTCAAATAAAGTATAACAGTTAGCTCAGGCACGTAAGACTGAGCGATGCCATTCTTTGTAGGTTCTGTGGTCTCTGTGTGGATCATGAATTTCTGTTTTTCCAAAGTCCTAGTTTCTGCTTTTCCATGTCAGTGTGCGAGGTACATAGGTATAACACCCTGTTGAGTGCTGGCCAGTTGTCTCAAACATAGAGTGCCACTGGGCAATGTCCCAGAAGTTACAGAAATGAAATGCTAGTATGGAAAAGGCAAGTTTCAGGGATTCTTTACTTCAGGTATCATCTTTTAAAATTGCTCTTAGGAAAGACATCAGCTTTAATTCATTGATCTCTGACATTCTCTTTAAACTGCTGGAAGTCCTAAGCAGTCAACACTCACCTAAATGCTAGAATTGTGTGGGGTTTGTGTTTCCTCAGGTTAAACTGGTTTCAAGTAACATACACAACATGTCCTGTAAGTACTGATTATCTTGGAACAAGAGATTTTGCAGGTGCAGACTCTGAGTTTCCACTGTGCAGATGTGTTGTTATGAACGTTATCCAGATCCGCTCTTCTGTTTCATTCCTGTCATTTCTTACATTGATTATCTTAAATTAGCTTGAGATATTTTTAAAGTTCAAAATGTGTCTTCTGAAAAATGCAGGGATTTTGCATATCCCTCTCAAGAATTTCAGTAGTATGAAATGCTGTACATAGTCTTTTCTGTTAGTAATTATATTTCTGAAATAGAAAATACTGAATATTTAATTTTTGCTGCAATTTAGAAAATAGAGAAAAGTCACTGAAATTAAACAGGTAGTGTATAATAAATAACATAAACAGTAAAATAGCATTTCTGTCTGTGAAATAACCATAAACAGGACATTATTTTCTGGGTTTAAGTTTTAAACTTCATTAATTGATTGTGGATGCTTTGTAGAAAATGTTCAGAATCCCAATGTTTCTTTATTGTCTTCAAATAAGCATCATGGTATTGATTATCAGTTTTTGTTGAGAATGGTACATGAGGATTCTGAGTGCAGCCATACACATGAATTAATAAATTAAATCAATGTGCAAGTGTAAAGCAAATATAAAACAGGTTTTGAATGTAATAAAAATGTTTAATGCTTTAAAAGTTTGTGCAACTTTTTACTAATTTAATTTAATTCTGTTCTTTCAGCAAACTAATCATCAGTGACCGTTGTGATTTTTTTCAAAGTAATCTACCAAAGTAAAACTTCAGCTGCAGACATTTCTGCTTACTTCTGCAGCATTTGCATAGCTATAAAATTTCCTCTCTTCACATGTTATTTATTCATCACGTGGTTCATTTAGTTTGTGTGTCCTGGAGTGAGAGTAGCAGCATCTCTGACATGACTAAAACTCACAGGCTCATCTGCCAAAATGAACTATGGCACTTTCTCAGTATAATGTAGTAATAGACATGTACTAGTACAAAATGTGATAGCAGCAAAAAAATGGACATGGTAGAAATGCGAGGCAAATAAAATAAATGCCAATACAGCTTTGGTATTAAAAAAAGTTCAGTTTTATTGCTAGAAGGAAGTTATAATAGATGAGGCAGCAGTTGTTCTACCACCCAAGTGTATGCCTCTGGGCATTATTTGAGAGTGGTTCCAGAGATCAGAAGAATTAAACTCATTGGGAGGTAATATTGTTCTTTCTTTGCCAGGTTCCATCAGCAAAAGTCTCTGTACTTTGTGCTGTGTTTTATAAGATAAGCGAGCTTAAGTTCTTGTGCAAAAGTACCCCAAAAGGAGAAAGAGTTTCTGGATCTGTAGATTGAAGTAGGACCTAGTGGATAATATCTTCAGCACCCAGGAAATTTCCCTTGAAGCCAAGTATTGTGTACTTTAAAGCTAAAAGACTTGGGAAATTCTTCATTGGAGATATTAAGAATTTCCTATTTCATAATTATTTTATCGCTGTAATCCTTATGTGGAAAACAATGCCCCGCACTGCTTGGTTCATAATTTGGGACATTACTCCTCCATTCATGGGCTGTTTCCAGAAATTAAATGCCCAGGGCTAAGAATATTTATTCAGTTGGGTTTGTGCATAAAGTCTTCCTGTCTGTTCTTTAGAGAGAGGATTTTATTGTTACTGAATTAAGTTGGGAAATGAAGACTTCAGCCCAAATTATAATTATTTTTCTGCATCTGCTCCAATCATTTACATGGTTTATGCTTGTAAATTAGGTGTTAATGAAATCCAAGTGGGGTAACAGTGTGGAACATCAGAACTGCAATTGACTGGAGAAGTAAAGAACGTTCGAATATCTCTGAGGAGATCACTTCACTTGAGCGGTAACTCTGGGGCCTTATATGACATGCACAGAAACATCATTCTGTTACAGAAGTTATCTCAAATATAAAGAGAACAGAAAATCCACCTTATATAAGAAATTGTACTTTTTGTACTTTTCTTGAGAATGGATCTTCTTTTTGAAGTTGTGTTCCTCACCCCCACCTTGTAGCATTATTACTCAGCATTTACATTCCAGATAAGCAGCTGTTGCATGTATCGGAGTATATGCCCCTTTCACAAGTGTTTTGTACTCTACCTGCCTGAAAGCACCAAATAGAAGTGATCCCTCCAATACTTCTCGTTTTAGGTATATTTGATATAAATGTTTGATATAAACAGTGCTATGAATGCCTGTTATGTATGTTATAAGCTACTAGTGTTAAGGTTAGTAACTTTAGAAAACTGAATTATAAGAAGTTACTTGTAGAACTATGGGGAACCTTGACATTGTTTTAAATTGGGGGGGGGGGGGGGGGGGGGAGGGGGTATTTGCCTGAGATGTGCAGGAGATTGCTACTGATTATGTGATACACTGTAGAATGCAAACAATATAATGCCTTAGCTCTGAAGCTATATATTTGTGATATTCTAAATATACCTGCCCTTTTATCATTATTTACTTGACAGCCACATTCAAATTCTTAAGAGAATATTCATCATCTTAGATTGATGAAAAAATGAATTAAGGCTGATTTAGTATGTGGAAGATGTCTTCAGTGCAGGTATCTCCTTGAGTCACCCTGTTGCTGTGATATTCTCTGTAGACCTCAGTGATGGCCTTTTCTGATTAGGATTTGCCAGAGGAAAATGACGGGGGTGAAACAGGTGATTTTCAGCCCTCTCATTGAACCAGCCTGGAGAGTGTTTAAAAGTTGATGTAGACTGACAAATTAGATTTTTCATAGTTCAAATGCTCCCGATTTAACAACTATAAGAAGCTTTAGAAAGGTATCACACTAAACGGTCTGAGATTGAGAGTCAAGAATAAATGCGAAATAAAGCTATTTCAAAATATAGAAATTAATATAGTGAGGGCACAACAAATACCTTATCCTCAGAGTGATAGTCTGTGAAACCAAAACCAGACTTGGTTCATCTGCTGGGAACTAGCTGATCAAAAAGAATAGCAGCTCTGTTCTTAATCACGTAATGCTTGTGTAGATTCTTCCTAAAAACAAGCAGAACTGACCACCTCATGCCCTAGAAGAAGTGAGAAGGCAAATAGTGTATTGAAGGCAATCATTCTTTCTTCTTCATTATGATTCTCTGTGCCTCCAATTATGCAAGCATCATTAAACAGCCAAAGAGCATATCTATCGATATGACTCTCATAGGATCAGATCACAGATTAGAGCACTTACATGATAAGAGCTGAATGCTGGGATGGTACAGGATAACCACATTTTGTACTGGAGACTTGTATTTGACTGCAACTATAGAAGTAATGTTTCCTCTTACATATTTGAATATTGCACCCATAATCTGCATAATTACAAAGTCATTAATAAACTTGGTAAGGTCTAAGCCATAGAATTTATTAAGTCTGTATGCAAAATAGATTATAAAGATGTTTGCTGAAAAGCAATTCTGTTAGGACTGAGATCTCTCCAAATTTCTGGTAACATCCATTACCTGAAGACATTAATTCAGATGACAAAATGTTTAATTTTAAACGAAAATTACAAAGCAAAAAATGAAACAAATGAAGACAGAAATGTAGAAAAGTAGTTTTGGTGTCTGTTACTGTTATGACTTTTTTAGTACATAAGATCTCCAGTAGTGCTTTGGGCGGAAGATGGGGGAGAAGATGGGGGCTTAGAGGTTGTGTAAAATTTTCACATCTTGGAACAGGGCCACACACAGTATTCAGCATGCAAGATCTGATGTGCTTGAAAAAGGACTTAATGATACACTGACCTTTCTAAAGTTTTCTTTTTACTCCTCTTGGAGAAAACTCTCTTTTTTTTAATTTGCTTTGTTGTGGGTTTTTCCTGTTTCAGTGGCCAGAATGTATTGCTTTTTCTATTTCTTTCACTTGTACAGCATGTGAATGTTGCCCTCTCAGTTCCTACAATCTTCCTTCCCATGCTATTTAGGCGTGCTGATCGCCTTTTGGTTTGTCAAGTCTTTCTGAGGGGTTGACTGTGTTCAGTATTAAATAGATTTTTCCAAAAGTTTATTGTCCTCGAAGCTGCGTTCAGTAGTAAGGATTTTTATTTGAAAATATTCTTTGTTAATTTTATTTATATCTTTCCATGAACAGTCCCAGGGGACACTTTTGCTGTCCATTAAAGAACAATGAGGTAGGGGTTAATGTTAGGTAAAATGGGTAGTTTTAAATTGATCTAATGGTTTACGTAAAGCTAAAAATTCATAAAGTGGCTGAAATTAAAACATAAAACATTTGCTAGATTATCATTGCTTCATACAATTACTATTGTGTATCAAGTGACAACAGTTTCTAGTGTTTGGGATTCTAATATTCAAATAAATCTACAGAGGTCTCAGGTATATAACTCAATACAAATTTCAAAGAAAAGTATTTTTGCCAAGACAAATATAATTACCTTAAATAGTAGCACATTGCTTTATCTAAAAAAACCCAAAGGGTGGAGGGGGGATTTAAATCAAAACATTTAATTTGAGCATGCTCAGAATAAAATACTTTGAATTTTCATGTCAGTATGATACTTTGTGTTGGAATATAATTAAGTACAATCAAAAGTAAAATTAAAATGAACTACATTAAATACAGTCTTGTATGAATATTAAAAAAAAACCCACCACACATTTGTGAATTAAAGAAATGTGTTTCACTTTCTATCTACCTCCCAATGTTTGGAGGGGTTACGTTTTTTAGGTTAGCTAGGAGAACAAACACAAATCAATCAATTATTTACATTATGCTACTGGGGTACTAAAATATTCAACTTGTTGATTTACTGTTGGTGTATCAGTATTGTTCTCTCTCTTGAATTCAAAGCAGTTGCTTGGCCAGTACAACTGTTTTGTACAAACTACATCAAAGGAGACAATGAAATATTCTTTGCTTATCATCTTGTGTTATATGAAAAGTTATTTTCCTTGACACTGTCTCAGAGACATTAATATTTTTGATGTATAGTAATTTTTGGCTAATATATCACAGTGACATCTTCTTAAATGGAAAGTTAAAACTCTGAATAAGGAAAATTAACACTCTGATAAGAACAGTTTAATAATTTAAATAAAAAATATAATAATAACAGTAGGAGTAGTAGGAGTAGTAATGAAAAGGAAGATAACAAAAAGAGCGTGAAATATAACCCAGGAAAAACCAGGGGGCACCTGGATTTGAACCGGAGACCTCCTGATCTGCAGTCAAATTCTCTCAACTGCTCAACAGAATTTTTAGAAAACTTGGGAAAGGTTTATTACTTCACTTCGTAGGCAGGGGGGGAAACCACTGTATAACATTTTTGTTTTCTTTTCTTTTTCTTATGCATGTATTTTTGTACATAAAACTGTTTTTGGAACCCTAATGAAAACAATTTATCATTTATGAAGAATTCTACCTAAGATCTTGGAAATCTTATATCTCTGTGATTGTTTAATTTGTCAAACTGTTTGTGAAAAATTTAGCCTCAGAATTTATCTCATACATCTCTCTGGACATATCAGAGCAATGGAAGGTAATAAGGGATACACTGTATTCATTTTTTTTCCTCTCTAAAGCTTATGCTATGACTGGTACATAGGTCAAACAATCTTATTTTGGTTTCTCTCTGATCATTTTCTCAGGCTGGGAATATAAATCAGTTTTTGTTAGTTGGCATAGATTACTTTTTTCTTATTGCCCTTCCCTCAGCAGCCTGTTTTCCTCCCTTTATACATACTCAAAAACAAACCATTTGGTTTTCTTGCTATCTACTTTACCATGAATAATAAACAGATTTATGAAGCATTTTGCATGTAATAAGTAGAGCATATCTTACTATTCAAGAACATTTTTCTAACACTTAAATGCTTCTTTGCCAAACTCTTGTTTTAAAGACTCATTAGTTTATAATTACAACTTGAGTGTAATTGTTTGATTTGGAACCTAATAATTGACGTAATAATCTGGTTCATTTAAATATGAAGAATTGTTTTACACTGAAAAAATAAAAAATGAGAGAGGGAGGGAGGAAGAGGAATTCTTTGGCTGAACATTATATAGCTTTTTTCCCTTGTCCATGGTCATGTACTCTTTGAATTTAAATTCTCTTTAGGCAGTGAATTAGACAGCAAACATATATGGCTAAAATTATTATTTGTTTCTTTCGTGAAGTGACAACTTTAGTGATAATTTCTGGCAGCAGTGCTTAAGACCTGCTTGGGGAGCTTGGAAAGATGGGAAGTCAACAGTTGAAGAGTGCCATCTTTGGAAAGGAATTTTCTGGGCCAGCCTCTGTGCTTAAAGGGACTGAGTTTAGAAAGATGCCTAAGCTCTCTTGGCAGTCTTTTTTTTTTTTAAAGAAGCAGATATTTGAGTGCAAATCAATGAACTGTAATAAATGTAACTGTGGTGATTCAAGAAGTTGTTTTCCCCACTTGGCTATTCCAATTTGTCTGCAGTCCTTATTGTAGTTTAAGCAAAGACCAGAGATTGAAGCAGCTGATGCACAGGGACTTGTTTAAAACCTTTAAACATGTGTTTTGAATTCCAGGGGTGCAGCATGGTCTTAAATGGTCTTAAATGACTGTGAAGTTTGGATATCTAGATGCCCCTTTGAACAAAGGCTGGCATGGTGTTAAGAGGGTTAAGGTGTCTCTCAGCCATAGTTAGGTTACCATAAGACGTAAGGTTCATCACACTTGCTGATTTTAAGTATTTTTTGAAGAGTTCTGCAGCATGCGCCGTGTGGGGTTGGGAACTATGAGTAAGATCATGTTGGTTGCAGCCAATGTTCTCTTCCTATTCTCATCATGAAGCAGTAAGAAAGTTGTATTAACGTAACAAGCTGTGACTCTTTTCTGAGCTTTGTTTTTAATATTGTATATAGCGTAATGTAAAAAGTCTTGTATATATTTGTACCCTGGGAAAGTCCTTTTCTATCTAACTCTAGGTATAAAACTAGATATAGATAAGGTCTGAATTACGCATGGATAAACTTGACTCTGAAAACCCTACTACTGCTAAATCTGCATCATGCAAGTGTAAGTGACAGGTAGAGAAGAATTTTAAATGAAGTTCATTTAACCTGCTGATAGGCAATGCTGATACACACAGGGAAAATCGTCATTCATAGCTTGGTATGAGTTGTTAATCCTGGAAATTTTTGTTTTAGAAAGGAAAGACACTTTCGCTCACTTCATTATGTTGCATAAAAATGAAAAGTAGGCAGCAGATAAATATCTGTTGTCATGACAAAGAAAGCAGTTGTAGCATTTACAAGGAAGTCTGCTAACTTGTGTTTACTATTTTATTATTGCTTTCACATCTCGAGCAGAGCAGAATTATTCATTGTGGATTATATCGTTTGTTTCCATTAACACATGAATCAAAAGAAGTTCAGCTCAGTCAAACAAAGGGAAAAAATGGATGTTGGTGTCCGTCCATGATTAATTTAAACAATAAGTTGTTGAGTGTCCAAAAATACATTTTAATGTCAAATATGAAAAGAGGTAATGTGTAATATTGCAACTTTCAAACGGTGGCAGTAGCTCTGAGGTTGCTCATAGCACCAAATGAAAATGTTGCATCTGTTTGAGAAGAGCTCAGGGTTTAAGTTCCAGGCAGGGGGTTGGGAGAGGGGGTTAGGGAGGAAAATGATATGTGATATGGGCACAGAAATTATTGATTCAAGTCATATGAAATCAGATCACACAGGGAACAGTTAGTGTCTCTAGTAGAAAGGTTTCACACATTGTTTTTACAAATAAATCATAGGTAAAACAAAAATAGTTTAGGGAACAGAGCCAGGTTACTTATGGAAGGGCTTAATAGCAGTGTGGGAAGCACTGTGGCAATACATCTGTACAGCTCCTTGAGCAAACTCACTTCTTACACAAAACGTCATCATATTTGCCTGATCCTGTATGCAAGCTAATACATCTCTGTACAAATCATAATTCTGGAAACCACTCTACAGACAAATCCAGGCACGTGCAAGGCAGCGCAGGCTAACAGCTGTGTCTGGCCCCAAGCTGAGCACGTGGATCCATGGGAGTAAATGTATACTGTGCTGCCCAGTATGACCTGCACCTGTATTTTATTGGAGAGATTTTCCTGTTACTCAAGGTATCCAGACCCCCTCTTAGTTTGTTCATAAAAAGGTAACTTCATTCAACAGATTTCACGGTTTTTGAGGAAACAAAACTTTCAGTTCTCTTGTTTTCTCCTCTTATCCATTACCGCTTCCAAACCCCAAACTTTCTTTTGGGAAAAAGGCTTTTCATGTAGGAAAAGCCTCAAATTGTATCTAGTTTCAATCCATTTTCCTCAACCTTATATATGTTTTGGACCTGCTTATAAGTTACTAGAAAAATCTCCTATTGACTTCAGTAAATGGAAAAAAAAAATAAAAAATAGTTGTACATCATTTCATCATGGCCTGGAAGTGAATAAGTACTGCTTCCAGCTATGCTTGATCAGGAATGTCACTTGTTAAAGGCAAGCAAAAGTATCCTGCGCTGCAGTATGCACATTAATTGGAAAGACCTCTGACCTTGGCACTAGTTATTGCAGGAGCATCAGGAGTCTATGAGGACAGGGGGATATATGGGAAGACTTTTCTTCTGAGGAGAATTCAAGTCTCCCCTACTCATGGAAAACACATATGCCTCAGTTAAATTGCTTCTAGTGTTTGTGTTAGCTCGTTTCACAGACTCCAGCCTGCGTGCCTAGTGAGGACAGTGACAGCCAGCCAGCACTGGGTCATGCTCAGGACTCTGCTGTGGTTGTCGCAGTGGTTTCTTCTTTCCCCCGGCAGTTGCTGCCTTGCAGTGGAAGCTGGGAAAGCTGAACGCCCACTGCAGGCTACAGCCGGGGCTGCTGGAGCTGGGAGCAGGAACCGTTTCTCTCATCCTACATTAAACCAGTGCTGATGGTGCGTTAACTCTTCAAAGGCACCAGGCTGCTCTTCTAGTGTGAGCTCCTCTGACAGGGAAGGTCACCGTCCCAGGGGGATCCGCTCAGTTCTTGACAGATTCCTCTCTAAACTGGACCCATGAAGCAGTCAGAGCTTTTAAAAATTAGTGAGGGCTCTTCAGATTTATCATTTGACATATTCATTTAGTTTAGAGAGCAGCCAGAAGGGTATATAATTTCACGTGGATGAGACTGTCTGGAGAATGTACCTCTGGGGAACTGCAACAGGTTAAACTGTACCTGCAACCAGTAAGCTGAGATGAGACTCCAAAAACATCTCTGTTTGATTGTGTACCCTTACATATGTTTACATATATATATTTATATGTATAGATATGCATTTCTACATTGCCTATATTCTATCTATAACTTTTATAAAATGAAGGAATGATATAATTTTAGACATTTTTTCACCTGGAGCCATGTAGCATGAAACAACATTAGAACTAATTGCAGCACTGAACTCAAAAAGGCAGTAGACTTTATTTTGTTTCGGGTCAGCTGCAGTATTTTTTAACACTTAGTTAAGTCCAATGTCAAAATATATCCAAATGGCCTCTGGGTGAAACCGAACTGACAACTTGTTGTTTCAGTGTTTTGCCTAGGTAGTGAATAGGATGCAAACTACTGGAAGGGCTCATTATCTGTTGTTGTCAGTCATGCTGCTCTGTTTATAAAAGAATCCTGGGCCTCAGTCCTTACTGCTCTGCATTTTGTGTGATTGATTTTATACCAGTGATAAATAAATGTGACATGCTACTAAATCCTTATGGTAGAATATTAATTTAACTGTAGTGTGAGGTATAATTTTGAAAGATAGAGCTTTAAGAAGAATTATTACATCCTTTCACTTATTTCAAAATAAAGTTTTGCATCAAAAATACTTTTTTACAAACTTTTGAATAAATAATAAAAATGTACAACAATGTACTTTTGTAAATTCTGCCACACTCTTAAGTATCTGCTGGCAAAAAATGATGGAGGACAGAGCTTTTTGTTTCATTAGCTTTGAATTCTGCCCTATAGTAGGAATCTTCTTTCACTAATATTTTTGTAGCCTTTGGCTGTGTTCTTATCTCTCTTTCCATCCTGTGTAGTAATGTTGTCCTTGGCACTGTGATACGCGATCATAATAAAAGAAACAATTCCTGCCATTCTTATTCACACTGGTATTACCCACCACTCCTTGTAGTCTATCCATGTGTAATTGTGTACCAGTCTTAAGAACATTAAGTCTTGCAGAGTCAAGTACCCAAATATTTACAGGAAAAAATAGGCTCAAGACCAATCCAGCCATAACTCTGCCTCTTTCTATGCAATATTTAAGAAGGCTTTTAATTAGATGAAAATTTAGTCACCTTCATATCTCTGCCCCCCCCCCCATACGTTCAATCTAAAAAGACAATCTTTATTCTTAAAAGATCAGTTGCAATAAATACACACTGAAATATTCACTATGCTTGCACCTTTTCTTTTTATTGGTAGTACTCTAAGTACTATTAATGGAAAGTACTAAGTACTCTAATAGTAGCCTAGTTTTCTGATGGACTTTTTGTTAAAGTAGATACTGTTGGTTATAGCAGGGAATCAATAGACCCACTGCCACCAGCAGAATTTAACTAAGGAAAGCCATTATGAGAGCAAGATAAAAAAAAAATGTTCTCAGTTCCTTTAACATTAAGGATAATTTTCCATCCTAGTGGAATACGCTGCTGCAATAAAAAGAATAGTTAGGATATTTCCCAGCACACACATAATATTGTTAGTTGTCAGTTATCACAGTTAATGAAACAGGTTATCTCTAGAAGCTGGCAGCGGGTTGGACAAACAGTGGATTTGGCATTTAGTCACATCTTTTGCTCATTCTTTTTTGGGACTTTATAAGCATTTGAGTTAAATGCTCTTATATTTTGCTGCTGGATAGCTAGTGAGTATTGAGGGACTATAACATATCTAGGTAGATAATCAGATGTTTAGCAAAGTAAGTTTTCAGAAGAAACCAGTTGTCTTCTATCAGCTTTATAAAGATCTGCTTCTTTTGACATTGGAGAAACAGTCTGTTTTTCTTAAAAAATATGGTATTTTCATCCAGAGAGATTTAAAATCTAGAATATCCCACTTACAGTGAATTATTTTGCACCTGAACAGTGGTAGATGGTAACATGAAGTACACTTAGATTTTAAGCATTGCCTCTAGCCTGTAGATGAAACTGTCTCTTATGACTTTAAGGATCTGTTGTAAATAATGCACAGATGCACAACTCAGTTCTTAATATATATACATTTCAGTGCCCTTTCACTTCTAGAAAAAAAACATCAGTGAATAGAAACTGGCTTTAGATTTTCTAAATACGGAAATTAATACCAGCAAAGGTGTGTATGCTTTGATAAAGTCAGGATTCCATCTGGACAGTGATAAGAGGTCTTAGTCTGTTCAGTAGGGATTTAACTAAACATTTTGCAAATATTTATCTCAGATGGTGGCTGGAAATCTTATGTATTTATTCCCACAGTTGTATTTAAACTACTGTGGTTATTTTACAATGTGATCAAGAGAAAGCAGAGAAGTGCAAGGATGTTAGCTAAATTTGTTATGCAGAAAATATAAGAATAATCCTTGAAAACAGTTGGATGTAACACTCAAAAGCTCTGCCTAAGCTTAGGAAACCATAAATGTTTTGAAATTCATTAATTTCCAGCTATGGTGTTCTGTAATTTGAAAACAAGCAGCCGTACCAGTATAGAAATCAAGATAACCTAAACTAAACAAAATGCTTACTAGGTACACAGAAGACAGACATGTCTGCTGTGCTATTTACAACGATGTCTTTGATTTTTTGAATCAGCCCTCAAATTACTGTAGCAAATAAAGGGATTAATTCCTACACGTTGTTGTGTTTGGATAGTGGTCAACCTCCAACTCTAGAATAAGTTTGTTTACCATCATAAAGTAATCCCCCAAATTGGAAAATTTACACATATATAGGTAAAGCCAAGCAATACAGACTGTACAGTGAAGAACTTATGATAGGTGAACACTTCTTAGTGATGCTGTGTGCTACTGACTGCATGATAAACCAAGTTTAGTTGTTGCCTTTCTTAGTTTTGCAGTGTCCAATCAGTTAGGAAAAGTGAAGAATGTATGGAATTTTAAATTAATTTATCCAAATTCTAGAACAATGCATGAGTGTGCTTTGTTTATGTGATGCAGCCCCTATTTAAGAAGACCATGGGATTAGTTCTATAGATCTAATAGAAGTTATAATTTGTGTTGTGAAATGTTATTCAAGATCAAGTAATGGTGAAGTCCTGGACTTTCCTGAGTGTACTCCTGTGCACTGCCATGTGACTGTGCGCTTCCCTGGTTTATAGTTATGAAATAAGTACTTATATAATTTATGATACTTACTTATATTGGTTACATATTCAAATGTCTTAGAAAGCTTTTAGGTCAGTATTCAAAATAAAAAGTACCATCAACTGTAGTAGTCTAATTAAGAACATAATTTTTAAAAAAAATTTGATATTCAATGAATAATTCAATAATAATATTCTAATGATTTCTAATGACCAAAAGCTAGCAGGACTTGATTACATTAGATTAGCTGCAGATACTTGTATTTTCAAAGAAAAATATCAAAGATGGGATTCTTTTTCTGGTTTCTTCTTATTTTTTTTTTTTTTTTTTTATGTTCTGCCACATCTGGCTACAAATTTACAGAAAAGTGCTGTAATGTGCAACAAAAAACCAGGATAATCTGATGGAATTATTCAAAATGTTACTAATTTTGATGGGTTCCCCTGTGATTCAATACCTGGCTTAGATCCCTTCATGATAGACTTGCTAAATATTTGTCTGTAACACTACACTCTATTGGTATGGACTCTCTCTATTTTTAATATCATATATTATTATACAGTGCATTCTGTTTAATACTAAATTCTACTAGCAGCCTCCAGCTGCTTAGTTCTCCTTTCTGTACAAACTGCTCTTTACTCCTCCCTTTTCTCTACACATCCTCACTTCTCTTACAGTTCTTATGCCATTTATCTTCTGCACAGTACCTTATTATTTACCAGAAGACGTAATATCAGATCTCTCTTTGTATTACACAGAGATTGGATTGACTCCATTTCCATCATGAAAATCTGGTTATCTTATTTAAAAAAAAATAAAAAAATAAAAAAAAAATCCTTTATTTTACCAGTAGGAGATTGGCAAATCCATGCTTGGCAAATCCATGTAGTAATTTAATCCATTTTCCACTTACTCCTATGCTTTTATTCTTTTTTTTCTGATAAAGAGTTGCATATTGTGATGAAAGGAATATACCTATAATTGGCTTGGTCTCATTTTCATCTTTCAGTATAAGTGACAGTAACATATCAACATCAAATGTGTACAAACTTTTGAGCCACCTCCATGTGAGAGAGCCTCAGAAGATGAAATTGTGAGCATGGTGTAGCGATACTCTAGTCAGCCCTGGAAGTAGCATTGCCAGCTGCACACACACTATGCACCAAAGATGGCTACACTCTGGATTTTCATTATAAGATATTTCCAATAGTCCTTTCCTTTGCTCTCTGACATACCAGCTTTAGGCAGAGAAGTTAATTAGTAATAAAATGCCATCTCTCATTTGATAGCTTTATTACAAATATTTCTTAGCAAACTTGGCATTTCACATGCTTTTCTATTTCTTTTCTCATGTACAGTGTAACTTAAACTGAGTTCTTTAAGTTTTGCTTGCATTTCCAATGAAAAATTTTCGCTATCCTTGCACACCTTCTCTTTGCAATATTCTGTTTTCTCTAAGGTCTATGAGAATCTACGCTACCTTCTTTATTAAAAAGTGACTCCTGCAGACGAACTGCAGGTTTAACCCATTGCCAGTTGCCTGAGCTATTCATTCACCATACTTTTGTCCTCTTTTTATTAAATTAAACTGGTAAATATGTAAGTGAAAGGATGGTTTGAACATTCTGTTCTTTTCTTGAAATCAGGGAAGGTCATCTCCTATTCTCTGTCAGGCCTACAATTTTTTTCTCGTTTTGTCCAGTTGACCTCTTCCAGTTTGCATTATCTAAGCTGAACAAGAGCATCATTTAAACTCCATGAGCTAAAGCACCGAGAGAGTTATGTCACTGTTCTCTTTTCTAACAGTGCTGTATCACAACGTTTTAACAAAATGTGAAAAGTGGTCACAAGGCATTTTAGTCTTGAGTTTTTATCTGCTGCCAACCTCCCGCATGTATGACAAGGAGAATACTGTGTGCATGGTATTTGTTGCTAAAAGCATCAGCCCCAAAACATATCCACTTGCTAGTAAGGATGAGATCATTTAAACTAAAAAGATACTGAAAACCAGAGAGACGATAAGATTTTTTTATAAACTGACCACATGGGAAGACATAGTGTCAGTACATTTTTCTATGCTTTTCATAAAGTTAAAAGGTTATTTCTACAGTGATTTATTTGTATTTCTGGCTAAACTCTAAGTTGAAAACTACATTTGAAGATACAAAAAATATTAGCTAATTTTACATACCATATTTACCTCACAAAATAAGTCATTTAATTATTTATATATGCAGATTTTTCTTTTTCCAGGTTCTAGAGAATTATAAGGATCCAAGTGAGGCTACATGAATTTTCATGTGTAACGTAAGCCGCAGTCTTGGTTGTACTCTGAGAGAAGAAATGCATACACGGTAGATGTTTTTGTTTTCTGTATTAAAACTCTACTTCTTAGTACAAAGGACTTCAGTGTTACAGGTCAAGATCAGAATGTAGGAACAAGAGAATAATTCAGTTCCTCATTTGATGAAGAAATGGAATTGTTTCCTTCTAGCTTGACACAGTCATTAGACTTTTTTCTTTAAATCTTCACAAATAGAATTTTCAGTGACAATATAACCAGTCTGTAATATTATATTGATGCTAATTTATAAAAGTACTTAGTGTGGGTTTATTTTAAATGCAATGTATAATTTTGTGGCAAACCTTTTAGCGGGTCTGTAAATTGACATCTTCTGTAATCAGCAGCTCAGAAACAATAGTTTTCAATCAATCAGTGAAAAAACCACTCCTGTAATACACATACAGTTCTCCAGAGAATCACTATGCTTCATAATTCAATCATGCACTTTTCCTTTGTGAGTCATAATAGAACACTGACCATTTGGAGCCCTTTAAAAAGACAAAATAAAAGGAGTTCAACACTGAAAAGAAAAAACTGCCAGTTAAAAACAGGAAACAATATCAAAAGATTATTTTTTCATACAATAAATACTTAAACTTCAGCTTAGACCTTTCTATTAAGCAGATTTTGTTATTGGCATGGCTTGCTACTTCTCTCTAAAAGAATCAGTGCACTTAGAACAAGATTTGTATCTTTTAACTACAATAAGTAAGTGCATTAGTGGGAAAAGATGGCAGAATTCATCATGTCCAAAAATGTCGGCCTACATTTATATAACCATTACAGGGGTATTTCTTCCAAAGGCTGTTTTCGTATTTCTTTTCTTGTATTTCTCTGTTAATATGTTGTTCTCCTTTGCAGTGTTCTTCAGTAGGATTTGCACGCCCAGTGCTGGTTTCATATTTTTAACATTACCTCTGGAAGAAGAGATGAATATAAGATTAATGGATAATCATAATGGATTAATGAATATAAGACTATGGATAATCAGACAAAAAGAAACATTCTTTTTCACTATCTGACTTTTATGTCTATACTTCATCTTTGGTAGAGACATTCCCTGGACACTGTGCAGTAACAGTTAGTTATGCAATAGTTCAAGCAGAAATGAGTGTCTTTTTCATCCCTTCTTAACATTCAAAAGCCTGTTAGTACAAAAGTTACTAAGATTATTTCCTATCGCTCAAGGAAGGGACATGCCCAACACACTATGTGTATAGAAGGACTTTCATTACGTGTAGTAGTTTCATTTTTTTTTGATCTGTTTCAGTGGCAATTAAAGTAATTTTTCCCAAACAGCAGAGTAGAACAGTTAATCTTTGTGTTTTGAGCAAAGGATAGCTTGCAGACAATAATTTCTCCTTATAATACATGCTAACAACTAACCTGAATTTGCAGTATGCAGTCTTTGACGTTACATGAACAGTTTAGGAGCAATTAGATTTCAGTTTATCTTGTCCAGGGCTAAGGAATATTTTGAAGGTGGTGGATTATCCCACTGCCTTTAAAATATGGTCCAAACCACTTTTTTATTCCAGAAATGATCAGCTGTTAAGGGCACTAGTTGAGAGAGAGGAATGCGCTTGTTATACGCTTAGGGCTTAGGCTATTCAAGTCAGTGAAAAGGCATTTATTATCCTTAGAAGCCTTCTCCGAGTTACATTGTGATGCTCTTTCAACCTTAGTACAGCATGATGAGTAAAGCTGCTCAGGCAAAGGCAGTGAAAAGGAGTGTCAAAACTTCCCTCATGGTAACACCAAAAGAATAAATAGAAAGTCAATGGGGTGAGAAGTAAATATTTATAGATGTGAATTGCTGGCTTGTCTTGGTAGAATTAATTGCACAAATATTGGTGCACAATGATCCGCATAAAGCTTTAAGATTGTGTCCTTTATCAGGATCAAATAAAGTGAAATGTGACACAAGAGAGTTTTGAATGGGTAATCATGAGTGTCATTCATGTGTCAGCTCATTTTATCTTGGACTTGGCAACAACATTCTGTACAATTCAACCCAAGGATGTGGGTGAACTGGTTTTGTGTGTGATACTTCATATTCTAAAAGTGTTTCGCTTTTAACCACAGTGTTAAGAAAAGAGATACACGAGAGCAGTGTCAGCCAGAGCTACAGTGAGTTTTGGCCCAATGCTCCCATAGCAGCCCAGGCATACTCTGGTCTGCAGGCATTGTTCAGCCTGATTTAAACTGAGTGATCCAAGCCATCTATAGGGTTAGGGTTTTTTCTTTTTACTGCTTAGGCTATAAACCAATGTATTTCCCTTTATGAGACTATAGTAGGTTTTCTTACAATATTTTTTAATTCTGTTTATGATGGCTTATGCCAAAGACAATACAGCCTGGGATGGTATATGTATTTTTGTTGCTGAAAATAAAAAATGGGTGTTCCTGCAGGTTCAAAATATTTTATCAGACTTCTCATTAATTTTTCTGGTGTGAGTATCTGCATTAAGAGCATTTAACTAACTATGCTCTATTTCATGTAGCAGTTGCTCTAATCCATCTTGCGTTAACTGAGATTGGTGAAATAGCTTGAGGGTTTGATCACTGATAATTATTTTTAATAAATATTTGTACACATAGTTTTACTGGAAATGCTACAATTCATGGGGAAGTGATTTAATGACATTACATTGTAAATAGATTCTTTTTTTTTTTTGCTAGGATGAAGTATTATGAGGTTTTTTTGTGATTTATACAGTTGAATATGATGATTGGATGAAATATTGATTTCATGAAAATATTTATTTCCCTTCTGGTGAAAGGACAAAATTATGAGGAACTGATTGCATTCAAAATTTCTGTAAGAAAAATTGATTAGGAAGTTCAAAATGGAATAGTGAAGTGGATCTCTGAATGTCTGAATGAAGCTGTAATCAGAATCTCCAGACGTATCAGGTGGGATCTAGAACCACGGCACTAAGCTCTGCCAGGACTGCTTACTGGCTGCCAGTTTTCAGCACTTTGTTCCACATCTCGGGATGTTCTGGTTGTCCTTAAAAGCCCAGCCTCAGCGTATAAGAATCCTATGATTTTCTCAAAGTTTCTGGTAATAGCTACATTGAAAAATGGGAAATGTAAAGGCTAAAGACTCAAAAAACAGGCCAACAAAACCTGTTATTTTTACGTACATCACAATTTAGACTAATGTGAATTTGATGTGCTTTTTACTTCAGAAGTTTATGATGACATGGCTGATGAGATCACACACTCAGCTAACCTGAGCAGGATCTTTCAGCAGTGAGAAAAAGGGATTAATAGGCTGGCTTCTAATAATTTTGTTTATTTACTGCAGGACTCTATAACCAGATACACATTTTGAAATGGGAGGATCTCTGTGGCAAAATTAACCTTTCCCTTCTGTCTGCAAGTACCTCTATGGAGGACACTGCTAACAAGATACCTATTTAAAACAATTTTGGGGAGAAAATAAGTCTGATTTAGTTTTAGACTTTTTTTAAAATCCTCATGTTAGAGCACCTATTTTTGTATTGTATGCTAGATGAACCTTCTTTAACAGTACCCTTTATTTTCCTTTCCTTAACTGAAGAGTAAAATATAATACATGAAGGGATATGTTCCACAGAGTTCTCTAGGATAGCAAACTGCTGTAGTTTGTAGAAGTGTCAAGCTGCTCTTGAGTTTTGCAGAGTATCTCGGGGGTAGTAGTTGTGCTGACCACCAGAATAAGGAGGCTGGTAAAACTATACTGTCCTTATACATCATGTGTTCAGATTACATTGTGTAGGATTTCTTTATTTGATTGCTGTTCCTCCTACAACAGCCTACTTTGAAGCTTATTTGGCTATTCATTTATTAACCTGTAATTTTGGTGGGTTTATTTGTAAAGAGTAATAAAGAAGGCAGGGTTCTGTATCCTCACTGCACTGACAGCATAGCGGTGTAGCTAAAGAGGTCTGCCAAAGGAATTAATTATGATTTGGAAAATGGCAAGCCCTGGATCCCTGCCAATCTGCAAATAGACTGGGCAGTTTGCTATTTCTGACAACATGTGTGCAATTTGCAATGATGAAAAATGTGGGGTTTTTCTCACCTTCTTTTGCAACAGCAGGTGACATGTTGACATCAGAAATAGCAGGCAATGCGATGCCTTATGATAGTGTTCTGGAGTATTAGCCAAATTCTTGATCACCAGTGGTAAAGTGATCCATTATATAAGATATGTTGTTTGCACCAATGCTTCCATGTTATAGTATTTTTTGATAGACTGTTTTGGTAAGGTGATATTTTGATATAAATATCACATGTCTGTATTTTTTCTCCTATTAGTTTTGGAAAGCATTTATGACGTGTATATCATTAGTGAGACAGTGTTTTCAATTAGTGCAACAATTTATGGCAAGCAAAATTTCTATCTCTGTACAACTGGACAGCTCTGCATTTATATATGCAAGAATTCAAAACCTTCTGTCTCAATCCAGGACTGCTTTTTTTTTTTTAATGTTGATTTTTTCCCAGTAAGCAAGATAAAATGTTGGTTAAGAATTTCTCTGCTTGGGATGTAAACACAGCAAAAGAATCAGAGGTCTGAGTAGGGCGTTCAGCCTAAAGACTTGGTTAAAGCCATTTAATGAAGTAGCTGACACCTGTGAAAGAAGAAAAAAGGCATGTGTGTGTGCATGTGCGCTCAGTGCTTAAGCTGGGGAAGTTGTGGGTCCCAGTCTCAAGCTTCCCTAAAGTAATGACTGCGATCGTACGCAGTACTGCTTTGCATAGCCTTCAGGAGTAGTAAGCATAGCCCAGGCTGGTGAATCCGAACCAGTGTCAGGATTCCTGACAGGTTTCCATAGCTCATGCTGGGAGTTGGGGCTAGACGCTACGGAGGCCTGGGGTGCTGGAAATCAATGTTCTGTTGCATTTTAGCAACCAACTGAATCTTCAAAGTGGGGGGACACTACACTTAAAAGAACAGAAAAGAGATAAAGTGAATACCTGGACTTCAAAAGCCTGAGAGTGGGTTCCCAATTCACTTTGTAACAAGTAATTCAGGCCTACAAATACTGTGTGTTACTGTCATTGTTTAGCAAAGGCAGAGATATCACCATCTGCAATTTCACTAATGCCTGCCAGAAGTTTTATGTACAGTGTGCATATTTAGAGAGTAACTGTTCGTCTTGTGTTTTGTCCTTGTAGACTGTTTGTAAATAAAATAAGGGAAAAGCATCGTACTGTAGAATGCTAATCTTTTTTTGAGACCAGTAAAGACAATAACTGAGCAAAACAGTTGCTATTTGAGTTCTGAGCAAGTGATTTTTAAAGAAGATAATTTGTACCCTTTTAATTATGGAAAGCTTGCATTAAGCAATGTCATCTAGGAGCTTGATGAGTTAAAACCATAACAAAATGATCTTAAGACTCAGCAAATATTCCTTGATGTTAGAGACAACTTTCCAATTGGCACAGTTCGAGTTTTATAGCAATTATATAAATTACAGCAATTTTGTTTAAAAAAAATAAGTTGTATGAACAGTGATTTCTAAGTTTATGGTCTAGTAAGTATTCCTCAGCCCTTACCACATACTTTAAAGAAAATAGCTTCTTAACATGCTATAAACTTACGGATGGAAAATGGTAATAAAACTGCTGATAAAATTTTGGATTTATAGGCTGGGAAGCTTTTAAAACAATGTAGTTAGGCTTATTTGCTTTTAGAGAATTTAATTATTAATTGCATGAATGCAGTTTTGATGTCTAGGAAACTTTGAGTTTGTAGCGCTAACCGGATGATTTTGCTGTGGCAGTCCTGAATGCTTTAGTATTTTCTTTTTAAATGTAAAATGAGGTTTGGAAGATCCTCAGGAGGTCATAATCCTACTTCACAACAGATCAGTTATTCCTCACAGATATTTGTCCTGTCCTTTATCTGGGAAGGCTTTTACAGCTTTTTAATCAGTTCCACTGCAAAAAACTGTTCTTCTAATATATAAATGGATTCTTAATTCCCCCAACTGATACTCTCAAAGTATGTTAAACATGTTTTTCTTTATGTGCCTTATTTGTTGCATGCAAACATGATCTAATTCATCAATATTTTTAAGAAATATTTCTGTGCTGGTTAGAAATGGGGCACAATGCCTGTTCCCACTGGTAGATTGTACATAGATTAATTTTTCTATACTGTTCATTATCTGTTAGTTGGTGAATGATTTAATGCATATTAAGTTCTTTTTACTCGTGAATACTTGAGAGTCTAAAGTTATCATGAATGATGTTTCAAACCTCATTAGGAAGTATAGAGGTATATCTTGCAGTCTCTTGGTCTCTGTTGATGGCACTACTGGTTCATTTGCTCTTGCTTTGATCTGTGAGGAATTCACAGAGAATCCAAACAGCATCGTTAAGAGAATTCTGCCATTTGACCTGAATGTGTATGGTTCAAAAGCCTTTTTTTCCCCTCTGTATATAAAATGGTAAAATCTTCAAATTAAATTTACAAGGGTAGTATTTAAAAAACATCTAGATTATCTGGATGCATAAATTTTATTGCCATCAAATTTTAAATTCTGGAATATAGCATAGCTGATTTTTTTCAGCTTAGCTTACCTTCCTAGGGAAAGGGAACTTATGTGTTCTTATTTTCACACTGCAGCACAATAAGTGTACAGCTCAATAAGTATGCTTCAGAGTGAAAAGAAATTGGAATTATATTTTATTACAATGAATTTTTGAAAGATGCAAAAAAAATAGTCAGCAACCAGCAAGTATAGTTAGTAACAGTAAAATCTTCTCTACCACTCTTAATTTTGAATAAGCAGTCAGTATTGCTACCCAGCTCCAGGAAGGTCAATTTATTTCCGAAGAAAATTCTTACGTCTTGGCGCTGGGTCACACAAGCACTCTTCTCTTCTTGAAGGAAGACTTCTGCTTCTAAAGTACCTAATATTATTCTAAGTTTCATTAACGGTGAAAACAGCGACAACACTATTGTTATTAATCATTAGATATGGCATAGACGATATCTGGCAGGCTCCAGACATCTCTATGTGCTGGAAATCTGTGGCCTCTGGAACTGTCTTTACGTAAAAGTTGTCATAGAGGAGAATTCTGTCAGCAGACTCCAAGCAAGGTTCGCACTCGCTAACTTAAGTGGAGCATGGCATAATTGTGAATAAGACTTTTATTCTTCTCCTATCCTCCCTCAGTACATACTCTCTGCCTGTCTCCTCTGTATTTCTATCAATTGGTAGAAAATGAACTGTGTTAGAAAACAAGTGAAGGCTGACAGATAGCAGATGAATGCCAGACAAGTATTTTATGTATGAGTTATAGCTAAGCTTCAAAACCGGTGAAGATTGTGCTAGTCTGCTCTGGGAATGAAACATTAACTAGTATAGAAAAGCTTAGATGTAGTATTATGAGCACACCTACACACACAAATGCTGAAAGATCATTACTAGATTGTAAAAACTTAAAAGTTAGGAAATACATGTGAAATATTATTTAAGCTGCCTTGTGTGTAACTACAATGTAATTAGAAACCGTACGATGATGATTTTTTCTAACCCATTTCTGGTATTAAACCAATCTGTAATGACAATGATTATCAGTAGAATGTTGGCCTCAGGTATTGCAAAAGTCAAATGGTGAAGAAAGTAAGGTAGGGAGTAATAGACAGAAAAAAAAAAAAAAGGCTTCTCGGTTCAGGCCTGAAATACAGTTCCTGTGTATTGTTAATTCACTTAAAAACAAATTATCTCCAAGTGTCCATTAATTTGCCTTTTTTTTTTTTTTTTTTTTTTTTTTTTTTTGTCTGCCTGCTTGGATCTGATTTGCAGAGTTGATCCAGTTTTGAAAGACCAAATCCATTCATCAGAAGTTGTGCTTTGAAAATACAGGAGGCTGAGTATTCTGGAAAACTGCTGTCTTAAGTTAAGCAGCCAGCTTCTGCAAATGGAGAAGGTCTGAAAATACAGGAGGTAAGTCATGGAGCACAAATGGAAACATGAGAAGAGTATGAGCATCTTGGAAAAAAGCAGACTAGATAGTTTCAGTCAGGGCTTCATACTGTTTTAACACCAGATTGAGAAGCCGGTGAACACAGAAAAGAAACAGAATCTCAGATCTGGCTGCTGGCATTGCTTATCTTAGAGAAAGACTGGCTTTGTCCCGGTAGGGATGGTGTGTGGGTAGTGTTGAGGTTTTTAAGAACCTGCAGAGGCATCAAGACTGCACAGGGATGATGGAAACCTCAGAGGTCATAGCTATGAATCAACTCCCTGAGTAGTATGTTGAAGTAATATTTTCACAAGATCTGTAATTTGGCCAAATCTGATGTGATTTTCAATCTGAATTCAAAAGGTAGCTTCTTTACACATGGCTATTCCCTTCAACAAAACACAGGGTTCTTAATTTGTTTCTTAATTTTTTCTATTTTTATTGATGAAACACTTTTTAATGTCTTTCCTGCATTTCTGAAAAGGCTGATTTTTCTTTTATGCCATTCAGCCTACAAAATTTCACCTATTGTGGAGAACTTCAGCCTGGCTGATTAAAATTTAATGGAACTACGGGAAACTAAAGATTGCTATTACTGGGGGGAAAAAAAAAAAGTTTGATTAAAAAAATATTTTGACGTCTCAGGAATCAGATTAAAACTCAGCAAATAAACACTTTGGTATATTTCCTCACTGAGACCAGTAGAAATGGATTTTCCCCAAAAGTCTGGTAGTCTGTTTAATTGATATAGCCAGTCAAAAGTATTGCTTCCTTATCTAGAAATGTCTGTTTTGCTGAGATTCTTGTTTAAAGTAGTCTATTGGATGGGGGGGGTTCTCCTTTTTTCTTCCATGTAGCCTGGAGCAATAAATAAATAAATAAACAAACCCTACTCTTTCAAACCTTCCTACCCTGAAGACACATCTTCTAATGTCTTCCCTACACTGTGGTCAATTTGCAAAGGCAAAGGACCTTTTGATACCCTTCCTAGCTTGCTCATAGTTTTTCAAAAACTGTAAAACACAAGCTCATGTAAGCCAGGCACCTTCCCTGATATTATTGTTCTCCTTTGATTTGCACTGAAAGCAAAGTTCGAACAATAACTACTGCATCTCTAATGGTATTCTGATCTTTGAAAGCTAATTATGAAATAAGACTCTTAAAAACTTCAACTCTGAAGGATTGTAAAGGAGAGTTACAGTCCAGTTTACTTTTAATTTGCACTGTAGTGGAAAGCCATTAGCACTCACCTGCTGGGGCTTACATGCCACCACAGTTGAGTGGCTGGGCACACATTTCTTCAAAAGTAAACCAGCAATTTAGTTTGCTCTTGTCAAAGGCTGAGTCGTCATCATTTCCAGTTGTCTGCAGCATTCAGGATTAAACAAACAATATACTGATTCAGTGTGGGACAAGGTATAGTGATGGGTTTTCTGGAGAGAGAAAAAAATGCAAGATGGACACATTTGCTATTACAGAACATACAGAATGAGGTAATATAGAAATAAGACAGGACAGCTATTATTATACATAGTATAGGCAGTAATTGGAACAAAGAAAACAAATAAACACTGTCAGGAAGCCAACTATTGCTGCAGAAGCTCATGTCTGCTCTGACAGTAATAGTGATGACTTGTGTACATAAAGTTGAGGATAAGTAACTAAACTAGAAGAGAAATCTTGATGAATGGCTTTTGACACTGATTTTGAAATTATTATGGAGAGACTTCCTCTCCAAAATGGCTAATAGAATAGCATCTTAATCAGATAGAGTACCTATGCGTAGTTTTCACTGGAAGAGTCTGGATCTCTGTTAGATGCTATTTATCTTCTGTTCCTTAGGTCATTGTTAAGGACATTAGGACTAACACACTAATGATATGATTTTATTAGTATAATTTTTTCATTAAAAAACACAGATTAAAAATAGAGCAAGTTTATAGACAAACGAGTTGTAAAAGTGCTTTGAACAGCTAAAGAAGTACGGTTAACATTTCCTACAGTTCAAGTAGACCAAAAACCAGATGTTGGTTTTTTTCTTGGGATTTAATTACACATCTTTCATTCCAAAACAGCATTACAATAACTGTGAAATTTTACTCAAAACTAAATTCCTGGAAATCATTAAATTCTATGACTTATTTTTCCCTAAATGTTGTTAAAAAATGGATGTGAAGAAATTCTGGAATAGAATAGAAGTTCACATGTTCCTAAAAGATCTAAACAGAAAACTCACTTTCCAAAAATGCTTTTTATCTGAATTATTTTTCCCTGTGCCATTTTGTCAGAATCATCCTTTCTGTGGGCATTTGCTTTGGATAAGTAGGTATTTTCCAAGAGAAGAATTTCTGTGCTGTATCTATATCAGTTTAAGTACTATTTCTTGTTTTGAAAACGTTTGAGTTCAGTGCTTACTGGAAGCTGGGGAGGCTTTCTCTATGCTCTGCTTACCCTGTCGAGTGTTTTCTTTCCCTCAGCAACTGGCACAGTTCGGAGTAAGAGTCGGAATATTGGCCTGCATGGACAGCTGGCTGATTTTGTGACACAGAATTTTGTGCAGCTGTTTTAAAGGATGAGGTTTCTTGGGAAGACTTAGCTAAGCTCAGTCCTGTGATGTTTGTACTAGATATTGCAGAAATTTTAAGCCAAATTCAAAGTGTTCTGTATGTTTCTACGTGACAAGTGTCTTCCACAATCTAACTATGTTAATAGCAATAGCAGTCTGTAGTAGAGTGTATGGAGCCCTACTATTTTTATCTCTTTGAAATCAAATCTCTCCTCATGGGTAGGGCTTGATAATGATGGGGTAGTAGTAAGAGTGTTTGCATTGTAAGGGATCATGGCAGAAAGGCTTTCATAAAGAGAAAGGTTTTGCACCATTTACAGAAGACAATTAGACTTATTTTCTAGAAAATCATTCTCTAGCTACATCCTATTGAATAAAGAATCCATTTCCACAGTTCTTAGCCATTTTGTATCTTCGTTATCACAGACTCTCTACCATAATAAAGCACAACTTAAGATTCATTTCTGATGAATCTGGGTTTGATTTATGAGCTGATTTCAGTGTTCGAATTAAGCCCTTGACTGGTATCAAGTAAGTCAAGCTCTAGGGGAAGAATGTAAATATGTTCTTACTGCAGCTTAATCCATGGAGAAGAAAAAGAGATACAATCTTTATTAACAGGTGCTGTGCCTTGTGCCTGTATTGAGCAAATAACTTAAGCCTAGAAATAGGACCATTCTTGTATAAAGAAAGCAAATAAAAGTGAGCATAAAACTAGATTTTTTTTTTTTTTTTTTAAGTGGATGGTTAGTACTTAATCAGACTTTTTCATTTATAATACCTATTTAAAATGTGCATTTATATTATATTTAATTTATCTCCTGCGTGCATGCATATAATGATCTAGTACTTAGTAACAGTGTGTGATGGGTTGACCCTGGCTGGAAGCCAGGTGCCCACCAAAGCCGTTCTATCGCTTTCCCTCCTCAGCTGGACAGGGGAGAGAAAATATATCAAAGGGCTTGTGGGTCGAGATAAAGACAGATCACTCACCAATTATCGTCACGGACAAAACAGACTTGACTTGGGGAAAAATTAATTTAATTTATTACGAATCAAATCAGAGTAGGGTAATGAGAAATAAAAACTAAATCTTAAAACACCTTCCCTCCATCCCTCCCTTCTTCCTGGGCACAGCTTCACTCCCAGATTCTCTACCTAACCCCACACAGCGACACAGGGGGACAGGGAATGGGGTTTATGGTCAGTTCATCACACATTGTCTCTGCCACTTCGTCCTCTTCATGGGCAGGACTCCTCACACTCTTCCCCTGCTCCAGTGTGGGGTCCCTCCCATGGGAGTCAGTTCCCCATGAAATTCTCCAACATGGGTCCTTCCCATGGGCTGCAGTTCTTCATGAACTGCTCCAGCGTGGGTCCCTTCCACAGGCTGCAGTCCTTCAGGCACAGACTGCTCCTGCGTGGGTCCCCCACGGGGTCACAAGTCCTGCCAGAAAACCTGCTCCGTGGGTTCCTATCTCCACAGATCTGCAGGTCCTGCAAGGAATCTGCTCCAGCGTGGGCTTCCCACAGGGTCACAGCCTCCTTCGGGCATCCCCCTGCTCCAGCGTGGGATTCTCCATGGGCTGCAGGTGGAGATCTGCTCCACTGTGGACCCCCATGGGCTGTAGGGGGACAGCCTGCCTCACCAGGGTCTTCCCCAGGGGCTGCAGGGGAATCTCTGCTCCGGCGCCTGGAGTATCTCCTCTCCTCCTTCTGCACTGACCTGGGGGTCTGCAGGGTTGTTTCTCTCACATGTTCTCACTCCTCTCTCTGGCTGCTGTTTCTGTGTGCCCTGCAACTTTTTTTCCTTCTTAAATCTGTTATCCCAGAGGTGCTACTGCTATCGCTAATGGGCTTGGCCTTGGCCGGCGACGGGTCCATCTTAGAGCCGGCTGGTGTTGGCTCTGTTGGACACAGGGGAAGCTTTCTAGCAGCTTCTCACAGAAGCCACCCCTGTAACCGCCTCCCTCACCCCCCAAAACCTGGCCATGCAAATCCAATACACGGTGTGATCTAGTAGTTAGTAGCAGGAGGTAAAAGAAAAGAAGAACACACAAACCATGATGTTTCAAAAGAGATTAATAAGAACTGCAACTCTGCAATTGATTGTAAGTTAACATGGAATGACATTAGGAAAAGTTTAGAGAAGTATGTACTCGTAGTTTACAGGAATATAGCTGTCTCCGATTCATTGTTTAATTGTGTCAGAATTTTGAGACAGGCTACGCAAAGAGGACCAAGGACACTATACTTTCCAAAGTGATGCTGCCGTACTTTTTGAAAGTGGTGCTGTACACACTGTAAGGACAGCAAATACTACTGAGATTCATCATCTTAGAAAGGGTAAGGAAATAAGTTGGTTACATGTTTTAACTGGTGTTTCCTTTCTGCCTGATACAGTATGTATGTCTAGAAGGTCCAATACAGTATTGGTAAGTATGAGGGTTTCTGGTTTTTGAATCATCATAAGAATGGCAGCAGTGTAGCTTTATGACTTGGAAAAGCTTTTGGAAGAATTGCTTGAAAGTTATATTCTAGATGTTCCACAAGTTAGGCTTTAACTTGTTCTATACAATGAGGTGGCAGTTATTGCTAATGTTAGATTTTTCAGTTGTCAAGTGACTTAGGTTGCTCAGTGTGAGTGGTAAGACATCAGCTGTTAGTAATATTAGTGTTTTCAAGGCCTTTCATAATTTTCATGTCTCCTAGACAAGTTTGCTGTGTGTCATTGCTAGTCTCTGGTGTATTCCTGGAACTGCTAATCACAGCAAATTGGCAAAACTATTATTTTATTGAGGACTAGTAAATAGGAGTGCTTTTATGAGTACTTATACTGTTTTTTTTAGTATACTTGGCTCTGTAGTTAACTGCAAAAAAATAGAATTCTATAGATGCTCTAATGATCCCTTCATCAACTGAAATTTTTTGAAGGTGAACAATAGTATTAGGTATCTGGGTGTGAGAGTCAAGCCTAACAGTTTAATCATTGGAGTTAGGGTTGTACAGATCTAACCACTGCAAAATAGATCTTATATTGTGTTCTCCCATACAAATCATGTTAATACAATGGCAAATGCTATTGAGCTGAGGTTGAAAAAAAGGAATGAACAAAGTAAGAATCTCAGTATCTTTTATTTTATATCTCATTGATCTGGAAGAATCTCTGCTGTAGCAAGAAGATGGGCTTAGGGGCACGGGGCTAAGCATGTGGCATCATCATTGTAGTAATTACTCATCGGTTATGAATATAGACATCCAAGCTTTTATTCTTAGTCGTGTCACTGAATTGCTGTACATTAATACCTCATCTCTGTGTGTTTCTGTATCTCCATCTTTTAGAATATAATAACGTGCTATAACAAAATATTCTGAGATCCTTTAAAAAATAAGGTGTGTAAGATGCAAAGTGCTACTACAGCACTCAGTAAACTGGATCTGCAGCAAACAGTATGAAATATGCCTTAGAGAATCCTAATTAATTTAAAACCACAGTAAACAAATGGCTTGTCACTTTCAGTTTATATAAGTATAAAAAAAAGTGGAGGTTGGGGTTAGAAACACTCGCAAGAACATATGCTTAACAAACCACAGCAAGCAGAACAAACCAGAGAAAGTCTAAGCAGAAGCAGAGATAACCCTGGAACCATCAGCAGATTGTATGGCTATGATCCAGAATGCAAACAGAAGATTGTTCAAACAAGTCATTCATATATTTAATTAACTATGGCAAAGTGTTCCAATTGTGAGAGGTTATTTTAATATTGTGCAAATGCCATACTAACCACATGCTCACCCCTGTTCTTCTGGAGATAACAGCAAAACTCCCACTGACTTAAACAGGAGCAAGACAGGACATTGAATATTGAAAAATCAGGGGTTATATTGGGTGACATTAAATCTTCAAATCTGTGAAAACAGCAGACTGAAGAGAGCAGAATATATGCTATTTTAATAGAAATCTTGGCAATTTATTATCCTTCTATACCCTGAACTCTCAATAAAAACATTTGGGTAACTATTTAAATTTGTTTATTTTCCATCTTTAGATATGTGTGTGTATATTTCTATGGAATAGAATTAAGTGTGTATATACAAACACATGAATATGTATGTGCTGAGGGGAAGGCCATCATACATTTGGTCCTTGTTGTGGCCGTCCAGCTGTGGTTGAACAGCCACAGCTAGGAACGATATAGCCCTCAGAACTGGGGTCAGGAGCCCTGCTGCCTCTCGTGCCCTTGGAGAGGGAAGAGGAGGTGGCTTTGGTTTGTTTGCTGGTTTTAATGTGAAGCAGAGGTGGGAATGAGAAGAGGGCCACCTCTCTGTGGTGCCTTGTTGGAAGCACGGACCCCTGGCAAACTCAACCGGAGCCGGGCTGGATCTGGGGGTAGGAGGGCTGGCACTGGAAGCACTGGGGAGGCAAAGCTGACCAGAGGAAGCCAAACCTGCTTAGGCCAGGGTGCAGTTTTGCAACCCATTAGAGCCAGTCTGTGCACTCCCACTGAAAGGGCACTTGCCCAGCCAGGCTTTCCTGCCATTTGTTCTGCGCTGGTAGACTTGGTCATGCAGCTGCTCAGATAGATGGATCAGCACACTAGTAAAGCTGAAAGCTAACCCACCCCCCAAAAAGATTGGGTTTGAGCCCTATAAGTTCTCTCAACCAGCTAGTTTCAGAGCCATTTGGAGTGCTAGTACAGGAAGAGAGGGCACATGGGACAGCAGGACCAATGCTTTTGGAGGCTGCGTGGCTTAAATCAGTTACAAAACCGTGCTGCCAGTTCCACAGTGGTGATAGATCCAGCCTGGGAGCAGAAAGGAGGAGATGAAGAGATGAAGAGGAGGAGATAGTTGCAGCCCCAGGAAATGAGAGGCCAAGGGTTGAGCAAGGAGAGTCAAGTGCTGAATCTAGTGATTTGTGAAACACTGCCAATTTTCTAAAATAAAGGTGTAATTGCCAAAATGTTGGAAAGAGTTGATCTATACAGTTCCCTTGAATCGTCAGGCTAAATGTCAACTATGTTGCTTAATCCTGTAGACAAGAAAGTCTGAGATAGTTTTAAAAGTCTTAGCCCTGCTTATGTGTTTTATGCCATGTGTCCCTCTGTGTGTAAGGATTCAATTGCCTAATTTAAGTTAGTTAAAATTGTCAACTTTGGTAAAAGATTATTTTAATAAGAAAGATGTTGTCATACTTCCTTTTCAGCTGAAAAAAATTACTGGCAGACTTTTTTTCATCAATCAGAAATAAGTAGATTTTTTGAAGAGTGGGTTAAATTTCTTGTTTTCCAATGTGAAAGGGAAAACTTATACTTCTCTGTTGAGTGCAAAACTATGTGAGATGTGTGAATCTGTCAGTACTTTAAATAATGCATTGATAAGCATATCTTTCAAGATTTATGTGTGCTTGAGATAGTCACTCACCAGAAGCAAGAATATATATGTGTTGGTACATGTATATACGTGTGTATGTAAATTAATTAGGAGTAGTAGTTTTTCAATGTATACATGATAGGACAAGGCTCGTGTAAATTTGCCAAAGCAAAACTGTGATTTTAGAGATAAAAATCTCTCAAAGGCAACATTCACAGTCTTTGACTCAGCCAGAGAACAAATCTGAACTTTTGTCTAGGCTTGCTGAAATTTTCAGGCTACAGGCTCCCTCTCTCCCTCCCTCCTGTTGGTGCAGTGAAAGTGTAAGTATTCCACACCAGCTAGAACAGGTCTGTCGGCAAAGAACGAGAGAATCTGCCAATACAAATTACAAAGGCTGACTTAGATGGTCGGGAGGTCACCTGAGTAGTGAACATCGTCATGCATCACAAAAAGAAGGCATAACCATTCAGCCATGAACCTCTCCCATGTACAACTCTTAGATGAAGATAGTGTTCACCCCTTCCAGAAACGTGGTTATCAGAACTCTCTTTTGGGACACAGGACATAGGTGTCAAAGCAAGGAAGGGAATTAAACCCAGGTCATGTTAGTAAAGATTAGTTTACTGGGTGAAAAGGTATGGACTACTTCCTTCTGCTGTTTTGGAAGGAAACAAATTATTCCATGCTTTAGCAACAAACTTGGGCAGGAAGTATTTCTGCTTGGATTTTCTCATATATTTTGGCTTAGCCACCAAACTGAAAAAGCAATTATTTGTACAACATCAGTCATCACCATTATGGGAATAGATATGTCACATTTTATAAGAAACAGATAATATTTTCTATCTGGTTCTTCAAAAAAAGAGAGGCAGGAGGAAAGCAGTTATTTGAAGGTGCTCAGAGGTCTGAAATACTGCAACAATTAGAGACAGCGAGTAAGTCACAGGCAGAGTGCAGGGGGAATGTCAAGTGTACAAGGTGGGTTATTAGAATGACCTGAGGAGAGGGAAGCTTATGGTACCACAGCAAACTGGATGAACTTGGCTTGGTTAAAGTAACACAAGGGAGGCTAAGATGGAGAGCGTTTTCCTATCTGTAAATGTATCAAGGGAATAAACACAGTGAATGGGAAAGAACTATTTAAACAGAAGGATGATGATGGCATAGTGGCAAAGAGTTATCATCAGACTTGAAGAAAAGCAGGGCAGAAATTAGAAGATGGTGGTTTCTGGAATAGTCTTTCACGTGGAGTAGTAGGGATAAGCAGACTAGTTTTTTGATGAACCTTGAAAAATTTGTGAATGTTCTGACACAATGCGAATGTCAGTCATAGTCTGGGATTGGGCTTGATGACCTAGATTCCTCTTTCTTTCCTTTATTTTTGCATCAGATCTTTGAATTTATGCAAACTAAGTGTAAATGTAACTAGCACTTTATCAGCTCACCTTGTGACTTATCCCTAGCATTTGGATTCATGTGTAAAATAGTCAGTGAACCAATATTAATCAACATATTCAATAGCCTCCAAATATTGTTTGTTTTCACTCCAGTGCTTTAATTTTAGCTACTTTTAATCTTATTGGTGCTTTGTCTGAATATGTATGTGTATATCCAGACTTTTACGTAAAAGCACCAAAATTCTACACTATTTTCTGTAAATCAGTCACTTTACCCTATTTTCCCAGAGCAAATATTGTCACTTAGTCATCTTTGCAGACTTTTTTTAGCTGCAACTGTTTAAAATACTACATTTTTTCTCAAACTTCGGTATCCTCGACCTTACATAGCTCTTCCAAATGATTATGCTAGAAATGAATACACACTGTAATCTTCCCCAGGCATAACAAATGATTGATGGGAGTTGGAAGGACTCATCCTACAGAAGGCACTAGCATGTTATCTGAAGATACAAAAATGTAGATTTTCTCAAAATCAGTGTCTATATACGTTTAAGGATTAAAATAATAATCCAGATATACTAAATTAGTCACAGCTTTATTAAACAGTGATAAGCACAAAAGATTTTCATGGTTATTAGTAGGGGATTGCTACATACACAGATTCTATTACAGCTCCTTTATAAGCGACCGTGAATATTCCAGATAAAGATAACACGACTGATGGGTTTCTAACCCCAGGCAAAGTTTCAGGGCCAAATCTAGAATGTTTCCCTGGAAATTTTTCTCACTCATTAACCTTGTAAATCAATTAGAGATTATGAGGCTGGCTTTCCTCTGTTAAAGGCGGGGGGGGGGGGGGGGGGGAAGGCAGGCTGTGCAGTGTCATTTGTTTGTGTGTACATATTGGAATTTCCTTCCATAACTTAAGATCATTGTTGATTTAGATTGGAATTATATTTATCTGGTGCTCAGACCACATAAATAGTCATAACTCTGACTATTTATTCTCCCCTTGCCATTATAACTAACCAGATCTTTAGAAAGCTTTATTTCTATGTTTGAAAAAAATCATTAACTTTCAATGGGCAGGCATACTCCTTTCTGTACCATATGTAGAACTGTTGGACAATATCTTTCTGAAGAGAACAGCAAAGCACAGTATGTGAGGACACATTGTTTATATGTATTTAAAGGTTATCACATCCTATTCACTATATGAATAGCCCCAACTGACATTTTCTGTCTCCTCTCAAGCGATGCATGTCTTGTTCATTGTGCTATGCCGAGTCAGCTGTCAGGCACTGCATCAGGGGACCAAAAGCTATTTTCTTTCACTGTTTTGTTTGCACTTCAACTAAAAAGCTTTGAATCTTATGATTTCTTTGCAATACAAAAACTAATATACAACCAGGGAGAGCAACTTTTAGCAGACGAAGAAATTCTGCAGCACTTTATTTCACACTTCAGCCGTGCCATACAGAATAGTGAATATAAAAGGAAAGCTGAATTTGGAAAAAGGTGCTTATTTTAAAAAGTCTTTTGTTAGCAAACAATATCTAAGTTATCCAACTCTTGATGAGCTTAATTAAAGTTATAAAGAAATTTAAAAAGGAAGGATGAAAGTATGTTTAGTTTTATACTTATATTGTTGCTATAAAATACCTGTCCAACTCACTCTTGCTAAACCAAGTGGCAAGTCTGCAGTTTGCTTACTTGGGAGTGGCAGCGGTACCCAACAGACTCTGTGTCAATTTAGAACAGTACTACGAGCAACGTTTCAAGACATGGTAATGGGAATAAGAGTTGCACCTTAAATACACGTTATAAGAATTTCTTTACAGAGCAGAAGCTTCAGTTTTTCATTTAGAAATGCCAACCTGGAAAAAGTGAAGTGTCCTACTTATCTGTTAAGTATCTGTTCAACAACTGATGGATGCTAATTTAATAACAATGCTTAATATTTCTAATGTACTACAATTACAAGGTATTCTGCTAGGTAAAGCTAGTCAATAGATAATAGAAAGCTCTAGTAAAAACAATTTGCAGAACAATTTCACAGGTTTTTCAAACTTATATTGATTTTTATAATTAGTATTAATTTTGTACTAGCAAAACACATACTATAGGTATTTCTGTACTGCTCTTTCCCAAATGCATCTATTTTTGCTTAGAAAAGTGATGTAAGCGTTTTTCTTAATATAAGCTAAGAACATTTGTGGTACTAACAAAACTTTTCCTAGTTTAGGCTAAAACTGGACAATAATGGTTCTAAAGTTTTTTTGCCTTTCTCACACCTGGAACTAAATGAAAATCTATCTTTTTCCCTTTCTTTCCAAAGCCGGAGTTGAGCTCTGCATGTGTAGTTGTGAACACACAGAATATTCTGTTTCAGATAGAGATCCTAATGTAGTGGCTGAATTCTTAATGCCTTTCCTCATTTCAGTAGCTTTAGTCCCAAATCCTGCAGAATTTGATCTATCCACCAGCTTGGCAGCTTTTAACTGTTTGTCTAATGAGTACATCAAGACTAGGCACTGTATATCAGATCGAGCAGCTATAAAATAACTGCCTTGTTCAAAAGGTGAATTTTATCTATCCATTTTTATGGTATTTCAGTTCTAACAAAAAGGGAGTGATATGAATCTCCAGTTTTAATGAATAGGAAGGAGATGTAAGGTGACTTTAAAAAAAAAAAAAGGCAGGCCCTGCAAAGGAACTTTGGCAAAAGTCCTCCAAATCTTTTATCGTAATAAGGCATGTTGCATTCAGTGCCATTAGAAGGGGTATATGCATTTTCAGCTGATTTTTAAAAATTCTGTTTGGGAACTGTTTAGCTGCTGAGTAAAAATCAAAGTTATTTGCTGCAAGTTGGATAAGCCCAAACTAGAGGGTGTCTTATTAATACAGAAATTATCTTCTTTATATTTAATCTGTTAAGAAGAGAAAATAGCTCAGTAGATTTAAACTTTTTTAAAAAAGATGTTTCTTTCAAACATTTCATTAAGTGAATGCTGAGGAACTCTAAGCATACCTAAACTAATCACATGAGCTAGCAAGGTCACCTCAGTCCTTGCTGGGTTTTCCAGGGGGTACTCTTGCAGTCATTGTTTTCTCTGAGTGAGGGATGCAGAATCCTCCTAAAACATTTACGAGAGAATTATTATAAGAGGTTATAGAATTGCAGTGTGTTGCTATTATTATGTTTGATTTTTTAGAACACAAAAGACTCCCATCATGTGATTTAGCTTAAGTTCTGAAAAGGTGCCTGTTCATTTCTACTTCTGAAATGATTTTAGACAAAGCAAGTTCTTTAGACTGTGATATGGATGCAACACAGATACACACATAGCCTGAGTTATCACCTCAGAAAAATATAAATCTTTAGACAGTCTCATTCCTTGAGATACAAAGCTGAAATGCAGAATAAGGTCGGTTGTTCTGGAGTATGAAAGGAAGAGGCAACTGATGGGTCTGATTAAGCAGCCTTTTGAATTCTTTTTTTCTAATGGGGGTGATGAAAGCACATTTTGTGTAGAGTTTTGTTTCGACTCAGTGTGCCATGAAGCTGTTTGAATCTAGGATTATGCCCACATTATTCATATTGCCAAAAACATCAAAACAGGAACAAAGGGAAAGCTAACCTTGAATTTTCAGCATGTATTTCAGTCCTTGTAAACAAGTTACCATGGAGATAGAACCCATGTGAACTGCTGCCTTCCTCATAACTGCTGTAGACTTTGGACCAGCAAGAAAATGTGACATGGCGTTGGTGCCATTTGTGACAAAAAAAAGTATTTCAAATGCTATACTTAATCATTTCCCTGCAACACTACCAAGTGAAAGCTTAGAAATTGCTTAAAAGCATTGAATTGCTTAAAAAAATAGGTGAGAGAAGCGAGAAGCAGAGCTTTACCTGTTTCACTTTTCCAAATTAAATAATATTCTAGCAGAAAAGAAGATGCAAGGTCACTCTGCCTGTCTTGCTAGCAAGATGAAAGTCTGCAAAGACAGCCTGATTGCAGTTTTAAATAGTTTTCGCTTGGAAATGGTTTCAAAGAATCTGAAGTTGTGACACAAAAGGAGTTCTTAAAACAAAAAGGAACAAAAATATCCTTGTCATTGATTTTGTTGTTGTTGTTGTTATATTTTGAATAGAGCTGCAATTGTCATGTCAGAAATAAAAATCAGCCATCATACTTACTAGCCTACTTATCTTCCCATGGACAGAAAAGGATAAATGCAAAGGTATTCGTAGATTTTCCTCATCCTTCAGATTTCCAGGGTATCTCTTCCCTTGTTCAAGTCTTTTTTTTTTTTTGCCAGCTCAGTAGATTTATTGTTAAAACCATGAGTTCTGATCATCATCATCAATAATCCTCTATCTACACAGCTACTAATTGCTTAAATCACATTACTCCTTTATATCCTGTAGATAAAAAAGGAAAAACATATCTAGCTTCTAGAACAATAGCTACGACACAAGAAGGCTGTGAGTAAAACCATATTGCAGGTGTCAAAAATGGGATGGATTCTAATATTGTAGTCACTACTGCAAATAAATAATAGCATAAAAGCTGTCGTCTAGTCTCTAATTTTCCTTTTGTTACTCCAGTTTGAAGTCATTATTTCCTTTCACAGCATTGAAGGCTAGAAATTAAAACTTCTGTGATATGTCCTGGGATTTTGTTTTTTAGCCTGATAACATACATGCTTGAGGAAGAGAATTGTCTTATAATCCACACTTCTTTTCTGTTAGTTTTTTTTCCTTTTGCAAATATTTTCCAACCTAATGCAATTATTATGCTGTTTTCTTCCTTCTCTGACTTTTATTCTTCTTTTCCTGATTTAACTCTTTTAATTCCTTCTTTTCCCCTTTAGTTCATTTTGCTGTCTTTTCTTTTATTATTTTTTTTCCATAGATGCCATATATTTTAATTAGTTTGGTTCTTATCTCCTGCCATAAGTCCTGATCCTAGAGCCACTGAAATCCATGGCAACATTCCCTGATTACAGTAACAGTTGGCCCTTATTTCTTTTATTGATGGCACTTTCAGTAGTCATCAGTTCTGCTTGAACAGTTTAGGCAGTGTAACCAAATTGTCACTATAAGATAAACCAGTAGGAAAATATTCTATTACAGATGCACAGATTTTATGGTTTTATAGAATCAAGTAGACATATAGCAAAACAATAGCCTCGGTCAAAGTAGTTTCTTATAGAATAAAAAGATATTACATTAAAATCAAATGTCTTCATAAAGACAATTCAATGAAATAATCTATATTTTTATAAAATATAAAATCAGACATTACATGAAATGCTGTTAGTCATTCTAGGTAATTTGCTTTTAACAGTGAGAATCTTACTGCCAAAGAAACTGTCTGGCCGTGTATACTGACAGCTCCCCTGTGTTATAATGCAAGCAATATTTTTCGTACCCAAAACAAAGCGGTTAAAATTATATTCTCCCAAGCTGTATGGAAATACGCTAATTTGTAACTTTCTAAAGCTAACACATTTATGCTTCAGAGATACATAATTTAGTAACAAACAGCAGACTGAATTTTTATCAGGTTTAAAAAATAGGTACAATAGCCTTCAGACTTCAAATGAGCTGAAAAGTCTCCCTTGGTATTTTCTTCAATCTGAAATTTAAGGGGTAACTTTTTTCTTGAAGATTCCTTTAAAAGGTAATGAACAATTCCAAAAAGCCTGTTTATTAATGCCGCTACCTGGATATCTTGTTAATGAAGCTTTCCATGTCAGCCCAAGCACTAGCTTCTATAACGGCTTCTTGCATAAGTGATACAAACTGTTCCACTTGTCTTACACTGCTCTTGTTAACATAATGGAGGAGCTGAATAAATTAGAAACATACCTCAATCAAGTATTCTATAAAATCCTATCAACTTCACGGTTAAGAAATCACTGTAGCATTTTAAAGTCTTGGAGGAATGAGGAAGGTACAATTCAAAATATTAAGTTTTTCCATTAATGGATTAGAGGCTAAACAAAGCAGGCAATTGCATAAATGTCAGCATGATGTCTAGATTTGATGAAATATTTTTTAGATATCAAAAGCATCCAAATTATGAGGTACTTCTACATGTAAAAGTTCAGACATGGTGAATCCCATACCTGATTAGCTGTAACATAAAGGAATAATACATATTGTGTGCTAAACAAGCCATATTGTGGGAACTGCTCTTCAGACAATAAATTTTTACCTGACAAGTCTGCCCAAACTGGGTGGCTGTTTGGGTCAAAGCTTAATTTTGGAAGCCCTAAACCTAATTTCCACTGGCTGGCAAAGCAGGCATTTGCTAACAAAAATCAGTTTTATATCCAATACTGTCAGGAGTGCTGTGGATGTTACAGATGTCTCCATACAAGAACACAGAACCCGCATTCTGCTCAGACTGGACTATTTAAAGTTTGATGCCCCTTTCCAACCTCCCTGGATTCTGCTGTGGAATTCTGGTCTGTCTTCTCTCCTGTATAGGTCAGTTATTTATCCAAAGAAAAAGAGTCATAATAACTTTGTATGCACTTTTGTTGTTTGCGTGCCTGATAACTTCAGGAGGATCAGGGATTTGTTGTGCAAGTGTGTGGGCATTGCCAGGACTTACATGTGCTAAGGGAAGCAAAGAAATGACAGCCCATCATACCTGTTCAAATTACTGTCATACTGTCTCTCTGTGATTTTACTAGCTGTCGAGATACTTCTTTTATAAAGAAATTTATTTTATAAAAAGAAGTTAATTTCTAAATGGTTCCTCTCCAGTTTCTTTCCTTTTTTTTTCTTTTAAGAATGGTGTTGACTCATCTCTTAACATTAAGCAGCTACATTGGTGCCAAAATTAGCTCTTAGTCACCCTGATTGCACTTTAGCAGAAGTTTGAATTGTAGCTGATTATTTCTCAGCACATGGACCTAGCAGGACAGTTAAATGCACATGCAAAATTAAGTGGTGGGGATTCAGACAATATTTATTTTGCATTAAGTATGCAGTCTTATTCCAACTCTAAATGGTTGACTGTAGTTCTTCTTACAGATAATACCTGTAAGCTTCAGAGGAATCGGGGAACATGCCCGTACCTGTATAGATGGTGAGGATTTGGCCTTAAGATCACACACAAGACATACTTTTGGTTGTCTGTACAGTATCCCCCAATAACTTTTGGACCTTTTGTAGTTCACGTCTCTTTCTTCTTTCTAATGTCCCTTAATGATGGCAAGAGCAAAAGAAAGGGCAAATATTCTGTAGACTGATTCCTACAGAAAGAGCCTGTTTCCAAGCAAGAAGCCTAAAGGTGAGCCCTAATTATCAGTCTAGACACAGCCATACGGCTGAAGTCAGATGACAACTTTCTAACTACCTGTGGTCATTGAGGAAAATATTTCGTCTGTCTTTCTCTTAGAAGCAGCGCTTTCCATTGCTGACATCTATGACTGCTGCCACCTGACAGACCAAGTATTGATAATGAAAGCAGAAACTACAGCTGGTTTGGAACGCAGTTTTGCAGTAGGAAAATGTTGGTTTGTGAACACTTTCTATTGGAGATGCTTTCAAAAATGTTTTTCAAAAGAATGCAACAGAACTGAAAGATTTTAGATGATTAGAGATGTTGAATTTGGTGTGCTGGTCAGGTTACTTCTTTTATGTATTGTAATCAGGGGTATTGATATTATAATCTTATGATAGAAAGGGGCAGGAACTGATCCTTTAGATTGTTCTTATGAGAGTCTGGTGCTCTTTCCTTGCTTCTGTGAAAATCTCCTTTATCGCCTGTGAGTTTTATACAGCTGATGCTCAAATATTATTGGGATCTTATTAATAGCTAAAAGTGGTATTTTTTAATACTTTTTTTCATAAGATTCAAGTTCTTATGCGGCATTATTGTCATTATTTTCCTCATAGAGTTTACAAGTCTAGATTATACAGCACATCTAGGGTTCAGTATTTGAAATCTGGGTAAGTAATTACAGAGGCAGTGCAATTTTTCATTGCTTCTAGTCATGTTGCATGAATAAGCCTGTATTTCTTAGTAATTCAAATGTTAATACAATAAATAACAAATAGAATTCAAAGAAAATAATTTACTTCTGTGCTTCCACTGACGAAAAATGGCAGTCACCTGATCCATGTTCACACAGCAAATGCAGAGTATTCATGGGATGGATTTCTTTTCACTCATTTTTCCTATGAACTGTTGCAGACAGGGCAAAAGCAATGTTTTTCTAGTGCTTGTCTGCATGTTTGTGAGAAAGAATACCAGTGAAGCTAGAAACCCGCTTAAAAAAGAAGCTTATCTCTGCTTACAGTAAAGCTGAATATCTCTTGTATTCTTTGTTCCTCAAGTTTAAATTAGGGTGGAGGTTTAGATGTTACTGAGATTCCATGTTGGCTCAGAAGTTTCTGCATCAACACTGCTTCAATCCAAATAATATTTCTTATGTGCATGCACCACGAAACAATGCCATGCAGATGCTGTCGCGCTGCTATGTTTCAGTGACCTTTGCTGTGCAATATAAGTTGATCTATATGAGGTATGTCTAGACACCTATGTGGAAATTCCCTCTGAACGCTGACTTGTTGAAGCTGTGGCATGTTTTGCATGGATGCTTTATTTGGATGAGGACAAGCCATAGGTGCAGTCCAGCTGAATAGTTGTTCGTGTACATACCTGAGTCTTCATCTGTCCTCCGGTCAGGATGCTGGGGAGTCTCACCCTGTCAGCCTGGCCTCTGCCTCGCTGGGAAGGCTACCGAAGGAGCCAGGAGCACAGAAGCCTGGCAGGTCCCTGCTATGCCTGTCATCCAGTTCTTTCACAACCGCGGAAGCCCACAACCTGAGCACGGAGGCAGCCTAACAGGTGGGCTGCCTGCACTTTTGATAGCATTTGTTTCTAACTCAAAACTGTAGAAGGAACAAATTTAGAATTTACTGCATGGGTGATTCCCTCTTCTACACATTTCTGACTCTTTACGCTATTATCTGATTTCTATACACTATAAGGGAAGAAAACTGTTTTAAATCTGATAATGGAAATTTCAAATGCATCTAGCCTCCATCTTTTATCAAGGGACGGGTTGAAAATTCCAGACTTAAGATTCCTTTATAGGTGAAATCAGAATATTACAGTTCTCCCTTTCCCCATTAATGAAGGCTGACATGCTATATTTGCAAAACCTTTAGAAATAATTTAATGAACCAGATCCTTTTTTTTTTTTTTTTTTTTTTTTTTTTTTTTTTTTTTTCATTTTTAACAGAATGTTATGGTACTTGCATACAGTAAGAGGCCTAATGTAACTCAGACACAGAATCAGGAATGTTGTCTGTCTTCTAGCAGTAAATACTAAAGTATGGTGTGTTTTATGGTCAGATATGTTCACACATATCTGACCATAAATCAGTGCCTCAAGCTTCCCTCAAGGAAAGTTGAAAGAGTGCATCTCACAAGAGAGGGAAATGCATTTAAAATTACTGCAGCTATAAAACAAACTGACATAACCCAAAGCAACAAATATGGGGAAGGAAATCTTCTGGGGCCACATCAGTACTCTGAGAAGATTTCCACTTTTTGGTTTTATTTCCTATCAGTGATCCAGTGTGGTTTACAAATGGGATAAAATCAATTCATTATGCCCCCTAATATTAAAACAGCTGCATCTCTTCTTTGGAGTCATTCTCTTATAGAAGCAGCATAACACAGAGCTCAAAGAAAATGATACTTGATCTCTTTCCTTGAGGATTTTCTCTTTTTTTAGTCAGAACCATGTCCAATTCAGTTTGCTGTACATGCACTCCCATTTGCAGGTGTTTCACCAATTTTGTGGGCGTGAAGGAAGAGGGTGGAGAAGCTGGAAGAGTTTTACTATAAATTAAAATGGGCTTGTAAGTCCTCATTTCAGGTAAAAGGACTGAGTGAGTTTTACCTAGTTTCTGCTAGAAATCTCTCCCAGCACCATTTTCTCATTTGAGGCTCCATCCTCAAAGGTTTGCACTGCTCAGATTACATTATGATACAGCTTATTTCATTATAACTGCATCTAATTGATGGTACTCACTTAAGATTTTATCACTTGTACTGATTCTCAGTGGCATTTAGAGGGAAGACTGGGCAATTTGGATGGAATTCAATTTTTTAATACATGTTTTAGACCCATTTATCATTTATTACTGTTATCAAGGTGGTGTACATAACTGAAGAAGGCTAAATCATGAACGAAATAGGAATGTTCTGAATTTATGCTGAAATAAAAAAAACAAGACTCTAAAGTCACTTGATGCTAACTCATGGCCATACTTAATAGTTTAATGTGATTTTTAAATCATCACTGAATTTTTGAACCCTGGCAATTAACTTTATGTCTTAAAGATATTGCTTCCTAATAGGACCAGTACTGAGCTAACAGATTCTAGTAGGACTTAAAAAGAAGAAATAGTTTTGTAAAGAAGTTATCCTTGAAGCTAAGGATTTAGTAGTACTCACAAAACTTTTAGATTTTTGTGGATAGTGATAATTTACAAACAATTCCTCAAACAATTAAAAGCTTGTCACATTACGGTGCTGGTGATTGAATAAGATTATGACAAAACAGTATACCACACCTTGCCCTAATACTGTGTCTTAAAACCTCTCTCTGAAGCACAGGTATTTTAGACCTTAATGAGCCATTGTCACCAAGGTGTATGTATTTATATGTATAAAGAAGGAGGAATGTCACTGAGTAAAGTAGCAGAATTATAGCTCTGTAGCTGAATTGCAAGAGCTTTTTTGTTGTGTTGGTTGTTTTTCTGCTTAGTTTGGTTGTGTTGGTTGTTTTTCTGCTTAAGACATTCTGTCTATTCTGATTACTTCTAAGTGACAGCTGGCTCACTCTACTACCTGAAATCTGAAGTTAGAATTTCTACTGTGTTTTCTAAATTGAAGAGCTCTCTCCTACCAGGCATCTTCTCATCTGGGTGGGTTTAACTTAAGAAAGTATCTGTTGCTTTTTTTTTTTTTTTTCCTTCATAATTTGAGTAGATTGGAAGGTCAGGTTATGGAACATCAATTAATTCTAATTTTTTTAATCTTTCCTCCCCGTTTTAAGCATGCTTTTTTGAAGCAGAGTCCAGCAGTGAAAAAAAGAAGAAATTCAGGTCTGTGGTCATATGTAATGGCTACTAAACAGAAACATAACTATTATTTAGATATTCATCTTCTGCCATATAATATGTATTAATGTCTTTAATGCACGTCATTTCATTTTCTGAAAACACTGGTAGGAAAAAAGCCTTGACTTTCCTAAGTTTCTTCCTTCACACTTTGTGAACCTTCATGAGCTCAAAGGGTCTGTGAATGCTAAGGCATGTTGTGTTGCCAGGAGAAGGCACAGAAAGAAAAAAAACCCACCCAAACCTGAACCGTTACTATTACGTTATTCTTCTCTCTGCACCTTACCACTCTGGGCCATTGTAATCTGACCCTTATGAAAGCAGCTGGCCACAAGGTTTCTGGCATCCAGACAATTTCAGAGCTGCTGAGAGAATCTACCCACCATCCATCATGTCCTGAAAGTATCAATGGGTTGACTCAGACTAGGCTTGGTGAAGGCATTAGAGTTTAATAATGTGTTTTCTTTTCCATGACAGGCCAGTTTGTATAAGATTAAGGTCATCTTTATTTGTTAAAATTCTGCCCGAAATGGAGAGGCACTCATTGATTTTTCTATTCAGCCATTACTGTTGTTGCTAACTTCTTTCCATCTTAATTGTCATTTAAAAAATTGGTCATGACTTCAGACAGTACTGAGTCTTCCTGAGATACCTTGTTGCTACACTTAATAGCAGGTTGTTAAGAGTGTAATGGCTTTGGATTGTGACTTGAGTTATTCAGCAATGAATGGAGATAAAATATGCACTGAAATAGCAAGCACTGCCTGCTGCTATAGAAGCTGGCCTTAGAGTGTTTCCTTCTTTTTCCAAAATTTAACGAATCACTTCAGCACTTTTCTAAGTGAGTGAATGGCACTGACCTGCATCAGGCAGGGCATAAGCACATGATTCACAAACTTGCTAAACTGAAAATCTACTGGAACCTGTACAGTCCTCTGAGAGTTGCATTATGTTTTCAGGTCATTAAATGAATACTGCAACACCATATACATTTCTGTGTAAGATTTTAAAGATCTTTAGAAATAGAAAGCAGTATTGTTCTGGTTAATTTTTAACTTAATCTGGAATTAGTTTTCCAAATCAAGAGTTCTATGCAGCACATACATTCCTGCTACTTAAGCTTGACCCCATGAGATTCAGCAGTCCTTTTGAATACCCACTTTCCAGAAAAGGTTGTTTTAAGGGTTGAGTTTACTCTCATAAACATTGACTGCCTTTGAAACTAGAAGTCCCTAAAGGCAGGGAAAATATTTTGTTACTTCCACTGTAGCTTTACTCAATCAGCATGGTTGGCTCAAAGAAGGGAACTGTCAGACTTAACAATGTCCTTGGCAAAAAGAATGAAACTTGCCGAATGAGATAGTAGGGGATGAAAAGGACTTGCTCTGAGCAGGCGGCAAAGATGAGAAGGATCATAAAATTGATTGAGGCTTGAAGAGACAATAAGTTGGGAGTTAAGAGGAAAAGAAGGGTCTGGTTGAGAAAGAGACCTGGAGGAAATGAGGTTTAAATGCACCTCAGATGTGGCAAGGTTTTAAAGATTTAACCTAAATGATCATGGGACATATCTTAGCAGCCCTGTGTTCAAGATTTCACAACTCGAAATCACTGTACATAGAAATCACTGACCATAAGCTTTTGTGTTCAGTCAGGATTATAGCCATGCCAGTGTTCCATGAGGCAGAAAAGAAATAATTTTCAAAGTTAGTTCAAAGCCTTAGGGAAGTGAACATCTTCAGGTCAAGATATATTTAACCTGAGCTGGATCAGTGTAGGAGAGGACTGAAAAATACTTATCTGTTTCTTTAAAAATTTATAGGATTTTTTTTTTGGTGGGAATTGTCAATTACTGAAATGTGTGAGTTCTCATATTTGTTTCTCTTTCATTAAGAAAGTTCGTTTAGGTCCAAAATAGAATCTGTGATCAAATTTGACCATTTCTTGTTACAGCTCCATTACTGAGATATTCCATTACGAATATGTGTGTTTATGTGACTCCTTTTTGCTGCTGTTGTTTTTTAAAAGAAAGAACTTTATTAATCTTTCACCATATGAAAAAACAGTCTTTTCCTGAGATCTATTGCAAGATGACAGGTTAACTTTGTCTTTCCCTTTAATACAAGGGGTTAAATACAGCAAAGAGGATTTTTAGCAATATTAGCATAACTAGAAGCAATACTATTTTATATGCAGTTGTAACTCTGAAGAAATAAGTCTTAATAATGGTAAAGCTATAACCACACCAAGTCAAGAGTTTCTTGTGTAATAGCACGCTATTGCTATGCTCTATCTGGACCCTGTGCAGCTTTCCCTCTACTAAATATCTCTAAATACACGTTTCCGATTTTGAATTGTTATTGGAATATTGGCAAGATAACAGAGAATAAAATGTATTTGATGCTTCTTGCACTTGAGGGTCAACCTCAGCGTTTTATTTTGACAGATAATTCTGAAAAACAGCATAATGAATCGGTATTGTAGAAAATTATTTTATAGGCATTTATTGATACTGTTGAATTCCTCATCTCCTCTTTCTTTCTGCTTATGTACATTTGTATAAATATCTATTAATAGACATTTTGGGAAAGGTGTGCAAGTGCTGTTTTTACTAATTTAACATTACAATTTGAGAGCAAGTTTCTTTCTGTACTAAAGAGGGATGAAGATTCACAAAGTTATTAAGGATCCTAGCAAAGAAAATGGACATGTCACAAATTAAAACCAATAAAAACCCAACAACCCAAACCCCTTGAGTGTGTAGGTTTGGTATGTCATTTGCAAAAAAACCTACTGGAGCACCTATGTGAATCATTATGCCTAGCACACCCTTCTAAATCAGACCCTAAATACACTTGAATCCCTATGATAAACTGAGTTTCCCACTGCTTTACAGTAAATAAGAATGTACAAAGCACCTGATCTACTGAATACCATGATCAATTTACAGACTCAAATAATTAAAAATATTTTCATTATCCTTTAAAGTTTATGTTGATTTAAAACTACAATGTTAATTTAATACAGTCCCATCAAAAATTGCAAAGAACAGAAACTTTCCTAGCATAAAGTTACTGTGTGTTGTGTGAAATACAGTGTCAGACTGGCAACGAGATGAATTCTACTGAAATTTTCCTCTGAAGATTATTGTGATTTTAGATATTCCATCAGAATCTAGTAGCTTGAAATATCTTATTGCTTCTGTCTGTTTTTCCTTGCAAAGATGAGTTAATAATGAGTCAGAACAAATACAGAAATAACAGTGCAGGTGTTCAGTGAGATGAATTTTCCAGCAGGTTTTTAGAAATGAACTAAAGCCTGTTTCAGCCACAATCTCTTTGAACAAATCCTGCAGTATGGTGCAATGTAGTTGAAATATACAATCTGTTGGATTTACAGAGTAAATACAAGAAACTATAAATTACAGGATCCTATAACCAGAGGTTTTGGTGATATTTTAAATGAGAGAGTAAATGGCAAGATGTTTGTTTAGTCACCAGAAAACTGCAAAGCTAGTGGAGCCCTGTAATTTAATGATTGTGCTCTTCCTTATTTGTTCCTAAATAAGATTTTTCAATCTGTTCTTCTAAAAATTATTCAATGAGAGTTTTGGGGTTTTTTTTGCTTCTGAAGAGTCTTGGTAGCATTAAGTTCCCTTAACATAACAGCAGAGGAGGCTAATAGTTTAAGACTCCCAACTGCTCCTTCCCTGTCACATTTAAATGTCTCACTCTTAGTGTCATACAATGGTGCACAGAAGTGATAGATGCTTGAAAAACATCCAGAAATGCTGGACTCAGGGCATCCAAACAAGCTTCTGGCAGAATTAGATATAGATCTAAGATTATCAATTCTTGTCCTGATTTTCAGCGTAGTTGTTGAAGTGAACATTCAGAAGACTGAGAAATCCCGAAGTGACTTTCTAGTCTAGATAACATATAAAGCTCTTCGACTTGCTTAGGAGGTGTAAACGTGGACCTCCTACACAAAAGAAGGTCAGATGGACCTAGAGTACTCCACTTTATATACTTGTGCAGCACACTGCAGGCCATTGGGGTCACCTCTGCCATCACAGTATTCTAAAGAAACCCCAATGTTTGTGGCTTGGCTTCTGTATTTGCAACAGTGGGATCACTCTGACCTATTTGTTTCTTCAGCGTAGTTGTGTCCCTGATTTTGGTCAGGAACACCAAACGCTCAGAGGCAGCTACAGTGGAGCAAGTGAAATAGCATCTTCTCCACCTGGCTGCCGTATGAACTCTCCTGCTGGTTTGCAGGACTCCTTCAGCCTAGAGGGTAGAAAAAAGACAAAACCTGCAAGCTCCAAAGCTGTGCTAGCTATTGCTTCATCTCAGCAAGAGGCAAACTGTCTCCACAAAGAACTTTCTAATTCTGCTTGGCTAGGGATCTTCCAAACAACTTTGCACTGCAAAGGGACTCAGATCGTAATGCTGTGGTTTGGATTTAGTCCCATTGAAATGGGTCCGGAAGGGAAGAGCAAAGGCTGTGAGTGGAGCTGGGGACAGGGGTTATGTTCCCCTGTCTGAGCAAGTTGCAAGGCACTATTAAAAGCTTCTAAGGTGTTAGCCTAAATTTAGGTTCAGCCCAGGGCCACCCAGGAGCGTGAGGTAGATGAGCACTGAGGCTTTGTTATTTCAGAAGAGGTGTCTTACACAGGGGAAAAATGAAATGATGGGGAAGGCAGTAAGAATGTGCCAGAGCATGGGCATTGTGGCCCTGAGGAAAGAAGTCAGGGGACTTAGAACTCTGAGGGAAAGTAAACAACGTATCTGCCTCCTGAGTGGACTTTGCCTGTCTGATTGCAGGACTTAGCATGTTTTTTTAAAAGAAGCTGGCTGGCGTCAAGGTATTATTATTCTTTGAGAGTTTTATCTATCCTAACAACCTTAGCATCCTGAATTTTGGCTGTTTGAGATGAAAGAGGGCAGCAGTATCTACAAGGGCAAAGTGACTGATCTTTGCCAGACCTGCCAATTCCCGGCTCTGCCCTACATTCCCCCCAGACACTCCAACAGCAGTTTTCGCCCAACATCCTCGGCACACTGACAAAGTAACCAATTAATCAGTTTGTCCACAAATCTATTGTATCATTGATTCCTTCTAAACCACTGTCTGTCACCACAGCTCTCTTTTGGATTGCCTGTAAGCACTTCTGTCTTTTTCTTGTCATCGGCTGAAACTGGGGGTCAACAATACCGTGAGACAAAACCCCAATAGCAATAAATTCAAGTCAAAAGTATTTAAAATTTTTTGATGGGTTAATTTTGTATCAGGGTACTTTTTGAGATAAGGTGTCATCTGTGCATGTCATGAACTTTATGCTGGATTAAATATTGTCTTCTGTAGCATTTATATTATTTCCACACTGTTTTCACTCTCTGAATGGTTTTCTCCAGTGGACTCATGCTTTCAGAAAGATGTTGAAAATCCTTCTCTGAATTGCTACTTAATTATTGTTCACTCATCCCCAATTTTTGGTCCCTTAAGAATAACAAGGTTTCTGCTGTTGCTTTCAAAATAATAAGTTTTCTAAGAAGCACTAAAAATTATATTCTTTGTTTCAATTTAAGCTTATGATCTACTCTAAAGTTTGAAGAACAGTTTCCTTTTATGATACTAATTCCAGGTTGTCATTTCGTGCTTCTTGTTCATATCTAATTTATTAGATCACTTTGTGCAGACTTTTTCTTTCCATCTAAGTCAGTACCTGTAATTAAAGATGTCTGTAACTAATAATGAGTAATTTATTGCACAATTTTTTTTATTTTTTTTTTTTTTTAAAAACTTAAAACGTGCATGGTGAAGATTTCTAAGCTTCCGTACTATTTGTAAATGAAATATATGGACTCACGTATAGACAGATGTCCAAAAAAAGTTGCTGTTTTTGATGGCAGATTGGTTAATTTAAACAAGTAATCCTTTGTCAAGAGCTGTCGATGGTCTACTGAGGTGCAAAGTTCACAGCCTTTCAATGATATCGAGTTAGGAAAGTCAAATTTGCTTTTGGCAGCATATAATTGAAAAAAAAAATCTAAATCTTGTTCTTCTCTGGAATGACATTACCATTTCCTTTCAGTAGAAATTTAATTTTATTTTATTCACATTAATAATAATTTGGCAATTCCAATTGTAACAAACACGTATAAGATAAAACAAAACATGAACAAAATTATGATCCAGTTATCAAGTACATTCCCCTAGGTGAGGACTTGTTCAAAGCATGTGTCAAAAATCCCACCATTTTTACAGTACGATGGTTGGTTTCTTAATTGTATTGAAAGATGAGGAAGATCTTTCAACGATCACAAAAAACATGTATGTTTCAGTGCAGCATTTTAGAAATCACACTGCCTTTCCTAGGTGCCTTATATTAGAAGGAAAGTAGTTTGAAGAAAAATAGGGATACTAGGAGAGGAAAGATGAAAGTTGATGAAAGACTAATTTTAAAAAGCAATACTTTGTAATAAATACAGAAAGGGAAGTAACTAATTCAGTAAAATTAGAGATTATAAAGTGAGAGAGAATTTACAGGAAGCAAAAGATATCAAGGGAATTTTGTTCTATAGTTGAACTGAAAAGTACATTTTTAGAAGTATAATAACTGGCACAATCGAAAGGAATATTGTATGTTCTACAGAAGTTGAAATCTGTTGTTCTTTAAGGCTTTATTTTTCTAACTAATTTTAATTTTTCTCTGTCCTTAAACAATTACAATATGTTCAAAACATTACTGCTTTCCTGTAAATTATATATACATTTTCTTCTCCAAGTATTTAAGGTATCAACTTAATAGATGATACATTTTCTTACTGTTGACTTTCCAACTCAACAAAGTGAAATGAACAAACTTAGAAAATGGACCAAAAAAGTTATTAGCTAACAAAAAAATCTATTAATTCTTTGAATTATTGTTCTTGAATACCTGTATTCAATATTTGCTTAGTTCTGGCTATAGAATCCATTTGCTTTTATAGAGGGTGTGGGTGTATGCGTTAATGCAAGATTTATGAGAAAGGTAAGTTTGATTTTTGTAATAGTTGGCTGAATAGAATAAATACAGCAACTGCTTCCACAGGACATAAAACTTGTATATTTTTAATTTAGCATTAGGTTTATGAAAAAAAGCCAATATTTTTCCTTCTTTATATGAATGTTATGGTGTAATGTTGTTTAGAATACAGAACCCTCTAGTTCTTGCTTGCTGTGTTACAATTTTAACTGTAAATACAAGAGAGTATCCTATTTATGAATTCTGGTCTCAAAAGCTAATTTAATTGGTGTATTCCAACTACTATTGCTTATTTCACACTTCAATAGGTAAAGATGCATTAATAATCGAAGTTTCAAACTGTAATTAACGTTAGCTTTAGGCTCCTGACAATGAAATGATTAGATTTTTATGTATGTCTTGATACACAAAGTTAATCTAACCTGTGATTGAATAATGAAAGGAACGCACATTTACTCTACAATGCAAATCACTACATGTAATTATGTGTTCTCTGCAACTGCCAAGGAGGAAAAAAGTAAGATACTAGCAGCAGTAAAATCTGTATGGATGTCCCTTATTCATCTACTTCAGCTCTGTAGGTGATTACAGTGAGCTGTGGGTGATGTGTTTCATCTCATTTGTTTCCACACTGTTACTTCATATGCTATTCAGTTACGGAACAGTGCTCATTTTCTTCATTTACATGAGTTTGGGTAAAAGGTGACAGGGTGGCTGTCTGAAGAAGAAAGGTGTGATTTTTCCATCGTGCCATGCAAGTTTGCTACACAAAGCCCTACCACTACCCCTCCAGTGAAAGCGTCTTTCAGAATCCATTTTATTACCTTTCCCTTGAAGCTACAAAGTGGTCTTCCAATTACTTTTATGATTCTGAAGTAGTTCGTCATCTTGCTCTCTTTTAATATAGGCCAGGGAACACGCAGCTATAAATCACTAGCAAGCAGGATCTAAAAACATGACAGTGAGGCAAAGAATCCGTTTCTAAAGCATTGGAACAGCAACTTGGTTTCTTTACCGTGGTTTAGTGTTGATTAAACCACACTAAACATTAGTAACAGATTTTATTGCCTGTTACAGTCATTACAAGTAACAAGTAAGCTAAAAGCAAGATACTACCCCAATGCACTTTCCTACACCGTTTGTAACAACATTACAGTGGTGATGTTTATAAGCAGGGCAGAATTTTTCAGCAGTAAACCACAAGGAGGTGAACCCGAAAGAGCAAAGCTGCTGTGAGTCTCCTGCGGATGAGCACCTTTAAGAGCAGCTGAGAGCGCTGAGCACTGCCAGCACACCTGCCTCGCCTCACGCTGCTGAGGGCTCTCTCGTAATTTTGTGTTTTACCGTGAAAAGTGCACATAACAGCCAATATATTTTTCAATGAGAAATACATTTAATACCACATTCTAAGCAAATATAACCAAAAATGTTCAGATTAATTGCTACTTGTGAAAGAGCTATTGGTCTACTGTTTAATAAAAACTGGAAACCAGGTTTGTCTCTTTTAGTAGGAAGTGGGTAAAAAGTAGTTTGAGGCGCTCCATACTCTGTTGAAAGGGCATATGTGTATAGGAGGGCAGTTAATATTTATTCTTTCATGCATAGCCTTTGTTCTTCTCAGTTTCTGCCTGTTTTCATCTATATTCCCACTGATATCTTTTGTTCTCCCTTTAACTCCTCACCCAATCTTTGTACTCCCAAATCTTTCTCCCCTAACGTTTTTTCTGTAGGGAGCAGTGGACACAAATGCTTTCATTTAGAAATTCCATCTGGGACCTTCTCAGTTCATGACAGGAAGAAAAGGAAAAAATAAAGGGGAAGTCAGGCAGGATAATAAGCTGGGAAATTAGCATATCTCCTGTGCTTCTAAATTCTCATCGCAAATCAAGTGGTGCCTGTCTGAGAGACTAAAATGCAGCTCATAAAAGGCTGAACAGGTAATCAAAATAAGATGATGCTAAAATTTTGGATTTGGCTCCTTTTTAGTGCAACAGCACTGGATAGACTAGTTCCAGTCACAGATACATTAGATATATACTTTTTATCCGTGGTCCCCAAATGAAATAATTAGCAGCTGCATCATAGAAGACTTTGAAGAATGGTTTCTGAACTCTGCAGTCATGCAGAAAAGTTTGGTGAAGACGGCATGATCTAAGTGTGACAGCTGAAGTGGCATCTGCAGAAACCTCCAGCAGAGAAAAGCTGCCCTACCTGCTGGCCCCCCTGGTGCCTGGGGCAGGCTGCCCGGGGAGCTGCATTCCCCCAAGGGCTTTGCTGCCTTTTCCTGGTGGTCTGCTTCTCAGGAGCCCATTCTCAGTATTTGGCCCATTTTCTTATATCTACATTAGATATGGATTCAGTACATAAAAGCAGTTAGTGTGTAATGTAGAGGCAGCCAAATTTCCTTGCTGAACTGGACAAATGCCAAAAGCTTCTTAAAGTAAAGAAATCCTTCCGTACATATATTACCCCAGAGAGAACAATGGGGAGTGCTGCACAGCTCTGGCAACAGATTGCCAAGGTGACGATACTCTTCCAAGGGTGCTATACGTCCTTTCTGAGCCTGCAGATGAGTCCATGAAGTCCATCCCTAGTAGCTTGTCTCTTGTTTGCAGTAGCCACGCCTCCTGATAAAGCCCACGGCGTCCACATCAGCACAGTCCTCTTTCAGATATATGATATAGCACTGGCATGAGAGTTGCATCTGAACTTCGTGAGAGCCATAGGAAATTCAAGGCTAGGCCCTCCTGAACTATTGTATGAACAGATCAATACCTTGACATTTGTTTAACTGGTGGGAATCCAGATAGATGGTATTTGGTGACATGCATCACTTTATCTCTCATTATTTACTTTTTCAGCTAAAACTCCATTTCGCCCTGTTTTGCAGGTTTTCCATTACATCTAATTCAAAACTATGGTACTTTAAATAGGATAAATTAACTGATGGTAGTATAAAAGAGAATCCTTTTTCTTCCTTGCATTGGCAGGGCTAGTGGCGTACTGATTCTCTGATGGGTCATGATGATATGCAAATATGTTCTTCCATTACAGGCCAAGCACAGTAAAAGTTAGACTGGGGAAATGCACCCGTGGCACTAAAATGGATGCTGCTGACAATATATTATGTCGATCTGTAATTTCACTTTCTTCTTTTTTTCTGTACTTGGAAGGATAAGAAAAAAATGAATTAATATAAATATTATCATATTATGCCATAAAAATTCTCAATGGATTGCATTCACACCCAGGAAAGAGACTGTTCAGTGCACCGTGAAAACGTAAATCTGGTATCAATGCATCAATCGTTTTTTATTTCTTATTTTAAAAGGATTTTCTTTTTCTCACAAACCTTATGGACTAAAGGCTTTTACTTCTTCTAGTGAAAGGTGAAGAGCAGAAAATAACATACATATGAAAGGAAAAAAAAATCAGGTTTGCTGTTTCTTATATACTGGGGTAGCATTTGGTCCTTGTGCTACAATAAGCATTGAGGAACACTCTTTATATCTTGTTATATTTTAGAGTGTATACATATTTTAAGGTATGATATTTAAGGTTATTCCAAGTGATATTTTTCTTTTGTTAGCTTGTGATATTTACCACTCCAAAATTGAAGAGTTTTCTTTATCATTAGGAATTTGGGGAAGCATATGATACATTTTCACTATGGGATTAGTCACATCTGCCCATGTTTGGGAGAATTCTTCTGCCTTTGGGGGATCAATTGTGTAGGAAAGTCCCTTCATTTTCCCAAGACCATTGTGATTTGCAAGTTGCTGATCTTGTCACACTTTGTTGAAAAATGACCTCGTTTGTGACCCAACCAGTGTCACATTTCATTAAAAAAAGAAAAGGGGTGAGGCTGGGATAGACTAAAAGCAAACATTTCTATCCATATATTTTCACATCCTAGCTGTATATAGATGTTCAGGAGAAATAATGGTAATTATTATTGTCATTTTGATCTTACTTATTTGCATTTGAATAAACAAGAATGCATTTTTAGAAATCGAATCTAGTTCTGTCAGTGTGACCTGAGCCACTTTTGACCAAAAATAGATAAATACAATTAATGTGTCTCTCCTTCATCTGCTGACCTGGTCATGGACTTTCATAATGTAAGGCCCATTTGTAGAACTGGAGGAACCATTTTTTGATGGAAATTAAATTGATACTGAAAAGTGCATTACAAAATCATTTTGAATTATAGTAAAATTTAATGGGAAAGAAGACATGTAGATCTCCAAATGATGCTGCTATTTTCAAATTTACTGGTATTTAAAAGGAAAGAGAGAAGACTTGTAAAAACTAAGCCAAATATGATTGTCCCCCCAGTTTCTGCCATTTTTTTCCAAAACAAATTGAGTAATAATTGCCTGGTTAGTTATTTGCTGCAGATGTAAAATATTTTATTTCTTCACATTTTTATGTCTCCAGATTTCAGTCCAGATCTGACAAGTGACAGATATTCCATGCCTCATTTGTACATTGAGCTCTTTTTTTCTAAGCATGCCATTGTCTTAAAATACAAATATGGAAATCAATATACAGATGCTTTTAACAAAGACACCATTGTAAAGTATCTGCTGAATTAGCTTCTGTGGAATCATCTGTCACTTTACTGACAGCTCAGCTTTTAACAATGATGGTATAATCTAAAGTGTTCAGTCTAAAGTTGTGTTAGATTTATAATGCTTTAATTGTGATCTACTTTGTTACATTTTGAGTAAGTCAGACCAGATGGTATGAGAAATATATTAATTAAATTAGGGGGATATTATAAAGATACATGAGCCCTTTCCATCTTCAGAAAGGTTGAACATTCCTTTTTATTCTTACATTTATGTTTAATCATTCTGAATGTTATGAATAATTGCATTTTATTAACAACAGTAAAGAAAAACACCCTGTTCTTTTGAACTGAAGCTTGTATGGGAAGGTGCTTTTTTAAAAAAATTGTTGTTGTTTATTTTGAATCAGATACTTTTCACTTGCTTTGTTTAATGAAGATATTTGCAAAATGTAAAAGTTATTCTGTGTAGTCCTATGAAATGCTAATAATAGATACCTAGTCAAATAATTAAAGCTTGTATCAGTGAATATTTCGGTAGTGGGAGTCTTCTATTTTAAATTTAATATGTGATGGAGGTTCATTATAACAAACTGTTGCATCTGTGGCTGTAAAATCATCACAGCTGTTGGTATTAATTAGCACTATCTATCCATCCTTTACACTGAGCGGAGATTGTAGCACAGACACATTCTAGGAGATGACGTAGCTAAATTATTTCAGGATTCTCCCAATGTTGGCACGGCTGGCTTTAAACTCCTAGTAGAAGCCCTGTGTGTGCATGTGTATAAACAATATGCTTAACTTGATGTATAGCAACGGTCACATCAGAGTCATCGGGATAGTTTACATCCACAGAATACTCACGTTTTGCTATTTTTTAGATCCTTCTGAAAGAATGGATCTCTATGAACCCTTGCTTCTGTGGTATCTGTGTACCTCTGAAATGACTGCTGTTTTTCCAGTACTGCAATGCCAGCACATTTTGCAGATGCTTCTTTCCCAGCTGTATTGTTATGGTGAGATTTTGTACTGCTCCTTTGAGCCAGTAGCAGGAAGCAAGGAGATAAGCAAGAGGATAAGGGAAAAAACTTCCATAGTGAGCACAAGAGAGAAGTTTAGTGTTAATATTTTCCCTCTTTCTTACCGTAGCTTCTCTTTTTCACTGTTACACGAAAGTGATTTTTTTTCTGTGCCTTTTCTGCATTGTTAGCAGGGACACCACTGGGCCTTCATTGCTGCTTATATATACTGGCATAAAAATGTATTTATAAAATGCATAATTATTGACCAAGTTAGAAAATGGAAGATCAAGAAGCTAAAAATGGAATTGAGAAAGAGGGAAGGGAGTATCCAGTATGGTGTTTCCATTTAGCTTGTGTTTATTAGACTACCTAAATTAGCTTGTGTTTGGAGGATACACGTGTTTTGTATTTTTTTTCCAAGAGTCTTATAGCTATTTTGAGACTGGTAACCCCTACTATAACATTATGTCAACGTTTCTGTTCCTAATGACTGAAAACTAATCCTCTGAATTTGATACTTGTCCATATTAAATACCCAACCCCCCAAATGCTGTATTTTTATACTTGTACCATGGAGTATGAGTTTATTGCTTCACCTAATCAGAAGTAACACATGTATACAATCCAGAACAATACATTTCTGAGATAATAAATATTATATGCACTTCACAAATCTGTCTTCTTATAAAAAAAAAAGAGACTAGAAAATGGCACAAAAGATACCCATTTTCATCATGGCTTTTAGACTATAATCATCTCGGCCTATTCTAAAGCCACAGTATGGATGATGAGCAGTTGAAATCCAATTTGAATTCATAATACCGCATTTAATTTACACTACCACCTGTCAATAGAAAATAGACTGAGACATATCTCCTGAGATATCCATAGGGAATGTTCATTTATAATTAACTTTTTTTTTTTTTTCTTAACTAATCTTTGTCATTGCAATGGATTGTTTGTGCTATTTCCCATTTTTTTAACAGTCCCTCACTAAAAAGTAGTTGAATTTTTATCTAATATTTTCTGTGAAATGTAACAGAAAATGTTTCCTGTAATCTTTTCTGTTGTTTACTGTCCATCTCTTTTTCCCTTTTGTCTGTGCCCACATTAACAGCTAACCCACAGTAAAAGTGGAATAGCCTTGCCAAATTCTTGAAAGGTCTAAGTAATATCAGACACTTTTTGGTCAGAATATCTAGTATAAAATGTAACTAGTGCATCTCTGTTTTTTTGAAAGGATGTCACAAACAGATGAAATGATGATAAAAGTGGGCATTGGCACAGATTTAACCTAGTCATTATTCTCATTAGATTGTAATTTTGGGTTCCTCTTTAGATGACAGCACATGATGATAGCTGACATCTACTCTGAATTCATATTATCATGCTTAACATGTTCAACTAATATTTTTCAACAGCCAAAAGTGCAAATGCATGTCTTCTAAGATGTTCATATAAACAGTGTTCATATCTATCTATCCACAAATACTGTGGATAATACAGATGGCTGGTACTTAAAATCTGGAAGCTAAGAAAATAAGAGTTCCTCTGAATATGAACATTTGAGATTGAGGGGAAAAAGAACACACAAAATCAAACCATTTAATCATTTTTTCCCCATTGAGCTTTATACTTAATTCCAGAAGCAATAAACTTTATTTCAGTGTTGGCACATCTAAGAGGATTATGCTAGTTTGAAAAAGCTCCTGAGTCTTTCAGTGTCTTTGTTGAAAAGACATATTCCACTGATGTTTTTTCACTTAATAACATATGGCGAGGAAATAATGCAGCTTCATCAATAATTTCTTATGGCTTCTGTGATGCTTTCCCTTTAACAGGAGACTAAAAAAATAATGCTAAATAAAAAAAAAAAACTCTCTAGTGAAAATTACTTCCCTTTTCCCCTATAAAGCTTGTGAAAGAAATGAAGCCCAAATGATATGCAAACTATCTTGGCATTGGTCTTAGTTTGCAGGCTCCCTCCCAGCCTGTACTCTGAAGCAAACTACATTTTGCTCCTTTTTGTGTTTTCATTTGAAATGCAATGTGACTCTTGAAAAAAACCACGATTTAGATACACCATCTTCTTTTTTTCTTGTTTTTTTTTCCAAAATCCATAAATCCTTCCAGTTAAGACTCACTGCTAAGCTAATGATTATCACAGCTCACTAGATATTCTTGATCTGAGTTTTAGTATTGCAGCAAAAGTTCCACACAATCCTTCTGATCTTTGAGGTGGTATGATTATCACCAGTGAACATGGAAGGTTTCATGGTTGTTTTTTGGGGTTTTTTTTTTGTTGTTGTTTTTTTGGTAAGCAGCAATTTTTTGTCTGTGAACTGTGATTAGAGGCTAACAAAGTGGGTCAGGTGATGTCTTGTGATCTGAGTGAGTTGTCTCACTACCTTGTAATTAACCTTTATGTGTAAAATGGTGATAATATTTACTCTTCATGGTATATAATTTTGAGAGCAAAGGGGAACATATTTATATTGGGCATCTGTATTATTTATTGTGTATGTATTTAGGATGATCTGATATCCATAAACTTTTAAAAATTCAAAATGGAAGCATACATGCTACAGAAATATTTCCATCTCGGAATCCTGCTGGTAACCAAAACACCAGAGGAGCTGGTTACTTTCCTCTGTTCTCACACATCTGTTTTGCACTCAGCAAAGCAAAGAGGGAAATGAAATTGTACTAGAACAGCACAGAAAGGAAGCCAAAAGCAAACTGTTCCCCTCCCCCCCTCCCTGCCTCATCCTAAACTCTGGAATTTCTAGCACTTTAGTTATTCAAAAGGGCCTTGAAAACTGTAAACCTGTTAGCACTGCAGTCTATATAATGTAAAGTATCTAGCCAAAGGCAGTACAGCCTTAAATTCTCCAATCTGGGAAATTATCTTCCTAGCAGGAAATTATAATAATGTCATCTTTCAGGACTTGAAAAGTATATATTTGAAAACTATAGATTTTTCTTCTAAAATATAATAGCTCATCTACTCACATAGTTGATCTTCTTACATTGACCAATGGTCAGTTATCAGATACTTGTCCAAAATCAACAATTTGTAATTTTGAAAGTCATTTTCACTCAAGTATTCTTCCTGCTTGCTGGTACTGATGGTGTTATTTGAAGGAGGACTGTCCCACACTGACTTTGCTACCTATTGTAGCATGTGGCTTTCATCTTTGGAAATGGTGAATGAAGCTATTATCCTCAGATAAATCCAGATTCATCTGTTGGAGTAGTTGAGCACGCGTTCTGTGTCCTACTGATCTGCCTTTACAAAGTTCAAGAAAATGCTCATACCACTTACTTTGAACCAAGCCACCAAAATAACATGAGAGAGACTTGCTCATACCACTTACTTTGAACCAAGCCACCAAAATAAGATGAGAGATACTTGTTTATATGTGTTTGCTTTAAATCCCAGCAGCCTGAAGCAGTGCTTGTGGTGTTAAGCTCTACAGGGAAAAGCAAAAAACAAGGAAATTCAGGAAAAAGCAGAAACAAGGAAATTCAGAAAAGGTAAATTATATTTGTGTGAAAAGAAAGGTTTTCTGGTTTACAATTTCTTTGCCAAAAATACAGCTTTAACTTCTCCACCTGGTTATTAAATGGCTAGGCATGAGATTGTCATGTTTTACCAGCAACTATCAGAATTTTCCTGTGAAATCTGAATAGTTATGTATGCAGTTCCATAGTTACACTCTTATTACAAGTATTTAGCTTATTTCCTACTATTGTTATGTTTTTGTAATCTGATAAGCCTGAAAAATAGTAACCTGCAGCCCACTTTCAATACATGATGGGCTTAGCTAGTACACTGCTTAAAGCAGAACTTCTCTCTTGGCTTGACCCAGAAGGAGCCTGTTATCTCTGTGCAATGTTTCATAACTAATGGATATGTATGATTTTCTGCTGGCAGAAGAAAGCACAAACAACTTTACTAGATGATCAGTAAGTGTATTTTCCTCTTGACATTTGTTATTATGGACGAGAGAAAAGATGCCTATCTTGTGTAGGGTGAGATCAGCAAATCTGCTATAACCAACAAGTTGATTTTCCTCAGGAACTGCTTTTACCCTGAAATATCACATTTATTATGATTAAATAAGAGGTGAATTTCTCTCCTTGATATCAGTGCTATCAAGGATATAGCTTAGGGTAGGGAGGACAGAGATCTCTGTGAGTATGTAATGGACCTAATGCATCAAATGTAATGGTATGAGTGATCTCATACAATTATTTCCAGGGGGTGTTGAGTCCACATGCTATCAGCATTAGTGTGCAGATGCCACAAGAAACATGAGACTATAATTTCCACATCCAATTCACATAATGGATATGGAAATAGAAGTAATTTCAGATAGTAGATAGATATCCCAAGCCAATAAAAAACATATACAGCTCAATTTCCTCTCCAGCACTAGAATAGAAGGTAAACAGGCGTTCAGATACAGTATAGTACTCATATTGCTCTGGACACGTCCAGTGTTATAACTTTGAAAGAATTAGTGATTGTGCAATGTGAAAGGTATCTTCCTAAACTCAAAAAACCCGCTGGCTTTTTATGTCCTGTTATGATCTTAAATAACAGGGAGGGGGGCAATCTTCACTTTGATGAAATAGTTTATTTGGGGCTTTCACACTTGGTGATATCCCAACACAGTTTTCAACAGAAGCAGAACAGAAGCAGTGGAAAGAAAGCATCTGACTTGTACAACCAAAAAGATCTTGTTTATTGAAGCAAACAAGTTTCCATATATATTTTTTATTTGACCAAAGAACATAGTCTTGTTTCATAAGGATATAAAATATTGTCTCTGGTTTACTTGTTACTGTTGAATGCAGTTCTCTACCCCTTCAGTAGTATAAGGGGTTTGGTTTTTTAAGGTTGCGTCTGTAGAGGAATGTTAAAAGCTGGATGTTTTCTCTATGATGGGATATGGGGATAATGATGAAGTTCCACAGCTATGGACCAATTTTTAATGAATTAGTACAGTGATCAGTATAGGTTTAGCTTCCATATACTCACTAAGCATAAAAAGGTTGAAGTTTCCTGCCTATATTTATCTTTCTGCGACTGTTTGTCTTTTTTGGCCAAACATTTTAGATTGTAAATTATTCAGGGCAGGCATGGCACAGGAAGGTTCAATTTTTGGTCTGTCAGTATGTCCACAATAAATATAGTTAATGATAGCAGCACAAATGTTCAAAGACTTCAATATTTGTTTCAAATGAATATGTGTAGTGAACACGAGCCATGTTCTTAGCAAGGCTTTATGATTTTAAAATATTAAATAAGTGTTTACAAAATTAAGAAGTATCATTTTATAACCAGCTAGTGAGTTTGTAGTGAGATTTGAATAGTAACTGAAAATGTCATGATAGTTTCCTTTGGAAAATATAATAATTTGTAATGATAATGATAGCGTTTCTTACTTTTATAATAATCAATGTTGCATTTGTAAAATTATAACAGTTTCAACTGTGCAATTCCTTTGTATTCACATGCATTTGGTATAGAGATAGTAACAGATTTATGTTACTGGTAACTTGAACATACATTTTGAATTAAACCCCTTTGATCAGAAAACTGAAATTTTCATAGGTTTATGAGGAAATCATGACACTTGCGTTTGGTCACTGATACCTTCAACTTTGTGTATAAATGCAGAGTAGGGTGTGTGACATGAATATAAGTGACTAAAGAGCACAAAGTTTGTAACTTCATCTGAAAATCTGCAACTTATTGCTTTCTTGTAGACTGATTGCCAGTTGGGTTTTCATACAGAAAATAAAATGAGGATGTTTTTAATGAATGTTTGTTTCTTTGAAAAACAGTAATCACTAGTGAAACTTTTTATACAAATCTGTTATTTTTTATAAAACTTTATGTCCAGAATGTAATATTTACTTAAAATGCAAGAGACTAAAAGGAAGACAAAGGAAGTAGAGCCAGATATTTTTGACACTTGTCTTGACAGTGAGGAGCTATGTTAATGACCATCCTCTTCCACTGTAGCCATCATCTTTTAGGCCTTTTTCTTGTTCAGAAATATTTGATTACTTCTCTAAATTGGAACTTATTTTAAAAGAGCAACTCAAAATGCCCCCTCTCCAACTGATAAATTTCCGAAATCTCATACTATATGGGTCATTCTCACTCTCTTCTGTAGTTTTTAAAAAATTCTTTCCTTGCAAAGAATTAGAAATGTTGAAATACTAGCAAATTCTGGGGCGGGGTGGTGGTGGTGGTGGGAGTAACAAGTTTTCTAGCCACATGTACTGATGCACTAACCTTTAAGAAATTTGGTTTAGGGAAAACAGAAGAGTCTCAATTTTTAACACTGGAGAAATCTTACAACAGATTATTAACATCTTTTTCTTCCAGAAAGTCTGTGTAAAAAGATATTTTGATGATTCAGAAATTTGAGTTCTGGAAATCAGAAATTATTAAGCCTTAAAGTCTTGGAGTTCAGATTAGTTAGGATGAAAGATTAATGGGTTTTTTTCCCCTGTGTTCCTTTAGCTTGTGGACTAGAATCAAAGTTTATGTGTTCTGAATGTTTACAGTTTGCTTTGGGGATAAGCAAGTTAAAAAGACATATTTTATCACCTTGGTCTGATGCTGAGAAATTTTGTTCTACTTTATGTAATTTGCACAATTTTGAAGAGTTATTGAGCATAAAACCCCTAATATTTTTAAAATCTAGTTTGGAAATTCACACATAGAGATTTATTTATATCAAGTCTTTGAAATTCAGAGCCTTGCTTAAAATATTAAGTCAAGAAACAAAACAGCTTTTCTCTCATCCATCACTGTGGACCAATGCAATAGGGAATTCTACATTTCCATTTGATTTTCATAGCTATATATTTTGGATCAAGGAAAAACAAACACTGTATGACAGCTTCATTATAAACAGTACGAATGAATAATAAGACTTAATTCTGTATTATGCAAAGCTAAACTCTACTTGATCATGCTAATATAAATCACTAAACTGTATTCCAGTTCAAAACAGGTGCAACTGATTGAGCACTGACTGGTTTAGGTCCATTGACTGCATAAAGCTATACAAAAGTATTTTCATACAGTTCATACATAGTAATGTTCATGTCATCCTTTTTGCATCCAGTGTATGAAATACATACTGTTAACTCTGTACCAGTTATTTTGTTAAAATGAACGTGCATTTTCCATTGCTTGAAAAGGAACTATGCTGAAGAAAGGAGCTAAAATTCTTTCCTTCTTCTGTCTTTAGCTTACTACTTAGAGACTGAAAATACAGTATTTTTGCTATTGTGAAATAAAGCCTTCCTCACTGCAGAAGTACAGTACTTGATCTTATGGGCGTTCAGTATTTTATGACTTCATCTCAGCTTCTTCATTACTTATAAATCACTGACACTTCATACTTAAGCAATTAAAACAAGTAACAATTAGCTTATTACCCCCATGATCCACTGCACAATAATTGCACTAGAGAATTCATTTAACATAATAAAATGAAGAACATTAGAAATCATTTTGTGCAGAGCCAGCACTAGTTTGACAATAAGCTTTATGGTGGTTGAATACCTTATGCTCTAATAAAAGCAAATACATTTTCCATTATTGCAAGCCACTCACATAAATCCAGCAGGGCAAATGATGATTCTAAGTAAAGAATAAATAATCACACTGGCGGAATGTCTCCTTCCAAGTTAAAAAACTAAAACCAGTTTCTTTCCTCCCTCCCTCCCTTCCTTCCTTCCTCCCTTCCTCCCTTCCTCCCTTCCTCCTCCCTCCCTTCATCCCTTCCTTCCTTCCTCCCTCCCTTCTTTCCTTCCTTCCTCTCTCCCCCCCTCCCCCCCCCCCATCTTATGGAGGCAGAGATTTGTTTATTAGATATACTTGAAGTTATGTAAAATAAGTAAAAAACTTTTAAAAGTAGATCTGCAGTATCAACATTTGTGAAATTCATTATGGGTCGGTCATGTACACAATAATAAATTGAAGGTCATGACAATGAGAAGCTGGCATTGTATCAATGTCTGATTTCAAAAAGCCATAAAAGCCTTTTCTTATGTCTTCAGTGTACTGCAAAACATGTAGATGAAATCCTGCCATATTTCAGCCTAATTAAGACCTGAAACAAAGCCTAGTGAATTGATTAATATCTTTCTCAGTGGCTTTGGTGGGCAATATCTTCTTTCTTGAATATAATGCTTACTCAATATTGTGGCGTGGGAAACCATTAGTCAAGTGTCTTAACAAATACTGTTAACAGCCTGCAGTGGCTGTCAGTTCTACTGACCCCTACCATCTACATCCTCATAAGTGCTTTTTACCCTGTGAGATGTAATGCCTTTTATTTCCTCAAATATTGCTACAATAGCATTTTCTATGTCTTTTCATATACTTCACTGAAATAAGTTTATAATACCCATTTCTTCTTCTCCCATAATTTTATTTACTACATTTCCATACCAACGACAGTGTATTTTATTGCAGAGTTGACACTTGCAAATTACTTTTTAGAGATGGTATATTCAGAGACCTCGGGAACTGACAACCCATTTTTAAATCTATCATTTTCCTTATCCACTTCCATGGGGGTGGCACAATTGGAAGCAGAATCCAAAGTCAATAGATATGATTGCAGATCCTGCCCAAAAATTTGTGCAACTTGGAATTGATTGCCTTGTTAAATTATTTATTTAACATTAAGGCTGCTTGCTGTGGAATTTATGTTCTTATTACAAGGCATGTGGGAAGTGTTGCTGCCAACTCCTTCAGGGAAGTAAGACATCAGATGCCCTTTGCTTCTATTCACATGCACTCACTTCTTTGGGATGGAGACTGCTGCTATTTTACTTCCCACAAAAGTGCACAGAATAATGCACTAAGAAAAGGTAAGTGTGTAGTTGAGCTAATACGGACATGAATATAAACTACTGGAAGAAAAATGCTAGTAGAGTTCACTGCTTTCTCTGGTGACTAGCAAGAAGTCAGAGGCTGAATTGTGTTTCTATTCCAGAAAAAGTCCAGTATCAGTTTAGGACACGGTCAGGGGAGACTTCCATGTGACATGGCACCAGGTCTGGTTAGAATTCTCTTCCAAAATACCCCTTCCTTCCTAAACACACAGTTCCCAGAATGTTACAGTGTTTGTTGTCTGGAAATTTTGTTTCAAATATCTTAACTTCTTTCAATTTCTGTTGTTTTATTCCCCTCAACAGACAGCTAAAGTGAATTTGAGAGAAAATTTAAATCAGTGCTTTACCCTACACTCTCCTACTATATGAAGTGACATTACAGGTGCAGAAGTGACAATAAAAAGAATGATAAAAGCATGATTAGAATTACTTGAGGATTTATTGTAAAGTCTGTATTAAAGCATGTTGTGGAAAGTGTGTTTTGAATGGTTGCATTCTGAATGTTTTTATCTTGAAGAAAAACACATCAAACTATTATTCAATAAGCAAGACGTTTAAATTAATTTAGTAATTATTACTGACATCAGGACAAAAGAATATAAATGCAGAAGTTTTATTCCTGTTAGAATCATTGGTTCAGCTTATTAGAAAAAACAAAGTAAGTTACTCAACAATACTGGGAAGTCAAAACCATATTAAAGGGAAGTAATGCCCTTTCCTCTGCCCTTTATTGTTCTGCCTATTTGGAAGAAAGAACATTTAACCTCTGTGTTAGCAGTGATAATAATGGTGGGTAGCACATCATAATCTTTCAGACGAAGCCTACAAAAAGCTATTTAAAAATATGACAAGTAAATAATACATAATTAGTCAAATTTTCTGCATTCACTGACATAAAAAATTAATGAACCTTTTTCTCAGTCTGAAGAAAGAGTTGAACAATTATTCTAGTCCTTTCTACAATGTATTAGCTTAAGAATAACTAATATCTTTTCTTAAGACTGTATGGAAAAGTTGCATATTTTTTCCTTGAATATTTTCCAGACTCTGGGCCTTTATTGCTGGTATCCTTCAAAGAAATTATTTTTGAGGATAAATTCTAATATGTTATTAAAATACTTCCTGTTTTATGAAAGTCTGGTAGTAACACTGTCTCTTTAATGACATAGCTCTCGTTGGGGTGAGCCCTGATGTAATTTTTTCCCCAGCTCCTGACCAAGTGTTTGCACATTAGTTGTAAACTGCAGGTGGTTTCCCTCTCCCATTTATGAGTCAGGCCTCAGAGCACTACTCACCAGTAGGATCTCAATGGAGTTGTATCCTATACTTTGGATTACCTAATCTAGTTTGGTTTTTAGATGAAACGCTCATGTTCTTTTCCTTCTGGGCAATGACAGTAAAGGGAATTGGTTACCAAACAGTCTCTTCAAAACAGAAATGGTTTGGGTTTTTTGTTTGGTTTTTTTTGTTGGTTTGTTTGTTGTTTTTTTTTAAATGAAAAAATATCATAGAAACCATGAGAACACATTGTCTAGCTTTCTTCCAAAAGTTATCCTTCCCTGCCCATGGGAAGACTCAATTCTGAAGAATTGCAGCCAGACTGTCTTTCTTTGCTGGAGTGTCTCCCTGCATAATTGCAGCAAAATAATTCCATCTTTGGTCCCGTCAAAAATAACTTCTATTCCTTCACTTTGTCCTGATCTTTCCCCCTTCCACGCATACATGGATCTTTATTTAGTGGCCTACTGAAAATTCAGCTCCTGGAGTTATCAAGAAAAAAGACACATTTGATTTTATTTTTAAGTTTTGTTTGCTAAAATGTGGATTGTTTTATTATACTTCCATTTTGGCACTTTTTCTCTATTCCATGGAGGATAAACTTAATTTGCTGGTAGATATTGTTTGTGTTTATATATCATGTAAACATCTGAAAATGTCCTCATTACGTAGATCATTACATTTACTATTTTATAAATCTCCAGTTCCTCCACTGGTAAGCTGTGGGGCCTTCATGGTTATGTTTGAAAAGTCATACAAAGCACATATTATTCTTTCATGTGTTTTGCTTCCATCCCCTTTCATAATTTTCTTCTGCATACACAGAAAATTAAACATAACATTAGAAGAGACTATGCAGAATTAGACCAAATGTCCATATAGCCAAGTATCTGTACTTGCAACTTGTATGTCTACCTGAATCTAATACTCTCTCTTTGATGGTGGCCAATGGCTGCAGTTAGGGAAGAGCATAAGCACAGGGCAAGCATGTGCCTGTACCTATTCTCTCCAGTAGTGTTACAAACTCCTGCCTTTACCTTGAAGATGCTTTGTTTTTCCCCAAAGAAAACTCAAACAACTTCCCTAAAGAATTAACTAGTTATTATTTGAGTTACAGGAAATATCTGAAGTGATTGCACCGTACTTTGAATTGTGACATTTCTGACTTCCATCAGACATCAAGCTTCAATGAACAATTATACCTTTCCTCTGAAATATTTCTAGGTTTTAGAGTTAATAGGTGTGTACGACTGTCAGTATATGAGTTCTATCGGCAACACTTTCACCAAGTAAGCTTTTTGAAACGTTGCTTTTGATTCTTCGTTGATTTTAAGTATCTTAAAGGTTTTATCCTCATTGGTTCATTAACAGCAGTAGAGATTCCAGGAACATATTTATCATTGGTTTGGTTTATAGTTTTGTGAATAATGTGGATGAGTGAGTGGCATATATCAGGTCCTTGAATTAGGCATTTATTCTGAATGTATATATAACTGCATTAATCAAACCCACTAATCTGCACTGAACCTTCTCATTTCCCTAGTATATTATAGATTTTAGTAAAAAAACTTCCTATTTTTGCATTTGTCCTGCAAAAGTGGTGAGCGAGCATATTCTGACAAAACCAGTTCTAAATACCAGCCTGTCTCCATGTAGTAATAGATAGTATTTGAATAAAGACACTGATTTCCAAGCAGAAGGTGCTCTTTAGAAACATTTGAAATAACCATAATAATTTATTACTTGATAGTGAAATACATAAGTGATCGTATGTGATACAGAAAGTATAATCAGTTAGTTATTCTACAAAACATATACATAGAGAAGCAGACCAACCATATAATTTCTTCTTTTATGTGTTTTTAATTATAAAACTTCCTCAATCAATTGTAAAAAAAGCTCCCAAAACAGCTGGAAAGTACAATTTCCTGAGAGTGCACTTCATCCCGTTTTCCAGGTTGTAAATAAGGACATTAAACTGTATTGGCACTAGCATCTGTGAGTGACACCAGCCACCAGTTGCATTTTCTACCACTGACCAAAAGCGGACCCTCCCAGCCTGATGGGCCAGCCAGTTTTCCATCCACCTTATCATCCATTTATCCAGTCCACGTTTGACCAATGTGGCTGCAAGGAGTCTCTGGGACACCTTGTCAAAAGCCCTGCTGAAATCAAACTGCACAGCATCCACTGTCCTCTCCTTGACCACAGTGTCAACTGTCCAGCTTCTCTCACCTCTCTGTTCCCAGTCACCTTCAGTCCTATCCTTGCTTCCCCCAGTGATAGCTTGGTGACAGTTTGTGGTTCCAATTGCCTGTCAAAATAGAAGTGTCATAGGAAGTTTTTGGATGTTTTGAGGCTTCCTAGGCTACCCAAGGAACTATACTCAGATCTGCAGAGGCAAAAGTATCAGGCAAGAAGGATCACTGTGAATGAAGATTCAGAGTTGTAGGTGAAGTCTGAATACCATCCTCTCAGGCCACTATGTGGTATAGGCATAAGAAAACTTGAGAATAAACATGCAGAATTTAAAAAGCCTGTTTAAGAGGTACACTGCAATTAACAGAGGAGGGGGTTTTCCCATGCATTATTCTATTTCCTGAGTAATCTCTTTTACTCTGAAGCAGCAAATTTGTCTAGAAATGTTATCTTTTCAGAAAAAAAGCATAGAGATAACTAATTATACCAGCATATATTACCAGTGTTCCTACTCAAACTACTTAGGGAAGAATTGGATGCAATCCCAGAGATAGAAGAGTTTTGCTGTTCTTTTTAGAAGATCTCCCACTGCACTGAGGTTCTTGCAACCCTGCATTCTCTTTTTCCCAAGTTACATGGTTATGAATATTTAAAAAATAAGACCAATATTTAAAACTTCTTAGACCACACGGTATTGTAGACTGTAGGATGGTTTTTAGTATGAGCTCTCTACTTCATGCTTCAGCAGCATATAGTTTAGCAAGAATCTAATAATGTATAACAATGTTATACAAAATTAATGTAATAAAACCTTGGAGCAAATTGTCCTGCCTATGTACAATTAAGAAGCAGCAGCCTTTAGAATTTTAATGCTGTTGGAGATGGGGGATTTGTAAATGGGTTGTTAGCTTTACCTAAAGTTGCCTATAAGCCTCCTGATTTGCAATATGTGTAAAAAACCCAACCACCAACACCTACATATTAAACCAGACTATAACAGGAATAACTAATATAATAAAGGATGATAAAGGTAGTTCTGGAATCTGTCATAGCTTCTTTCTTAGATGGTTCATTTGATTTTTATTTGTTTATTCTTTAGGGTTACCGAAATGTGATCTGTGTAGATCTTTCAGTAAGGACATTCAGTATTTTGTTCTGCTGATATTTACTGTGGAGAGCCATGCACTTGATTGAGGGTTATTAATGTTATCCATATCATTTTGAAACAAAGTACAAATATGTTCATGGAGCAGGGCATATGTTCTTTTATATCTTCTTTATCAATAAAGCTTTCTTATGAATTCAGAATCAATTGTATGCAGCAACTCAAGCAAATCCACTGCACTTAAATGTCAACATGTTCATAAAGAACAAACTCAAGAGTGAATCCTGAAAAAAAACCAACTCTGTAACTATACATATATAATAATACCTTTGAGAGACTGAGCACATACTTTAAATATCAGATTTATAATTTACATTGAATTTTTGTGATTAGTTTGTGAAGTTCCTTTTAAAGTCAGATTTTTTTCTCCTGCACTAATACACATTTTTCTCTTTACTATCACATATTAATATTTATGCTCATTGTGTTTGATTCATGCAGAATGCATAAATATGGCTTCACATTTTCCTCTGCAGATTTTATTTCCTAATAATCCTCTGATATCTGAGTCCTGCTTTTCAAGGAAAAGGATCTGTAAGATCCTATAAAGTTTATTTGTCATCTTTTGAAAGAAAAAGAAAGCAGAACTGACCCCCTCACCCCTCCCATGCATTCACTTACCTGAACAACTTCTGGACACACCAACTTTTAAAATTGGCAATTACCCCCTATCCTGCCACCTTTGAACAACATTGAACTTTGTGATTGGTATTAGGAAGCATCATGAGTACAGCTGACTTGTATCAATTTTCCTGAGAAATACTTTGCACAGGAAAAAAATGTTAGAATAAAATCCTTAGTGGGATGGGATGGCCACATTAGAAAGCAGAATGAGAAAACTTATCTTAATCATGGCTTGTTTATATTTCTACCACAGTAGCTCTTGCAGGTTCTTATATGAAAATCTGATGGTATTATTCGTATTGGGAATACTGATGAATAGATTTATATCACAGTCTGTTAAATATTCTATGATTCTAAATAATGAATCTCAGACCACTTCGCAACTTACTGTTTTGGAGTCTCTCAGTGACAAAGCTCAGTAAAGGACTCCCATACTCAAAACCTGTAATGAAAGCTCCGCAGCAGAACTTCTTCCCAGAGGAAAACTCAGTAGTGAGCAACTATGGCAAATGTCAATATATACTTTTTCAGATAAGAAATCTTTCTTCCCTTTTATTTTTTCTTCTTACAGCAATATATAAGCAAATATGTGCTAGGAAAAATTACATACCGACTGCATAAACAGCTGAAAATGTTTGTGTTCTGTTAAATATTAGAATTGAACACTCTGGTATAATTAATCTACATGGATGCACTTCAGCTGGAAATAGTAAATAGTAAGCTGCCTCAGCATCTTTATCTAGTTTTTAAAATGCCACGTTCATTGTGGAACGTTAGGAAATTAATAAAAAATGTTACAAATGGTACTTTGAAGCTGGTATTTACATTAGGTATGATTTTTGCTTATCCTAAAAAAAAAAAAAAAAAAAAAAAAAAAAAAAAAGAAAGATTAAATTACTCCCTCAGGGGAAAAGACCAGTTGTGCTTCCTTCCACTTAATGAAGTTTAAATGACAGCCCTTGCTCTTCCAGTTCAGTACAATGCTGAACTGCACTTAGAGCTTTGCAGTGTACAGTAGCTTCATTCGACCAGTGTGGAGTTTGTGTTATTTAACTCAGGGGACAGAGGAAAATGGATGTGAACGAGCAGAATTTGTTTTACTTTGAGTCTTTTCCTCCTCTCCACCATGTGAATGCAGTGTGATAAAGAGATTATTCTGCTGAAGACTCAAGTAGAGGTTACTTTTCATGACCGCGTAGCATGAAAAGTAGTTTTACCGCTACAGACTTTAATATTGACAGTGACAGCGTTAAGTCAGTGGATACTGGCTGTATCCAAGCATAAACCAAGAGTTTCATGTGTCGATATAGCCGGAGTAAAGCCATATGCGTGGATACAGCCACAACAAAGTATTATTATAATTTCAGATGACTAAAATCTGTCTACTTTTGGAAATTCTGTTGTTTTGGGGGAAAGATATGGTGCAATTTTAAAATACTGTAATTTCTTATGAAACTATGTAATAAACCATGAGGTATGGGATGCAGCCAAGAAGCTGGGATGGACAAAGCTCTGAGGCTACCAAGATGATGACTTTCATAATTTCTTTCTACGTTGATCAAGTAATTCAAGTTATAAAAGCTTCTTTTGACACACCTGAGGACCTGCAATGTTTTGGGCATAAAAATGTGAATGAGATATTTTCACTTGCCTTCAGTGTAACAACTCTGTGAAGCAACAAGATATTGCAGAATTATGTTATAATAAAAATTTTAGTCATGTAAAAAAGCACATTACAACAGTTTAATTTGATAATGTGTATGTGGGTTTGCTCTCACTTTTATAAATATTATACTGTTTTGATAATTTCCCAGACACAACTGTGTAATAATTGCATGTCTGGAATGGTTGAAAGCATGAGGCAAATATAATCTAAGCAAATTTTCCTAGAATAATTGTACACTGTCATGTGTGATTGGCTAAGTGTTATATAAAGTATACAAAACATAAGCAAGCAGGCATCTTTAATGAAATAAAAACACTATTGTGCTGATATTCCTCTTTTTCCATGAATTTTAGGAGTGCATTTTTATGTTTCAGTCTATTGTGAATGTTTTTTCCTCTCAAGGATAGCCTCAGAACTAGAAGCAGTGGATATTGTGCTGCACAGATACCTAATCCGACTCTAGAAGTGCAGCTGTTTCCCCAACACATCGTGCCTGTGCTTTGTGTGACTATAGCTATGCTGTTCCTAGATCAGAGCTGCTATGTCCTGTGATGTAGTGTACCTCTACTTGTTAGTTCAGGAAGCTCTGTGATGCATGGCATTGCTGAGCATCACCTGTGCATGCCAGGGCTTAGTGAGAGAGCTGCATGGTGTCCATCTCCATTCCCTACACCCATCTGTGCAGGGTGAGAACTGTCTGACTGAAAATTCTTGTACCCTCAGGGAGTTTCAGGAGGGTCAAAGTCAGAATTTGTCAATAAATGGAAACTGCCACTTAAAATGAAGTTAAAATTGCTTTAAAACAGTTGTACAAATTCATGGGTATACTTTTGTGCAGTATACTTTTGTTTCAGGAACTTTATATGTTAGAGTTGTAAGTAGTGTGCAATTTGACTGTCCGTAATATTGACCATAGGCCTGAATCCATGCTTAAACTGAACTTCTGACTGTCCCTACTTCATGAAGGCAAGCCTATATTCAGATTCTTGATTTTGGGAGAAAGTAGAATGAAAAATCCAACATCACTTTAGCATGAGTCTAAACACACGCCTTTCTGTAACATAGATGGAATTGGGTATGCTGTGCCTCCAAGTACCCCACCCCATCTTGCTTGTAGAAGACAAAACTGACATACAGAGCGAGGGTGTGTGAAGTTTCAATTCTGAGCTGGCACAAGAACACTTTGGAATAGATTCACTTCTTTATTTCTTCCTCAGTAAAATGAGAGTTTTGCCATTTACTTTCCAAGAGAACTGTGAAGATAAATTCACTAAAGGTTTTAGGTGCTCAGAAAATTTAATGGAGGAAAAAAAACCCAGGAAAAAAAAAAAAAAAAAAATCAGTGAAACCAATCTATTAGGACATACTTAACAGTAGCTTACAATGGATAATTATCCATTGCTTCACTGCTACTGGGCAATTACATTGCCAGTAGACTAAATTAGTCCATCTGTGGGTTATGTGTCTCTAGGATATTCAGTTAATTACGTTACAGTATATTTTTACTCATGTGAAGCAGAAATATCTAGTGGTTAAAAGGCTAAATAATGAATTTGGAGGTGTGGTATAGATGCAGCTCATTGCATGATGTCCTCATTCATCACACCATCTTGTCTGCCTCAGCTGAGGCTCTGAACGAGTTAAACACCATTCCGTGAACTTCATTACACAGTTTGTGATTAACAGAAAGAGAGTTGGCATTGCCTTCTTGTAGATGAATGCTTTGGATTATTTTGTACGCGTTTGTAACCTAGTTGAGCAATCAGCATGTTATACAGAGCTTTATGTAGCAGGAAGAAGTGGGTGCTATCTCAGCATTCAGAGGGAGAAAACCTGAAATCTTTTTAATTTGTCTTAAAATTTTCAGAAGTGGGTACTTAACAACATAGTTGCATAACCCAAAGCTGAGACTTCTAAAATGTTTCTTGTGGCTTAAATGTGCATCAGCGTAGAGGTAATTAAAACAGTCAGAAGAAAATTTCTGACAAGCTGACATTTTCAAAACAAATAAAGATTCTCCAGATATTTATAACTTTGTGTCAAGGACAATTTATACTTCATGTCATATTACAATATTTAATTTGTTTTTGTTGTCATACTATATTAGCTTTAAAAGACTTTTAATATTTCAGCAGCTGCTGCACTGCCCCAATCATTACTGAAAAAAACATTCAATACTGAGTGTACACAATATGCCAAGCATGTTCTTTGGATTACTCACCGCTCACCCCTAGGTGAGTATCTTTCTTGTGCACAAAGTTAGCTTCTGGAAGTACTAGAACCCATATGAGTGAAATTTGGAGGAACAAAGCAGGAAACCAGTAGCTTTGCTGCTAGTAATCGTATCTAGTAATGACCTTATGCCCATCGCCCTCCTGACATAGATTGTGGTATGTATTATTAGATGTATCATGCTGTTCTGAATGAGTAAAGGGGCAGAACTTGTCCCTCTCAGAAAAAAAAAAGCAAACTGTTCCCTAAATCACCATGTATCAACCCTGAATCATGGTCTTGAAGCAGCAGATCACAGAGATCATTTTGGTTTTTATCTACTAGACTGCTGTATGCCTACTCTCAGAACGGCACACTGTATATTTAATTTGAAATTCTTACTGGTATCACGAATCTGGAGAAAGTAATATTGCTATCTCTAGCTTGCTTCTAATATATATTTGTGTGAGAGTTACTCATTGAAGCAGATGCTTCCGGGTCAGAATTTTTTTACTAGATCTGTCCTGGTCATTACAGATTTCTTAATTATTTAGAGAGCTCAGTTAGAATATATCTAATTTCTGTTCTAAATTAGATGTCCTTGTGATGGTTATGAAATATTCTATTTTACTGAACAATAGAAACTTATAGCATTCCAGGATAAGAATAGGATAATAAATATTATAGGAAGAGTCTGATTATGATAGTATTGCTAAGCTTTTGGGTTTTTTCAGTCCTCTAATTATCAAAATTCTGCAGCAGTACTGAAAATATGACACCACGACTTGGATTGATAAATCGGAAATGACACAATTCAGAACAGTGCTTTGAACCTGTACCAGAGGTTAAAACTATTAACAGTGAAGTAGCTTACTGAAATTAGACTCTACTTGAAGCAAATTGATGTCATTGATTTGTATGACAGGCTGTAGTACTCAGCCTTTAGTGAATGTGAATGTATCTGCGTTAAGCAGAGGGTACTGTCACCTTCATATTTTTAAAGACTATCCCAGACCATTCCCACTGTTAAATTTCAATTAAACAAATTTGGTTGGAAAAAATGTTCTATATGTCTTTTATCTACCCTGAGCTGCTGGCAAAACAAACTGGCTTTTTCATATTTGGCATTTATTAATAATATTTTGAATACCACTGCGCTTTTTAAGCTGAGTGTGGTGGAATTCTCATGTGGGATTATTAAATGAGTCGATTTGCATTCTAATGAGAACAAATGTTTGGGATTGCATTGTTAAAATGCTAAAACGGTGTGTGTATAATTATTTTGCAGCTTAGATTTGCAGAACTCATTTCCCCAAACTCTTTTTTTTAAATAACTAAAGAGACAGAGCATACTGACGGCTGGAGGGGAGGTGATTAGGGTAATTTAAACTGTTCACAAATGACTTTGCTACTGAATGAAAGCATTTCTTTGGCTTTGCTGTGCTCCTTTCATTATCTTTAAGCGGCTGCAGTGTTGAGTCCCATAAGAAGTCTCACCAAGCTCTCTTTCCTTGTACAATTTCTCATTTGTATTGATTAATCATTTTGTAATTCCATTCTAGGTTGCCTTGCTCATCTTTAAGGCATGTGCTGCTTTTTCTTTGCTTGTCTATCCTGTAACGGTTATGTTGTCTCTTCTAATACCTTAGCTTTATCACTGCAAGTCAAGCTTTAAAACATTAATCCCTTCATGCTTTAATTTCATATTCTATTACCAGAATGAATGCAAATACTGTTTCCTTTTTGCTCCTTTTTAATCATCTTCACTACAGCTTTTGCAAATGGTCCAAGAGTAAAGTAAGCTTTTTATTACAGTCAAAGTCAAAGATTTGTTCAGCTATTCTTTTCATATATTTTTCCACAACTATTGCCAAACAAGAATTGTTTACTGCAGGCTTCTGAGATGTTCTGCTGTGTTTCTATTCCCCATCCCGTGCACTGCAAAGCAGCATTGTTTAAAATACTGCTTTCCCAAGAAAAGCTGTGTGTTGCTCAGGGCAAATTACCGTGAGATACTGCAGGGAGGTTTTAATAAAGCCTTGTCTACCCCCCAACCCCTCACTTGTCTTGTCATAACCAATTGTTGTTGTGAGGTGTGGGTAGGGGCTGCTCTTTAACTTGCTGTGTGAACCACCAGGCATCACTCTGGCATTGTAAACTTATGTAAAATTTATATAGAGAGACCTTAGCAGCTCCATAGTTAAGCCCAAGTTACACTCTTCAAGCAGGTTTTAAATCCCTGAGATTGACACAAACTTTTTTCGAAGATCCCATCAGAAAACTTGTACCATTCTCAGTAGGAAGAATACATGTGGAAGTTTCTAGCTAAAAAATATACAGTCTGGCTACAGTTCAGAATTTTAGGTAACTTATAGTCCTCTATAGAGTTTTTCTGTTTTCTTCAGGTCCTGACCCTTGGTAATTGTGACAATTGCAGGATTCTGATTTCTTTTAGAGCATAATTCTAGTGTCATCTGAATGAATATTCCTGTTTCTCAATAGCAGTAATATCTTTTGCCAAAGAACCCAAAAGTCTCATTCTCTCCAACTTTCCTAGAGGAGAAGGAAGGAGCTGCACCATGGGAGACAATTCTAAGTGTCACATCAGAGGGCAAAGGTCTGCATGTCAATCCCTGCTAACACTTGGGCAGGACAAAAACATTCTTTTTCCTTCTCACCAACTATTCTTTTATTGCTTGTGTAAAAAGCAGTCCTTTGAGTTAGATTAATTATGTTGTATCAGACATTTTTCTCGCAAAGCTTAGTTGTTTTTCCAATTCTCTTTTCTCCAACAAACTTGCAATCAGTAATTGTGTACAGGCTGAACAAGAGTTTTGTCGGAACTAAGGAACCTGTGCTTATATTGACTTACCTCTGTAAAAGCAGGAGGCTCCACTGCCTCTTTTGCTGGGGACTTTACAATATACCCTACATACCATCTTCCATGGTGCATGATCTGTTATTCTATACAACTGAAAACAGACGCAAGATTGAGGTATGCTAGTCCTCCTTTCTAACAATATTTCAACCAAAACAGAATTTCTGTTGTTGCAGAAGTGTGGTTTCTTTCAGCACAAATAGTAAAATTCTGAAGAGAATTAAAGCAAAATAACCCACATGCCATTTCGATGCAACTTCACGGACATTATGGCGCTCAGACATACTTTGTTTTTTCCCTCCACAGCTTGCTCACCTTTTTCAGCCACTCACAGTGTACATGATCCATGCCAAACCTTGATGTTTAAGTTCACAGCCTTTATGTTTACAGAAACAGACTATGTGTTTCTATAAAATTAGTGAGAAAAATTATGAATGTATCTGCTAAATATGGGACATCTAACTTCATTTTGCATGTTCTTACAGTAACATGAAAAAGCCATTAATCATTATTAAATCACAATGCTCATCAACACATATTTACAGCTTGATTAAGAACTGTGCTCTAAAACTGCCAATTAATTATCAGAAGCACAAACACATCTCCACCCACAATCTCTTAAATCATTGGTTGTCATGACCTTTTATTCTTTCCATATCTTCACACCATCCCTTAAAATATCATATGCCCCAGGCTTTCCTTAAAGGCTTTTGAGTTCAGGTATGCAGCAAAAGAGTTATCAGACTTCAGAACCTTGCGGTTTGTGATATTTATTAGCAGTTAGGTTGGCTTTAGACCCCTGGTGTTTTGGGCTGGGGCAATGCCATTGCCTAACAGTGGATAAAACCCAGCATTCATAGCACGGTGCTTCACCCCATTTATTTCAGCAGTCTCTGTTTTAATTATGGCTATTCAGAAATGAGTGTTCTCTTATCTGTTCTTCCATTTTGTACTAAGCAAAGGAGGAACTGGCAGTCAATATGCTAAATTTTATCATTTTTTTACCACAGCAAAATTTAGAAAAATTCTGCTATCATCGGTCAGCTCACTAAATACCTGCAGTGAGTCTGCCCGCCCACATGCATGCTTACAGCTCTGCTTCAGACAACATGTACTGCTCAAGAGTGATGTGTGATCTAGACGAGAAGTAGAAAAACATTTATATTTAAATTTTTGCAAATGTTATGCCTGGCAGTAAATTGGCATTTATGGAACGTTTCGGAGTTTAACATGCTCAGCAGCAGCTGTTGGACGTCTCCTTCTAGAAGATTCCTTCCAGAACCGTGGCAGCTTGAATCCCACCTGCTGGCTGAGGGAACTCGCAGAATCACAGAATTATTTAGGTTGGAAAAGAACTTTAAGATCAGAGAGTCCTGTTTAATGCTTACTTTAATTGCATTTAATGTTGCATTTAACGTTACCTTGCAGCAACCGCTAATATTGTACCACTCAAAGTTGCTATAGCCATAGAGAAATTTACCTTTCTCAGCAGAGGAGGCCAGAGGCTCTGGTCCTGCCGGGGCGATGGCGGCCATGGCAGGGCCGGGCAGCGCACAGGTGAGGGAGGAGGGGCCCTGCCCTGGCCGGCAGTTGAGCACAGCTGAGCTGGGGCTGCCATTACGGCTGGGGCTGCTGGGACAGCTGCGAGGGGCTGGGGAAACAGAGAGGCAGAAGAGCTGAAGAGAGAAGGTGGGGGAGTGGCGTGGAAGGAAGGTAAAGCGTTCCTCGCCCTTTACAGAGGAGTTTTTTAGGTGAGGGCTTGGGAGAGAAGGGGAGCTTGTGTGGGGGTGTCTAGGGTGGGGCAGCTCTGAGGTAAAATGGCTGCAGGGAGGGGGAGGGAGGACTTTTGCTACGGGTGGTCTCCTGGGTGGGCTTGCTCTGCTCCTGAGGAGGTGTGTTGGTGGTGTGCTGTAGCAGGAGGAGGTGGCAGTAAGGGAGTGGTGGTTGACATGGCTGGGACAGAGGCTATGCTCCGTGCTGGCACTCCCCAGGAGCCCTTTTGCCAATGGGGCAGCCGTTGGAAGTGCTGGGGGGGGCGGGGCAGAGCAGGTTCTGGCAGCTTCTGGAAAGGTGAGGTACTGTAGTCTAAGCATGAATGTTTTAAAATGTTGTTTTCAGTTATGTGCTTAGTGACTGTGATAACAGTCTGCTTGGTACGGAACTGGTAAAACTAGAAACCACTACTTGTAAATACAGACTCACTTTCGCAGGCTGCTGTTATCAGGTCTGTATATCTTGTTTGCGTATTTGCATGCAAATGTGCTATTTAGGTGCAGTTGTACTTCTCAACCTGTTCCTCCCAAATAGTCATGTGACTGCTATATTAATGAAGAGGGAGGCTGTCATGTTATTTCAGATCTATGCTAGAAGGGAGTTAAGAGGGTTGTCTAGCTCTGTGTGTCTCTTCTGTGTGTGTTTTATTTCTCCAAGTAGCCTGTGGTACTGCCAATAACAAGAATATCACTTCTACTTTAAAGTTAGCATGGCTCTACTGGCTATGCAGAAATGCTTTGGGATATGAGCAGCATATAGACTAATGCCTCTGGAGGCAATTGTAGTTGTGGCCTCGTTTCATGATCTCATGACTTAAGCTTTGACAGTGTTATCAATACTTGTATTTTTGAGGAAGAAAATTGACCTTGTGTCCTTGCATTTTCACATTTATGAAACAACATTAATTCTGTTACAGGTACGTTTAAAAAAAACAAACAAACAAAACTCCCACCTTGAAAACCAAACATCTAGTTTGCTGCAGGGTACTGTTTAAAGGAGACTTTCATAAATAGTACATTCCAAGGGGATCCTTTCCTGCCCTGCTCTTCCAGAAATTCCAAAAAGCATATGTTGCATCCAGGTTTTTCCATTTGTTAGCACTTCAAAGACTGAAAGACCTTTGGTCTGTACGTCTATCATGCTCCAATGGGAAATTTTCCTATAAACACTTATATTTTAGTCTTTCAGATGTTTCAAATATTTGTTCTTATGTAAGATTATGGCACAAAACTGAAGATAAAGTTGTCTTTTCTGATAGAAAAACTTGCTATTAGTCTTCTGTATGACTGTTAGCTGGTATGCTACATACATGTGGGTGGTAAAATATGGAGGGTGACCAACAGGTCTTAAAAACTACTAAGCTTCTAATAAAATTTGTTTTGTTTATAGTGTAACTTTCAGAATGATGTTTCCATTTTACATTCAAATCTTTCAGTGATGGAAAAGTCTTCTGAACAAGAAAAGGGTTTTTCCCTGTTGCACTCACTCTTTCCTTCCAACTCTGCTAGAATAATAACTGAATTAAGAAATAATTACATTTATATTGTCACTTATTTGTATTCGTTTTCTAACATAACAATAGCTTATCCATGCCAGTGTTGATGTCCACAAGGTAAGGTTTTCAGGTCTGCGAGCTTGAGAAGGAATACATAGAAACATGTGCATGCGATTACTTCATTTTTAAATAGAGACTAGGCAGAGTGATACCCTTACAAAGCTGTAAATTTGAGAAAAGGCTGAAAATTAGTCAAGTAATGCAGGTATCTAGAGATAAAAAGAGATAAAAAACTCTAAATTTTTGCCACTACATGCATGATATTTGCAAGGATAAAGATATGGACAGCTGTTTTTAATTTTAGTCTTACTAACATGCTGGAAAAACATTGTAGGAATCTGCTTAGCATGTTAAGTAGGTGCAATTACATCTATCTGCATGTTTCCATGTAGATGCATTTTAATTTCTTGATGTGTAGACCATGACACACAGATTCCATTTTCTCTTGCTCGAGAGGATGTAGCCTGTTAGACACTTCAAAAAGATCATATCCTGTTTATATAAAACCCAATAAATAAGTTCACTAGCTGTTGGATTTGACATTATTAACTGAAAAAAACTAAATAGTTTCTCTCTATCTTTATTCCTGTTATATTCACCCACCCTTTGTCTCATACTTGGCTGTCTGTCATTTTCTCTCTTGTTGCCCACTGCTGTTTCCCTAAGAATTGGGAAGGGGAGGGCGGGATTAAATGAAATGTTTTAAGGCAGAAGTTCCTATGATAATAGCCTAAAAAAAGAAGACAAGATTTCCATAGCTTGCATGTGAAAATTATTTAAATCACCATAAAAGTAGAGATGCCAGGGAAAATGCTGTAAAGAATTTTGGAAGCCTAGGAGATGAGCATACCAAATGGGCCTCAGTTATCCAACGACAACTTTCAGAGCCTTTGCATGCTTCTAGTCATGCTACGTGCCAGGGCAAAAGCTGCAATTCCAATCTTACTGCACTTGTGTACTCTTTAGTATTGGGTCTGATTTAGTCACAACTTTCCTGAGTGACGTCTGTGAATCTGAAAGGCAGTTGACAGATCTTTAATCTGCCTTGTGTTTTGGCCTATTAGATCTCTTTGCATGTAGTTGACTTGTGCGTCTTCTGAAGGGTTATACTTTAGCAGTAAAAATAAGATGATGATCTGTTAACGTGCACAGCAGATACTAATGCTATTAATAGCTTTAAACGTGTTCTTTGTCCTTATGATGAACAGTTCAAGATTATCTTCTCCCCTATCATTAAATTGTATATGATGTGAGCTGAATATTGAAGTTAAATTAGAAAATATGCTCTGACAATATCCAGATCTCTAGAATTATGATGTTTCATGGCCAATTTGAAGTTGGTGATACAAGGATTACTTCATAAAAATATTAAGTAATTCTCCAGCATCCTAGGTGAAAGCACATTTTGCCAATATCAAGTAATGATCTATGCATGACAGTAAGTAACTGTTATTGTTTGGTTGTTTTTTGGAGGTTGTTTTTTGTTTTTGTTTTTTCTATAAGTAGGGTGACCAAAGAGGAGGGAAAGAAACAAATTGGAATTTTTTTTGTTTCATGACTAGTAGTACAAAGACTACACCAGGAACTGCTTTCCTAACATGCCAACCGCTCAGGAACTCTTGAGTCATGTTTGAAGACTAGACTATGCTTCTGCAACTGGAACTCTGCCAGGATATAAAAATAATGCTGATCTGTAAACCCAAATTAGAACTTTATTTTTGGTGTGTGGTGGGTTGACCCTGGCTGGATGCCAGGTTCCCACCAAAGCCATTCTATCACTCCCCCCTCCTCAGCTGGACAGGGGAGAGAAAATATAACAAAGGCCTCATGGGTCAAGATAAGGACAAGGAGAGATCACTTGCCAATTACTGTCACGGGCAAAACAGACTCAACTTGGGGAAAATTAACTCAATTTATTACCAATCAACCAGAGTAGGGTAATGAGAAATAAAACCAAATATCAGAACACTTTCCCTACACCCCTCCCTTCTTCCTGGGCACAACTTGACTCCCAGATTCTCTACCTACCCCCACCCCCACCCCCCCCCAGCGACACAGGGGGATGGGGAATGGGCGTTACCATCAGTTCATCACATGATAATTCTGCTGCTTCATCCTTCTTGGAGGCAGGACTCCTCACACTGCTCCCCTGCTCTAGCGTGGGGTCCCTCCCATGGGAGACAGTCCTCCACCAACTTCTTCAACATGGGTCCTTCCCACGGTCTGCAGTTCTTCATGAACTGCTCCAGCATGAGTCCCTTCCATGGTGTGCAGTCCTTCAGGAGCATACTGCTCTGATGTGGGTCCCCCATGGGGTCACAAGTCCTGCCAGCAAACCTGGTCCAGCGTGGGCTTCTGTCTCCATGAGTCCACAGGTCCTGCCAGGAGCCTGCTCCAGCACGGGGTTCCCATGGGGTCCCATCCTCCTTCGGGCATCCACCTGCTCCGGCATGGGGTCCTGCATGGGCTGCAGGTGGAGATCTGCTCCACCGTGGACCTCCCTAGGCTGCAGGGGGACAGCCTGCCTCACCAGGGTCTTCCCCACGAGTTGCAGAAGAATCTCTGCTCTGGTGCCTGGAGCATCTCCTCCCTCTCCTTCTACACTGACCTGGGGGTCTGCAGGGTTGTTTCTCTTGCATGTTCTCATTCCTCTCTCCGGCTGCTGTTTCCGTGTCCCAGCAACTTTTTTTCCTTCTTAAATCTGTTATCCCAGAGGCACTATCGCTGGTTGGCTTGGCCTTGGATGGCAGCAGGTCCATCTTAGAGCCGGCTGGTATTGGCTCTATCAGACACAGGGGAAGCTTCCAGCAGCTTCTCACTGAAGCCACCCCTGTAACCCCCTCTCCTACCAAAACCTTGCCACACAATGCCAATAAATGGTGCTTCAAAAAAACCCAAACCAATCTTTATAGGCTATGATGATACTCGGTGACAAAATCCATGTTACTAGGTAGTCCAGGCTAATAAGTGAATGTACAAAGTGTAAAAGATAGTGTCTTGAATGCAGCATTTACACATTTTGCAGAGGTTGTCTTCTGTGCTAAATCTAGCCTGGTTTTCTAAATGGAACACTCATTCAGGATGGGAAGAATTTATGTGTAATTTTGGAGCATGTCTTCTAGCTTCCTTTCAGATGAAAGGCGTCTTTTTTGTGCACTCTATCCCCTTATTGTACTTTGTTTCATATAATATGGCAGGCTTAATTGTGAAATTTGCATAAAAACAAAATAAACAAACCATGCTCCTGACCCAAAATAGAGTTTTGTTGTAGGCACACCCAGAGATGATTATACACCACAAGCATTGAAAGTCTTTGTGTGTCACGCATTCTAATTGCCTTTCATTATGAGGGACACAGCTCATTACATTTAGACCCAAAAGCATGAACAGGTTTGTTTGGGGTGGAAAGAGCCCACTTTTGTCATTAAAAATTAATTTGCTTAGGTATGTGGAATCATAACACTAAGGTTATAGAGAAAGGGCTCTGTGTTACATTAACCGGGAATAAATCCCAGTATAATTTTCAAGCTACCTGCAGCGAGTGTGTGCCCTGTATTTCAACACTGGAAGGTTGAGAGGTACGTTGTTCAGCAGAAACTAAACCTGTGAGAGTAGATAGAGTGCCCCAGTTCTACCACAGATGTAATAAGCTGATCTAAAATTCAGATCTGTCAGTAAGTATAATGTGATTTATTTTTTTTTTATTCACCATGTGTAAATGTAGAATAGATTTCACTATTAATTTGAACTTGGAATAGAAGATAAACACAAGTGATATTAAACAAAGTATTAGTGATATTTATTATCTTGATAAACTGTCAGTTACAAGAAGCCAATGAGAAATGTTGAAGAACAGAAGTTCCAATGCAGGTGTGTTGTTAAGAGAAAGTAGAAAAAAAAATGATTAAGAAAATCCACAGTAACTTTCACACTGTTTTTCAAACTACAGCTAGTATAACTATCTCAGTATCTTCTGGTGTGTGTAAGTATGTTGATAATCTCATGAGCACCCATCAAAACTGGAATCGCTCCTGTCTTTGTAATTCCCCAATCCTGGCTGTAAAAATGTGGTAGTATCTCTTGGGTTGTGATGATCCTCTTTCCTTCCACTTCTTTGAAGGAAAAGTGTCACTTTCTCAGCTCAGATTGCCCCAATTGCTGGCATGAAATGTCTGCTCCTCTGAGTGACTGCGATTTCCACATCCTGCTCTTAACTCTTGAATTTCATGTTACTACTAAAGTCGTCATGAATTGCCGCCTTCTGCAAAGAGTAACAGGGTTTTGCAGTATGATACAGGGACTGCAGTAGTATGCTGTGGTTTAAAACTGTAAAAAGAAGGGGGGTATATGGGAAGTTAGAAAGCATTCTATGATAAATAGCATAGAGCAGTAGGATTGTTTGTGGCAGAGTATGCCTTGTAAGAGCTCTGCTAAGATGTAGGATGTTGATAATATGTATTGCTGTTTCATTCGTGCATGCTCTCTTGAAAAATATTATCAGCTTAATAATTGTGAGGTTTCTTGTCAATACGGTAAATTAAATAAAATCCTTACCTTTCTTTGGCCTTAAGGAATTTCCACCAGAGTTTAGTGTATATAAAACAAATTCATAAGTGAGTTAGGCTGCAGGTAGCACAACATGATGTTACGCTCCTAATCTTGTTACAGGCAAAAAGGAAATGTACCTTACATGTAAAGCCAAGAGTATATTGCTAGTATATTCAAAATGTAACAGTCAAATCAAAGGATTATTATTACTGATGTGGATTTAATTGTTACAGAAAATGGAAAAAATGAGTGCTACTACACAGAAGGAGTCTCTGTAATATAGTTAAAATTGTTCCACACCACACATGTTATTATCTACCCCTTTTCCTGGTGATGTGCTCACCCTTTCCCTTCTCATCTGGGTCCTTAGGCTGATGGCTTCAGTCTGGAGTGCTTGTGGCAGGGAATGGGTTGGCAAGTTGTCAGCATTTTGAGTGCTTTTCTGCGAGGACAGTGATCACACTTTTGTCTTCCTCACTTTATCATTTACATGCATGCCTTCTTAAAAGTTTGCTAACATGCTTTTACACCTTTGTCTGCAACTCCGTGTTACATGTGATTTTTTTAGTATTTTTATGAAGCTCTTTTTTGTTACCCCTAAAACTATTTCTGCCCAGCTCCAGTTTCGTGTTTGTTTAACTGGCCACTGGCGAATTTGTAGCCTTGAGGTCTCCAGTGTAAAGCCTGGGCCTCATCCTTTAATTTTATGCCTGTACTCCACCGTATCCTGTGTCTCCACTTCCCACAGCCTTTGCTACCATTCCAGACCTGTACTTCTCTACACTGTGTCACCGTACTCATTGTAAATATCCTGTTCTACGCAGAGTAACTACTTTTTACTATTAACTATATACAAATGTGTTGGAGCGGCGGAGGAATGCACATAAGTCGACCCAATATGAGTGATAGAAGTGATTCAACTTTATTTGCACGGATAGCTCATATTTATACAGTTTGCGATAATTATGCCTACTAGTCCTAATATGATTGGTACATTGCTAATGTTTATTCATTACTAAAACACACCCACTTGTGGTTGGCAGCTACGCGTGTTCAGTAACTTTCTCATGAGAACTTCTTCACAAGTTACTTGTGAAGTTATGCCAAGGTCGCACCGTCCCTGTCTTTCTCCTGATAACAGCGAGACCAGCTGTTGTTTTTCTCCCTATATCAGTAAAGCCAGCTATTTTCGGCCAAGGCCTAGTCTTGTTGCTCAAACTGACATTCTTTCACACAGAACTCTGCTCGCACAACTTTTCCACAGGCCCATGTCCTTTTTCAGCAAGCCACTTCCCAACACAAATGTTAATTGTACCATACAAAGATAACTACAGCCATTTGGTCATTAGAAAAATTGTTGTTACGCTAAACCAAGTAAAAATAAAGGCAGGTCAAGAAAGATGTATCCTGAGGCTTTGCAAACTCAGCACAATACCCATGATCTGTTATTAGCAATGGCAATAAAATATTGCTGGGCTTACAGGACTATAATGTCTGCGTAAGACCCTGTGCAGCTGTGAAGTTTGGGAAACCGAATAACTGAAGGGTAAATTAGGAATGTTGAGGAAGACTTCTGTTATGTATTTGGTTGGTAAGAAACACTTGTCAATTAAGTATTAAAAAAAGTTACAGAATGTCATTACCATTGGACAGTTTAAAAATCAGATTGTCTTTGCCAGAGCTAAGGACAAACATCATTCACTAGTTTGATGTTTCCATGGCTACAGAAGAAACAATTTAGGCTTAGTTGGTATAAGTGACTGCAAGCAGAGGGATTTCCTAGCAGGGGCTGTGTAGCCTGGAAAATTTTAATCTGTGAGTTTGTACTGATGGTCTCTGCTCATTTGTTATGGAGCTGAGACTGTAATTTGCAACTTGACATAAGGAGGAGGAGCATGGACTCTAGGATTTAGTAGAGGTGAGGCTTGTATCATCTGGGTTCACCTCCTGCTTGGCTGATTCTCCCAAGCAGGGCTGGGTGAAGGCAGTGAGAAGCTTTCACAGATGTTCTTCCAAACAAAACCCAGAAGCTGGTACCCAGTATCTGGCTTCCATTATGCTCAGTGCTCTTGTTCAGTAAAGCTCTTGGGGTCTTCTCTCTTCAGTGGGCGTTCATCCAATACCCAAGTCATTAACAAGTGTCCCAGTAACTTCAGAGACTGATTGGAGACAAATATGTGAACATAGCTGCATAAAAAGATAGGTGCACTTCACCCCAAATTATGAAGATCTTTGTTTCTTTTATGTTTATCTGACTGAAATGTCAAGGTTATTTCATTTATCACCCTCCCTTTTCCCTGCCAGAAAGATGTGGAATCTTAGCTTGCACTTAATAGGAAGGGACAATTATCAGAACTTCCCTTTATTAAAGAAAATATTGTACCAAGCTGGTAAAATATTAGCCTTTAATATTTTTTTTCCTTGGTGGTAGGAAGAAGTAAATGGGGGGAAGAATGGAACAAATAACAGACTTTGGTTTTGTTGGTTGTGTGTGGTGTGGTTTTTTTTTGGGGGGGGGGGGGGGGGGGGTTGTTTTTTTTTTATCCTAAGGCCTAAATTTCATTATTGTTAAGTCTGAACGCCATATTTTTCTGAATATGCATCGCATTCATTTTGGATTATTTAATTTAACTTCTTTCCAGATGAACTAACTTTATTAAATGCATGCCATGGATGAACAAACAAAGTTTGTGCAGACTATAAATATCTATGATGAGTCTTATACAGTATTTTGTAATCTAAGGTTTAACAATTATGTATCATGTTTTTATCCAAGCTTGGTAAGCCGCTGGGGATGGGAGAGGGAACAGTTTAAAATCCATTAGTGAAACAGAACCAGGACACCAACTACTCCCCAAAAATGTACAGTCGGACCCTGGTATATGCCACATTTAAGGGATGAACTTCTAAGAAACTCCATCAAACTCTTAGTGTGGGCAGTTTAAATTATTAATAGCTTCACTCATTCATAGAAGGGTAGGTATACTCTAAGGTACACAACTGCAGTCCGGGTAGCATAAATGAGACAATCCCCAGAGTTTCTGTCCAATTCATGTTAGTTTACCTGAGGTAGTACAGAGGTAATCCTCATTTAAAGCCAGGTTGATAAAGTCTGAGCAGTAGTTACGTGGCTGCATGCATGTGGTCATGTTCGTTGAAGCTTTGGAAGCTATGGCAGCTTCAGTCTTCTTTACAGCAAAATTTATATCTAATTTTGTTCTCTACTGAAAAAATCAAGTTACTTGACTTGCTCTGGTTTCTTTGGAGATTTCTTTTTTTAGATGCCTTGCTGTTTTAAGGCAATGAATACATAGTGATTTTCCTTGAAGGCATCTTGCATTCTAGGAATAAGTGAATAATGGCAAAGAGTAATTTGTAGGTGATGACCATTTGCTACCTATGATTTTGTTGACTTGTGAGGTTTACAGTCAGTTGTTATCTTTGTAAAGTAATAGGTTTCCTTTGTTTATTAAATCTTTTTTTTAAATTATTTGTTGATCCTTCCTAAAAAGTTTGTCTTCAGCTCCCTAATTGTATACTAGTGATTACATTCTCCATGACCCTTGTCAATTCACCTTATACTTCAGCAGCGTACCCATAATTATTAAGCACCAAAGCAATTGCCAGGCTGGCACAGTCATTTTTTCTGTGTTTTAATAGTGTTGCTGTATTCCTACTGAAGGTTCAAAGTGTCTGTTGACATTGCTAACTGATATAAATTACTAAAGACCAATCCAACATAGCTCATCACCAGTAAGAATGCTGACAGGAAAGGAAAAAAAAAAAAATCACTTTTGGTTCATTTTGTTTCTTGCACTGTGACCATGGGCTATGCAGACTGGATTAAGTGTGTATATTGGCATATTTGAGCTCAGCTGACCTAGTGTGAATTACATGTGAATCCTTTAAAAGTTCAAATGCTTGCCTAAAAGTCTTAAACATATAATTTGTCACAAAGCTTTTCATTTGCATATTTAATTTATATGCAATTAAGCCCTAAATTATTACTTGGTGATTAACTTGAATTTAGCTTGTCATGTTATTCATCAGTGTTACTGCTACAGAGATGCAATAACACTGATGTATTTTGGGGTTGGTTTGCACTCCAGTTTTCTTACCAGTTCACTTGGGTTATTTAGTGCTGAAGTATTTTGATCTTGTAATCAGCAATTGATTTGTTTGTTTTACTGTAACTGATCTTTTTCCATAGTGTAAATTATTAAAGCCAGGTTGATTATAGGTTTATTGAGACATATATGAACTTCCCCACCGAGCAAGAGCTTGTCTCATGGCAAATGTGCAATGGCTACAGTGTCCTTTGGCTGCCATCACGTGATGCTTTACATAAGCCTGGTGCCTGTATGCCTTTGCATTCCAGGTGCTCTAGGTGATTAAAAATTGTTGTAGAGCCAAGGTGCAGATATGTGGTTTATGTCTCTGTGTGTTTGCTTAATGTCTGAATAGTTAGAAAGATGTTGCATTGTGAATTATATGAAGTGATCAGGCAAAATTTACAAGTGACAAAATTGGCTATGCATGAACATAGGAGTTGATTCCTGAAAAATATTGATCAGGTCAGTAGCAAAGCACATCATTTTTGTTGGAAGTCTCTGCGATACTTGCTAGAGCTTTCTAACAGCTGTGGATGACTTGTATTACTGTTCTCATGTTTCCAGAAGGAAATAAAGTAACAGTGTTAGTAATTCATGAAATTGGAACAAAACCTTCAAATAATGCACATGGTGTGTTTCATGGAATTGAGTAAGTAAAATTATAATTTATGGGTCTAAACCTTACCCTAGTCAGGAAGAGGGGAATAGATTTCTGTTACAGTTATTCCTTGAGCTGAGGCTTAACATCACATACACATCTAGTGAGTATATTCACTGCACTTTTATGTAACTTGTAGGGGTACCCAGATTAAAAGGTTTAAAGATTAAAATCTTTAAGTGGGCAAAATTTAGTTAAAAGTATGAGTTGATGCTGTATACAAACAGAACTCAACTCTGCTAGAAGTAATTTGGAAATTCTAACTATACCTTAATGAATATAACAATCAGAAGACATATGGCATGCTTTGGTGGACAAATAGGAAGTAATGAGTAACTTTAAGGTTCCCATTTTTGTGAGTGACATTTTTGAAATAGTGTTCACCAGAAGACTTTAGTGATAGGACAGTTCTTAATTATGGTTTAATTTCTGTGTATTTTGATCCTGGATGAAGTGTTATGTTGTGTGATTTTTTTTTTTTTCTGGTTCTAAGAATAAATATCCTTATTTTAAATTACTTAACAAGTTTATGTATGTGCTAACTGTGCATTGATTTGCTTTAGTTGTAACAAAAAATACAAATTTCACAATGATAACTAGTCACAGATCATAAAATGAAAAGACAGAATAAGATAATTTTCTGAAGGAATGGGCAAGAATAAAAATAGTATGAAGTGATATCTTCATCTTTCAAAGTGGCATAATATGGTATTGGAAATATAAATAAGGTCTATATCTACCCTAGTCTCATAGTGTAACTTTTGTGTAACTCTGAGGTGTAATTTGAGCGTTAATGAAGATGTCATTGCTATAGATTAATTTATACCATTTTATTAAGATCATTAGGGAATAGGTTGAAAAAAAAAATTTGCTCAAGAATCTGGTGTGGTGACTGAGGACAGGAGGTTGAGTAAATGTTTTTTGGAGCTGGTCATACTCTTCCTGTGGAATTTTATATGGTGTCCCATATGCAACCCCAAATAAGGGAATTAATTCTGAGGACTGTGGAATGTCTTCAGTTTCCAATAATTTGTTGTTGCTTTGCAAACTTGTTTGAAAGCTTATAAGTGTTTGCAAAAGTGGCAGACAAATTGCATGGTAAGAGGAGAAATACTTGGATATACTGCTACTAGTGACGTCACTTCACAGATAAGTTAGCACACCTGTGTTCATAGTGAACAGTGAACCTTACCACTTAGAAGTCTGATGGTAAAGCTTCAAGCTTTATTAATTTTTTTTTTTTATTATTTTCTAAGGCAAAAGACACTGACAAAGTGATGACGAATAGGAAAAACAATGAGACTTCATCCTCTCGAGAGGAAATTCCACAAAAAGGTCTGTGGTAATGTCTGCCATTAGGTTTTGAATAACTTAATTAAGGATTCCATTTACAGCTTTGCGTGGTTGGAAAGTTCCCTTTGGTATCTCCAAGTACTTGGAGGAGTACTTAGTAAACACCTGTTGTTCATGTTCTGTAGCATTATAATTCAGCACAGTAAAAGATACTTTTCGTTTTGATAGAGTTTAGATCCAAGTCACTGATCTGGAGATGAAATACTCTGCTCTGAGCTGTGTGGTTTGCCCTCTTCTTTCAACACTCTACAAATGAAATAGGTTCTTTACCCCTTCTTTCCCAGCTGTAGATACACTGACAAAATGGATCTTTCTTAAGTGAATATTAATGTGTCTTGAATGGCTGTAACACTGAATCAAGGAGTGAATGATCCCAAAGAGACTTAATGTTTCTTTCACCACAAACTGAAACAGGCAAAACATCAGCCTTTTTGAAAGTCTACCTCTCATAAGTCCAAAAGGGGTAGTGAGCAGAGCCAGAAGATAGTTATAAAGTTAAGAAAGACTACTTAACTAGTAAAGGCACTGTAACATTGATTCTTTGTGCAGAGATTGAATTCTTCCTGTGTTTCCTCTGAAGTGCTAGGTTAAGGTGATTCCAGACTTTTACAGACCACATTTCAAGAGTTTTAAGTTCATTGAATAATGCTTTATTAATATGTTGAAATAACAAATTACGAAGTTAAACACCAACAAACAGGTTGGGGTTCATTTGCCTGAAGTTCCCACTTAATCAATTGTAGTCATGAGTCCTACACAGTCTGAAAGCTTCTCAATTTGATTTAAATGATTGATGTTGATTATTTCATTTTGAGATGTTTTTATCTGGGACTTTTATCTAGATATTGAAACGAATGCCACAAGTACTACAGCAGCTGTATTGATTACTTTGATTTGATTTATGTATCAGTGGTTTTTTTATCTGAGACTCAAACATGCATTTTGAAGCTCTAATTAACATTTGTGTTCTGACAAACTGGAACTGGCTTTTCTATTAAGGGGATGTAATTTCAAGTGTGCAATGAGAAGACTTGCAAGCTGAGTATGATGCAAGGCTTAGGCTTCTTAAAAAAAATTTGTTTAAAATATATTTGCAATAAATTTTCCCTGAGGAAAACCTAAGGTTAATGTTTGACTCCATATATAACATCTTTTTTTTTTTTAATACACTCCAAATGTATAGCTAAAATATAAGTCAGTTTTGGGTTTAAATAGATTAATTAGGAGACTGTCTAAAAAATACAGTATAAAACCAACTATATGTCTTTGGCCCAACACTGGATGAAATCACTGTTGCTTATTACCCAACACAGACTGGTGCTAGACAAATCTATCTGTTCTTCAAAAAAAAACATCCCCCCCCTGCCCCCCCGAACAATAGCAGTATCCTTTTCAGGGAGAGTGGGGAGGAATAGCAAAATGGCATCTATATCATAGTCTGAGACAGAGTAATCTGTTACCAGGCATCTTGTGGAATTTTAGCTAAGATTAAAGATGGGGGGTTTTGTCTTCCTGTGGTCTCTTCATTTTCTTTTTAAAACCAATTGATTTTAAAAACACAAGTGTCGTGGTTTAACCCCAGCCTGCAGCTAAGCACCACACAGCAACTTGGTCACTCCCCCTCAGTGGGATGGGTGAGAGAATCAGAAGTGTAAAAGTGAGAAAACTCCTGGGTTGAGATAAAGACAGTTTAATAGGTAAAGCAAAAGCTGCGCACACAAGCAAAGCAAAACAAGGAATTCATTCACCGCTTCCCATGGGCAGGCAGGTGTTCAGCCATCTCCGGGAAAGCAGGGCTCCATCGTGTGTTAATGGTTACTCAGGTAGACAACTGTCGTCACTCTGAATGTCCCCCCTTCCTCCTTCTTCCATCAGCTTTATATGCTGAGCATGACCTCATATGGTCTGGGATATCCCTCGGGTCAGCTGGGATCAGCTGTCCTGGCTGTGTCCCCTCCCAACTTCTTGTGCCCCCCAGCCTGCTGGCTGGTGGGGTGGGGTGAGAGGCAGAAAAAGCCTTGGCTCTGTGTGAGCACTGCTCAGCAGTAACAAAAACACTCCTGTGTTACCAACACTGTTTTCAGCACAAATCTAAAACATAGCCCCATACCAGCTACAGTGAAGAAAATTAGCTTTACTCCAGCCACAACTGGCACAAGTAAAGCCAATTATGCGTTTGACTCTTCCACTACAACTCACTCCTTGCTTCTGCACTTTTCATAGTGACACTAGCCACATGAGCTCTTAATAAGCATAACCCACTGAATCCTGTAATCCCTATGCATCTGTTAATTTGTATAGATATACTTCTTGCGGTTTCCTGTCACTGTTTATTACTAAGGAAGCAACTGTACCTGGAGGATAGTAACTGAAGGCCATTCCTCCAGGATTTTAAGGAGTGTCTATGATTAGAAAGGAGAGGAATTGTTTCTAAAATGCCAGTGTGTGGAGTAGTAAGAGAACCCTTTTGAACTTTGAAGGAGGACCTTGTATAGCCAAGTTTTGCTAGTGTTTCAGGTACACTAGCTGTCTTGGGGGAGGTGCTTTTTTCAGCTTTACCTCTGTGTTGTGCCTTGTGTACCTGTGGCAAGCAAGAGCACACTAGTGTGTCAGAGCTATGGGATGCCTGGATACAGGGACAGTGGCTTCAGGTGGTAGCTGTCTCCAGTGGTTCCCTTTCTGTGAGAGCCAGAATGAAATTGGATCGTCTTCTTTTTTTTCCCCAAGCTCCATTGTGTGTCGCTGGTTTTCATCAACATTTTTTCCATGGATCAAGACCAGTCACATTCAAATTGTTGCTTCAGTTCTTACACATCTGAAACAGTCTGTTCTGGCTTGTTGAGAAGGGTGATGGTCCATTTCACCTCTTCACATAAATTTTGTGTTACTTATTTGCAGATTGGATGCTGATGATGTTACTCTTCAAGTACTTGCAGAATAGGCACTGTTAAGACAATTTTACTGTTTTTATTCAACTGTTCCAAACAAGCAAAACACAAAATATTTCACTTTGTGCTGTATACCAAATAGTCTTGTGATATATCTGGGTGCAAAGCAAACTGGATATGTTTTGTTCCTCTAAGTTACTCAGGCTTGTCATAGATCTATGTACAAGGACAGCTGTAAATAAGCCTTCAACCCACAGGAGGAAGTGTAAGGGAGAGGCTTCAACTAGGGCATGTAAACTGTATTGATTTCATTATAGGCAATAGTTGCTGTATGTCACCTATGTACTTGTGAAGCTGTTTAGAGGAGTTGCTGTGGAGAAAGAATTGAAGGACAACAATCCAAATCTGCTAGTATTACAGCTAGTGAGTGATAGATAGCTGCATGAAGATGCTGTTATGTTCCAGGTGTATTCTAGACCTGAAAAGAATCTTCATTCCAGCCCTGCATAAATGTCAGAATCAATACGGACTCTTTAAAAACAAAGACACTGGTCATTTGCATATCTTCAGCTGTGTCTGAAACAATCTGAGGGCATAATTAAATATCTGATGCAGTTTACTTTTAAGAATGAGAACTTTCTCTTTGTGTGCCTACCCTCCTAATGCATCCTCCCAAATCTCTCCCTGTCGCCTCTCATAGAAATATAGTACCCTTCCCAAACTTACTTGCCCTTCATTCTAACCCTATAATTGCACACTCTGATCTCATCACTGCGTGAGGCTGGTGCCCTATGGGGCAATCTTGAGTGCTGTAATTTAAAACACGTCATAAAACACATAAACAAGGGAACAGAATTAAGACTGCTCTAAAATGTCTAACCCAGTTCCTTCCTTGACAACCTGCACGTCTTTGATGTTGTCACAAATAGGGTTTCAATTCTTTCTTTCCCAAGCTTTATGTCATATATCAGCAGAAGAGTTTAAACGTTCTGTAGTATATCATGTTCTATAATGTGGTATAGGCATTAGCTACTTTATAAAGCAGCAAAAGAAAGCTGATATCTCTGTCTTCTACTGCATCAATGATGTATATTAAATAAATGATCTAATGGTTTATGTCTGCAAAGGCAGCTCCTCCTGTAAGCCAGGGCAAATAGTTAATGGATGTTTTGAGACACAGTATTATTAAATCTGAGATTCAAGTATGTAATATTTAGAATATTCAACTCTGTTGCCAAGTCCCATAAAATGCATAGCCCCATTTAGCAATAAAGTGCTAGGAGTACAAAGTTGTTGTTAGTAGTATGAAATGCAAGTGAACATCAAACTTTTTTTTTAATGAAATAAATATTCATTGGGAAAATGTGGTGGGAGACAAAGGTGTGACTTGGCTCAAGGGAATTCCTTTGGATTCCTCGCTTCAAGACAGGTGAGTGGATCAAGGGCAGTACCACCATTGTGCTGCATTTTGAATGCTAACCAAAATTAGTTTTACTTTGTTGCTGAAAATGCTCCTCATATGTTTTTTGTGGCCGAGTAAAAGGGAGCACAAAAAAACTTTGCTAAATCTCAGAGAACCATTCCAGAGAATGAAAATGCTCTTAAAGAATTGTAATATCTTTGTTATAGTGGAAACTGTTGGGCAGGATAGAAATGTATAATATACTTTCATAAATGGACTGAGACATCTTAATTTATACTTAATTTATCACAGGAAAGTTAGTAGCCAAACTCCTGTTTGGCACAGTGCAATGTCCCAGTGTGTAGACTACAGCAGCTCATTTTGGCCTACTAGACCATTTTATATTTGGAAAATGATAGCTTACATCAAGTCGGTGACGTGGATGAACAAGAATGAGCCAATGCTAGAAAGTTATTTCTGCAGTGGCAGTAAGGGCAGATGGAGAATTCTTGGCATTTAGCTCAGAACAGTATATAATTGCGGTACTGTACCAGATCACTATCCATCAGCAAGTTTCAATATTTTTTGCCAGGTACCAAAACCTAGGATATTTTTATACTTGAGATTAGAAGCTGTTTTTTCACCCCCTTCATAAATATAGCCCTCATTTGCATTATCATCTAGTTCTCTAAATGTCATTTTTAAAATATGAATTTATTAAATGTCAGTTGAGCAGGGTAATTTGAATAGTTATTTTCTCCTACCATTATTCTGTTACCACTATCCTATTATTAAGGACATTTTAACTGTTGATTGCTTATATTACTGATTGGAACCTTTGTTTTTCTATGTTAAAAACAAGCTTTTTTTTATGTGGCCTGATTTTTCTTTTCTTCCATGTCGTGGTTTAACCGCAACTGGCAACTAAGAACCATGCAGCTGCTTGCTCACTCTTCCCCACTCCAGCAGTGGGATGGGGAGGAGAATCGGGGGGGGAAGTAAAACTCAATGGGTTGACATAAGATCAGTTTAATAATTGAAATAAAATATAATATAATAATAATAATGAAAAGGAAGATAGAGAGAAAACCCAAGAAAAGACAAGTGATGTACAATGCAGTTGCTCACCACCCGCTGACCGATGCCCTGCCAGTCCCCGAGCAGTGATCAGCCGCTGCTGGCCATCCCCCAGTCATAAATGTATACTGGGCATGACACCCTATGGTGTAGAATATCGCTTTGCCTAGTTTGGGTCAGCTGTCCTGGCTATGCCTCCTTCCAGCTTCTTGTGCACCTCCTCACTGGCAAAGCATGGGAAACTAAAAAGTCCTTGACTTAGTTGTTGCTAAGTAGTGCTTATCCTAAAACATCAGTGTGTTATCAACATCATTCTCATACTAAATCTAAAATACAGCACTGTACCAGCTGCTAGGAAGAAAATTAACTCTGTCCCAGCCAAACCCAGGACACTCCATTAGAAGCTGTTGCAGACAATTGAATATAACTGCAAAATCATAGTGCAAATTCCACTTTGTTAAGAGGCATTTTGTCATGCTGAAGATAATTCCTGCCTTCTTTCCACCTCAAGCTGGATCTTGGCATCCTTGTGATTTCTCTTCATTTTGTCTCATCAGAAGATTTCCAGAAAAGACTCAATTAATTGCAGCTACAATTATCAATATCAAATTATCAATCTTCTGCAAAATCTGATTCTCTAATTAATGTTGTAGCATATGTGCATTAATCTGTCTGCTACTTCTGCTGTCTAATGAGACAGATACTTACAATGCTTTCTTAAGAAATAGTAATAAACTGACTGGTTATGCATGATGTTATCAGCTAATAAATAAGACAGTGGTAGCTTTTGTAATCATCCTTATCCTTCAACTCTTAAATTGTCAACGTTTTTACTCATCATACCTTTAGGTCCAAATACTGGGGATTCAATATGTATTTGAACTTTGGCTCATCTTTGACTAAACAAACAAGTCCATATGACTGGAAAATACCTTTAATTTGTATTTCTAAAAAAGATAGTAATAAAGCAGGATACTCAGTATCAGAAATGTGCGGTTTGCAATGTTCTGTTTGTACTGACATCTAGTGGTGTAGGGTTCTTTGACTAAATGGAAGAACCCAATACAAATATTCTAAAACATGTTAAGAATAAAATGTTGGACAAAAAATAATAAAATTAATAAATTAACTCTATAATGATAGGAAATAGTACTGACCTTAGATCTATGCATTAATTTGCAGCAGACATGTCTTGAAAGTCCTTTATGAAAAAGCACTTGTATGATGTACTTTACGTAAAAATCATGCACATATTTTTTACAGTGATCTTTCTCTTTTTTTTTTTCTCCACTAAACAAAACATAAGACAGCAGTAGCACTGCTTGTAAATCGAGGTAAAGGACATGCTATTTTTGAAAGAATAACAGTGTTAGATGAATATGTATAAGTACTTCTCATATGGGCAAATGAGATTAAATGAAATTGTACGAAAAAATGAATTACTCTCCTTTCCCTCCTCACAGTCACCAAGATGCTCTGATGCTGCATTCAAGCTTGATTTTTAAATGCATTGCTTTAAAAAAGGATAAATTATTTATGTAGGAATAAGCTGATTGCAGTAGCCAAGTCCCAACCAACTAAAGGCCACAGGTCATGACCCTGATAGGTTGGCTGGTTTTTTTAAGGACTATATTGTCATGTGAGGATCAGGTTTTGGCAATCAGGATGATTTCCAGTTCATTTATCTTGAGTTTCGGCTGGTGGATATCTGATCAGGAACAAACACTCGAGAAAGTGCCACATATTGAAGAATTTTCCCCTAACTTAGCCAGGCAAACAGCTTATTTTAAACGATGCAGCCAGCTTTCTGTATAGGCTTTTATTTATTCCTTTGAAAGATCATTTTGTCCCTTCCCTTTTCGTCCTCCCACCTTTTGATTTTTTTTGATTTTTTTTTTTTTTTTTTTTGCATGCTGAGACCTGAAACATGTTTCTCTATGCAGATTAAAGAAGTAGAAACCCACATTACAAAAAACATGTTCTTTTCTGTTGCCACAAAAACCCTAAAATGCCTTTCAGGAAAATTAAGTGTGTGCTTGGATCCCTTTCCCAATATTAATCAGTAGTGATTGGGTTTGCTTTTCCCCAACTTGTTTTTTCTACATGAAACCAATGTAAATAAAGAGGCAATATTCCTTGTAAGCAGTTTTGTTAGTTCCAAGAGAACTTTTTCAACTATCCAGAGTGCCTAGAACAATCTAGGATTTGTTTTACAGGTCACTGAAAGTTTTGTTATAATTGCTTCTGTGTGTATCTAGCCACTGAAATACTGTTATTGTTTGGTGGAACACTGTTAGTGAAAGACAGGACGTTGAACTCTATGTTTGACAGAAACATAACTGGGAATTTAGAAATAAAATTTAATTAAAAAGAGAAAAGTCTAAACCAAACATATGTTACATCTTAAGCCTGCAGAAAGATATAGGCAAGTTGGAAGTGGGTATGTAGATACAAAAGAGAAATTTCACTGAAAATCTTTCATTTTTTTGCACAACTAAATTTTCGGTTTCTGAGAATTTACGCTTTCTCGCCCTCATTTCTGTTCTATGTGCTTAATGTTGTGCTCCTTCTGATGCAGCTCTGACTACTTTGAAGGATTTGGCTAAGCAAACTATAGTTGGAGACAAACATAACTGTCATTCTGGGGGTTTGTGGTTTTGTGGTGGTGATAGGAAGAGCAAGGAAAGACCTGAGGAATATATGTGAATTTGTGTCCTTTATCCTGGGACAAGTATTGATACCATTAACTCTGCATTATGAGGTGTTTGAAATTTGGTCTGATGGTGAAAACACAAATTTAATATTTTAGAAGAAATGCCTGGACTATTTCTATTAAAAAGTAAATACATATGTATTCAGGTGAGACTGAGAGAGAGAATTCCTTCTTTCCATTTTCTAAACAGCTTTAAATATTTTTCAGAATTAACTATTTACTCCTGCTGTGCATGCCTGAAAGTGATACTTTCTTTGAGTTTTGTGCTATGAACTACGGAGCTTCATTAACGATTGAGTTCATGATTGGCCTCTCAGTATAACAAGGAATGGGAAATATTTTTCTTATAAGCAGAGAAAAGAAGCAGAACTTCTTGTAAACATAAACATTTTTAAAAATGGCTATGCATTATATGACTAGTTCTCAATGCTTAAACGGAAACCTTTCCACACACAGCCAAATGGAAGTTAAGGAGAATGCATGTAAACTGGTCCCCAAACTCGTGAAAATTAAATAGTGGTCAAGACTCATTAACATGTGTTGCTAAGGCTTGTTTCTCTGGAGCTTTGCACTGATAAACAAGCTTGCCTCAGATTTTCCAAAAGGCCTGGAAAAAAAACCATAAATCTTAAAAATCATAGTCTTCTGGGCTTTGACTTATCCTTTCAATCCACATTCACAGCTGGACTTCAGTAGATATCAAAGAATTCCAGCTGCTCGGTAGAGCCACCAAACACCATCTCTTCATACAGGACACCTTTGAAAAGCATGGGGGAAGAGAAAGGAAAAAAAACCCCTAAGTCCTAACCTGACGTGCCAGAAATGTGAAGTAAAAGAGGTAGAAAAGCAGTGCAGTTCTGGTAACTGAGATCTATGGGAATTGCATGTTTGATTCCAAAAGAACAGCTGTGCCTTAGGAGTCTGGGTTGCTAGCAACTCATTAAAGTAATATACAAATATTGACTGCATTTGAGAGCAACAGCTGTGAAGTCATACTTGTAAATTCAAAAAAAGTAAGTTTGTGCTCTAAGTCTTACGCAATAAGTATCATTGAAAAAGGCATTTTAACCAAAATACAGTTTTTGATGCTTTTGATATTTAAACAACTTGGTATAGGTTTTATCAGTCTCACTGATGTTTAGAAGAAATAGTGCTTACAACAGTACTTTCGGAAAGAATCAAGGCATGGGACAAGAAATTGTCAGTTATAAGTTCACTTCTATTTCTGCTATTAATTACAATGCAGAACTAGAAGTGGTAGGACAGGTCTGCACTGCTATCCAAGATGGATAAAACTTGATCAGGCACAATGAATAGCCCAGAACTTAGTGTTGGTTATGAAGCTGCCCAGGACATTGAGTATATATTGGAGGAGCATACCTGAACTGCAAATTGTACTGCTGTGATTATGCTGCCGTCAATACTGAAGTTAGGTAAGAGCTAGCTGAGAAGCATTTATGCTACTTTGGACTAAATCAGTCACAATTTTCCCTGTTTTCCTTAGTTCTCTTTCTGTAAAATAGGGAAATAGTTGCTTGCTTCACTTATAAGCTCTTTTACATTTTCTGGGATCCTTTTCTTGTTTGAGGGTATCTTGATAGAACTTCAATATAAAAATTAACATCCTTGGATGAGAAATTGTGTTTGGTCATTTTTCAAACAGTAGGGAATTCACTTTGATAGTGCAAAGTTCCTAATGCTATTGATAATGGATCACGTCTGTACCTGGTGCACATATGGTTGTTCAAATTTCAATTAAATACCTTATTGTCAGGTAGACAGTGTTAAGGCTACTGATTTAATTTGGTCTGTGTTTTTCAGGTACTTTACCTCTAAGGCCTTGTTCTGTGTTTCAGTGTCTAAATGTTTACTTACCTTAGAAAACTGTAAAGTACTTGCATGTCTTTCAATTGTACCCTCAGCAGAACAGCAGCAGGAAAATCAATAGGGAGTCATTCTGTCTGACAGTTCAAGAAGCAATATTGAACAATTTATCTTCTTCCTTTGTGCAGTGATAGAGAAATAAGTGGTATCAAAAATAAAAGGTAATATACTTGCACATTCATGAATGCACTGAAATTTTTTTCATTATAATTTTGTGATGTTCTTGGAACAAACTCTGCTTTGGTAACACTTGTGCAAATCTACCAAAATTAACTAATTGCATTATGTTGTTTGCTTTCACATGTGTTTTGCACCTTGACAACAGCTGATGCTGTTTTTACCTTTGAACTGTGAAGTGATTAGTACTGTGAATTTGTGGTTTGTGCTCCATCATTTGCTAAATACAGAAGCTTGCCATTAAAATTGTTGGGTTAAAATAACTTACTACATGTGTAGTTTAATAGTGCATTATATTTCCCTGGGGTCATATTCTTTTACTCTCACACCAAAGTGCAGCTTCTTTCAGTTGAATTTTTTTAAAAGTTCTGCTTGAACGGTATCTTTGCATGGACTAACTGACACTCATTCTGATTCCCGCTCTTCATTTGCCTATGAAGTGAAAATAGAACTGATGTCAATGGCAGACTCTTGTCACTACACTGTTAGTTTATTTTAAAGATGTAAACAGCTGTTGTTAAAGCTATTTTGATGATGATCTTTCTCTCCCCTCCTAAAATAATTACTGAGAATATCACAGCAGGAATTACTAGTTTAGGATGCTAAGATGCTCCTAATGTGGTCCTGCCTACAAATGTAATATGCTAATTTTTAATTGGTATTATTCAAGCATTTGAACTATACTGTTAATAGTTAACATGTTTGGAAATAACTTTCTAGATAAATGGCTATAAGAAGACAGAGTTATGAAAGATAATGTGGGTTGATCCCTTTTTTAAAAAAAAAAAAAACAAACAACAAACCACCACCACAACAAAACACCCTGAAACCCCAAGACACTCCATTCTTGATCAACAGGTTAAGCCACATTACATTTTTATCAGTATTAGAAACTTATGTAAATAAGGATATATTTTAAAATATATAACTGAACATGAAATTAAAATATTTTAAAATAGAAATTCAAAGGGAGAGGTCTCATTATTTAAGCATAGATAAGTGCAAATCAAGGTGTGCAATGAAAGATTTTGGTGTTTCTAGTGTGTAGCTACATATTGATATTTACTTTGTTATGTTTTTGGAGTGTTCTCATTTGGCTTCTGAAATTAGCTGACAAAGCATACTGTCTAACTATTCTACATGAGCATTCATGCCTCTGCCTTTCATGGTGGTGTCTTTCCTGATCAAAAGAAGGGTGTGAAGCTACATATGCTCAACTTGAGTAAACAGTTCTGATGTATTAACAAGTCAAAGTGAATGTGCATCTAAAAAGCAGCATGGAATTTCACTGGTGTTTCCACCTGCCTTAATGAACTGATTTTCATTGTCATGTCTTTAGCATATGTTTTGGTCCTATTTTTTTTCTTTGCATTTTTTTTATAACATAGCAACAAGTTTTTTCTTAAAGGGAAAGACATTAAGAAAACAAAGCACTCTGAAAAGTTGATTGTCAAGCTGCAGGGTTCTTTGAGCTAGATTGTGATCTGTTTACTGAAGTGTTTAAAGTTTTTCCTTTACTTTGTCTGATCTGTCTGTAGTCCTAATGATCCAAGAAGGTACCATATAATAATGAAACATGAAGGTCAAGAATGATGAACATTACATAAATATCATCATCCTTTCAGAATAGACAAAAGCAATAAACTGATATTTTATTGTTAGAGTAGATCTCTCCTTATGTTTGCACTGCAAAGACAGAGAAACGTACTTCCATGGTCTAGCTATCATCTGGATTCCTCTGCATGACATCATCTTCTCTTACTCCCCGACTTTGCATTTTTACTTTTGTATCTAGACAGAAGTGATGAATGTGTGAAATAAATAAAAGAATACACAGGAGCTTACCTACTTCACTGCATATTTTCCTGGACAATTTGCCAAAGCAAACAGTTTGCAATATTATCTGAAACAATAGCTCTTAACACGAATGGTCTGTGGTACTTGCTCCATGGTTTCTCGGTTGATGGGAGTTACTGTGGCATTCATAAAAATAAATCCTCCTCAAGTATATAGTGATACAAAAATGGCAGCATTTTACTTGCCAAATCCCCTGTGCTTAGTTAGAAGCTCAAATATTTTCTAAGGCACTCCAGTATAAATTAGACCGTCTCCAGATGTTTTGGTACAGTGAATGCTGAGGCTCAAATTCACTTTTAATGAACCGTATTTTAATGTCAGTCTCTCCTGTCTACTTAAATGACAAAGAGCTCATCTGACTTTGTAATGAATCCTGCAACTGTATCATTTATTGAGCCTCTGTCTCAGCATTGTGCTGGTCCATGATAACATAGGTTGGCAGTGTAAGTAAACTGCATTGAAGGTTTATTACCAAAGCTACAGAATTTGAAGAAATGACATCCAACACAGCAGGAGGTGGTGGAATTTCTACCGAGGCGAACTGTAGCTGTAGGTGGGAGATAGGTTAAAAGGGCTTAAAAATTATAAGGTAGGCCATGGCAATACATGAGGAAATATCCAGCAGAAAAACTAATCATAAATGAACTGTGCAGTGCCTGATTCAGACAGTAATGAAGTCTGATTAGACTATATATGTGCTGCTTGGTAGTGTGTAAAAGACCCATAGAGGTGATCAAGAAGGTGTATAAATCAATTGGCTTTTAAAAAAAGGCATGTGAAAATTAAAGATGGTACTAGTAGTTTTGCTACATAAAATGTCTAAGATATGTTTATATCTATAAGAAATAAGAACATAAGAGAGTGCAGGGTGTACTGAGGCACACATAAAAAATTAAATGCTGTCAGTACGTTGTCTACATAGCAACATATGCTATGTAAGAGAAAGAGACAGCTTGGAAGTAAGTCATAAAAAGATGAATGTATAGAGTGAAGACTAACAAATTGGAAAACAAGGCAGAATCTACCTTGTATTTTCAAAGGAAGTGCCAAACTAAAAATCAACACCATCGTATCTTTTGGAAATAAGGAGGCATTGGAACAGGCTAATCAATGGTGTTTATGAAAGATTTGAAGGAAGAATTACAATGTTTTGCCTCTAGCCATGTGCTCAGTAGTGAAGCAGATACTGGAAGTAAATGCTAATTGAGGAACCTATCTGAAATGAATAAGTAGTGAGATGTACTTTTTCATCTGGTTCTGTTTTCTTTTAATTATAAAAGATTTAAAAAACAAATCTTTCCACTTTCATCTAGTGACATTTTTAGTGATCATTACCTCACCTCTTCCAGATGCTGCAAGTAGTCATGGTCCTGTCTGTGCAGGAGACCCCTTTTATGGTGTTAGACATTTAGTTTCTGGGTTTGCTTTTTTTTCTTTTGGGTGAAATGTTGTTGTTCCTCTATCTGGATACTGGACTCTGATTTCTCGCAGTAGTTCTCTCAATTCAAAATAATTTAAATATCTCTTGGAGATTTAATATTTTGGGATCTATGCACTGACAGGTCTTTACAGTGATGTAGGACACTTGTCAAAATGTGTTTCATTTTATTCAAGTAGAATATGGAACAGTGGCAACCATGAAAGAAGGTGAAGTGTTTGTCCCATTTGGCATTTCTATTGAAAGCTGCATTGATTGAAATGTTCTAAGTGAGCATTTGCACCAACCTTTCCGCTTACACGTACCAGCAGACATTTCAAGAACTTATTTTCTCAAGCCCCACAGGACCTGACTAATATCAGATTTATCTTTCTTTTCTCCATGTGTACAGTAAGTGTTCTAGCAGCAATGGGAGCTCTTCTGGCTATGGCTGGTTAAAGCCCTATTTTATTCTCTTTAACAGAATGTTGCTGGATCTTATACAGAGAAAACTTCCAAAGTACAGTGAAGATTTTAAGTAAACATTAAAAAAAAAAAAAAAGTCATGCTTCTACTGCTTAGTAGATCTCAGGCAACATCTGAAAGGAAAATCTCTGTAGCTTTTAGGCATATAAGAATGAGAATATAAACTGACTTGAATTTTGGAGTATTAAAGGGAGAAAAAAATAAAGCTACCCAGGGAAGTTTCTGTCAAATTTGAGACAAACTGCCATCTACTGCAACATGAGCCTCTCTTGGCGAGTCCTGTCTGACACCTTGTTTGTTATAAGAAATGTCACATTAGGATGCATTTTCTCCACAGAGTACTAGATAACCTGTGACCTTAGAGTAGGCGTTGTGATTCAGTCTGATATTCAAGAGGTTTGCTTTTAGGGCTTAATCTTCTTATATAGTAATTCTTGTTTTAAGACTCTGCACAGATAGCTCATTCCAAAGCAGTCTTCAGCTGCCAGTAAACTTACTTGTGGAGCCCGTAAGCAGGCCTGGACTTTGAGGGCTGGAAGCTGGTATACTCAGGCATCCAGAGCTGTGAGCAGAGTTGATGTGGGATCATGTTCTCTGCCATATCAGAAGTGCTGAAAGTTGTGATGCTTGTTATGTGGCTGTGATGCGTGTGAGATTTTGATGCTGTACAGAGGATGCCTTTGTCAGCAGGAAAGTTGTATAGATGCATCACATGTCGTCTTGGGGAGAGGTGGCATATCCTAAGGTATTCTTTTCATTTCCTCCATGGGAAAGGGTCCATTGCATCAGATTGGCAAGTATTTTGGTGTGACTATGTACACATGCCAACAACTATCTAGAATACAGAAGGAAGCATAGCTACTCAAGAACATCTTGTTCACCTAAGAATTTTGTATTTTTAGCTGCAAAATAGAACATTGAGTTGAAGAACAGTAGAAATATCGCACAGAACCTTGGTGTCCGCTGGCGTGGGAGTTGGGGAGGAGACAGAAAGGCATGCCAGGTAAAGGATATGTATGGCAGTAGCAGCATTTTGGAAAATTTCTTAAATGATAGTGTGGTAGCATCCAAAAATATTTGCTGTCTATAGACTTGATTGGCTATCTGAACATCCACTGAGGTTGACTTTCCCATGCATGCTATGGCACTGTCACCTTCAAATACAATGGACTTGAATGATGAAAACTACAGTATGTTGAGGCCCTTTAGTTAGAACAGTGAATTGAAATCTCCAAACCATGCATGTCTTTGCTTACTAGCTTCTGCATTTTTATGTAAGTAATTTTCTCGCTAGTTTTATCTGCAGGTATTTGCCTTATGCTTGTAAATGTTCTGAGGGGAAAAATCATAAATGGTGATTAAGTTTTGAACAGTAACATCCTAGAGAACACAGAACATCTACAACCACGTAGAAACCTCTCTTGGTTGCAGAAGCCTAAAGGAAAAAGAAGTAGCTTTTGTTTACCCTGTGTTTATTGCCTGTCTTGTGTTACTTTTATTAAATTTGTATCTAAAATTCAGTTATCTATTCAGTAAATCCTAGTATTAGTCAGAATTCTTAGATAGTATAAATATTGATTTACTCTGACATAGAATAGAATCAGTTTCTTCAATGTATGTGAAAATACTCAGTTGAAGATTTTATTCTGTAAGCTTCTGCTTGCACACTGTGTGTGCCTTTCAAATGTTATACATGGTGAGTGAACCAGGGATGCTTAAGCAGTGAAAGCATGTACTTTATTTCAACACTTAATATCTTCTAGAGTATCCTGTGTACCAATGTTAGTAAATATGTCATGCTGAATGCAAACTCCCCAGCTATATTCAATTGAATGAACAAAAGTTGAGTAAATAAGACCATGAAAAACAGTAGTCTGTTTTGTTCTTGGAAAGTCCTGGTGTATTCATTAGATGCAAAGAGAAGCTAAAAATGTCATTTCGATTGTCGTAGGGGAAAAATAAAACTACAAAAGGATACAGTGTTCTGTATTGTATTCCATTCACATTCCAATTAACCTTGGAGATTGTTTTTGAGGGCTATATTCTTTAGCTTATATAGCCACATAAGTTAAAGGAAGTGAATAAGGACTACTGTGTAGCTATACTCGTTCTTCTGTCATGCTGTACTTTTACTTTCACAAGATTTAATGCAAGGTCTTCTCCTTCAATGGAGGACTACATTTGCTGCAGCAGCAAGGAAAGTTTTATTCTTACCCAGGCAGGATGCTTCATGGAGAGATGCCATATGGGGAATGTGTATTTTTAGTGGGCTCTGAGCCTACTCCAAACTTGTGGAAATCAAATGTTAAGGAGTGGCTCCTTGCCTTAGAATTGAGGGCCTCTTTACTGATCAATCAAAGAAGATTAAGCACTAATTGGCATCAGTAGTTTGCTGCAATCTCACAGCTAGGTAAACCTTTGGGTTATTATTTTGAGTTGGTTTAGTTTTTTAAGGGGAAGAGGTTGTTAGAGACCTATTTTAACATGACTGTGTGTCAAGTGATGAATGTAGTAGTTGATGACTTCAAGGAATGTGTTTCTTAAGGAAACATGGCTTGGGAGAGAACAGCGTCTCTCAGTGCCTCTTGGTGTACTCCATCCATTCTCAGCAGCTATCAACAGGTGACTTGATTTCAACCAGACTTAGCATAAGAGTACTAAGATAGGGTGCATCTGGGAATTTTGGAAACTTAGACCTAGCTCCGTAGAGGTGAAAAGCTTTGCTGGTACATGACTGCATATGCAGAACCCACAGATGTCTTCATTGTGGGATTAGTCTGTGAGATTTTGCACTTTCACTAAACACAATATCCAACCAAGACAGACAGAAAAGTAATAGAACAGACTTCATTACTTTTCTTGCTATGGAACAAATGCTTCCTACTTCAAAATCCAATGGGAATAACCTTTGGATTGTTTAGCTGCTTAGATAAATTACTGTTACTTACATTCACCTGTACATATTTAATGGCTTGATTCAGGTCACAGGGATCCTAGTTGGCACTAGTACCTGATTTTACATGGTCAGACAGATGAACGATGAGCGCAATACCTATCTTGTGTTAGGCATGAAGTGACCTCTCTGCACCAGCAGACCAGCATTACTCCTTTTATAATATGTTTCTTCAAGGAAAGTATGTTTCATCAGGAACACTGCAAACAAAATATCAGAGCTGTGTTCCACATTCCCCACCTATAAATCAGATAAGAAGGTAGAATTTATTATTTTGTGTTTTACCTATTGAGTTTAATGTTTCTTCTGGTTTGTGAGTCCTTAACAAAGTAGATGTAGTTATGTTCTTTTCCTTGTACACAAAGTAGACCTCTCTTAGCAGCACTGTCCTGTACTGTGGCCATGCATACTGCCTTCAGATGTGTTTGTGCTGTGTTTCCAATGCAGCTGTAATTGAGCTTGTGGTGATAATGACAATTTTCCTCTCTAGCTTGTCTTTACACTAAGATCGGGGAGCTGGCAAATTAGAGTTCGCAACCTTAGGTAGCTGGCCTGAACAGGCTGCTTTGCTGCAAGCCTGTGTTCTCTTTTATGGGCCTGTTATAGAACTGGAGCTGAAATTTAACTTAGACCTGTTAGTTATCATCAGGATTGGTAGTTTGCCTAGCTGTGTCAGGTGGCTAAATCTCTACTTCTGATATACTATATAGGTAAGACTGAATCAGGATCTCCTGGGCAGAGCGGGAGTATATAACCTCTGTGGTTATTCAGCTTTTAATGTGACAGAACCTTCTCTATAAATATTAATATAGTTGTTTAATGTCATTAAGTAGTGACTCTTTCTTCTGAATGTTTTAAGACCATCGAACTTATTGTAATCCTCTGTCCATTCTCCCTTCTTGTGAGATAATAATGGGCTCGCTGTAATGGTTTCAGCATTCTGTTCTGCAACGTCATCTCTGCAAGGCTATTGCGTGTACACACAGTTTGGGGAGAGATGCGAGCTTCAGCTTCTAAATTTTTTTCTGCTTTAATTCTTTTTTCATACTTTGCCCAGTTACCCATGTTGCATGTCATATGTTAACACTCTGTTTATGATTTTGTGTACTTCAATCAAATCTCCTGTCCTTCATGTCTGATACTTAATATTTGCTAGTGTTACGTTTTACCTGTTGTGGGGTTTTTTTTGTAACCTGTTTAACATATTGCATCCAGGTTTGCTGTTATTTATGCGTGCTGTTTCATGTCCAGTTACTTCTAATTTAGTTTGCTAGCAACTTCCAATTTAGTTTGCTAGCAAATGCAGCTTAGTTTGTCGGGGCTGGTTTTTTGCTGTTGTACATGTTAACTATATTGATTTTGACCTGTAAGTGTAGAGATGAGCTTGATTCCAGCTCAGTCTCTACTCAAAAGGAAACACTGTTGAATTCATGGCTAACAGTACTTGATGCTTATAGCTCCCTCCCCTTAGCTTTGTTACCTTCCTGTAGAATTTTTCTAAGATCGTCAGAAGAAACATGCATTTTAAAACCTGTAGTGTGCTAGATACTTTATTTTAAACACCCAAAGAGTTTAGTTTCCCCAATGCTTCTCTAATTTTCCATGTATAACTGTTGGTTTGATTAAAGATAATATTTCTATGTACAAGTCTTATACAAGACTTGTATAGAAGACTTGTACAAGTACTTACAGAACATCATGGCAATAGCACAATATCATAAAAGTGTACACTATTAGATGCAGTTTTAGTAGTGTTAATAAATATATTTAGGGGAAGTAATAGTACTTATTTTAACTTTTTATCATCAAGTTTGTAAAACTATTGAGAACAAATTCTGCACTTTCAATGCAGTAAGTGGCATAGTCTATGAAAAGCAACATGGCACTTGACGTATTTTGCATACATTTAGTGGGGGAAGCCAATTTGTGAACAAGTTCATTTGCCACAACTTTTGAAAGCAGAATTATGCAGCAGAAAAAATGAAAATGTCTTACCTAGCAAGATAATTCTTTGAAGGGATTACATTTTTAAGAGGAGAATATATGATATAATACAGAAGAATTCAGAAATACTGCATGAAAGATACTTATGCATTCCTACTTCCAAAAGGACTTTCTGTAGTCTATCACTTACATTCTTGTATAAGGAGAACTAATTCAAAGTTAACCCTGTGCTACAAACTAGTTAATTTCTGAACAAATGGGAAAATACTATCTGTGTTCAAATTCAAAATCGGTGTGTGGTATGCAAAGTTTACAGCTTCCAAAAGGGAAGTCACATTTGAAATACCCTTGTGTAACATGCATATTACAGACCTTAAATAGATGTCCATGCATGCATGTGTGTGCATACTACAGTGTGTAGGGATGCATATATTTGTTGGAAACTTCAGGAAATAATTGACTGGATATATGCAATTCAATGCAGTTATATAGGCTTGTTCATATCTGGGTTCTTGTACAAATAATATAAAATAATGAAATTATTTCATTACCAAAGAGGATACAAAATTAACATCTAAGTGCCTGTTAAGCCTGAAGTAACTCTGATACATGTTTTCATGGGAAAATACTGAAGAATACACTTTATTTTTCTGCACTTGTTTCTTATTGTTTCTGTGCTTTGCTTCTTCAGCAAAAAAGAATAATTTTCTAAAGCGTCAATGATATATAATGGTATTTAATCAGGAAGTAATCTACAATCTTAACTTCATGATCTTGATTTCTGATGAAAAATTGGTTTGTTTTCAGTTTTTCTGTAGAGGCTTAGATATCACTAAGTGAAACTACATTCAGTGGAGCTTTAAGATAACCGGTTCAAGTGCTTGTTTACAAGTTACTGCTGACCAGGTAGCTTTTCCTGCTATCAACACCTTCACAATTCTTTGTGGTTGTTGTTTTTCTTTACATGATTTCTCTTCCACACACACAAAAAAAAAAAAACACCAAACAACAAAAACAAAGCAAAAAAACCATGTATGGTGAGAAGGAACCTGTCAAATTGTCTATGAAAAATTAAGATGACGTGATAGGTAGCTCCTGAAATTTTAGGTAACAGGTGCAATTGTTTCTGGTTTTATCATGTAACTCTGACCATTGTCCCTCTCCTTTGTGTCACTTTCCAGTAAGTCTCAGGGAAATGTAGCTTACAGGATGTGGTTGTATGTCAGAGAAACTGTAATGTCTGGTAGTTATAGTTCATTTGTTGGTACAGCAAGAGTAGCCATGAATAAACTCTTTTTCTAGCCTAAAGTACAAGAGTTATCGCAGGTACCAGAAAAGGTACCATGTTGCAAGTTATGGAGAAAACAACAAACACTAGGAAAAAGGTTATTTTTGTTTGTCATTTTGTGGTGTGAAGGATTCTCTTCTGAAGGCTTCCTATAATGCAACTAAGATGCTTTTATTGTTTTCTGTGTCTTTTGGTGGTGCTGGAGACTGCATGCTGCTATAATTTGGGAGCTTTTTATAATTTGAGACTGTGTTTCTCATGGAAAATTGTTCTTTGTAGGGAGTCTTGTTCTTTGAATGTGATGTACTGCTTCACGCTTCCCTCCAGCATCTGCTTTTTGCCCCCCCCCCCCCTTTTTTTTTTTTTTTTAACTTCATGTCTCTTCCCTCTAGAATCAGTATGGAATGCAGAATATTGCAAATATTGCAAGGTTTCTTTGGAGTAAATTGCCTAATGATATAATGATATTGTGGACTTGGTTTTTATTTTATTTTGTAACTTCAAAATAATCTTATTGTTTTAGCTTGTGAGGTTTATGACTTCATATGATGTCTTGTTGCATTTGTCTATAAATGCCTCACAAAGGTTTAAGGCTCACAAGTCTTAGTAAATAAACATGCACAGAATCTATTTTTATTTGTCAGACTGTCTTGGTGACTTAAAACTGTAGAAGCTGTGTTTCTTAGTATGTCTATAACTACAATGTGAGAAAAAAACAAAACTCTAGAGTATTTGCTCTACTTATGGATTTTATGGACTCTGCATTGGAAAGAAAAACTTCATCTTGGGGGTAAAACATATCTAAAGACTTATCATTCTTTAAATGATTTAAAATACCATTGAGAGATATGAAAGTGAATTCAAAATGTTATCTGTGGCTTAACAGGGGAACTTTGTGATGGGAATTTCCCTTTAGCAGGATAATTTAAGTTTATTCCAAATAAATGAATCATGTGGGAATTTTTGTTAATTATAACTGTATTTTTGTACAGTTGCTTTCATTGCTAGCTTATTGGTTTAGGAATTAACAGCTGCATGTTCAGGTTTTTAACCTCAGAAGTTTGCCAGACTCGTACTTTCATCAGACATAACCCATCTATGTGAATACATCTGGCAAGTAAACTTGCCTGATTAGCTGCTGATTCTTCTAGTAAAGCTATTTCAGAGATAAGGAGAATATTAATCTAGGCTAAGTGTGGTTCTTTTTTTCCCTGACAGTTGCATTGACAATACAAATTTGCCAATGTCACACAGAAGAGAGAAGGTGGTTTGAATGTACTTCTTTTCTTCCTTCCACCATAACAGATTCTTTCATTTTCTACTTTTACAGTGTGGAAAAGCTTTAACAACTTTGGATTTTTGGCACTCAATTTAAGGTCCATAAAGAGTATCTGCCCCTTTTGTTACAAAAGGCAATTTATGTATTGAGAAGTCTGTGTCCTTTTTGAACGTATTATTGAGAAATGTTAAGATTCAATATGATGTTGTTTTAAAGAAAATATATCTACTACTGACAGCTTGACAGTACGGCAGGTATTTAAACATGGAGGATTCTGATATCTTGCTAGTATCAGTCCATCTGCTTCCTGAAACAGTAAATCAATTTTTTAAATAAATTGACAGACTCAGCACTGGATTTTTTATTTTATATATATATATATATATATATATATTTAGCACCAACTCAATACCTTCTGCATTTCAATAAATTTGGAAAATTGTGGATTTGTAACTTAAACTTTTGCTTTTTCAGAATGTAGAAAGTGCTACATGTCTGTCTTGACAGTGAAATTATTTGAAGTAATCTCTACTAACAGTCATCTTAAGGACTTTTTACACTTTTGTAGGGTTGGTGGGATTTTGAGGGAGGGTTGTCATAACTGTTTTAAGGCATTCTTGCAACATCTGTTGCTTATATAGTTATTGGACCATAATTTAAACAGGAGAAGCAAATAGTGGAGGCTAATAAATTATGGAAATTGTATGGGAAAATATAGAAAAATACAAATAGAAGTGTCTTGCTTTGTTCTTGTTCATACTTTCTTGCTTGTACTTTCTTGCTTTTTTTTCTGGGTTTTGTTTGCTTGCTGGTTTTAATTCTAATCTATTGATCCCTTTTACTGCACAGTCTCACAAAAAGTTGTAGTAGTACAACAAACAGGGGCAGTGAGACATAGTCTGGAACAGTGACCTTTCTCAGCCAGTTTTTTTCTGAGTAGAAATGTGCTATGTATTTATTTTACTTGTTTAATATATTTTGAAACAAAAGATTTAGGGTTGTAGTGTGTGCCCTTAGTTTCTTAAACTCTGAGTTGGGTTTAACCAATCTAAAAGTGCTATTGTGGTTTTGCTTCCTCAGGGTGCTGTCAGTGCATCAGGCTACATTATTCCTCCTCTAAGAAAGCAATAGAGTAAATGACCCTTGTAATTCCCACCTTAGGAAGAGATAAGATCACTTTTTGCAAGGGCACGTAGTGATAGGACAGGGAGTAATGGCTTTAAACTGGAAGAGGGTAGATTTAGATTAGATGTAAGGAAGAAATTCTTTACTGTGAGGGTGGTGAGGCACTGGAACAGGTTGCCCAGAGATGCTGTGGATGCCCCGTCCCTTGAAGTGTTGCAGGCCAGGTTGGATGGGGCTTTGAGCAACCTGGTCTAGTGGAAGGTGTCCCTGCTCATGGCAGGAGGGTTGGAACTAGATGACCTTTAAAGGTACCTTCGAACCCAAACCATTCTATTCTAAGTCAGTCTTTGGTAGTTTTCTGATTGAACCACTGGTGACCAGTGTTAAACGTCCCACCTCCACCTGTTCATCACTTATGAGCCTCATGTGGCTGATTCAAGCAAAATTAGTAACTTTCCTGCATAGTTCAGCATTCTGAGTTGCTTATCCCTTTCTGCAAGTCCAGATTTGGCTCAGAGTGATGCACAAATGTACTTTGTTAAAAGCTTTCCTGCTGTCTTCTGTGTCTCAAGAGCTTCACCCTCCACAGAGCTTTTAACTGTTCTACACTTTCATGCAGACTATTTTTCCTTATTTGCTTTCTTTCCAGTAGGATATGGCTTTTTGTGTTTACTTAGTGTTTATGAAGTTTGCAGGGACTTCAGTTAGTAACAGAAGAAAGAAAAATCAGTGGTTCATAGCAAGAGCATCACAGCTGTTGGGTTTTGTTATTAATTACATGCATGCTTTTGCATGATATGTTTAATAGAATACAATATTTAAATATCCGTATTTTCATTATTGTTTTTTCCTGTGACAAAAGCTACAGGAAAAAAAAGTTCTGTATCTCTGTAGGAGCTGTGTGTAGCTCATTTTGGTGACCCATGTTAAAGGTACACACATCTCATAGCCTGCTTGGTTTGGAAGAGGTTTGCATAGAACAGGTTATTTCCTTAGATTCTATCTAGCTGTGCAATTTTAATTTCTTGGTGATAAATAAGAAGCTAAATAAATTTTAAAAAATCCCCAAACATCCAAACAACACCCAAAACCCCCACCAAAACCATCTGATATGAAGCAATGCTAAAAAAACCCCCAACAAAACAAAAAAACCCCAAACCAAAACAACCCACCCACCCCCCCCAAAACCCTCAAACCACAAACAAAAAACATCAGGCAACTTAGGACTTCATTTGAGAGAGATGGTTGGGATTAGTGGAGTGATGGCCCCATGTGGTATTAGTTTATAAGGTCAGTTCTTACCTCCAAAATCAGATTTGTCCCATGCTTTACAGCTGCATTGATTAAGAGACTCGGTTTTACTACTTCAGAATTTGCTAATTTCCTTATCTCCTTCCTACTGAGGCTGAATGGTCATGTGATGTGTCCAAGATCATAGCAACTTCAACTACCAGGGGCTGATATTCCAACTCCAGATGATTCTTTCTCATATGACTGGAATAGATGGCAATCACTGAGCTGTGAAATTATATATGCACCTTTGACGATTGTTTTATAAATAAAAACTCCTCACCAGGGGAGTTTCATTATAGTACAGTGGTGGCTTCTATCATGTACCAAGATATAGCTTGGTATATGCAAATTAGTCCTTCCTGAAAATATTAATTTTCAGCTTCTCTGCCATTATTCATCTTATTTCACAGAAAACACTTTTGAATCTGAGCTGATATTTTTTCCCTGAACATGTACCTGAAGGGCTAGTATTTTAAGATAAATATAATTTTTCCTGAAGTGGGCTGAATGCATCTCAGCTGTTAATGAGTATGTCTTTTATAAAAATGTTCAACAAAGAAACCCAAACCCCAAAACTGTCCAAAGGAGGAGGAATATTAATGTAAAAAGTTGAGGGCTAAGAAACGAATTAGAGAAAAGTGACTTTACAGGATGAACATGATTTAAAAAGAAGGGTTTCAGGAGCAAAAGAAAAATTCTCTTTATATGATGCAGCTTGATGTGCAGTGAAAGGGATAAAATTGAATATTGATTTTTGAAAAGGTATGACTATGCTGTTAAAATGATAAAGATAAAAACAAAACAACAACAACAACAAAAACCCTTTACAAGAAAACAATGAGAAAATTGATCACCAAGAAGAGTTGTAACTGAGGGCCATATTCTAGTTGCCAGGTTCTCAAGGGAGTCATAGTTTCTGTAACTGGCAGAAATGCGTTAGGCTGATGATGATGATCAAGGAAAAAATATCAAAGTAATTCATAGTGAGGATGAGAATGTGAAGCTAATGATGAAGAATTTCCACCTAAAAAACTTCAGCAGTAATAAAGAACTGACATCCAGTGTGATGAAGGATGAAATACAAAGTAGTAAAGAGCATGGAGAAACTAGGTCATTTTTCAAGTTGGCCAAAAATAAGATACATGGAAGAATTAATCCCTCATAATTAAAGACATGCAATTTACTTTGCTAGACTGAAGCTTAAACAACTGAAGTGATTCTTTTCAAAAACATAAGTTAGTTTCCAAGTGGTTATAGAGAATTAACTGGCTAATGAGATTCATACTAGCCACGTCGTGGAAGCCTCAGAAATGTTCCAAGCTAGAAGATCTGGTTTCTTTAGCAGCATTCTCAAATATGTGTAGAAGTGGTTAATTTCTTTGTTCCAAGTGGGGTTTTGGTCTAGATATCTATTAGAAAAGGTTTATCTAATATTGCCCTTTCACTTCTAGGAGTGAGGAATCCATTTCGCAAGGAGAAGAAGTGGAGGTGGGATTTGAGTGCTAGAAGGTTGGGCAGCAGTGAAATAAAATATGTGTCCAAAACTGCAGTCCTAAAAATCTCTCCTCAACTTCTCTCTGATCAGAATCCATAGATACGTGATAAGGCATTTTTAAAAAAAAAAAAAAAAAAAAAAAGGAATTTTTGCCACTTTAATATTACTTTAAAAGAGTGTTTTTCTTGAAAGGACCAAACAGCTTGGATCTTGCCTATGCCACACTCAGAATATAGGTCATCAGCTACTGTTTTGTTTTTCTCAGCACAAGGAGTGATTGTGTCCTCCTGCTATACCACGGCTGAAGTACAGCTTTTGTTTCAGTGCCTTCTCCCTTCCAAGATATTTATATCCACAACAGTTGGTTTTTCAGCCAGCTTGTAGGTTAAGAAGAGGAGCTTGCAACACTTAACTTTTCTTTTTATTGTGTGTTATAAGGCAGAAGATGCTTTTTGTTCAGTAGAACAGAAAAGAGTAAGAGTGTATTAATGAGCATGATTTTAGTATTGAGACTTTATTTATATACTAGTCTTCCCAGTGAGAATACTTCATGGAAGAATAGAGAGTTGGTTTTTCAGACCTTTTTCAAAGACCTGTTTAAAAACAAACACACACACACACACACCAAAACAAACAAACAAACAAAAACAAACAAAAAACCAAACAACCAAACCAACCAGAACCCCTGTTAAAATGCCACAGATTCAAAGTCAGGACATCAACTCTACCAGATAAGATTCTAATTAGTATTAGTGCATTATTCATTATACATTTATTCATAAAGTAATGCTTTATCTAGGTCCTTTGTTGGTGTCTAACCTTGTATTAGTCATATAGAGTATCAGGGAACATCGTCATAAATTCATGGAAGCATCAGGAGGGAAGAAGAAAGATGCTGATATGTCTAAGTGCAGATGTTCACATGTGTTACTGGACCTCAGCCCAGCCGGTCAGTTCTGTGCACAGATGAATGTGTTCTTGCTTTAAGCCCCTATTAAGTAGAGGGGCATGCATTTTAGTCGCGTGAGGTGCTAGATAACAGCTTGTAGCTGGAGGTGTGGAAATGAGGAGATGCAGTCATGGCTGTGAAATGTTGCAAAGCCTAGAAATAGACTGTACTGTTGTGTATGGATTTCCTTTTACAAAAATAGAGAATAAAAAGTACTATTACCTCACTCATCAGCTGCTGGCAAGCAAGTGGTACAGTGGCAGATATCCTGGAAATTCAGTTGAATGGACTTAGGAGTGGGATTTGGAAACCACTATGGACAATACAAATAATTTAATATCGGTGTAGTTGTAAATAGTGGCAAAAAATATGTTGTGGCATAAATCAAGAAGCAATAATGCATTTTGTCATCTTGCTATCTATCCAAGTTTTGTTTGACAAATAATGTTGCTTGTTTCTCTGTGTTGCTTTTGGCATTCTACCTTTTGCCTGTTTGGCTGTGCTGCACACATGCTAGTTATGCTTCTACAGCTTATTGATATCTGCAAGTATTTGTTAACTTAGGTGTTTTCCTCACTGGCTCAAAGATAGTTTGTTTTGCTTTGTTATTAAATAAATGGGTGTCAGCTCTACCACTGCAAAATCTTAAACAGAAGCTGGGTATTTTGATTCCTCTGAGGTTGCTATAAACAGCAGCATGATAAATTGCATTCCACTGGATGTGTTCATTTCATTTTGCTTAGCTTACCTTGTGTAAGATGCTTTGACTCCAATGTTCTCTTGCAATGGTAGGTTTTTAGGTATTAGTTCTCATGGTAAAAACAAGTTTTACTTTGACAGCAAAAGTAGTCTTGGAACTGCTTGGCCATCTCAGCAATTGCTCCATGGAGTGTCACCATATAATATAAGGATAGCCTTTATTTCTTAGATGGAGCAGAACCTTCCCCCCCCTTTTATTATATTGAATTCTTAAGTTATTCATAATACTGTTTTTCTGATGGAAGAGAAGTGGATGAGTTGTTTTGCAATTTTAGCTATGTACATATATTACTATTTAAGATTTAAAGGCCTTAGAAATAGAAATAACCTAATGGTTGTATCTTGATACCTCTTGATACAGATTGCCTTCCTTATTTAGGGAGTGTTTATATCCTTTGTATGACTAGAAGAGAAATTCAGCCAAGGAAGTCAGACTCTATCACTCAGCTTCTATTTTGAGTAAGAAACTTCTTAAGTTGCAATCCTTATCCTGCTCTGAACAATTTTTTTTTTACCTTTTTTTTTTTTTTTATTTCTCCAGTACCAGTGTAGTTTTTCCCCCCATAACGTTCTTTGTGAAGGCCTGAGAAGTTAGCAGGCAAATAGTGAGGATTTTAGACTGGGTGGCGGGCATGTCCTCCTGAATCTAAAACTCTGTTTTCACCTAGGAGATCTGGTTTCTCTTATTGGAGCTGCTCCTGACCTTGAGCTTTCATGTCTCTTTCTTTGTGTCCAAGTTTCCTAGCCAAAAAAATAATGGGCTACCTTATAGAGGTTACGGGTATATAATTTGAGATTCATATCATTAGTAAAGTTGGACATTGGTGTGGTTAAAAGTATTTTACGTATAAAACCGAACAACCCTATAGCTGTGAAAAACTGAAATCAAAGAAATGTATCACATGATAATTCAAAAGTCAGCTTGTACAGGTTCTGTCCTTAAAAGTGGAGAACAACTGACTTTATTTAGTGCTATTATAGCATTAAGGAAGACTTAGCAGATCTTGGGTTTATGCTGCTGATATTAATAATGTAATTGGCAAAGGATGGATTGAAATCAAGATCTCAACAGCATCGAGAGTCAGTGTTCCCTACTAAATAAAATAATAGATGTCAATATAATGCTCTAGTTAGTTGCCAACTTTACTAATTTTTAGATTAAGAAAACAAGTGTAAAGTGAAGAAGACTGGTAACAATCAAAATTTCTGTCTGTCTTCTCATAAAAAGAACTCTTTATTCTTGAAATATATGCCTGTATAGTATAACTGATTATAAGGACTTGTTTGCTTTTCACTTTTTTTTCAGTTGAGATTAGAAGTCATGTAATAAAAGACCACTCAAAATTGGGATTTGTAAAAGAAATGTAACCAGAAGACACGTGATGCGTTTTCTTTTTAACAATCAGAGGTCTTCTGGGTACACCTCTTTGCTGCAATTGCACTCCTCGTCACTAACAGTCACTGGAAGACACTTCTCATGAAGTTCCAGTTCCTGACCTGTCTTATTTAACTCAAATAGCCCACCCTGTTACAATTTTTATATGGTGGAGGATGCACAAGTGAACAAGGGGTTCCAGTTAAAAAATTTTCCCCAAACCCTGAGGAATGCCTTGTTACCCAGTTACCTTAAATCACACTAAGTGAGGAAAAAGTTAAAATGAAAATGTAAGCATTCATTATTCACATCCAAGCTCTAGAACACTTGGAAAAGTATGTCAGTCTGAGGAAATAAAGAGAAAAATCTCTAGCCTACTTCATTAAGGCTGTGTCAGAAAACTCTGTCTCCCTCTTCCTCATTGGCTAACTCGATACCAACAGTACGGTAGGGTTTCAGACACTGCATTTGCATTTTGTCCCAGGTAGTCCCTATGTGAATGTCTCTGTGATACGAATTTATCTGAGTAAGTTTTCATCGCAGAAAACCTTCACATATGCTATTCTGTTTCACTTTTTTTTATGGACTGTGCTGGTTTTGGCTGGGGTAGAGTTAATTTTCTTCATAGGAGCTAGTATGGGGCTATGTTTTGGATTTGTGCTGAAAACAGTTTGGTAACATAGGGATGTTTTAGTTATTACTAAGCAGTGCTCACACAGAGTCAAGGCCTTTTCTGCCTCTCACCCCACCCCACCAGCCAGCAGGCTGGGGGGCACAAGAAGTTGGGGGGGGACACAGCCGGGACAGCTGACCCCCACTGACCCAAGGGATATCCCAGACCATAGGATGTCATGCTCAGCCTATAAAGCTGGAGAAAAGGAGGAGGAAGGGGGATGACATTCAGAGTTACGGCGTTTCTCTTCCCAAGTAATTGTTAATTGTGATGGAGCCCTGCTTTCCTGGAGATGGCTGAACACCTGCCTGCTGATGGGAAGTAGTGAATGAATTCCTTGTTTTGCTTGCGTGTGCATGTGGCTTTTGCTTTACCTATTAAACTGTCTTTATCTTAGTCCATGAGTTTTTTCACTTTTACTCTTCCGATTCTCTGCCTTATCCTGCTGGGGGGGGGGGAGTGGGGGAGTGGCTGTGTCGGGCTTAGTAGCCATCTGGGGTTACACCATGACATGGACCCAGGCAGGTTTAGTCTTTAACTTCAGAATTTATCTTAAGTAAGAGGCAGTCAGGACAACTTCTAATTAAAATAAGTATGTTATATTTAGGTATTTAAATAACTGCTAGTCAAACAAAGGCATATCCCTTCTACATAGTGGAATAGTAAACAACTTCTTGCTTCATTGAAGAGTAAATATTGCACATGTCCTGTAGTGGAAATTTGGCAGATTTCCCTTTTGAGTTATAGATACCTTCTGCTGGACTCTGAGTCATGTTGGTTTGTACATCAAGAAAACATGATGCAAACATCTAGAAAGATTTGATTTTTGTAACTGGCAAGGGTTTGAAAAGTATAAGTCACATTAAAGATCATTTCAGAGAGAAATAACAGATATTTTGAGTAACTTTTATGGACTTTGGAAATAACTGTTACAATATGTTAATTGCAACTAATACAACAAGGAGAAAACAAGCTAAGAGCTCTCAGTGTAAGATTTGCAGAGGAGATGCTGCAGACAATATCTTTAGCTGTACACTTGATTTATCTAAAAAAATGGACTTTCTGAAATATGACTGTTGCTGAGAATTTAGCAATGACATTTCAAAGAACACTAAGGCAACTTGGAAATTGTAGAAGGGAAATTTCATGACAAGTTCAACTTCTGATATACATTCTGATCTCAATAAGGCACACTAAGAATTGGGTCTCTGGTATCAGCAAAATCAAATATCAGTTTAGATCAGTTTATCTAAGCTCATTTGAATTGAAGGTATGAGAAAACTCAACACTACATTATAATAGTAGTTTGGGAAAGCATGTGACAGTGTATCTGTATAGGTATATCTTCTGTAAAATTTTATAAAAGGGCTTATCTTACTACCAGTCCTGATGAAAGAAATATTTCTTTCAAAGCATAATAGAAACTTTCATCTAAGTTAAGGGTACCACTAAAGAGTCTATCAGCACTTAACATGCAGCTAGAACAATGTAATACAGTAGGGTTTTTAAAAGAATGAACTATTACGTTCTTTGTTTTCCTATTAAAAAAAACCCCTATGCATTTACTAATTTTGTTATAGTTAAACCCAGAATATCTCTGTTACTAATTCAGAATCAAAATAATAGCTGTGCAGTATCTTGCTGGTGATTGTACTTAGTGAATCATGCAATCAGGTGAGAGAAACTAAGTTGTAAAGAAGAACCATCTGTGCAAGAAATGTACCCAGTTGTTCTTAGAAATTATATTATTTTGTTCACCAGTAAAATTCTCTTCAGTGTCTTCAGTTTGTCACCCTCACTGTGAATTGGTTTAGGCTGAACTACACCATTTATGACCCTTCCGAGATGGTGCATTTCAGTGGTACACAGTGCAGAGGAGAGGGTGGGAACTCTCCATGCCAGAACTCCAGCAGCAGGGAACCACGGCATGTGGAGAGGCTTCTGTTTCTGTGAAGCTTTACACTGTCATGTGATAGAGTTCTGGTTATATGAGAGAATTTTCCCTTGGATGGGAAAAACTGGGTCTTGACCTTAAAGAGCCTGAGTAGAAGCTAACTGAAAACGTGATTACTAAGCGATCCTGCTACGAAGGGTGCAAGCCACATGAAAAATGCGAGTTATTAAAAAGGCTAATTTCCATAGCAGAAAATGACAAAATGTGCCTTGCTAGTGAGCTGTACATCTCTAAAGACAAGTTGTAGGATGAAGCCCAAGGCAGTAAGGTCACCATGTAGTTTGGGCTCTTCAGTGGAAACTCCCCTGGCCTATAAAAAGGAAATCTGTTATATGACACAGTTGGTAAAATGTAGAGATTACCTTCTAGGGGTGAGGAGGAGTTAAAGCCAAACAGGTAGGTACAAGGTAGGGAGGTAGAAAAAGGAGCAGCAAAATAAGGGAAAAGAAGCAGCCAAAGTAGTGAGGCTTGCCCGGAGGAACACTGGGAGCACTGTAGTTTCTCCGTGCACCAAACAGTATGAAACCATATTATCCCACCCCACTGCTGTTGCAGTCAGTTTGGATGTCTCAGATTTACAGGACAAAATACTCTGTGATTTAAACTTTATTTCATGAGCTCATTAAGAAATACAATAAACAAACATGACAAACAGGGGCTCAATCCCCTTTTGCCCAGACTAGTCTATCTTGTGAGTTCACTTATTTACCATTCAAGTTGTAAGGTTCCGTAATTTATAACCCCTAACTCTTAATCCATGCATTTATGGGGGGGGGGGGGGGAATTCAGTTACCTAGCTGATGGTGAAAGTGCTTATCCTTCCTCCTCCATTAGGGTGCAGGTGTCCCCTGTATCACACCAGGAAGCGTGAAAGCCTCGGCAGTCCAGCTGCTGTTGGATCTGCTTCAGAAGCTTTCTGGATAAGCTGATATTTTATACCTTCTAGCTTGGAGACTTGTCTATACCACTTCCATAAATCAGCAGATTCTGACAAAATTGCCAGACAAAAGATATTGGCTGCAGGAGACAGCAGTTTGCAGGTGATCATGGCTGCATAATGGCCCATTACCTTTTTCTGGCTACCTGTCCTGCCTAGGCGCTGCTCCCAGCATTCATCAGGCCTTAGCATGAGCTGGGTTAGCCAAAATCTGAGCAGGAGTTGAGTGAACAGGCACACACTGCCTTTTTTTTTCTTTTCTTTTTGGCGTGTCGGACTATCAAGCACGTGGAGCATGGTTCCATGTTCAGAGCAGGACTCATTCCAAGAACCAGTGGGATAGTTGTTTTGTCTGAGCATTGAAAGCACACTGCCTTCTATCCTGCTCTTTGTTGCTGTCTTTCCTTTCCCAGTACGTTCAGGGTTTGCGTAAAGTCAGGTAAATCCTGTATCTTTATACATGCTAAGAAACATCTTTGAGGGATACTTGCAGCTAATCATGAGAGCTCTTTGCTGTCTTCTAACAGACCCTATATAGAGACAAAAAATGCAGAGAAGTGTAGCATATAGTTGTTTCTGTGATATTAACTCTAAAGCCAAGGATTAAGAAAAATATAAGTGGAACATGAGATCTGTCTTGTGAAGATGTAACTGCAAAGAAAGACTCTCCTGTCTAGGCTATAATGTGGCAAACCTGTAGAAATTTAAATATTTACAGTAATTTAAAGAATGATAGCTAATGCTTAGATCTTGTTACAACTGTCACAAATTATATTCCCTAGAAGGTGTTTACTGTTCTGCGGTTTCTTTTATTTGTTTGAGTCTTGTTTTTTGAGTATTACCTTTACGTTCAGGAGGAGAATTCAATCAAACTGGGTAACATAAATTTTAGCATGGAATCACTTTCTATTTTCTGTTGGTATTACCAAATGATATGCAAACTGTCCTGTGAAGCATTTTCTTTAGAAGCTCAGCATTTCTGAAGAAATGTATATCACCGTCTGTGCCCCCCCCAGCCTTCTGTTAATGGTATTTGACCAACACTGCCTACTGACTGGAAAAGCAAATTTGCTTTGTCCTTTATGTGCTGTATTTATCCTTCATGAATATCCACAAAATTCTGCAGGGATTTGGCCAAGAAAGTTGGATCATTCCTCCCAGAGAAGAAATGTGTAAATCTGTGAGGGTGGTGCTGTTTGTACAAGATCTAAAAGCAGCTTTCAGAATTTGCTAGAGAGGCTTGTGTAGCTTTAAGGAAGGAGATTATGTAAAATGCTGACTAAAGCTGAGAGCTTGCAAAGGCTCTGCCTAGCAGCAGAGCTCTGTAAAAAAAAATAAATTAATAAGTAGCTTTTGAGTTCTCCCAAGGCAAGGACTTTGCACTATAAGGTCTTTCAGTTTCCTTGTTTGGCCATTAGTCAACCCAACTTTCCTTGTTACATCTGTGTCAATCTTGTATTCATCTTTTATTAATACATTAATATGGGCTTTCTTCTGGCTAGGGTATATTTTTCTGGGTGTTTACTTTATTCTCTTGAGCACTGGAGAGCAACATACTTACCCCTGTATCAATTCCACTTAATGAAAAACAAAATATTAGTATTTGAAGTTGTATTTAGATATATAGAAAATTCACAAAAAAGCAACTTCTAGTGATGGGTTGGGTTTGTTTTGTTTTTTTCCTAGGATGCCTTTACTGATTGAAAAATTGGTTGTATTTTATCTCCATACAAGGAGACAAGAAAGAGGAAATTACCTTGAGTTGGAATAAAAGGCTCCAATTGAAATTTGAATAAAACTTTACAACAATATTTCAGGTAAACTCAAGTATTTCAGTAAAATTTTCAGTGAAGCTTTTATATAAAAATATACAAATGACAGAAACAAATCTGTACTGACAATACCTTCTGAAGTTTGGGGTTTTTTTGCATTTTTGTTATATGTTTGTTTCAGGACTCGATTAACAGTTTTCTGTAGAAAAATGCTTTGATTTTGTATTTACTGACCTGCTTTAACCCTTTGCATATTCTATGTGTTCTGTATATCATAGTCTCTAGTATGACTTTTCATTGGACTATCTCAATGGTCATTTATATTTCTATTCAAACATTACCTGTAGCAATATGACCAGTGGATGAAAATAACATGCTCATGCACAACTAGTTTAATGCTTTTCAACAGTACTAGGTTTGAAAAAGAGAGAAGAAAACTCCACTTTAGGAAGAAGATGCCCTGTTCAGTGGCAGTTGCAGCCTTACATACCCTGGGTGATCTCCATGGCTGCAATAGTGCATGCTGGTTTTGGCTGGAGTAGAGTTCATTTTCTTCACAGTAGCTGGTATGGGGCAATGTTTTGGATTTGTGCTGAAAACAATGTTGATAATACAGGGATGTTTTCGTTGTTGCTGAGCAGTGCTTACACAGAATCAAGGCCTTTTTTGCCAGCCAGCAGGCTGGGGGTGCACAAGAAGTTAGGAGGGGACACAGCTGGGACAGCTGACCCTGACTGACCGAAGGGATATTCCATACTGGGTGATGTCATGCTCAGCATATAAAGCTGGGGGAGGAAGAAGGAAACAGGGATGTTCAGAGTGATGGCATTTGTCTTCCTGAGTAACCATTAACACATGATGGAGCCCTGTTTCCTGGAGATGGCTGAACGCCTCCCTGCCCATGGGAAGTAGTGAATGAATTCCTTGTTCTGCTTTGTTTGTGCATGTGGCTTTTGCTTTACCTATTAAACTGTCTTTATCTCAACCCAGGAGTTTTCTCACTTTTACTCTTCTGATTCTCTCCCCCATCCTGCTGGGGGTGAGGGGGGAGTGGGCGAGCAGCTGTGTTGGGCTTTGTTGCTGGCTGGGGTTAAACCACAACAGTCCTTTTTGGTGCCCAGCCAGCTCGGTCAGTAGAGTGGGAGACTCAGTCTCAGGGTTGTGGGTTCAAGCCCATGCATTGGGTGCCAGAAAGGACCCAAACCAGCACACAGGAAGGGTGGTGGGAGCAGGATTTGGGCACTACTGTGTGCTTGGAAAACTGCATGCTGCCCCAGGAAAGAAGCCGTGGCCATTCCTGTGCGGGTGAGCGGACTATGCCTTCAGCCAGTCATGAATTTCTCTGCCCCAGGGAGGATAAACTGAAGAATTCTTCTAAAGGAGCATAAATAGCAAAGATCCTGTTCTATTTCTTTGCTTTACAAGATTATTTTGAACTTTAAGAAATATGATTTGGATAAGCAACTGGATGCTACTGGTTAGAAGATTTTTTTGTCTCATAACTCAACTGATACAGTTGGATAGGATCGCTGAACAGGTGATGACCTGGCATATCTCGGCTTATACCTGACTTGTACTGTGAAGATCAGGTTCTCACATTTCATGACTATATTTTAGATATGTTGTTAATAAGCTACTGTACAAACTCTTCTTTTGTTGAATTTAGTTGCGTGAAAAATATACTTGCTATAAAAATCAAATTGGGCCCAATCCTGTCTTCAATAAAGCTTTAAAAAAAAGTCCTATTGAAGTGAATGGACATCATAAGCATTCTCAATTCATTATTGAATGCACTATATTAGTTAGTGAAGCATGGATATAAGAACTACCTTTTGATCATACTTCTTGAATAGCAGCTTAGTTTGAGTGTATGGTCCCTTTTTTTATTAGCTTTCATGACAAACATCAAAGAAATGAGTGTTTCTATAAACTTCTATTTGTAGAAAGCATATAGAAAGTATCCCTCATTAATTCAGAACCACCGAGTCAGTTGTCAAAGAGAGCAGCTGTGAATTCTGATAATTGCCTAATTAATCTAATGATACATTTTTCCTATCATGATCCATCTAATACATTTCTGCACTGGAGTTGGATTCTGCAGCTGACTTGTCTTGATACTGCTTTTGGATAGTGACTTTTTAAAATTGAAATATGCTGAGGTCTACTAATAAAGCTGAGCAAGAAAAAGTCGTTTTTCAATAACTCAATTATTCTCAGTAAATATTTGGAAATATATTATCTCAAGGATGTGGGGGGGTTTATTAATATGCAACTTGTAGGATTCTAATTAACTAGCAAAATTTGGTTAATTGATGTTTCTCCTATTCATTGTTATCCTACTCAGGCAGAGAATATACTGGGTTATTGAAATGGGAGGTGGCAATTTTGGGAGATTAAGTATTCTTCCAGCTCCAAGGGTGGCCAAACTCTGTACTGGTGTTTTGGGATTATTAGCCTACTTTGTATAGTTATTCTGACATCTTTTTCCTAAACTGAAAAATCTGTTTTGGTAGCTGCAATTCTAGGCAGTTCCGTTGTTGTGCAAATCACAAGACAGAGCTTCAAATGCATCTCCCCAAAAGGGCTCAGAACAAATTAATCTGCCAAGCATACATGAGTGAATAATCAATTGAACTAATATAGTGTTGTTTTAAAGCAAAGCAAATAATTAAAGATGTACAATTTAATTCACATTATTGCTAAAATATAAGCTAAAGGGAAATAGTGCACTTACCAATACACTATTAATAGATAGCTACAGTAATTTTGTAGAGTTAGCTTGATATCAATTTCAATTTTATTATTGTTTCTGTGAGTAGTAGAAAATTTCGGAGAGTAAATGGGAATTGGAAAACAAATAAGTGGCAGCAATTTGGGATTTATTTTTTATTGCAGACTTTTTTTCTCTGCACTTTCTGTAAGCCCTTGAGCAGGACCAAATAGTATATAGAAGATCCTCTTGGTTTTGTTGGTTTGTGTTTTGTGTTTTTTTTTTTTTTTTTGGGGGGGGGGGGGGGGGGGGGAATACCCAGCCATCTTTTAGTTTCTGCTGCATCCAGAGACCTGACAAATAAGAATGATTTTACATGTTGAGCAGGCTCTACTGTCACTTGCAGATGCTCTCCCCTCCCCATAGCACCAATGTTATAAAATTTATTTCATTTCAACCTAAGCAGTGTCTTTCTGAGAAGAAAAATAGCTTTAAAATTTATAATTTAGTATGCCATTTCATTCTTTTCATGCTATCCACTGTTTAACAGTATCTACTGAGAAATTTTGTGATTTATGCCATATATGAATTTGGAAACTATATTATTTAAATAACAAACAGCAAAAGTAAGCATGATACATGGCTGTAAGGATTAACTTTTGGTGGTAAGCAAGTGCTGCTGTGAAATCTTCTTTGCAAAGTTACTTTTCCTGTAGCACCTGATACTATGTTCTCAGTGTCCTAATAGAACTTCAGTGGAATTATTTCTACATGCTTATGAAAAGAAAGAGTCTTTCACATGAGGTTTAATCTTGTCCTCGTCTATTACAACAGAGGTTAACTGTACAAGAAGAGGGATGTATGGAGATGGGATCTATGACTACAGTATTTGGTATGTTCTCCTTCAATTACTGCCTGTGCTTCAGGTGCCTGGAATTTAAGCAAATGTGCTGGATATTTAACAATGGTTTCAACTTGTACTGCAATTTTTTTTTTAGCTTGCATTAAATGCAAATGAAATGTAAATGAAAGTAATCTTAGCCTGTACAATTACATCTGAAAAGTCGAAGGTTGTATCTTTCAACCTGATGATAAAAGTACTGGGGACATGAGCTAAGACTTTAGTGATACTCAATTGTGAAAGACTTGACTCATTTTAATGGCTAGATGCAATGAAAAAAACCACATGTAACTCCTACTATTTCTGTAGAAGTGAATAGAATTGTTTCTATGATGAGGAAATGCTGATAAAACTTTTCTTTTTAAAGAAGAGTATGTCACTTGTTTCATAAAATATTTTTCATGCTAAATTAATGTTCATGCTATGTAGTACTCTCCTTGATAGCTAAGATACAAATATGTTAAAATGATTTCATGTTGTTAAACAGATAGTTGTTGTTAAGACATAATGACAACATTGTTTCAAGCAACAGGTACTTCAGTGAAATGAGAAAATTTTGGAGTAGGGAAGTCTGCAGTCAAGATTAAATGATAACACTTTTTTTTTTTTTTCTCACCAAAGTTGATAAATATGTTAGGTTTCAAGGATTTCACTTGCTTCTATTTAATTTCTTTAATCATAACCAGCAACGGTGGTTCAGTTTCGATGCAGGTTTTCTGAAGGGAAGCAGTATGTACGTACAATCTAAATGCAACTATAAAGCTGTACTTTAATTTCACAGTTTTTGTCCCTTGAAAAATTACATTTTAAGGTATGGTGGAGGTTGAGGTACATTTTGGCCCCTTTTACCACATTTTGGCATGAACTTTGTAATGTTTATCTACCAACTTAAATTTCAAAATACAAAGTGGAGTTTTCTGTCCTTTAACTTCTTGGCTTGTTTATTTGGAGTATACGCTCAAAGGATCAGAGTACTTTTTTACTGGATCTTCCTAAAGGGTGTAGTTCAGTGATGCAGTGAAGTTGGTATTACTGTGAAATATTTGTTGGTGTCACCAATGGAAAAAAATCTGAATAAGACCAAAATTATGTATATAGCAAGATTGTTAATTTTTTTGTGGTACTTTGGGTGGATTTTCTTTTAAGGAGAAGAAAAATAAAAATTTTACTTTTATAGTCATGTCTTTTTTTACACATGCTTTCAAGGTAGATGAATAGGTCTTTCTGCTTTTTAAAACTTTTTTGCTGTATTTGGTAATATGCACAGTAACATTGTCCTCTTTGTGCTCTTTGCCTCATCTGGGTTAAGGTTGCCTGATTTATTTTAGCTACATACATTTAAAAGCAGTAGTGAAAGGATCCCTCTAGGGTTTTTTTCAGGACAATTCTAGACAATCTGATAACCTGTACTCACTGTAGCTCCTGAAATAACATTTCTAATTTGACCGAAGGTCAACAAACTCTCAGCCTTGAAAACTCTGATGGTTTCTATAATTGAAGCCAATGCATTCTGATACATTACAAACCCTTTAATTCAAGCCTTACAATAGCATCATATTATTTTCATTAGTAATAAAATACTGGTTTTCTTCTATTTCTCCCCTCATTTCTGAACTTAGGGAAGTAATTTTAGTCAAGTTGTCAGGATTGCTTTCTGTCCAGAGCCACATTGCTAGGAACACTTATTGAGTCCATTTCTTAAGTAGAAATGAAGAACCATATTTAATCACTTGTTTTCAGATGCTAGTACTTTAAGGAAGTACTTTAAGGAGAATACTACCTACCACATAAGTGAGCTAAACTAAATACGAAATTAGAAAACCTTTCCCACTCCTCCTTTGTCACGCAAAACATGGTGTTGGAGAAAATTTAAAACTTATCTTGAATGTGATTTATGGATCAGTTTTCAGCTATATTTTGGAGCTCTAAGTTAAAGTATACAGAGAGCCATATAAATGGAGCTGTGTAGAGAATAATCTGCCCTCTGCAGCACCACAGACATAGAATCATAGAACGATTGAAAGGGACTTTTAAAGGTCATCTAATTCCACCCCCCCTGCCATGGGCAGGGACACCTTCCACTAGACCAGGTTGCTCAAAGCCCCATCCAACCTGGCCTGCAACACTGCCAGCCATGGGGCATCCACAGCCTCCCTGGGCAACCTGTTCCAGTGTCTCACCACCCTCAGAGTAAAGAATTTCTTCCTAATATCTCATCTAAATCTACCCTCTTCCAGTTTAAAAGCCTTACCCCTTGACCTATCACTACACTCCCTGTTAAAGAGTCCTGCCTCATATTTCCTGTAGGTCCCCTTTAGGTACTGGAAGGCTGTTATAAAGTCTCCCCAGAGCCTTCTCTTCTCCAGAACAACCCCAACTCTCTCAGCCTGTCCTCATAGGAATGGTGCTCCAGCCCTCTGATCATCTTTGTGGCCCTCCTCTGGACTTGCTCCAATAGGTCCCTGTCCTTCTTATGTTGGGGGACCCAGAGCTGAACACAGTACTGCAGGTGGGGTCTCAAGAGAGCAGAGCAGAGGGGGAGAATCACCTCCCTCGACCTGCTGGTCTCACTGCTTCTGATGCAGCCCAGGATACAGTTGGCTTTCTGGGCTGCAAGCACACATTGCTGGGTTATATTCAGTTTTTTCATCCACTAATATCCCCAAGTCCTTCTCCGCAGGGCTGCTCTCAATCCACTCATTGCCCAGCCTATATTTGTGCTTGGTGTTGCCCCGACCCATGTGCAGGACCTCGCACTTGGCCTTGTTGAACCTCATGAGGTTCGCATGGGCCCACCTGTCCAGCCTGTCAGCGTCCCTCTGGATGGCATCCCTTCCAGGTTGTTGACCGCACCACACAGCTTGGTGTTGTCGGCAAACTGGCTGAGGGTGCACTCAATCCCACTGTCCATGCTGCTGACAAAGATCTTAAACAGTTCCAGTCCCAATACCGACCTCTGAGGAATGCCGCTTGTCCCTGGTCGCCACTCAGATATCGAGCTGTTGACCACAAATCTTTGAGTGTGACCATTCAGCCAATTCCTTATTCACTGAGTGGTCCATTGGTCAAATCCATGTCTCTCCAATTTAGAGACAAGGATGTTGTGTGGGACAGCATCAAATGGTTTGGACAAGTCCAGGTAGATGATATCCATTGCTCTTTTCTTACCCACCAGCGCTGTAACCCCATCGCAGAAGGCCACCAAATTTGTCAGGCACAGTTTGCCCTTAGTGAAGCTGTGTTGGCTGTCACCAATCACCTTGTTATTTTCCATGTGCCTTAGCACAGTTTCCAGGAGGATCAGATCCATGACCTTGCCAGGCACACAGGTGAGGCTGACTGGCCTGTAGTCTCCTGGGTCTTCCTTTTTTCCTCTTTTAAAAAGAGTGGTTATGTTTCCCCTTTTCCAGTCAGTGGGAACTTCCCTGGACTGCCACAACGTCTCAAATACAATGCAGAGTGGCTTAGCCACTTCATCCACCAGTTGCCTCAGATCCCACGGATGCATCTCATCACTCCTACTGTTGGTGGTTCTTCATTCACCCAGTCCCTGCCTTTGCCTTCTGTGCCTTGGGCGGTGTGGCTGGAGCACTTACCGACGAAGACTGAGGCAAAAAGTCATTGAGTACCTCAGCATTCTCCATGTCCTGTGTAACCAGGTCCCCTGTTTCCTTCCAGAGATGGCCTACGTTTTCCCTAGTCTTCCTTTTATCACTGATGTACCTATAGAAGCTTTTCTTGTTGCCCTTGGTGTCCCTGGCCAGATTTAATTCTGTCAGGGCTTTGGCTTTCCTAACCTGATCCCTGGCTGCTCGGACAATTTCTCTGTATTACTGCCAAGCTACCTGTCCTTGCTTCCACCCTCTGTAGGCTTCCTTTTTGTGTTTGAGTTTGTCCAGGAGCTCCTTGTTCATCCACACAGGCCTTCTGGTGTTTTTGCCTGACTTCCTCTTTGTTGGGATGCATCACTCCTGAGCTTGGAGCAGGTGATCCTTGAATATTAACATGCAGGGAATTGTCCAAGAAGAAACTGGTGATTAAAGTTTTGGCTGATAATCACTTTGTCTATGCTTGAATTATGCTAGTAAAACCTCTTTCTGTTCAAAACCATCTGCAGGGATTGTATATTTGTAAACAAAGACAGATTAAGATAATTTATTAATTCTTTGTTTGCCATCCACTCATTATTTCTACTAGAAGTATCAATTTCTAAGCTTCCAACCATGTTAACCTCTGAGCACGGAGACAACATTTTAATTGGCTTACAAGTATGAATCAGCTTTTATCCTTATATAAAACATGAATGTTTCTAAATCTAATTCATGCTAGGAAATGTACTACCCACATGCTTTCAGGATTAAGTATGATATGTTAACTTCACTGAGTGCAGATGTGCAGGGAGTCCTGTAAATTAGGTACACTCGTTCTAGCCTGTGTGGACAAAAACTTCCAGAGGGAAAGGACAAGAAGCTGGTGTGAAATGTTATTCAGGTTATCTCTCCCAGCTCTTTGCAGCAGCATACATACTTAATGCTCCCAAGTGAATGGCCAGGCTTTAGAATCGCAGAGTGAGTAAGTACTCTGGTTTAGCAATTAGCCACAGGAAAGTAAAGCTGTATCTTATGTGGACAGACAGATGAAAGGTTGGCTAATTGAACTTCTAAGTGCCGAACGTTGGGCAGCACAGAGAGGCATCCTGTCAATACATGTTTAACACTATCAGAGAAAGAAGGTAGAGAACATCCTTTCTACCAATTACCTGTTAAGTTGCAATGGAGCACTGCATCTACCAAATCTGTCTAGGTCTATGAATTAGAGCATCACAGCTCAATGGTTTTATTAGATGTATGTCTAGAGTTGAAATGATTAGGTGCTTTACATATGGACTGGCAAAAAATGGTTGCAGCAAAAAATTCCCAATAAAGCTTTTGTCTCTTTGCCTTCCGTAAATGGAATCAGTTTCTGTCATTTCTTTTGCATTTAGTTTAGGCTCAAATGCTTTTATTTCCTAATCCTCAGTGTTAACAGAAACTTTTTTTAATATATCTATTTAAATATACTTGTATATCTAACTGATTTTTGTAACAAAGCCTGACCTAGTCTAAATCCATAAATATCCAACTACTTATTTTGCTATTGAAAAAAAAATATTTTTAATGTATCATGAGTAAAACTAGAAAACATTATGTATATATACTGTGTGAGTTAGTATATGCGTATGTTTATATGCACATGTGTGCATTATCTGAATAATGTTGATAATCAGGAGATCTATATATATTATAAGAAGGGGTCTATACTGTTGCATGGATTTAGTCCAGACAGCCTCCCTATTCCACATAAGCTTACACGTATTCCTCACACCAGTGGAGACTGCAAGACTGCATTTGAGAGGTAAGGACAGTTCCTAAAACTGACCTGCTGGAGATAGGGAAGCCCCTTCAAGAGCCTCCATTTCAAGAGCTTTGCTGTTACAGTTCACAGAGCTTCAAAATTTGTTTGTAGCTACATTATCTCGGAGATAGTAAAATAGGCCTCTCCCAAGCTCTGCTGGGATGAAAGGTGTTGAGATGAGACAGCTGTGGATGGGAATGCTCTGACTTTCCTCGTGTATCTACAACCTAAAATAGCAGACTTCATAATGAAGATTCTGTGGCTTATTGAACTAAGAGTCTGTCTATAGCATAGTGATACAGGAGAGTTGATGTCACTTGCCTGCATGCTTTGAGCAGCAGGAATTCTGTTTCTTCCCTTCCTGGCCTCTCTGAAAAATGAAAGCTGAATTCATTACAAGTTGCTGGTCTCAATATATGTATGAGATTCAGAGCCAGTTGTAGTAGTAACTCTATAGAAAAATAATCAGAAACTTGTGATTACCTGTATGTGAAATCAGGTCAATTTTTTGTTACTCTTTTCCTACAAGTAGAAAGAGGACTGCTCTGAAAAATATTTTATTTTATGTTAGGATTGCATTGTAATTTTATGTTCTCATTTTGACATTTTATTTCATGCTTCCTATTTTTTGTTTAATATTTGAAAGTCTGACTTTTGTAATTTCTTGCCCATATTTCCACAGTACTTATTAGAGTCCACAAATTCATACAACCTATTGAAAACTCTCTGTACGACTGAGGATTTATTTACTTGAAGCTGCAAAGTTGATGTATCTTCAGCAAGAAAAAGCACAACAGTTCTATTGTTCAGATTCCTAGGTCTATATAGGTTGATTACGCAGATTGTTAGTGGTAAAATGGACAAAAAAGTCAATTACATTAAAGAAGTTTGCTCAGGATACAAGCAAACAGGTACAGGGAGTTCTACAAAGTGGATTTTGGCACTACCAATATTCTTCAGTCCTTCATCTGTTAAATCTTACTGCTTATTGTTAAAATAAACATAGGGCCCTTTTCTCCCCACATGAAGCAGATATGACCACTAGCATTCTGCAGCAGCGACATGGGATACTGAGTGTGCAGAGGCTATGGATCGACTTCTTCCATGTGGGGAATCAGGTATCAGATGCTCTGTGATATTTTGTATGTCATTTGTATTTTACCTGAAGAGCACTATCAGATATATGGGTAATCTGAGAAGAATAATAAAATGTCACCTCTGTAAATAGGCGCATGCACTGCACCAGCAATGGTTGTGCCAGTGGCCAACAGCTAACTGCTGAATCTATTCCCAATTGCTAGGTAACAGGTGCCACCAACACAGGTAATACACATGTGCTTTGCATGTAGGAATTGAAAATTGGTACACATGCAATGACTAATGAGTTCTTCAGGTCTGTTGCTGGGGTTTTTGTCAGAGGATTTGAAATCTCTTTCAGTTTCAGTGCCTCTGCAAATTTAATAAACTCAGTATTTCATCATCCAAGTTGTTTGGGAACCATAATCAGCGTATTCTTCCTTTCTGATAGATAACTAGTCTTTGATTTCCAGTGTTTGCTCTCTCTTTTCAGTATGGACATGTCTTTCACGATAGTATCCTCACCAGTCATACACGGTGAAAATTATACTGTAATCTTTTCTGGAGAAACAGCATCTCCAAAGATGAGTCCACTTAAAAAGTCCCTTTCCCAAGCTAACTGCTGTCTTCTGAAGATGCAGATGGTTCAAGGGTATTACTTAGAAAGCACAGTGTTCATACTGTCTCCTGTCTTTATTATTATTGGTATGGCAATACTGCCTCCATCCTCTCCTTGCCATCAAGTGTATTTCTCAAGACCCCTTTTAATGCAGCAGACACTCAGAGTGCTTCAATAGACATAAATACCTCCAAAAGCTGGTGGAGAGATCACCTCACTGAATGAGTAGCTATTAGCTTTCTCAGACTCCCACTCTACTTTCAAGAGAGTAAAATAGCAATGGTATGCTGGGTGACTGTAAAACTATTGCCAGGTCAGGTTGGTTTTGTTTGGGATAGTGTTTTATTCTATGTCCTTTGTGAGTAAGGGAGGTCTGCAGCAGTATAATAGAACACGATTTCCCTTTATTCTGCAACTAATCATATGAAGTAGAATAGGTACTGAATAACAAACACTTGGGTTATATTTAATTTTCTGTAATAGTGGTGTTGAATGGTGTGAAAGGTAACTTCAGAGCATCTCTCCCTTTTTTCTTTGTGCGAGATATTTTTTTTTTCCAAATCCTGTAAAAGGACCAGGTAGCAACTGCACCTATGTTACAGCATTTTATATAATTAGGACTTCTACTTATCAGTGTGAAGATCCCCATTCACAGAATGACTTTAGCACTGTGCTTTAGTTGATTGGGTTGGAGGGAAGTAAGGGGGAGTTGTGTGAAGGAACATACTCCCTTTCCAGTTTAATTATAGATAATGTTGACCAGCAACTGATTTTTGTATTAGGTTTGATTTCCTTGGTTTGTTCATTATCACAGAAGTGTTAGTCTCTGTTCTGGGGCTGGGAAGGAGATGCAAAGGGGATTGAAGTAATTTCCTGTGTACAAACTTTTTTCATTTCCTTTACCTGTTCTCTCCATTACGTGGTAGCAGGCACTGGCTTGACATCAAATATATTCAGCATACTATTATGTGTGGTTTCAATATATAGACTACTCCAGTATTCCTATTTGTACATAGTTTGATGACAAATTTTTTCAGCTGAGAGTGGCTCCAGATTCAGACTATGCCAAATGGGTATTTAGATGAATGTTCAAAGACCATAATGGGAAGATTTTATATCATCCATAATTTTGTCAGTATTGGTCACAAATCCATGTTGAAGTTAATGATAAGTTTCAGTGTTCATTTTGGAAAAGGGTTGCCTAAATAAAATTTATTCTGAAAGCGTAGCTCTTCTCTGCTGTCTGAGGACTACGGACTGATAGTGTTATCCTTTTAAGGATGTAGGCACAAAGACAACTGGTGTGAAGCTTTAGTTGAGGATTATGTTCTGATGGAGAAGTTGTGGGTAACTCGTTTATTTCTTTGTTTCTTTCTCATAGTGACGCTTATAGAATCATAGATTCCGTTAGGTTGGAAAAGACCTTTAAGATCGTCAAGTCCAACCATTACTCTAACACTGCCAAGTCCACCACTAAACCACATCCCTAAGTGCCACATCTGCATGTCTTTTAAATACCTCCAGGGATGCTGACTCAACCACTACCCTGGGCAGTCTGTTCCAATGCTTGACAACTGTTTCAGTGAAAAAATTTTTCCTAATATCCAATCTAAACCTCCCCGGCACAATTTGAGGCCATTTCCTCATGTCCTATCACTTGTTACTTGGGAGAAGAGACTGACCCCCACCTCACTACAACCTCCTTTCAGGTAGTTGTAGAGAGTGATAAGGTCTCCCCTCAGCCTCCTTTGCTCCAGGCTGAACAACCCCTGTCCCCTTAGCTGCTCCTCATAGGACTTCTGCTCTAGACCCTTCACCAGCACCTCAATGTCTTTCCTGTAGTGAGGGGTCTAAAACTGAACACAGTATTTGAGGTACAGCCTCACCAGTGCCGAGTACAGGGGGACAATCACTTCCCTAGTCCTGTTGGCCATGCTATTTCTGATAGAAGCCAGCCACCTGGCTCATATAGTTTTCATTAGTTGTTAACTATCTGTAATAAAATATGCATGTGGGTCTGAAGCTTGTAGGTTAGAGAGATTCATGAAATGTATCTTTTTTCCTTTGTATTTTAATATGAGAAAAATTACATCTTGAAGTATTCCTCTGCAATCTGCATATTTCTTTGGTAGCTGTTACCTTGTTTGGTAAACAAATGTTTTGGGGTTAAGGATTAATGGTAAGGAATCATGTGACAGCACAGCATGCACCTTGAGGGAGCAGATGAAGAGAAGTGTCAGGCAGCCACCTGCACTTAGTCAAGTTGCTTATTAAATCATGAACATTGAGTTGTAGATTTTGCTGATGTGTGGGAGAATGGTCCTATCCAATAAATACTGTCTTGATTTAATGAGTCTTTAATAAGATTAAAAGGTTTTAACTTCATTTTTTATTATTACTAGTTGTGTTTTTAAATATAAAATTATAGAGATTTTACTGAGATTTAGGAGAGGCTGGTAAATACATAAGGCAGTAATAGTATGTATGAGCTTGTAGGTGTAGACTCTTACGGAGACGTGCAATGAATGTCCATAGACTGTTAGCAAGCAAACAACTGAGTTGTGTTATGGTGTGCTTTTTTTTTTTTTTTCCTCTAAGAGAGAAAACACTTCTTAAATGGATGCTTTCCTCTAATATGAAACTATTAGATTAGTATGCAGACATTGTTTCATAAGTACTGAAAAGGTTCCCCTCTATGGCCAGCTAATGGAAAAGATTGAAAAACAGCAAATATCTCTTCCTTCCCTGCTTATTTTTCTATACTGAGGTTGGCCCCTGAGCTTCTAGCAAAAAGCAGCCCATGTTCTCAGAAAAGTAAAGTACTATTGCTGTGCCTGATCTCTGAAAGATTAAAGTGGAAAGGAGGCTTATTGTATGGGGTTTTTTTAATTACTTCGTTGTGTTCATAATAGGGACTGACCAATATTTGCTTCACAGGATATGTACCAAGCTAACAAGTGTCTTCATTCTCTGTTCATACTGTTGTTTGTTTAGCTGGATATATGTTGTAGACTGGGAAGCTCACAAAATTAATTAATTTACTTTTCCTGGTATGACCTACTGTACAGGGCTGTGCAATGCTGTCATGTGGGTTGTGTACCATTTTTATTAGGCCAATCCCATGCCTGGCATTGTTTAATAATAAAATCAAGAGCTAAGAGAAACAAATCTTAAGAACTGATGATACGTTGTAAAAAACTGTTGGCCTGATTGACTGGTATATGAAATGGTAGAAAGCTTGTATGAGACAAAACACTTGCTATGTAGACTGAATGAAATCTGTGGCAGAGGGGTACCATACAAACTTATGAGACCTGATACAGGTTTCCATCACAAGAATTTGCCTGGAAACATTCTCCTCATCTGAACATGCACAAGTTCCACTCTCCTCCTGTTCAAGAATGAAGGTAAACTCAACCTAAAGTGATAGTCTTGCATGCTGATAGATGATGTTAGAATGCAGGTTAATGATTGTGCTAGATATAATAGAAGAATGTGGAGATGCCATTTGTTAACAATGAAATTCTCTTTACTTCTCCTTTTTATGTTTGTAGTTCATAAAAGTACATTAACCCAGTAAACATTTGTTTTGCCCTAGTGATGTGTTTCTCTTAAAGTAAGTTAGAAATTCTGTTCTTTACATTTTCTACTGTATTAGATGTCTTTGCTATTGAATATTAAGTTATGAGGTTAACATCTCACTTCCAGCAAGGTCTGAGAGACTGTTCAAAGTATATCCTATGTTTTGATGTACGTTGATTTAATCTTGAAATTGAGGTTGCTTTATTTAAAATGGAGTAGAAAAATACCTGTCCTAAACTCTGCAGATACCATTATCCCTGAGGTGACAAGTTGTTAACAATGTAATAAATGGAGTAGAATTACAATAGTCTTAACTTAGTGTAATTGGAATTTCAGGCGGGTGAGAACCTATAAGAGCCTTTTTTCCAATCCACTGTCAATTTTGGCAGCAGATTGATGAACAGGAGTCCCATAAAGTTAGGATAAGTAAACATTAGAGCTCGTTGTGTTTCCTTTTTCTAAGGCATGACAGTTTGGATGGAACCAGTGTTTTAAAAACCAGGGCACATTTTAAGCAGTTGCAATAATTGTAAATACAAATTCATCTGTGGCAATAAAGGGCAGGCATAACCATGGTCCTCCAAGTGTCTGCTTAGTGGCATTGTATGCACTTCCCACATATAATAGCCTTGGTCGGTTCTTACACTGTCTGCATATGTGTTTGTCCGCCTTTGTGAGGACTGGACATAGTCTGTGGGTCTACTGCTGTGGCTCTGGCCCGTTGAATGTGATGATGGTAACTGCACTTCAGTAGATTGCACAAATATAATCTGAAAAAAACTATTGACTCAATACCTGTCTCTAGGAAAAGCCATTAATCTCTTTGGGTTTATTATGAAGTCAACACAGCCTGGTACCTGAAAAAAAGATGGGGTTACTAATAACTAAATAGCAGGTGTATTCCTTTAAAGACTACCTTGTCATTAAATTTAAACTACCCCCATCTAATCATAAGCATATTTTGTGGCAACTCCGTTCTGTCTTTTTGCTGAGGGCGGGGGGAATCTGTGATGGGATGCTCCAAAATCATTATTCAAGAATCTGTCTTACAGCTAACTTAGCTGCACAACACTGTTCTCACTAATGATAAAGCTCCTACCAACTTCCCTGAGAGTAGTTCTTCCCTATAGCAATTGCCACGGATATTAAAAAGCTGGTCTACAATAAACTCTGATTCTGAATGTCAAGCTATTCAAACACTATATAATCACCATTTTGGGGATAGCAAACTTTCTTTCACAAGTGCTGGTTGTGACATGTTAATTTTGAAAGTAATAATACCCACAGGGTGAGTGTGTAAATCATCACTTTGCAGATGCAGTTTTTACATTAAGACAATTCTTCAAAGCAAAAATAACAGATGAATTAGCAGATATGTAAGCCTTCAGTTAAATGCTGCACAGTTCTATTTTTCATTGAAGGAAATATGCTTTTATTTCTTGTAGCTCCAGAGAATATTCAGCTTGATTTTTTATTTTTTTTTTTTTAAATCTTACTAATAAAGGAGTTTGGGTAGTTTAACATATTCTCAGGAGTCCACGCTCCAAACTTTGCCCTCCAGTTGGTATTATGGTATCAGTAATTGCTGCCTCATGTTAACATTTATTTAAAGCTGCTGATTTAACATTTAGAAATTCTGAGGTTAATGGATCTGTATTCACAGATCCATTAACCTCAATAAAAACAAATGGGACCTTTAGTGAACTAAAATAAGTGCAGATCAAGGATACACTTTCACTAATACTTACTGATAGCATTTAGATTGTACAGTTAAAATGTCAGGTCATAAAAAAGGCTAGTAATGTAGTAATATTCAAGGTGAATTTCAGTGTTTCAGTCACTTCTGTGACCCAAGATAGGATAGTTTAAGATCAAGCAAGCTCAGTGTTCTAATTGCAAGATATTCTGGGTGGATTGCTATGTAAATGGTATGTTCTTGGGGCTGAGCTGGGTTTACTTAAGAATGAAATTGGTTTGAATGCACGTGCATCTAATGAGCAAATTATGATAGTGTAGTTCAATGACAAACATTTATCTTATTTTATATAGAAATTGACTTCTAGCTTGCAGCACAGGAGAGAGCTATAATACTTAAGAAATGAATAAATAAATAAGGCAATGTATTTTCTTAGAATTGCTTTCCTTTAGCCCTTGTATTTAATCTAACATTGCCATAGAAAAATACAGAGAACTAGAAACACCATTTGGAAAGAAACATCACTTCCCCAGTTCATCTCTGTGGTGGGTTGACCCTGGCTGGATGCCAGGTACCCACCAAAACCGCTCTATCACTGCCCTCCTCAGCTGGGCAGGGGAGAGAAAATAGAATGAAAAGCTCATGAGTCAAGATAAGGACAGGGAGAGATCACTAACCAATTACTGTCACAGGCAAAACAGACTTGACTTGGGGAAATTAACTTAATTTATTACCAATCAAATCGGAATAGGATAATGAGAAATAAAAACTAAATCTTAAACCACCTTCCCTACAGCCTTTCCTTCTTTCTGGGCACAACTTCACTCCTGATTTTCTCTTCCTCCTCCCCCCAGCAGCACAGGGGGATGGGGAATGGGAGTTACGGTCAGTTCATCACACGTTGTCTCTGCGCTCCTTCCTCCTCAGGAGTAGGACTCCTCACACTCTTTCCCTGCTCCGGTGTGGGTTCCCTCACATAGGAGACAGTTCTCCATGAACTTCTCTAACATGGGTCCTTCCCATGGGCTGCAGTTCTTCATGAACTGCTCCAGCGTGGGTCCTTTCCACGGTGTGCAGTCCTTCAGGAGCACACTGCTCCAGCGTGGGTCCCCCATGGGGTCACAAGTCCTGCCAGGAGCCTGCTCCAGCACGGGGTTCCCACAGGGTCACAGCCTCCTTCGGGAACCCACCTGCTCCGGCGTGGGGTTCTCCACGGGCTGCAGGTGGAGATCTGCTCCACCGTGGACCCCCATGGGCTGTAGGGGGACAGCCTGCCTCACCAGGGTCTTCCCCAGGGGCTGCAGGGGAATCTCTGCTCCGGCACCTGGAGCATCTCCTCCCCCTCCTTCTGCACTGACCTGGGGGTCTGCAGGGTTGTTTCTCTTGCATGTTCTCACTCCTCACTCCAGCTGCAGTTGCTGTTGCACAGCAACTTTTTCCCCTTCTTAAATACGTTATCCCAGAAGTGCTACCACCGTTGCTGATGGCCAGTGGTATGTCCGTCTTGGAGCTGGCTGGCATTGGCTCTGTCAGGCATAGGAGTAGCTTCTAGCAGCTTCTCACAGAAGCTACCCCTGTAGCCACCTCTGCTACCAAAACCTGGCCACGCAAACCAAATACAATCTCCTGCATCACAATACAGCAAATCTGCTTTTACAATAGGCATATACAGAAATATGAGGTGTAAATCCTGACTTGAATTCACTGACACAGACATCTTTGCTTTTGTGGGAATAAGTTAAAGCCACAATGAACATGTGATTCCATCTCTGTTCATCTTTACATCTTGTTTATCAAAATGATGTTGTCTTTCAAGATCTTAAATATGTATTAATGTACACTAATACACAGTGCAGGAGCTTGTAAATTGCTCAGTGCTAACACCACACAGGGACTTGAAGAGTAAGATCGTAAAATACCAATAATGCATAATCGTACTCTAAGAAGTGCTATCCTGTGTCTGTGTGTAGTGAAAGACTGACTGCTTATAGCTGTTAATAAAGTAGAGTAAATACTAAAAATATATTATTTTCAACATGCAAATAGGACAGATGGGAAATCACTCAGCAGATAACTTTGAAGAGCATTATATAGGCAGTTTGTGTCTATATCATACAGAAATTCAGAGTAGATGGGTCAATATAAAGGTAATCTAGTTATATGGGCATGCAAAGTTTTAGTGGATGGTTATTAAAAGCCATAGTATTCTCTAAGTGACAAACAATTAGGGGAAGAATGTGTAAAAGCAGCTAAGCATTTAGAACCCCAGATCCCATTGAAAATCTGTATTGCCAACATTCTTCGAAACAGTTTTACTGGCTTCATTTGCTGTATCAAATAAGGCTGTGATATAATCTTGCAGAGTACCTCAGAAATAAAAATAATTTTGAATATTTTTTTTCAGGAAATCAATTTAAAAACCAGGAAAAACATTTAAGAGATCAGGTTCAGTTCAGTTCCAAAAATGTGTTACTTCATATTTCTGCTATTATTACTAAAGACTTCACAGAATTACACAGGCAGAACTGTAATCTAAATTAGGCTCCTCCATGAGAATGTTACAATTCAAAGTAACCCACTATTTATTATTTGGTTTTTTTTAATATGAATATTGATTAGCCTGTACACATCACAACAAACAGGTATGTATTAAAATCTCATAAGAAACAAAACTAAAAAAATAAATCTCAGTGACAAATCCACAGATGTTACAGAGTAATAGCTCTCCAAGGTGTAAGCGTATAACAAACTAAACTATAGTTGCCACACAAAAGAAAGGTACAGCTAAATATTGGTATTTCTTATGAATAGTTTAGATCTACTGTCATAATATGTTTTGATTAAAAAAGCCCAACATTATTTAAGAACAGAGAAAAGCCATTTTTAAAGTACTTCTCTATTTAGCAAAATAGACAATGCCAGTTTTCTGCTGCTGTGATTTTGTTTCAACTCTACTAAACATCAAGTAGATTGGATTCTCATGTTGGAAACCAGAATGCACCACTGTGAATAGAAATGCATTACTCTGTGAATAGGAATGAATTAGGTACAGTATATTGCCCTGTTGTCCTGTCATATTGCTGCTTTTCTAAATATGGTTCTTGTAAGAATTTACTATTAAATCTAGGACAACATTTTAAACAAAATTTACTGGAGTCTGTTAAATTTCATTATAAGTAATATTAGTTCTTTTTAACAGTGGAAATATGTTTGTTTTCCCTGAAAGTTACACCTAAAGCATTCACCAGTTTGGCTCGTGAATGAACCTTAGAAATGTTTTCTTTAAACAGTATTAGGTGGCATTAAAATCTGCAACTGAATTCTTAACTCTTTTTGAAATGTAGGATTTTTTTATGCAAAAGGTTATTACTAGGGTATTGCAGTGTTTCTTTTGAATTGGATATGTAGCTTTCAGGGTCTTTTAAAAATCCCATTCTAAATTCTTAATTCAGGAGCCGTCAGCACAGTTTCCAAATCTATTGTTGGAGCTATATTCTCTCTAAGAATATTTGAGACATCAGCTAAGTCTCTTTCACTACCTTGAAATCAAGCCTCATTAATATCTACTTTGCACTTAAAAATAAGCCTTCTTACGTATACTTCTTTATTTAATGGTATGGTCATGAAAAGAGCATTAAGAAATAGTTAATAGAATGCCCATGCCATGGAATTCTATCCAGAATGGCAAACTGTTTAAAGAGAAGTAATACTTTTTGGCAGGTGGCCTGTGGTGTTTTCTTCTCTGATCTGTATCTAGGCTATAGCCATGTTTATTCTGTTTCATTTTCCAGGAGTCTTTCCTGTGACCCAAATCTTCTAATAATGTATAGCAGCAGGGTAATACACTTACCATTCTACTTTGGTACTCTTTTATTAATGGACTGTACTTATGAGAAGATCTGTTATTGATTATTGTATATTGGCCCCAGTTCAGCTAAGTGCTTCAGCACATTTCTGCCTTTAAGTGGAAAAGCGTATTAAGTACTGTTAGAGTACTGACACAGTCAGATTGAGGTACAGTCCAAGAATCATACTAAAGTGCATTTTTTTTATAAATTAAAGAGTGAAAGTAGAAGGCAAACACATCACACTACATCCTGAGACAATCATTAGTCTTTTTTCTTACAAAATGTGTGAGTCTCATTAATTTAGGATCTCTCTACAATACCCTGTGCTACATGAACATACTCTATTGTAAGAAAGAATGAAGGAATTTACTTGTGGTACTGCATTTACATACAGTGTTGTGTATAAACTCTTGGTTGCATTTTCTTGGCTAAAGGTAAAAGTTGGCGCAGACTGGAGCAAGCCATTCAAGGGAATATTTTATTAGCTTTAACACTGAGTTGATAGTAACAATCTCGGTAGTTGCCGTAGTATTTATTTTTATATCATCCATTCCTACATTTTGTTTCATTGGTTTTTGTTACTATTTCTCACTGATAAGCAGACACCTACCTTCCACTTCCCCCGTTTCCCAGAACATTGCTTAATACTCATTGCCAAACCCACACAAAAATTTTCTTCTTGTACTTGATTAAATGCAGAGTGTGAAACTAATAATCCTAGTTTGGCAGGCCATTTTGAACAAATATTGGAGAAAAAGGTAGTGTGCTTCTCAGGGACATCATCATAATAATAATTTATCTTTTAACTTTTAAAATAATATATGGCATGTACTTGAGATGTAGGATGTTTTTGAGTGATCCTATCTTTGTAGAAGAGTACTTCAGATGTATAATGCCATAAATTCTGTAGAGACCATTTCTGTTACAGTAGTTGGCACAGCTGAAGTTGCACACAAGTTCAAAGCTCACCTGAAAATTTACCTTCAGATTTTAAGTCCTAGCATCAGGAATATCCTTCCCCTGTTTTGATGTTGAAGGCTAAAGACTATGTAGTAAGGACTCAACTCCTGTGACAGATCTTCTCTATTTCATGTATAAAAAAAAACAAAAAACAAAAAAAAAAAAACAACCAACCCCCCCCCCAAAAAAAACAACACCAAACCTTACCTCCATCTCAGAAACTGAACTGTGTTTGCTTATGCACTTAGACACACCAATGAACAGTATGAAATGCATAAAAGTTTATTTTTCTTCAAAACTGGAAAAAAAAGGACATTCTGTTGTTCAGTCACTGAACATCTCTGTTAATTATAAGCTTTGTTGCTTTTTCTTTATTGTCTTTGATTTTTATGGTATAGTATGTATTATCAGCACCATGGTAGCAGAATGCAGCACAAAGCATAGATTTACAAAGTGTCTAATCCTTCCAGTAACAGATCTGTTTCCCAAAAGTATTTTGAAACATATTTCTCTTAACGATCTTCAGTACATTTGTCTGAGGCCCTCTGTTAAAGACACAGAATCCCTGTGTGCTTTACAAGCTTTGAGTGTGACTTGTGGAATTCATTTTCCTTTGTGATACAGAATTGTGGAGTAACCTCTAGGGAGTCTGTATATAGAGGTGTCCTGGAGCATATTTAAATTGTGTTTTGGGTTTTTTTAGAAGATATTCCTTCCTTGTTTTCAATACAAAAAAAACCCAAAACCAACCAAAACCCCCAATTATTTCTTGAGTTTAAATGGAATTTCTCATATTTCAGTTTATGCCCATTGTCTCTTGTCCATTCACTTGTCCATTCATCTACCTTGTGTCTATCAAAATCAGGTGAATTAGGCAATTATAGTGATATATAGTTTTCTATATTTCAAGAATGCTGTAGAAAAAAAAATATTTTTTTTTTTTTTTTTACCACGGAGGAGAGGCAGAATGAAAACGTGGGTGGGTGGCAGTTGTTCAGGGAGAGTTTCCTTGTACCTGTGATGAGTGCATGGTATGTTACTGTAGTCACACCTCTTGTCTGTTTTGTTGCTATGGTTTTCAAACATAAAGAGGAATAGTGAAACATAAGAGGTTTAGACTGTGGGATATGTGATAGTCTTTAATCAAAAGTATCCAAACAGTGACTGGATATTAATAAGAAGCCTTTTTCTTTCATTTTCCTGAAAGGTATTTAAAGAAATACAAGGCTTTTCGTTTGCTGAAATTCTTTACATTGTTTGGGGACACACAAAAAAAACCCCAAACCCAAACAAACCAGTTTGACAGTGATCAGATATTCAGCATATGAAATGCATCAGAAGTTTGACTGATGACTTGAAACATCTAGAATGTGTACTGTGACCCATTATTCCTTTAATGTGATTTAGTGAAGCACGGTTTAGTTAGTGAATTGAAGATTCTGTATAAATTGCTACCACTAAGCTGAAAGCATGCTCAAGTGCAAAAATACATTGCAATGGGCTTTGGTACTTCCCAGCTTCAGTATCCAATCATCATTTATTTCATGGTAAAAAATAATTATAAGATTGGAAGATATTTATCTAAATATTAAATTAAAAGAGTCTGAAATCTCTCTTTATTCCCATTAGTCTACAACAAAACATAATACAGAAATAACAACTATATTTTCTTCCACATGTCTTTCAATATGTGAAACTTTTAAGTGTAATTCCCCAAAATGTAAATAGTGTATTATTAGTATAGGCTGGTAAAGAATTTATCTTTTATGAAGCAGATGGGATACTAGAGATGAGATTATTTGCCCCAAATAGTGCTTTAAAATTTCCAGTATTTTTGGGGGGAGTCATCTAAAAGGAGAGTCTCCTTGCTTGTCTCTGATAATTCACTCAAAGATGGGAACTCTAAAATGTGGATGTGCAAATTATCTGAGAATACCCATTTCCATTTTTTATTTCATTCAATTCAGATTGTGCATATTCAAATAAATTTAAAACAATCCTTTCTTTATGTAGAATAGTGAACAGAGAGTGTCAACATATTTTTCTGGAGTTGCACCCAACTTCCAAAATAGCCTATAGTTCCCAGTTGTCCAAATAGCGATGATGCTGTATTGTCTGTGAAGTGTGTGACTGAATCCCCAAGGTGCAAGCACCACAACATACCATTTTCTTTGGTGGTTTTTTTTAGAGTTATAACATATAGTAGATTAAAGAACTGTGGAAGCTCAGCAGAAAGCTTTGAATACTCATCTGCAAACCTAGCAGTGCTATGGCCAACATGGAAACATGACTGTCGAGTGACCACAGCAACACTTCAGAGCACCTTTAGAAGTGTTTGTCATGACAGCTATAGCTTGTGAATGAATTGCTGGTCTTGGTCTTCGGAGATTTGCTTCTTGCTACATTGCCTTGTTAGGTTTTACTCTTTTTCTGGGTTTGAAGGACTTTCTAGTCTGAAAGGCCCATCTCTACCCACTATCTTTACAGGCATTAATGGAGGGGGAGCTTGGACTTACTATCACTGAGGCTTGATTTAGGACCCATATATTTTATTTAGTCTTTATTTACCTGTTGTTTTGGATTGTAATGACTGTAATTGAAGAACCTAATTCCAAAAGAGGTTATTAAGTAAATAAATTAATCAAATTGCATTTCATGGTAATATAATCAAGATGATATTTCCCTAGTAAAGTATTATCATTTTATAAATAGTTCATGATCTCTGACTGTTTACATATATATTCATGAATATATTAACATTCAGGAAAAGTATTTCAACAGAATTCAGAAGTAGTCTATTTTCCATCTTCTTTGGGTTTTTTTGTTAAAAAAAAAAAAAGTGTAACATAACAATAACACACTATTTTATATACTTTTGACTTCCAGAAGACATGAATTCACCATAAACAGCTATAGAAAAATGAAACTATGTTCTTAAAAAAGCTTCTTTTGATATTATATATGCTGGTGTTTATATTTCACAACTCACTGAACATCCTGGGCTTCACTATCTTATGTAAAGAGAATAACAGATTATGAGTTCACTTACTACTGTTTCATTTTTTATGATCTCACAAACAAGCTCAGCAGTCTTCCTTCTTGTCCTCTATAAGCTGTGGTAACTAAATAAAACTAAGCTTGTAATTCATCCCATTGTATTTAAAATGTATTTAAAATTTAAAATATCTGTATTAGCCTTCTCTCTGACATACAATATAAGCAGAATAGAAGGTTGGGTAGTCTGTAAGCTACATCCTAATCATTAAAAAACAAACAAGAAAAGCAGAAATTCAGCAGTGGTTCTTCACCCCTATAATAAGAACAATTCATAATCTAATAAATTGACTGCTGACATGTTGAGAATAATTAAGCAATAAAAGCAATTGGTTATGGTGTACACTTTATGAGAAACCTTTTCAAATATAACTGAGTAGGTGTGTGTTGGCCTAGAGTAGTAATGGCATTCCTGGTCTGTCTTGGTTAAAATGACACAGTTGCACTAATTTTAATCTGACAAGAGGATATGGAGCTTCAGCTAGTATAAATCAGTACAGTTTCTCTAAAGTCACCAGGTGAATTTTACTGTAAACAATGCAGATAAGCATATACACCCACTGATGATTGTTCCCTAGTATCTGTTTTCCATAAACAAGGAGAACACAGCGCTGTTTGGAGAAATGGAAATCACAGTTTGGAAATGAGGTGCAGTTAGTATTGCCATTTGTTAATTACAATCTGTGTGAATGTCATCTTATTTTACACAGTGTTAGTAAGTAGACGTGCTTGATAGGTGTTGCTAGTAGTTTTTGTGCAAATCTTTCTTAGGTAGTTCATTCTTATATTTGGTATTTGACATAAACTAAGCTGCTAATCTTGACAGTGTACCGGAAGCTTGCCTTGGTGGATGGTCGCAGACTGGGTGAATCCTATTTCTGTCTTTTAGGCTTTCTATTTCTCTTCCTCTGCAGAACATCTAAACCTATCACTTGTCTTTACTAATTTAAAACTTATCTTTTAAAGAATAATCCAATATCAAGCTTCTGCATTATTTGAGGTTTGCTCCCACCTATGAACTCTGTTTTAGAAGTTTGAGGAGTCTGTCTGAGCATCCATCTATCTCTGGCACTGTACTGAGCATTGATCTCTTTTGCTACTACTTCAGTTCTAGGTGGATGCTAAACTGTTACTGATGCTAAAGGAAAAAAGTCAGTGTGGAACTTCCGTTTTAGAAAATCTCTGCTACAGACTGTGGCTGGGAAGGAGGTGGAAATGGAAGGAAGGAAGGAATACATCTAATTTGATATTCAAGTCATCTGGGGAATAGAATCACTCAGCTTGTTGAAATAAGACAGGGATTAAAACAAATGGATTGTATCCAAACTTGTCTCACTGAAGCAACCAGACATAAATAGGTTTTCAGAGGAAATGGTTAGCTCCATTCTGGAATTGAAGAACATAGCAGAATATGAGGACCTCTAGGCTTGCACAACCTCATACAATTCTTTAGGTTCTACAGGCAAATGAGTTTAAGCACTAATCCTGGGTTTACAAAAACCTGTATTAAAACATACATTGTGGAAGATCTGTGTGAAAATGTTGAGCAGAGACTCTTTCACTGTTCTTTATGTGAAAGATTTTCAGAATTTCAAATCAACTCTACTCAATTTTTATCTCAATTTTAATTCTTTCACTCTTTCCATAAGCAGCAGAGAAGGTAACCTGATTTCAAAGGCCCAGCTATCCAGAAATCTGAGTCCTGCTGAAGAGATGATATAAAATTAGGGCTTGTCTCCTGGATGGGAGAATAAATCAAGGATATTATAGCTAGCCTTTTGCCTTCTTTGAATAATGAAGAAAATTTAAAAAAAAAAACCAAACTAAACCCAAACAAAAAACCAAACAACACTGAATTTGTGAATTCATATTATTTCACCAGAGATAATGTAACGTGAAGTATTGTGGGTCAAATATTTAAAGATATCTAGGTATTTAAAATTATCCAAAAATACTTTCTGTTAAGTTTTCAAACTACATAGTTGGCTAAGCTCATGGAAAATCATGGAAATTGATAGCTGGGAGTTTTGAAAATCTTAGTTGCTGCTCATCTGGTAGCTGCCCAATACCTTAAAAGTGTGATCCTATCCTAATATTCAAAGAAGAAAAGTCTATTAAACAATCACTGATAGACTAAATTTTAAGTGAAAGCTTATTGTTTTCAAATACCTTTTTTTTCCATTTCAGTAGCTTTTTGTTGTAGACTTGTTTTCTTTATAGATGTCAAATTAAAATGCATCCTATTCCTGATAGTGTTACATTCGCAGAGAAATCTGGAGTTCAGATTTATTTTTATTTAAGGGCTTTTAGTTACTGCAGCAGTAGAAAAATTATTTTAAACTTGACCCAAAAACTAAAAAAAAACTGAGACAACGCACAAAAAAATCAACTTTGGGACATTTCCACAATGATTAGCAATCTGCGTAGCCCAAGTACTTCCCTCCACCCAATTCATACATCTTATGTGCTGTATCCTTGACATACTTTTAGTCTTTTAAAAGAAGCTGATGTGGAGTGAACATTCAATCCATTTTGCTATTACCTTTATGAAAGCTACAGTGCACCTTGAGAAGAGCATGCCTGACCCAATTTGATCTTTCATTTCTAACACCATAGCTTGCTGACTTTCTAAAGGATACTCAAGAAAGGCTTATTAGCAGATGTTATCACTGGAATCACCTTTTCTGAAATAAGGAATGACAGGACCATCTGTTCATTTGTTGCTTGATAACCTAAGCTTCCGTGTTGTCCTGGAAATCCTGCTGATAGATCTATCTCCATGTGGTCACACAGCATTGATCTGTTTGGAGTGGATTTTTGTGGAGCAGAACAGAAAAAAAAAGGAAAACAGAAATGCTATTTTAAAGAGCAGATAGCAAAGACTCCTGTACAGCATGGATAGAATTTTCAGTAGAACCTAAGTGAAATAGTACCACGAATCCCATTAACTTGAAATGAAGAACAATGAAGCAGTGAACCTGTCTGTACTTGAAGCTTATGGAAATTATATCTCATATTGGTTTCTATAGCTGAAGGATGTGTACACGACTGATTAGTGAAGAACTTAAATGCTGCTGATAAGTGTATAGAAAAACAAGCAGCAAAGGCTTAGAAATTCTCTGAAAATACAAAACAAATGATGAAATCTCTTTAGGGAAGTAATTGACCTTTTTAAATTATAAGCTCTAGAGTAGAAGGATTTAAGAGTACTAATTTGCAGTGAAGCAGGTGTGACAGCTTAACTGATAACTTTTTACAGATATGGTGTGTGAAGTCTAAGCAGTCTATAATGTTTCATAATAGAGATCTTAATAATCCACATCTATAAAAATTTAAGTGTGGTTTAAAATTACTATAATGGCATTTGTAGTTAACCAAATCTTCAGTGAATCCCATAGTCATTGATTATAGTTGTATACAGTTTTGACCAAAAAACAGTGACAAATTACATCTACTTGATACTATTTACATGTTTATGTCAATTTATTTGGTAAAGTACAAATTGATATAAAAGTAGCTTGTGAATGGAGGTGCTTTGTTGGATGTTACATGCTGAGGGAGCATATATATTGCCAATGAGGGAGTTAAGTGTGGGCTTTACCCTTTACTGAGTCAAGGAACTGTAGATTAATCAGTCAAGAGCAGGAAATGACACCTAGTCTAACACCACATCAGTTTCTCTGAGGAAGTGGAAAGGGAAATAAGAAAGAACTGAAATTTGGAGAGAAATCCCAGGTAATGTGTGGTGGAGAAAAGAGTATAGCAATTCAGCTGGAATCAGAGAAACAGTATCCTACGAGGTATAATATTGATATAAGCACATAAAGTGCAGATTTTCTTTCATTTGCTTGCTTACGCATTTTTAAAAATTTTACTGTATTATTTCATTATTATAAACAAAATAGAAGCTTATTTACATCCTGGTTTAGCTTTCTTAATGTCAATTCTGATGATTTAAAGGAGAAAAGAAGAAAGAGACAAAGAAAACCAAACTGTGTGATAAATTTATTAAATGGTGTAGGGGAACATGTGTACAGCCCCTCAACACATTTTCCAGGTTATTCAAAAAGTAACAAAATTCCATCAAAGTGAAGCTGCACAGACTGAGTTGGTGATGCATGAATCTGCATGGGAGGGCAGTGCCCCAGGGTTGGTATTTTAAGCAAGAAAGTGGGCTGGCAACATGGGGAGTATGTCTGAACCCTAGTTGTCCATGCAAGATATTTCACCAAAACAACTGCACAATATTGCTTTTTGGGCATTACAACTCATATTGGATTCCTTCACTAAATGGTGAGTTAGTACAAGAGAGTAGTTCAGAATGCTACTTGTAGCAGGGAAAAAAAGACTCTCTTAAGCTCTTTTATTCCTCTATTTGTACCAGACAGATGCTTAAATGATTGTGAGTGTAAGTCACTGAAGCTATATAGACATCGAGTAGTTGGGGATCTGACCGTGTGCATAGTTAGAACATGAAATGTATCCAAAATGTGAGACCTATGTTTTCAATTAATTATTTTACAGGTTAATTTGTAATGCTTGACCAAAAGAATGACTGCTTGGTCTGTTTATGAGTAATTAGTAGGATTAAGTCTTGTTTAAAAACGTTGCCTGAAAATACATGACAATATGCCTAGAGACTTGTCATGAAATTCCTAGGAAAAAACTAAGTCATTAGTCTAGGATTCTTCTCAATTGTCAGAGCAGGGGAGGTGGAGAGGAAGGAAATTCCTCTGCCCAACAGGAGTTTCTTTTCTGCCTGGGCTTTAAAATTGCACTGTAAATTCTGATTTGTTCTTTTGTTTACTGCAAGCTTTTTAAATCATCAGACTTAAGGAGACGACTAGCCAATGCATGCGAATAGCAGTATTCAAGTTAACTTACTGCAGAATATGCAGAGCTAATGAGCACCCCCCTTTTACAGGATACTGTGGGAAAGCAAAAAAATCATCATGAAATAAACAATTGTGAAACATTTTGTGTAAATATGCTACCTGCTATTTTTCTTTGAACAGTGAATCTCTAAAAATACACTAAATAGTTTTCATTAACTCCAGATATTATTATTGTATAACTATCCAGGCTGTCAGGTTTTATTTGTATGTTTTCATTTAAAGCATGTTCTCCGCCCTTTTTAAAAATCACGATTGGAAAAGTTGGTCCCTTTTTCCACTCTAGGGGCTAGGATACACTTGGGTTTGCGTTTTTTTGTTTGGTTTTGGGGTGGTTTTTTTTCTTAATTAAAAAACCTTTTTTGGAAGGAAGCCCTTTAAAAAAATGTGCAAGTTTCCCACATTTTGACAGTTTAGATATTTAGTTTGTACTTCACTTGTAACGAGTATTTGATAGCTATAAAGGTGATGAATGCAAGGGAAAAACTTTTAAGGAACTGATTTATTGTGTATGAACTGTATGGAATCTTTATACCATTCCACTTTTGATTTGCTAAGGTTAGGGAAACAAGCTTAAAGAAAAGCACACTGTCATTCTGCGAGTACTCCTATATCCACTTTGTATTACCACCAAGAAAACAAGAATTCTCATTTGTTACACGTTTAGATTATGTCATACTTAACAAGTATCTACTTGTGCAAAAATTTTCTGTCTTGTGCTCTTACTTCCATGATAAGAATTTTGGGTTGTTGGGTTTTGGTTGGGGTTTTTTGTTGGTTTTTTTTTTTTTTCCTCTGTTTAATTCAGACTCTGTGCTGTTTTGACTTGCCTGTGAATCATTGAGCTTAATGCACCTATTTCATCTTAAATTTTTGTGTCAGTGTCAGCTAATACCATTAGCTAAAAGTATGAGGAAATGTATAATGGATTTATTTGACGTCCTCCTTTAGAAAGGAGGAACAATATCTCAAAGAAGCAGCAGTTTTCATGTGCAACATTTGCTTCTCTGTAAACTTCTGACACTTGACTCCATAGTTTGGAGCTAGATTTAGCAGCAGTGGAGCAGGTAGGGAAATGAAAAGTATTTGTAGGAAAGAATAAGCTTTCATTAGGTTTCTATTTCAGAAATAACATTTGAAATATGTAGGAAAATCCCATTTGAATATTCGTAATTAAAATGTTCCTCTACTCATGTTGAAACAACTTTGTATGAAATTATGGTAATCTTCAGTAATACAAGTAACCAAGTTTGAAACAAAAATGAAGTTTTCCGAGTGACTTAGATGTGGTTTGTTTTTTGGTTTTGTTTTCCTGATTTTTTGTTTTCTCTGAGTTCAGGATGAAAAAATGTTTGATATGTCAAAATGTCAAAACTATTTCTTGTTAACCTTTATTTGGCAACATTATTAATAATCATCATTTCCAATGCTGAACATAAGATATGATGTGGATGAGAATAGTGTGGCAAACAACATTAAAGAAAGCTTTGTAACATAGCAACTACTTCCAGTTAAAATGATCTCTGCATATCCACTTTTCAGTTAATATGCTGTTACGCAAACTATCAGTGTGTAAATGGTTCCTCTAAACTGACCTAGAATTTTTAGTAAGATGTAAAGAACGTTAGGATAACTCCCTCCATTCAACCTCATGTTAAGGTTGAATGATTCCTACAGTTAGTAGGATAAAAGTGTACTGGCCATATATAGCCAGCAAAGCCTTGCCAAATGCCACCTGGCCTTTAATGTAGAACTGGGAATACGGGAATATATTTGCCAAACGTGTTTAGAGGAAGATGGCCAAGTCTCACAAAAACGATAGGTTGAGTTTTAGGTGTATTTACCTGTTACCTGTGTAACTGCGTTTTGCTATCCTGTCCCAGGGACGTCTGTAGTTCTCAGGCCAGGGTTGGGTCTCTGTGTAAATTTGTCTTTCAAGGTTTATATCAAAATGGCAGAGGTGATAGTTTGAAGGGGAAAGAGTGACACATTTATGTTATGTGCTGCTGTTTATTTGTCTGCAAATGTCAGAAAGGTACAGTCCTCCCTATGATATTACATTCTTATGATCTTTCCCACCAGATCAATGTCTGTATGCGTCCACGTGTTGCATGTTCCTGCTGTAACAGAGGGTACAGACAGATAATGGCAGGCAGTCAAATCCTCATGGTTTGCTTATTTGCTGCTCATTAGCTGGTAACTGACCATGCATGTGTTCCTAGCCCACCGAAGCTGCAAAGCAGAAACTGTTCATGTATATGGTCTTCAGCATAAATTCAAGCCTTTCAGTTTTGCTTTGAGCCATGTGAACGTGGTTTAATGGAGCCCAAAATGCATGTTAGAAATACATTGTTCCATCACGTCTGTGTGTTCACAGATAGGTTTTTGGTTTGTGCCCCTAAGCTTCCCTACTATTGGTTTTATGTCATAAGCCCTCCATGGACCAAAAGACATATAATTCATATAAACAAGAAGGGGATGATGTTTAAGAGTAATAAACTCAGAAGTAGTTTGTGTTTTGATAAAGTAAACCTGCCGTGGTTTATATTAGAGGAAAACGGTTCTCTTTTTTGACAGATTAGTAGGTGAATGCCTTTCACTCAAAACCTGGCATATTTTTCTTTCTGCACATTGACTTTACCCATGCAGTATGTTTTTTTTTCTGTCATCATTCTGCACAGCTTTGCTCATTTCTGTACAGGTTGTTTCCCATATTGCTGCTTGTCAACCCTTTTTTTTTTTTTTTTTTTTGCTTTTCCTGTTGTATCTAACTTCATTTTGTCTCATCACATAATTGGAGCAGAAGCCCTTCGATGTAGACCATTTTTGTGGAATTTGAAGAAAAAGCAATGGTGAAACGGTCAGTGGGTCTGAGAGAGTCTTTCCAATGAATAGTGAACTCACCAAAAATGGCTATTTTAAACAATCAAAAATTTCGGATGAGTCTGGTAAAATTGTTTCAATTGGAGAAAAGGAAGTTCTTCTCAGTGCTGTGCTCCAAGGTAGACTTTGAGGATAAATTCCTGTAGCCTCTAGCATCACTACCTTCAGGAAGGAGCTTTGTGTTTAATCCTTCTTTCTGCTTTAGCTTCCTGAGAAGAGAGGGGTTGTACATTTGTGCCTTTGTAGCCTCTTTGCAAAATGGAGACAATTTTGGATTTTTTTGCCCCATATCTTTCATATTTGTCTATTCAGTTAGTGAGAACTTTTTATTCTAGAGAATAGTTTTGTGTGCATGTATGGCATCTAGCAGAATGGCGTACCTATCTAGCAGTGCTAGAGCTTTTAGTTGCCACTTTATTTGTAACACAGCTTTTTGTGCCTCCAGCTGTGTAAGTGCTGACATTGTAAAAATAGTGAATGCTGTTGTTACCTGTAGAATTTTTTTACCAAAATGTTTTGAGGAAAATCTGCCCTTGTTCATACAGGAGTTCTGTTAGGTGACTCAGGTATATACCCGCAGCTTTGTCCATCTGAGCTATTGGATTCCTTAACAGTCTCAAAACCAGGGCAGTAAGTATCTTACTGAATTTAGGAAAAAGCATTTACTTTTTAATTACTTCTGTGAATCACTAAACCCAATCAAAAATCCTATTCTCTGCAATATCTTTAACCACAGGCTAAAAACACATGGCAATTTTGTCTTCAGGATTAGAAATGAGCAATGTTCATAATTTGTTATCTCATAAGAAAATTTATTCAGTATGAAATCATACCAAACAGTTTTGGTTATGTTATTTGCCCATTGTTTTCAAAAGCACACATTAACTCACAAATCATTTTAAAGCCTGTAAGTTGTGCTGTTAATTGAGTGGATATTAAAAAAGGAGTTAATGCCTTTTTTTCTCAACAAACTGAATGGCTTTACTTTCCCTTCCTTTGTTATAAATAGCAGACGCCATAAATTCAGTGTTTGGCTGTGGAACAGTGCCTATCGAATATAGAATTACAGCACACAGCAAAGGGGAAGAAGACTTCGGAATAATTTTCTTGCTTTTCGCATTTAATTTTTCAGTTGGTGCTTTAAAAGGCATCTCAGACAGTAGGTATTCTCAAGGGCTTGTTGGGTTCCTCTGCTGGTTTAATAGTGATCGTGACACTTGTAGAAGTGCGGCACTGAGAGAATTAGTGAACTCATCAGACGGAAGGATGGAATGATCAATTATTCACCACACGCCATCAACTACAAGAAGCATGACTGCTGCCTGTCTCTCTCCTTTTCTTTCTTCTGCACACACACACTCAGCTTACGCTATTTGTGCAATTACATTATTTTCATTCAAACAATCTCTAGAGAAACCTGTTTATTTGAGTATGCTGGAACATTCATCATTAGGGTATTGCATCAAGTGCCCTTGACATTCACTGCTCTGTACCTCCCGCATCTTCCTCTTTAATTATTTTAATACTTGGGATAAATAAAACAACAGAAAGATCTGGGTGATTTACCTAGAAAGAACAGAATTCATAGAGATAGTTATTTTGTAATTTGATCACTCATGGATTATTTTTGGACTATGTTACTTCCTTTCTCCTTAAACTTTTGCATGTGACCCTGATTTCAAGGGGAGGAGTCTAACAGGCTTCAGCTTTTCACATGTAAGCAAGATTTTTGTTCTGCATCTCTAAATATTCATAATGCACACAAAGGAAGATTACTAATTTTTAATTCACTTTGAAATGTTATTAAGAGTATTTTTTCAAAACTCAGAAGTTGCAACAAAAACCTCATTAATCCTTGAACATTGATTTACATGCTAGAGGGATATTAGAGTTAAAATAACACATATGCTCTTTTCATCTAAACATTCAAGATTGCAGCATCTTTGTAATCATTTTACTTTTTGTTAAGTTTGATTATTGTAAAATTGCACTAGCATATTTAAAAAGTGCATTGGTCTGAAAAACAATAAATCACTGTTGCAAAGAGCTTATAGATTATGCCAAAGTGATATTTTTCATACGTAGCTTCAAAATAAGAGACAAGAACAGTTGCTGGAACTTACAGCTGAAAAAAAGCTGAAGCCAGAGTCAGAGTGTGGAATTTATTCTTCTTCTCTTGGTCATATACAACAATGGTTTTTTAAGTCTTTATCATATACTGAGTCCTTTATGAGTCCATGAGTCGATAGGGTGGAATATTTCAGCTGTTGATGAGAACACCATGGAGCAGCAGTCCTGTAGAAAGAGAAGTGCAGGAGATGCCATCATGATGAGTTTAACAGAAGAATTTGAAAAGCAAAACTTCAAACTTCTAGCTTGCTGTAACAATACATATATCTTTAAACCTTTGTTACTAACGCTCATTGTGTAAACTTGTATTTTCCTTTGTATTGTTATGTTCCATGTGGTGTGCAAGTATCTAACATCTTTTGTGTGTAAATTTACGCAGTGTGTGACAACTGCACATACAGGATTCAGCCATGCCACACTGTATGCTCCCCACACAGCCATGCACTGTACATATTTTCAGCTGTCACTGTGCTCCTTGCCTCACCGAGAAGCCTTTAAGTTTTTTATGCTTCAGCTTTAAACTCTTATTGTCCAATTTGCTTTTACACAGTTGTATTCTGTCTTATATTCATGTGCTCATGACAGATGTGCAGAAAATGCAGCCTGGGAGCAGCTGTACAGAATGCCATCTATGCTGTTATCCTGGTACATGTGTGTGTCTGCAGGTAGGAGAGAAAAAAGGATGACTGTGGAATGGTTCCAAGCCTAGTAGCACAAAGCTACTGAACTTGATTAACCTCAAACTCTCTCAGTAGCTAAGAGAGAAGGCTTAAGTGGAGTATCTTAGGTAGAGATTGTATTCTGTACTTATATTGAATATGGGAATCAGATACAACATAGGCGCATGCATGACCTTCCCTAAAATGAAAGATGTAAAGACCTGTTAGATCTAAAGAGTCAATACAGAAAGAAGTGCTTAAAAGAGCTGTTTCAGAGTCTAGTGTTTACCCTGCAAAAAATTAAGCTGGCAACTGCTGATCTTTTCTGAAATGGTGGTAAAGTGGACATGCTTAGTTCTCATTGGCTTGACTTTAACACCGGGAGGAAATGCGTCTGGGTTTTTTTGGTTGGTTTGGTTTTTGTTTGTTTGGTTGTTTTTTTATTTCCCCTCCCTGTCAACTGGAAGGAATGTCTTAGTTTTACTTACCTTTTTTTCAACCCATGTTCTTTCTCAGAGTTTTTGTATGTTTTATTTAATTATTTAAATATTATATCTGAAATCTGAATACCAAAAAACCAAACTGTTTTTAAGTTATCCATTTATATTAAAGTCTAAAACTAAAAAGAATTACTTGCAATGTTAGGAGTTGCACGTTCCTTGTGCATGTACTTCAGCCAGTTTGCTTTAAGGGTCTGTTTATGTAGCAAAGCTATCACAGTTGCGTATCATACCGTAACAACTGTGGATTAGAACACTGGCCACATTTGGCCTGTAACTGTCAACCAATGACAAGATTCCAAAATAGGAATAATGAGAGTGATCTTAATTCAATAAATACATCCTAACATCTCTTTTGAGGTATTTAATCAAGCTTATTTGTAAAAACAGTATAAAAACTTTGAATTAATATTCCCATGAAGTCTCAGAAGCCATGTAATTTAGAGTACAACTGGTAGAGTCTGGTTATAATGAGGTCCAAAAGCAGTGTCTTCTGGGGGTACCAAATATGCTGTGATTAAAAACTGGCAAAGAGCATCATTTATTTCCATTTTGTACATTAGGTCAGGGAAACATAAAACAAGTGTCTTGACAGGAAATCTGTTGTGAAACTAGAGAATAAAGTACTATCCTGCTTACTCGCAGGCCCATGCCTTCAGCTGTAGAGCAGGCCCATGCCTTCTGTTGATGTCAGAGACAAATCTTGAATTGACTTAAAAATATGCCATATATTTTCTGTAACGTTTGTTTGAAGGCTAACTGGGAATGAGTAGAGAGGAGTGTATATCTCTGTCATCACTTCTCTCATCAACGTATTGCATACACTGCTGTATGCTGTCCCTGATTCTATGTTAGATTAATTTCTAGTATTTGCTGATAGCTCTGTGGTTTCCACAACAGAGTGAAATGTAGATATTAACATAAAATGTTCATTGTGTGGTAATGTTCTTAGGAGCCCTGACAGGTTATTACAGCTTATGACTGTTATTAACAGTATTAGTTTAAAAAGCAAAGATGTCAGCGTTTGTATTTGTCAGTAGATGCCTGTCGTGGTTTAACCCCAGCCAGCAGCTAAGCACCACGCAGCCGCTCACTCACTCCCCCCCATCCAGTGGGATGGGGGAGAAAATTGGGAAAAGAAGTAAGACTCATGGGTTGAGATAAGAACGGTTTAATAGAACAGAAAAGCAGAAACTAATAATGATAACACTAAAAAAAAGACAACAGTAGTAATAAAAGGATTGGAATGTACAAATGATGCGCAGGGCAATTGCTCACCACCCGCCGACCAACACCCCGCCGGTCCCCGAGCGGTGATCCCCTGCCCCAATTCCCAGTTCCTATACTGGATGGGACGTCCCATGGTCTGGAATACCCTGTTGGCCAGTTTGGGTCAGGTGCCCTTGTTGTGTCCTGTGCCAACTTCTTGTGCCCCTCCAGCTTTCTTGCTGGCTGGGCATCAGAAGCTGAAAAATCCTTGACTTTAGTCTAAACGCTACTTAGCAACAACTGAAAACTGATACCAGTGTTATCAACATTCTTTGCATACTGAACTCAAAACATAGCACTGTACCAGCTACTAGGAAGACAATTAACTCTATACCAGCTGAAACCAGGACAATGCCATACTTAGCAAGAGATGTCAGGGATAAATTTATTTCTGATCCTTGATTTGTATGGATCAGTAACTGTTGCTGTAAAATGCCCCAGGTAATATTTACAATACAGAGAAATAAAGAAAAGTATTGGGATGCTACTGCATATGAATTGCAGAATTTCCTTGGTAAAGAGTACTTAATGGGTCACAACAGTAAGCTCTATTCTGTTAACTATCATAGTCATCAGTAGGTGATACTTTTGTTCTCCTTTGCTTCTCCTCTGAACTGCTGAAACAAGAATTTGTCATGTAACACTAACATTGAACGTGTTAAAACTAATCTAATTAGTTTTCGTCTGAAAAAAATATGTTTTAGAAGCTGTTCTCCAGGTTTACACTACCCCTTAGAGATAAACGAGAAGGCTCAGTACAGCTTAACAAAAATATGTTCTGACGTAATTTCCTTCTTAAGAATGCACAAGATTTTTGTCTTTAACTCTATCCCTTACGCCTTCTCTACTGATGTCAGGGGAATTTGAATATTCAGTGATGCTAATTTGTATTGGTATTATTGACTGCTTTACAAATTCTGTAAGCTGTATTTTAAAAACTAGTGTCAGCCAGGAAACTTTTTAACCATTTCAGGATTTGTAAGAAAAAAACATCGTAGTAAAATGTACATATTTTACTGAAAGAGAGCTGGCAAGAGAGGGAAAGATTTATACTAAAGCAGCACAACTTCAAGTAGGAGTGGGGCTCAGTACTGCTGGCTAGGCAGGACCAACACCATGTGGACTTTCTCATGCTAGAGATACGGTTTTAAAATAATTAGGAATGTTAAAGTGGAGATGATAATCTTTGGATGTGGAAATGTTTTGGAAACATGAAAAATGAAACCATTATGCTGTAAATCCTTTTGGTGCTATCATAGCGACTAGGAAAACCTAAGTGAAAATATGTTTAGTTTGCTTCCATATTTAACCCCAATTACCCTTTGCAGGGGAATTGTTTTTAACATTCAATTCCTCATCTCACTTTTTATCTTCTGTAGGTCTTATTTTCCCCCACTACATAAATTGCAGCAGGTGCACAGAATTGAAGACATTACAATTAAATGTAATCAAATATTTTAGGCACTAATGAACAGCTCCAGGAAAACAAGTCAAAAGGGAAAAAAAAAAAAAAAGAAGAAGAAGAAAAAAAAGCCTTTAAGTGAGTGGATTTTCAAACACCCAAGGCACCATAGGGCCAATTAAGGGAGTCAGACACCAGGACACATACTGGCATTAATTATCTTTGAGTTCAGGGAAATAAAAAATAAAAGCAACAATTATCATAATAAATTTCCACACACTGCTTGTAAGTTGTGCTAATCTACAGCACACCTGGGTTTCCGAGATTTAAGGCATCAAAGTGAATACTTAATCAGTTAGTAATGACCTCACATAGAGGCTCATGGGATATGCTGCTTTACTGTGATCTGCCAATCAGGCAGAGGCTAAAACCCATGTCCAGCCGCCACTGCAGCGTTACTCTGTACAGCTCAGAAGTACAGCACTACAGACCGTACGCAAACTAGAAACTAGTACTAGTCCATGCTATTAAGGATATAATTTCTCCCTCCCTCCTCTCTCTCGCTCTCATTTTATTATACACGTAATGAAAATTTTCACAATGGGAGTATCAGTCTCAATCTAGTCTAAATACCTGTGGGTCTCTAATTCTCCTTTCTCTAAACTAAGAAGGAATCAAACTAAAAGAACAAATATTTCATGTATGTCATAAGAGTCTCTTGAAATGTGTAGATGGAAGAAAAAACAGGATATGTACTGAGCTAGAGGAAAATTTTTTTCAAAGGTATTAAAAAATTGATCTTTCTCTGACTGATGCTTGAACCAGCTGCAAGCTATTCTCACTGAAAATATAGGAAAATGGGGTAATGTGTTTAGGGCTGCTGGTTTTATTTCAGCACTAGGTATAATTAGTGTCTGTAATGGTTTTCTTTGAAGCATTGTCTGGGTGTTTGGTTGCATCTGCAGGGTAAGTGTCAATCGTTGCAACCTCCATACAACATGTACTAGAAAAAAAAAGGCCCTAGATGAACAAGATGAGTTTTAAATTTGCCAGTTGTGGTTTTTTTAAGACTTACTAGTCTTGATTATTCTAGGTTGAACAAGGAAAAATATTGTGATTTCTTCATCCATTATTTCCTTTCCCTCCCTATCTGCTAATTACATTTTCATGCTTGTAATAGAAGTCCTTTGGGACATTCCTTATATTTGGAAGCTATTTTGCACAGCGCAGATCACCAAGAGTAACTACTTAAGAGGAATGGGCCAGTGAAAATGAGCTACAGCCCCTTCCCCAATAGTGGCATGTTACAACATGGGCCAAAAGTAAATTGTGTGTGGTATATAAGATTAAAGAAGATATTTTCAACAGATGAACTGAAAGAAAATATAGTTATTAAAGTAGCTATATCACAGAAGGAACTAGGGCCTAATTACAGTGTAGTACTTAGTTTTGAGACAGTCAAAGCACAAAACACAGTTGGACTGTGTCTAACACCACAGAACACGCTGTCAACATGCTAGTTGATGTATTGGCAAGGCAATTTAAGAGTACAGGTAATGCAGTATTCTGTGGAGTTCAGAAAGGTTTCAGCCAAATTTGGCAACTGGCCAATGAAGGGCCAGATGGAACTTAATATTCAGATCTTTGTGGAATTTGCTTCATCTTTAAAACTGTTTTCTTTAGAAAATCTTGAAGTATTTTGCTCTTCTGTTTCCAAGATTAAGCATTTTGAGTTCTCACTTTGAAAAGGTATTTTTATATTCAAAAATTAAAAGTAACTTAAAAGAACTGAGAAGGTAAATGCCTGAAAATAAAACATGTTTCAGTCTGAAAGATGTAACTTGGAAAGAAGTATGGTTTTTGGTTTAGTTTGACCAAGCTGGCTTTGATGATCAATTCGAGACACATATTTTGAAGCCATCCAAAGAGGCATTGGATGGATTTGCAATATGAAACAAATTTACAGTTTGGCTTTGGATTAAATTGGTGTTGAAAAATGGTTGTCATTCTGTAATTATATAACTTCAAGGTAGAAATTATTATTTTCATTTTTGTCAGTGTACCAGTTCTTCTGAAAACCTACAGTGTGTCACCTAGAAAAGTAATACACTTATATTCAAGCAGGAGAAAAAAAAAAAACAAACCTTATAAAATTCAGGAGGGAAAATAAAACAAAACTGTTATGTAGTCAGCTAAGAAATATTTCATTCCTTATGTTGCCAGTATTTCCCCTCTTGGTGGCTAGGCCACAGAGACAGATTCTTACATTTCCTGTACCCTTAGCTTCTGAAGCAAGACAGTTCAGATTGCAATGGCACATTCTTCAGTAGTTAATATAATTAATATAAGGTTTATTTTCTGAAACTGTGGTTTGTATTGTTCTTGCAGCTGTTCTTGCCTGGTTTTTCTTTTTTTTTCTTTCTTTTTTTTTTTTTTTTTTTTTTACTAAATACAAAGAGGCATTGTTGTCTTTTATCTTTTCTAATAGGGACTGGTTTACATACTTGTATGGATAGCTACAAACACATTCAAATATCTTTTATCAGACCTGCTAATTTTCATCTGCTATTGTCCCCTCCTGTTCTTTTTTCATGGTATTTTTTTCTGATACGTTACTGTCAGCCTGCACGTATGTATTTCTTATTATACTTAAAGCAGTGTAAATTATTTACAAGTACTGCAAAGGACGGAGGTATATTCTTCATGGCATGAGTGATTCCCAACCACAACCCCCTCCCCCATCATGTGGTAATATAGTTATGATACAGATTTTGATTCTTTATAACACAGTGAGGATTTTTTTAATCTCACGATGTAGCTATTTTAGGGGATTCTTTCACAAACTGAATGAAATCTGAAAGAAGCAAGAAAATATTTTTGCTTTGTTTATATTGTTGGTTGTAAAAACATTAACTTCTGGATTAACTGAATTACTAGCTAACTGAAATTATTACTTCAAAGAAATGTTTAAAGCTCTTTTTTTGCTATTTCATATTACTAAATTACTAATAGTGATACAGCATTGTGTGTCATTATTCTTAACTATTAATTTTAGTAGTGCATGACTGTGGTTTGAGGGTCCTGTCAGAATGGTCTCTGAAATTGATTGGACCAATCAATGTATCCATATCCATAAGAAAGAGCAATTGCTGAATGCAGAATTCTGAGAGGTAAGACCTTCATTTTGCATAGACAAACTTGTTCTGGTCTATATAATGCCAAGGCAGGTCATTCAGGTACTAACAGATTCTAATTGCCACTATTTCAAGTTACAATATATTTGCCTTCAATAAGGTGGTGCTTAATGAATGAAATTAAGAAAAAGTAAGCAAATTGCTTCCAGTCTCATCCTTCTAATCAACTACTGATTGATCAGTATACATGCGAGATAAACATCTCCTATTTTTAGGAAATATATTTACAAGAAATTTTGATACATTGTGTATCAAACCATCTCATTATTAAGAACAGAACAATTGTGTTTTTTCAGTGGCTTTTCTTTTAGACTTGATTTAAGATATGGACAACACAATTTCAAATCTAAATGGTAAAATATTCATGATACTGGTACAAGCCCAAAATTAAGGATTTTTTTACCACTGTGTGGTAAAATACAGTAGTTAATTTTTTTTGTTACTACTGTGCTCTGAATGGCACTGCTCATCGTATATTCTCTTAGGCACACTTGAAAATATTTCAGATTCCTATAAGTTAGTGCCTAGGGCAACTCCAGTGGGAAGAATTTGAGGTTTTAAAACCTCTGACATGAGGAAGGAAACAAAACCCAGTCTTCTCTGTCTCACCTTAGATGAGTATTTGAACTGCAAATAGAGAGAGCAATCATTTTTAAAGGAAAGTGTAGCCTGCTTAGTGTTTTCAAGACACTTTCTGCAAAACCTGGCTTCAAGCTGTGATCTAAAAGGGAGGAAAAAACTACCAAGTAGTATTTAGTGTGAGCTAAAGCCAGGTGATAAGATTTACAGGAATACTGTGAACGAAATATTTATAGAAGGAACCAAGCCTTACCTACTTATTCAACATGCATTCTTACCTGGGTCTCTGCTCAGGGTGTGAGATTTTGGGATACTTTGATAATTCTGAATGATGTAAGAATTCATTGTGATCTTTTCTTAAAGCACCCATCTGTAGGAAACACATGGGACAGCATTCAAATAAACGTAAATTTTACTAGCTTAATGTCAGCTAAATAATTGTGTTTTCATTTGCTGTCTGTGACTAATTCTTTCATTTATTTTAATTTAAAGAAATTTTATTTAAAAGGTTTCAGATCTTTATAAAACCTTTAAAAAAATTGAAATCTGGGCCCCACAGCTTTAAACACGATATACTACTATGCCTCAGATGTATATTTTAAAATGTGTGTATAGCATGTCCTTTTCATAATATAAGAAACATCTGCTGCTTTTTTTGTGCATGTATTTTAAAGAATTTAAAAGCTAATCATTTTTCCAAAATTATTATAGAATCCAATTATTTTGCAAACTGGTACATAGCATTTTATTTCCAAAACATTTGCTTTATATCTTAATAATTCCTAATATGAAACTTCCATGCATTTAATTTGGAAGCTTCCCAATCTCTAAAATGGCTTTTCAGACAGATCAGTGTGAAGGAGACAACGTGCACCAACATGATCAGCATGTGAGTTGCCCTGTCTGTGGATCTCTCCTAAAGAACAGAAAGACATTGGATAGCTTCTCTGGACTTCTGAAATGTTTGGAGGAAAAATTCCTTAGGAAAGAGTGTGTCTTCACAAGCAAAAAGAAATAAAACAGGAAGAGGATTCAGCCTTGTTTTATTCTGTAGTACATTGAGTCTAGAATGCTTCCAAACATTCCCAGTTCCTGTTAACAAGACTCACGTTTATGCCCATCCTTTAACTACACTTCAGTATTATGTTAGGTAATTTCTTCAGGTTTAACAAAGTTTTAATTATATTTTATAAAATCTCTGCATTGCTTCTAAAGAACATCACTCGTGTGGATGTTTTAAAATAAGAGCACAAAGGTTAAACTGAAATGTTCAAATTTTGAAAGGATCGTTTTGAGTTTTCCTCTGCTTTTTCTTAAGCTTAAAAAAATTAAAATGTAGATTTTGTGTTGGCACAAGAATGAGGCCTAGCTCTAGCCCTCATCTCCCTGTTGTAAGATGTTAGCATGGTAAATAATATTGAACTTAGCAAAATATTCTAAAATTAACTGAGCAGTTATTAAAATTCATATCTTTGATCTTGTCCACTTCACATCAAGACTCAGAATGAATATTTAAGTAGGGTTTGTACTTGTATGTGAGGCTCTGTTTTCTTTCTTTCCTATGCACTCTGATTAAAAAAAGAACCACCACCTCCACCACCAGTTACGATTATAGGTATGTTAATTCTTACCCTGTCTCCTAGAGACACATTTTTTGCAGTTCCACACCACCTCTGCAACTCATTATCAAATAAAAGCCCATAAGCTCTTTATATGCAGGTCTAAGATTATGATCACTGTTTTATTGTTGATAGCATTAATGTTTGAGTGCTGGTATTGATAGATATGATGTTGCTGAGGATTTTCTGTAGAGAAATCTTTATTAATAGTGTATCCAAATATAATGAAAAATCATGAACTTTCTCATGCTGTTTGCTTTCATCTAGATTTCTGCAAAGCTTAAGCAAATTTTTATGCCCAAGCAGAGTTGTTCAGATCAGACTTGTTCCAAGAGTGAAGTAGCAACTCAGGAAGGGGACCTTTTCACTTAATGATGAACTCTGTGTTGTGTGTCCGCACTCCCTCACCCCCTGCCTCCCAAGCTCTTTGGCATATACTTTTTTTTAATACAATGCTACCACATCTTGGTAGCATTTGGGGCCCATGCACTGCATGGGCCCAACTTAAATGCCTCTATACAAATGCACGTAAGCATGGGGAATAAACAAGAGGAGTTAGAGACATGCACACGCCTGCAGGGCTATGATCTTATTGGCATCACAGAGACGTGGTGGGATGGCTCCTATGACTGGAGTGTTGAAATGGAAGGGTACGGGCTCTTTAGGAAGGACAGGCAGGGGAGACAAGGAGGGGGTGTCACCCTCTATGTCAATAACCAGCTGGAGTGCATGGAGCTCCGCCTGGGGATGGATGAGGAGCCAACAGAGAGCTTATGGGTCAGGATTAAAGGGAGGGCAGGGGCAGGTGACATTAGAGTGGGGGTCTGCTACAGGCCACCCAACCAGGAAGACTGAGTGGATAAGGTCCTCTATAGACAGATAGGAGCAGCCTCACGTTCGCAAGCCCTGGTCCTCATGGGGACTTCAACCACCCTAGTATCTGTTGGAGGGACAACACAGCAGGGCATAAGCAATCCAGGAGGTTCCTGGAATGTGTTGATGACAACCTCCTTCTCCAAGTGAGGAGAGGAGCCAATGAGGAGAGGTGCTATGCTGGACCTTGTTCTCGCCAACAAGGAGGGGCTGGTGGGGAATGAGAAGCTCAAGGTCAGCCTTGGCTGCAGTGACCATGAAATGGCAGAGTTCAAGGTCCTTAGGGCAGCAAGGAGGGCGTACAGCAAGCTCATTACCGTGGACTTCAGGAGAGCAGGCTTTGGCCTCTTCAGGGATCTGCTTGGCAGAGTACCATAGGATACAGCCCTGGAGGGAAGAGGGGCCCAAGAAAGTTGGTTGATATTCAACTATCACCTCCTCCAAGCTCAGGAGCGATTCATCCCAACAAAGAGGAAGTCAGGCAAAAATGCCAGGAGGCCTGTGTGGATGAACAAGGAGCTCCTGGACAAACTCAAACACAAAAAGGAAGCCTACAGAGGGTGGAAGCAAGGACAGGTAGCCTTGGAGGAATACAGAGAAATTGTCCGAGTGGCCAGGGATCAGGTTAGGAAAGCCAAAGCCCTGACAGAATTAAATCTGGCCAGGGACACCAAGGGCAACAAGAAAAGCTTCTGTAGGTACATCAGTGATAAAAGGAAGACTAGGGTAAACGTGGGCTGTCTCTGGAAGGAAGCAGGGGACCTGGTTACCCAGGACATGGAGAAGGCTGAAGTACTCAATGACTTTTTGCCTCAGTCTTCATCGGTAAGTGCTCCAGCCACACCGCCCAAGGCACAGAAGGCAAAGGCAGGGACCGGGAGAATGAAGAACTGCTGACAGTAGGAGAAGATCAGGACGGAGGCCGTCTAAGGAACCTGAAGGTGCACAAGTCCATGGGACCTGATGAAATGCATCTGTGGGTCCTGAGAGAACTGGTGGATGAAGTGGCTGAGCCACTCTCCATCCTGTTTGAGAAGTTGTGGCAGTCCGGGGAAGTTCCCACTGTCTGGAAAAGGGAAAACATAACCCCCTTTTTTTAAAGGGAACTACAGGCTAGTCAGCCTCACCTCTGCACCCAGCAAGACCATGGAGCAGATCCTCCCGGAAACTGTGCAAAGGCACATGGAAAATAAGGAGGTGATTGGTGACAGCCAGAATGGCTTCACTAAGGGCAAATCGTGCCTTACAAATGCAGGGTTGCATCAGAAGCAATGTGACCAGTAGGTCAGGGGAGGTTATTCTCCCCCTCTAGTCTGCTCTCATGAGACCCCACCTGCAGTACTGTGTTCAGCTCTGGGGTCCCCAACATGAGGACATGGACCTGTGGGAGTGGGTCCAGAGGAGGGCGATGAAGATGACCAGAGGGCTGGAGCACCTCTCCTATGAGGACAGGCTGAGAGAGTTGGGGTTGTTCAGCCTGGAGAAGAGAAGGCTCTGGGGACACCTTATAGCAGCCTGCCAGTACCTAAAGGGGGTCTTACAAGAAAGTCAGAGAGAGACTTCTTACAAGGGCACGTAGTGATAGGACAAGGGGTAATGGCTTTAAACTGAAAGAGGGTAGATTTAGATTAGATGTAAGGAAGAAATTCTTTACTGTGAGGGTGGTGAGGTACTGGAACAGGTTGCCCAGGGAGGCTGTGGATGCCCCATGGCTGGCAGTGTTGTAGGCCAGGTTGGATGGGGCTTTGGGCAACCTGGTCTAGTGGAAGGTGTCCCTGCTCATGGCAGGGGGGGTGGAACTAGATGACCTTTAAAGGTACCTTCGAACGCAAACGGTTCTATGATTCTATGATCTTGACTGGTGTTTTCACTATGGATCTTTGCTTTAACAAGAACCTGTTTGAGAATGAAGGTCCTTTTCTTCCCATCAAAAACTACCAGTGATAGAGCTAGAGGCTGACATTTGAGGAGTGCTCTAATAATGAAATGAATTAAGGTGGTTTTCCCCTAAGATGTTTCAGTGCATGCATGTGTATATTACAAGCATTGGGTTTGTTTGCGTTAAAGGTCTTATAAGCTCTCTCTGCTCAGAACCTTCTTAGTAGTTAAGTTTTATGAACTTTAATTTTCGTTTTTTAAAACTGGCTGTAGTCTTTGAAAGCAAGGATGTGACCAATTAACCCCTGCGGCTGCAATTATTTTTTCTGTGTGATTTACAAGTTCTTTATATTCAGAAGTTATTGGCCTATTCTGGGGATCAAAATAAGGTGAAGTGCATCCCTGTTTGAAGGCAACCACAGGCTTGAACAACATTAAAGAAATGAAGGCTGGGGGGAAGGGGAGGTGTACAATGCAACACAGTATTGTCTTCCCCCGTAACTTTTAAAAATAGCTATTAACTAAAAAAACTAACTAAAAAAAAAAAGTATGCTTGCTGGAATCATGCTGTACCTCTTATTTCCTTGCTGAAAGAGAGCTTTTTTAAAAAAATTCACAATACTGAGAATGCTTCTGATCATTCCTTTAATGTACACTACTTAGGGTTTAATGGGGAATCTGAATAAAGGATATTGTGTATGTGAATTAGACTTTCTATCTGAAGACATCTTGAAACTTATGCAGGCCTGAACTCTGTATCCATAGAATTGCATACGTAATAAATTGTATGCAAAACTAATTCCTGCACTCAGTATAACATTCTAACCATTAGACCAAATAGGATTTTTGAAGCAACAATGAAACAGGTAGCTGGAAATGTCCTTTTCTTTCTAAAACTTTTCCTTCCACTTAAAAGCATTTTCACAATTATTTGCACGTTGGTCTGTAGTACTCTGACTAGCTCTTCTCAGATATATTCAAGTTGTTTCAAAATAGAGAGTGTGAGGGGTAAGAGAGAGAACTATTGAAATACACAAAAAAACCCCATTCTAATAAAACGAGAAATCAGCTTTTAGAAAAGGGCAGAGGGGAACAGAAAGGTCTGGCAAATAACAGAATAAAAGCAATCTTAAATTTTTTTATGAAACCGTGCAGCTTATTCATTTCAAGTAAGTGTCTCAAAGCATCCTTTTATAATATCACCAACTGCTAAAATAGAATACTGTCATTTTATCGTAGTAAGCATAGGTTTGCTTATTTTGTAATTGGCTTGGCTTGGGAGCTCACCTGTAGGGATTTTACCAGTAGCCATTCTTATCAATTTTTTAATAAATCCCACAGATTTAGTACAGTAAATAATGAATGACACAGTGCTTGGTAAGTCAATATTTAATTTAATATAGATTCTGGGAAACTAACGTTTTATGTGCAGATATTACTATTGTTCTTGCTTAAATGAAAAAAAAAGTGAGATTTTGTTTACAGAAGGGAAAGGAGTAGAATTTGTAGGGTAATTCTGGTAGAATTTAGTTCATATTAGCATTTCATAACTTCAGGTTAATAGAGTATGTGATAGAGGTGTGCTGACTGCAAAAAGCCCCGTTTATTTTCGTGAATCTTCAGATATGTCCAATTGGTATCATTTACTAGGGATTTACAGGTTCATTCAGCAAGTGTGCAACCATATATTTAGCCACAATGTAACATCAGTATGATTTAAGCACATGCTTAAATACTTTTCCAGATAGAGACAAACCTAAGATAAGCCTAAGGTTATGTAGAAGTTACAATTTATACTTTTGCTGAATTTTTATTCAACTTAAATATTCTCAAGTAATTTGTTTATGGACATATGAAGATACTATCAAGGGAGAAAATTTCCTCTTTCACCAATATCTTGAAATGTTTTACATAAAAGTTTTGTGCTGAAAAAAAAGGAATTTTTTTTTCAAAAATCATCTTCAAAACAGTATTCCTGATTTATTTATTGACAAGGTAACTTGACTGTAAGAATGGGGGTTTTTTGAGTTTTAAAATCCCCAAAGAGAATAAACATAAGTCTTCTCTGTAATGCTGCAGGTCTCTGATAATTAGTATATCGTCATAATTAGTGTCTTATTATCTGAGTGCTTCAAGAGAGAGAAAAGGCAGCAAACACCTGTCCTAGTTTCAGCTGGGATGGAGTTAACTGTCTTCCCAGTAGCTGGTACAGTGCTATGTTTTGAGTTCAGTATGAGAAGAATGTTGATAACACTGATGTTTGCAGTTGTTGCTCAGTAGTGTTTAGACTATAGTCAAGGATTTTTCAGCTTCTGATGCCCAGCCAGCGAGAAAGCTGGAGGGGCACAAGAAGTTGGCACAGGACACAGCCAGGGCACCTGACCCAAACTGGCTAACGGGGTATTCCAGACCATGGGACGTCCCATCCAGTATAGGAACTGGGAAGTGGGGGGGGGGAGGGGTCGCTGCTGGGGGACTGGCAGGGTGTTGGTTGGCAGGTGGTGAGCAATTGCCCTGCGCATCATTTGTACATTCCAATCCTTTTATTACTACTGTTGTCTTTTTATTACTGTTATCATTATCATTATTAGTTTCTTCTTTTCTGTTTTATTAAACCATTCTATCTCAACCCGTGGGTTTTGCTTCTTTTCCCCAATTTTCTCCCCCATCTCACTGGGTGGAAGGGGGGAGTGAGTGAGCAGCTGCGTGGTGCTTAGTTGCTGGCTGGGGTTAAACCACGACAACACCTAAGAAAAACTATATAAAGGCTACAGGCTGCAGAGCTGACATCTCATAGTAGAGAGATTTATGTGGTCTATCATGAAAAAATTAGCTTTTCTACACAGTTATTAATCGTCCATGTCTGGTCCTAATGTTTACACATGGCACCATTGACTATGTACTAAAGAAGCTTCTCCAGATGAAAAAGGGTGAATTAGCACTGGTTAAAAAATTAACTTCCATGAGGAGGACCAGGATAACTTACATTCAGGGTTTTTTCTGTCTGGAGTCCTATTTTCTGAAAATCTGTTGTTCAGAATAGTATATTATTGTAAGCTTTGACAAGGGGTTTTTGGGGGGCTGTTGGTAGTAAATAACAGAAATCAGACAGGTGACGTTTTCAGAAAGTTGCATTTCTTAGGCTTTTATTTGACAATTTATTTTACTCTACACATCCTGCTAAACTGAGCAGAACTCCACATAGAAAAGGTATATCACACAATGGGATCTGAGCCAAGAGTTTTCTCCAGTATTTGAGGAAAACTGGCAAATATACCTGCTGACTTCTCTGAACGCTGTCTTAAAAACTAGGTAATTAAGCATGTCTAAAAGGTAAAATATATAAAGCAGTCTCTCAAGACTTTCTCTTAGAGAGAAAAATATTTTAGACATAGTTTTAAAGTGTACGTGCAAGGGGAAGAGTCTTCCCCTTTTTTGTCTGCATGGGGTTTTTTTCTGAAGGTAACATCCAGGCTTTTTAATACTGGTCATTTTATTTATTTCTGAAGTGGTCTCATTGATATTATTCTCTGAAAATCTTTACTTTTATCATTAATGAAAACAATAATCTTTGTTACATCCACTTGAACAAAAAGGCTGTGCTGTGTGAAATATATTAGACATCTGATTACAGTTATATACAATGACTATATATTATGTGTGGTGTAAGCGAAAAAAAACATGGGTAATACTTAATCCTTAGCTTCTGTGGTTTGTAGTGAGCATTTGGATACCTGTTTCCAGCAAAGCAGTTAAGCATAAGAACAACCTTAGTTGCATGATTAAGACCAACCTGTTATTATTAGCTAATGAAAAGGTGTCTTTGTAGTGGAAAGCACTGAGAGATATACCTGTAGGCATTGCTATTTGCATCTGCTGTGATAATTTTTACCAAAGGCACTCAGTGACCTGAAGATAACCACATCCATCTTCTTAAAACAAGCGCAAATTGTTATATGTTGTAGTTGCAAAATGTGATGTGTTCTGTAATTATGCCCCCCAAAACCCTGTTGAGTATTTGTAATCAAAACCTTAGTGACCAGTTTGTTATACTTGCAGGGAGATCTTCAGTGACCTTAGTAGAGTTAATGGCATGTGTAAGACAATTAGCCATCATTTCTTTTTAATATAATTATAAGGAATGCCTGAAATACCATTAGATAAATGCTTAGAATGAAAAATTGTACAGATTACAAAAAGACATGAAAAGCTTTCCTTCTGAGTCATCAGACCTTTCACTGGAATTGATGGGTCATCATGTTCAAACATCTTGCTATGGGCAGAAAGGGGGACACACCTTACTTGTGAAGGCAAGAATTAGAATTTAGTTAGGCTAATTGAAGTTTTAACAGCCCAATAGTCCAAATTGTTAGTCTGTTTACAATAGTGTATATTCATAGTCCATATAAACACAGGAGAACTTCAATAATGCAATTAAAAATGGTTATACAGAAAAACCTTCTGGTACCTACCACTTTTCTTTGGTGTAATTCTCACGCTTCTAATGTCCCCCTGCGTACCCCCCATCATGGGGAGGAAGGGGTTACAAAAAGCTGTCAGCATCCTGAGGCCTTTGTCAGGAGGACTGTGATGCTAGTGATAGAGGTTTCTTTCTCCTTTCTTTTGGGAATGCTGTGATGTTGGTAGTTTCTTTCTCCTCCTCAGTTTTAGGGTGAATTTTGGTTTGTTTTTATAAAATATAATCTGCTTATGCACTTTTTTCTTTCCATTGGTTCCATTGTTCAGTCTTTTTGTTTACTTTGTTTTCTCTAAAACTGGTTCCACTGGAATAAAACAAGGTTGTATTCCCAGATTGATCATTGACTGATCATTGTGATATGTGCTTATATCCTGGGGCCTCTGTTCATACTGCCTATGTACTCTTCCACAGGACACTTTTGCTAGAATGATAGCTCATTCACTTCATGCTGAATAATATAAATTAAAACTAACTAAAACTAATTCAAGGAACAACTACCTAATTGCTAGGCAATTGCTGCCAGAGCTAAACGAGCCCAGACAAGTACTGAGACCCTCCACTGTCTGGGCAATACAAAGCTTGTGGCCTTTTGCTGGTAATCAGAGAAATGGTATGTCTTGTCTTTCCCATAGATTCAAACTCATTTGTTTGGGTTTTTTTGTTGTTGTTGGTTTTTTTTATGGAAGCATGGAGCCAAAATGTATGTGTCAAGTCCATTAAACAAAAGAGATAAACATAAGTTGGGGCTGCTACTGTTGCTAAAATCTGGCAAAACTTGAAGTTTTAAGTAGTAACTGCTGTTGTTTCATAAAGGCAGAATCCTTTTATAACATGTGAGATACTCAACCATAGTTGTCTCAAAGCTCAACCCTTTAAAATGTAAAATGCTACTTTTGTTTCCTTGATGACAAGCCCTATGTTTCAACATTGGATGAGATCCTGGTTTTCCATTTTTATTAGTTGCCTAAGCACAGTTTGTGTACTCTAAAATATGGCAAGCACAATCAGCAGCAAGGTGACATTACTAAAGTTATTTCATTTTTTTTAAAAAGGCAACTTTCTTTTATTTACCCTTAAAAGATCCCTTAAAACACTGTTATTAAGCATTGGGAGGTGAAGATATCAAATGAAATAGCAGGAAGTCCTGAAGTCCTTCAGGAGGGTTCAGTCTGCAGGAGACCTCATACAGCTACAATCTTCTGCAGCAAAAGCTTTTACTCTCAAGAGGTGAGTCAGTCAGCTCAAGTTTTCTTTCAGTGTTAACCAAAATCCTTCATGTGTTTCAATATCATCTTCCCCAAGAAAGAGAAAACCAGGACAGAGTTAAATATAGAAGTTAGTGTGAACAATTGCTTTTTAGATACAGGAGCAGGAAGAACACTAAAATTCTGCCTTGCCTTTGAGACAAAAATACTTTGTATACTTTTTTGCTTTTGGTACATTTGCTCCTACCCAGAATTAATGTATGCCAGCTCTTTTCAACATCGAAGCAATTGCAACATGACAAGATGCCTACTGCTTACAAGGGGCCCAACTAATCAGGCATTAGATAGGTAGAGTACTTAAAGGCTGGAAAACTGAAAGAACGCTATGGATATAACAACCGAAGGCACTGTAGAAATCTCTAGGGAGAGATAATCATTCTTGGATAGAATACACAGCAGCAACCCTGCTGAGTGGAGAGCTTCTTGAAATATCCAATAAAAAATGCTGAACATTGTATTAAAGATTTCCCTTGCTAGGATACTGTCCATTTCAAGTGGAGAGGAAATAGGTTTCAGTCCATGCAACGAGAAGCCAAACTTTGTAGTGGAAGGACGTGAGTTGTTGTTACAAAGTCTAGATTCTCTTGGTTCTTAGGTTCATGTTCTTCTGATCAGTAGGGAGTCTTTAATTTGACTGGTGATCCAGTTTCAAGAGTGGGGTAAAACAACCCCTCACAGAAGCTTATCACCCAGGAATTAGGATGCTCTTGGGGAGGTATGAGATGGGGATCTAAGTACTTTCAGAAGGATAGAATTGAACTGAAGACCTGCCCATTCTCAACAAAATGATGTAATTGGCTTGCTGACTGGAAAGGATGACTCCTACCACCATCTCCAGCTGTTTTTCTAAATAAAGCGATTAATTTTTTTTTTTTTTTTTTTTTTTTTTTTTTTTTTTTTTTTGAGATAGCACATCCTACAGATAAGCAGTGGGTATGCCTGCTGTTTCTAGCTTCTTAAAGGAGACAGGACCGCAGCTATTTTGTGGACGTGTTGTACAGGTAGAGAAGTGAGATAACCACCAAGGACTGCTTTCTTTCTTAACTAATGAAGACTTTGATATTGCTTGATTCAGGTGCAAATATACACTTTCATAAATATTTCTAAGATTAACTTGTTAGGCACTTTGGTTCTACCTCTGCACGTTTCAGGTATCGAAATCTGTATATTGGTTCGGCCTTAAGCGAATGCTAAAAATTTGCTGTTGCAAATGAAGACTAAGGCGAAGCACATTGCAGAATACATAAAACTGAAAACAGGATTGTTTTCAAGTACACAAAATGTGACAAAATAGTTTTCAGTAAGCATTCAGACACAGAAAAATGTTCAAATTAATGATATTGAATGATTAGAAGTGAAAGTGCAAAGTGAGTTATGCACAGATTTTTTGACACTCCACATGTTAAGATATCGAGAAGCATTTTTGTTTTTAAATGACATCACAAATCCAACAAATTTTCAATGTAATGTGATTGTTAAAATATTTTGGAAAATGTAATTAACTAAAATAATTTTTAATGCCCTCTTTTTCCAATAAATATTAAATCACACAGATTATTATTTATAATTATCACCTACATAGGATTCTTGTCAGAAGGGCTAGCAGATGGAGTAGTTACCAGACCATCCTTTCTCCATGAATTTTCATGCCAGATACATGATTAAAATACTGTGTACTACCAGAAAGCTTTAGTACCCAGGAAAATTTATGATATTGTACTTTATTTTAGTTTGGTTTTTTGGGGTTTGGGGTTTTTTTTAGTTTTTACCCCATATTCAACCTTGACAAAAATTAGCAATAATTTTATTTTACCTTCTTTTTTATTCAAAGGGCAAGTTTTCATTTCAGTTCTACCTTCTGAAGGGAAAGATTCTCTACACTGATATAGTTTTATGACTGGCCTGGGGCAGCAGAGTTTATTTCAGCCAATTAAAATAACAATTACTGTTAGAGACACTAATAGGAACACCCTTTTGCTAGTTAGTGCTACAACCCAGATGGCATGATTAAAACATCTCAGCTTCAAATTATTGTATTGTACTAATTGCCCCCTCTCTACAAAAGTTTTTACAATAATGTGGTACAAAACTCATTCTATTTGCATGGTGGTTTTCACAGTTTGCTTGCCTAAAACCAGTATGCTAGTACATTCACTGCTGGAAGCTATATTATTTGATGTAAAATAAGATAAAGCTGACTGATCTCTTCAGGTTATTATATATGTTATATTTAGATTATTATAGATGTTTTCAGATTATGTGCAAAACCATTGATCTGGCTGAGTGTGGCTGCAACTTAAACATTGAATGTGAATAACAATACATTTGCTAAATATGATGGTTGAAGTTTTACAGAAAATTATGTTGGTACATCTTTACAACGCTACTATTCACTTTACTGTATACCTTGTTTGAGCTATTGACTTGATTATTTCACTGTCCCAGTTACACTAGCTTCTGTTTGTCTGTCACCCTTTAATTTCTGCAGGGGCTTGGTTATGTTTAAGCCAGCTAGAATATTTTCAACATTTGCATGTTTTCAAGGGACAAAAAGAAAAATATTTCTTAGGGTTCAATCTCATTAAGTTAGGAACAGCTTGATTAAGAAATGGAAAAATATCTGTTTATTCTTCCTCATGATCCTTAGGTTCCAAAGGATCAGAATGATTGAAAACTACGTATGTGCTGTTCTTTATTATTGTGCCTGTATTCAGCCACTGTATCGTATGAGTGTCTGTGGAGGAGCACAGTGTAGAGAAATCTGAAGGTCTTGTCATTACTTTGCTAACTTCTATATCTTAGTAATTTCTCCTACTAAAAAGTATTTGTCCAGATAGGTAATATATGTCTGGCTTCTGTACCTCCAAATTACTGTTTCATGATGCTGTGGAAATTTTGAGCTCCAACTGCATTTACTTTCAAGAGACTTTTAAAAAAAAAACCCAAACCAAAAGAGAAAAAACCCCAAAATTTAAAAAACTTAATTTGTTAGTATAGGTTTATTTGGAGTTCAGTCTCATAATAAGTAATAAATACTGGTTTAACCCTGCTTTCTAAAAAAATCACTAAATGTGATCGTTTTAGTGTGCCACATTAAATTCATGTTTCATACTGAAATGCTATTAGCATCTGGGTATTCTGCTTCCCAGTTGTTTTCTCCAGCTTTACTGATGGTCTCTATGCAGTTGTGTATCTGCACTTCAGAAATCCAGAAGGGCCATCACAATTACATTTTCCCTTCACAGATTGGGAAAGCTTTTATTCCTGTGACAATATGTAGGTTTTGGGTTGTTATTGGTCTTTTAAATTCTGTTATTACTTAAGAGACACCTCAAGTCTGGGTCTCTGTCAATCTTCCATTCCCAGAAATAGATTTAGAAGCTTTCCACAAATAACCTTTGGTCCCTTAATGTTAGGCCTAACATTTTTCTTCGACTCGTTAAATGACTTCTGTGTTCATATAGAGCCTCATGGAAAACCTTACTTAATTCTGGTAGGTCAGAATTTCTTGACCATTGAGACTTAGCTGTTAGTTGTTTCTGTCTGTCTGATATACCACGTCAGAAAAAGGGATGAATTATGAATTTTACTCTCTGTTCCTTGGGTATAAATGAAGAGTTATTAAAGTAATGCCAGTGCAATTACTCTAAGTTCACACTAGGTAACTAACAACAAGCCTTATGTCTTTGAAACAGAACAGTGTTTTAATTAAAAAAATAAACTCTACAAATTCTCTGAAATTAATTCAGCTCAAATTCCTTTTTGCTTTCCATGAACATACTTTAATTTACAGCCACAATCTCACCAACATTTCTGCCCAGAAAAGTAAAACATGTAAAAAAAAAAAAAAAAAAAAAATTAGGTCTCATAACACTGAATATCTCACAATGGCTCAACACAGATGTGATTGTAATACTTTCTCTTGAAAAAAATAAAAAGACAGTGGTAAATAACCCTCGTGTATTCTTATCCTCATTTACATTATGCTAAGGTAGTGTTGGTGGCAGTCTTTCTGAGCAACAGACTTTTAGATTATCTTAAATATAAAGGATTTGCACAAAAGATTCCCATCCGTTTCCTTGATATAGTTTTAGACAAGAATCAAAATTAGTCATCACACTTACTTGAAATTGTATGAGCAAAGAAAGAAATTATTAGGTTGTCCTAGGGTTCATGTTTTCTATATTTCTGCATTAGGTGAGAGGTAATTCCTAACATGTATAGTAACATGATCTGTTTGTGAAACAGAGAACCAGTTATTCATTCACATGGATATGATTTTTTTTTTCCTGATAGCATTAAAAAAAAAAAAAACAACTCAGAGCAAGGTAGTATTAGCTGCCTGTATGAGTTTGACTTGTATCACAAGACAAAATGGTTTCCCTGTTCTCTGATACAGACTTGCAACCTTGTAGATGTCAATAACCTTATCCATTCCAATGCAAATATCTTGTGGTTTATAGGCACAGAAGTCTCCATGATGAACACAAAATGGATGAAGCAATACTGGGCAGGGAAGAGAAGTCTTATCCTAGATTAATGCGAGTGTATTTGAACAACTGTCAGCTAGCTCCTGTATAAAGAGAGAATGATATGGTTAAGCGTGTCTTAATACACTATGGGGGCAGTGTAAGTGTACGGCTCCTCAGGCTGGCAAATCATATGCCCTTGACAGTGTAACAGCTGCACAGGGGACTGAATCTTGCATTGGCTTTCCATAGGCAGCTGTGCCTAATAGCTTTCTGGTTTTCCATATGGAGTCACTACTTAAATTGTGGGATCACAAAGCTTTCTGATAGTCTAAACTTAGTAGATGTGTGAAGTCTATGGCCTTCAATCTTATGCATTTGCATGATTTTGATTTAGGTAGCAGTTCATACAAACACAAACATCAATCTACATGAACATTCATAGGGTATTTACAGGTGCTTTTAACTTCAACAGCTGAGAATATAGCAAAAGAGCCGTTTCCCTGAGAGTGACCGAAACTTGAGGGAAACACTATCTCCTGCCTTCCTGTTTAGCTGAAATCTCTTGCTTGTTCTGTAGGAGTTCGGCACTGTATGCTACTGCAAAAGAGCATTGATAAGGTGGTATAAGATGAAGTTCTAGCAAGAAATGGAGAGGCTGGATGCACTCTATGAGAGCAGGGAATGATCTGGGAATTAAAGCAAAGAAGAAAAGGAGCAGGCGTAATGCTCTAATTAGCCCTGTCCTGCTTCTACCAAGCTGTTTTTACATCTGAGCCATCTGCTGAATAAATTGAATCACCTCCTTGTTACTGGACTGAGTTGGGGAAAAAATAAGCCATTTCTTAGGAATTTTCATTCCTATTTGTCTCATTTGCAGCTTATCATTTCAGAGTGCTACTGAAGCTCACTAGCTGACTAAGTTTAAGCTGAATTTGTGCAGTGACTATAGTTTTTTAGTCAGTTGTTTGCACAGATGTATTCTAAATGGTCTCCCATGTAGATCAATTTTGAATTTGTTTAATAAAAATTCCTGAATGACCAACAAGGTCATCCTTCAACAGTTGTCATCCTGCATACCGCAATCACGGGACTTCCTTTTTGATCTAGAGCTGTGCTTTGATCAAAATCTAATTCTGAATTTTGTAATGTCCAGAGTTTCTAAGTGTACTATACCACTCAATAAACTGCTAGAGAGGTTAATCACTTGCAATATTAAAAGTGTACATTTGTAGTTTGCATTTGTGATACTTATGCTTCTAGAAGTTGTTTCATTTTTGGTGGCTAGACCAAGAAGTCTCCACTATGAAATTTCTGGTTTCCATAAATGAATTAATACTCAACCGCCTAAATAAAGGACTGAGATATTTCAAAGCTTATCCATGTGGTACCCATCTTTTATACGTTTAACATCTGGACACAGAATATCTTCCATGCTGTTGGGGGACCTACATAAAGCTTAGTAGTAGCTTTTAATCCTCTCAGTAGACCTGGAGTTTCTTTTCTACTCTGCCCCTTGGTGAACCACAGTGGCCTTCTTCCAGATTGCAGTGATGCACCACCTTTCCTTTGGGACTCAGGGCTTGAATTGTCTCCTAGATATAATCACTTTTTTTTTATTGAAGACAAGGGATTGCTCTCTCTTTTCAAAATCTATATTGACTCTACAAACCTTGAATGTGGACCACAGCCTGTCAAGCTTGCCAAGTGAAGGCACTGTAGACTGAAAATATGTTTGCAGTCTGACAGCTTCCCTCTTTCTTTCCCAGTAAATCTTCATGAATTTTCAGTGTATTGTGAAGGTTTCAAAAAAGGATGGACCTCCTACTACTGCAAAATTTATAGTCTGGTCGCTAAAGGAATTGCCACTGAAATAGAAGATGATCATTTATGTCCCCCTCCCCTTTTTTTTTCTCTTTCTTTTTTTTAATTTCTTTTTATTATTATTATTATTCTTTTTTTAAATAAGGGAATTTCTGAATTCGATGCTTTTGGCATTCAGAACTTTATTGTGTCAGCCTGGCTAGCTGAAGCTGGTGACCTAGAAGTGTTGCTACAGCTGTAAATTCTTTCTGTAGATAAACTGCTAGCCTTTTCTTTTAGCAACAACAACAAACAAAAGCAAGAACAACAACAACAAAATCAAAAAAAGGTGAGAGTGTGTGTGAAATTCTTCAGGTTTACAAATTTTACAGAAGAAAGGACCAAACCTTCTATCTTATCTCAGGAACTCAGTTATTTTCCAGTCTTTCAGGAGCAATAACTCTAAGCCTGAGAGAGGTAAATATGTTTATTATGCAGTACGGATTCAACTTCTTTCTTGTACATCTTTGTTTATGTTATTGTCAGGCACTGGCAGTCTTTGAATTTCGAATATTCTGTTGTCTCCTATGGATCTACGCTCTATGTGTCATAAGAAGCACACTAGCAGACATTCTCCCCCTATATTCTTCCCCATAAATATTTGAATTTGTTAATGTTGGTAACGTTCAGAAATGCTAATAACATTGTTGAGCTTTCCCCACCTCTGCAGCTACTAGTTATATCTGATTTTGTATAAATGCAACTTTTGCTTTCATAGAAAGGAGGCTTAACATTTCTTAGTAGGCTGTTATGTAGTATTTTTCTCCCAAAACTCCAAAGATCATGTTTCTATGTACTTTCTTAGTAGGTGACAGTGGATATGCTGCTGTGCCTTGTCCCCATAATTGAAAGTCTGTTTTTGACTCGTACTGTTACTGCAAAATGGATACCATTTTCAAGGCAAAGAATCTTTTGTCATCCATTTCTTGAGGTTGCATTCTCCTGTCTTGAAATGGAGAGGAGAATGACATGGTATGTAGTATTTGGTACATAAGGCCATCCTTTTTACCAGATTTGCTGTGTAAAACACCAATACCAGCAAGAGCCCGGGGGGTATTAGACAAAACTTTCCCCTTCTGCACATGCAGAAGAAAATACATGCAAGATTGTCTTGTATTTTTTATGTGTATGTGGGATCAGTGATCAGTCTGAGTACTCTGATTTGCAGAGCAAATAACATGTCCTCTCAGCCTTACAATAAGGCTTTTTCCCAATATTGACCATTCAGAAAATTTTGTGACCAGTTAAGTACCTTTACATAGATATGTTTCTTTAACATTTTTTTTTTTTTTATTGGTCACTGTTAGGAGAAGAGATAAGTGGCCAGATGTGCTACTAATTTGAACTGTTGTAGAAAAAAAATCTGCTCATCCGAGATGATGTAACTCAAGTATACTGTAATCACAGTTATAGTTTCAACTGTGTAACTTGTCAGTGTAATCATTATGGAATAAAAATAAAATAATAATAATAATAGTAATAAAACAGCCAGATAACATTACTATAACATTCATGCAAAAGGAGTCATTTAGCTCCATAAAGCTATTCTTATTCCATGAGTTTTGATGACCCCAGTAGTTGATGCTCTTCATTTTGAGTCATGTCTGAAGTAATGCCCTAATATGAAGACAGATGTTGATTATTTGTGTCTTTAAAAATCATGATATATTTTTCTGAAGTAAGAAATTCAGCCTCAAAGTATTGGCCAGATTTCAATTTAAGTCATTAAATATTTGGCAAATAGGTATCATGTTGTTGTAGTTAACATCATGATTTGCACTAATGATGTGCTGTGTTAGTATTTTTAAAGATAAAACGTTTGACATGCATCTACCTTAAGATATTGTTGCTCTTGTACATATTGTATGTTATCTAAATAAAGAGGTAAGCCTTTTGAATACTTCTATGACAGTAGGCATATCTTCATTAAAGTCATTATGCTGTATGTATTTGTAGTAGGTCTGCAAAGATGTTTTGTTGCTTTGTAGTTTTTCAGTAGTATGCCTTGGCCTTGGAAAGTATTTTTCTCTCTGTTTCCAAAACTGAAGTTACATAAACAAAGGCAGTGCAAGACTAAATTCTGGCACTGTACATTGAAATATGTATGTATCAAGTTTTACATATAATTCATGGCATTATCAGAAGTAAGCATGTATGAATGTTTGAATGAATGCAGAAAGCAAAAAAACTCAGTGCCCAAAACATTTAAATGGACTCTTGTAAATGGCTATGGACTTCTTAAATTCCTATATAAAGAATATAAAGGAGTGTTAGCGAGACATGTGCATGATCAACCTGGTTCCTAACTGCAAAATAGATTTGTCAGAAAGTGAGCCAAACATCTCTGGTTTTGGTTTTTTGGTTTTTTTTTTGTTTTTTTTTTTTTTTAAAAATAAGATATTTGATTTTTTTTTCCTAACATTTTCTAAGATAAAATCACCAAGGGGGTGGGATTCACTGGCTTGTAGTTATTATAAATGTATCAACAGCCTCAGCGAAAGAAACCAACCCCTAGCAATTGAGTGTGTAGTGGCAGCAATATGGGGAGACAATGTAGGTAGTCACATGATGAAAAAAACCTGTGCATTCAGCACTGTTTTGCCTGAGACACCAGCATGGCTGAGTATGCTTGTATTTTTCTAGTTTTTTTCTTTATTCCATGCTTATATATCTGATCAATTGAATGAATTAACTAAATTATTTATACATGGCTTAATTACTCCCCCACTCCTCTTTTACAGGTAAGGGGTAATTGATAGAGTAAATAGTATGTTTGTGATTTACTGGAAAGAACTACTGCCTCAAAGACCTGTGGTAATAGTTAACTTTGTGTTGGTTATCCCATTGAAGTTAATGGATACCTCAAAGTGCAGCAGTGAGCGTGCAGTACTGCTGCAATAATTAATACTCGGCATCATACATACAATAATACTATTTTGGATTAGAGACATTATTCTTATTTTCTAAAATGTCTTTTATCATTTAATCTCTTTATCATTTTCATAATTTTATTTTGTCTCCTTTGGGGAAGCTTTACATAGCAGTATTTGACTATCTATATGAAGAAAAAAAATCCTTCTTTTTTTTTTTTTTTTTTTTTTGTTTGCTTTGGGTTAAAATTTATTTTATGGTACTTTTTAGTAGTCTAGCATTTAATATTACTATTTCTCCAGCAGACTAATTTAAAAACTTTTTAGTTTTCAAGGTCAATATAGATTTTGCAAGGAAGAGCAGACTCTGTGTAACATTGCATGTAGGGCTTATGCTCAAAAGAATTGACATTTTACCTGACAGTAAATTACACTGTGTAGCTTGGAATTTACTGGAAGAAAATTTTTGACCATTTCATACTGGCTTGAATTGTATTATATAAGTTATTAAAGGACAATTTGAAGCAATATGAAGCAACTATAAAATGTAACAGGGAGTTGATATTTCCCAGAGAAGTACCTAAATTATGGATTAGATGGGAGGAAGGGAGTCCTGGGCCATTTGATAGAAGTATTATACCTACTTTATTTCTGGAATAGCTTTAGTGTTTTTATAGCATCTGTCATTAAAAAATGGTGTACTCTGTGAAAAGGTAGTACTGTTACTTCATAATACATACAATATAAGAGACTGAGTTATCTCCAGGATCAAATCTTTTCTATAAATAGGGCCTCATAGGGATGGCTGTGTGGGCTTGTTGAATCTACACATCCATGCTGTACAAAGCTTTCTACTATTCTTCAGATATTGGTAACAGATCCTGCAGTGCATGCTCCACAGTGCAGTGTGGATGCTACATTGCAATAAAAATTGTTCTTACTAGAAGATGATGATATAATAATGTAATGTATATATAAGCATATGAATATTTCAAATAACCATTTGCATATTGCTTCAGATCATAGTGTCACAGAAAACTTTTTTAAATTTCAGCCTAAAAAGAGTATTTAGCTCTGAAGAACAGTCTGCAATGTTACAGTAGATGTTACAGAAAAGCCTTTTCTTTATGGGTTTATAAATGACAATACATTAGAAGTAAAATACAGGGCACCTATCACAGAACACCAGGTGCACATTGTAATGAGTCTCGGAGAGGCCATACATTTTAGCAATTAGATAAGATATTCATATGTGCCATCCTCAGAAAGTGTACAAAACAATTTTTCTTACAACATGCTTTCTGTGACCCTAACTTTCTGATTGTTGAAGAATGAAAGTCAAATTGAAAATTTAAATAATAAATCCAGTGATTTTTTTTTTTTTTTTCATTTTGCTGTTTCCTTGTCTATTCATTTAGATGTAATCACTGTAACGACAGACTGAGGGCAAATGAAATTAAACCAGTTGGGTGAATTAGCTCAGCAAGTGACAGTTCACAGGAGAGTCTTTATCTACTCTTTCCACAGACTATGTGCACATAATTGCAGGTAAGTGCACTGGCTACATTTTCTTCAATAGAACAATTATAATAGAAATTATAATTAAAGGTCTGATATTATACTCATGACTAGATATTTGGGTCAAAATTGTACATGCACTAGCTTGAAGCCTGCTCTGAAAATGTATTTGATTAAATTTATATTTTATTGCATCCCTTCAGGGGTATGATTATGCAGCCAAAATTACTCAGTTAATTTCAAAATGATGCTTATAAAAACTGGCCATTTTTATTAAGTATTTCAGACTTTCAGTGCACTGGTTTTTATATTGAGGTATTGTTCAAAGGAAAGTTCATATATGCATATCTCTACATATTACAGTACCATGCCTGTAAAATTTTTCCAAAAATAACATATATATATATATATGTACCAGAACATAAATTTGAGGTATCTAAGACCTTGTGAAAGGCCATGACAGAATCAAGAACCTAATTACCATCCGTGACAAAAACAATCTGTTGTAAATGTCTCAGTGCTGTTATTCACAGTGGGAATGAAGACATCTATTAGTCTGCATAAAATACTGTATCAGTTTTCATGATAGCTAATAACATAAAATCTTATTTGTCACTGCTGAAAATACAAATTGGGAGAGAGGACTAGCATTTCTGCAAAATACCTTAATTCAGACCATCTCTGGCTAAATATGGCATAGAATATGAAAGTTACTCAGCGGGCTCTATAAAGAATCGTTTTATGATAGTTTAATATAGCACCCAAAAATGCAGATTTTGAAGAGTGTTTTGCTTACAGAGGGGAAATACAGCTACTTAGCTAGTTTTCTTCTAAAAACACGGTAGTGAGCCTTTGAATCTGTAAAAAACACATTAAATTCTTCTAGAGTAAGAATATAGCAGGTGACTTTCACTGTGAGCTATCAGCTTACATTTTCAATGCACAATTCTTAACTTTTGAATGCATAGCAAGTACATAAGTGGGTTTTGGATGTACTGGATATGTTCCCTAATTTTTCTTGTGTATAAATGTATTTCTTTTTTATAGAAGTCACTGACAGAATTTAGGATAGAGAGCAATGAATTAGACAGTTTCCAAAATCAAGTGATGATAAATTTAATGTATAATATGTTCGATGTTTGAAAGCAATAGACTGTTTCTACATTTCTAAAATCCAGTATAATAAAATAATTGTGTTGATCTTAAAATCAGAGTTTGTCCAGTAATGCAGGCCTTGACGTGAACTGATATTAGATCAGCTAAAGAATGATCTGTACCTTTGCATGTTCTAAATATTTTTGTGAAACCTGTTACTTCTGTTCAAAAACCTGTTATATCCATTTATTGCTAATGAATGATATGCTAACACAGGAGTTTCCATGTGGATCATATTTTATCTTGTTTTCATAGGTTTTCTGTGCAGGGAACTTACAAAGTCTTGATTTCATGTGTCTTTTAAGCTATGTCACAAGAAAAAATTATGCAGAACATATTGGAAGAATTTGGTGGTTTACTTAAAAATCGGAATTTGTTGTATTTAAAAGAACATAAAAAATAAATAGGATTCGAGCCTGAAAATAAGGACTCAATTCTGCACAAGCCTGATTATCCCTAAGCCTGGTAGATGCAGTTACTAGTTTCTGTTCATTCTGTGTATGTATGTGTGTATGTATGAGAAACTGTGTAGAATCCCAGCTGAAAAATGAACGCACTTGCTTTTTTCTTAAGCTGAATTTTTGCATTGCACCTTCGTAATGAGTTGCTGTTTTCTATTGTAGCACTAGCTGCTGTTTTCCTATACTCTCTTCGTGAATATCTAACAAGTGTAGAGAAGCCTGAGATTTTTTCCCTTCAGGGATCAGAGAGGACAAAACCAAAAGGAATTTAGCAAGATAAAACCAAGAATGACTGACTGGAAGTAGCTGAGAAGGTTTCCCAACTCTTTTGTCTATCATTATCAGGAGTCTTCATGACCTTTTGATATAAGATCCTTAAAATGTTTGAGAAACACCTGCATTTTTTTCCCAAGGTTCTCATTCTAACAGACTTAACTAGTATTGTATTTGGTACACTTTTCCTCAGATGAGGGGGGCAGATAAAGTACTGGTATTTCATAGACAAGTGAGTCCTGGTATTAATTATTTTATTAATTGTGACTGGTAGTTGTAAGATTGATATAACAAGGTCCATGTTGGTAAATAGTGCTCTCATTTTAACCCTTCTAAAGAAGGTAGGTTTAAATTTAGAAAATCAAGATGAGAATTTACCATGCATTAAAGCATTTCAGATTGAACAGTATACATAAAATTCCTAAACAAAAGCATGGCATTATATGACAATAGCTTTAAAAAGTGAGATGTTGTGTTTGTGCATATATGACTTCTTGTGCTTTCTCAGTACAAGTGGAATTGCATTCATAGCACTAACCAACACCATTGATTATTCAGTGAGTAGATGTCTCTAAAAATACACATTTATCTCTTCACATTCTCAGAGCTAGTATCAACAGCATTCTATAGTTACATTTTTATTAGTTCACAGTCTCACAAACATTATAGTAACTCAATAAACAAGGAAGATTGGAAGCTAATACTAAAGAATGAATAGCAAGAAAATAAGAATTCTGATGACCTAGATTCTTGAGTTAATTATGCAAGCCAACTCCTGTTGTTACAGATGGAAGACTATAATGTCTAGATTCAGAGATGTGTAGGTGCCTAATTCCCATTGAATTCAAATGAGAATTAGGCTCCTAACTACCTTTCTGAATCTGGGATAAAGTGATTTCAGCGGCATTTGGTGTCATTAGTGTGGAATTTCTGTCTGCTTCAATGCAATTATTTTGCATTTACTCTGTCTTAGTGACAATAAAACTCTGGCCACAGAGTTAATTTGTTGTCTATAAATGGTCTGTGATTTCACACTTTTGAAAGAGAAATCTTACAAAAGAAACCCTGTTGAGAAAGCGTATTTGCGATTTGAAGAAAAAACATTCTTCTCCAAGATGCATCCCCATGGCTTGCTTAGATTGCTTGCAGCAATTTCAACCATTACTGCAGAGTCTGACTTAGAATGCAGAGGGAGCAATATGTCTGTATATTAGTAAGGCCTTTCATTAAATCTTTACTTTTAAGAATAATTGGTTCTTTTAATCTATAATGGAACATGGACTTACAGGCTGTCTGTGATTAAAATTAAACCTTATTTGTCTTTTAATATGGTGCTATGTTCATCTGTAATTGAGTAGGGATCGATGCCAGCCCTGTGATGGGCAGTAAGCTTATCCAACATGACGGAGATAGATTTCAGGGAAGACAGACTTTGCTGTTTCTATGTACAAGTGGGATGAGTAGACCATATCAGCAACATTTAATTATTTTGTAGGTAATTATTCATTTGAGGGACACAAGTTTCAGAGCAGTATTGGAATAGAAGGAAGACCAATACAATTACCATTTGGCTAAGTACACTGTTTGCACTGGTAGCTGGAAAGTCATAATGAGCTTTTCATTACATTTGAATAAAAGAATGTTTTATTTAATAATAAAGGCTCAGGCTAATGTTTAGTATAACAATACTGACTTGGAGGAAAAGAAAAAAAAAACAAACAAAAAAAAACAAGAAAAGAAAGAAAATGATGGATCAGTAGCATGGATTCTTTCTGTATTCTTCCCCCCCCCCCCCCCCCCCCCTCTGTTTTAAGATCATTTCCTCTTGTAGAATCATATGACAACTTAGTCTGAGAAAGACCTCTGGAGGTTATCCAGTCTAACCCCTTGGTCACAGTAGGTCTAGTTAGACCAAGATGCTCAGGACTTGTTCAGTTGGGTCTTGAACACCACCAAGGATGGAGATTCTGCACCTCTTAGAAGAGTGTGCCTCCGTTTTCTCTGTATCCTCTGAGCAGGGAGTTGCAGACAGCAATAAGGTGTCCCCTTAACCCTCTCTTCTCAAGGGTAAACAAACCTACCTCTTGACATCTCTTCAAGTATGCCATATTCCCCTGCCCCCACCCATCTTGGTGGTCTCCAGTGAACTCATTCCAGTGTGTCAGTGCCTTTATTGGGAGGCCCAGAACTCAGGCCCAGGAGGTCCAATTTTATTGGACACAGTACTCTGACATGGTCTAACTAGTGCTGAATTTAAAGGAAGTATCACTCCCCTGGACATGCTGGCTGCACTCTTGCTAATGCGGCCCAGAGACACCACTCTTTAGTGGTTGCCAGCTGGACTTTCCAGCATTGATGATGACCCTTTGAGCCAGCCAATTCTTTACCCACCTTGTTGTCCACTTACCCAGCCTGTCTCTACCAATTTGATGAGACGATTACTATAGGAGACTGTGTCAAAAGCCTTACTAAAGTCAAGGTATCCTACTTTTACCAACCTTTGTCCACAGAGCCAGTCACCTCATCCTAGCAGTGATGAGGTTGGTCAGGTATGATTTGCCCTTGGTAAACCCAGGTTGCCTTCTCCCAATCCCCTTCTTGCCTTCCATCTGTTTAGAAATGGTTTCTAAGCAAATTTGCTCCATAACCTTCCCCAGAACTGAGATGAGGCTGACAAGCCTGTGCTTACTGGGATTTTCCTTTTTGCCCTCTGCTTTGCTCTTTGTTTTCCAGTGATCAGAAACTTATCAGGAACTTCCACTGATTGCCACAGTCTTTCAAAGATGATAGAAAATAGTCTCACAGTGATATCAGACCACTTCCTTCAGCACCCTCAGATGCATCTCTTGTGGTCCCATGAATTTATGTATATCCAAGTAGGTTAAGCAATCTCTAAATCTGTCTTCCTCTGCTGTGGGTACTGCTTCACTCCCACAGGAAATATTGGAAGGAGCTACTACTTTCAAAGCTGGATGGAAATAAATTAATAACTCTTCCCAAATGTTATGCAGACTTTCATAATGAATATGTTTCCACTCAGCTTGAACAGTCTTACTTGAAAATGTGTTTTTATATATGAACTATTGTTCAGGAAAACTAGACTTCTTTTACTGCATTTTCTGTGTCCCCTGCACCATAAACAATTGTTAGCTTTATGCTGCTTGCTAAGCTATAAATATTAATATACTACCAGTGACAGTAACAGAGGAGATACTCAGTTTTATTAGCAATATCCATGAACTGGAAGAACTATGACCAGACCAGATATTATTTAACTATTAGAATTTTCATTACTTTATTTTTAGAGAGCCAATAATGGTGTCTTTATTTCTTTTTTTCCATGGGACAGTTCAAATATAGGTATTAGAATGGACGAGCTGTTAAACCAAATGCCTTTTTGCCTTGGCTTGAACAGATTACGCTTGTTCAGCATTTCAGTTTTCTGTTCATTTATTTCTGAGTATCTTTCAACCACAGTCTACCAGATATATCTCTGTGTCTATCCAACTGCAATATCCATTGAGATTGCATTTATCATTTCCTTGGTTACTGCAATGTGGCATTTGATCTTTGTAACTGCCCTATAGATAATCTTAAAAATTTTGTTCACCTTAGGAAACAAAAGTCACTAGGACTCTTACGTAACTTTTGCTAATTTTAAATTGTTGGGGTAACACTGATAATGAGCATAAGTAACTTTATACTCTTGTCTGGAGTATTGTTAATATTAATTGTAGTTTATTTTATCTTGGTCTGGTAGGACTTGTGGCTATAATCAATAAAATTCTTTGACCATAAACCAAAAATGTAAAAACTTTCATTTTTCATTATGATACTATCAAAAGCTACTTCATAAAGCAATGAGATGCTCTAATGTGCTTCCTATGAAGATGTTTTTTAATAGCTGATATAAGTAGTTCAACTTACTTTACTGTGTTGTTAAAGAAAAAGCAACTGAGACAGAAAAGCATTATTTTTTCCTTCACTCTTTTCATGCAATTTCCCAGATCGATAAATAGCTCCCAAATACATACAAGGACTTCCATATAATGTCTCACCTAGGGGAATGGATTCAGCAATTTATAAAACTTTTCACATTCATCCTTTAGTCCAATTCATTTATTGTTTATCCGTTGGAGGCCTTTTTGAAATTCCTGCATGGTATTTTCACATATAGCACCTTAACCTGACAGTTGTGCTGTTATAATAAAGTTGTTCTAAATTATGAATAAGAAGTATTCTTACCAAATTTAGAATAAGCATACTCTCAGATCTCATGAATCTATGTGAGAATAAGTACAATTCTGTTGCTAATACCTAACATAAGTTTGTTTATACATTGGGCAAGACAGCTTGTCTAAAGAATTGAAACCAGGTTCATTTCATGCTCTTTTTGTAGTTTATATGGGATATAGATATACTACAGAAATTTAAGTATGAAACCAGCTGCCCTCAGAACTGGTTTCAAGTAATTTGCTGTTGCAACAACTTAGCCTGTAAAGTCTAGTGCTCGGAGTATGCAGTTAATTTCTTGCAGAAAAATCCATATATAATGCCCTCCTTATTTATTCTTGCTGCAGAAAGTAAGAACCTTTACAAGACTCAGATTCTAATCCAATTATGAACTACTGCCATATTTTCCACAATAACTATAGTTTTATGAAATCTTCTGCGTGCTCTGTTTTTGAGTGTTAAATTAGGTTAAATCGGAGTTTGGTACCACTTTGCATACTGTTAGTTATAAAACATTGTCAATACCTGCTTCACCTACTTAATGGCCAGTTCTTTGTTCTAATTACAGCTAAATACCGTCAAAATAGCAGCTTATTCTAGCAAAAGCCTTAGCACAACAAGTCTTTGTTTTAGTTTCTATTTTAGGAGTTGCTGCTTGGCAAAAGGAGCTGGCACTAGATTCAAGGACATTTCTGAAATAGCTTTTGAACTTTTGACACAAAGAGAGTTGCCAGATTGTCTGCCAGAGATGACACTGTAAAGCCTGTTGAATAAATAGATTGATCATTTCCTTCATACAATAATTTCCATTTTATAATAACAATATGACACTAAGCAATTAATTGTAGAGGATTATTGTACTTCTCTAATGGTTCAACTCACACAACATTTGGTGGCTTCTTCCCCGCCTTACTTGAGGCATGCAGTAAAAACTTGCTCAGAAATGGAGTGTCTATCACTTAGTATTCATTGATTCTAGTCATGCAATTTTACTTATTCATGCAGTTTCCATAACAACAAAGTGCTAAGTTGCACATAATTTACACAGATAAATTACACACAGCTGTGACTTTTTAAAACTTGTAGTTTGGGTCAGTAGTTCTAAGTTGTAGCTTGAAAGTTTCAGCGATTCAGGTTCTAAGTATTTTTCTCATATTTTCATTTACCTGTTATATAGAACAAGGATAGTCTAACAGAAAATAATGGCTGATAAAATAATAATTAATGTAGAAAAATGTGAATTTAAGAGCTAGAGTACTTTAACCAAGCCATATTCTTCAAGAGCATTGAGGAATGTCTAGTTTGCAAGACTTGCAAAAAGCACAGTGATTTGCTTTTGAAGTATTAAAATTAATCTACATTTTGTATCAAGACATTGAGATGTTCCTAAATGCCACATCTAAAAGCTAGTGTAAGGAGAGAGTGAATATCACTTCAGTACACAGATTCTTTTGACAACCATCAAGTATATTCTAACTACAGGTGAAATGCTCTTGCATATTCCTGTCTTGAATTTGGGGGAGTGGGGGTGGGGTGTCTGTAAAACTCATAATTGGATTTTTTTTTTTAATAATACTTGTATCAAAAAAATAATGCCAACTATTCACCATAGGTAAGACTGAAGGAAAAAATGAAAATTAAATTCATAGAACAGAATGGGGTCCATAGAACTATGGGATACTTGAGAAAATTCTCCAACACTGTAATACAAAATAAAGGTGATTGTTTTGAATTAGACTGCCTGGGAAGAGTTGAGGGCATGTCAGCTAGTGCTTCCTCATTCTTTTTCTTTCTTCCTTCAGTTTCCACAGAGCGAGGGTATGTTTCTCTAAGCAGTAAATAATTTGAAACTGGCGCACACTGAATCATATAACTTGCAGTGTATTTCACTATGTTTACCTATTTGTGACATCTTGTACTAACAAAAGAAAGGTTTGTTTTTATCAGGCACATTAAAGATAAATATATATCATATACTTTACTCAGCCTTTAACAACATTGCAGAGAAAGCATACATTGGTGGTTTGTTTTTTTCTTTTTATTTCATACTTTCACTTGAAAGGCAAAGTAACCAACCTGTCCATCCACCATGAAAACTAACTTTTACTAATCTGCCTTTTGGCTAGTATTTAACATGTTATGGCAGAGCCTGTTTCAAAATTGATAGAAAATCACAATTTCAGTTCAAAGAAGTTTTCATGGGTTTTTTTCCTCTGTCATGTTTCAACTAGATCTATCTTCACAACTGATACACATAGAAACTTACCTTAACTGAGGAACTTCTGCTGCAGTCATTTAATTCCAAACTTGAATCCTTGAAGCTTTTCCTCTGCTATCATACAAGTGCGAAGATATTGAACTGCCCAATATTGAAATTCTTTAGATAGTTCAATGCCTAGTAGTTGGTATTCCCAAAACTACTTAAAGTCTGAGAGTACCAAATGCCTGTTTTTCTGGCCATGCATACTCTTGAAGATATCTTTATCTCTCAGATATATATAGGATGTATTATTCCAAAGACTGCTACAAATTGGTTATCATCAGGGAAGGTTTTTCACCCTAACCTGTAATGAATTTTTTTATTTCAAGTATTCTACATTAGATCCTAGGTTTCCCCAGTTTATAGGTTAAGGAGTGACAGCATGTGTGTGTGTCTTAAATTTTGCTTTCATTCTGGCCCACTTAAATGTAGTGTTTGTCCATGGGAATATCAAAGCTTGCTTTGACTGCTGAGACACAGAATCACCTCATTTGCTTCCCTTACTCACCTTAGACTCCTTCTAGCCTAAATAGCAAGCAAAGGGTGACTTGATTGCTTTAATTATATACAGGAAACAGTTGTGGAGTTGTAGATCCTGTATTTGTAATTCAAAGAACCAGGAATTTAGAATAGAATTTTTGATTATGTAAAAGTTACGATACAAGTTGAGAGGTTTGTTTGGGTTTTTTTTGCATAACCTTCTTGCACAACAGCAAAGTCTGCAGCTAAGATTTAGAGAGGATTTTGAAAGCAAAAAGCATAGACCACACAAAGCAGATGCTTAATTAAACAGGGAGACAGGAGTCATAGCATGTGTCACTTGAACATTGGGATGCAGATATTTACCTCCATTTGCTACAGTGAACATTTATTAAAATGTACATCCAAATAATAAAATTCAGGTATTAAATCATGTGGTTTATAACTCAGTTGCTATCCTAAGAAACTTGTGAGGTTTTACCAATGTTAAAATTTCTTGACCACAAGGCATCCCCTTTAACCTGGTGTGGCAATACAAAACACCTGCTAGTAGAGAATTTTCCCACAGAATTCAGAACAATGGCATTGCTGAATGGCATCTCTCAGTTGTAACACATGTGGTCCAAGTATTTCAATACTAGAAGGATCTGTGCTTGTCAACAGTCCTTCACTTCACCTAGAAGCAAATTAGGGCAGCTCTAAACTCACTCCCATAATGACAATTGATCCATTTGTAGCGGTGTAAATGTCATTACTCCACCTTAGAGGCACTACGGTAATCTCCAAAGCAGTACAAAAAGTGGTTACTAAATAATGGCAACATGTTCTTGCATTTGTTTACACTTTTTTTTTTAAAGTGAGAAAGCAAAGAATAGTAGTCAGTATCATATTTTGATCAAGAATATGGTAATAAGAGTCTACAGTAAAAGGCTAAAACTACTAACCAGCTTCCAAGCAGTTGTATTTACAGGACACTGAAAGATAAAGACACAGTGATTGCATACTGAACCATGTTTTTATGGTTTGGGTGGTTTTCCTTTTTCTTTTTTTTTTTTTTTTCCTAGAAATGCAGATAGTGATATTGTACATGAAAAAAGTGACACAACAAATGTACAGATGCACATGGATGAAGAAAGAAAATTTCAGCAACCATTTTAAAAATTCAGATAATTAGTTCCAAAGTTTTTCATGGGTTTCCAATGTCTTATACGTTCATAATAATGACAAATTTAAAATACTGTTTAATAATTTTAAGCTAAGAATACAGTTGATATTAATTTGTTGTTAAGAAGTTGAATACTATAGAACTAATTATTTTCTAGGAGAAGTTACCAACTGCATATCATGACACAAGTTTACCAAAGAAACAGCAACTGATTCAATTTCTTACAAGAATAAATTAACCTTTGTTCAGTACACTGTAAATAAAAATAAATAAAAAAGAACCGCTCCCCCCAACACACCCCAAAGTTGAAGTTGCCTTTATTGACAATTTTAACAGCAATTTGTTGATACCTAACATCAGCGAGCTTGATAGGTCTTCATAAATTATTATGGAAAATTTATTAAGAGTGTGAAAATTCAGTCTCATGGTTGTCTTGAGCCTGCTATGACATGAAGAAAATATTGGTATCTTTGAATTGCATTACAACATGTAAACTACCTCTCACAAGCAAAAAAAAAACCAACCCAGAACTTTTGCTTATTTATTTTTAGAGATTAATACAATTTGACTTTCTAAATCTGCTTAAAAAAGGTCTAATCATTTAAGAAAATAATCGCCAGAACATTTTGGCTACTGCACTGTGTCCACCGAGTACAGGGTGTGTATTTTAGAAAACTCATTAGTGAAACCATCTGTTCCTCTTTCCTTATGAGCTCTGCAACTTTGTGTGACTTCTGTATTTCCAAAATATCTATTGTTCTCATCGCAAAGACCACTATCACTAACAGACTGAAGAAATCTTTCCAAGGATCATAGACGATGGATGTTTCCACATGGTGCATCCTTGCACAGAAGTGTCTTGTAGAAGAGTTTAAAAGCTAGTTAGTCTGTCTGAAATCTGTGAACTTAGCACCTGAGTCCATTTAAAATTTCAGAAATTCTTAGGGAATTATTGACACCTTGTAATTGCCTGTCCATTATATAACCCCATGAAAATATCAGTGGTGCTGTATCATTTTTTCTTTTGTTGGTTTTTTTTTTTTTTTTGGGGGGGGGGGCGGGGAGGATAATGGTGGTTTGGTTTTGGGGTTTGGGGTCCTTTTTATGAGGTTGATCTGCCAATTATCCTTCTAACGTGGGACGTTGTTGATTGGGATGAAAGAGGTGGGTGAGCCTCTATCTCATAATTAGTATTCTTCATGGTTTACATGTAGAGATTAGTAAAAATTGGTTTAGTAAAACAGGGATGTTATTGCTGCTGTGGTATATTTCCTAAAAGCATTTAAGCAGCAGGAATGAATGGCGTGTATCTCTATGTAATAGTTAAACTGAAAGAAGGGAAAGTTAATTAAGCATATTCCAACATTATAAGTAACTGAAGCCATTGAGGATATTTTTCATTCCATGAGTTAAGTAGATTTGGTATGAACAACTAGGGGAAAAGGAAAGAAAAGGAGAAGAAAATTTAGGAGAAAATAAGTAATCCCTTGTTATAAAGCTACTGAAAAGAACATGTATGGATGGCAATAATAAACTTAACTCCTTACATTGAACCTGAATCTCACCAAGCGCAGAAGACAAAGCATGGAAGATATCCTTCCAGGCACTCTGCTCTAAGACTGGTTCTCTTGTTTCTTTCCAGGGAAGCACATTCTGGTGATAATGAAGGGTTAGCAAATGGATTTAATGGGTTCGTTTAAGTGTCTTAGGATAAACCTAATGCCCAGAAGACAAGCAGTTTGCTCACCCCCTCCCTTTTTTTATTATATAACCACATATCATTGTATTGATTCTGAAGAAATTTATTTATTTTTTTGTTTGTTTTAGTGCTTGACCTATATTACCCATTAGGCATGTTGTATTAGCAGCTCTCAGAAATTTAATACTAGTTTTTGAGTTTGCTATAGTAGCAGCAGCTGATGAGCCATGTAACATAATCTGAAGGTGAGTCACTTGCCTTTCTTTGAGATTGATTCCTCTATAGCATGAATATAACAATATTCAAGTGTTTGGATGTATCTCAGAAAGGAGAATATTTAGGACTTGCTGTGTTGTTATTCTTATTTATGTAGAGGTAAAAATTTGCATAACGTGCTTTTTGAAAGCACCCTTATATTTGTGAGATTCACAAAGCAGCATGACTTACAGCTTTTACTGTTTAGGAGTGAATAAATAAAGGTCCTTAGTGATAAAAGTTGAAATGACAATGTTACTGTATTCAGAGATCAAGTCCTTTGCCATCTTTATCTTAATATAGAAGTATTTGTACATCTTCATGATAAGAACTGGTATACTATGTGAACAGGTGAAAAGGTATGTGTTTTTATGAAATCATAATAACCTGTTTTGCCCAATTATAGAACTGGTCAACATTTCTGAGTTTTCAAAACCATTGCTTGACAAAGAACAAATATTTCACAAAAAAGTAAAAGTAACTTTTCTGCATTCTTTGACTACCTTACTGATAAATATTTTATACTCAGTTCAGTGTCATTCAGCTTGCAGTCTTTGTGGTTTGCTCCGTTACAAACATGGATATATGGCACATTGTAGTCTCAAGGTTTTGAAATTTAATGGATAGTTTTAAATAATTTGTAGTGAAAATCAAATCCCGTTGTGGATCTAGGCTTAGAAAATATGCTGTAGATAGGCTTAGCATTAGTTCTGATGTGAGCACATTAAAACGTTGCTTTCTTACTATACCAAGAGAGTCACTAGATGATTGAATATTGGTACATTTTTGAGAGAGAGTATGTGTAACTAACACAAACATTGAAGTCACCAAATAATGGACAGAGTTGTCAGCTACCTGATTTTGGCTATATTCTTTCTAAATAATTTACGTATCCAAAAAAATCCTGTCTACGGAATCACAATATTGTGATTACTTCCATAAATATTGCACATTTTTAGATTTAGATTTTTATCACCTAATCCTTTTAGTTCTGTATGTTTTGAAGTTCAGTCCCAAATGTGAAATACACAATTCTATCCCAGATATTCTCTCTAGGCATAAGATAGGTCCGCATTTTAGGATTTGTGTAATTGGAGTCAGACAGTGTTGTTACTTCAGACCACTTTTTTATTACATTCCCAACAGTGTCACATATTTAATAAAGCAAGATCACTGCAAGATGTGTTCTTATTAAGTAGTGATCCATTAAATTTGCTGTCTTTTTTGCTAAGCAAGCTTTCATCATGGAAGACAATACAAGTTGAAATCCTTTGTATTTATGATTTATTTTAACTGGAATTTTGATCCCGAGTTTGTATATATTTGCTTTGCAACATCTTAGGATCTTTATGGTTTTATGCTTTTTTTTTGGACTGTCAACAGATATGCACACAGAAAACATTCCCTAGAATGGATTTTTGCATGAAAACTTGATATTCCGTTGATACATTGTGCATAACATTGCAGACTTTTTAACTACTATCCTTAATTGCTTAAATAATATTTCTTAGGAATATTTTTGCTGACTGCATGCTTAATGTTATTCATCATTTGAATCTGAGTTTACTGTTAATAGTGAGTAATTAAAAGCACAGTAACTGGATTCTGTGCAGCCAGCCACCCCATAGGTTACAATAACAACATCAGCTCTTTGTATGAACTAATTTCAAAGCATTTACTAAAAAATTGCTTCAGATTTGTTTCCCTTTTTAAACAACAAATTTTATTATAAGCATCTCACCTTCTCAGTCCATGTTACTTTCTTCACTACCCCAATTTTCCTGTTTTAATGTTGTTTCTGAGTCTGTGTGTCTATAGGTCTGTTTCTTTAGAAGAAGACACATGCAGTATTGTGCTTTTCTTCATATATTCAAGGGAAAAAAATTAGCATACATAAACAAAAGACAATAAGGAAGGTGCATTTGATATTTCTCTTAGCTTGCTCTACCCAGTTTCAGTGGCTTTCCTGGTTAGAGAGAATGTGCTGGGTGGGAGAAAGCAGTGTTCTTAGCCAGAGTAGGACTTTTTAAATAACTGTATTCACAAGAATTCCTATTTGGCTTAGGCTCATCCAGTACCTGACTGTATCCAGTAGAATAGTTAAAGCTTAAACTTAAATAAATAAATAAATTAAATAACAGTTGTTGAAATATTCCAAAGTGTTCCCCAAAATAACTGAATAAAAGTGAATGGTGATTCAACTCAGGCGAGCTGCAGTCATCTCACAGACATTGTGTGAGCAGAAAAAGGGGGAAAATTATTGAGGCAATTATTCGCTGTGAATTATTTGCTTAGTTCTAATGATGAGATTATCATCTAATAGAGTATTTTGAGTTAATGTCAGAACAGCATCATTTGATTAATCTGTGTTTTTTTCTGCCAGTATATATGGGAGTAAATGCTTTTCATTTATATAAGGCATCTGGTGGGTCAATCCCTGCAGACTGTCATTTGCCCTAGATTAGGGAAGTTAATTTTCCTATTCTAGATAGGATAATTCCTGGGGGTTTTTTATGTAAAAAATAGATTTTAAAGCTGTCTATATCATTTATTTTATGGTATTATGTGATAGTACAACGAATACCCACACAAACCTGTTGATTTTTCTACTCTTCTCCAAACTGAGTGTGAGTACGTCTACACAGCAGATATGAATGTAATAAATGCATTATTTAGCTATCTTTAATTATCTGGCTTAGGCAAGTCAAAAAATCTAGCTAAATAAAGTGCTGCATTGACTAACGCTCTCAGCTGTGCGTTGCCATGGCTAGATCACTTTCAGAATCAGTCTTTAAAGATAGATGAGGTCTCGTGGTCTATTTTACAGACTGTAATCACAATAATTTCCCCTAAATTCATGGCATGCTACTGAGCTTTTCGACAGGGGGGGAATGTTTTCTCTCTTTTACTATAGGTACACATCAGTTTTAAATGACTGAATACTGAAGTTATTTGAAACTCACAATTTTTATTTAAGGATTTTCAAAACAGAAAAACCACAAATTATTTTTGCTCAGAGAATTAGACATAGCTTCAATTTCATTTTTCCTCTTTTATTCAGACTTCCAGAAGCATGATTTTGCTACAGTTTCAATGTGAATTATTTGGGCACTGCTATATTGGAACAATGGGTATCAATGTGGATGAAATGAAAAGTCTTTCAGCTGTTTTGAGTTCTACCTCTCTAGCATGTCATTAGGTCAAGATTTATGGAGGATGAGTTTTGGTTTTCAAGATTAAATTAATAATTATTTTAAAGGTTGTATTTTGGGACCTAGTAATACAAAGAGAAATTTTGGAAGAGGGATTTGGGCTTCTTGCACCACCCCAGTCTAAGTATGACCAACTGTCTAGAGCAATCTTCCAAGAGAAAGTTTTCTTTCAAGTGAAGAGTTGGAATGTCAGGATTCTCCCAGGAGTGAATTTTTGGCCACACTATAAACCTTTGAAAAATGAATAACACAGTCACTGAGAAACCCTTAGATACTTACACATTGGCAAGGCTGCCATAATAAAATAAGCGTTCGCAGTTGTATTGGTTTTGTTTGGCAAGGTTTTGGTAGCGGGGAGAGGGTTACAGGGGTGGCTTCTGTAAGAAACTGCTGGAAGCTTCCCCTGTGTTCGAGAGAGAGCGAGCCCATATTAGCCGGCTCTGAGACGGACCCGCCGCCGGCCAAGGCCGAGCCAATCAGTGATAGTGGTAACGCCTCTGTGATAACATTTTTAAGAAGGAAAAAAGTTGGGACGGGGAGAAACTGCCGCCGGAGTGAGGAGTGAGAACATGTAAGAGAAACAAGCCTGCGGACACCAAGGTCAGTGCAGAAGGAGGGGGAGGAGATGCTCCAGGCGCCAGAGCGAAGATTCCCCTGCAGCCCGTGGTGAAGACCCTGGTGAGGCAGGCTGTCCTCCTGCAGTCCAGGGAGGTCCACGGTGGGGCAGATCTCCACCTGTAGCCCGTGGAGGACCCCACGCCGGAGCAGGTGGGTTCCCGAAGGAGGCTGTGACCCCGTGGGAACCCCGCGCTGGAGCAGGCTCCTGGCAGGACCTGCGGATCTGTGGAGAGAGGAGCCCACGGAGCAGGTTTTCTGGCAGGACTTGTGACCCCGTGGGGGACCCGCGCTGGAGCAGTGTGCTCCTGAAGGACTGCACACCGTGGAATGGACCCATGCTGGAGCAGTTCGTGAAGAACTGCAGCCCGTGGGAATGGCCCACGTTGGAGGAGTTCGTGGAGGACTGTCTCCCGTGGGTGGGACCCCACGCTGGAGCAGGGGAAGAGTGTGATCAGCCCTCGTCCTGAGGAGGTGAAGCGGCAGAAAATAACGTGTGATGACCATAAACCCCATCCCTGTCCCCCTGTGCCGCTGGGGGGGCTTGGTGGTGAAATCCGGGAGGGTAGTTGTGCCCGGGAAGAAGGGAGGGGTGGTGGGAAGGTGTTCCGAGATTTCATTTTACTTCTCATTACCTTGCTCTGGTTGATTTGTAATAAATTGAGTATGTTTTGCAAATTGAGTCTGTTTTGCCCGTGACGGTAATAGTGAATGATCTCTCCTGTCCTTATCTCGACCCGCGAGTCTTTGTTATATTTTCTCTCCCCTATCCAGCTGAGGATGGGGGAGTGATAGAACGGCTTTGGTGGGCAGCTAGTGTTCAGCCAGGGTTAACCCATCACAGCAGTGTTTAAAAATCATGCATTACCACAGAGATTCTTGTAGCAGTCCAAGAACACATTTGCCCCAAACAGTAAATTACAACAGTATTGTCCAGGGTTTTTTTAAACCTTCACTTTACTTCAAATTCAGTGTTAACTTTAATGGAAGTCTTCATAAAATCCAAGCAAATTGCAATTTTTACATTTTTTAAAAAAAACCTTTCTATGCTAAATTTAGTGTTTCCATCTACCATTTCCTATTACCTAAGCCATCCACTGGGAAACGTTGAAATACCTTTTTCTGTTAATCTTTCCAAGAGTTCATCAAACATAGAGGTCCTTTCAAAATGTAGTGATCCCTTTGCGTGGCTTGACAGACAGAAAAATGTCACTCAAGATAGAACAGATGAACGTATGCATGCTAGGGGGACTTAAGAAATATTTGGAAGAGAAATACTGTGACTGACATGTCCAAAAGGAAAGTGAACAGTGAAAGATTGAAAAGATTATCATGACCAAACTGAACCAATTCCTATACAAAATTTCTGGAGTGGTTGGAATTAATGTTCCACCCACATGCCACAGGTTACAGCGGCGTTGCCAATGTTTGAGAATCATTACTGCATAGAAGCAAAATATTAGCAACAAAGACTGACGGATAAATGATGACGGGGACTTCTTAAAATGGATTTTTGTTGTGTTTTGTGCAGAGGAAGATATGTAAAACTTTAGAACAAACTAGTTGAGATTTTATGTTACACAGCAGTTTCAAGGTACCTTGGGTGCCTGTTCTCTTACTTTGTACAGTAAACCTCCAAGGTAACATACAAGGTTGCAAAAAGCCCTGGTGTTTCTGAGACAAAAATAAAGGTGAAGTGCTTTATAGCTGCCAAACACTTAGCTGTGTCCTTCCCTCTTTGGTCTTAGTTCCCCGCCCTCCTCCCCCCCCCCCCCCAGCAATTTCTCCAATTTCCTTATTAGTGAAAGACTGTATTCTTTGGTCTTCATTGTTCATAATTTTTAAACTCTTATTATATTTGAATTAAACTCAAGATTTTAACTCAAACTGAGATACACAGCATCCTGTATCTATGAAGTCCAAGACTGGGTCTTTGAAAATCTTGAAAACTACTTAAAATTTCTCAAAGATATGCTTATTCTTAACTAATTATTTTTGCTGGTCATGGTGGTATTAATCTACACATTTCTGTCTGGTAGTTAGAAACTTTCTAATTCTCTGCCTAGACTTATTGTTAGTTTCTACCACCTTGTTCCAGTTGCTACATTATCCTCTGTCTCAGTCATTGGTTTACACAGCATTGGACTGAGAGAATTGCCTTGCTTTGAATACAGGACTTTTTAAAGAACTGTACACACTGTACCTCAGGGATATCCCTAGAAATAAAACTTCTGAAAAAAACCATGCCCAAATCATTATCCATCAAAATATAGGCTGATACTTAACTGCAACATCTGGTCAATGTTCCAACTATGGTCTCAAACAGTTTATAAGTACTACTCTAATACTTGTTAAAGATATATCCATTGGCCCCAAAGGTATGCAAATGATCAATATGTGACTAATTTTGACATGTCAGAGGTATGGAGCTGCAAGGATTTTCTCAATTACACTGTGTATTTTTTTTACAGTTTTCTCTATGTCAGATCTTCTATGAAATTCATGAAGACTTAAGACACATTCCACCTTTGTTTGAGAAACCATGCACTTTTAAGTGACATTGATATTCTATTCCCTGTGTTGTGTCTTTCTGTATATTTATTAATATAAACTTAAATAAAAACAATGTCAAATATCCTAGAACCTCAGAGAAATATGATTGTGACTTGATATGATGGACATTTGACTGTGCTCATTCAGGGTAACAAATATTTAAGTCTAAGATAATATAATAAAGAGGAGGCCAAGCTATAGAAAAGTAAACACTTCTAAGTAAGTAACCTAATCTTTCACAATTTGAACACATACATATAGAAAGAGAACGTGATAGAGACATTTAGTGTTTGTGAATTTGCAGGTTACAAATATTCACATGTACAGTTAGACCAGCTTCTGAAATGAGAGCTTGAGCCATTGTTATAAAAAAACCTGTGTGCCAGATTAAGTCTTGGTGTCCTTGGTAGGGCTAGGATGAAGATTGAATGATCTCTACCATAAGTGTAGTACTGACCCCGCTAGCTAAATTTAAGACGTCTGAAAGGAAGAGTGCAGTTTAGAACTGACCTTTCCCAGATTAATTACCAACTTCTGAACCTGGTTATGTTTCATATACCATTCTCTAGTATTAATTCCCTGTACAACATGGTTGAATGCATATGTACTTGTCAGTCTTATTTTGTAAGAATTAATTGATAGGAGATGCATGTATGAATTTTAACATTTTTGTTATTGTTTCCCATATTTATTTAACTTTATACTAAGCAGTCATTGCTTAGAATACCCTTCCATATATGGTGGACTATATAATGGTGTATTCCCCGTCTATCCAAATTAAACTTACTGTGTGCATATATATCTACATATGAAAAACAAGGAAAAATTAAAACATAACAATTTTCTTATTAGAAATGTACACAAGAGGCTTTTTAAAATTATTTTTCTACATAAATTGAGTTCAAATTAAATGTCAAATATAATTTGGTATAAGAAGTTTGAAATATATTATAGTCCTCAGAGAAAATCTAAGCACTCAGATCTCCTCGCCAAATTGTTATTTGCATAATAGTGAGCTATAAGGTTATATATCATTATATGGCAGAACGCCAGACCATAATCTGCACAGTAAAGCTACTGAAAACCTCAATCTGAAAAGCATTCATCTTAGAAAAGAGTTTGCATCTCCTATAAAATATTAAGCATATTGACTCTTTTTTTTTTTTTTTTTTTTTTCCTTGAGCAAACAAGAGTGCTGCAATCTATTTCCAGCATTCTTCTAGTTTAGCTGTGGTAGACACAAATGTAAAATGAATGTTGACATATTTGTTTAACATCCCTGAACAGATTAAACTGCTTTAGAGCTTCTTCAGTAATCAGCCTTGAAAAATATAAACTAACATTCACATCCATGGATAGATTAAATTGTTTCAAAGGTTCTTCATTAATCAGACAAGGAAAATGTGTTAAAAAAAATAACAGCACATTCTTTGAAGATATGCTGAATTCACTTTTGGATAATATTAACCAATTTCACCACATGGTATCATTCTTCTTATACATATGTGGTTAAGACAGTATTTTTAAATGTTATTGATATAAAGGGTCTTTGTAATTCATGACAAGTTGAAGAAAAACCTATGAATCCATCTATTCAGAAATAGCTAATATCTATGGTTGGGGGGGGGGGGTGTTCTTTTTTTGTTGTTTTTTCATTTTCTTGTTTCTGTGAACAGATAGCTGTAGTAGCTGCACTAGGCACTGGCATTAGACTTCACATAGTTTTATGAAAATGTCCCAGAGAGTGCTGGTCTCAGGGTTTTACCTGGACTAAGTGGGAATAGCTGAGTACACCAGGATCAAGAAGGAGGAGATTCTTGAGAACCTTTCCAGGAGTGAAAATAATACAAAAAGGTGTAATAGATTATGTTCTTTGCTGTTCAGAAATAATAAGTAAAATGGGCTAACTTGATGATATCATGATTTGATGTCTAACAGGTTCATAGTCTGTTTGTAGGTAGAAAATGGCAGGGAATTTTCCACAGCAAAATCACTGGTGAAAGTGAAAATAGTAATTATGATTTATGTTTTTTATTATATCAAGACCCTTGTGCTTAGGATATGATTTGGTTTAGATAAGCAGCTGATCATTTTGCTTAATATGATGTAAGAGATTTGGAATCCTAAAGCATCTTAAAATATCCAAACTGAGCTTTATTAAGAATATTTTTTAATTATAATACTTTTATTATCAAGAAGTGAGGTTGTTATTGAAAAGTTATGAATATATGTTGATAGCTTTGCACTATCACATAACTGCTTAGCTTTAGCTTCTTTTTATGAAAACTGCGAAAGAGGGCACATTTTTTCAGATGTCTAATCATATAATTGGATAAGTTTGTAAATATATGTGCTTGTGTCAATTATCTGCTAATAGTTTATGTTGTTGCACTGCATACATCCTCCAATTCTTACGGTCTTCCTTACTGATTAGTGGCCTCATAAAAAAGGTAGTGGACTAGCTGGACATTCATCCTGGTCACTAGATCAGAACAGTCTTATGTTCCAAAATAGTGGCCCCATTGAAATAAGGAGCAGTTATGCAATCTTTTCTTTTTTATGTTTTTGGTTTGGTTTGGTTTTTTCTTCTGTAGTCCCCTTCTAGTTACTCTTCTGTACCTGGTCTCTTGAAATCTGCACAAGACTCCTCTTGCAATAAGTACGAAGGACAGGAATTATGCTGTAAAGTGCCTGTCCCTGAGCACCTTGGGATTTATATGTTTTCTGTATAAGACTGAATGTCATCTCAAGTGGGTTCATATGTACCAGCTTCTGGACACGATTCAAGCAAATTGTTGGTGATAAGAATGTTCAAATTAAAACAATTTTAAAATGTTCTAATCTGACTAAATTTCTTCACTATGGTGTGATCAGCTATTGCCATCTAGCATAAAGAGTTTTAATAGATTAAAAATGGCATTGATTTTCAGAGGGCTCTTGCTACAAGTTACCAATTACCAATCTGAAATTGAGTAATAGTAACTTTCACTTGATATTACCATACTGGAAAACCCAACACGTTCTTGAGTTTACAGAATTGCAGTGAATGGTTTAATCTGCCTCATACTTACTAGGCACTAGAGAATTCTTCAGGGACTGTAATAGGAAGTGACCTTAGACATATAATTATTTTTATGTAATATAGTTATTTGCATTTCAGTACAATTATTCATGCAATTAAGAAACCCTATAGGCAGAAATAAAAAATTTGCAAACATGGGTAATTTTGCCAGTCGTGATTGTTTAGGTGCAAAGTGTTTTGAACTTATCTTAGCCATTGATCATGCTGATATTTAGCATTAACATGAAGACATACGCACATATTAAATATGCAATACTCATTGGACTCTCCTGTCTTTTTAACAATTCAACACAAGACTACTTTATAAAGTCAGAATTCCCTCTTATTCTAAAAAACTTTGCAATGTAACAAGATTGTTTCAGGTACTGGGAATTAATGTAGCTAAGAATGAAGGCAAAGCAGCAGGTATCTAATCCTAGCAATTCACTGTTGCCAGGAGTTATTGGTATTTTTCCAAACTGAGCTCGCTTGTTATTTAAACTACAGTAAATTGATACAATACCTAGTGATATCCAAAGGCAATTTGAACTCTTACTGAACAGCAGTACCACTGAGGTGTATAAAATATGCAGCAACTTTACATCAATTCATTAGGCATGTCAAAAAATTCTAGCAACTAGTATATCATGGTTGGAAATCTTTCTTTAGAGGTTATTTAGATAATTTTTATTAATGATAATTTATATGAAGATTTATGCATTTTAGGATTTGTAATGCTTTTAAATTGTTGTTCCCCCCGCCCAAACCTAATAATAGGCAAATTTTAAAGAGATTCCAAGATAGTAAAGCTTGTAAAAAAAAAAATAATAATCCCCCCAACAAAACCAAGAAATTGTATAAAAATTCTAGAATCTAAAAATATACAATTACATTGAAAGAGACACTGTAGTAAGATCAGTGCAATTCCTTGTTTATAATTACTACCTTAAGCTCAACTTTCAGAATTTTATGGTGATTTATACTATCTATAAGCACTGCTTTGTTTTTTTAATACATGCACTTTCAATTTTATTACAAAATTTTAAAATTAAAATAATTAAAGCCTGAATTTGGTTAGGAAATAGAAGAATTAGAAGTAGAAAGTTAAAATCTTTTCTTAGTAAAAATCACCTATGCTCTGGATTCTTCTAAATATTAAACAAATCATTCAAAGGTGAAATAGATGTATGCATATGTTTTCTACAGATCTGGGACCCTGTTGTTGTGAAGCAAGACTCACAAATCTTCCTAAGAAGGATTCTTGTTTATTTGTATTAATTAAAAGCAAGGAAACTAGTCTTTGCACTGCCAGGGCAATCATTTCTAGTATTAAGGTAAAAAATTATCATTTCTCATAATATTTTACTGATTTTTCAGACTTAAAGGTCCAGATGTGGTTTATCATGTTTAGAAATGTATTTTGTAAATGATGCATAAATATGTTAAGGCAGGCACCTTTGAACTGTTGTAGAACACAACAAATTACATTATGAAGGAGAAATAATGCATTAATAAGATAAGCTAAGTGAATGTATCTAGGAAATAGCTTAGGGAGAGAAGATATCTTAAACTGAACTTTCAGAAGGTAATTTGAACTGAACTTTTAAACCTCAGGAGTAGATTAGATTTAGAAAATCTAGTTATTGTTGTGTACAAAATGGTGTTCTCACTGGTAATACCCACACTGAACATATGCACAAATGTATGGAATAATATACACAGACCTCCACACATTCTGGCTTTGGACAAAATAGAAGCAGCAATCTGCAGAGGGCCTATTCTGAAGTAGCTTTAGGAGAAAAAAGTAAATTCTCTTCATGTAGTATTTTTCGGGTCACTTGCTCTAAGCAAGTAGGACTGTATGGGTTCCTAGGAGCTTTGTCCGGCACAAAATAAAGTTCCTGGTTGCTTCTCATGGGATGTTCCTATTTTGACGCTGTGTGCAAAAGAAAAAAAATGTTTTATTTTTGTCTCAACTATAAACCCTGGTCAGCTGATGTAATTTAATGGCTTAGATAAACTTAACTCTTTATTTCAGTGCCTTTTTTTGATTGGGTGTTATATATGCCAGTTTCCTACTTTTTCCTTGAAGGCTTCTCATTCCCTCTTTGTTCAAGAAGGCAACTATGAATACACTTTAACGTCTGTAATTTAAATATTCATATAGTATATATACCTAACTCCTTTTCAGAAGACAGCTAAGGTAATGAATTGTCAAATTCATGCATTGTAAGTGCTACTAGTAATCCAGAGGCCAAAACTCAACAACTTTAATCACTACAGCTTAAGGTTTGGTTTTGGAGCTCAACAGTGAGTTTATGGTCAGTATTTCAGTGTACAATATCCCTAGACAAAAGCATCACTCAGTAAATGAGATCAGATACGCAATATATGCATCCAAACCTGCCAGGTTCCTAAGTGCCCTTTGCCCACTACGGAATATGAATGTTCTCCTATGCATTACAATTCTAGTCTAGCTTTTGGTGGCAAACAGAAAGTGTCATGATACTTGCCCTTGGACAAGGAAGTATTAATGTTGCTGTTCAAACCACAAGGGAGGTATGTGGCCCGACCTGCCATGTACAGTCTGAGTCACCCAGAGATCTTATTAAGTCTGTGACCAGCACTGTGTGCTAGGTTGCCATCTCTCTTCCTGGGATCTCTCTAAATATTGCTTGCCATTAACAAGAACAAACTGGTCACTGAGAAATGTCCTGTCTGTACAAGAGAAACCCATGTCAACTCCAGCCTGAGATGCCTGCTGTATCGTTCAGGGAAAGAGCGACTGTCTGGCAGCCATCGTCACAGGCCCTCTGCATCCATGTGTGGTCTGGTGAACCCTAAATGTCCTTCTTCCCATGCACGTAATTGGAAGCATGAGTGAACAGTGTGGGATTGATGGCATTGGTTCATCTATGTAAGACCGCCTGGAAGTGTTCCAGTGAAGTAGAGAATGTCTTAACTTTTATTATTATAATAATTACATTCCTGAATTAAAGGAAATTAATTTAAATGCAGCTTTTGTAGTTAAAACAATGTTAAATACATAACTGCTAACTATGAGAGGATGCCTCTTGACTATTGTAAAGTAGATGAATGTCAGAGTTCATTATATAGCTATTAAATTTCAGTAAACATTCTTTCAATAATCAGTTCTAATCCTGCAGATTTAGCATGTCTGTCCTATTAGATCTAAATTAAATGCACCTCTGTGAACTTTCATGAAAAGTTTTCATTTTACTTTTTCCACCATTTGAGATGTCCAAACACTGGTAACTTGTAATTCTTCATACTGCCACTGTATGCACAGGTTCTCGCTCACCCCATCTTTCTAATTGCAGTTGTTTTAAAATAAAAACTTCTACTAAAGAAAACAGTACTCAAGCCGAAATCCCAACATTTCTAGTATATGCTTCCCCAGTAGGAGTTTTTTCCTTGAATTTCTAATTAAAAACCTTTTAACGAAAGACAGCTTGAGTCTGAAGCTGTCAGGTCTCCCCTTGTCCTTGATGCATACCGAGGGAAAAAAAATTAAAAGAGCAAGAGAGAGGATTTTACTTTTAAAGAAGCTCCAGTTTCTTGAGGCATTTGTATTCAGATATTACTCTCTCTTTCTCATGGGAGCACAGCTCTACTCTTCAAATGAAAAAGAAATAATAAAACACATCAGGAACAGTGGACCTCAGACCTACTCTTTCTCTCCTTGTCTTGGAATGTTATTTCCATATAGAAAGCTACTCTAATGGGACACTTGTAAATGGCAGGGAATTTAGCCCTTGTGGAGTCTTCTCCAGAAATTGGATTTTTGCTTAAGCAAACAGCAAACCATGCAGCAGGGAAAAAGCTATTTATTTGGCTGCCTGTTGAAGAGCCTTACAAAAATACAATTCAGTCTGCTACGATCAGTGAAGTCAGTCTAGTCTGCACTGGAAAAAGAATCATTTTACCTCAGTTGGATGTTGAAGCAATCTTTTAAGTGCAGTGAAAGTTAATATGAAGTACAAATTTTACAATTTATTTGTAGCAGGGATCATACAATCCAGCCATTGTCATTAAGCGCAGATTTCACTAATGGCTATCAAAAACTCATTTTCTGTTTTTGCTTCTAGATAACTGTCTAGTATATGGAGAAACTAAGAATCTAGACAAATAGAAAGAAAATCAGGATATTTTCTTCTTCTTTGGACTTTTTTTAATTTTTCAAAGCTCCTCAGTTGAAAGATGCTATCAATATGAACTCTTGTGTCTCCGATTTGGACACTTCATGTCCTTTTAATCTGTGCCTATTAATTGATTTAATAGTAGGAAAAGCTTGTTATAACTTCTTTTTGAAAGTAGCCAACCACAGACTTCAATCAGTTCTGTCAGCTGAACATGAATACATGTTCACTGACATCCAGAGTTTTTATGTCTGGGTCATTCTGGATGCTTATCATTTCTCAAAACTGAGTCACTTCCTGCATATCTGAATCTGGTTAAATTGCCATAGTTTTGTTGTGCATGGATGTGATCTGTGTGTCAGTCTTCTTGAAGGGAAGTGTTTTCCAAAGGCATGGAGCAGTTCAACTACTAGGAAGGGCTAGTGTGATGGGTTGACCCTGGCTGAACACCAGGTGCCCACCAAAGCCGTTCTATCACTCCCCCATCCTCAGCTGGACAGGGGAGACAAAATATAACAAAAGGCTCGCGGGTCGAGATAAGGACAGGAGAGATCATTCACTATTACCGTCACGGGCAAAACAGACTCAATTTGCAAAACATACTCAATTTATTACAAATCAACCAGAGCAAGGTAATGAGAAGTAAAATGAAATCTCAGAACACCTTCCCACCACCCCTCCCTTCTTCCCGGGCACAACTACCCTCCCGGATTTCACCACCAAGCCCCCCCAGCGGCACAGGGGGACAGGGATGGGGTTTATGGTCATCACACGTTATTTTCTGCCGCTTCACCTCCTCAGGACGAGGGCTGATCACACTCTTCCCCTGCTCCAGCATGGGGTCCCACCCACGGGAGACAGTCCTCCACGAACTCCTCCAACGTGGGCCATTCCCACGGGCTGCAGTTCTTCACGAACTGCTCCAGCATGGGTCCATTCCACGGTGTGCAGTCCTTCAGGAGCACACTGCTCCAGCGCGGGTCCCCCACGGGGTCACAAGTCCTGCCAGAAAACCTGCTCCGTGGGCTCCTCTCTCCACAGATCCGCAGGTCCTGCCAGGAGCCTGCTCCAGCGCGGGGTTCCCACGGGGTCACAGCCTCCTTCGGGAACCCACATGCTCCGGCGTGGGGTCCTCCACGGGCTACAGGTGGAGATCTGCTCCACCGTGGACCTCCCTGGACTGCAGGGGGACAGCCTGCCTCACCAGGGTCTTCACCACGGGCTGCAGGGGAATCTTCGCTCCGGCGCCTGGAGCATCTCCTCCCCCTCCTTCTTCACTGACCTTGGTGTCCGCAGGCTTGTTTCTCTTACATGTTCTCACTCCTCACTCCGGTGGCAGTTTCTCTCCGTCCCAACTTTTTTTTCCTTCTTAAAAATGTTATCACAGAGGCGTTACCACTATCACTGATTGGCTCAGCCTTGGCCGGCGGCGGGTCCGTCTCAGAGCCGGCTAATATGGGCTCGCTCTCTCTCGAACACAGGGGAAGCTTCCAGCAGTTTCTTACAGAAGCCACCCCTGTAACCCCCCCCCGCTACCAAAACCTTGCCAAACAAAACCAATACAGCTAGTTGTGAAAGTTTAGCTACTCTTGTATGATGAAACTTAAAACTAAACATGTAAGTACATCTTTTTGTGTTTTGTTAAGGTTCGTTACGTTTTGGTTGTGAAAGAGTTTTCATTACAAAGCACTGTTTACAAACAGTAGTTGACAAATATTAGGTGTTGTAGTATTTGGGGAAAAAAAAAATCTCACCCCCCACCCAAGTTCTAAAAGAAACCGGAAAAGCACAGATTTAAGTTTAATTTGAAATCTTAATTCATTTTAACTTTTGTATTATATTACAATAATATATTCAATTACCTCTACTACCTTTTCTAGAAGACCGTTGTCTCCCTAAATACACAAATTTCATGTACAAAAATAATTGTTCAATGTGCGATCCATGATCACACTGCTCTAACTCTATTTTGAGAATGGAATTTCCTTTCTTTATGTACTGTTTTATTTCATTCATCCTTTTCTATTTGAAGAATTCAAAATGTTAACCACTCTTTATGACATCTTTATGAAAGAATAAGATCCCCATTTTATTATTGGAGAGGTTAGATGGAGGCTGAAGTTCCATATGACACCTGATTTTTCATTTTGCCTAGTATAGTATATAGGTCGAAAAAACATTTTATTGCCTCAAAGTGTAGGATTTTGTTAAATTAGATTGTAGATTTTCTAGTTCTGTACAAACATATGATGCACATAATCAACAATTAAATTAATTGTAATGTCACTAACACAGCTCGCATCATTTTAGTTGGGACTAGAATCCGGTTGTGTAGAGCAGCATTTACCTTCCCTTCCTTTCTCTTCTGTTCTATTTTTTCCTTATTTTCTCATCCCTTGCCAAGCTTTTATTGCAAATACAGTAAGGACTATAATTTCCTTGCTCATATATTGATGACAGAACAACTTAAGTGATTTTTTCAGAAAATTTCAAAAAATACTGACATTATTATGATATGTAGTATTCTGGGCTACAGGATTCAGTTTAAGTAATCTCAATAGTTTGTCTATTGTACTCCAAATTTTTAGTTCTGAAGTTTTTTCTTTGATAAGTTTAAATATGTACACATACCTATGTAAAAGTGATGAATGTTATGCATCCATTCAGCTGTTTAGATATTTTCTTGTTATTAGACATGCATTCATACACATGACTTTGTGAAATCGAACCACAACCAATCTTTTCTTCCTTGGTAAATCAGTTATCTGTTTAGCTCAAATGAATACATTTCAGATGAAATCTCATTCATCCTCTGTACTCTATGATACTTTGTTTTCTATTTTAAAATTTTCTAAGCCTACACTTGTTCTATGTGATACTGTAACTTTTTAGTGGTCCTAAGCTGTATTTTCAAAAATCAGTTGCTCCATATGTAATTCTAGTTTCAGAAACATGATGAAAAAAATTAATTTTTTCATTGTTTCATATTAATAATTAACGCATATACATTTTGTTTCAAAAGCAGATTAGCAGAGTGAAAAAAATGGCAAAAAAATCTCATTTTGTTTCCAACTCTCCTCTGGTACTTGCATTCCCTCATATGTATTGTTACAGCAATAAAGATCCATGAGAACCTTCATGCTGTTGTTCAAATTTGAAGCAGAAAACAGTTTAATGGAGAAGGAAGGGTGGCGGAAGGAGGATGGGAATGGGGGAGAATTCTCAGATTGAATTGTTCTATTGTGATATTTAAGTGCTGCTTCAATTAGGGCTAAGTGAATACTCACAACAAGGGAGACTGGCCTTTATAGTTTTAACCGGGAGGTAAGTGATGATTAATTCTTTGCCATCTTTCTGTTCAGCCAGATATAGAATTGACTCAAGTGCATCACAGAAGACAAAATAGCTCAGTGAATTATACTTCCTCTCCATTATGGAGTGAACAAAATGGCATTAACAAAACTCCAGAGTGAAAGTCATGGTATTTGAGAGTTCTCTAAGCACTCGGTTCATGATTATTCAGGAATTATTCACAGGCTAGGGATGAACATGTCCATTAAATTGTGGTCATGAAATTTCTAAGCAGTGTATGATTTCATGATGGTATTTTTCAATTACTTATAATAGGGTAGATGTGAACTCTCATATTTCTTCACCTTTGTAGTATTTATAGACATGCTTCCCATAAATTAAACCATTCACAATTTTATACAACAATTTATTTTGCTAACTTTTGATATAATGCTTTGTACTTATTAACGTACTTCCTTGCTCCTGATTCTAACCACTGGATTGGCCTTAGGAGTCCCTGTTTTGTACTAATGCCATCATGTTTAGGCTGTATATAAATTTGATGAAAAAATAGTGGGGCCTTACTAATGCAGTAATGTGTGCATTTTGAATGCTGAGAATGCGCATGGTATCTTTATCAGTCTTTGTATTGCCGTAATTAATACCTGAAAGTATGGAAGGATCTGTAGGTGGGCAAGTCTTTGTAGAGCAGTGACCGCAAAAGCACAGTTGTTTAGTAGATATCAAATCAGTGGCTGCACACAAGAAGGTAAAACAAAGTACTTTGGACTACACAGCTGAATCTTTGTGGTTTAAAGTACTGAACTGCATTACGTTAAAGAGACTTGAGAGGAGTCTGGGTAGTTCATGATGGTGCTGTGTCTATTTAAGATGCACAGGTGATCTAAAGTCAATGGAAGGAAGGGGAGACTGCTTTCTCTGAGTTTCCAGCTGACCAGGGCAGGAGAGATGTGCTCTTCATCTTGACCAGCAGCAGCTCCATGTCTTGGGGCTCTGGTTTCTTGGGCAGCAGCGTAGGCTGCACATTAGAAGAAAGCGGCTGCAGTAACTGGGGACTTTGCCCAGCAGCTTGTCCAGAGAACCGCAGCTTGTGCCCAGCCCAGTATCCCTGCTTGCTGTGACTGGGCACGATGGGGTTTTCAGCTGTAGGTACTGTCTGCAGGAGAGCGTGAAGAGCAGCAGGGTCAATGACATGCTCAAGGCAAAGCGTTTCCAGCATATGCCACAGGTGGGGAAATTACTGGGTGATTCAGGGAGCCAGGAGCTCCTGCAGAGAGCCTGGGAGGTTACAGGGAGGAGAGAAGAAAGTCTAGCTGGGTCTGAGAGGAAAGAGGGAACTTGTGAGGGGCCTGACAGACTAAGGAAGATTTGCCATGTAAAGTCACTGTGTTAATTGACTCTGTGGAATAAGGACCTGCCTGCAAGGATGCTGGGCAATGGAAAGAGTTATGTGTAATCCTACTAATTTCTATTGGATCTGACATAATAATTTTATTTTTCTACTTAAGAAATGTCCAATTCCTACTCTCTCTTTTAAGTTGAAAAGTCTTTTAGCCTTTCATGGTGAGCGCATTAGGGAGTAGAGTCACCTCAGAATTCTGGCAGGTTTGTGTGTCCATCACTGCTGTGCCACCTTTCCCAAGTACACTGCTGAATTCAGACAAAACTAGTCAAAAGAAAACAGCAAAGGTCCCTCGAAGTTGAGTCAAATTGTCTCTGCAAAGTGCAGTTGCTTTGCTGTTAAAGAGTTTAGATGAACTTTTTTTTTAAAGTGTTCATAGTTTGAGGATAACTGTAAATCAAACCAAACGTAATTAGGAAATTAGAATCATAGAATCCTAGAATGGTTTGGGTTGGAAGGGACCTTAAAGATCATCTAGTTCCAACCCCACTGCCATGGGCAGGGACACCTTCCACTAGACCAGGTTGCTCAAAGCCCCATCCAACCTGGCCTGCAACACTGCCAGCCATGGGGCAGCCACAACCTCTCTGCGCAACCTCTTCCAGTGTCCCACCACCCTCACAGTGAAGAATTTTTTCCTAATATCTCATAAATCTACCCTCTTTCAGTTTAAAACTGTTGCCCCTTGACCTATCACTACACTCCCTGTTAAAGAGTTCCTCCTCATCTTTCCTTTAGGTCTCCTTTAAGCACTGGAAGGCTGCTATAAGGTCTCCCCGGAACCTTCTCTTCTCCAGGCTGAACAACCCAACTCTCTCAGGCTATCCTCACAGGGGAGGTGCTCCAGCCCTCTGATCACGTTTGTGGCCCTCCTCTGGATCCACTCAGGCAGGTCACTGTCTTTCTTATGCTGGGCCCCCACAGCTGAACACAGTACTCCAGGTGGGGTCTCACACGAGTGGAGTAGAGGGGGAGAATCACCTCCCTCAACCTGCTGGCCAGACCCCTAGAAATTCTTGATCCATGAAATTGGTTTACTGGTTAAAAAAATCAACCACCACCACCACCACCCTCACCCCGTAAAATTACTCTGCGGAAGTTTAATTAAGAAAGCATATAACCATAGTTCTTTTTCTATATATACACATATATATATGAATATCTAAATATTATATATATATGTGAATATTTAATACTAGACCACTTGAATTTTTTTCCCCATTAATAATAGTGCATTTATAGCAATAACAACTTTTCCACTGGCTTCACATGCAGTAGGACCAGGACCCAAAGAGTAGCTAGGTTCTGGATCTGATTCTACCACTATTTTCACAGATTAAAAATTGTGGTTATTAAATACACTCATTTTTTTTTCATAGTAACACTTTTTCCAGATTTGTTGAAACTACATCCATAATATAGTATCAGCTCGTAATATTTTCTGTAATGTTTATTGTAATATTCAAAATATGCTTTGAAAATAAAACAAACTACTGAATACTAAATACTGGTGGAATTGTAAAGGTATTACTGTTAGCTGAACTGCAGGGTGAATTCTGTTGAATTAAACTGGATGCTGGCAAGATAAGAAAGTTGTATGAACCAGTTTTTTAGAACATAATAGACTGCTGTAAAATTAAAGGAAAGAAAGGTTCCCTTTTATTAAACAAAAGAAATTTTAAAATGTTGTTTCTCAGTCTCTGTGGAAATCTCTGTGCTGACTTTCTGATAAGTCTTTATTAGAATATATAGGCTATATATAAAATCATTATATCATGAAAAAGGCATTATCATTTGGGGGTGTTTTTAATTAACATTTTCAAATAATTGAAACATTTCCTGTGCTTGTGCAAGGTACCTTATACGTTCATAACAAAACATTCTATTCTAATAACACTAACTATAATTGAGAGTGAATGCATATGAATTCTCAATGGCACTGTGGGGAAAATGCTCCAAAGGCACAGTAAATGTATGCATTTTGTGTTTTAGGGGAACAGCAGTGCAATTACTGTATAACCCTCACTTACCAATCATTTTAACCTCAATTTAATGTGTATGGCAGTTCTCCCAGAATGACCTTGATGCAATACTGAATGTTTTGCATTTTTTAACAGGCTCAAACAGATACAAAGAAATGTAATTCCAGTTAATGGGCTATTATATCCAAACCTTATTTATAAATCGTATTTATAGAAAAATTCCATGTATTTAGAGTACTTTAAGTAAAATCCCTTTAGTTGGACCAGAGCACTTTTTATTTTGCGCTGAGCATCTGATCAGTTATTAGTTTGTACATGGAGAGATGCTATTTAAAGACTTACAACCTCCCTTGAAGTAAATTGTACCCTCCAGCTAAAACCTGACACAGTGCAAATAATACATAGAGTATTCTGTATAGTCTTCAGCGGCAGACTGCTGTTTTTGAGATCCCTCAGAGGCATCTCCATCCTCAGTTGCATGAGCCAAACTTTTGTGGATTGGTACCTTTGAAAACTTCAAATGCTGTACAATGCTATCAGGGCAATGGAGGAGCTGATCTCAAAGTCCACTATTAAAACTTCCCTCAAGGACATTTTCATTAGAACTTTGTACATGGACAGTTCAAAAGACTTGGCTATTGATTTTTGCTCAGAAGTCCTCTCTCTCTTCTCGTATTGTTCAACATTTTGACAGAATTTCAAAACCCACAAACTGTGGCAGCAGAAGATTCCAGCTAGGATTTTATGCTGTTCATTTGATTTCTTCAGGCCACATCCTTCCTGTGTCCTTGTCAACACTACAAGGAGAGGAGCCGTCTTAGAAGATTTGCTAAAAGGCAGAAGCAATTTCACAGCAATCTAAAAAAAATCTGACCTTTCCACATACAGAAAATCTCTCTTAAGTAAATAACCTTTTTAGCTGTAAAATTTTGCTGAGACATTCATTTATCAAAAACATAGATAAAAATCACTGCATGTTTATCTCTTCACCATTTAAAAATTGCATTAAAAAGAACCTACCACCAATGCATGTAGACTGTAGCAAAATGCCTCTAGCAAACAAAATAATTTTATTTTAAGATACAACTGTTGATTTAAAGTTCGTGATGCTCAAAGATGAGTAATTAATTATTACCAGCTGCACTTCCTATCCTTATTCCTGTTACCAGTTTCATGGACACTATAATGAGGTTCATTTAGCCATAACTGCATTTTCAGGGTATATAGTAGTTCAAAATTAATAGGATTTATGAAGAAGTTAATGAATGAGCAGTGTAATTATTTCTGTTGAAGGAAAAGCATGATCTACTTGATCTTTATGAAAAATATTGCAGGTCTTTTAATTGCTAGGTGCTTACATACTACATTGATGCTTGACAAGGCTGACATTTTCTCACCTTTCACTTGGTTTCACTGAACACCTTTTGAAATAAAAAAAAAATCAAAATAAAAACCTTTCCTGAGGTAGGGGTAACCACACTTGCTGTTGAGAAGATTTCTTAGAGCCTTTTGAAAGCCTTTTTTGTCTTTTCCTATATTCTAGTCTGTTCCATTTTATCTTATGCATGGTCTATATCACCTTTCTTTATATAGCTTCTGAATTCCTAAGCTCTCAGACTTCAGAATAAAATTTAAATAGGTACTTACCATCAAAAAAATTATTAGGGCCATCTCTTATTCAGCAGGAAAAGTAAGCATGTTAATTTCCTGAATGTGCTTAAATCTCTATTTCTAAGACAGAAATGTCTCCACACATAGATGAGTTAGCCAGCATAGAAACCTAATATACTACCAAGTTTGTTCAGTATATTATTAATAGTATTTTAATTAGCCCGTTGGTATATCTGTTTTAAGACCCCTCTCCAATTCACAGGATTTCATGGAAGGAAGAGGAGCTTGTGCATGTCTATCAGATTTCCATATTTCAGAACTTTATAATTTTTCATTATTAGACATTTCTCTCCACAGTATGTCTTCAGTTTTAACTATGGTGAGAGATCATTTGGAAAGTGAACTTTGAATACTCCTCACAGTGTTAATATCGGGTTCATAGATACCTAATGTAGTAGCTTGTGGTACTGAACAGATTATCGTGCTCACTTGGTTATGAATTTTCTGCTACCAGGTTATTCTTTGAATATATTTTTATAAATACTTTTTTAAAAGAGGCAAGAGCCAAAGAATTAGTTTCGACTCCTGCTACTCATTAAGTTCTTTTTCTAATTTTTCTCTGACAATAAAACAGGATGCTTATTTCTTGATCCTTCTTTAATAGATAAAATATTTGATATTATTAAAAATCAGTGCTACGTGAATTACACTTTTAAAATTTTTAAGGAAAAAAATGCATGAGAGAAACTTTTTATTATTTTAGATATAAGAACAGTTGCCAGCAGAAGAGAATCCTTGACACAGCCATAGGTACTATCCGTTCAGGTGTTTTCTAGGTAACTTTGTCCAACACGTGATTTCTCTTCTAATATATAGTTGGAAACCTATCAGATCAGGGGAAAAAACCAAAGAAAATACCCAAGACAGGTATCAGGTATTTCAGGCAGGTAAAATACTGTAGTGTTTCTTGTTACCTAAACTCACTAAGTGCAGTAAGAATCCCTTGCTTTCTTCCAATGTCTTTGTCCCATGAGCACCTGAAGAGCTGCTGCTACTCCTCCCAGGACAATCTGTTTCAGGACTTGTTTAGTTTCATGCTGTTTCTTGTTCTTTATGGGCTTTTTTTTCTCTCAACATCTGTCCCGGAGCCATGCATTCTTCCTTCTCAGGTTATCCCTATGCATATTTTCTTTGTCCTGCACTGCTATTATTTGTTCTGGAAAACATACAGGGCATCAGGTTATTAGCAATGTTTAATTCTGTTGAAATTGGAAGCTACTGAGTCATTTGTCAAGTGTGAAGTTTGTTTTTGGGGTTTCTTGGGGTTTTGGTTTGTTTTTTTTTTTAGAAAATTGTGGCGATGACTGCATTGACATGGAAGTTTTGGGTTGCGTTATTCTGATTTTTAATCACAAAAACATTTTTAATAACATAATTTTGGGTCATACAAAAATATTTTGTTACCTAAGATCAACATGTTTCTAATGTAGGTGTGTATAGCCTTCTTGTAATATCTTTTAAAAATACGCATACATTTATTTCAAACTGAAAAGATTCAAGTTTAATTTTGAAACGTCAAACTTCGGGCTTTTTCAGAATAAGAGTACTTTCTAAAGAACCAAACATTTTTCTTAAATAAACAAAAATACTAGTATCTTTCCCCTGTAGAAACAGTTTACAAAATTTGATTTATTTTTTCAGTTTTGGATTTCAAGCAGTATTTTCCAGTAAATGTGCTGTTAGTCAGGAAAGACTGCTTATCTCTTTATGAAGCTGTGGCTGTGTATTTTCAATTTTTCAGGCTTGAGTTTTTAAATTTTTTGTCTTAAATATGTGAGCATATGACAAAAGGAGAAATATTTAATGAACTTCCACTATGAGCAACTGTACCCCTTTCATTTGTATTGTTGTTAAAAAAAGAAATTAATAAACACACACTCATGCAGACATCCCCCTTGAAAAAAAAGAAAAGTTACAGGGCCCAGGCTGCATAAAGCTCCTGTTCCTCAAACCTTACCCAGGCTATAGTCTCTCAAACACAACAGGAAAACACAGTGTATAAAAAGAGGAATCTTCAGCCCCAGTGATGGTACTGAGGTTATTTTGCCAAGGCTAGAAGAGCTCAAAAGACACTGATCTGTTAAAAGGCAGGCCCTAAATAAATTGATGCATTTGTAAAATGACAAGAGGGAGCTTACAATATGTTAGCAAAAAAGCCAGTAAGCCAGGAAGCCTGACTCAGAGGCAGATGCAGTATGAGAGTTTTGTGAAAACCTTAGCAGCAGATCTGCACTGCACAAAATTGAGGTCAACCACACACATTTTGTAATCTGGGCCACTTGAATCTAAAATACAAAATGGTGAAATCCTCTTTTTCCTCCTGTTTTCAGAAATAAGCTCCAAGATTTCCTCCTTGTCTTTGGCTTTGTAACAGTGTTTCAGTGGCTCGTTACCCAGTTCTTCCTTTCCCGTTCTGGCAGACGGTCTCTCTGGAGTGTTAAAAAGAGAGGCCAGCTAGGAAGGCCTCTTCTCCAGTCATCCTTTCAGATAATAGTTGATAAGATGGCTGTTTTTCTGTTCTTCTGCTTATTCAATGGATCCTTCCTAGCTAGCGTGTTATCTCAATTTGTGGCATAAATTGCCCCAATGACAATTTGTAAAGCTGCTGCTTATACTTGAATCCACAACCTGTATTTTCCTCTTTTTAAGTGACCATGTGTATTGGTTTTGTTTGGCAATGTTTTGGTAGCGGGGGGGGTTACAGGGGTGGCTTCTGTAAGAAACTGCTGGAAGCTTCCCCTGTGTTCGAGAGAGAGAGCGAGCCCATATTAGCCGGCTCTGAGACGGACCCGCCGCCGGCCAAGGCCGAGCCAATCAGTGATAGTGGTAACGCCTCTGTGATAACATTTTTAAGAAGGAAAAAAGTTGGGACGGAGAGAAACTGCCGCCGGAGTGAGGAGTGAGAACATGCAAGAGAAACAAGCCTGCGGACACCAAGGTCAGTGCAGAAGGAGGGGGAGGAGATGCTCCAGGCGCCGGAGCGAAGATTCCCCTGCAGCCCGTGGTGAAGCCCCTGGTGAGGCAGGCTGTCCCCCTGCAGTCCAGGGAGGTCCACGGTGGAGCAGATCTCCACCTGTAGCCCGTGGAGGACCCCACGCCGGAGCAGGTGGGTTCCCGAAGGAGGCTGTGACCCCGTGGGAACCCCGCGCTGGAGCAGGCTCCTGGCAGGACCTGCGGATCTGTGGAGAGAGGAGCCCACGCTGGAGCAGGTTTTCTGGCAGGACTTGTGACCCCGTGGGGGACCCGCGCTGGAGCAGTGTGCTCCTGAAGGACTGCACACCGTGGAATGGACCCATGCTGGAGCAGTTCGTGAAGAACTGCAGCCCGTGGGAATGGCCCACGTTGGAGGAGTTCGTGGAGGACTGTCTCCCGTGGGTGGGACCCCACGCTGGAGCAGGGGAAGAGTGTGATCAGCCCTCGTCCTGAGGAGGTGAAGCGGCAGAAAATAACGTGTGATGACCATAAACCCCATCCCTGTCCCCCTGTGCCGCTGGGGGGGCTTGGTGGTGAAATCCGGGAGGGTAGTTGTGCCCGGGAAGAAGGGAGGGGTGGTGGGAAGGTGTTCTGAGATTTCATTTTACTTCTCATTACCTTGCTCTGGTTGATTTGTAATAAATTGAGTTAATTTTGCAAATTGAGTCTGTTTTGCCCGTGACGGTAATAGTGAATGATCTCTCCTGTCCTTATCTCGACCCACAAGCCTTTTGTTATATTTTCTCTCCCCTATCCAGCTGAGGATGGGGGAGTGATAGAACGGCTTTGGTGGGCACCTGGTGTTCAGCCAGGGTTAACCCATCACACCATGCCTATGAAGCTTGGTATGCAACACCTAATCATATTTATTTAAGTTTATTTCTGTATTAAGATAGTGCTTAAGAGATTGAGTTCATTCAGAAAGTTAATTCAGACTTTTTCCTCACTCCTGAATAGAAGCATTTTTACTTATAGTAGGATGCAGTGAGGAGGGCATTTCATTCAGATGAACATCCATGTCAGCTCATTAGTTACAATGAGGTATATTTGGTTCTGTCTGTTCATGAAAGTTCTGGTCTATTCATGAAAAAACAAACGAACAAACAAACCCAACAGCTATACCTGCAGCATTTTATGATTTTATCATTAATATAGAGATATTACATCTTTTCCCTGTACAATTTACTATTCCACCTCAGATTGAAATATCTTTCTAAAACTCTAGGCAACTTTTAAGAAATGTGCAGTAGCATTTTTTTAATTTTTTTTTTTTTTTTTTTTTTTTTTTAATTTCCAGGACTGGTGAAGGAAGGACAAAGAAAAACTTATGTGCAAAATTCTAGCTCTTCTCCAAACAATGAACTTACTTGCCTTCTTCAGAAACCCTGATAATGATATCTTCAAATAATTAACTATTCATAGTTATTACTGAAGAGAAATATCTCTAAATTTCAGACTTGCCCTGGTATTTCTAGTGAATTGGGAATTCCTGTTTTTCATGTTAAATAAAGTGAAGAAACATATTCTGTTTATCCAAGGAAGTGAAACATTTATAATTATGGCATCTTGATTTACGAGAAGGCAGTGTTAGGAACTATAAAATATCCTTTACTGTTCTTTCCCAATGTTACCTGTGTAGTGCTCTTGGTAAAGAGGGAGATTGTTTTACAGAAGAGTATTTATCTTGTTTCTCATGCTCATAAATATTTTTAAAAGTTTATGAGAATAGGCTTTCTGTGGAGGCTGTAGAATAAGCAGACTAACAGGATAGTAGTGGTTGATGGATCTCTTGGCACTCAGTGAACACAAGCTGTGCTCCAAGCAGATTCATGCTCCTATAATCTTTCTAATATACCTTACCACTGAACAGATAGAGAATGTCATTGAAACAATTTTCCTGTGTGGAAGGAGGTTGGAATGAAGATGCTTTGGTGAATTTAATCTGCTTATACTCATGCTGAAGTTTTGAACTCACAAATGATCTGGGGAGTTTTCTCTTAGTTTCTGATCAAGTAATTCTAAAACGTTTTGACAGAATATTGTACTGTAATGTACACAGTAATGTGGCTTTGAAATAATACAGCCTCCTGTGAATATGCACATACACATCACTATTGCCATTAAAGATGAGGAGAATGGAAAAAAAACCACAACAAAACCCCATCCATCAGGTGACAATTTGTGCAAAGAGCTGTGAAGTCATCATAGCAGTAACAAATGGCTGTAAAAATACTGTATGATTGCTCTTCCTGCCTCCTTGGTGGGAAAAGAACTGATGCAGAAGGATTGGGCTGCAAACCAAGAAGGTGAATAAACAAATTCCACTAGCATTTGGAACTCAGATTTGAGAAAATGCTATCAGGAAGAACCAAATCTGGGAGAATGGAACAGAATTGTTTAGAAAGGAAAAAGGACAACCTACAAAAAAAAAAAAAAAAAAAAATAAAAGATATAAACAGGGAAAACAAGGATGCAAAAAATTGAGAGTTTCAAGTGACATGATTCACCACTTCACTGAAACACTTTCTTACCAGTGTAACTCAACTAAATTCAGTGAAGTTGAACTGGCAAAAACCCTAGTGATTTTAAGTGAGTTGCAGTAGAATTAAACTACTCAAGCAATTTGGACAAATGAGTTAAAAGCTTACTGACAATAGGGATGTCCTAAAGGGAACAAAAATTGCTCTCTACAGGAAAGAAGTGTCAAATCATTTTTATTTGGTTTAATATTAGCCTCCTTTAACATTCCAGATAGTGAAAATACGAAGAGCTAGTTTATTCCCTTGTTTCAAAAGATTTTATTTCGTCTTAGAAGCCAGTGAAAAGAATTCCATTGACTGCAACAGGCATTATTAGCTCAGGCTCAGATAAAAGAGGGGATGGTGAGCAGATATTTCTCCCTTCTGTTACTAGGTGAGCAAATAAGCTCTACACAGCCATCCACTGTGCTAATGCTGCTGATTTGGTCACATCAGAAATCAGCTTGTAAAGCCTAGCAGTACTTCATTGCTGCATCTCACTTTAACTGGATTATCAGTATCTTCACCTTATAGATTACATTTACATGAATTCATAAGCTCTTTTTGTCTATTCTCTACCTAATTTCAGATTTTAGCTATTAGTTCTTAATTATATTGTATCTGAAGTGTTTAGGAAAAGCTTCTATTCTTTTACACTGGCTTAAATCTGGGCAGAGGTCTGAATTGCATTATTGGGACTGTATGCTGTCTAGTATTATTTAACTTGTTCCAGCAATTGTCCTTGATATTGATCAGCACAGTCCAGCATCTGAAGGAGCCTAAAATGTTTTAATGCAGCATTGCACAGAGCATTTGCATACAATTCAATATATCGAGGCAGTGCTATGATGGAATAGCTAGAACTCAAACCAGGTTGCCTCTTTGAAGGAACATATTTGAGTTCCAGACATTTGGCCATACCTGTTTCTTATTCTGTTTATTGCTTTTAAGTGAAGGAATCTGCAGTTTCATGGATTTTGTCATATATGCAAGTTGGGTCTAAAGTATTACCTACTGGCATAAAACAAAAACTGGCCAATAGTTTAAAATGTTCTTTATCTTTTCAAAAATGACAGTCAAGTTGACAGAAAGTTTAGTTCTCAAGCTATAATGCTATCCTGAAAAAAAAATATAAGAAATTATTAAGTACGGTAGCTAATCTTGCAAACTTAATCTTTGTAAGTTAGGTTTACCAGTCCTGGTGGACACCAAGTTGAACATGAGCCAGCAATGTGTGCTTGTGGCAAAGGCAGCTAATGGTATCCTGGGCTGCACTCCGAGGAGTGTTGCCTTCACGTTGAGGGAGGTGATCCTTCCCCTCTACTCAACACTGGTGAGGCCCCACCTGGAGTACTGTGTCCGGTTCTGGGCTCCCCAGTACAAGAGAGTTTTGGAGGTACTGGAGAGAGTGCAGTGAGGGACCACTAAGATGATTAAGGGACTGGAGCTTGTCTCCTATAAGGAAAGGCTGAGACACCTGGGACTGTTCAGCCTGGAGAAGTCTCAGGGGGGCAAGAAACATAGATCTCATCACTGTGTAAAAATACCTGAAGGAAAGGTGCAAAGAAGGTGGAGCCAGGCTGGTTTTGGTGGTGCCCAGTGACAAGACAAGAGGCAATGGGCACAAACAAACATAAGAGGTTCCCTCTGAACAGAAGGAAAAGCTTTTTTATTGTGAGGGTGACTGAGCACAGGTTGCCCAGAGAGGCTGTTGAGTCTCCATCCTTGGAGCTATTCAAAAGCTGTCTAGGCATGGTCCTGGCCAGCCTGCTCTAGGTGACCCTGTCTGAGCAAAGAAGGGTGGACTAGATGAGCTCCACAGACCTCTGCCAACCTTGATCATTTTGTGATTCTGTGAATAATAATAGTCACACTTTTATAATACTAATGTTTATATTGTGCAACTTAGAAACAAGCTTGGTAATTCTTTAATATAGAATGTGCTATATAAACTTAGTCAATGGCAATTCCTACCTTTCATTTCCAGAAAAGAAAAACATTCATGAAGATAATTTTCTCCTTTGCAACCATTTATGCAGATTTACAAGCACCATTGTATAGATGAGGAAATTCAGATGCAAAACATGATTTGCCCAATTTTACTGTGAGTTCCTGACAGTGATAGGAACACCACCAGTCTACCACTAGACTACTGGCTTGAATGGAAATTGGTGATTTCAGTGGCTTATCTGTACACAGTTCACATGAGGTGAAGCGGTTCACAACAGACTTGCAACCTTCACTCAGTCTCCTGGTTCTTACGGCTTTAGCTAGACTCTTAGCCTTGTTTTGATGCAGCAGTTTGTCTATGTTCATATCACCTTACCCTTAGAACTTCCTTGCCAATTCCTAAATTAATAATCTTTTGTTTAAGCAGTTGTCTTTGTAGCTTTTGATCTCCTAATCTTTGATCCATTAATTTTCTCATTTATTTTCTGTTTCTGCTTTACCCTTTTTAATTCATTCTGTTGCTTCTCTCAGTTGATCCTGTAGTACTTTTTGTGCCATCATTTTCCCTTCAATCCTTTTCCCTGAACTATTTGGCCCAGTTTACTCTACTGTTTAATCCATTGTATTAAGTTTCTTCTATTTCATGCTGTGTGATGAATAGTTCTTAGCAGTCACCTCTTATATCACACACTATTCTAGTGTGTGTGCAGATAACCCTTTCTATTAGCAAAATACTGGGCTTAAATTTGATTGACTCAAAGCACATCACATGAATACTAGAAAATTGAGTCTCATCTTCTGAAATGAAAGCTTTTTTTCTCTTAACAAAAATATTGACCCTGAGAGCAGTAACAGAAACACTTTTCAGAGTTAAAGCTTGAAAAAATAAGGTTTTTCTAAATATCACAGTAAAACAACAGTTTGCTTATAACATTAACAGTCCAATATGAATCTCTATGGGTTTGTAGAGGACGGTAGGTGACATCATTTCTATTTTACAATGGAAGGAAAGAAGCACAGAAGAAGATATTCATAAAAGCTAGCTTTAGATTAATGTGTTTGTCTTAGTAAGCTTTCTTGGTAGTCAAAGGAAACCTAAAGGTTCCCCACTAGAGTATTTCCATTCAAACAGGTATTTAATTTAGCTACTTCTGACTTCCCCTGGACTATTAGATCTTTCTCATCTACTACAGGGACTGTCTAGGAAGATTAGACATACTACACTAATTTGCCCTGAGAGGAGGTAGGTTTCTTGTCTACTGTCATATAAACAGTGGGTGGTAGAAAATGGACTGGACCCTTAATCTCATTCTTCCATATAGCCCCTGTTCACAAGCAGGATCTCCTTCAGTACACAATGAATTAGTTCACGTAATGGAGGACTTTTTTGTGTGTTCAACATAAGAGTTTTACCTCTGATTATTTTTTTTTATTACACATCTGTGTCACATTAATTTACATGTACAAAATTAAAGAAGCTTCAGACATTTTCTTTTTAATGATTCGGTGAGCTTATTTCAGAGGACTACCAAAATAAGACATGTGATTTTATTCACTGATCAGTTCTTGAGCTTGAGGTCTTCTAACTAACGTGAATTCCTGGTTTTAACTTTTTTTCTGAAACACTAAACAAGTGTATTTCCAACTGAGGAGATGGAAAATGAGTGTTTTATGTAAGGGACTCTCAGATTTCCTCAGTTAGAAATTCTAGTATTGCCAGCTCCAAGTGTTAGGAAATATCCCATTGCCAAACCTTAAGATTGGCTACAAAATCAGGAGACTGTGAGGGGGTTTTTTTCCCTTCTGATAATGAAGGCACAAGAAAAGTATTTTCCAGATTCCTGTTTAGCTAGAAACTTATTTAAAATTTAAAAAAATAGTAATAAAATGAAAGCCAAAGTATTTCTGCATTTAATCTAATATTCACTGTTGACACAACAGTTTCCTGTGCAATCAAATACAATTTCAATTAATAGTTTTAATTAAATGCTGTTTTAACTTTCAATCTTCTCTTCCACTTTTGCTGTTTCAGTCCTCAACGATGGGCTGTTCTTCAGCTCTCTTTATTATTTTCCTCCCTCCCCCATTTAAATTTTTTGCCGATAATTTTTTGTATTTGCTCTTAATACTGTTTTCTTCTATTTTTATCCTAATTTTGTTGCTTTATTTGAGATACTCCATACCACCAGTCCTGCTCTTGAATTGGAATTTTTCTTCTTCTTGGCTGTTTTATTTCTACACTTTTCTTTATTTTTAAATGTGCTCCAAAGGTATGCATTTATTTCAGTGACATTCAGATGTGTGTTTATTGTGTAAAAAAGGGGTTAAAAATTCCCAAATCTCTATTTTTTAGCACTACAAAATCATAATTTTAGCCTAAGAAGTATTGCTAATCTCATATTTTTTAAAAAAAGAGGTACATGTGTTTAATCTGTATTCTGGATGTCACTGTGTGCCTCTGGTAACTTTTGAATTGCTGAACAATTCAATCACATTTGAAAGATTAAAAGAGAAATTAAAGACAGTAAGTTTAAGCAAGACTTGTGAAAACTAAGTTTCTCACTAGAAAGACCCTGTTAGTGCCCCCATGGTTGCAAACACTGCTGTGTCATGTCATCCCTTACTTGTCAAGAGTAAATCTATGTAAGGTACTGATTTTGGAAACTGTGCTTCATTAGTTCTGGTGATCATGGAACTACTTATAATCCACATATAAATTTTTCATTGTGAACAATGCCAAGAGAAACCCCATGCTCCTAGGAATACATGTGTTTGTTGTGCATGGCTATACGCACACACTCTAGTGAATACAGATAAGCTCAACATTCAATTGTAGCAAACAAATACTTGTCCCCTGCTGTTACCTTAATAGCTTTTATTACTGGTCAGAGATGGCAGTACTTACAATCTTTTCTCATCAGAAGAAATTGTTCTTATCTTCTCAATAGGGACCATATATGTACAGTTCATTTGCCACAACCTATCAAGTTGCACAACAGAACAATTTTTTTTCTTCTAATGGTTTTATTCCCATCACAGTACATTCAGCCTTTATCCTCCAAAACATGAAATTAAGGAATTTTCTGTGCCTTTTTATTTGGAGGGTTTTAGTTTGTTTTTGTTGGGAATGTGCATTGCATTTTGCTTTTTCCTGGTAATTCATACTGACTTCTTGGCTTTTTTTTACAGTTTCAAAACTCAAAGACAGTTTCTGCACAAATGTGATTTGGCACTATTTGAGATAAAGATAAAAGCAGGATGTTTAATTTAGCAAGAAACTCATGTTAAGTTCCTATAATGAATTCTAGGATAGACATTTTACAGCATCACCAGCTTTCTGGATCATATCAGCTGTTTTCACTTAATTGCATGTCATGTAAGATCTTCCACAATATTGAAAAAATAGTTCTCCATATATTTTGCCTTTCATTTCTTCTCCTGCATTTCAAAGGCAATTTGTTATCTGGTCCTCGCTTCCACAAAATCTTTAATACACTTATTCTTACAACCACCTTCACAGTTAATGAAATCACAATAGTCCCATGTTACATATTGTAGAACTGTGGAAAAGAGAACTGCAAGGTATGTCAAGAAGTCAAGAAGATATCTACTCCATCTCCCTGTGTTAAGACAAGATTAACTATGTCTGTGATAATCTTGACAAATATGTGTCTAATTTGGCCTTTAAAATCTCCAGGAGTAGATATTCCACAGCCTCCAAAATCAATCTGTTCCATTTCTTAACAATCCTTACCATAGGAACACTTTCTCTTAATATAAACCTGAATTTCCCTTCATTGCATTTTAAGCTCATTACTACTTGCCATAGCTACTACAGTCATTGAAGATGGGTTAGTCACTTGCCCTGTGCAAAGTTTCACATCTGAACGTGCAAATATTCTGTCTCCTTACTCATCTTATCTTTAGTCTAAACAACCCAGATTATTTCAGTCTGTTTTTTATATGACATGTTTTCTAGAGCCATGATGCTTGCTCTCCTCTGGATCCCCATCAACTTGTCTTTCAAAACAACACACATGATGAAGTAGGCAAGGCTTTAAAAATGCCTGGTGTAGTGAAAGTGTTGCATTTGGAAGTTGCACTCCCATATGATGTATTGCAAGAGCATAACTCTGTGGATATATCACAGAAGTTCAGCTTGTGATCTGCTATAACCACTGTGTCATTCTTTCTTAAACTGTTGCATCTGTCTAGGTTCTCCAATATGTATTTGTTCAGTTAATTGTTTCTCCTAAACTACGGGACCCTTGACTTTCTTAACTAGGTACTGTATTTCATATAAAGTATGCAGTTTTTCGGACTCTTCTGTATGACAAGCTGGTCTTCCAATACGTTTGTGGTTCCTCTCTGTTTGCTGAAAGCTTTAAAGAAACATTCCTTCTGTTCGATCAGTCAGCTAACAAAAAATATTTGTACTGATCTGCTGAATTCTACTCCACACGCATCTCTTTTAACAGTGTTTTTTTCAACCAGTTCTATGCTCAACTTCTCACAGTTGCCCGTATCTGCAGCTTACTTCTGAGAATGGCATGTGAGATAGTGTTGCAAGACTTAATAAAGCAGCTCGTATGATATTTACTGTGTGTCTTCTATGCAGACAGTTTTATCATGGAGGGTAATTTTCTCTCACGATTTACTTAAGCAGGTTCTTTCTTTCTCTTCTGCTGATGGAATTACACTTTTTTTCCCCCAAGTGGTGTTTCTGAACTAACAACCCCCTCTATACTGAAACAACCACAGAAAAGCTGTGAGCACTTTTAGAAGGGCACAGAAGCAAGAAGAGGGCAAAATCCCATTTGTCTGGAGACATAAATTGAAGACTTTGTGTACCTTCTGTAAAAGTGTTCTACGTAAGTCAAACATAAGTAGTCCACACTGCTTAAGCCTCTGTAGACTCAAGACAGAGTGTATAGTAGCTGTACAGTGGCTGCGATATTGCCAAATTGATTCCATTTAGGAAAGGTTTGTGTTAATACATAGTTCAGTTGTGCATTGGTTATTACTATAAGCCTGACTCTAGCTTTTCTGGTGATAAAATTAGAGCTACTTGCTGGCATCTTGAAACTACCCCACTGACACTGAGAGACAAATGTGTTGGGTAAATTAGAGTAGGAATGTGGGCTCAATGTTGTACTCTTCCTCTTTTACTGTGTGTGTCATTTGGTGACACAATATTTTCTTTTATTTTCTGGTAAGCTTGTCATTACAGGTTTTTTAAAGCATAAGCAGTAAGTCATCTGGCTTGACATCCTTTACCATCTTTTATAATTTTTTATGCCAGTCTCACAACCATAAGCACTTCAGACAGAAGAATACATCCTTAGACTATAGCTGGATTGTGCCTAGACAGATGAGACTAGAGATTATAAGAATTATTATGAACAGAAGTGCTATATATTTTCTGCTTCTTTGCATTTGGGATTAACACAGTGATGAATTCATTTTCCATTTGATGACTGAGAAGATTAATTCATAAGCAGTTTATCTCTGCAATCCTTTTTCAAGATGATATAAGCAAGAGTGGTAACATGCCCACTTAGCATTACTTGCTGCTGACAATTTGAGCTAATTTAAATTTCAGCTATTAATTTCAGCTCTATTTTTTCACTGAATTTGTTAGCTGACAACCTATGTGATAATTAAACATTATCACTGCTTTAATGAGGTATGAAACACATGATGGTCAGACACATGATGCACACAAACTTAGAAACCTTTAAATATATACCAAAGGGATGACATTGTTAAAGTCAGTCAAAAAATAAAACACCGATTTAAACAATACTGGGACTCATCTGTCTTTCTGGACACTATTAATAAAACCTACACATTAGAACATATGTAACAGTGAAACTACTAGCGACACGATTCTCAGTTACTCACAGTGGTTTTCATAGACATTTGTTTCACTGAACTAAAATTTAGAGTGTGGTTTGAAGTCATTCCAACTAAAAAGTGTCAGAATGGCTTTTTCCCCTAAAAATAAATTTAGACCCAATAAAGCTACTTTCTTTGTTTCTAACTAACATCGGATATTGTGATAGGTGTGACTGTTAGTCATCTGCAAATTCCATTCATGCTTCTATTTAACTTAAATAAATTTTAAGAATGGAAATAACAAAAGAAAATTTCACAGCTTGATTCAATTATATCCATTGCCATGTTCTGTAGAAATTTTGCCTAGCTTTTTACAGATATCAGATTTAATTTAGACTATGAAATTTATATTTAGTCTACTTCTACCTAACCTAAATACTTAACGTAATTTTGATGATAAATGTTTCTCCTTGCCAGTATCACTTAATTGCTTCAAAAGAAGCTAAAAAAGGAATGTGGTTTTATTTCCTCTCTCATGAGAGAACAAAAATCATATATGCATCAGAAACATGGAGAAGTGTAAACAAATTTCAAGGTTTTCATTTCAGATATGTATAACTTCATAGTTGTATGATGTCTTGAAAAGGAAATACCGTAGGACTAGGCAGCTGATATGACATCTTTTTCAACAGCAGTAAAGATATGAGAGCTCGTCCTCTTGGAACATCTCTGGTAAAGTCTTCGGTTTTCTTGTCACTATTCTAACTAGAAATATGCCCTTGCAGCTTGTGAAGATGTGGGAATGTTGAACCCTCTGTCAGTGTGATAGGGCCATAGATTCTGTCCTTAGGGGCTAGAATGCTTCTAAACTTCAGGCAGAGTTGAGGGAGGATGTTTGGGGAAGATGCGTGCTTTGGCATATGGGAAAAAGTGAAACCAATTGACAACAGCACCTATTGTAAAAGGCCAGATCAAAACTATAGTAAACAGCCGAGCAGAGTACTTGCAGGATGAACCCTTGCGATCACAGTAACTTTTTGCTGCTCATTAGAAGTTATCCAAGACAATATCATGAACCCATTCTGGTAATTTACATATGAAACTACCCAAATGATGGACTTTTTCTTGGGACAGAATACTAAAAATTTTGATAGACACAGTTTGATAGAAGCATTTTCTGTTTTTACTAATTTTCTTTTCTGTATCCTCCTGATAAATGTGCTTTTGATGTCTATTTAGAAAGCAGTTAACTGTCTTCTCAACAAGCTTGAATAATACGATATAATAATCAGAATAAAGTAAAGCCTAAAGAGGAATCCACACTGTGTGGATTTAGAAAAATATCCTGCAGTCACTCACAGGAAATTGGTGTGGTCAAACCAATGTCCAGATCCTGTCCTAATTTTAAATTAAAATTCTGAATGATAATCTAATCCCAGCTGAAACAAGAACTTCTCTTTGTGAACCCTTTCCTAACTCTCAAAATTTTTCTTGCTGAATTAAAGAAAATATGCATACATTGATGACTTGATATTTATAGGTTTAGCATATGTGTACCTTACAAGTCCTATTAGATTTTTTCCTCTTTTAAGTCTATTTAATTAATAAATTATGGAAAAAATGGTAGTATCTCCAGACGTAGTTTAAATTTAAATGTACTAGATATAATCATAGCCAGATGTGTTGTGCATGATCTGCAAATGGCAGAATATTTATTATAAGGTTATGCATGCTACAATAGTAGAAGGAAGGTATAGATGAATATGTGGTCTGTTGTCTCCAAATCTTCCACTAAGTGTAAATGATTCAGTAGTCCTGTGTCAGTCAGATCAATGTAGGATTTTTCAGTTGATGCTTAGGAACTGAATGTTGTTTCAAAATACCACTTGCTCTTTTTCAATCTGATAATGATATAAAGGTGAGCCTTTCTTTTTTCTTCATCAGTTGGAAATAGAACATATTGCCCTCATACTACCAATTTTGCATAGTTTCCTCTTGGTTTCCTTCCATGTATTCCGAATGCTCAACCATCAGCAAGTGTAAATTGGAAATGCAGGCTTAGTTTTCATTTGCAATATATCCTAAGGTCTTCTATTTAAAGAAAACTGTTGATTTCTTTAGGCCAACCTGTTTGTCTGGACAGGAATTTAATTTGAAGAGACATAAAAAGTCAGTGAAGGGAAGGAAAAAGGTTTTGGCAAGAGGTGTCCTTGTGCGCTTTTCATTTTGTTTTGATCCTCTCTTATGAAATTTTGGAAGGGGTTTTAGTATTTTTAAAGTTTTAGCTTACATTAGGAATGAAAAGGAAATGAATTGATGAGTTTATTGACATCTCTTCCATTTATCCCAGCCTCTGTTACATCCAGAATGATGAACATCATCATAGTGCTTAAGTGGTAAAACTGTTAAGACGGTACTATGGATCAGCTCAGGTGATACTCAGCAAAATGCTGCTTACTGCAATGACTACATATTGGCAGGCAGGATAATGGCAGAAGACATTTATGCTTTTGGAAAACAGGATAATCTGAGGGGAAAAAAAGTTCAGTAAACAGGAACAACAACAAAAAATAGCCTGGAGTTACTATGCTACTGAATATTTGTTCCAGCCATTTGTAAGTAGTTCATACAGTTATTTCAAAGGTAACATCAGCCCACTCCAGCATTGACCAATGAGTCAACATGTGTTTTGTTTAAAAGAATAAATTATTAGTTTGAATCTTTAGTGTTTCAATTTCATGTTATTAGTAAGCAGGAGACAATTTCTTTTTCAGAAGAATCACTCATTAGTGACAAGAATAATCTGTTGTAGAATTTGTTGTTTGACAAAGTTATGACAACAGGTAGTATTTACATAATATAGTGTAGCATTTAGTTTTTGGAAGGCATGAGCATCACAAAAGATTTAAAATGTGAGAAATACAATAACCAGAAATTTTAATTACCTGTAACTGCAAATCAGCCAATGGATTGTATATATACCTTTCAAAAACGCCTGTGGTAATTTATTTTCCCTGGTTTGAGACAAATACTTTTTTTGTCCTTGCAGTACATGTGAAGGACCAAGAAGTCAAATGTCCCTTTCTCTGTGGTAATAAAGCAAGTAACTAAAGGAGAATAAGAAATCTATCTCCAAAACTTTTCACATAGTTCTTACCAACTTCAAAGCTCTAGGAATACAAAAAAGAAATATCTAGTATACTGAATAAAAGTGCATTGTGCAGAACTGCATGAGCTCTGAGGGTAATTTAAATGAGGTTAATATAGTAGGGGTTAAAACAGCATGTGAAAGTTGTTTGCTGTAGCTTATGTCCTGTTTGCATTCTCATCCCATGCCAAGCCAATTCTCCTGATGAACATAACTGAGAAGTTATTTGTGCCAGTATTCACAATTTTTATAACATAAACTAAGTGCCAGTTCTTCTTGAATATGATGAGAAATAATTCATAATGCCTTTGTCAGATTATTGGAATACATACATATGTATTAAAGCAGGAAGTGTAGTTGCAAAATTTGAAGAATTGTCTTAAGTACCAAGAGACTCCTAAATGTCAGGAAAAAAATTCAGTTGTCTCCAGCAATTCAGACTTGAGAAAACCACTGCAAACTTGCCATCATGCCTAGAGATCAAAGGGTGTCCTTGTCATTTTCAGAATTATTCACAGGAGCTTGACACACTTCTAAGATAATACTATGAAAAGAGAGAAACTTTGCCAAAAGTAAATTTATTTTTATGTTTAAGCATTACAAGCTTGAATTTAAACTTTATCTGTCATTATAGAGAATTTGAATAGACTTTATCTATGTCAGTAGATTAATTGTGATTGACTAATTGGTTTGACAGTGCATTGCCAGTATTATGATAACAAACAGTCCCTGTCCCAAATAACCTACAATGGAAAAGAGAGAAGAAAAGAGTAGAAGGCAAAGGTAGAATAAATGCTATAAGTAGGATAAATATAATTCTAGTTCCAGAGGGGTCTTCTGGGTTTTCTTCTGTGTTTCTGTGTGTAATAATGAGAGGGACTACAGTGCAGGGAAAAAAATTCACAGAGGGGAATTTTGAAGAAAAAAATGTGAAGGGAATGATGCTGGGAAAAGAGGGAATATATAAAATGAAGATAAGATAGTCAACTGAGAGAGAAGAAAAAGATCAATCACATTGTCTTTGCAAGAGAAAGCTCGTTCAGAACCAGAGAAATTTCTCTTCACAGCTACAGATTTGTAAATTATAGACCTATAATCATTGAATTGAAACAATAATATGTAGTTTTTTCTAATACCACAAATAACTGCCTACAGTATGTCAACAGCATATAATCATTAACATTTTTCTTATTAAATTTAAATTAGTTTCCTTAAGTAATTAATCAATTAATTTTGAAGCATGACAGAGTCCTGAAAATTCAAGTGATTTATGGATAGCTTATGATCACAACTAGAGGTAAAATATAGTGATTTTTCTATTTATTGGATTATTGACTGAGGTCTTGTCTCAGCAAAACACATTAATTCATTCTCTGTTTGGAATTTGGGTGTGTGTTTGGGGTTTTTCTGGTTTATTTTGGTTTTGAGAGAGAGACAGAAAGAGCGAGCACATCTTGGCTTTGTTGTCTGTGACCTGGTGAATCAAATGAGCAGGACACAAAACAGCTCCATGCTATTGGCATTCTAAATCTGAATAAAGCACTATGCATTGTTTTTGATAACACAAATAGCAGTTCAGGAAAAAAGATCACAATTATTGTTAGAAAGGGTCGGCTAGATATGTTATATTTCTCATCTTTTTCTTTTTTTTTTTAATTTCACAGCTGCAGCCTTGGTGATTATTTCTTTTCCTCGTGATTTTAAGAATAAAATGCAGTGATACCAATTACAACTCCCATTTCTGTGGGTTCTAAGCCTTGCTTACTTTTACTGTGTTACTGGTATTTTTTTTTCCCTACAACTGTACAAAGATGTTCACATGCATAATGAAAGGATAATTATAAAATTCACATAGAATTTTGGTTTCTAAGGCCAAGTATTTTGAGAGCCAGAAGGTACCATGAGTGCTTTATGATTACATTTACCAACAGCATGACAACATACACTTCAGTGTATTCAAAGGAAAACATAATCAGGTAGCCAAAGGAGGACAATTATCTTTCATACTAATTGGCAAGTTCCTTTTAACCTTTAATTAACTGTGAATTTGCAATAGGTCTGAATAGTCTTGTTAGGCTTCTTGCTGGTAGAAGGTCATGGAAATATCTTTTCTCCTGATTGCACAGATGCAGTATAAATAAAATATAGATGCATATACAATATATAAGGTCATAATCCTCATTTGCACTTTGAAGTGCATAAAGTATGACAGTCTTACACTGCTGAAAGCAGTGGTGCTGCCAGGAGTTTTTACTTGTAGCTTCAAAAGAAAATTCAAATAGATTTTGCATTCTCGGTTTGTTTCTCTTGGCACATTTTTGATACAATCAGCAGCAGTTACTTGAAAGGCTCAGAACTGATTAGCATAGAGCCTAATATGCCTTCTTTAGATGCCGTCCTAGAGAATATTCCCTGCAGAGCAAAGGTTAAGATGCACAGAAGAAACAAAACGCCGTTCTCCTGAGTGCTGAGTTATTCAGCATTCTAGAGACCTCTTTCTTTAAGATGTGCTACTCCCTTTTGGTGGGTAGTTTATTGTAGAAAATACCAGAAATGCTACATTTTCAAAACATTTCTACCATATTATCTCTGCAAACAGATATTTGACAATGCAGCGTGTTCATGTTCATATGTATTTGTCACGTAGACTGATGTATTATATAGCTGTAAAGTAAACCTCTAGGCACACAGTGGCTAGGAAAGGGTGTTACAAAAGAAATGGTTTGGATCAAAACCCCTTGTGACACAACATTTTGCAGGTGTACAGGCAGTAGTAATAAGTAAGACCTCAGACCATTCCAGTCATATGGGTTACATTGATTTGTTTCCTGATTAAATAAAACAGGTAGCAAAGCAATATGCATTATGCATGATATGAATAGCTTCTTGTTTCCAGCCTTGGTCAGGTTCCAGTTAAAAGGCAATGGCAAATCCTATGACAATGGTTATTGAGTCCTCAGTATCCACCTTGCTTGTGATCAACTTTTTCTTTTTGTTGTGCTTTTTTGCTTTCAAATTATAGTCTTATTATGCAGCTGACTGCATGTAAATATCTTTGTTATATATAAATGCTGCTAAAACTAATTTTGTATACTTTTAAACCTTTTTCCTAGTTGAGTTCTACCTCTGAGATGCCTTGTTTCTTGTTTGAAGCATCACTTACATATGTATTCTTTGTTTTCTTGCATCAAATTGATTACAGTATCCTATCAGCAGCAATCAGGTGATCATATCTTTGTGTTAGTGGGTTTTCTGAATACTTGAGGCATAAGGAAGAAAGAGAATACATGAAGTATGTTACCAAAATTGCTATTTCTTGCAGATTCACTGAGACACATGGGGGCAAGAGAGATAGTCCAGCCTTATACATAGCAGAATGCAGCTCTGTGAAGGAAAAAACAGAAGTCAGGCTAACCATGGCTTCCCTTTTTCTTTCTATGCATATCCAAAGACCTACTTCTTTTCACTTCTGTCTCATGTACTGTATGCATAACCTAGCAGAATTACCTGATGAAGCTCTTTCACCTCACTATATATGACAAAAACCTATCTCAGAACATTTGCGAGACAGTACAAGAACTCACTGCCAAACTGGTTCCTACATTGCTGTTATGGAAAAATTGGGACTACATTCCTACTGTATGCTGAGTAATGTTAGTGTTAGTGTTAACAATAATTTTATGGAATGAGGACTTGGGTAGGATGTTTTGTCTCTGCAAAATATGTTAACATCTGTATCCAATGATGGATTTTTTTCAATTATTGTTTGAATCTGATAAAAATCCTATTAAAAATGAGAGAAACAAAAGAATTTTAATAAAATAGGATCATGACAGCATTTGAACTTGCCTGTGCAGTGTAAAAGACATACTTCAACCACAGCAAATCTGATATTACTGTCTGTATGTCGCTTTTGTTTATAAGTTAGATAAACAAAATGGACTGTTCATGATCATCCAGCCTTCTCTGCCCTTGGAATCAAGGCTATTATTTGGAAAGTATTTTGTCTACTAAGGCCCAAATGGCTAACAGAGTAAAGGTCATCTGTGCAATCTATATCTGAGACCTGCTAAAATAAGGCCACTTCATCTCATGCTGTATGCCGTCCTCTTGACCCCAGCAGCATTCATAACAGTAATAAATGTGGAATAGTCCCAACAGAGACATATGTTGGGATATAAAGAAAAAAGTGTTTCTATCAAGAGATGACATGTTATGAAATTACATACTGAGTGAGTTAGATCTTTTGCTCATACGTAGAAGAAACACTATGCCATGCAAATAGCGTATCTTCTCAGCAGTGGATTAGGAAGGAACAGTCATTCTCACTGGAACCCTGGAGAGGGGAAAATAAAACATTTTCAGAAATTGCTAAATTTGCTTTCTTGGATTTCTTGTGATATGACAGGCCAGATCATTTTGGCTGTGGTCACAGTGATGAATGTCTTTCCTTACAAGTAGTTCCACTAAAAAAATAAGATTATTCACTTAGGCAAAAAGCACCTTCAAAATGCTAGATAGGCATACAAATAGGAAGAATTTGTCATCACCTAGCAGCATTATTTTACACTCTCCTTTGAAAAGAGTGTAAGATGCTTTAGGATTCTGACTACTAGGTTGTAACCAATATGAAGCTCTTTATCAGTAATTGCACTTCTTTTTCAAACTAACAGCTTTCCAAGGAAAACACAGATAATGAACAAAGTATTCTTGCTATGTCAAAGATAGTATGTAGACTGTTTGCTGTAGTGATTCAATGGAACACTTGTATGGATGGAAGACCTCTGCATCAGCTCTGAGGGACAATATTTGCCTAAGCTTTGCCTGAGCTTCTGTGGATGTACTAATTTTATTGCTTTGTTGCATTTGAAAGGCTCAAACTATAGCTGGAATACCCAACACAGTCATTTTTCCCTAACTATTTAGCAAAATAGGACTGTGTAGAACAAATTCATTCACTTCTGAGAACAGGAATATCTACCCCTTATTAATTTCTTGCAAGGAAATAGAGCATACTTCCCTAAGGGACTGATAAGCTGTTTCTAATGATATATGTCTGTATAAATCTGAGAATTAAGAATTTTGTTTGTAATACAGACTAGTGATATCATTCTTTTACATGGCAAAAATTAAGTCAGGCTTTTCACTTTCTTCCCAGAAAAAAAATTTCAAGTGTTAAACCCCATCATTTTATCTCAAAAGTAATTATACTTTTACAGCAATCTATGCTTACTGTGGATCAACTTGAGAGTTTAGCACATTGCTGCAACAGCAGCTAAAAATCAAGACCTGCTGTAGGTCCATATCATGGTATGATATGAAACAAGTGGTAGAACTCCATATTTTTCTCTGCTGCATGAAGATTCATAAGCTGGAACGTATAAATCCTGTTCCACATCTTTAGGTGCTCTCAGCTGGCTCTGCCTGTGAACTACATCCCAGTTAATACAATGCTCTCCCTTTCATAAAATCAACAGACTTAAGATTTACTTTTTAAAGGTAGATGCATATGAGCATGCATCAATGAACAGCACCAGTTTTCAGGTTCGAAACAGTTGTTGAAATAGATTTTCTTTTTATATATGATTCGTCTTTATGGAAGTACCCTGACAAAATTTGCCATAAATAAGTGTCTAAGAAGAAATAAAAGTTTTTCCTATATATAATGTTAGCAAAAAGCTACAAGAAAAAATATTTGATAGTTACTTTAGTTCAAATTTTTGTTTCAGGCCCAAATCATTTATTAGGTAGCTTTAAAGAGTCAGAGACAAGGAGCTGAATAAAATACCATTTGAAAGTCAGAATAAAGTGGTCACCTGTTACTGGTTGTGTTTGCTTTTGGCACTGGAAGGATGATCTTTACAGGGTAGAGGATAACTGTCCTGAGCCATAAGATATGTTTGTGTGGTAACAGGATAAACAGCCTGCACTTGTTTAGGAAGTAGTTCATGACACAGCTTCTGACTGTAATTTAGTCTTTTCTAAAAAAGGTTTGCAGTCTCTGTTTGTTGTCCTGCAGTGATATCAAAGTACCTATCCCTCACAGGGACAGATTTTGTGAGCTGTTCCCAAAATATTAACTTGGGAGTCTGGATCACTGATTTCTATGAAGGATGTCTGATATTATTGAAGAGTTATTTCCTGACTATGTGGAGCAGTTGGGAAGCAGATCAGATCTTTCCTGTCTGCTCCTTTGACTTCTATAAACCGATCAAGAGTTTAGTGGACTAATGGAAATTCCTCAAATATTTAAAACTGGAGTAGGGTTAATATGGACTGGTAGCTATCTGCCTGTACAGGTCTGTTGCATCAGGATGGAGAAGTAGTCATCACATAAAGTGCAATGGGGATACTGAACTGCAAAATCTGTAAGAAGCCCAAACAAGGTTACTTCTAAAGTAATTTAACTATTAAATCCTCTCTTCCTCATGTTTGGAGGAAAGTCAGCACTCAGAACATCCTTATTGTAAACCCATATAGGATATGAGAACATCTTTTACCTTCAGCTTTCTTCCCTTTGGGCTTAACCTTCTATATTTCTCCTTTGAGAGGTAACATGTTGAATGTAAACAAGCAAACTGTTATGAAAATCAAAGATAAGTCCATAAGCGATGTGTGATACAGCCTAAAGTAAACAACTGGATATAATTTAGCAGTTAGAGTGATTCTATAACACCTCATTAGGAAAAAAGAAACCCTTAAAAATTGACAAACCTTTTTTTTTTCTTTTTTAATCTTGCTTTATCTTTCCCTTTAAGATGAGTGATCATACCTTTGCGGCAGTAAGCATCAAACACCAGGTCAAAAAACACCAGGTGGTTGGGTTTGCTTTTCTTCTAGTCTATGTTTAAGAGTTTGAGTGTTGTGAACTAATCGAGTGATCATTAGAGCTGTTTTCTTTGCATGTCACTCTAAAAGACTGGCTGAGAGTGCTGCAAAATGCAGGTGCAAGCCGAAAATAAATGAATTATAAGGATTGGCAGTGATGGTTTGTGAAGCATCATTTGCTGGTTATAGCTATGTTAATCTGCTTTGTTACAGCTTGCTTTCTGTCTCAAAAGCATTCTCTCACATTGTTTTGTTTTCAAAGAAGATTCCTCTCAAAGTAACTCTTCCTTAATTTTCTTTGGAAGGAGCCCACTTCTGTAATGTAAAAGTAGCTATTCTTCTAAAGGAAAAGATTATTTAAATGTGCTAATGTATTACTTAATGTGAAACTTCTTTATTTTAGTAAAGTGTATTTTCAACATCATAGGTGTTTCTTATATATGAAAGTAAAACTAGACCACTTTTCCCACTGTTATCTGAATTTGACATGTCTGATCAAATCTAAGATATAAATCACTGTCTTTCCATATTTGTATTCTATGTCATCAGCTCTAGAAAGCTAATGGGTACAATTTCAAACACTGGAATTTATTGCCAAAAACCAAGTCTGATTGTTTGCTTTTATGCTATATTGCTCCCATTGTAAAGGACTCCATTCAGTTGGGAGTATGTTAATGCAATGCACTCATTAGAGAGGGACACAAGTGAGATTGCATGAAATATGCCATGAATCAGTCTTTGGCTCTGACAGTACTCTCAAACTCTTGCCTGTGTAAGTATGCATAAGTTCTTTTGAAAAGCTGCCAAGTTATTCCTACATTTTGCGGATTTTACTAGCTGCTGCTTAAGTACACCAGGACATAGAATTCATGACCTCTTTTTTTTATTATCCCATCCCTGCTTAAGCCACAGATACCATCTTTTTCTGCAGACTTACAAGCACTAGAACCAGTTGTCAGAAGTTCAGCCGGGCAGACAGTAACTGACTGAAGTTTTCACCCAAATGCAACATTATACTTGTAACAAGCAAAAACAAACCACAGAATTGTTGGAGGCAATAAGATCTTGACACAACTGAACTGTTTGTTTATAAAGAGGGCCAACAATATTTGGAGGTAGTTAAGTGTGGCTTAAGTGTGGAAAACGAATTAAATGTATTTTATAACATCTTCCTACTGTAACCAGTCATGTTGATTATTCAAAGCAAAGAATTAGCATCTTAGATCAAACAGGTGAATAAAGGTTATTATATGAGAGCAGACATCTTTACTTATCTTGACTATCTTCCATCAGAAATACGTATTTGATTCAGCTGCATGCTTTTCTGTATTATAAATGGCTTGCCTGTTTTGTTGGGGGATTTTTCCTCTAGAGCAAACAGTATTAGGACACTGTACATTGTTGTTTTCCAGCTGAATTATTAGTGGTCATAGATGTTTTCAGAATTTCAAGGTTGTGCATTTTTTGCTGTGTTTACCTGAGCCTCCAAGTGCATCCTCTTGCTTGGCATTCATGATCTAGGATAACCATGACCTCCTTTTTTTTCTTAGAGGTTTAGCTGTTGCATGTGATTGTGTATGTAAGTTATTTGCCAACAGAGCACAGGAACTTAGTAACAGGGTTGACCAATTAAAGCTTGTCAGACGCAGTTAAGTTTCCGTTTATATCTGTAGCAAATCTCCCAACAAAGGCTGGTGATGGCAGGACATTATAAAAGTTTAGAAGATTTGTTTGAATAAAGACCTAAACCCCTGAGATTTTGGGTGCTATGAATCTCTCAAGAGTTTCCTTTTCATATTTAATTTCTTCCTATCTATGGACAATTTTGAAATACCACAAGGGACACTTTTTTCTTGCAATGCTTTTTCAGTGCCATTAGACAGCAGCAAAATTTGTGGGGTGGTTTGATCAACTGAACTACACTGGTTTTGAGACGAGGGTGTTATTCATATCTTTTCTGATATCTTATTGACCTAATGCTATTTATCTAATTGTTTTGAACTATTTTTCCCTCTCCCACCATCAATTTAGATTGTGAGCTCTTCAGTGCTGGAACTGCCTGTCTCTATATGTTTGTGTAATGCCTATCATCAAAAGGCCATTATATTGTTATCTAGGCATGACTCAGGTGCAGATAATAATAACAGACCCTCGGCTGGCTTGCCAAGAGAGTGCAAAGCTGTGAGCATATTCTTTTTAATAAGTGCTTGCGAGCATCATAGCCTATCAAAATGTTTAAATCAGATTAAGGTATGGCAGAAAGTTTGGGGGTTTTATGCCATCGTTATTCTCTAATTGTGAATTACAAATGCTTTGTTAGGAAGAATAAGCTTCCAAAACCTTACAAATGAAAAAATCTTCAGTTGGGTTGCCAAAAAAGGCTTCTGACTGTATGAAGTTGTACAAAGAAAAGGAAAAGAAAATCCAGAGACAGGAGACCACACTGCTGCACAGTCTTTGAATGTATAATAATTCTAGTGCCAGACTTCAGAGTGCCAAATTGGCACTTACTGTAATCCTCCCCTTTCCTAGTGTTACACTCAGCAGTCAAAAAAACCTGGAATGAGTGGAAAGTGTTGATTTATCTCTGGGGAAGTCCGATGCCAACATTTAAAAGGAGGATAAGGAGGATGCAAGTATAAGGGAAAAGAGAAAAGGAAAAAGGAAAGGGGAATAGAAAAGTGAGGGAAAGGAGAAAATGGGATAAAAACAGAGATACAAAGGAGCAGAGAGTGCAAAAGCATATGAAAAAGAGATAATAGAAAGAATTACTGTGGAAGTAATAGTTAAAGTCAAAGGTTTGCCATCAGTTCCTACTCTGCATAAAAATTGCATCTTGTCTCAGAGTCATTTTCCATCCTGAGTATTCAAGTACTTACAGAGAAGCAAAGATCCCCTTGGCAGAACTTCCCCATTGAGTTATAGTCTAAGTGACCTAAACAAAAGACTTGGGGTTTTTATGTAAAGCATCTGTCCGTATGATGTTTTACCAAGTATCATACACAGTTTTGAGAATCAAGAAGAAAGAGTAAAATGCAAGCAAGACACACACACACATACAAAACCAAAACCAAAATCCAAAACAAAACCACCCTTGAATGAAAAATATTAACGTTGCTCCTATCTAAATACGATCACCAAAAGCTAACGGACTTGCGAGAACAGTCATATTCAGACTATAATGATTAATTGTCCTATGGCACACACTTACCACAGGAAATGGCTCCTTAGATAAGGTGGAACTATATAAGATTTGTCCTGGGGTGCATTATCGTGTAGTGCAGCGGGTGAAAAACTTATGTAAAAACATCTTATACATTACCTCTACTTCATCTCTTAGGACTAGCGCTTCTGTGTGAGAAGGCCAGCTATGAGCATGCAGAAACAATCTGGAATCTCTGCTGTTAGTTTGCTGGGTAATAAACTCACTAATCAGTCATCAGGGATCTTGTTTTTTTTCCTGAGTGGTCAAAGCTTGCTTCTGAAGAAAATGAAATATTTCTATTATATACCAAAATAAATGTAGGGGAAATGTCATTCCTGACTTTCTCAAAAAGAAGAAAGTTATGCCTTGAAAAGAGATATTTTACATTCTCCAAGAATCAGACTGTAAGCTGTAATGCATTCTTAGGCTCTTTATTCACAATAACTCAGAATGTGACTGTCCCTCTATTAGGTAAAGGGTAGCAACCCCCACTACATATCTGTAACTCCCCCACTATCTGTGGATGAAACTGCAAAATTTTTGAGGGCATCAAGATGTGAAGTATCAAGCTGATACTCAAAGTAAGAACAAATCTGTTGTATAAAGTAAATACATTTTATATATATATACACACATATATTTATATATATGTATTTATTATTACCAAAAAAATCCATCATTGATCATTTCAGCATTTTGTTGGAGGAAAAAAAACATTCCACCACAAAAGGCACCCCCCCTCCTTTTTGCTTCAAGGCAGTAATAATTTGTTACCTGAAATGGAAGATTTTAAATAAAGCATATAATTTCTGAGAAGAAAATCTATTTTATCAAAACTCAATTCTGTGCAGATAATGAGGATTTTGACCTGACTTAATGATCAAATTAAGAAATGAGTGGGAAATTGTGTGTCCACTTCTCTCCCCGCCCCCTGCAGTATCCTCCCCCTACCATAGGTACTTGACAGAATGTTTCTAATTTTAACTGATTCAGTGATTTGCTGTTACTTATTTTGAAAGAAAAGCTATCAGAAAAGCTTCACAGGGTTGTTATCATAGGGGAAAAGGACAGCAGAGATGTGTTGTGTATGTTGCTCTGGGAATGTTCAAACTCAGTGGCAACCTGAACTTTGATGAAAATGATTGCACCTCTAGTAGGACTATGTTAGGAAATGTTAGTTTACTTTATAGAATTAATAAGTGTGTGCATACGTGCAATTTTCAAGTGGTAAAGTGGTTCCTCTTGTGGTAGAAAGAAAGGAAAACAATCTATCCAGAACATGTTTACATTTACCTCAAATTAATCAAAAGGATTAATTTTTTTAGTAAGTACAAATAAGATGGGTGCAAAAATGACAGGAAACTTTTTAAAATAAATGCTTTCTAAAGTATGTGGTAATTACACTTCCTTGTAAAATAGGTAGAGGCCACGACTGCCTTTCCTCCTTAATGTCATTATTTCATTCCTCATGGGCAAAATTCCTGCAATTTACAGGAATGATCAAGACTGTCTCTCAATGAAAGTTCCAATTTGCCCCAAAGTATATAATGCAAGGTCAGGAATAGGAATTAGTGCAAAATGACAATGTAATTTGTTTCAAATACCATTTAGTTCCAGGGAAAATCTGGTTTCTTAATTAAGACTATACATTTTTATCTGAAGATCCCACAATCTCATCTGCTGTGGTATCTGGTTAGATTATATGTGGCATACCTTTTATTGCTCCATTGCATTACCATTCTTTTTATAAAATTTCTGTTCAACAATCAATTCACTATGATATTTTTTTCTCTTTTGAAATCAAAGTTTTAATTCTGGGCAGGTGGCTGTTATTTGAAAAGAGGAGGAGGGAAGGGACAGAAGAAAATCTTCAGTACTTAGAGGTTTTCTGCCACTGTTCTATTTGACAAGGGAAGTCTTTACAGGTGATTGAAATAGTTCACTTTGTGCAGGAAATTTGTAATATTCCTGTCGCTTTCTGCATGCAGATGACAAGCTGCTGCCAGCTGTACAGCATCATTTGCTGCAGCTTCGGGGACTTTAGTGATTTCCATCCATTCAAATTGGTCCAAACCACTGAACTATTCCCATCTTCAGCATTTGTAGAGCCAGACCAATTTGCCCTTATCACAACAGTGTTGCTGAAGGCTTTGTGAATTACAAGCTGTTTCTCATGTTTATTGATGGACTGATATTTGGGAAAGGACCAAAATAATAATAGTAAAAAAGTACAGTTTATTTCCATTGGAATTGAATTTTTCTTTCTTGCTTGCTTGCTATTTACCTTCCAATTTTGCTTTTCCATTTTTGGGGGGATGGTAGCGGGATAAGGGGACATGTAGAGCTCAGTTTCTAAATGTGAGACCTCTGGGAGAAGGAGCTGAAGTAATTGAATCGGATTAGACAAGCCAGCAGAACAAAGTCACATTCCATGAGGTTTTTCCAGCATTGAGTAGATGAATAGTAATTATTTAAGGATTAGTGCAAGTCTAAGATGTGGTCCACTCTGAATACTCTTCACCATATATAAACAAAAGCAAGATGTAATATATGCTATTTAAGCTTCTTTTTATCTATAATAGATTTCTTTTAAAGCTGCAAGAACTTGAAAAAATCCTGCATGGTGAGTAAGCACTCTCACTGTTTTTCAATAAAGAATTAAACGCTTTAAGCTTTAATTCTAAAGAGATTCTAAAAAGAGCTTAATTAAAGATACTTACTCCAGCTATAAATTATGTCCACCCTCATTCTGGTGGCTTTTGGTTTGTTTTATTTTTTTTTTAAGTACATCAGCAAAGAAGAGAGGAATATTTTAAAGTGACAGGTTCAGTTGTTTTTTTAATTGTTTATGGTATCCATATTTTTTGTAGTTTCTGAAGTCTTCCAGCTTTGCAATTACACCTACTTTTGGACACATCTTTAAAAGTGACTTACAAAGCTAATTTTAAACTAGATTTGAACCCCAGTTTTTTAATTAACTGTATCCCTAGTGATCAAATAAGGTCATTAGACCATCGTACCTCCTGACAGACCTTTAAAAAAAAATGTGTATTTTTTTCATTTCAAATTCTGTCTCCCAGTACATTCTAAAGATTACTTTGGATGCATTATGTGATAGTACCACACATATCAGAAGAATCATGCTTTGCAATAAGCTGTAGTTCCTAGGTGGTTTTTCTGGAGAACCATGAAGTACCATAGTGGGAGATGAATAAAGATGAGGTTATGGCTGTGATTCCTCATTCCTACTTCATTTTGGGAAGTATTGGAAATAGTTTTCTATCTTCAAGATTGGATTGCTTTTATTCCCAAAAGGCCTCTGCTCTTTGTTTCTTTTCCACATACTTCATTTAATAAAGCTTTTATTGTGGTTTTGGTTTCCCACCTCTCTCTGTATTACGAGATAAATGAAATAAAGAGTAGATCAACCAGCAGGTGACCACATTGTGGATACACTGTGAATAACAGGGATTTATTACTTAAGCATAAACAAAACATTTGTCTTCCTGAAAATTCATTCAGGCACTGCTCTTGGGAAATTCCACCATTCTAACCTTTATATATCCTGTCATTTGGGAAATTTCAGGTGCTAGATGTTGGAGAACACTATTCATTTGTTGGGTTTTGGGTTTTTTTTAATGCCTTATACACTGGATTTGGTTCATTTTGAGCCAGATAATCTTCATGGCTCTTTCTATTGTATGTAATTGCTCAATAGGTTTGAATGCATTTAGGCCTGTGAATTTTTAGAGGTTATGTTCCTTTAAATGCTAATGTTGTGTGAATACTTGATTTTATGGACCCCAGGGGGCTGCAGTCAGGGGATGAACATTTAGGCCAGGATTGAGTGGACAGGAGGAAAAATCAAAATTAGAGGGCTTGAAGGCAGAGCTGGAGACCAAGGTACAGGAGCAGGAGGTTCAGCTGCTCAGACAAGCCTTAACAGTAACGCATAGTTTGTCTATACATAGGTCAAATCACGCCATTGTCAAAGGAAACCAAAGTATATGAAATTTCTTTGTATCAATTAAGTATAATGGAATATTTTAAAAAATAATAAAGTGTTTGAATTTTTTTTAATTCACAAATCCATAGTTCTCAGTAATTCATGTAAAATTAAACATCTCTTATTTCCCCAAAGTGTAGACAATTACTTTCTGAAAATGCTTGCTTTTAAAAGTTGAATGCAATCAGGAGCAAAATTCTGTGAATTTGAGCATTTCAAACTACTACTATTTCTTCTGCTTGTGTATCAGTACAGATGAAACCACTGGTTTGGATTTTCTGTACATCAGTGAATATGTCTGGAAGATTTGGCACTTTCATTAAAAGCCTTTTTTTATTAAAGAGGGTGTAGAAAATGTAACAAAGACTGAAAAAGATTCAGAGTCTGTGTTTGTGGAACAAATGGAGATTGTGACTTTGAATTAGTGCTTAGAGATAATCTATTAGACCAAGTAGTAGAACTTGAAGAAATGGACAAATTCTTCAGGTATGCAAATTCTTCTTCCATTGTAAAATAGGCGAAGCTAGCCACAGGTGAGAACAAATGCTGTAAGTTTAATATTTATCACTTACATCTTCTGAGGAAAAAGTAGTTGGAAGGTGCTGTGGAATAGAAGACATCTTAGTAGGAAGAAAAGCTGATAAGGTATTCTGCGTGGGAAGCATAACGCTTGAGGAGCCTGTAAGGACCAACTGCATTAATAGAGTGGGATGATAAAGAGGATGTCCTTCCTACAAGGAACTGAGGAAGGGCTTTAGGCCAGCTTCTTATACTTGGAGGATGGATGCTAAATTCAAGGTCTGTTGAGCTTTCAGTAAGCTGTAGGGAACATCTGTGTTTGTTGATGGACTGATAAGCCAAGCGAGATTTGACTTCTTATGCTAGGAAAAAACAACCCTGAAATAAACAACATACAGAACTAAAAAATTCACACACACGAAAAAATGTCAGCGATATGAGTTAGGTTTTATCTCAGTACATATCTCTCAGCCAGCAAAAATAGTACAATCACTACTAACTCAAAAGAGACAAGATTTGCTACTGTTGTAATACAGTCAGGAAGGGCATTTACTTAGACTGAAGCCAGGGTAATTGCCTGTCTCAGTAGAAGAACAGGGCACTACCCAATATGTTGCATTAGCAACATGAAAAATATTAATACAGTGTTACAACCTTTCATTTGTGATCTCTGGTGCCACTTCCGATGAGTGAAGGTTTAAGGCACGAAAACTTTCTGCCAATTCGGCTTTGATCAAGAGATGTTTCTACTGTCTGTATGTATCAGACTTTTGCTATAATTGGCCTTACCAATTTTGTTCACACTTCAACTGTGCAGAATATGTAGCACACCGGTAACAGGCTGTCTTGTGTTGATAACAAGCTTTTTAATAAATCACTCATCCTTCCTATAATAATAAGACTTTCTGCTGTGTTTTCTTCTCAAAAGTAAAGAGAAAAATAATTCTGCCACCTGTATTGTCATTTTCTTGTCTGTCTTATTTTCATTCTTTCATGGCATGACATGGTGCAACATAACAATACGACAGAAAGGAAAACTGCTGGTTTTCTTTAGTTTGCTTTTTACGTGGCACACTACTGTTGTTCCAGAAGTCACAGGACCAAAGAGAGATTCAACAGGAGGACAGGGGAAAAGGGATGAGGGTGTGCAGAGGTGACCAGAAGGAGATAAAGGAGCAAACAAAACAATACTAGGCAAAGAATGGAGGAACAAGCTGTTTAAACGTTAAACAGTATTTTCTAATTCTCAAAGATACTTCATCATGTAGCTTTTTTGTTGTGGTAAGGAGCGGGCTGTTGAAAATGTTCAAGTTTTAAGTTTCTCCAAGTGATTACCTAAACTTTAAATTTCAGTATTTAAAGCACTAATAATGTGTCAGTCAAGGAAGATGTAAGAATATCAACATAGTTTATCCATAGAATGAACACAGCAGAAGTACACATTCCCTACATGAGCATATTGTCACACTAATACTTCAAAATTCCTACACATGAGACATTTTTCCTTTAATTAAAACCAGATTATTTCTTATTGAAATGAATCACAGTCAAACACAGGTTTTTGAAATCAATGTGGGGTTTTTCATTCAATTCAGTGGGCCTTGGATACAACCCTGAGACACTGGACTGTCTAACAAGCCTGCTTTAAAGACCAATAGGGTATGTAATAGTACTTTTTATAACGTGGACAACTAGATATCTCCTTTCCCAATATTTAATTTTCACAGAGAATAGAGCTGAGAGGTGTCTGGAGACCAAAGAGATTATCATATCCTCTATATCTAAAATTCGTCATTGGCCATCACAGACATGAAATGTAATCACTTTTGATTATGGATTTTCTGAATTTTCCTTCATGTTGAAATTCAAACTTTATTATTATGCCCTCAACTAGGAAGAAGCCCAGATTATTTTCCTCACAAGTTGAGCCTGTGTTATATGTACAATTCCACAGTGTGTACCCAGCCTTCTGTAGTCAGAAATATGTCCCTACATTCTCAACTCTGTATTTTAATTAAAACTCAAATGGTTTTTTGAAGGAAAAAAATGTACAAAGTTGCATCATATAAGAATCAGAGCATCCAGAGGAGGAAGATTTTGAAGGTGGTACATCTGGCATTATCTTGAAGCTAAGAACTGTATTTTCAAAGACAGATAGGTAGGTAGTGGGATTTTGAACATCTTACAGGCACATAAATTCAGTAACAGAAGCTTTAAAAAAATCCCCCCTAGGCATTATTTACCTGCTTAAAGAGCACTGAAAATCAGGCTTTAGAACATATGGGCCATAGTTATATTCTTTATCTTTCTCTTTTCCTTTCCAGTTACTTTTAACATATCTTAGTAGCTCTGGAATTACACAAAGTATGTGGCTACTACAGTCTTAATCATAATGCTGAACACATTAGTTGAATCTGTCGAATTTTAGTGCTGACCGGGAACAGAGTCAAATTTCTTCTCATCTAAAGCCACATTCTTCTTTCTACACACACACATTGCTAGCAAGTCCTGCTGAAGCAGCACCTTTCCATTGTTCAGCATTTGTGCACCACACCTTTTACCAAGAGCTGGTCTTGCTTTCCCTCTTCCAAGTATGTCTGTATCTTTCCCAATTAAAATTTTCATCACTTCCCCCATTAAGATTATGAACAACTTCCTTTCCTCATATTAAAAAGGATGTTAAAGCCTTCTTTAAGATCATTTTATCTCAAATGCAAATAGTCATTTCTTCTTGTCTCACAGGAAGGTTCATGCTCTGAATCTATATAAAAGAATACTGACAACACAAGAGCCTAAATCTGGTGCTGAAGCTGCCTTTGATGAGATTGTTTTATTTCTATAGTGCTGCCTTGATTAGATATGGGTGTTATGATGGATCCAACTCCAAAATACATGAAGTGAGTTTGCAAATTTTGCATTATCTCCAACCTCTGCTCTTCTGTGTGGAGTACCGTCAAATACCCTGAATTTCCTATTGTAAGAGTTGAAAGCACCCTTATTCTTCTTTATTATTATTATTTTAGTCCACACACTTACAAAAATGTACTAACATCCAATAACCTTTAGAAGATGTGATCTGCCTCTGAGAGTTAGATAGCTGAATAGTAAGAATTTTTAATTATGAAACCTATAATTCAGTCTGACATCAAATCATACTGGACTGTTGCTCTTCAAGAAATATGCTACATTGGTAACATCATTATTGGATGATAGGAATAAGACTGTAATATTTAGTTAGGTTGCAACAACAAAGCACATTTGGGAATCATTTACTGGAGCTCAAAGAAGATGGATAAAAATCAATATTGCATGTTGCCTACATAGCTATTTCATTCTCCAATTGCCAACAAGCAATAAATTGGTGCTAGAATTAGAATTCTGACATATCATTAATCAGAGGAATAAATATGAAACAGCTTGATGAACCTTGGTATAAGAAACACAATTTCAAATAAAAAGTCATCCCATATGTGTCATTTCTTGCTAGGGCTTTATATAATTCAGCAAATTGTATCATAAATTCTTGCAAAAGGGACACTGGAGCTGTCAACTTAATTTTTTTAAAGGGAAAAGCTCAAAAGATAATATTAGTTCCACATCACACAGAGTAATCCTGCCTTTTCTACTCTTATATGGATTTAACTATTGTTTTCAGTAATCAAGGTGTAATCCTATGAGGGTAGGTATGCACCTCATTTGACATTTTAAAGTTACAGTATTTTACATCTCTGTTTCGATCCAGCTGTCTGATCCGTCTTACTTTCTCCTTCCAATCCACATGGCCATTCTTTTGTTCAGGCAGCTGTAGTCAGCATATTAATAGACTGATATCAGTAATGAATTTGGTTCATTGAAGACAAAAAAGAATTTTGCTGTCAACCTCCCCAGAGGCAAGGCTGGACTCATTTGTTGATGGTAGTCACATCTCAGCACAGACATCTTCAGAGTTTGTGCCAACACTTCAACACTTCTTTTTAAAAAGAAAAAGAAAAGAAATTGTCCTTTGGCCAGCAGAATTAATGATTTTTTTTTTTTTTTTTCATTTATGTTGTGTTCTTATTCAGCCCTTTTCCTATGTCTTAGGATTTGCCTTTTTCTATTATCAGTAATGAGCAGCATCATTTCACTCCACAGTCTGATACTGAATGAAAAATGCTGTTACCCACCAAGTACTGTGATAGTGTAGAACTTCCTGGACAAGGGGTTAGTATGTTTTAAGAACAGGGGGACACTTTTGTAGAGTCCTCTCACTGTGATCTTGCTGTAGATCAAGAGTAATGGGCCTAACAACAGAAGCTGCAGTTCAAAATGGCAATGGAAAGCTTTTTCATCTCCTCTGCTACTGGAGGAAAAAAACCTTTCCTCTGTTCCCTTCCTAGGAACCACAGCTTTCCACTCACTACAGATCTAGAGTGACTCTGCTCTTCTGCCATGTTTTGTGGGGAAAAGGGAAGAGAGCACCAGCTGGGGGGGGATGAAATGAAGAGTGCAGTCAAAATCCCCCTGCTTTTCCTCCCTCCAGGTAGGGAGCCTGCCCAGGCAGCACAGCTGAGCTCTGCTAAGTGTAGGAAGGGACAGGGCGGAGGTAGAGGCTTCGAAGAGTGCGACACCGGGCAAGGAAGGACAAAAGATTGTAGGGCATAAGGTTCGTACCATAGGTATTGCAGTAACACAGTATCTTCATCCTCAACGTTTTCGTATTGCTTGTCTTCTGTAGTCACTGGCTACAGTCAGGTGACGATACAGATATGTGTATGTTGTCACCAGACTTCCGAAATCACATCAGGTCAATGTTATGACACGTTTTTTCTTTCCGTACTAGCTGCTGTGGTAGGGCTGGTAATGGAGGGAGTGAGTCTTGCAGTCTGTTGTGGGGGTGTGTCTGTTGTCAGGCTTAGCTGGAGTTTTCAGTCCCTTGCAGTGTTTTGATTGTGCCTCTCTTCTGGGGTGCCTTTAAGCTCTGCTGTTTGTATGTAAGCATTAATTCTGCCACAGTGCAGTGTTTCAATCTTTGTGTGTTTTTGAAGTAATCTTATAATTCTTTTACATTCTAAGTTGTTACGTAATTTGGACTAAGTAAATGCACTGTAGGTACTTCTGCCCTGCTTTACAGACACACTGAGCACTTAAAGATCACACTGCTTTATCAGAAAATCAAGGCATTAAATAAGCAAAAAGTTGTCATAAATTTAAAATAAGTACTTGTAATTGCCTGCATTCCAGGACAACAGATGTACCCAAAATCCCCATATTTAGTCTACCCAAGAAAGCTGTTCCTTGTTATTTGCCGCAAAGCAACAGGGACAACAGTCTGGGTCAAACTGTAGTACAGATAAATGAACATATTCTAGGCTCCCTGAATGCTCAGTTTAAGTCTGAGTAACTCTGAGGTGTTATAAACATATGTGTGTGCTCCAGAATAATCTGCCCCAAAGTTATGAACTGGTATGTAAATATTTCTTGTAAAGTGTTTTTTAATTAGTAGAGGAATATTCCCATGAAGTTAAGTGTCAGAATTAACCTTTTGGCTTGTCTTCAGTAGCCAATTTTCTTATATCTTGTATTTCACAAACTAGGTATGTGCTCACAGACACTTTCAGGGATAAAAGGAGAAGTGTGAGAGCCAGTGAATGCTGTGAATCTTCTCAGTGTATCAGTTTCCAAAACACCTGCATTAATCAGTGTCAAATGGATCTAGTCTGACAATGGCTGAACTGCTCTGTCTTTCAATTTCATATGATTTAATACAGAAAAACTCTTTTTTTTTTGGGGGGGGGGGAGGGGGGGAACCCAACAAACTTCTTTTGAAGATCTAGTCTGTTGATTAAATTTTTGTTAATGACAAAAAGTCAAAGTATTGACAGATTCTGGAAAGTAAAATATACTAACTTTTCAAAAAGCAGGATTGCCTATTTCAGTAAGAACACAAGGTTTTCACCAACATCTTTTTTCTACTTACAAAAGATCATGTAAGGCTTTGTGATGTTAAGCCTATAATACAAGAGCCAAGAAAATGACTCAAATGACTCGAGGCGTGTGACCAACTTTACCTGATCTCTCAAAAAATCTCAAGATGCTGCATCACAAACAGATATGTTTCTAAGACTGTCTCTTCTGCTAACTGCAAAATAAATAAGGTAGCTTGTGTGCAAAAACTTGCTTCACTGGATTACCAATGACTTAAGTTTGGGCTAATGTACTCGACTGAGAAACAAGCTGAATTAATCTTTGTGGATTTTTCATGCATTCAGTGTTAGCATGGTTCAGCTGCTTCTACAGTCTGAAATAGCTCATTCAAAGCTATCTTTATGTTGGTGATCAAAGAATTTCTACAAACAGAAATGTGACAGTTTTATAATATTTCTTTTCCCAGTAAACATTAGCTGCTCTGTTTACAAACTAGGCTTTGTTTGCTTTTATCAACTTTTAAATAAAGTCTGGCAAAATAGCATGTGAGACCACTGGTCTGGGACTCATAGCTGTGAGAATTGATGGCATTTAGCAGAGAAGGACATTGACAAGCTTTTTTCCACCATTAAAGGGCTGAAGGGGAGTAGATATTAATAGTTTATTTTTCTAGGAGGGATAGAAGAGTAAAATTTCACAATAATAACTAATTATTGTTGAAATAAATATGGATAAATCCATACTGCATGAATCTCTTTCAAATGAGGCACACACGTGGAAAGTGTTGTCTAAACTCAAACAAACATACTAGTCTTGACTCCATAATAAAATCCGTCTTAGGGTGATTTTAGAATTTGTTCTAATTGAGTGTTAAATGGCACCTCAGTCTTGATTTGTTCTATTGACTACAGTATGGATATAGCAGTAAACAGGAAGTCCTTACCCGTTCTGTATGAGCTTTAGTCCATTTCGGAGTGAAGGAAATGTAGACTTCATTTAATTTTAATAAGAAATGAAACAGCCATAAATACATCATTGCTTAAGCTGAGAAATAGGGTAAGCAATTAGAATCATAGAATAATTTAGGTTGGAAATGGCCTCAGGAGTTTATCTTGTCCAGCCTTCACTCAAAGGAGGCTTAACTGGCCTAGATCAGATTGCACAGGGCCTTGCCTGGGTGTTGCTGCAGAAGGGAAGCTGGTTTACATCTTTCATTCTGGCATAAGAGTTGAGAGAAGTTAAGAACACAGGCTAAATTTTTAACTGTAAATCAGAAAAAGTTATTTTATTTGAGCCATTTATTACTTTATGCATCTACTTGCAATCAAGAACTAAAACAGTTTGGTAGAATAAAAATAAGTTCAAAACATATTCAAAATGCAAGCAACCTTCGTCAGAGGTAGTATTTGCTGGTTTTTTTCCCCTTTTCTATTGGCTTCTCCAATGAGTTTTGCTTTTAAGATTTTTGAGGATTAATCCAGCGTATCTCTCTAGCTTTGCCCTCTGTGATCTCACAGGATAAACTTAGAATTAATTCTTCATACCCTTTCTGATGGAAGAGATAAGCCTTTAGATAAAATGTTATTTCAGTTGCTGTCTTATCCGGATGTTTGAGCTGCCAGTTAAATTGTAAATTAAAGGCTCAAACCTCTGGATTATGGACTCCAGCTTCATTATTAATGAAAAAAATACGCCCTTTTCACAGTTTGTCATTTTTAAGTCTTCCAACAAACTCTTAAAAAAATATGGTGAATCTTTTCCACTCTCCTGTTTAAACAAAACAGATACAGTGATACAATCCTCCCTTTGGAGGACAAAGCTTCTACCATAAATAATTGATTTTTGCCTATTCTGCCCGCTTGAATGGCCAGCCTATGGAAATGTGAAGTTACTTCCGTGAGGCACTTCTTGCTTTGGAATAAAGAAAAGCCTGAATCAGACTTCCCTCATTACACTAGTCTGCCAAGTTTGTGTCCCAAATTTTAATGTGACACAAACTTCTCCATTGTCATTAACCTTTGTATACAGCCTGTCAGTTTTGCCACTTCCATTGACTCATCTTCCCACTCACACAGTGGGGATTTATCTCAGTCATCTCTTCATACTTTTAAATTAAGTCAATTAAATGACCAATAGACCATACTATTTTGAAACTATCTACTTTATTGGGCCTCCCTGTAAGAACAGCCATTCTTTATAGAATGCTACATACACCTACAGTTCTGTTTTATGTAAAATCTTTGTGCAATTACATTTTAGATATTAAGAGGGAAATCTCACAAGAGAACTAACTTGTAAGATCCATGAGATGTTGGTTGGTTCAGATACACGCTCTAGCTCTTTTTGTGGTGTTATTATTTCTGGCTGAGGCATATATAAGTGAAAAAGTTTATGGAAATGAAGATATGTATTGAAATTACAAAAAAAAAAAAAAAAAAAAAAAAAAGCTAACTTTCTGCAGTTTTCAATCTTTCTTACTTTGTCCTGATTGACTTAACCTCACTTCCACCATGGCATATGTACAAGTGCAGATAAAACAGAAAATCAATGTATACCTGCAAAGATTTTCATAGACATTATAGCCATAAAATTCCAAGCCTTAATTATAAAATAAGAGCATCCCAGAGAAGTAACAGAAGTAACAGATGCTCTGATGTACTGCAGTGTGCATATTGTCATTTGAGTGTACTAGGATATCATATATTAAGGTAAAGTAGTTGTTTCATAGTTGGATGATGTATGAATATGTACGTGACTGGGCACTAATGCACATATACAGATGTCATCCTGTGATGTAGTCACCAGTCTTAACAACTATGGTGCCTTGTTTGAAAGTCCAGCTGATAATATTTATCATCTTGATAGTTTTTCTGCTCAGTACAAGCATGCTTCATAGGCAGACCAATTCAGTGGGGTTATAAAGTGATCAGCCAAAAAAATGGGAATTTTAACAACTCAGTGATAAGTGGGTATCTGCTTATTTTATCTCTTTCCAAACGGTTAGTTCTTCAACCTCTGTTCCAGTTTCTCTTTAAAAGCAGTACTCCCCAGAGGCAGAATGCATGCTGGCCTTCTGTGAGGGGCCAAATCTTTCTCCCTGCAGTTCACTCAAGTTGGACTATCATGTCAGCTGCAGCGTTCAGCCTCTGAAATTAGCACTGCTACATGTTTCGATACTGTGGTGCATCCCACTGGTATCTGCATTTTTTTATATACCTTGTATGTTAACTGACCTTGCAAATCTCTCAGGGTTGTCACTATTTGCTTGAAGAATGCTGCATAGGAGAGCTAGGTTCACTTACAGATTGGAACTGTACTTAGTAAAGTGTTTTAGGGCACTTCGGAATGGAAAGCATTATAAGTACGTACATTATTAATGACAGCATAAGTACTTTGTAATAGTGTTTATGGCATATTGATGAACGTAACATGAACTGCATTATTAGTAAAGAATATAAGACTGACAGGATAACAAAAAGAAAATAAACCTCAGTTATCAGACACACCCTTTTACAAACTTTCTCTGTTTTCTGTTATACAGCACATAACCACCTTGAGTGAAAGGGACTGTGGTGAGAAAGGCTGAAGATCCTTTATTCATTGTACAGGACAAAAAGAGACAGAGATGTTGCCTCTTATATACAGAAGACGAGTATGCTGAAAGTGATTGCAGAAATGCATCTTGAAAATGAGGCTCTGTTTTCAGAAACAGTCTGAGTAAAAAAAAAACGAGGAGGACTTTATCTTTTTTGGAAAGTAGTAATAGTTCGTATGTGGTCAGGAGACCTATTTTCTCTTCTTAAATATTACAAGTTCAGTGTCTGTATTAATTATCTCTCCATGCTCCATTTTAAAACCAGTCAAAAACATTTCTCTACCTTTCTAAAGCTCCAAAGCATGCTGTGGTTTTTTAAACATTGCTTATTTATTTTAGAGGGTTTTTATCTTCAATAGTCATTGAATATAAAATAACTAGTAGAATACGTTATACCCTTCTAAATGGAAGGATAAATTATTCTGTTGGTGTTAGACACAAACTTATGAGAGCCAAAGCTATCCTCTGAACACTTGTTGAATACATATACACTTGTTCAGTGGTTGCTGCTAGAGTGTGACCCCTCAGACACTGCTGTAGGTTCCAACCCATGTGTTTTGCTTCTCCCAGGTTTCTGTCTTTCCTCTGGTTTTAATAAAAGACTATCTCAAGTTGTTAAGTTGTCCGTGCAACTGAGTTGCATGTGATTTGCAAACTCTTCAGGTTCTTTTGACTTGTGTTGATCAATACTTCCTTCTTCTGGCATCTGCTTAAATGATAACTCTGGTAGGCTACCATGCTTCCTACTTGCATACTAATCCTTCCTTAAATTTTATTCTCTCTATTTCTTGGTATTAAATGCAGATGAATAGATTTAAGGAGGAAAACCTATTTTTTATTGTGGTCTCACACCTCCAGATAATAAGCCACTCCAGTGTGATCCATCCTTTTGACTATCATAGCTTACAAAACAACATAAAAAGATCCTGAGAGAGAATTCTAATTTCTGTCCATGGTTTAATGTCAGATGGAGTCCCAATTCTGTTATGGAGCTAACCATAAAATTATCTTTAGAATGACTCTGATGTTTAGAAAAGATCCTAAGTTATTCAGTGTTCTCAGAATTATAACCAGATACTTTGATCAGAAGATGAAGGGCTAGTGAGAAGAAGGGAAGTGCAAATTGTTGAATATTTTTCATTACACTGCTCCTAACATTCTTGAGTTTCCACAAAAATAAATCCTTTCTATGTAAAAGCAACTTGAATGAATAGCAAGAGTCTTTACAGGACACAGCAAGCAGTGTCCACACTGGTTTTGGGGGTTTTTTCCCTTCATTTTAAGATTTTATGTCATGTACAGCAGACAGCAGCTTTCAACATTTTTTTTTGTCATCTCGGTTTTCTGGTTTTGTTCCAGTAGCTGTAATTTACACAACAAGGGGGATATCTTATTTATTTCATTCGCCACCAGGATAGAAGGAAAATTTGTTATCAGAATGCTTCTAACAGTGAGATGCCTTGGGTTTGTTGCCAGAGGTCTTTGTCAAAGATGCTCTTTTTCTTTTAAAGTAAAAATAGACAGGATAACTAAATGAGATGGTAGTATATGTCCCTAGGGGAAGTGTGAGTTGCTTCAGAATGAACAAAATTAATATACTTAAGACCAAATCGTGCAAGTTCTTCTTTCTGCTCTATTAAAATTGTTGCATTTTGATTAGAAAGAAAATAATGATTTAGGTAGGATGGGAAAAGCTGATTAATTAATCCTCTCTGTTGTTATTGTTGTTGTCAGAACTCTAAGTCTGCTTGTTAGAAATTCAAAATTTGATCACAGGAACCTGTCCTTTCATCTGAAAAATGTAGTCCATAAGATTGTTACATGGGATTCTGTTCACACTGTGTCTTTAAAAAGCTAATGTGTTACTCCCTTATTAACCACTAACTTGTCCAACTCATTCATTCAGTCCAGGAGGATTGTATGGGAGAGTAACTGCTTGTCACTGTAGTAAAGGTAACTGTCTAGTTTTTAAAGACTAATTAGATGGGCTTTTTAAGTGTCTTACTCCATCAAATATTTAGTTTCTTAAAAGGCTTTGGCTTCATAGTACAACATTTTGTTATACTCTGAGGATCAACTGAAGAAATGATATCATTGATTCAGCTATAATATCAGTCAGATGACTGACATACCTTTGCTGGCAAAAAAAGTAGAGACTCAAACATAAGTATAAATTCAGAAGTTACGTGAAATAAAGAACAAGAACTTCCTTTTTTCCTATGTCCATTTAGGGAATATATAGCAGTAAAGCCTATTTCTGAGAGTCCTTTTTTCAACATATGATGCTATGGAAGAGACTTGAGCAAGAAAAGATGAAATCCCAGCTTCATGCAATCACTCTCATCTACTCTTTCCCCCTCCCCAAGTCAAGTCATCTTTTTTCTGCAATAACAGTGTTCTGTAGAGAGCTATACAAATATCATTGTTTATCTATAGCGAGTTTTTTTGTTGTCTCTCTATAAACAGATGCAAGTAACCATAAGTACTACAGGAAGAATGACAAGTCATTGGGAACAGATTAAACAGGCTGAACTGTATGTACCCCATCTAGGAAATATGATGCCATAAGCCATACTGTGCAGCTCATTCACTTATTTCATTTGACTAAAAGTTGTGTTGTGACTGTCCATCCCACTGCCATGCTATAAACATGGTTTTGGCAGAGATGCCGGGCAAATGAGAAGGAGCAGTTCCCAAAACTGGAGTCCCCTGTCATGTTGTCAGTCTTCTCAAGGAGGAGGTATCTACTTCCTACTCCAATTAATTGGAAATTTGACCCCATTTGATTAAGTATGCTGAGAAAACTGTAAAGAAAATTCATTTAAAAAAAGCCAACACACCACGCTGACTACAGAAGTTTCATAAAGGAGGAGGAAATCCAACCCCAGCAATCAAGTTCAATTAATAATATGATATAAATCATTTCCCATCCCCCTGCAGGCAGCCAGGCTAATGCTTAGAGCATATTTGGATCCGCTTCAATCATATAGCTAACAGATTATTTTTCCTCTTCTAGAATGTTTCCCCAAATGGGCAGAAGGTGGAGTAAACATTGTCATTACAGACACAAGAGTCAAAGGGTGAGCTCACAGCCCTGTGCCAGCCCAGCACTCCTGTCCGCTCCTTTTCAAGAACCCAAGAGTCCTATGCAGGACTGGCAGGCTGATAAGGCACTGATGCATGTTTTATTCCTCTATTACTTAGACAAAACCATAACAGCTACGTGCATGGAGAGAGAGATAGACCTTTAAATAAGCATGCAAAAAGGAGATCTGTTGCCTTCTTGCTTGAATGTGAAGTTTAATAAAAGACAAATGTTGTTATTTGTGTCTAGTTGTATACACTTCAAATGATCTTAAATATTCTTTGAAGCTGGTTTTGCAGATCTGTAAAAATATCTTTGCTATCGATCAGAAAATCTTTTTGCTTCCCTGTAGAAAATGTGGGTGAAAAATATAACAATCATTTTAGTCTAAAATAAGTATTAAAACCCTTTCCTTCAAAGGAAAATGGTGAGCAATTTCTGTTTTAATTTTAGCATGAGAAAATTAAAACTTGCACTTCAGGAATAAAATGACTTTAGAATGAACTTTGGACAAAATCAATTTAAAGACTTCTAATGACTCAGATAGGTTTTGGACCAAGCCTGAAAAAGATAAATTATGAACCTACCTTCTTCTTCTCTCTCCAGGAACTCAGGAGATCTTATCATCAGAGTGTAAATCTCAAAGGAACAGCTTGCTGCTGCTTTTATTTATCACCTCCCAAAGTTCATTGTAGTTCTTGGGGGAATCAGTTTAATTACGACAGTAAATACTGTTCTAAATTTTTTCACTCCATGATGAAAAAGTATACAGCCATAATTACAGTCTGTGCATAGCATGCTTTGTCTCTGATTTACTTGTTTGCCAAAAAGCCATTTTCATGTGCTAATATTGCAGCAGTAATAGTGTCACATGACCTACTTAAATAGCAAGTGTTTAGCACATAGCTGAAGTCATTGCAGAGCATGCATTCTAAATAAACCCTTTGCAATAATTATAATGATAAAAAAAATGAAATCTAGGTAACAAGAATGAGGTTTTCAAATGTCACCCATCTGCACTGGTGAGGATTCACTATTTACGTCCTTCTCATCAGGGTGACACTTTCATTACACAGAGATGGCAGGAAGGGGTGGAGAGAAGGGATGTAAGATATATGACTTCTACAGTTCCTATCTCTTTAAACAAAGTAGTCTGAAGGTTCAACACCCCCCCAACACCCCCCCCCCCCCCGCTTCATTTAACGCATTTCATTGGAAAAACAAAGGCACGGTTTTTTCCCCCTTCTTTTTATTGCAGTGACACATTGCTTGCAGGGATGGCTTAAGCACTCAGCCGGAAGGCTTTGAATCCAGTTATTTAGAAATATGGAGAAAGGCAACAGAGTTTGGGGCGATTGCATGGTGGGTGGCTCTTGGTAGAAGAGTAGAAAGAGGGCTGCGAGTCACATTTTTAAAACATGAGGAGATTCCAGCAGAGGTGGACAGGCTGCTTTTATTCGGACTTTAATAACATTAGGGAAAAACTGAACTTCACTCTTAATTGAAGATCCCCTTTCTGCAGGAGTTAAAAAAGAGCTTACCAGGCTGTTGTGAATAAATGATTGTCTAACTGTCAGATACCACAGACCACCTGGATTTTGTTGCTGCCAGGTCATCCAAAAGTGCCAGCTCTCTATAAAAGAATCAATCCTGTGAAAGCACTAGATGTCTGTTAACAGATTTTTTTTTTCTTTCTCAAATGGGATTGGTTTTCTGTTCGTGTAAGAAGAGTTTCCTCATGGATCACCAGCTATCATACTGATAAAATTAAAGCTGAACTAATTCACAGAAAGGAAAGGAAATATAGCAGCACATGAAGATAAGGGGGTTTCGAATTAAAGCCCAGATCCAATCATCTTATGAACAAAAATACATTATCTTAAGCAGTAGCTAATAAACTGGCAATCACATATAGGATGAAATCTTGGCACCATCCCATCAAATCTCTGACGTGTATCCAAGAGGGAGGCAAGAGAAGACACTTTTTTCCTTAACAAATCATAAAGGTCATTTAATCTGCTGCTCCTTACAGAACATAGTAGTTGTTATATATATAAACAAATATTTATATGAATATGTTTTGGTCCCTTAGTTGAGGTGTAAATTAAATTCTGCTGTGGGTGAACACTTCGAAAGTTTCTTGGTGTGAGGCTTCCAAGTTTCACACTGACAGCAGGTCTATAGTTATGGTGCACAATATATAACACAGACTATTGTAATTACCTTGTAATCATTGTTGAAAACACATCATGAAAATAAGTTAGTTATAGTTGTATTTTTTTTAGTTACAAAAGACTTCCTTTCCCTCAGGAAACACAGAAGTATATATCTTTTACAAGAAAGAAAAAGTGGAACAGATAAAATAGCAATTCCATGCGTTACCTCTGCATCATCCTTTGTCAAATAAATATTGTCATTTTTAGAAAACTGCTAAATCAAATCCCATTTCAAGTCAATTATTTTGACATATTCAAGTACATTTATATGGAAGTCCTTGAATATAAGTTTTGTAAATACGTTACATGTTTAGATTGAACTGATTAGGTGTTTTAGATTTGGAGAAATATTTAACTCCCTGTCACAGTGTGTAGGGCTAAAACTATGAGTTACTTAGAATTAGATTTCAGCAGAGAGAAATAGTGTCTTTAAGTGTATATATTGTTTCATTAATTATGATTTAAACATTTTGGTTTGAAAACATTTCTATTCTGAATTTTCCAATGGAATTTTTTAAATAATGTCTCTTTTTTTTGCTTAAGATTGACATAATTTTTTACTGGTATGTCCTAAAATAGAAGAGTGAAAGAAAAAATGTGTAAGTTTCAGCCACTATCTTTAAGATTGTCAACCAAAATAGATTTTTTTTTTTTTTTTTCCTCCTAAATTTGGTTCTGGATCAGAACATCTCATTTGAAAGTATTAGAAATATGGATCTGATTAATGCCCATCTATCGTAAGCTGTAGATATAGATAGTTGTAATTATGTATTTTTTACTTTTTCTGATTTCAATCACGGTACAGGAAGTTATAGGAGGACATGATGATTATCATGTTATTTATGCTCAAATGAGGGGCAGGAATTACAGTGGTCCCTTGAGAGATCCTGATCTCATTTTTCTGCTGCATAAAATTCCTGTTCTACTGCATGAGCAATACTGAGATTCACAGACTCAACAGAACTTCGCTACTGCAGGATATTCAGATCAACTTTTCCTTTTGGTTAATCCCTTAGGCAGAAAGCATGTCACTTCCAACATCTAGTGAGACAGACTGCTTTATAATCAAGCTATGTGCATCAAGCTAGAGCTCTACAGCCTTAGACCCTGAATTAAAAATGAGGCTGACGGAGCACGGGTATGTTTTAGGGAGTTTAAGAACCATATATTGATATGTTCTTAAGATAAATGAAAGAAGCATACCTCTGACTTTGACTTTCTCACCTGAGGGCACCGTCATCAAGAGCCTACAACAGAAGTATTATTTCCAAGTTCCTTGGAGAGTATGAGGAAATAAATTCGTATAACATAATTAGAGGCTGATCTTGTCACATGCAAGTTCAGATTCTGCTTCTGGTGCATTTCTTCACCTAGCTCATATGTCCTAAACAAATGCTTCTCTATCTTTTGATACTTCCTGATTACCTAAAAAAGCTCTCCTTTTTCCCCATCCTCCTCTCCCTCAGTATATGGCTTTAGGGCAGGTTATCAAAGTATATCGTTCAGGATAGGGGGCTTCACGAAAGCGTAAGCACTGTTTGGTCGCTGTCCTGCTATGTCTTCTCTGTATATAGATGTCTTCAGCCTCCAGGCAGGTCAGTGAAGTTCTATCTAGAACATTAATTTTTAAAAGAATGAGAATCATCATGTTTTAATAAAAGATGTGTTAATTGCAGACTCTGGTAAATGAGTATTTACAAAATCTCCTCGGTGTGTTTTCACCACAGAAATTAATGTCAAGTGAAGACTTTTGTGTGTGAAATGCTTGGCTAGTGATTGACACAGTGATTGAGTCATAGAGATTGAAATAGCTCAGGAGTTATTGTCTATACAGGGAAGTGTGTTAAAAATAAATAAAAATATGAGTACTTCTAAAGAACAGGGAACTGGTTTTCTCTTCCTGTCTAAATTTGTAATCCTGCACTGAGCTTAGCTGTATTTAATAGCCTGAGAATTGGAATTAATAAGCAGTGGTGAACTCCCGCAGATAAATCCTCTAGGTCTGCTATGAGTATTCTGCAGAGGCCTTAAGCATGCGGTTTTTTGGTTTGGGGTTTTGTTTTGGTTTTTTTCATAATGCCACCAAAGAACTTAAAGTTATTTGAAAAGGAAGCTTCCTAAAGCTGAAGAACAAAAGTGTTGTACTTTAGCTTGCCATTTCTTTGGTAACTATTATTTTGATGTTGGAGTTTCAGCTTGCCAAGCATCCTTAGGGAAACAAATGAGACAGAGTGAAGGATGTGTCATACCAGTTCAAAGTTTTTGCTGCTTCCCAACTGAAGGCAAATCAGAAGGCAGATGGAAGTTGTAGAGAAAGCAGGTTTAAGATTTGTTTGGGGACTATTTACAAGAATATAGGGGGAAACCAGCTTTTTATTTTCTCTAAATGAGGTATGCGAAAATCAAGAATATGGCTAAGACTGCATAGTTAGCTACAGCAAGAATAGCTTGTTGTAGTTGATTTTCTTCATTTTGTTGCTCACTTCCATTTTTATCACCACAGTATTGCTGTAATTTTTCTCAAAGACTGGGTATGAAGACATGATGTTCTTTGTGGAGTAATTAGGGTGCTCATATAACACAAGCAAACTTGCCTCACAGCTGGAAACCTCCCCTTTAGAAATTACTTGGAGGGAATTTGCTTTCCAGAGCCTTACTGAACAGCTCAGTGCAACAGGGGAGAGATTCTCCATCACACATTGAAGGCTGCGACTGTTTCCCAACCATACATAGTGAGGAAGTGAATGACTACAGCCTTTAAAAGGAGATTTGCTTCACTTTAAACTTGGAAATTTAAGCCAAGATCTGCTGAGTAAAGATTAAGCCATATAAATTGAAGTGGTTGGATTTTGTGTGAGATGATTTCTGTGGTTTGACTTAGCCTGCTTTACTTTTCATTAGAAGATAGCGCAATTAGAAGCACTAAGAGCTAGTAAAGAGGAGGTTGAAAATGAGACTGGTCTGAGACTCAATTTTTTAGGGAACTTTTTCAAAGCAGCTAAGGTAGGCCTCCCTGTTCATAGCAGCAGCTCTTTGGATGTAACATTCATTTTTTCACACAGTGGGAAGACGGGACGTATTGTTTCCAGCTCTGAAAAATAATTCTCATTACCACTTTGCTGCTTTTTGGATGTATTATTATACAACATTTATATCTAGTTCATCTGAAGCTTCTGGTGTCCATAACAAAAACCTAATACCATTTCATTTTTAAACTTATAAGTGCAAGATATCAAGGGTTAAGTCTCTAGTTAAAAGATGTTAGGACAAATCTACCCTGCAACTATATCTTTGGGAGCTATCAGTTCATATGCTAGGTCTCTGTCTCACACTTTTTGTGTGCACACACATACCTTTACAGTCAGTAGCCAGTTGTATATTTATGTTGCTTAAGACTTTCCTAGACAAAGGATTTTATGACCTTTTTGTGAGAAGCACTAGGAGCTCTGTTGTTTGCAGAAGATTTTTGAAATTGAGCCATGGAGTCAAAGCATTGCTTTTCTTTGTCCTGAGATTCCATCCAGGTTTAGCTGAGGTATAAAGACAACATTATGAGAGAAGTGTTTGCAGAAAATGTGTTTAAGCCTTCCAGTCTAAGACCAGGTTCCTGTCACTGCCAAAGGAACATACTGCTGGTGTAACCAGGACTAAACTGAAGGAAACAGGACAGAGATCTGAATTGGATCTCCCACTATAATCTTGTTAAGTTAGGTGAGAGCATGGTGCCCTCCACATATACAAAATTCTGCAGAACAGAAGCAGTAGCAGTAACTGAGATCTCAGACAAATGAAGTTATTTCTTCTTCCAGTTTTTAAGATCATCAAGATTATATTGACCCAACTAAACAGTTTAAAACCCCGTATAATTATAGTATTGTGTCTACTGGATTTGCTTTAAAATTAGTTCTACTCAATGTCGTGGCAAATTAATTTTGGAAAGTCATTAGAAGCATCAAGCTACTCACATTTTAAATCGGTTTGTTCCTGTTATACTAGCCAAAACCTCAAAATAAAAAATAATAAAAAAATAATTGTGTAAACTTTAGTAACAGTAGCTGAAGGGTTGATAAGACTTTAATTGAGTCACTACTTGACCAGGCAAATTATATCCCTATTCAGTGTCTCCCATTTACAGAAGTTTTCCATGAGTTCATTCCTGAGGTAATAGGCCTAGCAGCTAGCTGGCTGCTGCTCCTGCTATGCTTCGGCAGCTGTCATTTTGACATATTTTATGCTTTCTTTAGAAGAGAGAGGTTGATTGAATGTGAGAAAAGTGGAACTTTGACAGGCTGTCAGAATCCCTTGCAGCACAAACCTACCTGCCAGCTAACTTGTTTCAGGTTTATTTCAAAGAAGGTTTCTAACACACACGCTTCCATTACTAGCCCAAGAAGGTCTTAAATAGGTAGCTTCCATTTTTGTCAAAATCTAAATTAAATAATTTTCACTTCAAATTGGTTTAAATTTCAGGAAGTCGAGGTATCTCTGAGAAAGCAAAAACAAGTTGCCTTTTCTCTGTTCATATCCAAAGGCCTAGGTGGATGAAAGACCTGTTGTTCTTTACTTTCTTTCATTATTTTTATTGTAATCAGTTATTCGTCCTCACTTATGAACAGACTTCTGTTCATTTGTTTGAACAAATTCAAATTCCAAAGTCAGTTCATGAATTGGTCAGGAGTAGGTATGTTGTAAATGATTATCCCTTAATAGGGGATCAAGCTGGGAGGAGATGCAGCTGTTATTACTAATGGAATCAAGCTGTTATAATTAATAGCAGACAACTATTCGCACAATACATTCACTTATTCACTCACATAATTCACTTACTCATAGCAGTCCTGTTGGGGCAATCCCAACAGCATGTTCAGAGGCAGAGTTTGTACTGGTGTCCTAAAGGCATCTAGTTAGGTGTTTAGAAAGTGCCTCTGAGTGCTCTTTGCTTTCTGAGGTATAAATATATATTCCTGAAGTTTTTATCTGCATGTAGCAGCTACGGCCCTTTTGGATCTGGTCTGAGTCACACAGCCCGTAGGTGATGCCAGTGTGGGCTAGTGGCCTTGGACAGATTCAGCATGTTCTCCGTGTCCTGTGTTTATCCATTCTTGCAGGTGCAACAGGGCTACTGGTCTACAGAGTTATATTAGTCTTGGGAAACATTCACACTGTTTCTTCTCGGCAGTTGCTTTTTCTTCCTTTGGCCTGGAGTTTTCTGATAACTATGTCTCCATCTAGATCTATAAATACCTGTAGAAACCATTCACTCAATTCACAGATGAGTGGTCTTTATGAAAGCCAAAAACAAATAGAAATGGAATTATCTCAAAGAAAGGGACTTCTCATAATTCTGATCATCCTGAAAAACATGTTTACATGTGTAATTTTCACTTTGTTTGGTGGCTTGCCTGAAAATGGTTAGTAACAATATATAATATTTATTCATCTGCTTTATCAGATGCCTTTTGAGGCACATCCATAACAGTTTACATGTACCAGCTTTGGTATTTGCATTTACCTATATTTGCTAAATGCAAGTTATTTTGCCAATGTGCATGCAGCAATATAGTTTTACCTATGAAAATCTCTTCTACAGTATATACAGTGATAAAATGAAACCTTACATTCCGCTCTGGTCCTATGATAATTATCAGATACCATCTCTTGTGGAATAGACCTGTACTAGACCTGCCAAAGTAGTCACAAAGCTGTCTGATTGAAGGGCACATCTAGCTAGATTCTCAGCCTGAAACCATGCTACCTGCAAAGTCTCCATCCCTCCTAATGATTTCAGGAGGTCTATGGAACTGTTTATAATTAAATAATAGCAGAAAGGTGTAAAAGACAAAGATTAGTGTAACTTAACTGACTGAGATACAAAGTGAATCATGTGTCTGGGAGATATAGTGAACATACAGGTGAAAGTAAACAAAAGATCATGCTGACCCATCTCCTCCTAATGCATCTTCATAAGAATAGATGCTTGGTGTACTGTACTTAGCAAAACCTTGTGTTGTCTTTTCTCCATGTCTTGTAAAACTTTTAGTGACCACTAGTTGGTCCCAACACATGTTGGACCCCAGTTGCTTTTCAGTCATTATAGTTTTGAGATCATCTTGGGATGAGAGTCACTGTATAAATATATTAATTTATTACAGAAGTTGTATACAGGAAGGTGGAAGAAACCCAACTCTGGCACACAGAACAATTTGATAATGTGGTATTAGTTCCTACCTATCCTCTGGTAGGCAGTTTGCACGACTTCTATAGCAAATTCAGTCCCACTCTAATCCTAGGCTTGCTAACAGTGTCCAACAGTGCTACCTGAAGAGGTTACCCTTTATTACAATCAAGAGGTACCACTGACTCAGATAATACCAGTGTTCCTAATGGTAGTAACAAATAATAATAAAATAAAAATAATTAAAGAAAAAAATTGAAGTGGTGTAAATAAATCTTGCCGCTGTACCATAGCATTTTTTGTTCCTAAGAAAAGGAAAAAACCCATTGTCATCCTGAGTTGAAGGAGAAAAAAAAAATAATTCAGGCAAGGTTCTGCAGATATTTTGTTTTCCTGTGGAGGACCAGAGATCTTACAGACATCCTTATATAACCCTTAGAGTCAAGTTAATGTACTCTGTGACCAGTTTCCCATGGGAGTGACGGAAGAAATTGTCAGAACTATATTTTCTTGTCTCCTTCTAAACATGATTTTACCCATATTCCCCTCGGCTCTATGAAACCAGTGTTTTTGCGGTACGGTTATCCAAATTATTCCTCACCAAAACACACAAACTTCCAAAAATGAGACAACTTTATGCAGCACTGCCAGATACTGTTAGTCAAACAGGTAAGATAGAGCAGTTAAAAGTATTTCTTAAGACAATTCAGAAAGCTTTCAGAAAGTCATCTAGCCTGCCTTACGGCTTACTGCTTATTCATCCACATTCTTTACAACTGTACATAGTAATTAATCACAAATTAAAACAGTTGGGTTATTCAAACTGTGATTAGCCAGTTAATCACTGGAAACCCAGAGATGACTTAGAAGTCCTCTCTGCACTAGGATTCTTTTCCGTGCAGATATTAACAGAAAAAGAGTGGAAAATTGAAGATTAATAGACAAAGCTCTAACAATTATGTGGTTTCGTTGCTTGAAAAGGACTGTTCAGAAGCAAATTCATTGTAGGAATTTCACTCTCAGAATAAATGAAAGTTTTGACTTAATCTGGAGTTGAGATAGCTTGTTGAAGATATAGTCAGAGAGCAAAGTTCTAAAAATTACACATTACCTTTAAAAGCGGAACATGGCATTCGAAAGCAAGCTGAAGTCCTGACTAAAACTCAAGACCAATTTCTCCATCTGAAAGCAGGTACGTGATGGATGAATTGTTAGAGATTGTTGTTCAGAAAAAAAATGTCAGTTTTATACGTTCGTAGAATCTGACACCTTAGTCCAATTCAAGATTTCAAATATTGCTGCTATATAAATATTAAATTAGGAAAATATTAATAATTAAATTAATCTATCTTTTATTTTTCCATGTGAAAGATTTTTCCTATTCAGAGATATATGCTTAAGTGACATGTAAAAAGTCATTTCTAGAAATAGATTTCCATAAGACTTTGTTTTTTCTCATATTTCTGTATTTGTTTGGCTACCCTTTTATCATTTGTATTTAATAAATTTAAGAGTTGGGCATGTAAAAAACGGATATAGATTTCGAAAAACTGTACAGTTTGCAAGATTTGCACATGAATTTATCTGTATGCAGACAGAAAACCATGCAGTATTCTGTATAGAATATTAAGGACAATATGAGGAATGTGAGAATCTATAGAGTTTGTTTGAATGCTAATAAATCATGGAATCACTTTGTTTTCTGACCATTGGGACTTGACACGTAGGAAATATTCACTTCAACACACAGAAGTACCTTGTGCACAATTTTTTATGCCAGCTTAAATCATTGACATTTGGGTAAAGAGCAGAGATGTCCTTAGTGGCAAAGGGAAGTGAGTTTTCAATGCACGTGCAGCATACTTATGCTTCCATTTCCATCCTTAAATTTGATGATGATACTATTAATTGTTTAATCTTTTATTTTCTTACTCTCACAGACTTTTCTATGAACTTAACTTCTAAAATCATTGTGGTTTTGACTGAAAAGAATGTGTGCGTGCACAAGCATGCACGTGTGTGTGTATGTGTGGTACTCAAGCTTCTGGTTGCCAAATTAATTGAAAGTTAGATTAGGTATCTGTACAATGTATTGAGATTTGTACGTTTAGTTATATATTTTAATACATGTGCGTATGTGTGTATGTGTAGAAATATATATACACACCCCCCCATAAATTTACAAATATATATGCATATATGCAAAATATTTATATACATATGTGTATGTGCATTAATACATACATTTGTATGCAAAGATAGTTTTACTCCTGCCTGAAATCATGTACTGTGTTCATACTTTTACCAGACTCTATCGCTCAGGCACTTTCTAAACTAAATGCATTTAGGTAAGGAAGAGGATTGTCCTGCCAGGCAGTATTTTGAAGTGGAAATGAAAAAGAGCTAATTTTCTTCACAACAGTAGGCACAACCAAAGACCTATCAATATAGTGAGGAGGGGCAGAGGAGGCAGAAACATGCTTTCATGTGAAATTGAAGTTGTCTAAGAATAACATTGTTGAAATCTTTAACATACTCCTCCCCCACAAAAATGAGGAAAAATGACAAGCCTATCTTTCTTTTCCCGTTCAACGACAAAAATCTTCTTTAAATTGACTTTGCTACAGGGTAGCCATCTTACCTTTGGAACAAAGAATGCCGTTTGTCATGTTGGCCCTCCACACCATGGCATGAAAACAAACAAACAAACCCTCCTGGAAAAGGTGCCCACAATCATTGTGATACACCATTCCTCTTTCCATGCCAAGGGCCAGCCTTTTAAAGGTAGGGATATTATTTCTCCATAGAGCAGAAAAAGTTCTGTAGAACATGCAAGTTGAAAAAGCCATGAGAACATTCTGGGAAGTCAGCACACAGAACCTGGAGGCAGGTTCACATCAGCTGCTGGTTCAGTATCCTTTGTGTTCCACCGAGTTCTGCTGGGAATTAAATTAGTACTTTTGAAGAGGAAGCACACTGTTCACTGTCTGGCAGCATTTCAACATCACAAGGGACTGGAAGACCCTTGTCAAGTGTGAGGCTGAAAATGTAAACCAGTACGTTCCAGCCCAGTTTATCCTTCATGCTAATGAAAGGAATTACTTTCCTTTTGCAATTGAAGGGAATAAACTAGAGACAACATGGATTAAAATGTACATCTTTGGTAACAAAGTAAACACATTTACATACCTCATTTATACACACCTATGAGCATCTACTTGATAGTATCTGTATATTTGCAAAAGGAGATTAACTTGGAAGTATAGAAGAAACACCTTTTTATAGCATTTCTTATGGAAAAATCATTCTGGTGATGATTGTAATCACATTAATCCTCTTTCACATATTTCATTTGCTTATGCTGAATGAGGAACTGGGTGAATTCTAAGGCCGTTTCAGATTTGACAGCGTGCCACAGAGTAGAGGAAAACAAGCAGCTACGCCAAGGAAGCACACTTGCCATCCCTCCCCTCACAGGAGAGATTGTGTAGTAAACTTTTCCTTACAGCCAATTTTCACGTTCTGTGCAGAACTCTCATACTGGCTTAGTATCTTAATTTTCTCCAAGCATATTTCATGCTGTTGTAATTCTAATTAAATGCATTTTTAGCAAAATACCAAATTGTTGACTTTCTTAATTAGCTTTGATATTTTAGCTTCCACATCTATCTTTCAATCTTTCATGCATATTTTGTTTTGGAAGTGATACAGTTCTATATCGCATATGCATAAAACAATGTCTATTTTTTTCCTTTTTTTGCTTGTTTCATACTTACACCTAAAGTTTTCATTTAAAGGATACAACCCTTATTTTCTTTTTCCTCCCTTTTCTTTCCTCCTCAATGGTTACTAAGGACTAATGATTCTTTGCGGAGCTGTTACAGGAATAATTAAAGAAATGATTGAAATGGTGATTTGTGGTACAGTGATGTGAATGATACTTAGATACTACTATTCATTCTCCTTGTTCAAGTTATTGTTAATATTGGTATAATACTTCTGACCTATATTCTCAAAAAAACTCTGCAATTATTTTACTGTGATTCTTGACTCCTCATAAGAGGAAGCACTTTGCAAACACAGTAGTGTCGTCTAGAACAACAACAAAAAAAGACATATTAATCTCCCAAGTCTTGCAGCCTCAGCCCAACCAGGCAGTGATTTAGTGAAATCCCATTGTTTATGATGCATCTGAAAGGCTTGACAAGAGCTGCTCAACTGTGGGTATGAAGGTCTTCTTGCCTATAATGTTGGCACTGGCTTTGAGTTAAATATGTAGATTTCTCTTCATGCCAAACGAGCAGAATACTCAGGAGTGAGAGAATAGGATTTTTTTCAATTGTATATAAAAAAATATCATACGTTCTGCCTAGTTTTTAATGTATGATACACAATTTTTATGTTTCTCATTGTATACAGATACACAAAATTAACCAACACACTTTCTTTCAGAGGAAACGCATTCCTTTTAAAGAACACATTTATATTCATTTTTACCTGCCACTAGCACCTGGTCATTTTCTTTTGACTCCTGAAAGTGAAGATGCTAGAGCTTAGAAAGCCAAGATGTGGAAATTAACCTCATGTTTTTTCTTACCCATGGAGGCTAAATGATCATTTGGCAATTCTCCTTAGCAAGAAGGAGTAAACGAAAGAAAAGTTACAGTTCAGCAAAGAGGAGAAATTGCTGCATTGCAAATATTTTGAGTAAACAAACTACAAGTAAACATATGCCTTTATGGATGCTGTCTTCCTGTTCCCTATCTTGGGTTTTGATAGGCGAGAGGAAAGTAGAGCAATAAGTAATTTATTCTCCAAGGTGAGTCAAATCTTCACTAAGGAAAACTGGTATTGCCACACTTCTACCTGTCTACCAGCTGAGTATCAACCACATTAGATTAACATACATTGTATTTTTATGGCAAGATGTTGGCAAGACTGGAGAGAATCTTTTTACCTTCAATATTTCCATCTGAAAAAGATATATTGCTGATGACACTGTGTGCTCTTTTTTTTTTTTTTTACTTTTGAATAATAATAAACTAAATATAATGTAGAATAAGAAATAGGTTGTCTTCTATTAGGAATACTATATTTTGTCCTTGTGACAATGTAATTGAATTTAAAAGTTTAAGGTCAGTGGCTTTTTTATCTTGTTAGGTGGTCTTTAATTTATAACATCTAAAACTTAGTTTTCTTCCAACAAGATTGGTTCAGATTGTCTCAATTGTCATTAAAAGCGTGTGCAATTGCTCATTTTTGCTATACATGATTCAGGTGATTGATTTGCAGCAAATGGAAAAGTAAGTCTAGAAAAGTGAAGTGCTCACTTATTCACCTTGTAACACAGTTGTGTGTCCTAAACTAGTGCGGTGTCTTTTATGCTTTGCAGCATGATTTGACTTCCAGTAACTGGGCATGAAAAACACTTTTGAACAGTCACAGGTCTGTACTGGGGCAGAGGCTTACAGAGCATATTTAATTCTGATCTTACAGTTCAAGTTTTTCCTACTTCTTTCCTTGATAAACTCCATGTCTTCTGCTGACATATGGAGGAAATTGCACTCTAAGAAAAATGTGATTTTCCGTTAATATAAGTGAGAGAGAGAGAGTCTCTGGAAATGTTATTTGACTGTTTTTTATACAAGTATGGCTCTGGATTTGTTACTCTAGTAAGAAAAAATAATCCTTTGTTCATATCCAAATAAGACTGAACCTAATTTTAAATCTTGTTCAAGTGAACAGATATATGCAATTTTTAAAATGGTTAGATCACTAGGAAATGGCATTAATTTTGTAGGTTCATTGCTCTTCTGGGGGGGTGGGGGGAGAGTGAGCAGCTGCATGGTGCTTAGTTGCTGGCTGGGTTTAAACCACGACATTCTGTTATACCAATGATTGCCTACAAGGCTTTACTAAAGTTTTGCAGGTAGAAGAGATGCTGCACAGTAGGCAGTTATCACATTCATGTTTGGTGGTGACTATAGAAGCTATTTATTTTCCTCTGTGGGACAGATATAAAGTGCTAATAAAAGCTGCCTGACTGAATTGGGAACACAGGTAGTGCCCATGTTGGGACAGGGGAGAGGAGTGGAGTTATCAGAAGATGGAGAGTGGCTATGGCCTGCCTCTCTGCGGGTCCTGCAGCCTGCACTTTCTCCACCATGTTTGCTTAAGAGCAGGATCCCATGACATGGCCAATATGCTTCTGAACTGAGGAATGGGGGGAAACGACCTTTTCTTTGGTGTCTAATGTGGCTTACCTTGCTTATCTTTGACAAACATGCTAATTCTGGGAGAAAGAATGAAACGGACACAGAATGAACTTGGGATAAATGGTGAATAGAGGGAAGCATTGGATGGTTGTAGTTGTTTCTTTGAAAAATAAACAGAAATGAAGAATTTGCAAATTAGGGGTTTTGGCAGTATTTTACCTCCTTAGCAGATGATAATAGCAGGTGACTAGGGAAAGGCTGTTGAAAATAGGGTGGATGTAGAGTGATTTTTCATAGGTGTATTTTTTCAGTTTCTATCAGTGATAAGTTTAGATAATTTCTGAGATTTGAAGCTGCCCTTAATGGACATAGTTATTAATTATTTACCTTCCCTGCTTTGGAGCCCGATGCCTTCACAAACTCGTGTGACAATGAGTTCCGTAGTTCAATTATGCAGTGTGACATGGAGCTTCCTTGGTTTAGTTTACACCTCCTGCATCAGCACTTCACTTGGTAAACAGTCTATAATTGCACTTCACTTGGTTAACAGTCTGTAATTAACCAGATACTTCCCAGAGCTCTTTTAAAAATCAGTATCATATTTGTCACCTTCCATTTCTCTGATAATAAAATTTACGTGATGGATAAGCTGCATTGTGGAAAATGCTAACATAGTTCATATATTAGTGCAATCTTCCTGTGAACCAAAGTAAACTTTTAGGCTTCACAACATCTTTGGCCAAGAAGCTCCTTAGTTTTAACTCTATGCTGCATGAAGGATGCCACTGTTTGTTTTATACTTGGCAGAGACAAATTTCATTTGATACCTCCTAGAGCTGGTACTAGAAGAGATAGTGAGTAGTTTACTCCTACCCATCGTCCCAATAGCAGGCATGATTTTACAGACCTTTATTATATCCCTCCCTTAGACAGGACAGCCCTAGCACACATAGCTACAGCTTTTAGAGAAGCTGTTCCATAACTTCTAATCCTACACTGGAGAATGTCAGTGTAAATCTGGGCTGGGAGGTGACAGCATTGTGATGGGAAATAAGAATCTACTTCTCTGTTTTTTTAACTTCCAAAAAAGAGATTTGTGTATTCCTGGTCATTTGAGTTGGAATGAAGTTGTTTGAGTTCTACTGCTGGCTTCTTAAGGCATGTGATTGAGTCACTTCTTCAGAGACTTATCTGCAAAAGTATAATAATATTTTTCTAACATAAATTTAATGTTATGATGAAGATGATAATAATATGGCCATAATAAGAGCAAACCAAAAGAGATGTTGTGAGGCATAATGAGTTAATGTTTCTTAAGTGCATAGAAGGTTAGAAAAAGAGGACACTGAAAATGCAAAGTACAAAATTCTTTTGTTATATTATTGTGATCAGTATATAAAACCAGGATAGCACTTAATATGTTCATTACATGGAAATTCTCACATTCAGTGTGTTTATATACTTATGTCCCTAACCTCTAAAATATTTAGTTCCTGGGTAGCTCATAAGTGCATATAAATATTACGTTTTCATATTGGTCCCAAATTTGTTATATTGCAAAATCCTGACATCCTGCAATAAAGCTTGTAATTTTTGCTTAAGAGCTGCCCAGTAAAAACAGTTTTGTTTCAGGTTTCTTTGTGGGAAAGAGTCCACTGCATCTCCCTTAATCATAGTGCATTTGCCACTTCCTGAATGACAAATTAAATCAAAATATTTTGGTGAAATATTTTAGAATGTATACAGCAGTGATATTTAGATACACTAGCTTTATTCATTAGCTCACCGCAATAAAATAACCATCCTCAATGATTTTTTTTCTCATTAATCATGGCCAGGAAAATTCAGAAGGAAACACTGCATTGTTTGTCATTGCTTGTGTTAAGCAAATAAAGTAGAGCTGATAGATAGATGGTGACCCATATTGTCAACTATTATTTGAGTACAGGGTGGAGGGAAGTACCTTTTGCAGTATGTTATTTACTAAGGATTTTATAAAAACAGAAGTGTCACTACCTGAGTTCAGATTAGGAAACTCAACCTGTCAAGTGCCTGATTTTTACAAAATTCTGCCTTCGCCCTACAACCTGCATTTTCATGTGGCTTTATATTATTTTTTCAATCAATAAAACCTGAGAGTAGTGCCTACTTGTTGAGATCTAAGGTTAAGTTCCACACACTTTTTTCCAAACAGAATTCTACAAAAGGTTCCCTGATGACAGCTATTGATTAAGGCTGCAGTGTTCTTCTCTATTACATGACATTGAGGCGAGAATTGTGCTAACCACCTGGAAGCGCTCTCAGGGAGTTATCCTAAGAGGAAGGGCAACACCTGGAAATGGTGAACCCACAAGAAGAAAAAGTGAGGTAAGTAACTTGCCTCTTACTAGGAACAACGGGAAAAGTGTAAAGTTACAAAAGGAATAAATGAAAGAAAATGTTGTTGAGTATTATTGTTGTGTAAGTAGTTACTCTAGCAGTGACAGAGCATGTGATGGAGTAATAGACAGTAACACATCAGTAATGGAGCAAATTTAGTTCCAGGTGGAAGGATGGCCTGTGACTGCTTGGCTGTGTGACTATGGTTATGCCATATGTCAATGGAAGGTGTTGCTGACACTACCCCTTTTTTGCTTTGGTCATGTAATGGGGTCATACCTGTAATCTCAATTCACATTATGAGTGCCACTCTACTGAATGCTGTTAGAGGAATCTCTTCCCAGATAATATTGGTTGCCTGGACTTTTAACTATACCCTTCTTGTCTGATCAAAAAGCCCACCAATGCATAGGCTTTGGGGCATGTTTCCCAAAGAGACATAAGAAAACAAACACTATGAAGCTCAGGAATCGGTGGCTCTTCCATAACCATCTCTGGCCCCAGTTGTCCTGCCTGGGGGACAAAGGGTTGCCAGGTACCAGTTTATGTATCTTATGTATATTTTTTTACCTTGTTGGAACCTCTGGGAGAAACTGGCAGGATTCTAAAATAGAAAAGCAAGGATTAGACAAACACAACCCCCCCACACCCCCCACCCCGAGTAATCAAACGACTGTGTATAGACTGTACTTGTAAATTTTCACCATATGGGGCTAATTTACAAAAACCATACAAGCTAGAAAAGTGAAGCAATCTCCAGCTACTCACGTGCCAAATATTTTTGGATTTATTTTGTTGGTTTGTTTTAGTAGCACTAACGCTAAGCACCTAGATTAGCTTTTGTAAAAAAACTGCTATCTTGTCCTCCTAAATACACTTCTTTTCCAAAAGCTGAAATGGGCAAATGGATGTGGATAAAAAGATAGGGTAAGAAAAGAACCCCAAAGAGATCTTGACCCTGTAATCTTTTTTATTGTACCCCAGCATGTTAACATTAGACCACTATATCACACCGTGCAGAAGTGTGAGTTTAAAGGCCAACAAACTCTACAGATTTTCACAGTCTGTCACAGTTACAGAAACACCTGTTCTAAATATATTTGGGCTGATGATTCAATAGCCATCACCAGGTCCTTAACAACTGACCTGTGGTACCTGAGCTACCCAGTGGAAATATAGTGGGGGCAATAATTTTTACTTGCCTTCATGTTGAACAGATATTTATGCTGAAGGATGGACAAACTTTGAGGTTTGTGACAAATAATTTCCTATGTGCACCACTTTTCTAAGAGCATCTCAAAATCTAGCTGAGAAGACTAGGTTCTGTTTCTGCAGGCTGGTAAAAGAATGGCTTTGGGTAAGTGTGTCAATACAAAGTAGTCAAATCAGTGTGTTCCTAGTATACATCAGTTTATCTCTGATTTTTTTTTTTCTGTAAATGGACAATGACTATCTTGGCAGCATTACAAAATATACTCTGTGTGTATGTATGTATGTAAAGCACAAGAACACACTCCATATAATTTTTGTCACAAGGATTATTTTAAAATATTTTGCATATTCAATCTCCTCTAACTTTACAATAACATCAGCAATGTGCTATAAAGACACATCAGGGAAGGGAAAGTAGATTGTTAATACTAGTGTATCACCTGCCATCTGGACACACTTAACACATGGTGGGATGTAAAGATTCAGCCATTTGTGGAATTTGATCCCAGAGCTCACTTTCAATCAGGTAAAGTCATGTCTAGACAGGCACAGCTGTTGTATGTACATAATGTAGTTCATTTAATTTATGGCTTGATTGTGTTAGAATAATGCTGTATTGGGATTAGTGCAAAACCACAGTGCTTTGCTAGGTGAATTGGTGACATTCAAGTTCAAAGGAGCGTGATCCATGCCAGTGTCCCCAGTGCATGGCAGCATATATAACAGCTTCATCAAGGTGGTATATTCCCATTAATTTAGATCACGGTCAAAGGAAGACAATGGAATAGTAATTTTGCATATCATCTACTCATTGTGTGGGTTGTGCTAAAAACCCCTAGTAATATCTCCAGGGGTTTTCACAAAATAAATACAGCAGCTCTGGTGATTCTTCAGGTATACTGCAGGCAAATGTTGATGTTTCATATTCCTTCTGCCTACATTGTGCCTCTGGGCCCAGGGAGCATACACTTTTCCTTTACTGGCTTTAGTATATATGGTCCTGACCATGTAAATGGAATCTTATCTAAAATAGACAGCTTTAAAAGGTACATAGTGGCAGAGTGCTGTAAAAAAAAGAAATCTAAATACATTCTGAGGTCTACTTTGCTGGAGCAGTTCCTTCTATTTACAGGAATAGTTATGTTTATGGAGGCAGCCTTACCTCAAATACTCAAATTTCTCTGCAAATTCACCACATGTCCTCAAAATGTATTTGCCTGGGTCTTATTCCTATTCAGAAATATCCAGATTTGTTCTTGTCTTCCTTTACATAAAAATGCAACTCTTCTTTAAGTATTGTTTTTACAGATCCATGTTCTTGGAATGAGCATTCAGTAAGCAAGTGCAACCAGTGAAATACAAACTATAATGACATTGCCAGGCACCCTCACCGATCAATGTATAGCTATCCTTTTGTGATACTTAAGCATATGTCAATATTGAGCAGTACAATATATTAGTTTGCATAGCATCTCTCATGCTAACTCTACCCTGAGCCTCCCTAGTGAACCTGTCTATTAACTGTGAACACTGTAACAGTCCATTCATGTGTCACGTATGTGTGCATGTATTGGCATGGAAAAGTTGAAGGATGTGTTTTGAAGACATCAATTATGAACATAAACTTCCACATGCAGGATTAGCATTACATACAGTGGGGCTGTGTCATGAGAGCTGTATTCATGTAGCAGTAGTATAGAAAAAATTAGGGAGCAAGGACATGGTCCCTACAGGTTGAAAAGGGATAGTAAAAGGAACCGTAAAATGTCGGTGGAGGTAGACCGGTGGGTTTCTCTTCTCTATTGGCAGATGGCACTAAAAACATTTCAGTCAGTTATGTCCATGCACTGATATGGTTTTGTTCTAAAAGAGCTGTAATCCTCCAGAGTCTACCATCTGTTACCTTCACTAACATACGCACTATGAGGTAGATATGTACCTCCTTTAGGGAAAGACGGTGACATCCATTTCCAGAATGGGGCTGCTATTCACCACAACTGGGAATATTGAAATGTGCTAAAAATTCAGTGTTCACCATGTACAAATAGCATCTCTGTTATACATCCTGTAGCTAAGGAAAGAGAGCTGTCTATTGCTTGGCCATTTCATTGATCCCAAAGGCTGGATGTTGTCAGGAATATGCCACTCGAAAGTTGACATTTAAAGTGTAAATTTAGCATTTGTCAAAAATTGCAGTCTATATGTGATATCTTTCCTAGGAATATATTACTCTTACAAAACTTTTACCTAATGCCAAAATACCGTTGGTTACCTCTAACAATAGCAAGCTTATCTTCCTTTTTATTTCTGAAGCTTTAGAAGGCTCTCAGGAGTTTCTGCAGAATAGTAGCACTGGACTTCTTTATTTCTCTGTTGAAGGTGACATACCTTCTTCTTGCTTTTCTTATAGACTTAGGCTGGTTTTCATATTTTAAAAGCTCTATAAACAAGGCAAGTGGTATAGAGTTTTATACTTAACGCATCAGGACTTAGATAAGGTCAATAGAAATTGGAACAAGAATTTGAAAGGTGTAATGGGGAGGTAAGATTCAAAAAATACTTGGAGTGATGGTGGCTGATTGTCTTCTCTCCAACAACTAGAAAATTAGTATATTTGTCCTTTTTCATACGTGTTTCAGATTTTATGGCTACCCATGCTGTCTTGCCCCACAGGATATTAAATAATAACGGTCTTCAGGCAGCAAAGAGAAGAACTAATTGTTGTTCTTCTTCTACTTCACCACTGCTGCTGTAATTGGAAGTTATCTCCTTATAATTGCATCTGTAGTGAACAGTAATTATAATTTTTATCATTAGCTTTCTCTTTTAATTAGTTTTTTACCCTGATAAAATAATATTTTGTACTAGTTCTTGTATGACTTCAAACACAAAGAAATACACAAGATCAGTATATTAATATTGTTGTTGCTGTGTTCTTAAATGCAAAGGTGGATTCTGCATAGCTAACAGTAAACTTGTGACCTGATCACTAAAATGGAGTAAGGTAACAGCTGGAGAATGTGAGCTATGAATAGGGGAGCAGAGCTTTTATTTTAATCCTTCCTTAGTCTGTACATAGAGTCCTGAACATAGAGTTTGAGCGCTGTGACTGGGTATAGCTTCAAAATTAATGTAGGTCAAACTGAATTACTTTAAAGAACCAAGAAAGCAAGCTCGCCAGCTCTTACTCAACTCAAACAGATATGCTTTTTAAAATCAATTTTTTTACATCAGCTTTTTGGTGTATATTAAGAATGGGAGTAAACATTTTATCAACAGGTTATGTTCTATACGATGTAAACATGGTGAAGAGATTCGCAAGCGCTCTCTGGAGTGAGTGTTTTGTCCCAGACAACAGTGAAAGCTACTCTTTATCTCTTTTCCAGCAGTTCAGTTTTGTTACCAAAGAATGTTAATTTTCTTTTGTAAAACGTTAATATTCTAGAATCATACTGCACGATGCAAGAGAGAGGAGAGATTGAAAGATGGCTGTGAAGTTTTATCGGAGCCAGAGTTTCCCTTCCCTATATGTCACATAAGCATGGGGCTTTTATGTGTCTGTTCACAAACTGAGAAAATGCTGATAGCTTTAGCAAATAATAAAACATATTTTGACTGCCATTTTAAATTTGGGGGGGGGGGGCTTTAAGTATTCATTAAATACTTTATTACTGTATGCTCATATATTACTAATATATTTTGTAACATTCGATTGTAGGTCTAAACAGCAGCATGAGGTTAGGCTTGCATCACCCAGCTGAGTGAATGCGGTTATTTTTTTAAATCACTTTTCTGACCTAATTTTTAAACTAGGCAGCGGGAGTACCTGTAGCTGAAAATACATGGTGAAAGTATCTGTGATGCCCAATAAACACCATAAGCACATTCCGTATAGATGGTGATCAACAATACTTGCAGAATCTAGTCCCACTGCACTTCGTGCTGTATTGTTACTGAGACTAAAGCTAGTAGATTTGGGCTTTTCATCCTTTTTTTTTTAACCACCACTTTGACTTTCAGATGTGCTAGAAATTTCCTCTCCTTCTCCTCATGTTTCAGCTAAGACCTAGTATTGTACACAGAGCATTTCTTAAGACCTTGAAAATCCTAATTTTCCTCTGACACGTATCTTCTCCCAGCTCCAAAATTTGGCACTATAAATGTAATCAAAAGCTCTTTTTATTAGCATGATGCACTAAATATACATAGAACATGTGTTCGACATTTTCATAGCAAGACACAGACCATGTGTGTAGAAAATTGCATTGTAAGTCAACTTTCCTGTTTACTTCTATTTCTTCCCTTGGATAAACAAAAGCATTAGCAGATGCAAAACTTCAGTTAAGAGGAAGCTACTTTGGCTTTCTGTCCATAAAAGAGAAAAATATATAAAGCTACAAAACTTCTCTTGTCTTCCTTTGTTTTTTGAAATGGTGTAATTTAACCCTCATGTAAAAACTCTGTATTATCTCCAAAGCCCTATTTATATATCTATAGATGTATAGATAAGTTTCCACTTCTAGGATGAAGTGTTGTATGCCAAGATGTAGCCTTTAGGGAATTTTTAACAGTGAGTTATAAAACCCAAAGGAACAGGGTTTTATAATGGAAATGCTGACACAACCTTAACTGAAGTGGCACAAAAGGCAAGGATACAATATAATTAAAACAACAGAAGTCCAGGATGTCAGTATCTAAGCAGGTCTCCTTGACAAGTTCTCTGATTTTTTGCTTTACAGCTTTAACAGCATCAACTGGTTTTTTTGTGGGTGGTTTGTTGTTGGTTTTTTTTGAACAGATGTATTAGAAAGAGGTTTATAAAACTGCAGCAGAGGGCAAAACAGCAGTGAAATGATTGAAGATGTGCATTTGAATCAGTTTGGTTTATAGGGATTACTTAGGCTATATGAAAATCCATGAAGGTCATAATGACATTTATGTCATTCTATAACTGATGTGTGCTATTTTTTATTCCCTTTATACACTGAACAATAAACAATTTTAAATATACTGTTGAATTAAAAAAAGTAGTTGTATTCAGCTTTTAGTGCAGAACAAACTTCTAAGGAAATACCTATCATCTAAATTCATACCCTTTGGAGCTAAATAACATTTTCAACTAAGCTGCAATTTGACCAGAATTAAAAACAAATATCTACCCCAGCTAATTAGCTAATGTGTAGTTTTTGTAAACAAGCATTTATGGGGGAACTTTACCCATATTTTTTTAAAATTTTGAAGACTCTCTTTTGCTGTCAGTAGTGACTGAATTCTGACAATCAGAAAATACAGGCATGTTCCATTTCATTGTCATCTACAAGCTTCCTTTTTACAAGTTTGACTTTTTAAAAATAAATTTGTTATAGGCACATCTAGATTACAAATTCATAAATATACCATAAATAAATGGTGCATTATAGTTTTCAGTAGGTATCTGATTTTTAATAGTCAGGCATCTTGTCATAGGAGGTCCAAAATCAAATGAGTGGTACTCCTAAATCACCAAAATAAGAACACATTCAGTTTTAGCAACCACATGACACATGGCTTTAGTGTTCTGCATTTAATTTTTTTGTCTTCTCCATCATTTTTCAACTACAAACTGAGGGGAGAAAAGAAAGCTGAGATTCATAGAATTCCAACTCACAGAACAGTGGGCAACAGAGAAAATATACCAAGTAGTATATTCAAGGTACCTCATTAACTGAGACTATTTCACAAAGCATTTTGTCATATGCTTTAATTTATGCTTTCATGCTCTTCTGACTCTGTCTTACTAGTTATTTTAAATGAACAGATTCCTTCTCACACTTTTTTTTTAATCATTGCTACATTTTAATAAATAAAGGTCGTTCTAATTCCTTAATCCTTATCCTTTAAATAAGTGGAAGTCAAGTTTTACAACTCATACTTACCAAATGGCCTTTGTATTGGATGCCTTTGATCACCACTGACCAGTAGTCCTTCGTTTCTTATTAACAGGAGTCTTTCAAAAGCCTTAACCCACATGTACAGCTTCACAGATAACAGTAATTGTACTTCATTTCAAATATTACAATGGCACCGGCTGCATCTACAAGTCAGAATAAATGTAAACCTTTTGCATTGTTTTGTAATGTGAAAAAAAACCCTTTTGATCTTTATCATTTAGAGCTGCACTTGTAGATCAAGAGCAATATTTAACTCAAAGGTATAGAATCAAGACTTAGAGGCCATACCATTTTTGTGTTATCCTTACCTTTTTATCTCAAATCTAAAGCTATGCACAGAAAATAGCTTCTTTACTTGGGGGGGTGGGGGAGAGAAAAAAGAAAAAAGAAATTCCTCAAGTATTGAAATGACTGAGAATCAAGACAAAGTTAGTAAAGAGAATCATATTTCTCATGCTGTTTGCCTCAATCCTAATAAAATAGTTTTGGTGTTTTTCCCAGCAATTAGAAGACTTTTCTAAAATACATTCCTAAATATTTATGTAAAAGAATCACACACAGCATGGAATATATTTATTAACCATCTTTTAACTCCAAAGCTTTTTTATTTTTACATAATTTCATCAGTAGAAGATTATTTTTTTTAAAAAATCCTTCTGAACTGTGTTTGGGTCTCTTAAAATACAGTAATCAGAGCTGATCAGCAGTTGGTAAAATTAATACAAAGCAACTTTTTATTCAGTGTGGCTCAAAATGTAATCCTACAGCTTTCAAGAATTTCAAAACCTCACAAAACAATTTTATCCTGAAGATGTTAATATGTAGGGAAAAAAAAAGTTGTCAGTAAAATTCCTAGACCACAGACAGTGCAGCTGGAATGGGGATCAGTCGGAAGAGGTCAATTCTCGGTTGTAAATTGTGTCCCAGATTATGTAAAAAATCACTACAAACTTGAAAACCAGACAGAGATTTCCAGTATTCAAGAGTTTATATTCCTATTTTTGGCTTAATGGGAGCATTTCATACACAAACAAAACGATACGTGGCCAGATACTTTTCTTTTATTAAAGTCATAAAGAACATTCCTAAGAAGATTTTGACATTTTTCAGATATTTTATTTACCCAGGAGAATTTTACTAGTTATATCCATGTGTTGCTACTAGAATAACATCCTTTTAAACACTCATACTGCGGTATAATAGCATTTTTCTTTGGCTTAGCTCAAAGCCTTTCCTAGGACTCTGAAAAAAAAAAAAAAAAAATATCCACAAAGCAAATGCAGAACCTTGTTTGCAGCAAATATATTGATTTAAACCTACATGTCAGGGTACATAGAATTTTCTGCTGTGCAACAGGAACTGACATCAAATTTGGAACATGCCAGAGTATGGACTGACCTATCACAGAACGTAGTGATCCCACAGTATTGACACTCTTGAGAAAGAGTTAGATACTCAGACTGTGATTTTTGCCTCCTGTAAACCCATGAAGATCAAAACCCAGGACTTAACACTTCAGCCAACATTTTAAAGTAGTGGCTAGAAGTCTTATCTCCCGTGCTTTGTCAGCTGGCTTTTAGACTCATTGTGAGGCTGAAAGGAGAGCTATGTGGAATGACGCAGTGCTTTCCTGAGGTACCTGACATGCTAACAACTAACTGACCGGGACCGTTCCTGGAAGTGCTGTTGGTGTTAGCGTGATGCATGGTTGCATGGGTACTGTCTGCTTTTTGGCAGGGCTAATTACATGAAGGAAAACACAGAACTAAGGTGGTTATATTGTTGCAGGTATCCAAATCCTTTACTCAGAACTAGTGCTTATATGTCCGCAGACCATGGCACTATGTTATGCAGCCATATCAATGACTGTAAAAATCTACTTTAGAAATTAAAAGCAACTGTTTTGCTGCATCCAGATGTTCAAACTCAATGAAACATTGTATTCAAGCCAGGCCAGTTAAATGGTCACTGGTTACCACTGCTAGTTGGTTTTTCATTCCAAAAGAGACTTCACAAGAATTCTTTACCTGTGCGGTACTGTTGTGGGGGGAAGTACCCCACAAGTACTTACACAACGGTGAGGAAGATTCACTTTGGTAAGGATTAGACAATAATATTAACTAATTCAACAGGGTTTGTATTGTCTACCACTATTGTCCAAGTTTTCTGGGTGTATCCTGAAAAGTTTGCTTTCCTGTCACTGAAATATCTAGGGATTTGTGTGTTTCTCAAAGAAGCAAAGGTCTGTTTTTCTGTGCGTCTACGTAGCATGACTCTTGAATGTTCTCCTCAAGTCTTTGCCAGAGTTGTTGAATTAAAAAGGTGGAATGGGAGTCAAGGTAGGGTGGGAAGAAGGTCTGGGGGTGATGGAGTCCTACAGATGATGACACTCATCCAAGGAGATGGGCTTTGTAAGAAAACAGAAACAAAATCAAGTGCTTCTGCTGCACTGATGCACACCTCTGAATAGAAGGACCTATTTGTTATAGATATAGAGTGCTTCCTCAGCAGCGTGGTGGCTCATAAAGTACTTCTTCTAAACTACACAGAAAGCACTTCTCTTGTATGAGGAAAATATAGCAGGTTATAATGCATATTTCTGAATATTCTACTGCTTAATAACAAAGTAGAACTGAAAATGGTTAAGAAGAGAGAAGAAAATGAGAAATTAATGAAGATTTTTCGATGTGTACATTAGAACAGAGTAATATATGTTTTCAGGACAGGGAAAAGTGGAACAATAGATGTTGTTTAAAGATCCCGTTTGTTTTGTTGTATGTTTCTTTTCACATACGTTGATAGTCTTTCACTGCATTTTTGTTTCATAGTACTAGGGTTAACACGATAGATTATATTGGCTTCAGTGAAGTTCATATTTGTACCAGGTCATTGACCAAGGAGGGGAAAAAAAGAAACAAAAGAGGAAAAATAAAGGAGGAAAAAAAGACTCTCAGAGCTTTGTAAGAGCTATTACATTTTGTAAAGATTAAAACGTCCCTCAATAAGCATTTGCCCAATGGTCTTAAACTATTATAATGTACTGAGTAAATAGTGTGCCAAAATACAGTGCATGTATTGCTGGATAAATCAGGTGCACTTAAAATCCTTAAGTATAATGAACCTCATTTTTTATCATAAATGCCATAGTCCTCATTTGCCCACAGTGACTGGTAAGGGAGGCCCAAAGAGTCAAACAGGAAAAGTTTCCTTTTTTTGTACAGAGAGCAGCTGAGGCACAACTATTCCAGGTGGTATGTTCTATGCTGCTGCTTGAAGAAATGATGGTATTAGTGCATCTACTAAGGACATCTGGTTAGAATTCATAAATGCAGCTATTGAGAACTCTGCCACAGATATTCGTTTAATATATTCTCACAAACAAATAATGATATCTTACAATTATGTGCTTCAGAAAAGTTTGCAGCCTAAAAAGAAATTCTGATACTGTTTTCTGCTTTAAATGCACTTGAATACAATTGCAGTTCAGCCTAACTTGGTATTGTCCCCGGATTTCTTAGGTCTCCTAGTAGGAAATAAATACCTGATGTCTCATCTAATAGTTAAGGTTGGGCCTGTCCTTGCTCTGCCTAGCAGAGTGTTAATCCAGTAACAGTGGCTGAATCATTACTGCATGGAAAATAAGAGTAACAACACAGAAATATACTCCCAACGTGAATGAGCCAGACCCCTTCCCTTCTACGAAGCCATAGGACAAGAATGTTTACTATGTATAACAGGGTACACACATTCTTTGTCCATGCATGTCCCATGCCAGGGGCCTTTACAGGGTCACCCAAGGAGCAAACGTGTTAGTACTGGTGCGGTCGGTACACAGTCCCCAAGCGTGGTACAATGGCATGGCTCTCCACAGCTGCCAGCATCAAGTGGGTACTGTTGCCAAGTCACATGATACCGCGGCAAAGGAGCAGAGAAACAGAGGGATTAAAATTTCAAACACCCTTCCTAGCAAAATAATACCCGAGTAAATAGAAAACATTGCCATTTAATCCTGAAGAAATATAATTTGGATCTCTTTTCTCTGTGAACTGCTAACTGAAATCTCTTTGAACGACTGGGTACATACAGAAGTAGCCTGTAATGGTTTTGACTGTTAAGTGAATGGCCTCATACGGAATCTCAGAAAATTTCCGTAGGGTGAAGTTTCTGCCAGGCACCATCAAGGATAGCTTTGTGGATATAATTATGGGAATTCTAATAAAAACATTTTTCTAATTGATTAGTTGACTAATTAGACCAACATGACAATCATGTTTTTCAGGATCATCAGTAATTCTGAGTAATCAGTGTGAGATTTTGGTTTACCACCTGATGATTTTAAAACAAGCCCATCTATTATGGAAGTGACCTATAGAAATAAGAGAGATTAATCCAATAGAATTTTATAGAATTTTAACTGTATCACATAAAAATCATTCCAAGAGTGCAGAATTGAATAGAAAATATTAGTCTCCTGTAGTATTTTCGAGTAACCTGCCAAATCTAGGAGTTTCAATAAATAGGCTGCTGGAGAATTCTCTTGAAAGGATTTCTTTTCTCTGATAAAGCATAAATTTCTTCTCTAAAATAATGTATTTCAGTTATGAAACCCTAAATATGCAGGAAGACCACTGGTTGGCCGCAGTAGGACTGCTTCATGTTGCTTTGTAGTTGTTAGAACACGTTGGTGGATCCAGATCCAACAGGCTCCAACAGCTATTTGTGCTCTTTACTCCTGCATAGGTTCCAATTTATTTTTCCGTTTAAGTCAATATGAAGTCAGAAACCCAAATGCATCACTGGATATGAATGATAGTGGCTGTCAGAATGGGCTCTATAGGCCATCACAGGTAAGAGTAAATCAGAGCAGTCCAAAGGCTGTAATAATTTATGCTGGTGACATTTACCCTAGGTGACTGGGGATTATAATATACCAGAAAGTCATGTTTTCCCCAATTTACATTACATTAATCATAGCGTAGCTAAACATAACGATCCAGCTTCAGGTTCAGTTGCATGTCATATCAGCTACCAAACAAAAACTCAAAATCAGTTGCTATGACTTCAAGCATTGCCTAGTTCATCCTGTGTTCAAATACTCAGATTCAAGGAAAAGATTTTTTTTAGAAATCAATTATATCTTATTTATAAAACACTCAGCAATGTGGAAAGTCAGATTTAAAATAATTTCAAACTTCCTGGCTAAAAATCAAAGCTTATGGCCAGGCAAATCTTTAGTTGTTTTTGTCTTCAAATTTAATAGCTGTATTCTACACTGTATAAACAGCTTGGGAGCATTAGGGTTCTTAGTGTCTGTAAACTACATTGTTGGGACTTGTTTTTAAATATTTATAAGTCTACTGTTAAGAACAAATCATTTTCTCAATCTATTTCACTAACAGAAATTATTTATAAGTATATTATTAATTATTTAGATTTTCCTGGTATTATATTTACATTAATAATTAAATGCATCTAATTATTAAATCATATAAATAAGATTTAGTTTCATTGATGAGCTGAAATGCAAACAGCAATTCTATCACTGACTGTAAACATTTGAAATGAGATACTCGTCAGTAACAAGCCCTCTTACTTGCTAGAAGTCATGACAGTAGCATGCTGAGCTAAGTTACTCTCCCAGTGTCTCTGCTACATAATTACTGTACCTGTGACAGGTTTTGGATTCTCCCAGCCAGAATCAGCTTTGTCCACCTCTCACAGTTATTAGAGTGCAGGTAGCCAACAGTCATAACGCCAATGTCTTTAGACTGTCTGGCCATTACCTCTGTACTACTTAATGGCAATTACCTTTTATAGAGTAGGAGAAGATCCGATTCACGCTTCAGGAACTATTGGCCATCTGCTCATCAAAAATTTCAACGAGCGCCACAACTCAACAAAATGCATAACTCTGTGTCTTAATCCCAGAAGTTATAACCCATCTCAAGGGGCACTTGTATTTCTGCAGTGCCTCAACGTGCACATTTCTGCGGAGCACCAGCAGTCTCGGCTCCCTCAGTGCAGCATTTCCAAGCCGCAGAAGGGTGAGGTTCGTGCTCCCTGCTGTACAAGATGACACAGTTAACAAGTGGCTGATTTCTCACTCAGTTGTGTCTTGTACAAAATATAATTACATGATGAGTAAAATGTAACCCGTTTCAGCCCCTGATTATGATAAAGTTAGACTAGGTTCAAAAGCCTATCATTACCTATATGCAGTCCTCTGGTGATTGCAGTTCTTTAGCATAAATCTTCAGTTAATACAGTCCCACTGCTACTTCTAGTCTTTCCACTATCAGGGATTGCTCATGTTTAGTGATTATGTTCAGTGGCCCATGTGTGCAACTTTTGCAGCAGATAGACATAAAATCTTTACATCTTTTGAAAATGTGGAATGGCTGTTTTCTAGGATTCTTTACTGGCATTGGAAACAAGTCATCATTTTGAACACGGCACCTGAAGACCTGAGGTCTTGGCTTTAAACATTTTTCATCTTTTAAATATTTAGGTGGAACCAGACACCTAGTGTATATAGTCCTCCTGGAAGCACTCTTAACAGGTCTTTTCAACTTTCTTTTGTCTTCCTGAGTGCCCTTAGGTATAGCCTAATTAATCATAGGCTAAAACTTTCCAGTAAATTACAGTGTAGATTTTTCCAAATGGGAGTTTCTGTTGTTCATAGCAAGTAAGCACCTGTTATAAATAACTGCGCTTAGTCAAATGCAGACATAAAATGTTCATAAATGTTTATTATAGCACTCCATGTTTTCAGTACCAGCTTGATATTTTCTTCTCAAGTCTGTATTTGTTAATGTAATCCTGAAATCTTCAATTGCCTGCTTTCATCATGATTTCTTTATTCTTTTAACCTATTTCCAGCCATGCTGGTTTATTGAGAAATAAAAGTAAGAATGATGTCGATGGCTTCTCAAGCAAAAGGACCCAAGGGAACACTTAAGGACAATGTGAACTACAAGAAGAAAGAGCTAAGCTGATGCTAACTTTTATGAACTTTTAATTTGAGGATAATGTTAGAAATGAATCATAATCTTCAAGGTGAAGAAGTACATTAGCTTCCTAACTAAGCTGACTTAACCTTATCAGTGAAAGTGACATTAATTACCTGACGTACCTGTTATAATTATGTTTCTAATGCTACAAAATCTGAAGGTGCTACAAAATCAAAAGATGAGGCATTGGCAGAGTATATATATTCAAACAATAAAAACCATGCAATTGGGATAAGAAGAAATCTAAAAAATCTTCTGCTCTATGTGTCTTATATTCAAAAAGAATTTTCTAATATGTCTGTAATTTTCTTTGACAAGTGTTTGCTTTGTTTTATTTTGGGGTTTTATTGTTTTATTTGTTTTATTTGAGTCATCTGGTTGGTTTGCTGAAAAACTGAATTGTAATCACACAAAATGTGGTGAGGAGATACAAGGCTGACTGAAATTGTGCACACCACAGGAAGCAAAGAGTAGAGTGTGTGCTATAATGGTCCCGTTCTACTTTTAGCAAGATTAAGTGGCTAGTGGACTTCAGAAGGGAGCACACAAATAGATTGCAAGCATCATGCCTAAATGCTTTTATGTTACAAAAAACTCTAATTGTTCATGCAGGGATGGGAAGTCAGAAATTAGAAAAATCATGACAATAATTGCCCTCAATATAATCATTAAACTTCAGCCAAAGCTGTCTAACTTTCTGTCGTATCACAGTCCTCCTTGATTTGATTGTGTACAGCTGTTGCATCTAATCCTAGACTGTGAATTACTTCAAGAACTTCTTTTTATTCTTTTTTTTTTTTTTTTTTTTCCTGGCTCAATGGGTTTTGCATCTCTAATCCCATTCTGTCTCCAGTTGTCTCAATCTGTGATATCAGATTTTCTTCTACCAAAGTTACTTTGCTTAAATTACGTATGCATAGACAAATTTACACTTGAAGTCAGTTATATTGTTATTCATATATACCAAAGAATTAACTGAATCTCTTTTTTTGGGAGGAATTCAAGTGTGTACTATATTTTTGCTTGCAGGTTGTATATTCTTTATGAAAAATTGTCCTAAGTAGAAAAAGTGTAAGGAGTCAGTGACATGTTATGAAGACTCTGCATATCAGAATATGATCAAGTTTCAGTGGGTATGACACTGAGTACATATACACTAAAATTCCTGAATTACACAAATAGGCCCCAAAATAAGTACCTCAGATACAAACGACAAGAGTAGCTTCAGTGGTCCATGGCTTAGCACAGATTTTAAAAGCTATCCAGAACCCTACACAAATAATCAGGCAGCAAGTCTTCCCTGAGTTTTCTGTAGCTATGCATCTACAATAACCTTTGCTAAGCTCATTTATAACTAGCTCAGATGCATCTGCATAAGCTGTAAGTACTACTAGAATTTGAAATGGATAGCTGAGCTTTTAGTATAGCTAAACTCTGTGAGATGGTTTCATATTAATCTATATGTTTACTTGTTGATTATAGGCCCACTAGGTGTAAATAAAAGTATTAGTTTCCAGACGTGTCAAAAGAAAATCCTTTGATTTAGGCATGTAATTGTTCCATGTCACCTTATAGTCACCCCAGCTAAAGAAAGGGTCTTGCTTCACTGTCAGTGTTTAGATCTGTGAAATGATAAGGCCACAAATAAGTGTATATAATGTTGTTAAAACTAGGCACATGGGCAGTAGCAGATTGGAAACAGCTCTCTCTTGTCAATAGAGATTTTGCTTCTCTGAACTCTCATCTAATTTGCAAGTAATTAAAATTTAATGCTCCTTAACATGATTAGGCAAAAATCTTAATCATAAGGCAGATTGACCTACATGTCTGATAGACTGAAAAAATGCTGCCTTACACAAATTTCTTCTGATTACAATGCTTCATGGAACCAGTTATTTGGGATTGGGGTTCTGCAGACTCTGGATGCAAGTGTATCAACAAGTGGCTTTCAAAGTTGATTAAAGCATCTGAGCCAACTTACATCATCTTAATGAACTGCGCAGTACTACCAAGCTGTACTTAGTTTCCAGAAGGCGTGTGGAGTTTTTAAGCTTTCTTTATAGCCAATGCTTTATTTTTTTTAGGTTTTTTTTTTTTTGAAGGGAATCATTGGAGTATATTTTAAACTTAAAATATCCTGATGGTTGCATTGGATCTTGATCAAATCTATGCTTGATGATGATGAGATAAAATTAATTTTATTAGTAGGATATTAGTGGTATAAGATCGTGTATATTCAGATTTGTTAATAATAAGCATAGATTTGAAAACAGAAAAAGATTTCTAAGCTCTAGCCAAAAGAGAAGTACTGAAATATTTCCAGACAAGGTGGAGTGTGAAGGAGACAGCGTAACATGATAGAACTAAGAAATTAATTAATTAAAAATTAAAACTTGTGACCTTTGTCTTTGGGTGTTCGATTTGCGGGTATCCTCAAGAGGGGGCTGCTAAGACTCTTAGTTGTCATTTGTTGATTGTTGCTGGTACTGAATTTATATTGACATTAATTAAATCTGTGCTTGAAGGGTTCAGCTTGGAGACTTAACATGGCTAGAAGGAGATGCTGAAGGGATGCACTGACATGCCTAGAGATATTAAGAAATCTCCTAAGTGATTAATTCATATACCTTCCTTTGCTCAGAATTAAAATGGTCACTAGACTTGTTTCCCAGAAGAAAATTTTCCATATGTCAAATGGTAGTCTACTGGATTTGGGATGGGTAGGAAAAAAAGAAGTCTGCCTTTTTCTGTAGCTGGGGAACACTTACCTGGATATTCTGCATGTTTTTCCCTTAAAAATTTCTCTACTGTTGTAGGGACGAAGAATGCTAATAATGTCTTTAATATCACACTTTTCCTTTAGCACATACATAATTTTTATATTCTTACATTTCTGCCATAAGGTCATAAGCTTGTTGGAGAACACTGCATGTGCCATGACATGTGGTATATGGGATGAGGGTCTGTGGCTCATTCTGGACGAATCATCTTTTCCTGGCTGGCTAAAACTTCTCACTGATGGACCCCTCCCGTCCACATGTTTCTGTGCTCCTAGAGCCGTGTCTGTAACAAAGCCCCAGGTGCAAATCCCCTCAGTTCTAAGATTCAGAGATCCATTATTAATTTGGGTAAATACTATCAGAGATGGGCTGATATTCCTCTATGCAGATATCCTGACTGTGTCTTACTTCTCTTTCATAGTGACAGCTATCTGCTTCCAGGGAAAAAAATTGTACCTTTCTAGGTAATTTTTTGCTTCCTACTCAACATTAAGCAAATATTTTCATTGAAATATCTATTCTAACTTCAAGAGTTTCTTAAGTGGTAACAGCTAGTTTAGATCCCTTTATTTTATATGTTAAGTTATTGTTGGTTTTCCCTGTGAGCATTCTTTTGCATTTATCAACACTGATTTTCCTCTGCCATTTTATCATTGAGAGACTAGATATCATTACATATTCTGTAAGTGTTTTCACCTTTCATTTTTAGTACAGTTAATAAATTTCTATCATAAGAATATTTCAACCCTTCTCCCGGTCATCTATGAACATGTTGAATAGCATGGTCCCCAGCATAGTTCTCTGCAGGATTTTGACTGTAAAAACTGGCCATTTATTGCCTAAATGTCATTTCCGGTCTTTTATTTGCTTACAAATCCATGCTATAGTTTTATTTTGTATACCCTGGCAGCTTAATTTCAAAAGTACTTTATAAAAGACGGTAATGAAAACTCTTTGGATATCCAGTCATAAACTTTCACTATTAGTGATGTGTTTGAAAATTCATATTAGTTCTGTAGAGTATCACTACCCCCCAAGGGTGCTTACTTATTCCCATTATATCATATAACCATGCATCTACGGATTCTACTCTCTTTAAGCATTCCTGCCAATCTACTTGAAATGATTTGCTGTATTTTTCTGAGTTTCCCCCTTCCTAAAATTCTGAATTCCTACTTTGTAAAAATTATACCATATTTACTATCTTCCATTCTTTCCATGCTGAATGAAATTGAAACAAAACAACATATCTGACTTGAAGGCCATTTTCAAAAGAATCTCTTTCATTTGGTGAGAATATGTGAAAAATTAAATGGGGCCAAATTCTTGGCTAGTATAAACTGACAAATTTCACCCATAATGTGTCACTGATCTAATTTGATGTGAGTAGCCAATCCACCAGAAGAAAATAATCAACACTTCAGTAGTCATAGAGGTCAGTGCAAATCATGTAGTTTGCCTGGGAATATACCCAAATGCCCAGTTGGCCTTTACAGCTCCAATTTACTACTGCTACACTGACAGTGTAGTAATCAGTATTCATTCTAACTAGGTTGAAGCCTTAATTAAACAACCCAACACAGGGCAGAATTTTGTCTGTCTCCTGTGAGGACATTTCTGTCCTTTCATTTTTGTCAGGCCAGTATGTCCTTTCCGTAAAGGTAAGCTGAGGAGACCTTAAGTGTAAATATACCAGTCCATTTTGGTAAATTTACCAAAAGCGTTAGTTGTAAGTGAGCAGTACAATACCAGAGGCCAAGACAGAAGTAGCTCAGACAAACAATTTTGCCTCAGTCTGCATGGTTCCGTTCTGGATATGATCACTACCTAGATCAGCTTCGAGTTAATTGAAACTTTATATCTGATAACCTTTAAGCAATATGACAGTAGCACTTTTTACCTTAAGCCATTTTTTTATTTTGAATGTTAAGTATATCTGATACGTTATGCTAACAAAATAGTAAATGTGACAACCTCAAAGTATCATTTTAGAGTCACTTAGCAGAAGACTGTATTTATAGGGGTGTTTGCAGAAAAATATGTTGAATGCAGAGCTTGAATAATATCAGCCTGCAATGTAAACTCTGCAGTGGCATGCTGAAATGCAGGCACTGTTCAGTGGGAAGATCACAGTCTACCAGATAAGCGAGGAATGTTCCAGTGGAAAACGTTCTTTTCATTAATAAGTGAAAATTTTCATGAAAAACTGTACTTTATGTCTGACCCTGGCTTTAGACTCGACAAAGCCTATTGTGTCTCTGTGTAGGGAACCACAGGAATAGTGGGGATTGACTCTACAAAAAATATGAACCCAACTCTTTTTATCTGCTGAGGTTTGTGAATTCAAGACCAGAGCTAGCCTTAAAAGGCTTACTGAAGGATTCTTCAGCAGGGCCAATTGGAGTCTAATGTTGTTAAATAAATGTAAATGTAGCAGATTCATTTCTATGCCTTTTTCTGCACAATTTATTGTCCTTGAACTGATAGTTTTCTTGTGTTGTTCAAGATTTTGTGTTTCTCTGTGATTTATGGATCAATACCATTTGCCTTAATAAAAAAAACAAAAAAAACAAAAAACATTTTTACCTTGGTACCATTTTCAGCATAAAATAGCTTAAATGGAGGGCAGATTCCACCTGAAGTATCTCCATTTAAGAGATCTTATTTGTCTCAGACTGTATTTAAAAGTGGCATGTGAAAATTATTCTGTGTGGCGATCCACATTCACATTCATGTCAAATTTGAAGTTAAACATATAACAGGAGACTTTGAGTTACTACTATTGATGCCTGGTTGTATTAATATAAAAATTTATAATGCTATAAAATATGTTTATGGCATTGTAATTGATAAGGCTGTTAATGCTATGTAGTATTAGCACTTGCAATTGTATCACTATAAAACTAATTTATAGTTATGGTAGTAGCCTCTGTCATTCAGCTTGAGATCTAAACACATTTATAAATCCATAAAGTATTTTTGCATGCAAATTCTGCAGTTTGAAATTAAAAAAAATTTGCACTCCAAGTTGAAGATTTTCTCAATCTGCCCTTCTCAATTTTGCTATTTATTTACCTGAGTACTCATGGAATTAGTTTCTCCATGCTTTCTAAAACAACTGCAGAGAAGCGTATAAAAACACTCATGAACCTTTGCAAGAACCAGCACGAATTACATTTTTTATAGATTTGTCTGTATCCTTCATTGTTGCTATAGCTTGGTAATACTGCCTAGGGTAGATATGTGGTTGAAGTATTCACTAGCCTGAGAAATGCAGTAGTAACTTCTAAGAAGGGACCATACTTGGTACTTATTCTTATTTTAGAGATGTTTCATAGCTTTTTCTTAGCAAAGTGAGATTTATTCCTGATATAATGCTAACACCCATTGATGCTACTGGATGAACCTTTTATTTCTGACTACTTCCTCTGTCAGGAACTGGTCATTGAATATGCATGATCAAGAATAATCTTGGATCCAATGCTTCTTTTTAGTCTTGATACAAATCAAAATCTTTTTTGTGCTTTGAAAAGTGTCTTGTCTTCAACATCTCTGAAATAGCTATGTAAAATTATGATACAAGTAGAAAAACAAAAGCCATTTGTGTGGTTATTGCATGAGTGGACGATCTTTCCATCCCTGCTGTTATAAATCTTAAATTCTGGTTTTAACAGCTTCCATTCCGTTCACACATGCAGTGTTGGTTATATCGTGTGTGACTGGAGACCATCTTCCTCGTAGCCTGCTGCACTCCAAAATCTAAAATGATTTGACAGTCAAATGTGGTTTAAATTTCAGGAGTATTGTGATTTGAGCAGAACTTTTCAGCATCCTAAGCCAGACTCATTCCCTTTTCTAAGAGACAGATTACCCTGAATGTATGTAATTGTACATATTAAAACACCCTTTTTGCCTAGCAAAGTTAACAGGTGAATAATGGACTTCATTCTGCCAATGACAAGAATGAATGAAAATTTGCAGTGTATGAGTTCACAGATGAGTTTTATAATTTTAAAGTGGAAAGATAATGTGTCACTTCATTTTTGCCCTTTGAAACCTGATGCTTTCCGCGGGAGGTAGGATGGCCGCAGCGGAGTAGCACGTCTGCTCTCTGTTGTTACAGCCCTCCCTGACGGCTCTGGGGTGTGCTCTCACACAGGAATGGCTCTCAGCAGTTGTGTGAATCCTTTCCATATACCTTTGGGCTGATCGGGGATTCCCAGTGGAATCAAAAAAAAAAAAAAAAATACCAAGCTCTTTGGCATACTCTGTGCTTTTGATCCTAGCTGATAAGCTACTCCTTAGCTCCAGGAAGGCTTGATATCTTGTAAGACAAGCCACGCTGAGCTTTCCTAGTGGTTGGCCCCAGAGACATGAGCTCCACTCTGTCATTTTCTTTCATTCCAGGCTTACAAGTTGGTTTTGGAGGAAGACTTCCCAAAATCATCCAATCTATAAGGTTGATCTAGTTCTACCAGTATGAATATTTCACATTATAAAGCAGTGCCTACACCTGTGATTTCCTTATAATCCCATAGTTACCAGACAATTTTAAACAATTGAACTCAGTCTTTAAACTTAAACAGAGGGATGACACAAGACAGCGTGAAATGACTCAGAAGTCAGTCCGTTTCCCACTGACAGTTTCAGTGCCCATGAGCTCCGGTGAAAGGAGGCAGAACGGAGCTTTCAGCATCCCAGACCAAATCCCGGTCTCCCACTCTCGCCCTGTCCCGGGCAGCCAAAGCCCAGGAGCTCACCACATACCCGCACCAACGGGTGGCTGGCGGCTCAGGTGCCGGGCCGGGACCCACTGCCTCACATATCAACAGGTTTCCACGGATCAGTGTTTCCTTCCTGCGTGCTGACAGCAGCTCCTGCCTCCCCCACTTCCACGGAAATATAGTAAAAGAGTTCACGTAACACCCTGTTACCTGTGCCTGCATACATCCGTCATCAAAAAGGCTGTTCTGAGCCTGGCCTGCCTTAGCATGAAAATACCTTTATTGTGTATGTTGTATTAGGGGCCTCCATCACACACAATATTCAAGCTGTATTAATCACTGCAGTAGGATCAAACGCGAAGTCTGTACTCCAGCAAGCTGACATGCTAGCTAGAAGGCAGGGGAGAGCAGGCGCATATAGACAGATACAACATGAAACAGTGAAACAAGAGTCATCCGTAACATAAACAGTAATTTATTTATTCTTTAGTAAGTGCAACTAAAACCTGAAAACCAACTGTTTCCTGGGTCTGTGGCCTGTTGACCCTTATTTACTAACACATGGGTTCCAGCAAGCGTGGGAGCTGCAAATCTTTTTTTTTCTGTTGACGATAGCAATAGGCATCTTGCCGAGATTTTTTACCACATTAGGAAGATATTTTAAAAATTGGGACTGTACAATTCAACTTTCTAATCTATTAGTTTATGTTTGCATAGACTTCTTTTTACTACCGTAAGGAAAAAGATTTACTCCACAGGAGGACATAAAACTGTGTTTCTGTGAAATCCAGCTGCATGTAAATGAGAAAACAGCTCCTCAGGAACTTCATCCTCTCATTTGGTTAAGCAGGTGTGGAAGTTTTCCAAAAATGTTTTTGAGGCACTGCTGTAAATTCGGAATAGAAATGGAAAATCATTTCCATTTCCCTTTCATGGGAAAAAAAAAAATCTGTTTTCTTTGAAAATTCTTAATATCAAATTCTAGCTATGCTTTCTCCACTTAGAAGACAATGTAAGTGGGTAAAAGCTACAAAGAGTTCATTACCGTGCCGGGAATGGCACAGGAAAGCCGTGGTTTGGTCAGGCCCACTGAGATTAAGTAAAGGCAGTGTGTCTGCTATCTTTGACAGCAATGCTAATTATCTCTGTTTGGGCAGGGGCCCAGCAAGGATCCCAGCCAGCCCTTCTCATATGTAAGACAACACCGACAATAGAAGAGTGACCACAGCTTTCTTCTGAAGAATCGCTTGCGTGCTGCACCATAGGCTGCAGTCTTCTGCTGCATAATCTCTTTCTGAAGAGCCTCCACCCAGCCATACAACCTATTTGTCTAGCAAAGGCAAGTGGGCCAAGTCTGCCAAATAGTTTATGAACTTGTGATATAAAGTGAGTTATCCCCTTTTCTGTGACTTTACAACCAAAATCACTTCAATCAAAAAGTAATGGCATTGAGCATAATGCATAATCTTTTTCCCACCATGTTTGACCTGGGTTTCCCGGTGTGTCCTGAAGAGCAGCTACTTCTTTAGATGCAGCAGATTCAAAACAATAAATGCCAATACATATATTGCCTTATCTACATCTGACGCTCCTGTCACTCCTCTACGTAGACAGGATTTAACCTTGCCATCTTCTGTTCTCTTGAGAAGAAAATCACAGGCCACTTCTCCTTTGATCTGTCAGCTTGGAGCAGCTGGCAACTTGTCAGCACCCCTTCTGCAGATGGACATTTTACTGCTGCGAGTAACACCCCAGCAATCTGTACGTACTCAGCCTTGACAAAATGACTGCGTAATCAGTAGCCAAGGAGTCACTTTTCTCACTGCTGTTGCATTTGAGCATTTTCACAGATTCATACTTCACCTACTTCCCATTATTGCAGGTTCACTCTTAAGCAATCCTCCCCATTATAAATAAACAAGTCCTTGAAGATGAACAGCAATAGTCTTACAAGCAATAGAAATACTTCCTAGCTTTCAACAATGCCTGCTTAAGCGTGTGCTTAAATTCAAGCAGTGTTCTCTTTGTAGCTCATGGAAGCCTTGTATGTGCTCTTGGAGGACCGAGATCCTGCGAGATGTATTGAGAAGTAGCTGTAAGTGGTGGACGCGTTGCAAACAAAGATCAGGAAAAACAAGGTGACATCCTGTCCTATGTAGCTAAGAATGTGGAAGCATTAATAGAACAAGAATGTACGTGCTGTGTGCAAATCTTAATGAAATTGGTGATTTAAAATCACAACATTTTTTTAAATGCAGGTTTCCAAGTCTCATTAACTTCAAACAAGAGGATTCATATTCTATTTAACTAGACTTCATATTGAGCCACTTTTCATTTACAGTATATTCCTAAAGGTAGAAGCAGCAGGGAGATGAAATGACTTCATTTACTGGAATTACAGCTTCTTTTATACAAAACGTTAATCATTTTCTATATGACAACCTTATGCTTAATGTTGCTAGAATATTCCTCATAAAACATTATTTTGTGAATGCATAGACTCTCCTACTGAGCACATAACAGCTTTCAGTGGATGTGCTAATCCAGTTTGAATACATGTAGTATTTAATCTTAATTATGATGCTGAAGTCTATACAATGTTAATTATTCATTTTGCATGTTCCTTGCACTTTATTGTAATTCATAATTTCCTTAATCAAAATGTAGCTTTTAATTATAACTGTAAAATTTGGATGAAACCTGCCTGGTAAGCATAAGCAGACTTTTTTGTTTTGCTTAGATTTTAGTGCAAGACAACAAGGGCAAATTTGCCAAACTGGTGAGAAAAGAACGTTGAATGAACACCGTTCAACCAAGTAAGCAGCATCTCCCCCAGCCCTCAGTATGGCCCACTGTGGCTGTTAGAATCAGTGAGGACTCTTCTGCTGAGATTTGCTAAATCAGAAATCTCAAGGCCTGAGAGCACAGGGTGATTTTTAATCCAGCATTCTTGCCTCCTTTTCATCAGTACCAGAATGTGGTAAGCTTTTGCAGGTATGTAGTGCATATTTCTTTGAAAAGCTTTCAAACAGGATAAGGCAACTGCCATAGAACACAGAAAAAATACTAAGTAGAATTAAAAGAAGCCATTACAGTTCCAACATCCTTAACAAAATGTATTAAAACAGATGAGAAAATGTAGCAGAAAACTAGGAGAAGAAAATGGGTAGTGAGGGTTACTCTGAACACAGATTGGGAGTAGAAAGTGTCTCTTTTTTAAAGTATGGCAGGAGACAACTTAGTCACAATTTTAAACTACTGCTTTTTATATAGAATAGGCTTTAAATAACAGCTAAGTGTCAAGTTACAAATGTTGGGAATGCTGAAGGTGATAGATAGTGTCATATCTCAGTTGCAGCATTTAATTGAATATTTATATGACACAGCAGAATAGTGAATTCTAGCTTTTCTGCATTTTGTTCCATTTCAAATGCATGTATTTGTAAGTGGGTAAGTACTCAAAAACAACTGAAGGGAGCACAGTATCATAAATGTGTACATTAGCAAGCAAGTCAGAGATGCATGCCCTCTTTTCCTTTTTATTCTTTCTGGAGACCTGGAGGAATAAACTCAGAAATACTTACTTAGGGTTCATATTATCATCCAGAGAAGACTAAAACATATATAGTCTCATAAAGGAAACCTCTGTGTCTTGGCAAGTATGTTCTTGCAAACCCTTGCCATGCTAAATTTACAACAAACTATTGATGAAAGTTACTTGTGAAATCACCAGGGAGGAAATCACATCTTTTTAGCCTGAAAGATACATTGGCAAATATGAACTGCCACACAAGCTTTGATATAAGCTGCAGCTGCAGCTTCTCATCTGTCTGGAATGTCATAGTTCAGTAGCTACACCTTTGGTCAGATGTGCTGTGGCAGATCCCAGACGACTCAGGGAATATATCCTGTCTCATTAGTTATGTAGTCATGAAATGACCTTTAGAAGGGAAAATAAAATTTCTAATGGAAAAAAAAAAAATAGTAATCTGTGTCTTAGGATCTATTTTCCTCATCTAGGATTTGACACTTCAGTTTTGGCTTACAGATAGAACTACTCATGTTCAAAATCCCTATACAGGCAAAAGAACCTTGTTTATGAAGTTGCCTGTTCTCCCCTCATCACCTGGGAGTTGCTGAGCCTACCAACTCACGTGTTAACATATTGCCAGTATTCAAGAATGAGCTACTTGCAAAAGGGCAGCAGGGGAGGCTGAGCACAGAGACAAGTGTAGGAAATTGTTAGGCAGATGGATTTGTTGTTTTCATGAGTAACAATTACAAGTGTCAGCCAGCCAGACTATCCCTCTTGTTGGGATTTACTTTTCCATGAGATCTGTGCTGCAATAATCTAAAACTGGCTGGAACTTTATCGCCTTAATAATGCTTTATCAGTGAGAGATCATTACCCAAGGTTCTTTGACCTGTATGCTGAGACATATGAATCATGTCTCCATCCACTATAACCATTTTACATTGCAGTTTTAGCCATTTGAAATGTGGTACCTCGCAAGATTTTACACACGCAGTTGTAATGTCCTGCAGAGAGGATACATTAGTTCTTTGCTCAGTTGTGTCTTGTTGGCTTTTTTTCAAAATATTTCCCTAAGAGAAAAAAAAGGTAACCTGCACTAAAGGGATATATGGTGGCTTATGGCTGGAATATGCAATTTTAAAATCTCTTTTTCATATTGATATTAATGGTTATTATTCTGCATTTTAAAGGATTTTGCAAAAATATTGGTATTGCAGTGAGGCTGCAGACTTTCATAAAGCTGTTGTGACTTTTAAGAAATTAGCTGTGAATAAATCAAGGGTACTCTGGAATACATTGTAGAAGTGCAGAGCAATTGGAACTGTAGCTGTCATAAGCAAATAGCAATCACTGTTGTTATTTTTTTGACAAGTTGATTTCATGGAGAGATTTTCCTAATGTTCTTTGAGTTCTCTTCTGTTGTCATTTTCATCTTTTATTGTTGTCATTGGCTATTTCCTAGCTCTCTGGTGTTTGTGTGATTCTTTGCTTCTCTTCTTCGGCTGTCTTCCGTGGTTTCCAGCTTTTGTGATGTTCAGTGAGTTGATCATCTGGTGAGATTGTACAGAAGGGATATTGGTGTGTATATATGATATCATAACAAGACTAACGCCTGTTAAATGGGTTATAAATGAGTTACAGAATAAGTATTTAGAGTTTTATTTTAGAAAAGATTACTTTACATAATTTAAATATTAACACAGATTTTACAGAAGCTTGTTGACCTGGTTTAGAAAACTATAGGGGAGTGGGCAAATTGAGAATAATAATCAATGGCAAATCATATTATTTTATTTTCACAAATCATTTATGAGTAGTCTTGGCTGTTTTGTTTGTTAGGTGTTTCAATTTATTAGCTAAAGGATTTATGCACATTATTTACACTTGTGGCCTGTTTGCAAATTTTGCAGTATGATTATTTACTGTCATTAGCTGTGGCACATGATTATTCACCTAAATCACATCATAGTTCTTTCTTCAATGGATTGCTGAAAAAAAAGGGGAAATAAAAATCATGTGGCTTTTGTTTGCTCTTCACCTAAAAAATAAGATTCTTACTAACCATTTCCTAACTATTTAGGGCAAACTAAAATCACTGGTACTAAATAATAACTATGGCTGAATAAAGTCATATTATATGGTATTGAACTGATTCTAACAGGAGATACCAGGACAATATTGCTTAACTATTCAATGTAAAACTGAAATTGTGTTTTAGAAGAAACAAATGCACCTTGTTTACACCATATTCAGAGAAGACTGAGAACTCTGATTTGCTTTTAAAAAGAAATTATTTTTCTCATAGCTGTCTGGCACAACCTCACTATACTGACCTGACTAAGGTTCACTGACAAATTGCAGTGTCCTACATGAGAAAAGAATAAGTCCCAAATCCCTGAAAAGGATTCTTTTTATATCATATTCAAGTGTTCTATCATCTGGGACTAGCATTAGCTAAGCTGCTGTTGTTTTTTAACTTACAGTCGTACTTGATAACCGTGTTTTAGTCTTTTAAATGCTATAAACTAAAGCTCAAATGTTTAAAACACAGTGGTAATAAATAAAATATGCGATCCACAGAAGTTGAGGGGTTTTATGACAAAAACCTTTCATATGATTATCAAGGAAGTAGTAATTCCTTAATTAGGCTTCTTTAAACATTTAAAGATGTTTCTTTATTGACAAATTGATATCTGTATTCCATTAAAAACTATACTGAAATTATGTTTGAAAATTATGATGATGTTGAGATAACAACTGAAAGCAAAGACTGCATGATGAGGTTTCTACGGTCTGTGCTCTATTTTGTTTCAACAGTTACAGGTTTTGCTTCTATGAAGTCCATTGATTTTAAAAATACACAAAGTATTTGAGAAAAGAGGATGTATTTCAATTGCTTTTTGTTAACTTTCTTCTTTCTATTTGTATTTAATGCTGAATGATTGATTGACACTGGAATTCTACATTAAAATCCTACATTCCTCGGAGGTGTTGGCTCAGTTCTAGTTTGGAGCTGCCCTAGGAGATGCAGTTCAATATTACTATCTACTGGAACCCTAAAATAACCTGATAACTTCTACTTTGTGGCATGGTATGTGCAGTGCTATATCAAGTTGCTACACAGAGACTTGCGGTTTTCCTGTACGGATTTGGAATCTGAGGCACCACCCTGTTTGAGAAAAGATGCATTGCAGAAGAGATATGCTTTTTATCTTAGAAGGACACTGGCAGTGCTGCAGAGAGGCATGGGCAACTGACTAGCCAAGAAATAACGGAAATAGCAAGTATGAAAGCAAAATCGCTCTCTCCTTTTTCAAAAATAATTTATAAAGATGATACAGAGGGAAGAGGAGTTGAAACACCCTATCACTGCTCATGATGATAAGAGAATCTTGCAAATAGGTCAAGAGAAACACAGTGGTTATCATCACAAACTACGTAAAAGTGCCAGTTGTGTTCAACACTATAGACTACTATCCAGCAGGTGGGAAAAAGCCAGTTAGAGATTTGCTTAAAAGCCTTTTTCATGGGGATGTTTGACTTCACATTAAAGACTTCTTTGTCAGCTGAAGCAAATGATGAGATAATTCATCTCACTTTAAAATATATTCACCGTTAAAATAACCTATATCCTTATGGTCATATACTTTGTATGTCTCTCCTCTATGGAATATGGAAATACATGTGTATAACCATGTGTATAATTTGAGGTTAGGTGTCCCTGCAATGTATTCATCCAAATGCACACCTAAATTATGAATATCAGATCACTGATCTTGGTCAGACCAGTGCATCACACATATGTACAAGGACAATCTCAACATAGGTTATATGTATCCATAAGTATTTTGCTTACCAAGGTCTAAATGGAAAGTACAGTTACTTTGTTTATTAACACTGTTAGGCTACATTTTGTATTATGAAACATTTGATATGCTGAAAATATTTGTTATGAGAAGACAATATAAATACTAAAATACACAATGTTCCCTAATTTACAGATACTGATTTCCTAAATAATTCTTTTTTTTTTTTTTTTTTTGGAGGCAATAGGTTTAAACAAATGTAATTTTGGGGGGTATTTTTACTTTGTTTGACTATAAAGCGGGATATGCAGAGCAACCATGTGGAGGAATTTCCTTTGTCAATGATTTAGGTTGCTTTCAGAACTGACCATTCATAGCATTCAAATCTTTGATACTTCTGTATCAAAACTATAGAACTACTCTGACAGAATATTTGTGTCAGAATCCTAGCCCATCATTATTCCAACTGATTTTGTAAAATATTCCATCTTTTATAATCATTCCTACCTGTTGTTGAATTTAATACTACCTGGATTTTTCAGTAACACATGCTTATGCATTGTGACATTAAAGACCGTAAGATTAAATTCAGCATGCACTCATGTAACAGAATTGTAATTTCTACTTGAAAATTAAGCACTTGAAAGTGCTACAGAAATACTGCTCTTAAAACATTCATCATATCTTTAATAATAATTACTTTTTAAAAAGGTAAATTTCTGTTCTCATTTGTGAGCTGGCCAAAGCTGCAGGTTAACAGTTAAAGTTTACAAATTCTGCTCTGAATATTGCCACTGCATTCCTTGCTTGACTTGAAGCAGTTCAGCAATTTTTCTTAATTTCAGTTTAACCAATGATAGAAATTTTGCATTGTTAACATTTGCCTCATTATGGGGGTGAGAATAGTCGATTCAAAGGACTCAACATTCAGTCTGGAAAGTGTGTAGGGAGGGTTAAATTCAGACCAGTTTGTTTCTGTGAACTGAACGCCTGACAGCACCATGTCAGGTACCTTCCCAGCACACATTGTCTGCTTTGGTTTCCACACATTCTGCAATTTCTCTGCAATGCAAACCAGACCATGAAACCAGGGGTAGTTTGGAGACTGGCCTCGAAAGCAACGGATTCAAACTAAAATGCTGACATCACCACACACCAAATAAAAGACAAATTAGATTGCTTCCAGTTGACCACATATGAGGATGCTGGGGAGGTTCAAAATGAGCACTGAATTCCTGAGTTTGTCCTGTGTTGAAAGTACAAGACCTTCCTCCTTGTTAACAAGGAATTACAGAGTAAAATTTGGCAGAAATTTTATTGTCACAAAAGGGAAATGCTTTCAAGACAACAGACAGCCAGAACTGATGCTGTAAACCAAAGAAGCGCTATTTCACCATGGCACAAGAATGCCTGTTAAACATTCCTCTTATAAAAGTAATCAACAATAGACATAACGTAATGGATTTTTATTTCCAAATGAAGGACAGGTACGTTGACAATTGACAAGGGGCAAATCTCCCTGCAGTTTTGTTTGTGTAGCTAGGAATAACTTCAGATACTAGAAGGCAATTTCTACTGCCAGTTCTGCACACCTGGAACTGTGGAACTCCATTGATGTGAGAGAATGTGGCCATAGCATCTCTGTTCTCAAACAATTTGGGAAACTAATTGTTTCCCAGAAACAAGAGTTAAAATGATTGAAAGTAAACTCGCCGTCTTTTATTTCCAGTCTCTCTTTTTTTGGGGGGGAGGGGAGGGGAGAGGGGCAGGTACAAGTACTCTTTGTAAACAATTTAAAGAATTCTTAGTTGCATCAGCTTGTGCTCAGTAGGTATTTGCTTTTAACAATGACTTGAACTTTAATAAGCTGGTACCCATAGCTTCTGCCATGTTGCTTCAAGAGATAAAAGCTTATGACTAAAATAAAAAAGAAGGTCATAGGATTGTAACTGCCAGCCAGAAGCAGAATTAGAGTTATGTTAGAATGGTTCCTGTTTTATTTTTTTTATTAAAAAAAAAATAATGGTTTACTTTAATTTCCTCAGCACTGTTCCTTTATTCCAGAACCTCCTTTACTTTTTTTGTTTGTTTGTTTTGTTTTGCTTTGTTTTTGGAGGGAGACGTGGGGTTCATTAAGCATGTGCAAATCTGAAGACTGTTAATGCACATTAATGCATATTCTTTGAACTTTTACCTGGATTACAAAACAGTGTCAGCTTCTAAGTACCAAGTGCAAAGTTACAGCCACCTGCTCACTATGTCCTCTTCAGTATTGCTAGCAAAGATGTTTTGTTAACATTAATGTGACCATTTAGATTTAGTATCCTGTTCCAACTAGCTGTCACTGCCTAGTTCTGAAGCACAGGCAAAACCAGAGGCACAAGGCCCCACTGACAGCTAATTAGGCAGAGGTAAATCCGTAGACTTCTCTTCTTCTTACCCACTTAAATGAAGGTCCAAATAAGTACTTGCATATTTATTGAAACTACTCCTGGTTTGTAAGTGAGCCAAATCAGCAAAGCTTGGCTGAAATTGTCATGAAAATGTCTCTTTTTATATTTCGGTTGGGTTCTTTTTAGTGAATTTGAGTCTGAGCTTGAATAACCTCTTCACGATAATTAATCATTTCAGAACCTACTGATAGTGACAGATTATGCATATACCTGAAAGTAGAAAATGTAGCAAAACAGTTAAACAAAAATTTAAAAATAATTGGGTGTGTAGTTTTTTTAACTAGTATTTGGTTTGAGCTGACATCTGAAACAATATTTCTGAGATTGTTGTATGTGATTGCCTGTTCAGAGTAAACTGGGTAGTAGAAGCATGCTGTACTTCTAAAATTACAGACTTATTTAGTGTTTGCTAATGAAATTGAACTAAATATTCCAGACGATGTTATACTTGTACCGGAAAGAAAATTTGTCTTACTGTTAATACTACTAATCCACATTGATAGGTAAGAAATAGAGTAGTTAACAGGAACATCTGGTTGGCATCATTAAAAGAGTTCTGTCTCCATGCTAAAAAGTTATTGAATACATCTGTAAAGGGCTTGTTAATTGTGGACATCCCCAAAGGAGCCAGCTGATTGTTAAGGCTTTAGTGCTTTTTCCAGCTGCATTGCATGAGGGATATGTGTTTAATGTATTTGTGGGGCTAAGACTGCTACTAGCTGAAGTACAGACCTCTCAACCCCTGTAGAGCAAAACATGTGTGCGTGTAAATCTCTCAACTTTCACGTTTCCAACAGTTACTGGTTTTGCAGGGCTTGCTGTTCTTCTTAGCAGTAAGAAGCTACTGCAGTATCTGAATGTAAACACACCATTGGAGCCTAGGGTGAGTGTTTCATTTCCATGTTGTTACGGGGTCCTTAACCATTAGTCTGGGAGCAACGCTTTGCGGACCATGGCTGTAATCTCTTTGGCATAGGCCCAAGAGCTTTCGCCAACAGGCAGAGCTAATTGTGTACTGCTTGATCCATATACTTGTATTGGTTGTGTTCAAATGTGTAAGGTAACTCTCTGTATGTTAATGTTATCCGGCAGAGAAATGCTGCTTGTTAGCTGACAACATGCATTGACAAGCATCTTCTGAGGTGTGATGTTTGAGTACTCTGAGTTAGTTATATTGAACTTGCATGTATGTGCTGATGTTATATATGAAAAATATAAGCTTTGGTAGATTTGTCCAACAATAACTTATAATGGTTTTCTCCCTATAAACATGTCTAAACATTCCACCCCACCCACCCCCAGTAGTGGCATTTTTAGGAACATAGATGAGCAATTTCCAGAGCTATCACAAATTAAAGTGAAAGGTAAGGAGTTCTGTTTAAATCAGCAGAAAAAAATTATTCGATGTCTTTAATGTCTTTTAGGAATTTTTTTGAAAATTAGGATTCTTATTTTTTATGTGATAAAGATATGTATAATACACAGGTTAAGATCTTTAGTTTAACATGGAAATGAACTAAAAAGAAGAGCACTTTACTTACTCTGAATTTGCATTGTATAATTGCATTTTAATGAATTACCTCTATTTCGCAGACCTAGAATGAATTTGGAACTCTCACTACATGGTGTTCTCATTGTAGGTTCGAAACAAGACTCTGTTACCTACAAATTATATTCTTGGTTTCAGTGGTGAAAGGATAATGCATACAGTAACAGAAACTACAAATTTTTATAATATTTAAATAAGCATACAAGGTTCCACTGTTTGATGCCTTCTACTTATGTCCCAGTTCCATCTCTGTTTCTAGAGACCAGAGAAATTGTGAAACAATTGGGGAACCTTTTTAGGTAGCCATGCTAAATTTGGATTGTCCTGCTCCTAGAAGCAGAAAAAGATATTGTCCCTTTCCATGTATGTCACGTAGCCAGCTTCTATTTCTTTAGAAATTAAATGTGAGAAAAAGTAATAACAAGAGCCTTATCAGGAAGGTTTGGATAAGTTAAATAAAAATTTGGCACAGCCTCTTTTTCAAAGCACTGTGCATATTCCTCCCCCAACAAGTAGCTAAACTAGGACAATAATCAGGTATTGCAGAGGAGTTTAGATATGGCATTGCTGTTTGCGGTATATGCTGTGTACGAGGTACTATTCTTAGTTCTGGCTCGGGAGGTGCCAAGAAATGCACTCTGATTCCATATTCTCCTTGAATTTCCGAAAGGCTTTGACAAAACTTCTTACAAAAGTTTTATAAGGAAACTGAGCAGCCAGGGCAGTAGATGGAAGATCATAGCTTGATAAATAACTATTAAAAGATAGGGAAGGCAGAGTAGGAGAAATGAACATTTCTTATGATGCAGTCCTTACAATAGGTTATTCTTACAATTGGTCAAGCTTGCCAGCAGGCATCCACTGAGACCTGTGTTGTAATGTACATTCATAAAGGACGTGGAAGGGGGTCTGTAGTGGGGCAACAGTTTTCTGACTTCTTTCAGGGTAATAAGGGTGAGCAGTAGCTGTGAAGAATTTGAGTGGAAGACTAATAAAATGGAGGTGAAATACAGCATAACTTGAGTTGTACATGTAGGAAAAAATTCTAATTATTTTTTTGTATATATAGCCTTGGCCTCCAAGCAGACAAAAAATCCAGTATCTTGCTCCAGAATCATAATAATAGGTAGTTCCATGGAAAAGCCAGGTTCAGCCATCTCCAGGAAAGGAGGGGTCCATCACGTGTTAATGATTACTTCAGAAGACAAATGCCATCACTCTGAACGTGTGTCCCCCCCCCCCCCCCCTTCCTTCTTCTTCCCCCAGCTTTATATGCTAAGCACAATGTCGTATGGTCTGGAATATCCCTTGGGTCAGTGGGGGTCAGCTGTCCCGGCTGTGTCCCCTCCCGACTTCTTGTGCCCCCCCAGCCTGCTGGCTGGTGGGGTGGGGTGAGAGGCAGAAAAGGCCTTGGCTCTGTGTGAGCACTGCTCAGCAGTAGCAAAAACATCCCTGTGTCACCAAGACTGTTTTCAGCACAAATCCAAAACATTGCCCCATACTAGCTACTGTGAAGAAAATTAACTCTATCCCAGCCAAAACCAGCACAGCTGAATAGGAGTAAAAATAATCAAATTAAGTGTTGGTTGATTATTATGAAAGAAATAAAGGATAAACCAAATAAGATCAGTATGCCTCTGAATAATCTAGGACTTGCCTACATCTTGATTACTGCATGCAGGTTTAGTCCCCTGAACCCAGAAAGTGGGTTCTGAAGCTGAAAAAGCTTCAGAGGTAAGAAACAGGAATAAAGTGTGGTCTGGAAGAGTTTCCATACAGAAGACGACTGATCAGGCTGAGGCTCTTCAATTTGGAAAACAGATGACTAAAAATCTGCACTGTTCTACAAAATAAGCTATTAGAAGAGAGTAGGTAGAAAACTGCCTCAGAACAAATGAGAGGTTCTTTATGTAATGGATATAGAACCTGTAGAAATTCATTGCCAAAGGATGTTGCTTTTGCTAAAATTTTAGAAGTATCTTGAAGGAACCTGGGATAGAGACTTGAAAGAGAAATCCATTGAGAACTACTATATAGACAAAAGCCCATCCATCTCAGGAAGTCCTGCTTGAAGAACATGTAAGGGGGAGGTACCTATTTGTCCTGATCTTTAATTTTCTTGGCTAATAACGAGTGACCAGGATACTGGGTTACATTGGCCCTTGGTCTTCCTCAGTATGTTTTTTCTTCAGTTTCTCTTACCTATGCAACTAGCTACTCGGAAAATGAAGTCTTTTTTTCAGAACGTGAACTGCTTTTGCAGTACTCTTCATTCTGGCATAAACATCTACTAGCAAGTCTGAAGAGGTGTTAGACCTGCATAAGTTGTCATTGAGGAATAGTAGGCTTGGAGTTAAGAAAAGCGTGCTGTTGTTGAAATGCTTTTGTTTGTACTGTTATTTGTACTGTTAAATATTTATATTTTTTTTAAGAAGACCATGTAATGACATAACTAATTAATCAGACTCCCAAAAGAAAGGACATGAGTGGGGTTTTTTCCAAAGTGCTGGAGTTGGTGTGTGTGGTTTGTGTTGTGTGATGGCACTACAGGGTCCCCTGCCAGGGTATATGAAGGCACCAGGTTTGTATCAGAGCATCGTGCAGAGCAGATGTGATACAGCCTTAAACTACAAAACGGTGCATTCGACCAGGAAGTAAATATCTAAAAATTTGGTTGGCATGCTGCACTCCTTTCACCGGGAGTTTGTTGGACTATGTTTGCTACTGCTTTCACAATAGAATATATTTACTTCATATGGTTGCAGTTTGACTTCTGTAAACCAACTTTCATAAACTGAGAGTTGAGATAACCGCTCCTTGTACTTCATTTTACAATTTCCTGGTCTTGCCTCTCTCGCTGAGACAACAAACTTTCATCTTGGCTTGGATTCATACACAGACACATAGGTTAAAAATGATGAAGATCTGGAAAATTACTTCAGATGTGGGATTTACATTTGCTAGGTACGGGTGGAAGTGTTCTAGTCTTTTGTAAAGTGCTATTGCTAATTAGTGGTGGTGATGTCGTTAATTTCTTTTTGATGGGGCTTGTTTGTGGCTTGGGGTTGGGATTTTTTTGTTTGTATTGGGTTTCCTGGTTTACTGCAAACTATGCTAAACTCTTGTTTTGGAGCAAGCGTCACAGAACACATCTGGTAAAATGGAGTTGGTTTGTGCTGGTTCGTTCTCTGCATTATTGCATCCAATGATGTTAAGCGGACAAAAAGGAAATATGAATAAGAATAACATTCAGTTGGCAGATGCTTATATTGAACATGTCTGATTAAATCTTGTATTAAAAGGCTTTCATGGTCTTTAATTTTTAGACTCAGTAGTACTTCTCTATCTCTTTTATGAGATCTAAATTATCCTAGTTATTAGTGGTTCTAGAAAAATGCAAGTTAAATTATAGAAGTAATCATATGCCTCTGGTATTTATTTTTCTTATTACCAAACATATCACAAACATGGTGATAATATACAACAGGAGCATAGGTATTTCCTGATGTTCTTATCCCCAGGTAGCTTGACTATTAACCTAATTTCCTGGCTACTTAGAATGTGAAGAAGAAAAAAAAGGTATTTGAGTCACAAAACCATAGTTTAAAGTCCATTATAAATAAAGAAGGTTGCAGTTAACAATTCACACTTCATATAGTCTTCTGACTGTCCTGGGGTTATATAGCTAGCTCTGCTATGATGTAAAAGTACACCTCAAATGATTAAAACAGTAATAACAGGTACAATCTCTTACTCTTTTTTTCCAGATAGCAGAAAAAAATAAATTTATCAGCTTGTAGAAGCTTTGTATGTAGAGTTCAGCAGGCGTGTTTTTTGTGTTTAAGAGAATGAATTATTTAGGGGAAACTAATTTAAAGAAATGAGTTCTGCAATTAGAAATGAAAGATTTGTCTTTCATTCCATCCTAGTTGGTTTTTTTAAGTTCTCCTTGTTGCAGTTGTACACTTTCATGTGTAAATTGCTTTGATACTTTTGGAATATGATTCATGTCAACCATTCAAAGTCATTTCAAAAAGGAATCTCAGATTTTGTGAAAGACAACTTGTCACGGTACCAATGCCTTGAAATTTGGATTTGAATTATGGAATATCTTTATGAACCAATTCACATTAATTAATCATTGGAAAATACATTCATGTGCCGTGCATGCTTGAACAATTTATAAGCTTCCTACTCATCAGCTAGATACATTCATAGTGATTTCATGTTTAGCACCTAGTTTAACAAAATGTTATGGGAATGAGCAACATCCTGAATAGTAAACTGATGGCTTGTGCTAAAAGCACATGGATTTCTAGGGGGTTTCTGATGTTCAGTGTCCAGTTTATGCCTTTGAAAGACCATAATCTTGTACCTTGAAGGATCTGCCCTTTAAAAGACAATATGTAACTTTGTTTCAGAGTTTGCTAGGGTAAGGAAAACAGGCTCAGAATCTTGTTGATTTTGAATGGTGAAAGGATAAGTTATTTTGAGAGGAGCTTAAATATGTACACTAAAGAGATACAAGAATTACAGTAAGGCCCCTTAATTATCAGGAAATACCTTGACCTGAAGTAGTCGCTCTTTTAGAAACAAGAGACTGTTACATAATGATTATATAAGGAAGCATTTTATTTTCATTTCCTTCATATTCTTTAGTGACATTTTTGATGTAAAGATGTCACTACAGGGCTATTCTACCTCCTTGTTCCTTTTCCTTACTGACTGTGATATGCTACTTTGTGGGAAAATCTTAGGATCTCCAAAAAAGCTTAATAGACATGCAGAAAACCTAATAAGGTTATTCTCCCCTCTTTCATCTTTAATGCTAAAAAAAAATAATATGGGAGACCAATTACAGTTTGACCTCGCATCGCAGGGAGATCTTTTGGGCATGGTTGGTATCAGTTTAGCCTTGAGCATCAGATGAGAATTCTGAAAAGCATTTGTAACAGCACAGGTACGCTTCTCCCCCTACACAAGTGTCATCCCATTATTTTAGGGTATAGATATTGGTATGTAATAGGCATTAATGCCTAGAAGGTTAGTCATTTGAAATATAGAAATATAGACATGGATCTATTCAGACTGCAGTATTCATCAAATGTAATATGTATGACTTTTGAATATTTCATAGGGGGGGGTATTTTGGTGGGGTTTTTTTCTGTTTTTTTAATTAAAAAAATACCTATATAAGATAGTGTGCCATTATTAACCTTCCCCCTATCATCAGATTTGGTTAGTGACATACTTGATCTTCCATCATTCCTGGAGAAAAATCAGCAATTACATGTCTTGCTATTGCTGATATTTACTCCTTGCTCAGTGTACACATGTAACATGAACATTATTGGATGTTAGAAGCAAACACTTTCAGGGCCAGGATCTCACAGAATAAGACATAGAGTCCATGCCAAATCCCAACAGACATGCATATAACTAGAAAAGATAAGCTCTAACCCCTGGAAGATAGCTTAGAAATCCAAATCACTTTAGGGCAAATTCTCAACTGTCATTCATTGTGAGAGATGTCCCTCATATTGGAGCTAATTTTACCTCTGGCCCACATAGACTTGAAGTTGGCTTGCTGTGGCTATTGTAAATTATTTATGGGAGGAAAAACTGAGTTGTGGAGCTGAGAAGTTCTAAAGTGTTATTGTTGGAAAAAGACATGATTACTACATCACTTAGCAATGTCTTGGTTTTATAAGCTTTTCTCATTAGGTTGCTTTTTCTCTTAAAGCACTGTCTGTTAAAAATTTGAGAAGTTTATAAATGGTTATGGATCTAAAGGCAGTTTATTCAATGAAGAATGTGTTTGAATTCTGACTGTATTCTTCTAATGTTTTATTATGTGTGCCCATTTTATATTAATTTCCAGTAACTGTCCTTTCAGTTTCAAAATTGAAACTTGAAAAATTGTGGCAAAATGTAGTCTGCAAGTATGTTCTGAATGTAATACAGTCAGCATCAAATTCCTATTTATGTATGAATAGCAAATATTCTGTAAATGAGTTTTTCTTAATTGGTTTTCACCAAATTGATATATGGTACTGTTAAATAATCTGTCATCTATTGCTAAGCGGTAGTTCTGTTTTAGTCAATCTTTTCTAGTATATGTGACCATGTATATACTTATTCTTTTTAAAGTTTTGAAAGGAAAATAACATGTTAAAAAAAAAAATTACATTTGTATGGCACCAATTTGAATATTTAATTGAACTCCTTTGTGCAAGACCATGGGTCCTGAGTGAAATTTCTGCCCCCGATTTCTGCTCCCATTTTTTCTGTACGAAGAAAATAAACATCTGCATCCTTATTTAGTAAATGCATAATTTGGCAACTCAGTGTGAAGGAATACTGTGAATGTGTTTAAGAAAAATATTGCTCTAAAAAGTTTCAGTCAAGGTTCACCTGCTTAAAAGTAACATGCAACTCCTAAGTATATATGAACTGAATGTTGCTGTATGGTATACGAACGTCCAAAGGCATAATTTTAAATATTAGAATCTGTGACCCAGGTGCACTTTTCCCAAGAAACGGTTTCCCAACATCCAATGTTGGGAACACAATATATGGTAGAAGTATTGATGAAACTTATCTAAAATGTCAAGACTCTTTAAGCTGCTTCTGGCTCCCTGGTCAGCAAAACCAAACATATGTTTGCATGGCTGGGTTGAACTGGAGGATCCGAGTTTACTCAGCAGTGACCTTCAGAAAAAGGCATAGAGGAAATACTTTGTGCATAGCCTACCTTTTACTGGGTAAAGATATTTGGGGGCTCTTACAGGCTCTGGGCATTTGCAGGCTCCTAGGAAATACAATATACTGAAAATCCTAGTATTGTTTGGGGTAACAAAAAATAATATAGTGATGAGGCATGGTCTATGTATTAATTAGAATTGTTTATGCAAACAAGTAGGCAATAATAGTGAGATAAATTTGCAGTCTTTGGGACATCCTGTTCAAAGGAGCTACAATCACAGATTGAAGGCGGTAATGATTCCCATTTCTCTGTTTACCACAGTTAATTAAGTTAGATTCAGTGGTGATACTGTTTAACTGCAGCCCAGTCCAAAGAGCTCATATTGGTCAAGTTAATAAAAGTCATTACTTTATTCATTACTTCACTTGAAGATAATGATTTGCAGCTATACTAACTCCAGCAAAATCTGGAACTAATACAAAGGACCAGGGAAGTTTATCACTAGATCAACCGCTAAACAATTCTCATCCACTAATACTTAAATCCATATTGCACGAATTATTTTGCTTTTATAAAAAAAACAGTGCAAGGAACAAAGACCAATGCAAAGAATGCTTGTATAAAAATAAAATCCTAAACAAGCCAGTTTGCACCTGAGTTCAGTAATAGACATATATATGTCTAGTTTAGTAGTAGGCATATATACATATATGGGCTCATAGAGCCTTGAGATTGGAGATAATTTTTATCGGTATTTCTACAAGATATTTTATTTCCAATATTGGATGTTGGGGAAAACTGACTTTTGACTGAGGAATACACATCTACCACAAATGCAACATATGTGTTCAATATTATTATTGTCTTGATAGCTGTGACATCACCAGATGTCACTCATCCACTGCCCTAAATATTCCAAGAAATTAAATACCTTGTAATGACTGTTGTAATTTTCTTTTTCCTTCAAAAAAAGATAACATACTCCTTATAGCAAATATGAAAGCAGGTGAAATAGTTTGTTTTAACAGATTGAAATGGAAGTCAGGTCACCAAGTCAGGCTCAGAAAATGTCTCTCATATGCTACTTCTTATTTCTCCCTATTTTTTTTTCAGCTGAAAGAATCAGCTATTGGAGTTTATCCAGACTTGCAGGTGTGGTGGGTTGACCCTGGCTGGATGCCAGGTGCCCACCAAAGCCGTTCTATCACACCCCCTCCTTAGCTGGACAGGGGAGAGGAAAAATAACAAAAGGCTCGTGGGTCAAGATAAGGACAAGGAGAGATCACTAACCAATTATTGTCACGGGCAAAACAGACTCAACTTGGGGAAAATGAACTCAATTTATTACCAATCAACCAGAGTAGGATAATGAGAAATAAACCCAAATCTCAAAACACTTTCCCTCTACCCCTCCCTTCTTCCTGTGCACAGCTTCACTCCCAGATTCTTTACCTACCCTGCCCAGCAGTGCAGGGGGATGGGGAATGGGGGTTATGGTCAGTTCATCACACATTGTTTCTGCCGCTCCTTCCTCTTCAGGGGCAGGACTCATCACACTCTTCCCCTGCTCCAGCGTGGGGTCCCTCCCATGGCAGACAGTCCTCGACAAACTGCTCCAACATAGGTCCTTCCCATGGGCTGCAGTTCTTCACGAACTGCTCCAGCGTGGGTCCCTTCCACAGGCTGCAGTCCTTCAGGCACGGACTGCTCCTGCGTGGGTCCCCCACGGGGTCACAAGTCCTGCCAGAAAACCTGCTCCAGCGCGGGCTCCTCTCTCTACAGTTCCGCAGGTCCTGCCAGGAGCCTGCTCCAGCGCGGGCTTCCCACAGGGTCACAGCCTCCTTCGGGAACCCACCTGCTCCTGTGTGGGGTCCTCCCTGGGCTGCAGGTGGAGATCTGCTCCCCCGTGGACCTCCCTGGGCTGCAGGGGGACAGCCTGCCTCACCAGGGTCTTCCCCAGGGGCTGCAGGGGAATCTCTGCTCTGGTGCCTGGAGCATCTCCTCCCCCTCCTTCTGCACTGACCCTGGTGTCTGCAGGGTTGTTTCTCTTACATGTTCTCACTCCTCTCTCCGGCTGCTGTTTCTGTGCCTGCTGCAACTTTTTTTTCCTTCTTAAATCTGTTATCCCAGAGGTGCTACCGCTGTCGCTGGTTGGCTCAGCCTTGGCCAGCAGCAGGTCCGTCTTAGAGCCGGCTGGCATTGGCTCTGTCAAACACAGGGGAAGCTTCCAGCAGCTTCTTACAGAAGCCACCCCTGTAACCCCCCCCCCAGCTACCAAAACCTGGCCACACAAACCCAATACAGCAGGGTAAAATAGTTCTGCTCATCTTGAAATTTCATTGTCAACAACAATACTATCTTTCATGAAATGTTATCCAGTTTTGATTATTTTCTTAATGCTTTTATCTGAAACTTCTTTTTTTTTTTTAAAAAGAAAGTGAATGTGTCCTTATAGCAGCTCTCAGAGCTCTGTAACAGAGAGGTGAAGTGACTTGCTGGAATTAATAGCCGAGGATAAAATCAAGGGTAGCGTGCAAAAGCAGAACTTCATTCCAGCTCTGACTGCTTTGCACATCAGTGCAGAGAGTTCTAAAAGCCTTGAATATAATTAGGCCACAATTTCTCTAGCAGGTATACAGTGAAATAGCTACAAGACTACCTGCTAAAAAAACCCCAACCAACCAAAAACCCCACCCAAAACCAACCACACACCATCCCCACCCCGCAAACCAGCAACCCCAAGACAACAAAAAACTCTCACGTTTGGTAGGAATCTTTTAAAAGTGTATATACACTTTTATACAGTGTTATGGATGGACGTGGTAGGAGTTTTCAAGGTGGGATACAGAGATTCCAGGTGGGACTCGGAGAAGGTAATTTAGGTCATACAAGCTGTTTGATTATATGCAATATATTAAGAAGTGAGGCGTGGCTTTTAAAGATGGTATGTTTTCTATTTGGAGAAAACAGCAGTTTCTGGCTATAAAAGCCACTCTTCAAATGCTTAGCAAAGAAACGATGGTCTATGCCACACAAGTGGCAAGTCTGCAGCCTTAGGCTGCGTTCACCTACTATCACCTGTATTAATTGCCTATATCAGAGACCCCTGTTGGAATGAAACTTTCTATGTGAAATAAAAAAAGGAGGAATTTTCATCCCTGAACGCCTCGTGCAACTTGAGATGCCACAGGTTATCCAAGATATCTTCATAAGGCTGTCAGATATAAAACAGGATTACCACCTTCTGGAGAAGCAGCTGGAGACCAGGCACAAAAAAATGAGCTCTCTGGCACACTTGGTTACCCCAAATGGTTGGTAACCAATCCTGAATCTCTTCAAAAAAAAGTTGACCAATACTTAGCTATTCTGAAAGTAACCACAAAAATGCTTGAGGGTCTTGTGCTAGCCGCTGTATTTGGTGGTTGCTGAAAAATAGTAAGCTAGAACTTCTTTTAGCTAGCTAATATAGGACAGACAAATGTGTAACAAACTTTAAATTTCCAATATAAATGTATACTATTATTTGAACAGCACATTCTAACACTGGTAAAGAGCCATCATCCTGACAAAAAGGTATCTGAGAGTTTCCTCTATTTAATGATAGATAATGCTGTAAATATGTTTTCCTATATCAAAGGGAACACATCATTTGCTTTGCTTTGTAGTATTATGAATGGCGTTTAGTTTAAAGTTTTCTGTCTTTTGTAGCATTCTCAAGTGATTTAATTTGCTCATTTTGCAGTGAGAGATGCTATCATGACAGAGAAAGTTATATACTTAAATGGCAGATTTCTTCTCATACTGAGGTCTCAACAGGGATTTTGGAACTATCTTCCAAAATATTCTGTTTCATATAAAATACTATCACTTGTAATCATCATGTTGAGTTAAATAACGTAATCAGAAGCAAAGTTCATTCACAGTGTATTTACATGATGCAAATGGAGTATTATTTACGTTGTAAGCCTTGTCATAGAAGTGATTCTCTGAAAAACTATGAATAAGGTGCTGAAACAGCATGGAAAGCCTCTAACCAACTTAGTACCATCAATCCATTCTTGGACCCATTTTCATCCTTTCCTGATATTTTTTTTTTTTTTTCCCTGCAGTATCAGTTATTCTCATGAAAGATATTTTCTTTCCTTAGTGTCAGTCTTGGAAGCTGTTCTTGAAAATATGATCATTTTGAAAAAAATTGATTTTGGTGTTAAACCTAGGGGTGAGCAGGGGAGGTGGTGTTTCTTTTAGTCTTAGCTCTCATTAAATGGCAGCTTTTACTCTGGCTTACAGCTATGTTCTCCAAGCCAATTTTCTAGTCAGAAAGCAGCCAAAGTCAAGGCAGATATATACATATTTGTAGATATTCCTCTAAGTTTACTGGAGCAATTCCTGATATACACTGTAAAATGGAGAGCAGAAGTAAGGCTCCAACATATATAGGACATGCTTTCAGTAAGCATAAGGTATTCTTTAGTGCAAAGAATAATGAAGAAAATCAACCCTTTTTTTTTTTTTTTTTTTTATAGATAACTTGCTACCCTCTGGGAGGAATTTCTAACAGTAGCTGAGTACCTTGAATGGCCCCTTACTATGCTTGTAAATATAAGCGTAGTAATACTTTATAATAAATATAAGCACCTCATAAACCCTGTTTGTCTGCTATTGAATATAATATCTGTGATTGGTTTATGATGATTTGTAGAATCAGAAAAGTGATACTGTGAACTAATCACTTTAGACTCATGTGGCAATAAAAATGGAAGGCTGTTGTGTTTTAAGGTGTTATAACCATCCTTTTCAGCAAAGCGACATGTTTCAAAACGCTCTGCTGTTCTGTAGTCCTCAAATGTGTGTTGCTCTTTCTGTACATTTCAGCATCCAACAGGAAAACAATTACTTAATGATTACCCAGTGGTATTTATTTTTCTGTATTAGAAGGAAATTTTAAATGTCATAGCTTTGTATTAATTTAGGACATCAATATTTTTAAAATTTTATTAAATAGTATTTTAATATTTTAAGAGTAAAAAAAAAAAACATTTTTGAGCTTAAATGTGATTTGTTTTGTTTTCTGAAATGTTAAATATCTGTACCATTCTGTGAAAAATGCCACATTTCTATTAAGATATGCTGAATGACTGTCTCTGTTCCCAAGCAACGCCCTTCCCCAGTGTTTGCATTACTTTAGTCTGTTTCTAAGAGACAGTCATGCACATATTGATAGCAAGTACATGTATGACAAAATGTTTTTGCTAGTCTACTTGCAGAATTCCACGTTTGATGTGATATGAAATAGCACTTTTCATTAAGTGTGTGATGTTTTCCTCTTCCCTTAACATCCTTTGCAAAGGAAGTCCACTTGAAGGTAAACTGCTGTTACGTGTACATACACTATTAAAAACAGTATATTAATTCTATTTCCTTCCTCTCTATAGTATCCATTCTTTGCATCCTTTTGTCTTTCTACTTCTGTTTTCATCAATAATGTATGCCCAAATTATTCAGTAAGGCCTGCATATATAGACCGTTACATCCCCTTAAAGGTCTATAGAGTCTCAAAGGTTTATCTGTGCTGTGCTCAGTTGAAGGAGGGTTCATCTGTGCAGTTAAGGATATTAATAACATTTCATACTGCTGCAGTATACCTTGCTATATTCTGCTTAAACTGAAATGAAGAAATCCTGAAAGGTATCATATTGGATTATGGCATTTTTATTAAGTGTTTTTAAAGTAATCACCATGAAAAGCTATAGCTCATCACTGTTCTCATATGTAGTCCTAAAGCCCCAAAAGCAGCCTTTATTTTTTGATCAGCACAACATTGTAGTTTTTGTGTCTACTGCATGAGAAGACATACCGTACATGAATGATATGATCCTTTAGAACATTAACCTGCAACTCTTTAACTATGTGCATCATCTCATGAATCTTAATCATGGAAATACAGAAGCATGTATACTTTGAAAAATGTCTGCACATAAAAGGTACAACTCTGGAACCATGCATTTCAGTAATGACATCTATGTATACATGCAGTTTTCTGGGAGTACCAGACATATGATTTAGATTTCACTGTTCTGAATTTGGAAGATTTGGGATATGAACATAGCAAGTTATTCATGTTCAGAGGGAATGAATACTAGCTCAAGTTTCCAAATGGAAAATACATTCTTCCATATACGATAGTGACTGCCATTGTGTTTCTTATGAAGGTGATGGTTTTAACATACTTGTATAGCTTTACCACTTGACTGTTGCAGAAGAAATACTTCCTTAGTTGTAATCAGAAAACTTTTTAATCAGAAAAGACTAAGCTTAGAAGATAAGAAAACATAAATAAGCCTAGCTGAAAAAAAGACATCACTTAAAGCAAAACTGAAGGCATATAAACACAGATGTTGGTTAAAAAGATCCATGAAAATAGTGCTTAGTATACCCCACCTCCCTCAAGCAGTAAGAATTGTCCTGAGAAAGTGAAAGGTATTTTGCTAAGCTCTCATCTTTAAGTGTTCAGAGTAAATATTTTTGCTCTGTTTCTTGTGATAGGGTTGCCCATTATATAAATTAAAGGGCAAATTCAAATAATAATATACCTTGCTGGAAGACAAAAATAAATATGGAACAGAAAACATAATAGTAGTGACAGAACTAAATCTGAATAGTCTGGAGATACGGATGGGCTTTGCAGCTGATATGTAGAGCAGCACAGGCTAAGGATAAGATAGCTGGCTAAGGGACAAAGTAGCCTTTAAATGTTATCTCTGAGTTTATGCAAAGTCAGCTAAACCAAAATCACAGTAACCCATCAGTATTGTGTAAAATGAAAAGCCTTTTGGGTTTAAACACAAAAATAAAATTAATGCAAAGTTCTTGTCCTATTTTTCTTACTTTTTTTCTTTCCCTTCGCAGTAGCTGGCATTCCAGCTGTGGTACTAGCCCACCTTTCTTCCCCCTTTCAGCTGGGTGGGGATAATTTTTTTTTATTAATCCTGAACACCCAAATGTTTGCTGTTTTGCAGCTAAAGGTAAAGTTCACGCTGCAGCTTCTCATGATCATAGATATACTTGCATATCCAGTTACACTTAAAGCACAGGGTGTCACCACCAAGACTTCAGAAGGTTGCAGGTTTATCTCTTGAGCTCTGTCTGTACAAGCTGTTCCATATTTTTGTTGTCTATGATAGCAGATTTTGAAGGACAATTTTCAGGAACTCATAATACCTGCTTTTTCTCCCCTAGATAGTGACCTTTATTTGTAATGTATTTCTTTCATACTGTTGATATTTAATTATAAATCTGAATCCCTTGTGTGTGTCATACTATAGAGCAAAATTTTAGTTACTCGTGTTGACTGTATTAAGAAATAGCTAGATTAGAAATGCAGTCAAGGGATTTGAGCTCCTTTTTCTCTGTTATTCTGCTTTCCTTTCTATGAAAATTATAAGCCTGATTTTTCTTTATTTCCCAATTCCTTATGTAAAAGAAAAATCAGAAATAGGCTGGGGAAAGAGATTCATCCAGTGCTTTCTCAGTTTTGGTTATTCACGCTCTATACTGGCATTTCTGTGTTGTGCCTTTGATTAAGTGTTAAAATGGAAAGGGACAGATTTAATTTCATACATAGGTGGTGGTTTTAATTTTTTTGAATCTGAACCTTGTAGCATGTGGTCCTGAACTCGTGTGTAGATCTAATTGATATTTGACAGTCATTCATGGCAGGCAGGGTTCCTGGATCCACCCAGCAGTGTGAAATATCAGCTGTTGTTGTTGACTTACTGCCTTGTTACAAGTGTGGGGCTTTGAGGAAGAAGAGGAGGAGGAGGATGAAGAGAAGGGAATGGAGATGGTTGTTTTTCTTTTCTTTTAACTTGAGTACTATATTATTTGTCTGCTTAGGAGAAGATAATGGCTAAATTTTTGTTTGTTTGTTTGAAGAGTCCTTTTGAAGCAAAAAAAAATCAGAATTGACTCAAACATGACTAAACCATTATTTACAAGTAAACAAGTACTTATATGAAGATATTTAAAGACTTTTTTTTTAGACCTACATTTAATATATGACATGAAAATTTGGTATACAACTAAGGAAGAACCAAGTAAGAAGATGGGAATAGTAGTGATACAAATTGATGTACTGCACATACTGCCTCAAAACAATTTATAAAAAAGGGGAATATCAGCAACTACTGTCTTCATCTTACTTGACACCATCCCTTGGCACGGTAGAGAGGAACTCTGCTCTCGTAAACTTGGAGGGCCAAAGAGGAAGTCAAAATTAATGTAGACACGTTTCACATCAGAAGTCAGTCTCTTGCGTTTATATGCAACTGTGAAATATTCACAGAAGTTTCAAATGTACCTATGTGACTTAGCAACACAAATGTCTGACTTTCAAAAGTAGGTAATTTTTTTGAAGTCTTCCATTTAATGTAAGCTTAAGCATAACCATTAAACAAGCATATGCAATTTAATGACTGAGAGGAAGAAGAGCTAATAGCAGTTTTACAGGCTTGTCAGAAGAACCCCTTACATTTTTCCTTTATACTTTGGTTTGTATGTGCTTCTAACTTCAACGGGATTTATCTCCTTGATTTAACTTTTGACAAAAATGGGTTATAAATAGAAGACCAGTTAAGGCAACTTCTTTGGTGTTACAGTATTTTATTTCTGTCACTTAAGATAGTTTCAGAATACACATTAAATGTTTCCTTTGATGAGACCTTCTTTTCTGTTAAAGGCATGAGGGTTCTGGCTAACTCCTATTGTTGTTTTGTTGGGTTGAATGTTCTCTGCTTGCAAAAGAAAATGTATTTCCAGTTACCTTTTTGCGTTTAAAGTCTATTTCTGCTTACTTCTTTTTTCCCCTTGTGGAATTTATTGGTATAGTTTCTGGGTTGATTTCACAGCCGTCTTCTCCCCCACCTTGTTTTCTTTTTCTTCCTTGATTGTTTCACAGACCCACATTTATTGAATAAAGTCTGAACTTGATACAGATTTTGATCTGCATAAAACTCAAATGCTTCATTTTGCCAGCTGACTTTTCTTTTGCAGCTACACTGTTAAGAGCATGCTTATTTATGTCATTAGCATAACAGTCAGTAAATTATTTCAGAAACTCTATCTATGTGAACTAAACAATGGTGTATGCTTGGGAGCAAAACTGTGTGCATGTAAGACAGCAGCTTCCTAAAAGAGCTGAGTAGACCAGAGAATGCATGGCAAATGCATGCCACTTCTCAGAAATGTAGGAATGGATTCTGCTGCAAAGTTTGAAATTTTCCTTTACGTCAGCCTGTCTGGTGTGGATCTGAATGTGTAACAGGGAGAGGAGATGAGTCCTGTTCTGTGGCTCCCCTCCCATATTTTACATTTGTGCCTGTATCATCACCACCCCTGTCCATTTTCCTTATGACCTAGGGTAATAAATAAAAAACAAGCGGAGGGAGAGATTACTCTCCTGGTCTTTAAAGACGTTTTTCCTCTCAGGTTGACAGCTTCCTGTTGTTTCTCTGTCCTGTGCCACTTTCAAATACACCATGCCACAGCTGTCCCAGCAATATTGTGGGCACTGTACTGTTTCATATAATACGTGCTGAATAATAACAAAAAAGAGCATTAGGCTTCCAAAGCGAATCAGCTCTCTGTTAATAGTATGAGAGATTTTATAATTATAGCTAACATATTAACTGTATATGACCTCTGAACTCTTGCTTCCCAAACGCAATGGAACCGATTGTTCCTCTCAATGAAAGTTGCTACGCAAAATGAGAGATCAAACACATTAATTAAAAAGGCACATGACATATCTGTAAAGAGGCTTATTTCACAATTAATTCACTATTAATATGAATGAGAAGTGCACACAGCTGTTTTCTCAATATTTTTTTGCAAAATATGTAACCACACTTGCGTATATACTCAGAAACAAAGAATGCAATTTACATGTTAAAGCTAAAAAGAGGGAAATGTAAGGATTTATTGTGGAGTTACAGTAAGCCTGCTCACTTCAAAAGGTTGGTGCGCTCTGCCCTAAGTCATGTGGAGTGTCACTCAAGAAGGGAGGACTGTTGGGAATACCAGAAGAAGGACAGAACACTTCTGTGAATTCTAAAATAACATTTCGAGCCTTGCTTTTCCCTTCACAACGGCATGGGTTAGTTTGTTGGTTTGCTGAGTAAGGGCAAGAAACCTACTGATGCTCTCCTTCCTCTACTGTCTTATGTAGAGGAAGAGACAGCAGCTTGGCATAAGGCAGCTGGACAAACTGAAGGGAGATTTCTTAAGGTATTAGATATGCTTCATTATGAATCCTAACTATGCAGATCAAATTCCTACTGAATTCACGGACTTTTCCTTTGACTTGATTAGGATGTAGCTTGAATCCTAGGTGAAAAGGATGCTTCAAGGGTGACAGCTGTGTTTAATAGCTTTCTCCTTCAAATTTTCCAACTAATGACACTCAACAAAACTTACAAAGTTTCTGAATACCTGTTTACATGGACTTAGACCTGTAGTCTAAGTACAGACGTGGTATATACCGTGTAATGGTTGGCAACTCAGAAGCTTTTGAAGAAGATGCTATTGGAGTAGCTTGCATTTAAGAGAACATTACAACCTCCATGAAAATTACTTTTTTTCCTAACTATTTCATGATTTATATAGCAGGTATATGCTGCACAGGTTGGTTTTTTGGGGGTGTGGGGTTTTTTGGTATTATGAGAAAACACCTGTTGATCATGTAGCTCTGTACGATAGCAGGCAGCCACAGGACAGTGTGTCTAATAATTAAATTTTTGAGTCTTTCTCACTTACATAGAGTTATCATTAGACGTGCGTGATGAGAACTTGCACTGCAGGACAGCTCTCATGAAAATTTAGATATCTGGCAGGTGATTCACAGATAGCTGTAAGCATAAGTGATTTGAAAACAGCAGGCAAACTTCCCTTACAGCAATTCACTGAATGAATTTGTCGAAAATTAATTCGTATTAGAATTGTTTTAAAGATGCTGAGAATTTATCAGGGATTTTCCTGATGTTGTTTTAAATAATGATTAATAAGACCTCTTTTTTAAAAGACCATGCAAAATTTCTCATACAATCTAGGCAAGGCACTCATTAGTAAATGAAAATGAGAAAAGAAATACTCGTGTATCATTTCTCATAATTCTGACGTTCCCACTTTGTATAGAACCCAAGTGAACATAATAGTGATGCAAATGATTTTAGCTTTGTTGCCAGGTGAAAAAAAAATCAGCTTGAAATCAGATTAAGTGTTTATTTGTCCTGAGACAAAGAAGTCCCTTAGTTTTGAACAAATATTTGTCAGGGATACAACCTCAACTCAAGTCCTCCAAGGTGCATTTCTCCATGTGTGATACACGCAGAGAGACCAACCTCTAGCTGGTTTTCTTTATTTAAATGTGGAATCAACTATGTCTGGTTTGTGATGCTAATGCAGGCCTGTCTTTGAGCCAACACTTAAGTATAGTTAAATGCTGAAGGGTCAAAGCAACACCTTCCACACAGCCAGATCTCCTAGTTAAGTTTTGTTGTCAATGGGAAAAGAAATGTCTGCCTGTCTGCAACAATCACAGGAAAATTGCAAATAACTAGTCCAAAGGAAATTAAAATTACTGGATGAATTGCTGAAGAAATAGGATTACAATAAAAATGACAACAGAATCTTCTGTTAAATGAAAGTATCAACAGATTATTAATGCTTTTTTATAATGAAAATACCAGCACGAATCAAAGCATTTAACTATATAATTCAGTTAACGGATTAGTTATTTCTGTCACTGCTGTCAAACATATGAACAGATTACCTGTTTTGCATTTAATGCATTGTGACATGGGGGGGTGGGGGGAGCGGGGGAAGGAATTTTGAAGTACTTACTGCCTCCAAGATTTTGAATATGATGCAAGTAGAGCAATGTGTACCTTTTAATGACTTACACAGCAAAGGTGTCAAAGCTCACAAACCTAACAACAAAACATGTCTCCACAATGATGAGAGAATTCAGTTTCCAGTTCCAGATGAGATTTTAAGCTCTGGCTGAAGGAACACAAAGTTGAATGACAAATCAAAGAAAGCAATGTTTAAAACTAAAGAGGAAATCGTAGGTAAGCAGATAGGCTACAGAGAAAAGCCACATTCTAATGAAACAAAACAGATATGATTGAAGAGGGCAGATAAAGGAAGATAACAGCAAAAGAGGGCAGCGGGTCAAATACAATGAGTTACATGTGACCTTGAGGAAAGAGATCAGAGACGACATTAAAAACTATAGTGTCAACATCATATGGGGTACTCTCAAATGAGAGAACTACAAGAGCATCAGAAGCTTTTGATGTGGAGGTACCAGCAGATGTTCTTTGTGAAAGACAATGATTACACAGTGTGCAAAGAGAGATCGAAACGGAGCCCCACAGAGTGTTGAAGAATGTCAACAGTGACTTTATGCATATAGCACTAGAAACCACTCGGTGCAAGCATCATAGACTTCCTTCCATTAGAAATAGGAGATGTGAGGAGTAGATTCCTTTTTCTTCTCCTCTCCGTTTCCTCTTGCCACTGCAGAGGATATGAAAAGAAACAGAGTTAAGTCAGCCTATATGACAAAAGCTGGAAAAGTAGCATTTAAAAATGCCTCAAAGTAATACAAAGGACTGGCAAAACACAATCCTTAACATGCATCAGAATTTGTTAGAGATCATAAGATAGGTCAATTTGAAAGAGATGCAGCTGTGTTGCATGAGCAAAATAAGTTTCACAGGAAGGGCAGTTCCTGTGTTTGCCAGCTTCACTGAGGACATTTTCAAAGCAAATAAGAGGAACATAATTTTATGTGTCGAATTGCAGGTATAAGGTGTATTATAAAAGGCTTTTTGTAGCTATCTTCTAGTACAGTAGAGAGCAGTAAATAACTGCTCTGTCTGTAGCATTTATAACTCGCTATAGCCAGGCAAGTGCTCCGTGTTCTGCAACATGATTACTGGGTGCAGTTGCAAGAGGAAAAAGAATCAACGACTAAGCTTAAAAAAAATAAAGTATTTCAAGGCCAACTGCCATCTGGCACCCTGGTATCAGAATACCACTTAGTCACAAAAAAATACTATATTCTTTCTCAAACCTTCTTTATGAGAGTAGTGGGCTAGAAAATCTATTGAAAATAGCTCTGATAATTGGAACTAAGCTTGGATTGTTACATATTCGAACTTTTCTTAAGACAAATTTTACTCTGCTTCGTTGCCACCAATGTATTCTACAATTATTCTCAGTTTCTGGAACTGATGCTTTATCTTCTGGTCTTTCTCTTGGTGAAAAAGTTAGTTTGGATGTCTTCATTTCTTTTTAATTGGCATTTACATGAGTATATGTATAAGAAAGGAAGAGGCTACCTTTGTATTTACTATTAATGTTAGTTAATTAAAAATGAAACATTGTACACTATCGAATCCCCATTGGACTCTGTAAGGACACGGGGAACTTAATGTGAAAATGGTTGTGAAATGGTTTTCAGTCAGGGAAAGAGTGGTTCAGCTCCTCATGGGGAAGATTCTCTTCATCTTGCCTAGTAGGTGACACCTGGCTGACGTCTATGGATTGTGATTTAATTCTGTCTTCACTTGCTCTAAAACAAGCTGATCAAGAAAAGTGTTTTTCAATACCAGCTGTGGTACTGTTAAGCCCAGTACACTAAGCTAAGCAATCACGTAGTTAGTCATGTGTTGGCAGAGGGCAATTCTGTTATTTCGCTATTGATCATTAAATCACTCTCAGCACTGAGTGCCTTCCAGTAACACATCCAGCAGCCTGACTGATATGTGCCACGTGTGGTTCATGCTCTCTCTTCCATCTTCCCAAGGTGAGAACAGCATTTAGTTTGTCTTGCCTTGTCATGGGTATAAAGCATCTTTCCGTCCAGCTATCTCAAAATATTTTACAGATGTCATAATACTATTCACCCTTTATGGGGACGGGGGAAAGAGGCAGTGAGGTCATGTGGATTGTCTAATTCTACAGTTAGCAGCTCAGTGGCAGTTTTGAAGAGAAGACAAGTTAATTCATTTGCAGCCTTCTGCTATATCCACTGACCAATAACATTCGTATATCTCTGTGACTTTGGCTGCCCTTGCAAAGATATTTCCTGAAAGCCTCTATTGTTTTAGCACTAATAGCAGCTACAGAAGAAATCTTTTCCAGACATGCAATTGATATGTAACAGAGGGACACCAGAGGACGTCCTGTGCTGGTACTTTCAATGCTGCTAGTGTTGTTGTAGTGGAATATAGAGACTTGAAAATTTCTGAGATGCATAAGGTCACTGCATGAAAGATGGTGATGATTACCATTCACATGTCATCCAAGTGTGATCACAACAATTACGGTAAAAACACATGAACTAAACACACATTTGTGTGCTGAATTTTCCTGCTATCCAAGCTATGAAGTATCTTTTCCTTTAAGGCAATAGAAAACTTAAATGGAACAGAAAGAATCATGGATAGCCAAAAGATAGGTCTCCTTCAAAGTCAACTTTAAGGCATGTAAGTGCAAGTACTTCTTATCGTAAAGGTTTTTCTAGATGATGTTCGCAGCAAAATGAATAGGGGAAAGCTGCAGCTATATGTTGAAGATAATAAATAATGATGAAGGCAAAAAAAGTTACTTTAAGCTTTATTTCAGTTTAGCATAAATATACATGTAGAGAGAGAGAATGTTTGTGTGTGAGAATGCGAGAGATTTTTGGAGAGGCATGTAAAGCGTATGTCTAAGTCTATTTACAAAATGCTAAGAATGAAAGGCTGAAATTTCAGTATTTGTGCAATAGTATTTCATTTTGAATTTGTTATAACATTGCTTTCTGGACAGTCTAGAGAGACAAGAGATTATGAGAGTTTTATCAAAATATTACATTTTAATTTTGTAGGCATCCACATGATGATTTTTTTGTTGTAATACCTTAGTACCTCAAAGTAATCTTCATTCTGAATTTGGGGCATTACTAGATTGTTTGTACTATGCAAACAATTGTGAAAGTAATCTAGTGGCAGTCAGATTATTTCATTTCTGAGGCACACACCTTTTTAAGTGATTTTGCCACTGGAAGATTGGGAAGGGGTAAGGTAGAAGTGATAACAGTAACACAATACTGAATATTAACAAGCTTCTTCTCTGAACACTGTAACTAACTAAGCAGCTATACAATTCAAAAAGAGCGTTTGCACTTCTCTGACTAATTGTACCAGCCAGAAGCATTTTAAAAAAATGTGCTAATCTCATAACCGAGCTTCTAAAACCTGTAGCTCTGATCTAATAAGTATGGAGTTCCTGTTGTCATGAAAAGGGAAATTCGGCAGAAACATAGATATAGTCAACTTTTTGTATACAGCCTGCTTAAGTGGCAATAGAGCTTCCCTTCTATCACTGCTCCCCCAAGTAGCTTTACTTATAATGTTTATTCAGAATCTTTCATTACAATGGTTTATAAGAAAATTCATTCTGAAATTGCAAATATGTCTCATGGAGATGAGAGGAAGGTTGCAATTAAATTATTAAATCTTTGTGCATACGCTTGAAAATGCCATTATGTGGTCTAAAATGTCTGCAGGTATAGAAGTCTCCATTGTGTAGTTTGGTATAGATGTATAACTCAGTATGGGATCGGCTACTTATTCATATAAGGTTCAATTTGTCTATGACAACATAAATTTTCATGTGAGATTTCTATTGTTTACTGCTTTCAAGCAGATTCAAAGTTCTATATTGCAACAGCAGGCTTTTCTGTGGAATGTATTTAATCACTTTGGAATAATCATAGCAAAAGAAAAGTTGTGTAAGCAGAGGAATCTTTGAGCATCAAAAAATATGGTCCAAACCTGTTTCATGCTTACAGTGAATGATTTGCTCAGTTCCAGCTAAGCTGGGCTTATTTTCTCAGACTTACTTGTATTATCTGCTTGGAAAATAATCAAGTTTCTGCCCTTCTTTCTTTAAATGTTTCAGACAGTTCAGCTAAGTTGTTTATACTCATTTAAATTTTATGTGTCAGGTCGCATGTCATAAAATATAATAAAATTTAACATAAGTGACAGAAAACATCACATTATGCTTAAATTTTAAAGCATAATACATTCATTTTACTATCTGATACTTACAATCAATTTTGATACCGCAATAATTTGGAAAGGCAGATGTGAAGCAGGGAGGATGATAATTATGAAATACTGGTTAGTCATGTAGGTTTACTCAGTTCTTTCCCCATAGTTTTAGTCTGTTACAGGTGCAAGAAGTTAGTATGGCATCTTGTAATTATTGCAAGTTGCTGTTTTCTTCTTAATATTTATTTGCGATATGATAGTTACGTTAATCTTGCAAGTTTAATAAAAAAAATGGATAAATTGTTGGAACTCAAAACTACAATGAAATACTTATTTGGCTTTTGCCAGATCTATGTTCTGAAACAACACCTTGTGACCTGTAGATGTGAAGTTTGCAAATAAACCAGTCAGGGAAATACGACTGAATATAGGATTGTGGGGGAGATGTGGGTACCATGGGACAGCGTCTTTTCCTCAAAATGTGATACAAAGTATATGTTGCAAGTAATTACGGGGAGTACTACAACCTTGCTGCTACGGTGGGTATTTTACTGAGAAAGAAGGGTAACCAGATGTGTGAATATTTTACATGAGTTGAGCTGGATTATACACACTCTAGAAACAAGTCTAAGAAGGGCAATGAAGAAGAGACCTGAGATTCCTCTTGTGGAAACTATCAAGGCAATTAATTAGTGAGGCTGTGTTTATCTTGTCATCAAACATGTGATGTGTTTGGCAGCCCAAGTATGTGCTAGAGGCCTAGATGATGATCATATTCTAGACATCCGTATGCTGATAGACTTTCCCCAATGGACATGTCTCTAGGCTTTTTCTATATGCCTCATTTACTTTAATTACCCTTTTAATGTCACCTACCCACAGCTAAGACAAAGTATCTTTTTATCATATCTCTTAATTCAGAAAATACATGGGATTTTCTGCATAGGAGTGAATGTGAAGAAATGGACTAGCCTGAAGAAAGAAAAGAGGCAGAAGTAAAATTTTTTTTACATCAAGAAAAATACAATCAGCAATTGTTTAAAAGTATAACAAGACTCTCATATGTTTACAGAAAGAAAAATAAGGGAAATCAAAGCAGTGTGATAATCAAGTTCTTAGAGTTCTGTCTCTTTCACCATACTTTTTCCTTTTTTCTTTAGTATTTTGATGGACTTGCAGTGCTTTCAGTCTGACAGATTTCAAACAGTGGTTCTTCAACCCTAATTCCTATTCTGGAGTTATTTCTTCTCTGCTGTTATGGTATGATCCTGTATCAACTTGATCATTCATTACCATTTTGTTTTGGTAAGAATATCTTTAAAGCACTGATAAAACTTAACTTTCAAGATGAACAGTTTAGGTCAAAATGTCCTAAACTACCTATCACAACTGTAGAATGGTCTGCATTTCTAAGATGTGGATAATATAAAAATCTACAACATCAAAAAAGAATGTACGTAGTGAATGAATTTAATGATCTTCCTCCACTGTAGTCACGAACAGAGTAAGATTTGCCAGTGATATAGGTTTCCTGAAATCTACTGGGTTTCCTACCAATATTATTAATCCAGGCCAAAATGCTTTATTATGACTGGTAAACAGCCTCTTCTTGCCTTCTGTAGGCATTTGCCATTACTTAATGCATCATAATTACTGCATCACTTAATGCTAATTGATTTGTTTATCTGCTGGCATAGACCACAAACTTAAGCTGCCGTTAACTCTTCTGTTGCCATCCTTTCAAAAGAATCCTATTCCCATAAGTCTTTATGTCTCCATGTTTCTTTGCAATATGATCATTTGACCAACTTTAGACATAAAGGCTACACAAATGTAACATTCAGAGTTCAGTATGTATTATAACAGGAAGTAATTATTATGTTCATATAAAATACTGCTTAAAAGGAAGTGTGTAATAGAAGTGGAATCGAACAAAATAGTGGAATTTGGGCATGTTTTAAGTAATCTCTAATAAGAACATTTCCAGGAAGCTGTTGGTTATCAATGGCTATAAAAGATAACTGTAAGTTATAAGTATGACACACACCTAAAAAGGCTTTCAGCAACAAAAGCTGTCAGTGTTGGTCACTTATATATTAAAATTTAAAAAAAAAAAAAAAAAATTAAAAAAAAGCTAGAACAAATGAGAAGAAGGGCTGCCAACAACAATTACACCAATGACACTTTGAACACTTCTTCAGAGAAAAGACTAGTAAATTGAAAGCTGAAAGCAGAATATGAGTATTCCTTTAAAAAAAAGTCTAATTTAATTTGGTCATATGTATAGTTTGACTAGATATTAGAAAGGGGTTTTAATCACTAAAAGAAAAGATTTCTGGAAGAGCCTTCCAAGCCAAATTCGGAACATGAAACCCCAATTATTTCCGAACAGAATTTGATAATTTTGTGTGAGACTGTATGAGAGGGTGGGAGTGAACCTGGCATTAGAAGTGTAAGTTTGTGATGCAGTGATTTGAACATTCAATATGTATTTGGAAAAGAATTGCTTCTCTGAGGAGAAAAAGAAGAAGAATCTTGATCATTGTGCTCTGTTAATTTTATGGAGGGTTTTGGTCTTTCTCTGACCTTTCAAGACTAACTTGATCTAGGTTGTGGGCAGGGTATATTACTGCTTTTCACCATATAATGTCCCATATGTTTGGTGGGGATGTTGTGTTCAAATGTCCAAGGGTAACCTGTTTACTAGTCAGGAGTGAATTTTCTCTTATGTTGACAGGGACTGCTATTGGGAAGTCTTACAGAAGCTTTTATGTGGGAGAATTTGGCCACTCTGCACAATTAAGAAGCTGGTAGTCTACTTGATTTCTATAACTGTCTTCCAGCACCACACTGCATTTTTGAGTCTTCTGCAGCTCACAGTCAGGGGCTTTAGGTTTGCTGTTCCAGCATACCTGGGGCTGCTTTATACTAGGTGCAGGCGCGGAGGGGGAACAGGAAGGGTTTGAGACCAGCAGGAAAGGCACCGAGTCCATTTTGTGCGAGCAGCAAACAGCAGGTTTGCTAGAGGTAATATGATACAGTCAGTCTCATGTTCCTAATCGTGTTTATATTTTGAGAAAGTGCAAGAAAAGAATAACAAAACATGATCAAATTACACAGGGTCAAATGTGAAAGTAGCAAACCAACGGTAGAATAAAGTCTTGCGTAGAGCCTAAATCTGATCTGAGAAATCATGGTAAGTGTCCCAATGCTTTTCAGCTCAAAGCCCTCAGAATTTACACTCCAAGTTTTTTCTGTGAGTTGCTTATTTCTGATAAATTAATTAAACAACTTGTATTTTCAAATGTGCTGGAGAAGTGTTGGGTTTACAATAACTGTTTTAATATCAGATTATCTTTCTGCCTCTCTTGATTGCCACTGTTCATTTCAGTTTTATGTTCAGCTTCATGTCAAACTATGTTCAGAAACCATTTGAGCAACCTATGTCAAGCAGCAAACTATCTGCTAGTTTGAAAGGCAAATGTGCTTACTATTGATGCACTGCCACATGTTTACTCTGGCATCATGATGCATAATCCATTCTGCAAATAAGTTAGTCTTTGGAAGCTTGCCTTATTTTTTTCTTTTAAACGTAGGCTATGAAAAGTCACAAGAGGTTCAAGTGCTGTTTATATGACAAGTTGTTTCACCAACTATACTCAGGGCAGCTTTAGTACGGCAGCTGCCTTAAGTCAGAGTTGACACACAACTGTCGGCACAGGATCCCCATGGCTTCTGTAGAAAACGAATGGAACACAGCACCAATGGGAGTCATTAATAATCCTTGCTCTTAAAAACTGCCCTTTATAAGCACTGGACTTTGAAGTTTTTCAAACTGAGAAGTTTCCAGAAGATTATTTAAAGACATTCAATTTCTGAATAAAGAAATTTTTTATGTTATTTTTGTTAGGTTTATGAAAATTGTTAATCTTTAACTTGTCTTTTACTTTGATTAAATAATATTTGAATTTATATTGGTATGTCTTTTCCAATACTTATGATCAAGTAGCATGTTTAAAGTTACCTTGTGACTCAGTCAAAATAGTTTAATTTTGGTATACAGAGCATAGAATTTATTTGGCTTATAACACAATGTTCATTGAATACTAGCTTTGAAAAACTGGATTATATTGTAGCAAATAGCTGCCAATGAGTGTTAAAAAGCTGGGAAAATAATGCGATTGTTTTTTGAATGCTTTTCTGAAATTTTAAACCAGTTGTAATCTCCTATATTCATATCCCTGTGCAAGTTTTCTGGTTGAAATTCATTACTCTGCACAAGACCACAAGATCTGTGTGCAACGCAGTTCCTAAAAATGTTATCATATTTTGGTACCAATATATTTGGGGGTTTCTGTATGTTTCTCTACACAGTAACTAAAATATACTGTTCCTCTCTTGACTGACAAGTACTTACTGGATAGCTTTATAGTGTTTTTAAAAAGAAAATGAGATCTATTCTCCATGTTTGTAACTGAATAGTAAGCAAGAATGTGTGATTTCTTACAGACGTGTTTGCAAACACATACTTTCAGAATCAGTGGTTCATTTCAAGGTTGAATTTTGGTGTCAATTTCAGTATGCTTGGTTATTTAATCCTTTAGAGTATCTAGACTCAAGTTTCAAAGCTCTTCTAGTAGTTTCCAAATATGCAAAGTAAACAATTTGTGATAAATTTTAGTTTGTTCTACTTTGGTTTGTGGAGGTTTTTAGGGGGATGTGGGGTAGGATGAACCAGGAACATTATATTTCTATCCATCTCTTGAATTGTTGGATCACATCACATATTACAAGATTTGAAGTATATGCATTTTTTAACATCGGTTTATGGAAGAGTTATAAAAACTTCTAATAAAGTCCTAAACAATTTTCTCAGTAAATCTCAAGTACAGAAATCATACTGAGAAAGTAGTGTCACTATCATCCTGCATCAGCCTGTTTTTTTCCCAAAAGAGATGAAACCCTCGAATCAAACTGAAGCTTCCCTCTTACCAGTGTCTTCTGTTTCCCTAGAACAAACAAGGATTAGTCCATTTTCAATGTAAAAGAAAGGAAGCAAAATTAAGTTACAAAAGGTTGTGTAGGAAGTCTGATACAGAGCTGGGAACAGGACTTTGAAGACTGAGGTACATGACACATGTTTAATCCAGTAGACCACATTGCCTCGTGCAAATTGCTTAAAATCTCTTTACTTAGCTAGACCAACTGTAAAATCCAGCTAATAAAGCTTAACCACCCTTGTAAAGTGCTTTGAGGTCTACATATGAAAAAGCACTATGTGAATGCAAAGCAAAGACAGACTGGTCTTTTTTTTTCCTTCCCTTGAGGGGTAAGTAGGAAGGAAGATTTGAGTGATTGATTTGGGAAATGCTGTGACCCAGGGAGTAGTTATTGACTATGAAGCTGGAAGACATGAGTTTTCATCTTGAGTCTGATGCTTTTGAGTGTTTTGTACTGGCAGGAGAGCTGTCCTGACAGCATATGTAGATATTTTAAGTGATGAAGCTGTGCAGGTTTTTAGTTATGAATGAACAAAATAGCAGCTCTACAGATATGATTATGAGTTTAGCCAGCATTACTATTTCTTCTTGAATTTAATACCCTCTGTTACAGATTTCCAAAACTTTTTCTTTATTTAGTACAGAACAGAAAGTGAAGGAAAGCCAATGTTTAAAACTGGAAAGCTTCACTTTTTCAGAAAGCATTGTTTAAAAGCAAATTAATGTTGCTGCCTACCAGCAAGGACACCTCCTCACCTGTCACATCATGCACAACATCTGAGCACTTAAACCAAGGAAATGAATAATTAGCATCTCCAGATATTGTACACTAGGCACACAATGAATTATTCCTATTAAATACCAATTATTACATATTCATCATACACGGGAAAGTTACCTGAAAGAATGCTTTTTATTTTGGGTCAGGTGTAATGTAATGCTTTGTGGAAAATGGTATGTTATTTAGACTGAAAATATTAAAAAAAACCCCAAACAAACAAAGGTACTGAAAATCTAGATAATCTTCAGGTAAGCTCTTACCTTAAATTTAACAATCCACTTCTTCCACATTAACAAAAATGTTTCCTTCCCTCTCCTCATATCTGTTTATACTCTTCCATTTACTCCCTTACAATAAGCACATCTTATCCATGTGCATCAGAGTACCACCTTCAGCTCTTCCCATGATGCTTAAAGGAAGCAGTTAATGGTAGTACGTTAATAACATTTTTCTTATGTCATTTATTTCTGTTTACAAATGTGCAAGCAAATTATATACAGGTCCACTGGAAATAGAGCATATACTGTTGGTAAGCTTTGAAGAATTTGTTAAGGTGCAACACTTGTAATAAGTGTAATAACAGAAAACAGGAATTTTCTGGGCATTTTTTATTTCCAATTTGTGGATTTTTGCCTACTTATTTCTAACTGTATTGGGCTTGCATGAAGAAAGGGCTTGTATGGAAATTTCAGCAACTAAAAGCCCAAGAGAATAATACTTTTTGTCTACTCTGCAATAGAGAACAGTTCATAATATGCATATCTGCTTATACAGATACTCTTACGCTGATCTAATTGAAAATCTTGATCTGCCTCTAAATTAAATATCAGCAAAGCAGTAACATACCAGTGAATTCGGTAAAATTTCTGTAAGCAGAGTGGAGCACCATAACATTTTAAAGCTGTGCTAAGCTTTAAGTAACGTGTGACATTCAGAATAATTTTGAAAGAAGTATCACTTGTCATTTATTAGATAAAAGAGATTTAGGCAACCTTACAAAAGGATTGATTCCTATGTTTCTTCTGTCAAAGATAATTATTGACAGAGCAAACACTACAGAAAATGCCCATGTAATATTTTTGTGGGTACCTCTGTATGCATACATGGCTAAAAGGCCTCTTGGATAAAGAAGACTTAACTATATTGTAAGTAGCTGTTTAGGAAAAGTAAGGTGATGTTTCCAGTTTGTGTGGCTTTAGTGTATATGGAAAGTAATTGAAAATCTATGTACGATATCTCAATCTTCTCTTCTGAGACATTTAAAGGCAGTTTATAGCCATTGAACTTTATCACTCATATTAATAATAAAATAGGGGAAAAAAATGATTTCTAATTATTAATTGACAGTGGTTCATAGTTCTGATGCTGCATGTCATTGACTGTAGTTTCAATCTCTTAGGTTAGAAGCTACTATATACTTTGCAATGTAAGCACTCTTCCAAGTAGTTCAGTTAATATATCTTCATAATCTCAAATAACTTGTAGGAAGCTTGGAGAATGCTGATAGCAACACAGTTAGCTACTAAACGGTCCAGGACCCCCGTCCTTGGACATCCATAAACTTGCTGAAATGGTAGATGAAGTTGGTTTGTCAAATACTGGTTTCGTCATCACTAAACTATCTGTAGTTATTCAGGTCCTCTTAGTTGGTGAACTGTAGTGCTAGTGAAATAATGAAGAATATTATTCCCCGGATAGCAGCATTATTGATTTGATGCATTATTCAGAAAGGTGACATTGGCATGGCTGTCTGAATGGTTCTCTTATGCAGTGGAGTGTTCCCTCTACTGAACAGTTTTAATACTTTTCATTTACCTTAGTTTCCATTTCTCAGGGGTTTTGTTCAATTCTTCAGTGCCGCATGCCACTAGTTAAAGTGCAAGCAAACTTCTCCTAGTGTTCAACAGGCAATCTTCATTCCTTGGATAAATGGCAAAGCAACATTTTCTTCCCTTGTAGGCCAGTATCCACTAAAACTGGTTTTAGTTTATAAATTCTATTAGTTATTCCTGGGACTTTTGTGTTCATGTTTCCAGTGCTTTTTCTGGCCAGAGAAAATCCTCACTGAAAATCTTCCTTTGTACTTGATGTTTCTCTTAACACATGGTCGAGCCATAACAATTTCTTTCTTGCTCACTTGTCCATTTGGGATTAGTTCTCTCAATAACATTCCTAAGAAGAAGAGTCTCTTGAGATTTGTTGCTTTAGAGGTTTTACCAAAATAAAAGGCAGGTGCATATCTGCTTTAAAGGATCAGTATGAGATCAGTGCTCTGTTTTGGAGATAGAAAAACAAAATTAATAAATGAAAACCTGATATTGGTTAAATAGCCTAGGGACTGTGGTCCCTTAAGGATGGGGTTTATATGCCAATAATGTAGTCTTTACATTTGAGAATTGATCTAGGACTTTGTATATCTCATTCTAAAGAAAATGGGGACTTTGATAGGGTAACTGACACCAATAGTCCATTAACTACACAGACCATGTCTTCACTGGCTGTTGGGAGAACTAGTGACTTCAGGCTCTGATGTAGACCTGGACTGTATACCTAAGGTCAAGTGGCATGAATCTCTCACTCTTTAAGATTTTCCACTGGCTTAAAACTGATTAGTTTTCTGCCCATCTCCCCCAGTTATGAAGAATCTGATATTCATATGACTTGTCACAGTGTAAACCGAGTTCTGTAACTTGATGCATCTTCAAACAACCCTGTCATTTGAGAGTTATCCTGAGCCTGCAGATGGTACTGTAAAGAAACTGAATGCTGAACATGATTGTGTAGACAGTATCTGCTACTTTACTCTTTCCTTAATCCTTCCATTCTAATTATGAAATCTAATCCTATTTTAATCTTCCTTTCCAGTTTTACAGACATATTTCCATGTACAGTCTATATTATATCAATTAATATTTTATGACTATTAAATGAGATTTGGTCTTTTATCTTAAAAAAGGTAAAACTAGATATAGAATTGCAAACAATATTGGAAACTATTATTCTAATTGTTGCTGAAAATGTGTCACCATTTGCCACTTTCTTCTTTAAGAGTAAAAACACATGAGAGTAATTGTTCTGCTCTGTCGAACACTGATAGGAGGAAAAGATTGTGCTTGGCAGATATTTTGTGCTATCCATTGCTTTATGTCACAATTTTAAGCCACTGAATAAGATGATTGTAGCTACTACTGCCCTCTTTAAAGATAAACCCTTTCACAATAATTTTGCTGTAATACAGTATTGTCAGGAAATGCAATATGCTTTACCTTCATGAGAAAACCTCTCTAATTGGAATCATTGGACCTTGACTTACTTGTCACAGTTATATTCAGGGTGAAGGTGAAATCTTTGAGAAGTCTGATCATGAAAATTAGACCATGGCTTCTCTGAATAAAAACATTATAAGAGGACACATTCATAGGCAAGATCTTTCTGCTTGAATAATTTTATTTTTTTTCTTCTAATATGTGAGGAGAAAAATGGGTGATGGGTGGAGAAAGACAGACTTGGTGGCATTTGAAGACTCTGACTTGTTACGATTCAGTAATTAAAATACAGAAAAATTAAACAACTATTCTTGTTTCTTGTGCTGGAAGAGTTAATAAAAATCTCAGTCTTAAACTTGGGAACAGGTGGGGGAATTGCAGCTAAAGCCATTGAGCTTAATGAGAATTAGTCATGCATTCTGATTGTTCAGATATTGGATGAGGGACCTGCAAGGCAAGTGTTTTTCCTAAGCTCCTAAAGTCTGGATAATAAATAGAAACAAATCATCTTCTAGTGATTAGTAGACATGTATATAGAGAATTCATAACAGAAAAACAAGACAGGTACATTGCAGTGTAACAAAGCCATAGCAGAGGCACCCTCTTCTCTATTTAATATTATTATTGCTATATCTAGGAATACTGGGAGCTGATTGTTAATGTTTTCCTAAAATATGAATGAATAAAAAAAAAAAATTAGCTCAACAACAAGTGTGTGGGTTACACTGTGTTGTGGGTAAGAAAGTACAGTTGGAAGTTAGCACAGGAAATGGAGGAAGGCTCAGAGGTTATGTACTGCTAGCCTTGTTGTCACTCCTGCTTTTGCATGTAATGGAGATCACTAGCAAGTGACCATTGACTCTCTAGTGAGTGGGTCTAAAAGGTCTGGCTCTAAAAGGCTTGTTTAAGCTACCAAATTATTGAGTTAAACAGTACAGGTAAATGAGGGAAAAAATAAATTATTAAAACTCAAACCAAAATGCATGACTCGTTACTTGTTGAAAGTTACCTAAAACGTTTGCTAATACACTATGCAAGTCTCGTATTCTTAAGTAGAGGGTTTTATGACAGAGCTGAAGGAAATGGAAAAACATAAAATCAAAAAGAAATTACTAGAGATTAAATAGTTTTTATTGCCAAATCAGCAACACACAGCTAATGGAAAGTATTTTCTACAGACAGATGGGATACTCAGATATCCCAGGAGCATAAGTATGAAGTATCTGTTAAGATTCTTTTTTATACATTTGCATATAAATATAAACATCATTAGTAGGGGCTAATTGCCCTGTTGGAACTAAAATGTGAGCATTAGCATCTTCAGGGTTGCTGGGTTTGGGTTTTTTTTTTTTTTATTTTTTTTTTAAGTATCTCTATCACCCATCATGTTTGGTACTGCATGGCTGCAACAGATAATTACTACCATTAAGAATCTCAATCACAAAATCAAAACCATTTGGACTGGCTTCCAGGGCCACCCAGCACAGTAAGTAACCATAGAAAATGATTATATTAGTTGTGTTGCTCATGCATATTCATAAGGGCCCTTGATTTGACTTTCATAGTAGGGGGCTTGTAAAAGCTCATCCACAGATTAGCCCCTACAGAAGACTGAACATCAAAGATAAGAAGGTATCATACATCATAAAAATCTTGCTAAAAAGCAATGCATAATGCAAAGAATTATTACTTTCTTCCCTTCAGATGAAAAATAGTACTGTAAAAAAAACCAGGATTTGGGGTATTTAGCTTTTTCAGTTGTCCTATTGACGGAAAAGGTCAAGGATTTATGCTGTACAAGGATTGGTTAATATGCCACATTGCTGGTTGAAGAGCAGTTGAGTCATCTGTGATGAATATCCCTGACTTGTATGTAATATTTGGGAGTCTGTAAGATGTATGACAAAGTGGTATTAGCATGGCGGTGTCAGTTAAAAAATCTATTTATGTTTCAAATATTGCTGTGTCATTTCACACTTGAGAACTTGGGTAATGTTTGATTTCAATCTTAAGCTTGGACGAGACCTTGTTGACATTTAAACAAACCAACCAAACAAACCAAAACCCCATGTTTATGACATTCGGATAATGTTTGTTGTTGCAAAACAAATGTGTTAAATTATGAAGTAGAAATAGTACAAAGTAATCTTCTAGAAATATTTCTGTTTTAAACAACATATAAAGCTAACGTTATCTAGAAATGAAATGCTTATTGTTGAAGTACGTTTTCGTAACATAACACTTAACAGGCTTTCTCCCTCCCGTGACCTACCCAATGTGGATGCAGAATGGAGATCTGGGAGCCCTTGATTATTGGCTGGAGTAGATTTCCAGACAGTCATAACAGCTTTTGCTGTTTCTTATTTGCTTAATCTGTCCGTTTTCCAACTCATCTGTCTTTCTCTGCTTTTCTGTCTGTTTTCTTATTTCTCTGTTCACTACTCCTGGCAGTTTCTTCACTGTCAAATGATGAATACTTTGTGATATGGTTTCTTAGAAAATAGCATTGGGGTTGAAGAACCAGGTGCTTGCCAGGAATTTCCTGCTTATCTAACTTTGGCCTGCATTGTTATTTTTGTACATATCATCCTCTTCACATATAGTTGGTCAGTGCCATATGGAGAATTCTTCTCCTGTCTTCCAGTGCTGCTTGACACAGTGGGCCTTAATCTCAAGAAAGGGGAACTTTGTGGTGCAAATACATGTGCCAAGTCAGGGAAAGACCTTCTAGCAGTAGCCTAACTTATCTGTAGTGAAGTAATTTCCACAGTGCCAACTGCAGGAAACCTCGAGAGAGTGACACCCATTGAAAAACTGGGAGAACCAGCTATGGGAGCTTATTTAGAAAAATCTAGCTCTAATTTTTTTCAGGCAAAACTTTCAGCAGCTTCATGTCAAGTCTGTGACGAGTTTCAAGATGACCAAAGCCATGTGTTCTGGCTAGTATTTGCTATTCATCAGAAGTTGCCGAGTTCTATTTAAAAGCTTGCAGTAGCTACCAAGATAATAAAGATTCACATACTAAAGACATCATTGGATTTGATTTAGCTTTTCCAGCTTCAGTTCCAGCAGCAATGGATTCTCAGGGACATTCTGTTACAAAAGTCTGAAGAGGATAAAAATTAAGCTAGTATAACATAACACACATTTTTAAATTTCTACCCTTACTTTCCTTATCTCTTGATGTCTCTCCTTGCATTTGCACAAACATTCATGCCATAGATTTTAACGTCACTGGGGGACCAAAAGATTTTCTGTTCCTTTGCAAAGCACCACGCATTCTTATGTTGCTAAATAAGACATTAAGATATAGCCACGTTAATGTCAGTGGCTCTTATTAAATCACCGGTGGGGCTGGGGAGAGGCCCAAGACTAAAGCACAAAGTCTGAGCTGACACAATCACTACCGGTGCCTCTCTATACTGAAAGCAAAATCAGTACCTTCTCAGCTGGGTATATACCTTGGACCAGATGGACCTGTTTGCTCATTGCTTCATTTACTACTAGAACAAAGCTTTGAAGTCGATTGCCTATATAAGAGGCAAACACAATTGCAAAAAATGCCTATAAACCCTATGCAGGGAGTCCAGCCCAGTAAGACTGTATTTCTGTATGAACTAAACAAAGAAAAAGAAGAAGAAAAAAAAAAAAAAAGGCATGATCAGTAGATACGATTAACTGGTTATGTTAAAGGATATTGTTCTCACAACTTTAGAAGCCCCCCATGAAAATTTCTAGTGGAAATCAACAGTTCTAACTGTATGTGGTATTAAGCTGTGTAGCAACCTCTGTGACTGATATAGTAGATAACACTTAAGATTGAGCATATATATGTTTATGAAAGTGTTTATAAGGTGTATTTCTCTGCAGCAGCAAGGGGCTGAATTACTGATTGGGTTGAGCAGTCCCAGCCTTCGAGCACTGTCAGGCTAATTCCTGTGGAAGTATAAAGGTCCTGTCTTCAGTAGAACAGTATGAGGGGGGAAGTCCTTCAATCCTATCCACTGCAGTAATTGGCATAAGACACTTCTGGTCTCCTGACAGTTTGAAGTTCAAAGAAATTTCAGCGTTAATTGGGTGTGCTTCACCCATTCATGAGTTTGAGTATATGCCAGATGAAATATCTCACATACAACTGTATGTATAGTGGATTACAGCCCCTGTTCTTGTGGAGGGGCACCAAGTAATGTGACTTTAAAAAAGTTTTTCCAGATTATTCATAAGGTTGTAGTATGCCATGCTTAAAAGCAAACTGCAGTCAATAGGTAAATGTATTTTTTACTCAAAACTCTTAATTAATCTGTGTCCAAAATGTTTCTTTTTGTAAGGATATATCTACTGGATTCTTTGTGTATTAAACTCGGCAGACTCGGCAGACTTCCCTTTTTGTGAGCATGTGTGAGAAACCAACTTTTATACATGCAGTTGTGTTTGAAACAGGAGTGTCTACTTACAGCTGTTACTAACTATTCCTTTTAGTGAATGTAGTAAAATACGGCCTTAAAGAAGGGCAGTTCAACCCTTATTTGACCATCATCCTTATAATTATCTCCACTATTGTTATCATAAAATAGTATTCAGGCACATGGCAGCTGTGTGGGGAAAAACGTGGGAAAGGGAGCGGGGAAAAAATAAGATGATAATGTAGTTAGAGCACCATCAAGAGCCATAGGTTTAAAAAAGTATATCTTAAATATCTTAATTGTATAATATAAAAGCACTTCAAAACATCCTGCCATTTCAGCATCCTCTGACAGACCATTTTATGGAATAGGAGACAATCAGCAAACTGATGTTCATATTGTGTTAAAGTTTGCAATGCGCCAGTGTGCTGCAGTGACCTACAGCTCAGCCATGCGATGCATGACTCATCAGCTTCATGGAGTTTAAACTAAAATGGAAGGCAGATACATTAAAGAAGCAAAATAAGAACATCAGCTTGGGTTATTTATGCACAAATTAGAAAGTGAAATATGTTTAAGTGTACACATGAAAAGGTTAACAATTCTCCATTGGTCACTTGAGAAATGGACCGTATACTTGCTCCAGGTTTTCTGAAGATGATTGTTTGGCACGAAGGTTGTAGGTAACAGAACAACTAGTTAAGTTATTTTCACTTTGTAATTTGAAATTATTTCTGATTTCAGAAATTGACAGTTGTAGTTTTGCCATAGCAGTCTGACAAGTCAATCCTATAAAAAAATTAATTGTTCCAAAATTAGGATAAAAGGGCATATTTTCAAGACTGTCTGGAAAATTCCAATCTATCTGAATTTTGGTAGCATCAAAACACTTCAGTTAGACTTCTATATTAAAACAAACAATATAGCCTATACCACTATTGCGATGTATAAAGACTATTCTATATTTTTGTCCTGGTTTCAGCTGGGATAGAGTTAACTGTCTTCCTAGTAGCTGGTACAGTGCTATGTTTTGAGTTCAGCATGTGAAGAATGTTGATAACACACTGATGTTTTCAGTTGTTGCTAAGTAGTGTTTAGTCTAAAGTCAAGGATTTTTCAGCTTCTCATGCCCAGCCAGCGAGAAAGCTGGAAGGGCACAAGAAGTTGGCACAGGACACAGCCAGAACAGCTGACCCAAACTGGCCAACGGTGTATTCCATACCATGGGACATCCCATCCAGTATAGGAACTGGGAAGTGTGGGTGGGGAATCGCCGCTCGGGGACTAGCTGGGTGTCGGTCAGCGGGTGGTGAGCAATTGCCCTGCGCATCATTTGTACATTCCAATCCTTTTATTATTGCTGTTGTCATTTTATTAGTGTTATCATTATCATTATTAGTTTCTTCTTTTCTGTTCTATTAAACCATTCTTATCTCAACCCACAGGTTTTGCTTCTTTTCCCGATTTTCTCCCCCATCCCACTGGGTGAGAGGGGAGTGACCGAGCGGCTGCATGGTGCTTAGTTGCTGGCTCGGGTTAAACCACAACAATTTTAATGTAGTAAAAATAATTATTTTTCATTTCGATAGTTTGGGACATTAGCACTATACTCCTAAAATATACTTCGTTCCAATAATACAGTTTTTGTGGAAAACTGTTCCATTGAAAAATATTGGCTACACTTATTCTCAGGGTTATTTCATCCTCAGTGCCATCTAGTCTCATCATTTTGTCATGTGAAAATGCAGAGACACAGCACGTAGAATCATGTACCTCTTCAAGTCACAGCAAACTGATCAAATTCTTGCCCTACTGGAACTCTAAGTGGATTAGGTGGTTGGAAATGACTTTTTTTAAAGTGTTCACACATTGCATTTTGCAGATGTCAAAGTAACTATTTAGTCTGGAAATTGTTTGCTTGATAAAAAGAAGTGTGAATGAGAGTTAATAGAAGATAGTCCTAGTGTATGGTTGGGAGGGAAGAGGATATTCCACCTCCTTTTCATGATGCCCCCTATACTCCAGCCTCAGCATGGTCTCCCGGTGGTACTGTAGCTCAGCAGAAAAATCACTGTATCAATACTGCACGCTAAAATCTAGGCTCAGAGCTTTAATGAAGAAAAGGCTTAGTTATTGCTGGAGACTTTCCAGAGAGATATGGTAAATGAATACAGTTATTACAGTTGTGGCCTGCGTAAACTCTTAAACTCTTGCTGCACGATCCATATTCTGGGTTGCCAGGTGTTTACTGAAGTATTGTGTTTCAAGTATTTCTTCACCAGTCTTCGATATTGCAAAAGTTTTGAATTCAATGATTTTGTTTAGTTGGTTTCTTTGTTAAGAAGGCTGCTTGTTGGTAATAGTCGGACTTGTATCTCCCCATTAAAAAATGGGTGGAATTTTGGAGGTAGACATGTTTCATTTTCTTGACTTCACTGCAAAACTTGAAAATCTCATTGAAATATCTGGCAAAAGGATTATGGAATCAGTGAGATCCAGATGCTTATATAACAACTGAGCACCTAAATGCTGTTTTGGTTTGGGGCCTATCATAGTAAGTTAACGAGGACTGAACATGAACTAAAACAAAGCAGGAAAAAATAATGTTCCCTTTCTATTATAAGTTGTATGAATCCTATGAATTCCATAAGTTGAATTCACAGAATATTTCCTGGCATGATATTTCCTGGCTGGCTTAGGTTCTGTGTCCAACAAAAATATTTTTATTTAGCTACTCACCACTTCCCTTTGACCACCTTAAAATTACTGTAAAAATTCTAATTCTCCCCATTTTCAAAATACAATGTGAGTGAAAATACTGTATCTTGGCAACCAGGAAAGGACAGTTATCCTCTGGAAAAAGTCATCCTATCTGCCAAGATGAATTTATTATCATAATTCTTGCAAAGATATGTGAGTTTATTCCGTATTTCTTCTTTGGCTTTCTTTACTGTGAGATATCCCAATTCATTAATATTGAAATTGTGCAAGTTACAAAATTTAGCCCTTAAATGAATCTTGGTGAAGTGGGTTTAATTCAAGTCAAAGAAGTCCGTGTCTGGTGGTATAGTAGAGCTCTTTACAGCATTTAAGATTTCTCATGCTTAGAGAAAAGCAATTCTCAACTTAAGAAATCTTGAATTAAGATTACTCTGTATCAGAGTATGTTCAGCTTGGCATTTGTATATTTTTCCATGTCAGAGAGGCACAAAAGAAATATTGTGGACATGGAACTACCCCTAGTAAAATGGCAAGAGATTTAATGCAAAGAACCTTCACTTTCGATAGATAGCTGCTATTGCCTAAAAAAACCACTTAAATCGCAGTACCTTTTCTTTTTCTTTTCTAAGCCTTCAGTCTTTATAATTTAAATTATACGGGAAAATATTAGTTCTTTGTATCATTGTTCATTTAAATGCAGGACATGGACTTGAAGCAGAAAAGATAGAGGGATATGTGAAAGCGAGTCTGAACTTCTGAATTACATTAGAGAGGTTTAAATTCTTCTTTGAAGGATGAAGACAGAAGCAGACTTAGGGCTGTAAGATTAGCCACAGGAAATCATCAGCTAAATTAATAAGTAATTTGAGAATGAGTGAATGGAATAGTAGAATTTTAAAGACAAGCATTAGCTGGTTAGCCTAGGTTAGACTTTCTTTAGAAATGGTAGTAAAACTTCTTTTCAGGTCATGCCATAATGTGACCTTTTCGTGGTGCTGATGTAAATCTAAGATTAATACACAGGGAACATAGCCCAGTACAAAAGCACGGACAGAATTCACTTGGCCTTCCCACCCCCAAGCTCTGTGTATTCCTCTACTGTTTTGGGTTAGATTATCGCTTACCTTGGACAACGCAATAGTGGTAAGATGAGCAGGACGGAGAAACTTGATTGTTGTGTTTTATTGTTTCTTGCTCTTTACAATCATTCTTACTCTCTTTAAGCTATCAAAGGATCTGGTGATTATGAAAGAGTTGTGACTGACAGGAAATCTTCCGGGTTTTCTCGGCTGAGCGTTTCCCACCCTTGAGACAATTTCAACCGTTACAAAAGTAGTAGGAGGAGCTCACTAGCAGAATAGTTGTCTTCTTGGGGTAATGGGAGTGTTGGAGTGCACTGTCAGCAGCGGGTACGTCGGGCAGGCTGCTGCAGTACCTCCTGGTGCACGTCTTGCCCCGGCTCCCACCTTGTCCCGTAAGTAATCACCAGCCTCGGCTGCACAAGGTGAAAACTGAACTGTGCAAAGAATATAAACCAAATAAACTGCAAAACATATTTCATATGCAAATCAATTTCAAAATGAAATTCAGATTATTTCTTTCAATATTCCATACTTGTCACTTACTATCTTCCTATGTCTACTACATTTTGCACTCTGAATGGGTGATTACAAACAGGAACTGAGTTTAAATATGTCAGCGAGGCTGGCTGTCAGTATCAAGATGGCTCTTTACCAATTCCTACTCAAACCTTTAAATCAAAACATATTTTTGGTATTTTTTATGAGTGTTTTCTTTACAATAAGATTCTTGTATTTGAAAAAAAAAAACAAAACCAAACCAGGACTAATTTTACGTGAAAAGAAATAGAAATAGTTTTGAAAAACACCAAAGCAAATCTGGAGTTTGTACTTGAGTAGATTTTTCCTGGTACTTGTTTAGGGTATTCTACTCAGCTTTAGTGTTACTATGTAGTAAATTTCAAAAAACAATGAAGGGAAATTTTTCCAGAGCTTAAGTTTAAAGGCCTGACAATAAATTATTGCCACTTTAATAATATTTTTCATTACCAAGTTCTTATAGGTTCATGCTTACAAATATGCAAAGATACATATACATGGTCATTGATTTGAGGGCCATCAGCTCATAATAACCTGACACTTAGTATTTTTAAACCTGTGACCATGCTGCAGAAGTTTAATTATATAAAATGGCTGTACTCATTTCAAGAACAGTTATGGAAGAAAGATGACAATCTGGATGCCCTGCACAAAAATGAAAAACATATTAATAAGGAAAGTCAAATAAAATCTTAATTTGGACACTTGCTATATATCATTTTAATCAGTCAAACAATCAGGCTGATAGGTTTTACTGTACTTAAACTGATGAATAGTTTCCATGAAGGGTGCATTCTCAAATACCTTTTTGCCAGTCAGAAGGTTGGTTTCCTTCTCCATAATTCACCCTATTTGTAAACCGGGCTAATTACAGTACTCTGTTCAAAATGACGGCACCCTCTAGTGTGGAAGAATGCAGTAAAACCTCTAGTAATACAAACTGCAGTACAATTTTATGTGAAATATAGCTCTTCTACAGTATTTTTATTAATATTCTTTAAATACTTTCTAAAACAAGCACCTTTTTATTTTTGAAATAACTTTTGGGATAGGGAAATTGCTTCCTGTAACTTTGTCAGGAAGCCCTTAGAAAGTAATATTAGTTAATATTTAGTATTGTAACTGGTGGTTTCTATTAGATCTTTGCAACTGAAAATCTTGATGCATTTAAATTCCTGTGTCTTTCACTTATCTTCATTCTTAAAATACGTATTTTTAATTACCCAGGAACTAAGTAGTAACGTGCGATTATTGAATTCATGTAATAGTAAAATGTAATGTTCTTTACAAATTTATAAGAGCTATCTCTTCATGTGTGATGAGTAACATGAATTGAAAACAGTGGCTCATTTATTTATTTATTTATTTATTTTAGGCTTAATAGTGAATCCAGATAGAAGTTTCTTTTATATTCTTCGTGTAATATAAAAACACTTTTGTAAAAATGAAAATAATGGCCAGAGCACGGAGTTCAGGTCCTCAAAAGTAGAAATACAAAAAAGGGTTGCTCTTGTCTCCCTTAAACTCCCTTGAAAAGGAAAACTCTTGTTTACGTGTTGGACCCTTGTACAGTGTGAAACTTCATCTACAATCAGGAGTGATAAAACACGACTATGTATGTCCTTTTAAACAGTTTTTATTCTAGTGCATGGGGGTTTATCTAGCTCTTCTGTAATATGGGCAGTTTCACCACTGAGATGGCTGGCTGAATAGCTGACATGAGTTACTTTTGTGTAATGAGAGACATATACAGCATCTTCAGTAATGACAGTTCCAAATATTTCTTCAGTTGTTTGAAAGGAAAGGGAACTCATGCATAAAACCACAAGAAACTCTAAACTAGGACTGATGCTCTTCTACATTCAAGGCAGGATTTTCTCGGTCGTTAACTTTTGTTTCACAAATGGAATGCAACAAAAAAGAAGTGCACATATATAAACACATGTGCCTTTTTTTCTGTGCTGCTAAAGTCTTTGTTGTGACTGGTGCTACTAGTTATTTCATGGTAGTGGGAAACATTAAAACCTGATATTACAGCTTTTGTAATATATCTACTTCCATTTCTGTGCTTGTATTAAAGTTTAGCTCTTTGTGTATGTATGACTGAAATGAAAGTTCAAACCAGTGACTCACTGTCATGGAATAGGTTACTGGATTATTAATATTTTAACATTTTCCTTTGGCAAATATGAAAGCAATTGTAGCTAAGTATAGGACTTAGAAGAAATAAACTGCTTCTGGATACAAGTAAGGTAATTGTTGTCTGATCCAGTAGCATTATTTTGAGAGTTACATATCAAAGGAGGGAATAATATTTCTCATATTCTAATAGGACCTCTTTCTCTATGAGTCATATTTGATAAAACTCTCTTTGAGAAAAAGATAAAGTTCATCTTTAATAATGATTTGCATATTCCTATTATGACAGCTGCATTATTCTGAAGTGTGCTGTGCTGTTTCTATGGCTTCTGAAAACAAAAAAGGTGAATTTCAGACTGTAAAAAAAATCAGAACAAATGTTCTCAGCATGTAATTAGGCCATGCATATCATGAACATTGTTCTTGTGACTGCTTTTATAATTTTTACATAGTTATTTCAGAAAGGTTAAAAATTATGCATGCAGTCTTTATTATATTACACACATAATTTGGAAAAAAGCATTTCTCTGCACTAAAAATAATAAATTAAAGAAATAGATTCATTGTGTCAAGAAAAATTTATTTCTCGAGCCTCAAATAATTTAATTCCTTTTTGTCCTATGCAAAAAGTAATTTTCTCCTAGGGGGAAATTATTGCTTAACTACTGTTATGTATTCACTGGCAGTCTTAGCCACTCAGCCAAAGATAGTTCTAAAAAGGAAGTAGAGAAAGCTGATTGAAGTGAAATCCTTAAACTAAATATGAAAAATAGAAGACTTAAGGCTTTATGTGTTTCTTTCACAAAGAATCCATAATGTTCCTGACATTAAAAACCATTTAAAATAAAACTGTAGTGACTTTATCATTGTCCTGTCATGATTGCTTTTATGTAGGATCATTTAGATGTTTACTCCTGTGAGTACCTTCACTCATTTCCAGGACGGGGCACAGTTTAAAAAAAGAAAAAAGTGATTCTGGGCAGGAATGAGGAAATCTATATGTTACGGATGCACGACTAACTAAATCCAGTAGGTGTTAAAACTCAGATTTATTCTTCAGTAAAAGTTAGTTGGAAGTCTGGTAACATTTTGTAAAACCACAGGCTCAATGATATAAAGAGAATTAATACTACACGGCCGACTTAAGAATCCCCAGGATTAACGTGATGGCTCCAAAACGCGCGTATCACTCCCCTAAAAGCAGAGGGCCCTCTCCCTCGAGGAGTTACCTTGGACAGTGCCCAACCCAACTCAGGGGGAGTCCCCGACTGCAGACCCACTGCTCCCAGGAGGACTGATCCCAACGTGTCCTCCGGTGGGACCCCGTTTATAGCCCTGTCGAACCTGACCGGTGGTCATTTAATCCTATTGGCCAGGAGGGTCACCTTGGTGTACCTGGCACATCTCACCTGGCCACTTCAAATTTCAACCTGTGGCCTCCAGGGTTTCCTTCCCCTTCTCCCTGCCTGGAGAAGTTTCATTTCCTGCTGGCGGAATGAGGGGGGGGGGGGGGGTGGGGAATGTACTGCCACACCATCTTAAAGGATTTTTGCCCATTATTCATTTTGCTTTTGTTATTGTAAGATTAGGTTAATAACTGGAGGATGGAGGGGACTGCTAAACTGGTTTTAAGTAGAAACAATTTTCATAGCTGTCACTATTCACATATTTGGATACCAACATTAACAGTCATTATAAACTTATAATAACCACCCACTCATGCAGCTGAGACTGCTACTAAAAACTGGTCATGAAGATGGTACTTAAGTAGACCACTAAGTATTGTACCAGTCAGTCAGGTGCAGAAATGTGAATGGTAGCTGGAACTTTTCAAGTCATTAACTGCTAGCCTCATTGTATTTCCATTAGGATGTATGGTAAAGTTGTATTGTATATACTTGCATAGGACCTATGGATTGTTACTCAAGTAATTCAATCGAGTCCTTAATTATGAGTCTCCCCCTCATTCTCTGCATCAGCAAATATGAGATGAGATTTCTTTCCATCTGTACAGGCTATCTGAGGGTGTGGGTTGCTGGAGAAACCTTTCTCCAAGATCAGTATTTAACATGGGCGTTTAAGTATGCTTACGTGTAATACTGATGGGATCCTTATGAGCTATGTATAGGAGCAATATCTTTAGTACAGAAACCAACTATCCAGGCTATAAAACTAGGAAAAATCAAAGAAAAATAACTGAGAGGTTTGTATATTAATACGTGGAATGAATCCAGGATAGGAAAGTAGCATACCGTGTGGATGCATGGTTTAAAATTTAATACTAATTGTATGACAGAAAACCAGCAGAATAATAGTGCTGAAATACAGGTAACAGGATATGCTTCTCAGAGAAGATAGAAATAAAAAGTGAGATGGAAGCGTTAAGGATTTATCAACCCTACACATTGCCATAACATGCATGAAAAGACAGCTGAGCTATTTTTAAGATTAATGTATTCTGTTGAAGGGTCCAAAAAAGTCAATGGAAGCAAAGAACCTAACTGTTTTGGAACCTGGTATGTTTACGAACAGGATTATATGTTATTGTGCTTGGTGATCCAATTCTGTGTTTCTATATAAGTACCAATAAAATCTGTTTGGATTTGGATTTTTACATTTTCCTTCCAAGAAAAATCATGGCATTTCATTGCCTATGTCTAACTTGCAAAAGCAAGTAGCGACTGTTACTGTCAGAATTGATCTTGCTTGAGATGGGAATAAGCTGGACCTAATAACCCAATTTTTCCATCTCTATATTAAAGAAAAATCTAATTTTTTAAACTATTAGTAGTATACCAGCTCCAAAAGTGAACTCTTCTTCTACAATCCTGTTCGTCACTGAAAAGGCTGCCTGGGTAAACATGCTTCATCCTGTCATGAAATCGTAATATGCATTATGATATTATATTTTGTTGTCATGGAAGCAGTTGTAGTGATATTCTTGATTCTGATGTGAATCTTAAAAAATCTTTTACCAGCCATCAAATTTCAATCTGAGGGGCAGGTTCTTGCTTGTGTTATGCATTCCCCTTCAGAGACCCTGTCAGTCATTGATTTCCAGATTGCATGTCTGATATAAACCAGCAATCCCACTAACCTTCACAGCTTTACAACCTTTCTATTCTCATTATCGTGTTCAAGTGACTAGGAAAGTCAGTTACAGAAGCTTCTGGCATTAGCACAGGACAACACAGGTGTTCTGTTGCCAGGCATATTTCAGGGAATTACCTTGTGTGTTGAGCTACAGAGAAATTGTGGCGAATCTTTGAGTCTATAGGATTTGGAAGAGACTGGTTTACACATTCTTATTGGTATTTACAAAACAGAGGTGTTGCACACATCACAAAAATTAGATTTGCTTTCTGTTATAGGGACTACTGAATCTTTTTTCTCCCCATACTACTGGTTTTATTCCAGAACTATGGCTGCACCTTAGCAATTCAGTCGGTGACAAGACATTCCGCTCAACACCCAATACTCAGTGCAGGTTTGTATTTTCTCTTGGTTTGGTTATAAGAAGAAATCTACCAGGAAAGATAATTCTTTACAATCTCTGCTTTTCCAAATGTTTCTCTTCATCATGCAGTGCGTGTAATTTTGCATTTCATGTGGCTATACGACTGCAGCTGGGAAACAAGGGTTCATTGTCCTTTTCTCATGGCTGCTAAACCATTCTGTTCGGAAGAATAGCATGAATGGACTCCTGTTCACACAGGTTATTAGTGTTCCTTGGATGTGTGTGAATTCCAAGCTTTGGCTATGTCTTATTGACTGGCCTAGCTAACCTCATCCTGTCAGTCTGCTCCCAGCACCAACACAGGACTGTTCTTGGCAGATGGCACAGAGCACGACTGTGAGAATGTGCTACCCTCATATCCCGCTGCTGACCTTCTACACTGGTATGAGTTCTGCTTAAATAATTCATGGGCAACTAACAGGGATTTCTCTCCCAATTTATTTTATTGTTTAGTCCAGAAAGCTATTGGCATATCAAGGTGTTTCAGTCGTTAACATGCAGCCAGACAAGTCATTAGAATACTGGGTCCACACATTGCTTCAGTGGAGCATTAAAAATTGGTTTAGATGGCTAGATAAATTCAGTTTTAGAGACCACGTTTAACGGATCTGAATCCCACTGAAATCCTGAAAGCCTGTACCTGCCAACAGACAGCATTAGACCAGGAAGGCTGGTAGACTTTAGGCCAGGTGAATGTAAGCTGTTTTATTACAGAGCTGTGTCATTTGTTCATCATTGTGATCTTGGCGGAGATGTGGTTGTATATTTTACTATTTGAGAAGATGAAAGCTAGAAACATTTATATTTTGGGGGTTTTGACTGTCAAAATGCTCCGGCAATACAGGATGAGTTATTACTGGTTTGTTTGGGGTTTTTTTGTAGTTTGAGGAAATGTAAACATTTTGTGTATTGAAGGACATATATAAATAGAAAAATGGAAAGAGATTTTGATATTATTTTCAGATAAGAGCAATTCTAGCTGTTATTAAAAAAAATAATTCAGCACAGCACTTAAGCATATGTTCAAGTCCTTTTAAAGGCAGTAGGCATTGCACATGTGTTCTATTCATTTAAATACTGATTTCACAAATCAATGGATGTATAATGCTGTGTGAAATCAGAATCCTAGGCCAGGTCTAAACTATGAATTTCTCCTAACATAAAAAGGCAAATCAGTATAGTGAAAAGGTTTATACTGGCTGTGCTGGCAAAGACCCCACTGAGTACATGGTTACACTAGCAAAACTGAGCTTTATACAAGAGAGCTTATTTCATCCAAAAGAGATGTTTTTACTTTCTGATACTGAGTGTGGCTTATTGAAGAATAATAATTCCAGCCAGGAGTGTTTGGGCAGGATGGCATACTCTTATTATTACGCTACCGAATACTTCAACTGTAGTCTCTCCACTGTTTTAGTCCCGCTGAAGGCTTCAAAAATTGGATTCACTGACGCTTAGGTCTCCTTCTGGTGATCTGTAAAGAAGGAATTTTATCTACCTGTGCAATGATCTTTTCAAAACCCCATGCACTGCTTGTTCTTGACACTCATATTATGGGGACTGATGTACAATCTCTTTACTTTTGATGAATTCTCTCCCTTTAAGACCATGCACTGAAGCCTAGCTTCAGTAGAAAACACATTTTCTATTAAGCTGCAAGCAGCTGAAAATTGGAGTTGCAATATAGGATGCAATTTTTGTAACCAAAAGATGTTGTGGTTAGCTCCACTGTGTGATAACACTTTAGCGTAATGGTTGCAGCTAATTGTAGGGAAGTATAACCTTCATCTTAGAAATAACTTACCAAAACAAAAGTTGAAATTTTATTCCTTAGGGAAAGTGTACTGGCATTATCGTCCCACTTAAGTCCAAAGGTGTTCACCATCCTTTCTCTCACATCTAGGTTATTAATTATATTGATTGTTCCCAGTCAGTATTAAGTTTCTCTAACGCATACCCGTTCTTCAGATCCCAAAGAGAAGCAAAGTATTGTGCATAAAAAGGTGTTTGTTTTTCCAGGGAAATCAGTTTGTCTACTGAAAGATGTTACCTCATTTTACAACTCTTTCTGCACTTAAACCATCATAGCTACAATGACACAGTAACTATGATTACTTTAGTGCAAGGATGTAGTCACAATGCTTTATTGGAAATCTGCCTTACAATTAGGAAATGTAAGCTTCTTATCTTTTTCTGTTTCAGACCAATGCAGAAATAGTTATATTCATATTACTCAGAAAATTATTAAGTTTAACAGCCAAGGGTGCAGAAAGCAACTCTGTATCAAAGGCACTGAATTTTAACTACATATTATTCTTGTATTAATGGACAACCTACCACAGCGCTTTAAGCATTTCATGCTTTCCTGCACTTCAAAGTTCAAGCTAAAAAAGTTACTTACTAACGTATTGTGCCTCTTTTTTAATCTATACAAAACAGAGCAAGATTCTCTGTTAGGAATGTCATAATAAACAGAAAATAGCAGTTCAACAACCATGTATTAAGCTCACATGACAGTCTAAATACATTCAATTATTTTGCATGAAGACTGCCGTTACAATGGGATGCAGAGTGTAGCTATATTTCCCACAATTACAAAGTCATATCAAAAGTCACTTGATGCTCACACTGTTATCTCATAGTATTATATTAAGAGGAGGAATTGCTTGAATGTACTATCATGAAGGCATAACAACCGCAAAAGTACCCCTAATGTAAATGCTTCATATGATCAACATTACCAATACAAATGATAGCTCACTAAAATGTAATCATGCTATTTATAAAGGCAGGTTCTTTTTTTCCTCACCATTTTAGGCTTCTACAAAATGAAGTAATAATTAATGTCCTCCACAGACTAAACAGACTTATCATCAGGAATAAAATATACTAAAGGAATATAAGGCTCCAACCTGGAATCTTTAAAACAGTGTATGAGAACACTGTGGCTTAGTAAGTATTTAACAGAACAGCAGCATTTGAACATTTTGAATCCATGTCATCCTTTCAGTATTAAGAGCAGCACTGATGTAATGGGAGATGTTCATGGAGTATAAAGGCTCTGCATCTACTTGGAAGTACAAAAGCAGATAAACTGCACCCTTGAGAGGTAATGAAACACATGTTAGGGCAGAATAAATATGCTTTGGAAAGGGTACAGTGTATACTTCCCCCTTCCTCATTCTCCCATTCGTCTTCCTACAATGCCTCTTCGTGAAGGAGGAGAAAAAAAAAAAAAAAAAAAAAAGAATTTTTTTTTTAAAATGCTTTCCCCTTTACAGCATAGAGGTTTTGTGGGAAGAATGAAACACAGAAAGAGATAGAGTGAGAACAGCCAAAGGCATTTTGTATCGCATTTAGCAATGGTACATACTTAAAAAAAAAAAAAAAAAAGTTATCCGGAAATCTTTGTGGAGTGAACAGTAAAAGCTTTCATTAAATCAAGTTTTTCTTCTAACATGAAAAAAGGTTTTGTTTCTTTGCCTGACACCATCCTCAGGGTCTTCTCAGACATGTGATCCTTTTATAACGGTAAAATAAGTAGTTTGTCACAGCTCCCCATGGTCTTTGAGAAGACCCATGGTCTGAGAGCTTGAACGGAGAGCTCTGTTCCTCTCATAACTTCCTTTTTGATTCCCAAATGTCATAGCTAATTTTCTTTAACCTGTTAAGGCCTTTCCTTGTATAATAGAACTTTCTGGTATTGGATTCACTCTCACAGTAGCTCGTGGTCACTGCTAACATCCTCTCACTGTTCTCCTAAACTGTTCGGGAAACAATGAAACCGTATGCCTGATGGATTATTAGTCTTGTCAGTATATTCAGCCCTTCAAGCGTACATGTTCAGCCATCCAAATCTGCATATTCATTCTTTTCAACACCCTCTGTCTCCCTTTGTCAGCAAAACACATATGCATTCTTTGTTTCTCTGATGTATTAGTCAAGTGTAATTACCAGTAATAAAAATGGTTGTAGGGAATAGCTTTTATGGAAATAATTTGATTGTTATGGTATCCATTTTGAATACTTTGGACTCCTCATTTACTTGTACATGATCATGCAAATAGTTTATTGCTAGCAATTGATAATAGACTTTTTTGTCATAATAGTTCCTTCAGTTTCTTTAAAGTTTTGTTATGAGTACACCTAAAACAGGCTAAAATTTTATTTTGATTTCTTAAATGAAATCATAGTACCCATCTACTCAGAACTGCCTAGAGAACTTGATAGCATCAGCAACATTACCTGTGATTTTTAGGCTAGGGTATGTATCTAGCAGAGTAGAATTAAAAAATAATTCAGATGAACAAATATGATACTAAAGAACAGAACAGCCTGAGGTACAGCATTAAAGTTTAATTTAAAGAGACATCGCTAACTTGAAACCCAGTGACTCAAAAAAACCTAGTAGCAGTCTCGGGATTTGCCCTTAATTAGCCTATTTTAGAAGTTTTACAGTTCCATATATTTATATACTGGCTTTCCTGGACTGTTTATTGAAAATATTATTTTCTAAATATGAATTATTTTGTTCATTTAAAAAAATATGCAAGATTTCTGGAAATGTATAAATTAATTGAAAGAGGAGGGTCAATATCAAAGAATAAAAATTTTGTATTTAATTTAACTTGGAAAAAGTGGATTTAATTTCTCTTTTAATATGATTAGTCAGTGTCTTAGTAATCACAATAAAGAAAAACACTAGAAATGAAAGAGAAGTAGATAAAATGCTGAAGGAAAAATGTGATTACTGATAGTTATACCACTGGACACTTATTCAGCTAAGGTATGTACTTACAGGATGTACTTTTTTTTCCCCAAAATGTAAATCACACATAGTTTTCACTGCTGTTTGGTTTAAAAGGGAACTCTGGATTTCATACCTCTTTGTCAAATCAAAATCCAATTTTCTGAAACATAGCTATTTAATATTATGTGTGCCTATAAAGACAAATGAGATTGCATCTTAAATTTTGAATTAAAGAAAGATTTTATTCAAAATTTCTCAGGTATTTTTGTTCTTCATCTCTCTGCATTGCTGTTTTAACTCTTACCATAGAAAGAATCAGTCATAGAAAATCTTATGTATAAACGAAATGAGGCTTGGGAAGATTAAATCCAAAAGGCATTTGGTGGAGAAATCATAAGATGGGTGCTTCAAATAGACCTGAAATCTGGACACTTCCAAAAGTTAGAATATTTAGGTAGACTAAAATATTATACTTCTTATTAAATGCACTGTAATGTTTAAAAACCATGATGACAATTCTTTGTCTTTATGCTCTATCATAACTTCTTATTTTTTGATGCTACATAGGTATCATATCTGTAAAATAGACTCATCCTTACTGAGTTCTTAACTTGTGACCTTGTTAACATAGGTCTTTGGCATCAGAAGTCCAACATAAACTTTAGAATAGTTGCATACATGTGCTTAAAAAATCATGTTAAAAGGATTGAAATAATTGATAAAGACCTGAATATACATTCTAAATATTCTCATAAAAATACCATTCATGGATTCTGTTGAGGTTGTGATTCATAAAGTTGACAACAATAAGGCCAAATTTGTGCCAGAAAAACAAAGTGGGCTGTCCCACTGTCGTGGTTTAACCCCAGCCAGCAACTAGGCACCACGCAGCCGCTCACTCACTCCCCCCCCCACCCCCGTGGGATGGGAAGAGAATCAGGGGGGAAAAAAGGTAAAACTCGTGGGTAGAGTTAAGAACAGTTTAACAGAACAGAAAGGAAGAAACTAATAATGATGATAATAAGAATAATAAAATGACAGTAATAATAATAATAATAAAAGGGTTGGAATATACAAAAGAAGTGATGCACAATGCAATTCCTTACCACTCGCCAACTGACACCCCGTTAGTTCCCGAGCCCCCCACCAGGCCAACTGCCCCCAGGTTATATGCTGGGTATGATGTCAAGCGGTCTGGAATATCCCTTTGGCCAGTTTTGGCTAGTTTGCGTCAGCTGCCCTGGCTGTGTCCCCTCCCAACTTCTTGTGCCCCTCCAGCTTTCTCGCTGGCTGGGCATGAGAAACTGAAAAATCCTTGACATTAGACTAAACATTACTTTGCAACTGAAAACATCAGTATGTTATCAACATTCTTCTCCTACTGAACCCAAACCATAACACTATACCAGCTACAGGGAAGAAAATTAACTCTATCCCAGCCGAAATCAGGACATCCACCTATTCATTTCAGTTTGAACAGGGGCCAGAAAGGGATAGGTTGACTGAGTTTTAACAGTTATCTCCACGGAATAGACAAATGTTTTGTGACACCCCTAGATTACTATTGTCTTAATCCCAAGAGAAGCCCAGGCATTTTTCTGAAGAGAATAGCTGCTGGCGTCACTGAGAATGTGATGCTTCGGTCATCCTTCCCCTACAGTTCCTTTTCCTGTTCTCTCTCATATATCTGCTCTCCTAGGATCCTCTTTCTTTAATGCCCTATTTTAGAAAAAAAGTCTGATTTAGCTGGTTAAAACTGTTTGTTCTCATACTCTCTTTTGACCAGACAGGAATATATAAACCATGTTACAAACAGTCCCGAGCTAGTATGCATTTGCCATTCTCAAGGAGCTGACAAGACCTAGTGGTCTGCTTGTCTTTCCCCAACAGTTTGTCAGGAAATGAGAGGCAGATCTGAAAATATGAGCTGCTGTCTTGTCATTCCTTTCCTCATCCATATTGTATTGTTTTTCTGGTTTTGACATCAGTGAAAGATAGCTCTACCCTACCTTTAGGTAATATTCCCCCCACCCTGAAAAATAACAGCTATTATTATCTTCTACCTAAAAAGCAGAAAGAGGTTTTACAGAACTTCTGTCTATTAAAGGGGCAGGGGAAAAAAGTTACTGCCAAAAATAAAACCTGATCAATTTGTTGTAGCTCTAGTTCTTTAAGTACTACTGCTGCTTTTGCCTTTTCATCTGTATCCTTAAAACAGGTTGAATACACTTTAAATGGAAACTATTTGCCACTGAACTACTTCAGCTGAGGTCTATCAACTCAAAATCCAAAACTTTATTGAAATATTTGCTATAATACAATGAAAAGGATCATGTTAATACTTCTAATCACGCTGTTCCACCAAAATCAGCACAGTGTGAGCCTATACAAGCCAACTGAAATGGTGTCTGTCAAAAAACTTGTTTTTCAGTTCTTAATCAGAAGATGTGGATTTGCAGGATGGTGTGGCCAATCATCTTTAAATCGAATTAAAATGCTGCCAGCACAAAAAAAGGGCGAAGTTTGGGCTTTACCCTGATTAGCTCATAAAGAGCAGCTGAAAGGAAGTCAGGCATTGCCATGAGAGGACATGGATGAACCAGTATATTTTTTAACAGGGAACATCATGTCTGTGGTTTTCCTCCTGTTCAGTGCCCTGTGAATGATACAGGCCCTGAAATCACAACAGTCCAGGGAAGATCTCAAAGGAAGGTAGGCTGTGCATTTCAAGAATTTAATTCTCTCTAAACCTTGCAGGCGCATGTCAGTAAAACATTTTCTGCACAAAGCATTTCTACTTGTTTCTTGTACTGTGTGTCCAACATCACAGCTAGTGTTTCTGAGTAGTTAATAAAAAATTATGTCTATAGTAGCACATCTAAAACCAAATGGAATTTTCAAACAGGAGCCATTCAATGAAAGGACACCTTTAAAACCAGATTTTTTTTAGGCATTGAATGATGTAATAAATGTTTAATGGAAAGTTTATCATTATGTTGAGAACAGTAGATCTTTCTAACACATGGATGTGTTGAATAGCATCACAGTGATTGCATATGGTGTACAGTGATTGCATATGGAGAACGATAATAAATATATGGTAAAACATATAGTGCCTAAAATCTGCTGCAATATGAAGTGTCGTCAGACCAGATACACGTTAACAAGCTTTCACTTACACCATCACTAGATGTTTCTGATGTGCCCCTTTACGTGAAGATTTAGATGCTCGTTACTATGCTTTTCATGTTAAGAAAACGGGCATTTGAATGACAGCAACAAAAGTTAATGTCAGTTTATGACTAGTGGGATTATCAGATTTAAAGCTATTTGGATATACGTTACTGGTTTCTAGGTGCACATTCAAGACAAGGGCAGAACAGACTTGAAATAAGGAAATTTAAAAAATACTAACAGAGGTATTTTTAGCAGATACATTACCATAATGCCATTAGTTTCAAGAGTTAAATCTGTTTAGCTGATGATTCCCCTCTCTCCCCCTTCATTTTATGACTCTCATAAATGCAATGCATTGCTGCTTAGAATCAACAATTTGATGTGATACATTTCATGTACTATGAAACCTTTAATAATATGAGAGGTTTAACTGCAGCAGATGAATTCAAGCTCTTTTCCTTAAGTACAACAAATGAAGACTGACAGGGGATAATGATATAAAACAGGAACACGATAACTGGGCATCGTAAGATCACGTGAGTTTTTTGCTGCTAAGAACTGCAAGATGGAACAAGAACTAAGCCTTCAAAAGACCAAGGCTTCAAAAGAAAACAACTAATTTATTTTGATGGTGTCTAAAATGTAAGTAGGACATGAGCGGTATGCTCTTCAAAGAGTTGGCAGGATTTGACTGGTCTGATAAAGATCCTTTCAGATGTGATTTCTATGAAGGAGCTGTGAAAAGTTTATTGATTACTGTCTAACAGATGAATTGTCCATTGGAATACCATGTGAGATGATTTTCAAAATTGTGGATCTTGGTGATACAAAAACAACAACAGCAAACCTTTGTATTGAAAAGATTCCAAATTCATATTCAGCCTGAGAAAGATCCAGGATTTTACCTATTAATTACAATTCCTCTATTTCTAAAGCAAGCAGAAAACAACATGAAAACTGATAAATTGTTTGTCTTACTAAAAATAGGTTATTGTGGAAGGCCAATTAAATAAGCCCTAGGGAGATTTAGACCTGGGCTTTTATGTCAGGTTTAGTACACTGAATGCTATATGTAAAAGTATTTCAGAAACCAGATAAGATTCTGGTCAGGATATATATTCTTCTTCCATGAGGATGGATGGATCTCAGAGGAAAAATACATTAAAATGAATGAATCTATTTATCAGCAATACATTTCTAATACATGAAATATGGGAAATTTTGTACAGCCACGGATGAACTGCAGTCTGTGCTTCTTACATCACTGGAAATGAAAGTACCTTATAGAAGGGGATAGTCTCTATGCAGTGTTAAAAACTACGTTTTAAATGCTAAATGTTCTTAACCATTGCTGAAGTAACATTAACATCCTTCCAGCCGCTTCCCCCCCCTCCCCCCCAAAAAAAAAGAAAAGTGAAAAACAGGATTTACTTTTTAATGTTGATTTTTACAGAGGAAAGGTCTGGGGTTTTGTTTGTGTAGTTGTTTGTTTGTTTTTTAACTAAGCATCAGTTACTTCCTAATGGTATTCCTTGTCAGGAAATCTTTATTGTTTTTCATGTGCTCCCAAAGTTTTTTAAAAAAACCAAATAATCCAAAACAAAACAAAACAACAAAAAAACCCCAACAGAAAACAGAAAGCACAAAACATAACATCTTGACCAAGAAACAAAGAAAATTACTAACCAGCTGGCATTAATTGTTTGCTAAACTCTGTTGCCTCAAACAATATTTCTGTAGGCTGTTGAGTAAACATGATTGAAATGAAAGCAATCATATGGCACCCGTCACTGCAGCATGCTAATTCTGCACTATAATTAATATATTTATTATTACAACAGCCTGTGGGATAGGAAAGTCCTGTGCTTGAATCTCCAGAACTGGATTATCCTCTTTCAAACTTTTGTGCCTAACATAGTTATCTTAGAAATTGAGATTTTATACCATCAGCTAGTAGAAGTTTAAGAGCAGATAACACTGGTACCTTTAGAATGCAAGTAGTAATGGGAATATGGAAAATCATTGTCTGTAATGAATAAGGTTAGGTTTGAAGACTACAATGCTGCAAGTGTGCTGGTGTGATAAAGAGGTATTAAGGAATTATCTGTCATTGTATATAGAAAAATTCTGGGGATATACGAAGAATTTAAAATGGTATTGTAGTAGGTCTTCCTGAAAGCATGTATGTTGAAAGGAGCTCACGTGGTCTGCCTTGTGTGCACATGTTTTTGGATGAAGTGAAAATGCAAAATCTGGTATTTTAACCAATAGTAAAAAACCCAACCCAAAACAAACCTGTTTGCAGTATATCTTTAGCATAAATAAGTATTAAACCAGACAGTACAATTAAATGACCTTACTTCTTAATCTGATTTCTGTGGAGTGCTTCTGGAACCCTTAATCAGCATTGCCAGGTGAGATTCCTTGTGGGAGGAGAACTCTAGCTGTGCTCATAGGACAGTCTCAAACCAACCTCCAGGAGTATTCATATCACAGGGCATAGTTCCACATTCACACAGCAGGTTTGCGTTGAAATAGATGAAGGCGTGAGGTTTGTGCTGAATCAGGCTCTCAGCACAGCCTTTTCTGAGTGACGACAGCAATGGACCGTCAATATTGAGTGCATTAAAATAAATTTTTCTTAATCTTCATGATAAATCCAATTAGTCACTGGAAAATTTTGATCTCTTATAGAGGATTTTCATAATTTTGTCATCTGAATTGTATTTGTCTTTGAAAATTTAGTAAGACCTTCCGGTCAGATTAAGACAAACTGCAGAAAGTGAAAGCTGTCAGCTCAACAAAAATGTAGATGGTAAACAAATAAAAATACAGATGCAAACCAGAAATGTGTACATTTTTTAAAAGTTTACTTTTGTTATTTCAGTTGACATTTTACCGAATGTCACTGAGAGTGAATAAACAAGCTAATGAGGTTTTAGCTAAATCTCTGCAAACAAGTTGTGAATTCGAAAAAAATTGTTCATCCCTTAATCCTTGACTTCCTATTTTGGGACTGTTCAAGTGTCCCCTGGTTTGCAGTGATGCATTCATTTGACATGTGATCAGCATCAAAGGCATGAAATTCTGATTAACCATTTTTTTGGCACCTCACCTCTTTCCATTTTGAACTTGGAATCTCCTTCGTGCACAGACCGCTAATGAGGAAATCCTTGCTTATGAATTCAATGCAGAATGAGAGATTTTTTTTTTTTTTTCCTTTGCATAATGTCTGCTTTGAAGTCAGGCAGTCCAAGAAAGTGATTGATCTCACCCAAGTTCATAACTTTTTCAAAGTACTGCCGATATCATTAAATTTTAATTAACCCTTTGAGCTCCTTCTATGATGTAAAGATGAGGGAACATCAAAGGCTTGTGTGTTAGAGCAGCAGTGAAATCTTTTGAGCTGGCTTAGCCTTATTGAAGAAATCTAAGCTGCAAAATATTCCAGTTCTGTAGTCAGCTCAATTCTAGTTACTGCCTCTGCTCTGTGTTGGAAGAGGCAAAGCAATTGTTACATCCTCAGCTAGGGCTATTTATATACTGTGATAGTGAGCCCATCTTCCTGTAAATGCTCTTCCTCCTACTCAGAAACGTAGTCCATCTTAAAGCAAATGAATAGAATATAATACCTTATTCTTTCTCTGTTCATTTATGCTCGCTTTAGCTATTATTATGCTGGTTAGCTGCCTTAGAAGAATGCACTGTAGGATTTAATAGGGATTAAACAAATAATCTTCCATAAAACAAAAAAAATTCTGGGCTTCATATTTTAAAATTCATCCTATGCAATTCCTTTTCTTGACAGGGCAATTTCAGTTAAAAGTAGGCTTCATGTATTTCTAACTACATAGCTAGCAAGCCATCCTACTTCTTACAGCAAGTGGATGGGGACCTGCAGAAGGCTTTGAGAGGGGCTATGTGTTCAGGGTGTCGTGTTTTAACCCCAGACAGCAACTAGGCACCACGCAGCCGCTCGCTCACTACCCACCCCCACCCCCCCCCCCAGTGGGAGGGGGGAGAGAATCAGAGAATAAAAGTAAAACTCGTGGGTTGAGATAAGAACAGTTTAACAGAACAGAAAGGAAAAAAACTAATGATGATGACAATAACAATAATAAAATGACAGTAATAATAAAAGGATTGGAATATACAAAACAAGCGATGTACAATGCATGCTCACCACCCGCCAACCGACACCCAGTTAGTTCCTAAGCAGTGATCACCCCCCAAGGCAAACTTCCCCCAGTTTATATACTGGGCATGATCTCAAATGGTCTGGTATCCCTTTGGCCAGTTTGGGTCATCTGTCCTGGCTGTGTCCCCTACCCAACTCCTTTTGCCCCTCCAGCCTTCTTGCTGGCTGGGCATGAGAAGCTGAAAAATCCTTGACTTGGTATAAACACTACTTAGCAACAACTGAAAACATCCGTATGTTATCAACATTCTTCTCCTACTGAACCCAAACCATAACACTATAGCAGATACAGGGAAGAAAGTTAACTCCATCCCAGCTGAAACCAGGACACAGAGCAAAGCTCAGTTTTGCCTCTATGCTGTGAAATTTTTTATACTACTGTGAAGTAGGTTTGAAAGTATTCTGAACCAACTGTACTCATGGTAAAGAAATCCACAAAGCACAGAGCAGCAATGAGTAGTTTTCACTTCTTGGGACAAAAGGAAAGACCTGGATGGAGGAGTACTCTGCTCTGTTAATGTCAGAAAAGGCGTTTGGGATACAGAGGGCAAGGTAAGCAAGAGCAGAAAGAAGAAAGGGAAATACTCCCCAAATTCTTCAAATTAGGGAAAAGGGAAAGTCAGGAAATGTATACTTTCTGCTGGATATGGCAGCATTTCATCTAATATTCTGCTGATTCTGTTAAGGAAATTGGTGGTGAGAAGATAAGGTCTATTCTTCCTCACTAGTCCTGCTGTTAATAGTGATTGTGATAGAATGAACTTTTTGATATGCAGAGAAAATAAAATACTAGTCAAAGCAGGCCACTTCTGAATAAAAAACATGCATTACTTACTTTTGATAGTTCATGAAGAAATAGGTATGTTTGTCTGTGGGTTGGAGGATATTTTGCCAGTCTAGGGAATTTCCAAAGAGGATCACTTGCCACTGTAATGAGGCAGGTCACTTGACAATGTTGTGCGTTACATTTACATTTCACCTTTGATCTTTTATGTGAAGTGTAGGTTAAACATTAAATGCCACATTCACATTTAATATAATGTATACCTGGGGGGGGAGGGGGGGGAAGTTGATAAGCCCAGCATGGTTTTTCTTGTCTATTCTTGGCACATCCAGCACATGTTGAATTCAGAGAGAAAATTCTAAGTTGTGGAAGGGCTTTTCCTGCTTTCAGCTACATCTGCCATTACAAGTGAATCGGTGGCTTCTGGATGGATTACAAAGGCTTTTCTGTTGCTCTCAGACAGCAAAAATGTAATTAAGAAAACTGTTGCAGTGCTACTGCGCTTCAAGAACAGGAGGCTTAATTGAGCTTGATCAAAATAGAAGGGGTTAAACCAATGCATTAGCAGCAGGGATGAAAGTTTTCAAAAGGATTGTTTAGCTGGGACAAAACTTTAAATGTTCCTCTGCCACTTTCTAAGGTGACAAGAAAGTAGGTAATGAAGGGATTACTAAAATTATTTTTTCCACCTGTCATCCTTAAATCTGTTTTAGGATTATAGAAAAGAACAACATTGAATCTGTTTTGTGATGCATGAATAAAAGTGAAGTTGTGACATCTGGTAAATATGGAGTGAAAACAGACATATGGAAATGGAGGATTTGTAAGGAACTGTCTCCTTCAAAAGTCAAAATTTTCTGAGTCATTATAATGGCCTATATGTATGTGTGTGTATGTCCATGCATGTATGTGGGTGAAACAGCATTTGTCATTTACTGCTTAGTCCAATTTTAAAATTCCACAGCAAAACCTATTTTTCCAAATGTTCTTCATTTATAGTTAATTTTATTGCATAAGCATGAACAATGTTTATGTAAAATGTAAAATAATGTTATTAAATTAAAAAAAAAGGGGGGGGGGGGGGGGGGTATCAGACAGAAAAGATAGAATGCTTTCCAAAAGGGAAAATGAGTGTAGAGACCGAGGCAGTTTGAAAGTTTCTTTTCTAGGCTTTGATGAAAAACTTTCCTTGCTGTAGAAAGAGGTGGGTGTTGGTGAGTGTATATGTATGAATGATCTGGGAAATCAGAGCATTTGTTTGAATCTGCATGATTACTTGCTAATGTTGATTCTAGGGGTTTTTTCCTAATCATAGCTTGTTTCATACTTATTTCAATAGAGGGGAGAAAAACAAAATAGCTGAGACAGTACTTGGTTACATACATCTAATATACCAATCATAGTTCTATGATAAATAATGATAACTTTATTTAATAATAGCTAACCACTATTGAATATAACAGATACTAAAGAAAAGCACATGTTACAGAAGTAGAGAAACTTTGACTTCCTTTTGTTTGAATAGGCATGTAAACATACATTGGAATATGTGAATACATTTGTCGATTATTGTGACAAACCTGTTGTTATATTTAAAAATTGTACTATATGAGACCTTTAAGATACTACAAAAAAAAGAGGAAGACTTCTTTTGGCTGTTGAAAACATGTGATCACTCAGGTGCCAGAAATCTGAGGGAAGTACTGCATTTTAACTGAAAATTTATTCCTAATAAATAAATTCTGGCACCAAAGGTCCTATTTGACTACTTTCAAGGACTATCAATGGATTCAGTGTTGCAATGAACAATTCGAACATGAGACTAACTGTATCTCAAAGTAGAACTATGAAAATCAAAGGCTACTGGTCAGCAATGAATTAGCAAGATGCAGGATAAGTAAGGGATAAAAAAATTGGTTTTGCCTAAGCCAGGCTGAAATCAGTCCACTTTCAGCAAGCGTGTGTGTATGTGTCTGTTGTGTCTTCATAGGCCATCTTTGCCTGTTATCTATTTCCTGACACAAAGAAAGAGCCAGCAGATAGATTTGAGAGCAGTAGATAAAGCTACAGCATATTAAAGAGGATACTCAGCTTTTCAGTACTCTGGATGCCATACACCTAGTTTCCTAACCACTTTTCTTAGAAGAGGTACCTGAATGTCAGTAGCTGACACCAAAAGAGCTTAAGTAACACTTGTTGTCGGGAGAAGCATTATTAGAATGGAAGACATTACAAATAAGAGACCTAGAATATCAGAAATAGCTTCTTTTGATTTCCTTTCATTGCATTTATTTCATAAAATTACTTTAGCACTCATTAAAGATGGTAGTTTGACAAGCTGGGGTGCTTGTCTTTTTTTGCTGGCGGAGGGGATAGGTTTTCTTTCTGTTTGTTTTTTAACCAGCAAGCACTCCAGTTGCTCAGTGCTAGCCTTCCTCTCTGCATCAATGCTGATGTGGCTAGGTAAGCTAAAATAGTAGCATAACCTGCTATTCCATCACATACATAGTCTCATATAGTATCTTAGTTACTTATTTTTTGTTTGTAATTGCATTTTATATTTTTCTGACATTAAGAAACTTCCTGACCCTTAAGAAATTAGTGCGTGACTTTGTGAGATGTTTTTGGATTATAGAAGGCTACAGTCTTCTAGATAACGTGAAAATACTATGAAGATGAGGTCTATGTATGAATAAGAGCTCTTTTAATTCATTCTTATGGAGTACTTCAACAGAAAAGACTGAATGCAGGTAGATTCTATTTAGAAAACAATGTTGCCCTTGAGAAGGTGTAGAGACTTCAAAAAGGACAGGAAGTAAGCAGACCTCATTACAGTGTTATGAATTACACTTATATTGGCTGGAAAACAAATCGCTGCGTTTGCATTTTGCTGCTGCTCTGCATTTCAATGATCATTTGCTGCATTAATATTGCAACTGAACTGCTACAGAGCAATTTGTGTATAGTCCCAAACAATCAGGAATCCTAAATCTAGCTACTAGCAGTATTAGTCACACAATTCCAAACTTCATGTATTAAGAAGCGTTACTGGATATAGGGGAATATTTATGTTGTTAAAATGATCAAATGACACGTCAATCACTGGAGGACTAATCATCAATGTTATGCAGTCCAGTTTTGTTCCGCGTTCAGCCCTATTATTCCTGAAGAGATTTGTATTTCATTTAAGGTAATTAAGTACATCCATAATAGCTTAAAGTACAACTCCCAACTTTGCTGCATATGACTGCAAGGACTATGAATATGTCATGTCCTCTAAATTCAGGTAGTTTGTCTGGTAAGTATTCTTTTGGTAAGAAAAGTGTGAAATTTTAAGTGTTATGACACTTTTTGTGGTGGTCTCCATCTCTTTGTACTTTGACTTCTGACCAGCACCACTCTCAAAGTGGTTTTCCCAGACTCCAAGGCAGAGTTAGCTATGACATTGAAATTTCTTTTCTATTAGTTTTTCAGAAATTGAAACAAAATATCAAAATTGAAGCAGTTCTTTATTCGCACAAAGCTGCAGCTGCACAGGGCTCATTCCCTTAGATCCATTAATATGTTATAAACAAACCAATGAAACACAACAATCTTTTTCAACCTTGCGTGTCGGTTACTCCTAGAAGGTTCTGCCTCAGGGCATCTTGGCATGTAGCCCTTACAACACCCATATTTCCTGTCACCTGTTTCTTAAGGTGCTTCACACAGACAGGCTAATTTGGTTATGATCCCGTCTTTAAGGCTACATTGCCTACAGAAATCTTTCCTGTAGTTTTGTCTATGTTCTTCCTTTTTGTGTTGTTTATTATTCCTGTTTCACCAAGAGGTGGTTGTATTTTGACGGCAGGTTTAATGATCCTTTGATGTAACAGAGCAATCGTTAGAGATTGCAAATCAGTTAGTTTAAATCTCAGTTTGAAAAATCATATTAATAGTATTTACAATTCTTGTTTAACTGAAAGACGTAACACAAACCGAAGATAATTTTAAAGACAATTATTTTAAATGAATTACTGATTATGTGTGTCAGCCTCGTTTCCTGAAAATGTCACAAAACTCTAAAGTAAGTTTAAAGAAAGAAAAAAGAAATCTGAACTCAAAGCATGGCACTTTCATTTTTCCTGGAATAGAGAAGTAGCAAAATCAAAATATGTGAAAATGAAGAATGATAAGACCTCAGCATAAATATTTCACAAGTTACATAAGCAGTTGCTAGACGGCCAATCTGCTCATGTTTTGTGCCTTGTAATGTATTTTTGTTAGGTTGTTTCTAACCAATAGAAGAAAAATGACAATAGAAAAAATTACAGAGGGCTAATTAATCTGCTATTAAAAGTCCATTGCTATCCCCACAGTTGTATTATGAAATTTAACCCCTAGTTAAAGGGATAATACTAAAGAACAGTTATTCAGCATTAGAATAGCACAATTACTAGGCATCTCTATCAACCCTGTGGGGCAAAAATACTGCTGCTTCTTGTTACAAATGCAATATACTGTGGATTTAATCGGCATGGAAAGCATTAGTAATATCACTGTACTTTCACCATAAATATGCTGTGTTGTAAAACACAGCTAATGCTGAAGCACACAGCTAAATATCCTCCCTGGACTACTTATTCTCTTTTAAAAACTTTGTGTTAAAGCAATATTTGTCTTATTTGCAGTTGCTCACAAAGGTGGGTAAATGTGGTGATTTGTGTATAATATAATAAATATAAAAATTAGAAACTTTCCCTGGATATTCTGTCCATTATCCATGTGGCACTAAGGAGTCTGATCTACAGGTGTTTGTGCCTCTTGCTCACAATGACTTCAGTTTGAGTGCAGGGCATGCATGGACTGCAGGATCAGTCTAAGACTAATAGTGCTGACAACGGTCATAAAAACTTACAGCAGAACTACTGAAGGCAAACTCTTATTGCCTGCTTACTGAGCACTGAATTGCTAATGAATAGTGAGATTACTTCTTTTTTTCTGTGGACAAAATGAATCTTCAGTGTTAATTTGTGCTGTATACAGTTATGAAGTGGTATGACTGCTTGGTTTATTCACACATACATTTTGCATTTCTAGTCTGTTTAAAATTTATTGTCTTTATAAAAACCCACAAAGAGAGGGATATTGAGCCTGAGATGCCTATTTCTGTGGAGCATGCTAAGTTTGGGTATTTCATTGACAAGGCACCTAAGGCACTCACTGGAGAGCGTAGTTTGTATGGGAGGGGGAGAATAAATCAGCTTTACATTTCCTGCCCTGAACTGATACCTAGGTAAGGTATAGAAATTAATTCCAGGTGAATTTTCACAGTATTTTAATGTTCTTCTGAAGCATTACTGAGGACAACACATTGTGATGGAAGTGTCAGTGTTGTTTTATATAATTTGTAAGATTTCACTAACAAAAGAATAAAGAATTTTTTTCTCTAGAGCTAAATGCAAGTTTAAAGAGTTTACTACTTAGACTTGGTCAACGGAAGAAAGCAGTTAGCCAAAATGCAAGCATTTCTAAAAAGGCAGCTTCTCTTCTGGCATTACTACCTTCAAATGATGTGCCCACTAAGAGCAGATTAGTTTGATGTAGCCAGTTTCATAGAAGCTGATTTGGGATTTAGACTTTAAGTAAGTCTTCCAAAATTGAATATAAAATAAAAAATAAATAACAATTCTGAGGGTTTACTACAAAGAAATTTTTTTTTTATATGTTCCTGTTTTATTTCTCATATGAAAAGCACCTACAATTTTTTTGGCTTTTTTAAAGTATTATTTAAAGATACAAAACCAGCTGACTATGGGATGCCAAAGGTTGGGATTCCAATAACTAGACATGTTCCTTAGACTTTCAAAAGCTCAGCCTCTGACCTTTCACTTTTTCAACTCATTAGAGATATGTATTTTTTTACTGTAGGTTGTTACAGCTATGACAGAAAATTCCTTAAAATCTTTTCCAAAGAATAACTGTTCTAATTACACTTGTATAATATTTGGGATGGGTTATTTAACAAACCAAGGTAACTGCTTAAATGACACTTTCACCATAGGTAAACTCAATCTCAAATGACACTATCACCCCATGGCTCAACTGCATTTAGTCTGTTTAGTTTCAGGGCCAAACACAATCAGCTTACTCTGCTGGAAAACACTATACTGGTCTATGCGGAAAAAGCAAAGTCTATGCAAAGCATTCTCCAGTTTTTCATAATTACGGTAGCTGCTTATCCAAAGGGCAAACTGTCCACAAAAGATTCAGATCAAATATTCGCTCTTCCAATTGACATTTACCTTTATATTCTAGCAACTATGCTATTTCCATATGATACACTTATTTGACACGCACACCAGAAAATACCATTTCTTCACCGCAATAAAAATATGTTTTTGTGAGCTACCGACATTCTGCTGGCTTAGAAGCACTTTAACAGAGAGGAGACCAAACCAAAATGGGTGAATTGTGAGAATCTGAAGATCTGTACCACTTGCATCCATAACTAACTTTTATCCAATTTTTTTCCCACAAAATAAAATCATTTGTGTGAATGTCTGTCTTTCTGTAGTTGTCCAAGAGGCAGCAAATAAGAAACATTAAAAAAATAAAGTAGTTATTCATAAAAAAAACTTAATAGCCGATCTATTTAAAGATAGAAATAAACTAACAAGTAAACATAAACAGTTCTAACAAATATCTGGCAGGCTTCAAATGAATAGCATTTCCTCCAGCTATGATAGCCTATAACATATAAAAAAGAATCTTAAGAAAGGCTTCAGTATTATTTATGGTCTTTAGTATATTTTAAGTCATCAGCTGCCATACAAAACAACATTGCTTTCAGATTCAGCTCTTTGGCTATCGGTATGCCATATTTATAAGGTTTCTGATTTTTGGTTATACTTTGTTTAACAGCTACTGTAGTGTGAAAACCCACTCACTGAGGTGGTTGTTACTGTGCGTATGTTTTTGTATGCATATTTGTGTAAGAGTACAGAAACAAACCTAATAATTCAGCTATATTCAGGATGAATTCCAAAATCCAACAAGCATCTTGTTCCTCTCTAATATAGGAGATCCAAACGGTCTTGTACCTCCATTATTCTTGACTAGGAAAGGAGAATCTTTATTTTAGTATTAGTAGACTTAATCAAAAGGGAACAGTTTTTCTAACAGCTATGATCAGGCTCCAAAAATGGAGATATCCAAATTTTTTGCAATCTACGGTAAACCTATATCTAAGTAACTACAAGTCCTGTTGAAAACTTCAGAGTAGAAATTGGTTGGTGACACAGGCAAGACAGCCTATGTTGAGCATAGGTTTGCTCAGGAACACATGCAAGACGAGGTATTGTAATTGGTACAGGCCTGAAAGGTGGTGAATGCATGTAAAGAGAGGACGACTCAAGGATTAGAAGAGGTAGGGAAATGGAAAGGATGAAATAATGAGAGATTATAAAATAGAGCATAGGCATTGCCCTTTTGTGAGTAGTTTCCCTTATAGTGAAAAGTTACTTCCTTTTGCATCCAAAATTATTTTTTATATTAATTTCAACATTTGTTCCCAGGAGAGTATTAGCTATTATTAGGTTGCTGACAGGGCAGACTAAACAGTATCATCTCACTAAGTCTTTGTGTTCAGTTGTTGTTCCTCTTAAGCTAGAAACTTTCTAGCAATGGATGACCTTTTTTGCTACAGTTTTTGAACAACAGACAGGAATTTACTGGGGGGATTAAAGAAGAAGTCCTGTCCCATTCTGCCTATTAGCATTGCAGAATGTGGCACATGCTTACAGTCACAGAAAGTAATTTCTCAGCACCTGAATCGCTATCACAGCGAGGTTCTGGTTTATGACTAGAAATCCTAGATACGCTGGTAATACAAATAATAACTTACACAAAAATTTTATCTTTTTTTTATTAAATGTCATCCTAAATAGACACTTCAATTAAGTAAGGAATAAGGAAGGACATCTTTCATCTTCTTCCTTATACCACTGGTAAAATGCAAACCACAGTTTAAAGAGTAGAACTGAATATGTCAATCTTTCATATCAACCCCCTGCTCAAGTGATTCTAGAAATGACTGTTTGAATTAAGGAAATAGGTTTTACCTGTCACCCACCCCTAGACCTTCTTGCTGTTCCTATAGATTTTTTCTTTTTCTTTTTCTCCATACACTTGATTGAAAAACCAACTGTGTTTCTGCCTTTTTATATTCCAGGATTCTTTGACTCTTTACAAATGCCAGCAGTCACACAGCTGTGAAAGAATCTTTTGATATTAACATTTATTGTAATATAGAATTCAAATTTATTTTCATTCTGTCTTTCATGCTTCTCAAGCTTTAAATCCTGTAGAGAAAAAAATATAGATGTGAACACAGAAGAAAAAAGAAATCACTAGTTTGAACCTGAGACTGTAGCCAACTCAAGCAGTGAGAATTATTTCATTTGGGCTGAGGTGTGTGTGCATCTGTGATGAGAGAGATGGATGAAAGGAGATGAAAGTGGAGAGAGAGTACACCTAGGTATGCACATGTGTCAGAATGTGTATATATTTATGTGTATATATATTCTTCAGAATGTGCATATATTCATAGTCTACATGAAACAGTAGTGTACATCATGTGGATAACACATCATGTAAGAGATATTAGGCCAAATTAATTATTTTACTTCAGTCTTCTATACCTACAAGGCATGAGTATTTTATAAAAACAAGTAGCTGCAACTGTTTATATTTTGTGTTATCTACATTCAGATTCCTAGTATTTGATTATTTTCCTGACCAGTAAGTTGATTTTTTTCTGGGGTTTTGAAGACTTCTCTCTCAGGCTCAAAACTCCTAACTGGTGACTATTTTGGGAGAAAGAGCTTTTTTTAATAGTTTTTCTGTCTGTGCAGACATGAAGTCTAGTTTCCAGTTACCAGAGCATAGCGATGCATTTTAAGTAATGAGTTTACACTGATTTGAAGTAAGTTACTGTTAGGTAACTGGAAAAGTTTTCTACCGATACTATTTTAAGTGCAGTATAAGCTGAATTCATCAACAGAGTCAAACCTACCAATTACATAAAAAAGCTACTGGTTGTACTATCCATCAGGTAAGTTTGCCATGCTATTCAGACCTTTAAAGTCACTGAAACTTGTAATTTAAAGAGAAAAAAACATTCTGGTTTCATATCACTACATTTCAGGATTTTACTAGTGTAGAAGGTTTCCCAAACGAGTATTTCAGGTGACAGAAGACTTTGTTGTGCCCCTTATAAACAGCATCAGTATCCACTGTTCTGTAGAGAATTTTCTAAAGAAGGCACCCTACTGCCACAGGCTATGAGAAAATTATAACTGAGGTACAAACACCACATTTTTTTAATACTAATTTGTGAAGTCTGTTTTTGTTTAGAAATAGCTTCAGGTTGTCCCAGGTGACTTGTCAACTTGAAGTGAACCATGGGACTATCTATTACCTTTCTTAACTGAGGACTCAGTTTTGTATCTTTTCTTTTAAGCCACCAAGAGTTGAGAGGGGACATGTAACCTAGGACAGTTTCTGAGAGCAAAACAAAAATGGCAAGAATATATTCATACTGAAAAATATTTAATGAGCTATATAAATTGTTTCTGCAGTTGTTTCGAGGAATATGTAACATAATGTAAGGAAACAGAGGTGTGTGATAGTAGTGCCCGAGTATGTTACAATCTAGAATGGAGTTATTTTCTGGTGCCAAAATAGTCTTGTTGATTGTACTATCGCTCTGTTCTACTATTCTTACCCATCTAGAGGGATAGGTATAACACACACGCACAGAGTGTATCACACGAAGTGATAGTCTTTTATAGCAAGGACCGAGTGTTACTCCAACTTTGACAGCAAAATACACATTAAAAGATCTGGGGTCTCAGCTCTGAAAGCATTTTCCATGCAAGGGACTCAATGTGCAGTGTAACACTCCAATTCTTTAAAAGGACTTTAAGGAGGGATATGTCAATAACCAGCTGGAGTGCATGGAGCTCCGCCTGGGGACAGACGAGGAGCCAACAGAGACCCTATGGGTCAGGATAGGGACAGGTGACATTAGAGTGGGGGTCTGCTACACACCACCCAACCAGGAAGACCGAGTGGATAAGGTCCTCTATAGACAGATAGGAGCAGCCTCGTGTTCACAAGCCCTGGTCCTCATGGGGACTTCAACCACTCCATGAAATGGTGGAGTTCAAGGTCCTTAGGGCAGTGAGGAGGGCATGCAGCAAGCTCACTACCCTGGACTTCAGGAGAGCAGGCTTTGGCCTCTTCAGGGATCTGCTTGGTAGAGTACCATAGGATACAGCCCTGGAGGGAAGAGGGGCCCAAGAAAGCTGGCTGATATTCAACGATCACCTCCTCCAAGCTCAGGAGCGATGCATCCCAACAAAGAGGAAGTCAGGCAAAACCACCAGGAGGCCTGTGTGGATGAACAAGGAGCTCCTGGACAAACTCAAACACAAAAAGGAAGCCTACAGAGGGTGGAAGCAAGGACACGTTTTCCCCATCCAACGTCAGGGAAGGTTTCAATATGGTCCTAAGAGTGAGATTAAGATACAAATGAGGTCAAATGCCATATACCCAAGACAGCTTTTATTACCAAAAGTAGCAAATAGTAGCGAAAGGATAGAATAGAAGGAAAAGACAGAAATCAAGCAAGCAGTCAGGACAGAGTTGCAAGAATAGTCACCACCATGGATTCAGCAGTGTCCCACTGGTCCTCAGTCTTCAATTCTTCAGTGATGGGTGCACACCACATCTTGTCTCCATGGTTTTTTATAGGGCATAGTCTGATGCATGCACATACATACTGTTCACACACTGGTCACACGCTGCAGGTTTCATCTATCACATGACCTTTGTGTGATCAACACCAGAAAACAGTACCTTACCTCAAGGACTTAAGTTTCCATGACAATGGTAGTCTCCCCATTCTTACATGCTTTGCCAGCTCCAGCCTGTCTCTTCCCCTGGTTGCCTCTGGCCTGGTAATTTTCCTTATTGGGCAGAGGAGTGTCCTACTTAAACAAGCCATCCCAGAGACAAATGGCTCGAGATCACAGTTCAGTCTCTCACAGCAAACAATCTTTGAGACAAATGGCTCGACATGACAGTTCAGTCCCTCACACAGGTAGCCTGGAAGGAATACAGAGAAATTGTCTGAGCAGCCAGGGATCAAGTTAGGAAAGCTAAAGCCCTGATAGAATTAAATCTGGCCAAGGATGTCAAGAGCGGCAAGAAAAGCTTCTAAAGGTACATCAGTGATAAAAGGAAGATTAGGGAAAATGTGGGTCTGGAAGAAAACAGGGGAGCTGGTTACCCAGGACATGGAGAAGGCTGAGGTACTCAATGACTTTTTTGCTTCAGTCTTCACGAGCAAGTGCTCCGCCCAAGAGGCAGAAAGCAAAGGCAGGGACTGAGAGAATGAAGAACTGCCCACAGTAGGAGAAGATCAGGATGGAGGCCGTCTAAGGAACCTGAAGGTGCACAAGTCCATGGGACCTGATGAGATGCATCCGCAGGTCCTGAGCGAACTGGTGGATGAAGTGGCTAAGGCACTCTCCATTGTATTTGAGAAGTTGTGGCAGCCAGGGGAAGTTCCCACCGACTGGAAAAGGGAAAACATAACCCCCATTTTTAAAAAGGGAAAAAAGGAGGACCTGTGGAACTACAGGCCAGTCAGCCTCACCTCTGTGCCCAGCAAGATCATGGAGCGGATCCTCCTGGAAATGATGCTAAGGCACATGGAAAATAAGGAGGTGGTGATAGGTGACAGCCAACATGGCTTCACTAAGGGCAAATCGTGCCTGACAAATTTGGTGGCCTTCTATGATGGGATCACAGCATTGGTGGGTAAGGAAAGAGCAACAGACATCATCTACCTGGTCTTGTCCAAAGAATTTGACACTGTCCCACACAACATCCTTGTCTCTAAATTGGAGGCATGGATTTGACGGATGGACCGCTCGGTGGATAAGGAATTGGCTGGATGGTCACACTCAAAGAGTTGCATTCAACAGCTTGATGTCTGAGTGGCAACCACTGACGAGTGGCGTTCCTCAGAGGTTGGTATTGGGACCGGCACTGTTTAACAGCTTTGTTGGCAACACAGACGGCGGGATTGAGTGTGTGCTCAGCCAGTTTGCCGACAACACCAAGCTGTGTGGTGCGGTCAACAAGCTGGAGGGAAGGGATGCCATCCAGAGGGACCTTGACAGGCTTGAGAGGTGGGCCCGTGCGAACCTCATGAGGTTCAACAAGGCCAAGTGCGAGGTCCTGCACATGGGTCGGGGCAACACCAAGCACAAATATAGGCTGGGCAATGAGTGGATTGAGAGCAGCCCTGCGGAGAAGGACTTGGGGGTACTAGTGGATGAAAAACTAAATCTGAGCCAGCAATGTGCGTTTGCAGCCCAGAAAGCCAACTGTATCCTGGGCTGCGTCAGAAGTGTGACCAGTAGGTCAGGGGAGGTGATTCTCCCCCTCTATTCTGCTCTTGTGAGACCCCACCTGAAGTACTTTGTTAGGCTCTGGGTGTCCCAACATAAGAAGGACAGGGACCTGTTGGAGTGAGTCCAGAAGAGGGACACGAAGATGATCAGAGGGCTGGGACACCTACCCTACGAGGACAGGCTGAGAGAGTTGGGGTTGTTCAGCCTGGAGAAGAAAAGGCTCTGGGGAGGCCTTATAGCAGCCTTCCAGTAGCTAAAGGGGGTCTTACAAGAATGTCAGAGAGAGACTTCTTACAAGGGCATGTAGTGATAGGACAAGGGGTAATGGCTTTAAACTGTAAGACGGTAGATTTAGATTAGATTTAAGGAAGAAATTCTTTACTGTGAGGGTGGTGAGGCACTGAAACAGGTTGCCCAGAGAAGCTGTGGATGCCCCGTCCCTTGAAGTGTTGCAGGCCAGGTTGGATGGGGCTTTGAGCAACCTGGTCTAGTGGAAGGTGTCCCTGCTCATGGCAGTGGGGTTGGAACTAGATGATCTTTAAGGTCCCTTCCAATGCAAACCATTCTAGGGTTGTATGATACTAAAGTAATCATACAGTAAAGTTCCAGAAAATAGAGTGTATTTGTTTCAGGTGGGAAAAAGCCTAATTTCTTAAGGGAAATCCTTCAGTGATTCCAGCATCAATAACATGGTTTGCCACTTACTGCAAATAAAAATAATTGAATTTTATTTAGAATGTGCAGAGTTTATCTGATCTTTTCAATCTCTATGGGCATCAAAAGAAGACATGTTTACAGGGGTACTATTACTAGAGAAGGGAACAAAACGGAAGCAGGTAATATCTGACACTTAAAAATTCTATTTTTTAATTGCTATATCTTGTCTGAAAATCCTTAGCAGTTCACATAAAAAAGGAGTCTTACATTACTTTATGGAGTACTCTTTAATTATCTGATATTGAAAAGGAGATGTTACATTTAGATTGGATATGAGGAAGAATTTTTTTTACGATGAGAGTGGTGAGACACTGGAAGAGGTTGATCAGAGAAGTGGATGCCCCCTTGTTGGATGCGTTCAAAGTCAGTTTGGACAGAGCTTTGAGCAACCTTATCTAGTGAAAGATGTCCCTGCCCATGGCAGGGGGTTGGACTAGATGATCTTTAAAGCTTCCTTCCAACCCAAACCTTTCTGTGATTCTAATCTATTGATGTGTTGTCAGTATTAATGGGAATTTGTGTGGTAACTGTCTCTAGAGTTGGTCCAAGTACTGGATTATATTTTTACTGTTTTTAATAGAAATAATAAAAATATGTGATTCTCACTAATTACAAGTATTTCAGCCAAAGAATTCTGCAGGACTAAATCCTGAAACCCAAATAAGATGTTACTAGTGTATTGCTCCATACTCAATTTATCCTGAAGTCACAATAGTCTTTCTTGCAAGTACGTCACTCACTGGCAGTTTTTATTCATCTTGCAGTAAGTTAATCTCCAGTTTTTAATCTCCATTAGCTTTAAACTCATAAATCCCAAACTCCAGCAGAATTTCTTATAATTAATAAAAAATACAAAATTATACACTTACACTTCCTCAATTTTCTTCTACTTCAAATAAAAAAAAAGTTATCTCATACTCTTTTATATTATTTTTGCCCTGTGCACAGTGAAAGAAGTTTGGTCTCTGGGCAAGTTGGTGCAAACTATTTTGTGTCCACCTTTCTAAAAACTAACACCCCTTGAAGCAGACTGGTTACATCTATATGGATGTAACACTTAGCATGGGTCTGCTTAATATGCCTGTAGCCCTGAGAAAAAAAAATACTTACTTTTGTATGTTTTTTCTATGCAAAGTGCCTGGAATTATGAGAGGGCTGTATCACAGCCCACTGATGTAGTGTTTTTAATAACATGTCAAAGGGTTTATGTTGGAAACCCTGAGCGTTTGAAAGCACAGACCTCCTATGATCTTACTGTGGCCAAATGTGGTGCAGTCACATCCAAGCTGTGTGTCTGGAGCAGAACCTACCACAAACTAAATTAGTCAGCTTGTTCTGGGAAAGAAGCCCAGAAGCAAACTAATACACATGTTCTTGCAGGCAGTCAGGATCAGGACCTCAAAGTGACACTGAGACTACAGCAAACTGACAGGACATTAAGATGCATTAGTACTGGTAATACTTCCAAATCTGAATTATCTATGAATTTCATGAACACATTCATTTTTTACTCTTCTGCCTAGGTCCTCCAAGACCAGTCTTTCAGGACCTCCACCTTTGAGGCTCCTTCTGTCCATCCTCAATATCCAATGTAGCTATTTCCATTTTTAATAACTTCTTATCAACTTTACAGTTCTTGTATTAACCTCCCTATCTCCAGTAGTATTATGTGGCAGTACATCAATGCTCCTCTTGCATCTAGATGCACTATCTAGTTTCTGGTTGGTGTGTCTAAAACTCAAATCTCGAGTTACACTGATTTAGGCATTTTAAATCACGTAGAAAATTTTCTCCAGGTCAGACTGATAAAAACACACAGATTGAAAGGGGAAATGGGAGGAATGTTGTCTTCCTATCTAGGTGGAGATTACATTTTCTATGATTGTCCAGGATTTTGCCCAATCCTATAATATGGTAGGGATGCTCTTGATTATTTTTTTCTGCTGTGCTGTGTAATAGTTTTAGCTGTTAGTTTTTAACTTGATCTGAACTTTGTTACAAGGTATGGAAAAAGATGTGTAGCTGCAAAACATTAGTGAATGCAAGGTGTATGTTCTGTGGAACATCTTGAACTAAGTATTTACTACTTGTCTTTATTGTGGTCCAAGGCGACTGATTTCAATAACTTAGGTGGCTCCCTCTGGTTCTGTCTTTATATATTCTTAATTACTCTGCATTTAAGTCATACCAAGATTATCATTACCTCTGCTGTGTTTTCAGAGTACTTAGTTCCCTGTTGTCCTTCACTCTACAAACCAAAAAAAAAAATCCTTTCATTTATGTTGTTTCATTTCCTTTGCAAAATCCAGTTCATTAGTATTTTGTTCATTTCGCTTTTCTGCAATGCTTTCTGACCTATTCTTTTTAATTATTTCTTCTTTGGTGCTTTGTAGATTCACTGCTTATTCTTAACATTCTGTTTGAAAAGCATACTGTGGACCTTCTGTGTTTCCAGTTCTTCAGAATGCAAACCCCAGATAGCATTAGAGCTTTGGTCTTACAGGAATTCAGCATTTGTTCGCATTCAAATAGAGTAAGATTAATTTTTCAGACTCAAGTCATTTTGCTCCTTATCTAGCCAACTTCAATTAGTAATTTCTGTAGTTTGACTCTCTTAAATTGGAGACTTCTGATATTGATTTGTGTCTGGCTTGAAATTCAGCATGAACTGAGTTACCTCGTATTTAGAACTTCAAGTTTGTTGTTTGTAATAATAAAAAATTAAGTATAATGAAAGACTAAGAAACATGCAGTAGAATGGTATAGGAAACAAGACCGTTCCACTTTTTGATGTCTGAAATGTCAAGACCTGATTACATTATTCTTTTAGAACTTGAATCCCAGACACAGTACTGATTTCTGAGGGGAGATTAATTTAAAACTTAGTGGCATAATTGGGAATCTTTCTAGGTATTTCAGTGGACTTTGGACCAGGCCATTTACCTACAGCTGGGAAATGCACATACTGAGTGGATTTCAAGACAGTAGGAACCTCTGAATAGAAAACATAGAGGTTATGAGAAGTAAAAGGTATATAATGTATGAAACTTTATTTGTCAAGTTTGCTGATCATATATGCTATATGTGTTTGTTACCTAATGTCTTGCTGAAGACAAAATGAATGCAAAGTCATCATGATATAAATTGGCCCAGCAGGTAGCATAGATGCACTTTAAAACCTTAAGAACTCCAAAGATTCAAGAATAGCAATACAAGAATTTGTTACCCATTGGTCACCAATACTTCCTAGATGTACAATACAGGGTGAAGCACAACATGACTAAGAAATATCTTTCTTGTCTAAAATATTTGTCTGATCCAGCATTTCTAGCTGTCTGCTATCTTATCTTTTGACGCCTCAGGCACACTGCTAATTTCTATAACTTCTGTAAAACAGCACAGCAGCGGACTTCATAGCTCAACAGGTTAGTTCATAGGCTTTCATCTCTGGAACCTAGTTCAAATTCAGTACTGAGCAAATGTACCTTAATCCTTCTTTGGGCATTCTCATTGAAAAAGTGCGTATAGACTTATATTATCCTCTATTACTCAAATGGAAGCTGGCTTCCATGTAAGTGTCATTGCCTAACTCAGATATACAACTTTTTTTTTTATTAAAAGATATCAGACAAGCTTTGCAATGCATTTGTTTTTCCTTTGCCTCTACAGATACCAATTATAGTCTATCAGAAGTTAACAGATTTGCAAAAAATTTTACAGTTTCAAAACTTTATCATTTTGAAATATAATTAAATAAAAATATTAGAAATATTAGCCAGAACAAACATTTCAAAAAGAATAGTTTTGCTTGATTTCAATTTTATATTTTTTTCTATTTTAAACTTTATGTTTTCTATTTGAGAATGAATATAATTAAATTTTTAAAAAGTTTACATGCTGAAATTGTCAAATTGGTCTATTTTAAGAGTTTGCAAGATTATTTCTCTCTTCAATGATGGCAGGAAACTAGCTTTCTAAAGCTTCAGTCTAAAATGCATTTATGTATGTGTCTAACATGATGCATGAGTTGTTTCATTTACTTCAAAGACTCTTTCTGTATATGCAGGCACTTGATGGATTGCAGCCTACATAATTTTTTAATCTTCCCATACAATGACCTGGTCATCCAAGAAGAGGAATGAAAGAAAGGACAGTGATTAAAATTGAAAATTGGCAGGAGAGAAAGATAAGATCAAGGTAAATTGTGGTGGCAGAATATGGATATACTATGGTTAGCAAGATGAGAGCCAATCATCACTCTAATTGCATTGCTTCTCTATTAATTTCCAGTGTCCACACAACATACCTCGTTTTACTTCAGATTTTATTTTCTCCAAGTACCAAACTTTTTTTAAGACCTTGTTAGCACACTTTGGGATAGCTACACATATAAAAATGAATAATAAAAATAATTCAAATATTCATCTGCTTGTCCATTCTCAGCAGGTGTACTTTTCAGTTAATTATTTATATTCTGACTTGCTTTTATTTGTTGTTTGGTTTTAGAGAAGAAAAAAACCAAACTATACCAATCTTTCTTTCAGTCATTTCCTACTGTTGAGCAGCAAGTATCGTATCTGTTCTCTTCATGTTGCATGATTTGCTGCGGCTCTGATCAGTCTGAGAATAGCATTCAGCAGAAATAAGAAGGATCACAAAATCTAAAGGTTTGCTCTCTGGAAACTCACAGGACAACCCCACACAACTGTTACAATGTGAGGTGTTTATCCATCTTTTATACTTTCTCAGGTAGAGACTATGTTCAAAAAATAATTGACCTTTTATAGATTATGTCATACCAGTATAGTAGTTGTTCTTCATGTGAGGTGTGGATTAACCAGTTGGGTTTGTCTCAACAGATACCTGCAGCATCATGCTGGGCTAGGGACCGTTAGCTATAGACTGAGCTGTGGTGGTCCTGTGTGCTCCCTGCCACTTAAAGCAAGATGGAGATATATCACCACCACTAGATAAAAAATGGGGTTAGGAAACTAGCTCTTCTTCCTCCCAGTTTTATAAGCTGCATTTATCTCCAGGTGTACCAGCCAGGAAATCGGCCTGCACATAAGCTCAGAATTGCCACCACAGCTTTCTGTGGGTATGCTTCACAGAAGGGCACTAGAGGCACTACCAGGGGCTGGGAGGTGAGAACGGGGAATAGGGCAGTTGTTGGGTATTTAGATAAAAGGTTTAAGAATCCAGGTGTTGTGACTTCCACTGCTCATAGACTAATTTATTAACACCTAATATAGATTTAACTAGTATTAGATAATAAATCACAAGGAACTAGACTAATTATATGGTGTTATAAATTAAAGCTATTTTATAAGTAGCTAAGCTAAATTTCTCTATTGCATAAAAAAATAACTTTGTAAAAAGCTAATGTATATTGTTGTTAATGATATTCCATCTAGCATATAATTAAGCTAGATGTCTCTTGGTGATATTTTGGGAGCTGTATTTTTCTCTTGTATATTTCTCTTGTATCAGAAGATACCTCTGAATACATCTATACTGTCAACTTTCTTAACTTTTTGGTTTTTCATCTGAACTTAACTTTTTAATTTATGCAGCCTAAATGATGAGCATACCTTTGCTCTGATCTGTAATGAACCAAATAATGGCCACAGTTGGAAAAGCTAATACAGAATAGACTGCCAGGATCCATGCCCCAAAGGCAATACATAATCCACAGTAGCCATCAGAAACAGGGCTCACTTCCTGGTATGCTCAAAAAGTAACACTGTAAATGTAGCCTTTCTTATTTCAACCGTATTTTATCCTTTCTTTCTTTCCAACTTCTTATCTGATCTAACAGTCTTCCAACTTCTCACTTAACAGTATTAAATACTATTACTAAGTAGATGAATCATATTTTATCCAATAAATCATACTGATAGTACTTCACAACTAATTCAGTTTGAATTAAAATAGCAATGTAGTTGTTTCTGAAGACAGTGCCTTGATCAATCGACATTATAATTGAGATCCAGCTCTCCTGTTTTGTTCTTATTGTTCTTTTTGTTCTTACAAAATTAAGTAGCTCAAAAAAGGGTGCAGACTTTTACTATCTTCCCTTAAAGATTATGCATACTTAATAGAAATTCTTATTCATATGTACATGAATATATATGAATGTGTATACATATAAACAGATAATCACATACACTTGTATTCATTCCCTCCAAAAGGCTAACTCTGTGCTTCTCTCTCTGGCTGATATATTCATTACTTTTTTGGAGACCTAATTATTCCAAGGTAGACACACCCTTTTTTACTTTATTCTGAAGTCATTATGTCAAGGAAAAGGTTTCTATTGATGATGTAGATGTGCTTTGCTGGATTGTACCACTGGTATGTTTTGCTGTAATTTGCTCTTTATTATTGCTTTGTATGACTTAACTCTCTTTATCAATTATATCTTTAATGAAATACTTTCATAGTTTCATTTTTGGCTTCTCATGGATTGTAAACAGGTGAAGCTGACAGGGTTTCAGGGGGACGTGAAGTGTTATGAAGTATATTCAAAGATAATTCAACATCTACAGGGTTTTTTTAATATATTATGATAAAAGCATTTTTATGTGAAGATCTTATTAGTAAAGGAATACTTAAACAGGGCTTTTCTGTTAATATTGTTAATTCTGTGCACTTATGAAAGCTTTATGGAATATAAAATGATTGCCTAGGAATAGAGATCTCTGTTCTCTTGGGGTGAGTATATGTGCTCTAGAGTTATTGTTGAGAAAGGCCCAAACATACCTATTGAAAGTATTTTGACTTCATATTTACTGTTATTTGTGACTGTAGAATTACTGTTACTATTGAAGGGTGCATCATTATCTGGAAGACTTATACAGTAGTTCATTGGTCTGGCAAGAAGTTAGGTACCGTGTTAAGAGAGCCCCCCCCCCCCCCCAAATACTGCATCTCAGTAGGTCAGGTCACAAGTAAAGTTGTGGTCTTTTAACCAATTACGGTATAACCAGGAAGGGCATAGAGAAGATTAGAGAAATGTGATTATATTATTTCATCACTGGATTGACTTATAAAAGTTCAGAAAACAGAAATGCATTTTTTATTGTTTTGATAAATTTAAAATCTCCTGTCAGGGTTTTGATCCCATTGTCGTATAGCCCAGGATAAAGAGAAAGCTCCTTGCTCCAAGTACTGTAACATATTGCAAAGGTAAGTAGTGTGGCAGGCTGGCAGGCCTAAACTGTGCATATCCTTTGCAGAAATATGAGTTAATCTAATCCACTTTTTTAGCATAACACCAGTATATGGTTAGGGTGGGTCAGCTATGAGCAACTAGTGACAGATAGCAATGGTGCGGTCCTTGTGGAGAAGAAGGAATTTTTCCTGAGGCAGATGACTATATCTGGGGGGGTGGACTTCCCTACTGTCATAAAGTATGAGGAAAACAGGGCTGTTTCTCAGTTTCTTTGTCATATTTAAGAGAAAATAGTTTCCTGGTTTTTAATGCCACAGACTGTTTTCCTGTGTTCTTCTGAATAGGAGAGTGGTAATATAATATATCCTATAGCAAGTTGTAGCTAATGTAGAATTCACAACTTTTGGGGATGTCTTTCCCACACCTTCATGACAATAATGGTAGTACCTGGTGCATTTTTTAATAAAGGATAAAATGAGAATAAAACATTACATAACTTTACCTCATCCTACATACAATGGCTAATATTTTATACAATAATTTCTCTTCACAAAAGCCATTTCAGTACTAGCTTCAAATGTTAATATTAGTCTAGTGATCTGGCTCTGCAGGCTGTTCAGCAGGCCAATTCTACATCTGTTAGTATAGATAAAAATCTGCATGGGGGTAGGAACTTTACGTATATGGATACCTTTGCAGAACAGAGGTTGTGAGTCATGCAAAGGTTATTCTTGCCAAATGTTTTTGTATTTATTGTGACAGTGTCTTTGTTGAATTCATTGAATGAAACTCCTCCTCCACCATCCATTTGATTTGCAAATGAATTCTCTTCAACTGTATTCACACCCCTTCTGTATTTGCTTTCCAACAGTATTCCAGCAAATTACTTTACTGGCAGGAACATTTAGTGAACCAGCCAATTTTAAGTAAGTATTGCAATAATATTCAAAACAAGTAAAATTCTCATTCATAACTACAAGTATTCATATACATAGTTTTAAGATAAACCTAATCTTAAAAAAGTAATCAGTGAGTCACTGAGCACAAACATTTCTTATAACTTATGTGTATGGTCAAAACAACTAAACTTTGAATATCAAATTATTTTTATGAATGGCCTGTGTATATGCTATGGATCAAGACTTAATGGCAGAAATGACGTTAATAGAAATGATATCTGAACATAACTTCTGACAAGAAAAAATTTACTGAATAAATGATTTCAATTTATCTGATTGAACTTAATGTGTCAGAAAACAGTAGAACTGGACAGAATAGTTGTAGTGATCCTTAAATTTCTTTATTTCTCCGTGGGTAAAAGAAAATAATACTTAATACTCAATGATCAGTGAGTTTTGGATCTATAACACAGTTTTGCTTGCTTATCTGATTCACTGTGTTTTCACTGTATCCAAAAGTGAAGACTTGAATATAAAAATATTGCATGTTTCTTTGAATAGTTAAATTTGCTTTCCATAGTCACTGACATGACTCAAAATTAACCAATGCATTTATTTCCACTTTCATGAATACCGTGCCTTTATTGTTTGGAAATGCAGTGAAGACAAATACTGTACTTTGAACCCAAGGGCTACTTAGAAGCAGCAAACAGCAATGAGTATGTGCATGCATCTTTGTTTAATCTGTGGAGGTCAAAATTCTCTTGTATCATACATTTTAGATTATTTTTTTTTTAGGAAAATATATCTGGACATATGCATCTAGTTTTTATTTTGAACATCTTCTGGTTTCTGTCCAACTTTTCTCTTTATCTCCTGCATACCAGCTTCCAGGTATCTGTCTCCTGACGGTAGAGATGTGTAGAGGATTAGTGTCTTGATTGGCAGGTTGGCTAACATTACAGTTCTGCTCATATGGAGCTTTCCTTCAAGTTCTAAAAACTACCACAGACAGGCCAGAAAAAAATCCTGTTTCTCTTGTTGCAAAACAGCACATGCAACCCTAAATTCAAAATGTAATCTGAACTGGGATATCGCTATATATTTCACATACCAATATAGATAGAATTATGGATCAAATAATCATTTTTTGTCTTCGTGTTCAATAACTTAGAGGAAAGGCAAGCTGTGTAACTCACAGAGGGAATGGCAGAAAGCTCAGGATCATCGGTTGTATCTTATACTGCTAAATTAATAGATCAGAGTCCTTTTACAATAAATAGAAACAGGAGCATTGTTTTTCACAATGCAATCTATTCTGTAATACTCTGTTCATGTGTGGCTACAGCTATATGAAATATAGAGGGACAAACCATTTATAGCTATAGTTACACGTATCTCGCTACATAATACCGTGTAAACAGGATCCAATCATACAGAAGATATGCTGTGTAAAATAAAAGTTCAGTATTATGAGCAGCCATCATGACCAAAAATTTTGGGATGATTTCCTTTTCATAAACTAACTTTCTTCGCTCCCAGCAGTGAGACCTTACTAAAACTCAGATGACTGCCAGTCCTAACGTATTCATGATCTTTTCCATATATGGGATGCCAGCCAGGCACTGACCTCTCTCAGGTAAAGTAACAAATAACTAAGCCGTGTTACTTCAATATTTCCCCAACAATGCGGACAAGGATGGGAACAGGATGTAAAATAGCCTGTCTCTGGTATGACTGAAAAGGAGCTTCATGGTTTTGTATCTGAATTGCAGGTGAATTATGCGTGCCTTGTTTTTGTGCAGAATTAGCCCATTTAGCTTACAGATAAAAACAAGGGTTGTAACTAAGGTCTGCAGACTGATACTGATAGTGAGAGCAGAAAGAGTCACAGTACTATGAGACAATGAGAGCACTCCAGACTCAATGGCTGGATCAGAAACAAAAAGCACTGGTTGGTACAAAAAAACCCTTTACCCTCAGTCCACAAGTCTAAAGTTATCCTTCTTGTAATGCTATTGCATTTCCTACTGTAGAACTTCAACACAACTGTCCCTAACTTCCATCGTGTTCCACTGTATCATATTTTCTATTTTAGGCCTTAACATTAGAAAACGCCATCTTCCTTGAGCATTCTACTAAAGTGAATAAAATATTTTCATCACACTTCTCCGTGGAGGAATTTTTCTTGACAAACTATTTGTTTAAAGTATTTTCATTTTTTTCCCCTCTGAAAGTATTTAATAAGCCCTGTATTAAAATACAGAAAGGAACCAAATTTAGGAAATTTCTTATCTACGAGCATCGAAGTGACCTGGGTTATTCATTTGTTGTCTCTTTAGTTTGCCTTCAACCTTATTAATTTTTACCAATTTCACTGTAATGTTGCTGGTTTCCATAGTATCTGATAGTTCTTTGTACTTATTTTTAGCTCTACAGTCTATGGCTCTTCTGCTGGTACCTTCCTTTTCAGACAGAGTTCTCAAGTTGAATGAAATAAGTCAACAGAGCTTCTGTTCTGACTTAAATATAAACAGTTAGTCCATTGCTATTCACTTTTAAGTTTCCTTGTGGGTAGAAATAGTTCTGCTGTTTGGATGATGCTATTTTGAGGTCTTTCACTTGAATCTCACTTCTGGCTAATTTGTAAGAGTTCAAGGAAGGCTGCATATTATTTATACACTTTATATTGTCAGAAGCCTGCTTAAATTTGTTAAGACTGATAACTGAAATAAACTGAGATCCAAAGTGGAAAGTGGTTCCTTTAACAGAGAATCCCTTAGGAGTTGCTTTTAGGAAAATTCCATTAACCTTATCTTTGCAATGTCTTTTCCAAATTGCTTTTTTGCAGGTGGCAATTGCAGTCAAGCTCTTTGTGAATGTGAGGTTCTAACAGAGATTTGGTCATGAAAGCCCTATGCCTCTATCTTAGCTTGCACCTCGTATCATTGACTTCTGATTGTTGTTTCTATCAGCTGCTGCTACTCATTTAGAATTCACATTAGAGGTCTCCTTTAGAACAAGGGTGGTAATTCAAGAAATAAAGGCACCTCATTGTGCAATAAGTTTTTGCTATTCTCAAACCTGTTTGGATGTGAGCTGCTACCCTACTGAGTGGTTATGGGATTTCTCAAATGTGTTACAGGAGCAAAAATTATACCAAGAAATTCTTTTTGACTGTTTGGATTGCAAAATGACCTGATAAGAACGTAACATTAAAAAGCAGCTCAACTGCAACTTCAGATGGAATGACTATACACACACATGCATACACAACCCCCCTCTGCCAGATCCAGTCTTATTAAGTTGTTAATATTTGATTAATTTGAATGACCCTTATGTACTCTAGGTGCTTTCTGCACTCTACAAATTTTAAAATGACTGCAACTTTATCTAGGTCCCTTAAGGGAAGATCCATTGTTCTTCTCAATAACTTAATCAGATCTATCTTTCAGGACTAGAGGGGGAAGCATCACTGGTAGGAAACTGAAAACTAGTGAAATAGTGCAATAATATAAAGTATTCCCTTGATAATTTTGCTAATTAAATTGTTATGCAAAAATTGCCAAGTGATTTAAATCCCAAGGGAAGACTTGCCAGTTTTCTCTGAAATATTTCTACCAATAGCCAAGTCTTGGAGCACTCATAAAACATAATGTTGCATGAGGCATAAATTAAGATTTGTTGTTTTGAAGTTGCATCAAATAATTGATCAGAAACTATAACTGGGATTATAGAACAAGATCAGAAATGAAATTTAGCAAATAATTGCAAAAATAATTGAAGTTACAAATCCTGAAAACTGGGAAACATTTCCTTTTAATGCCCACAGGGATGGGACTTGTGGCTTCGATTAGAATTAACACTAGGAGATGGGGGAATGAAGAGAACAGGGAGAGTTTTAGATTGGATTAAAATTATATCATAACCTGCTTTAAGAAAGAAAACAAAACTTTCCAATCCTGTGTAAAGGTAAAATTTGAGATAAAGGAAAACTGTTATTTCCATTTCAAAACTGCGACTTCTTAGAAATACTTTGATCATTTACAAATGGTCAGCTAGTTAAACCTCGGGTGTCATAGTTCTAGCAAGTCTTTTAGGTTCTTATTCAAGGACCTTGTGTCTGCTTGCTGATGTACTTACTGAGTCTATTGTTCATTCATCCATTAAGACGACATATAAGTGGACTAACTTCCTAGTAATGCGGAAGCAAAGAAATAGATTTTTATTAGTCATTTTTATTTGTTTTGCACCAAACTTGTCTCTGCTTCCAGTCACTTTTGAAAAATGCTGCAAACTTTTAAAAAAAAAATAAAAAATTTTTTTTCCAAAAACATGATTCCTTGGATTCTGTTATCAGAGATCTAATCCTACTTCTGTTGAAAACAACAGAACTATCACCATTTATATGAACGAGTACTAATTTAGGCTCACTGCTATAGATCCGTGAAACCCAGAGACATCATATCAGTCTGCTCCGTATTGGCAAATTTAGTTTGGATTTAATTTGAACAGTCTGAAGGAAAATCATCCTGCATGTTAATCAAATGTTTTCAGAATCACACATCCAAAAAAAACCCCAAACCCCAAAGACATAAAGCAAGAAGATAGATATTGTGGAAAGCCTGATGCATTTTTATGCATCAGTTTATCTTCTCTCACAAACAATATTCCACAAGAAAAGCAGACACTGGGTGGAATTCTGCCCTCATTAAGTTCAGCAGCAAAATTATAAATGAATCTTACGGATATGGAAAAAAAACCCCAAACCCTAGCGCAGCCTGTTCGCTGACATGGTGTCTTTGCCAAAAAGAGTGGTGCACCATTTATTCTCAAAGTCATTTCCATTCCCTTTTACTCATCTGTCACTGATTTTTTAATGTTTCAGAACTGTTTATTTGAAGTGGAACTTATTAAAACCACTCTAACGACTCTTATTATTTTTTGTTATAGAAGTTTAACTGAAATTGAAGTAATAAAATTCAAACTAAATATTTTTACCTTGCTGAAGCATTTTTACTTACACTTACTAAGTCAGAGGAAGGAAAAATTGGAATATCCTTGCAAAATATTCTGAGTTTGATAAAACTACATTTTCAGAAAGAAAACTGTTCTTTTAAAACGTGAAACAGTTCTGATGTCACAAATGCTTATTTAACTACATCTAATTCCATGTAATTCGAAACTAGAATGAAATCCAGAGGGTGCACTACATACCAGAATTTCTGCATGACTAATCCTGTGCCGTTAATAAGGTTGGGCAGCTCTGTGTATAATTCATGGCTACTCAGAGGGTATCTTGGGTCTTCAAGTACAGCTTCATCTTGCAGAATTCAGATTTAAGTTTTGGTGTGAGAAACACAGCACATAGTTCGCTTCTGGGCTACTGCGGTGCCTTGAACAGAGCAGGTTTCCTGTTGCTGATGGAAGCGGTAAACAACTTTAAAGATCTTGCTTAGAGTAGCCCTTTGCCTCCAGAGTTGATCTAAGTTCTAAACATGAAGTTGTCAGAGGACATTACGATTAATAACGCTGATCTACAAAAGAAAAATCTTGTGGCAGAGAAAATCTGAAACAAATAGGATGTGTCGGTATACATACTAAATGGGATAATGTCTCATTCCTGTAATTGAAACACTCATGGAGAATCTAATTAACCTTTCAAACGCTGATTCCTGAGTATTTTTGGCATCAAGCTCTATTTCTTGAAGAAAACATCAGATGCCAGCACCAAAATGTTTTGTTCTCTGTTTCATCTGTTTCTTTGGGAAAACTTTAAGCTCGGCTTTGCCTCATAGCTGTTTGTTCTTCTTGCTGTCCCTTTGTAAAATACAATTCAGTTAAGTGGTATTAATTAAATAATATGCTATGCTTGCTCTTGTGGCCTGCTCAGCAAATTTCATCACCAGACTTTCCCTTTGCTGAGGAGTCCCGAGGGACTTCAGCCATTTAAAACAGATGCTTTTTAAATTTTTTTTCCCCCGTTCTCTGCACGTTAGCCTGTTGTTTCCTATTCCTTGGTGGGTCAGTAAACTATTTAAGAAATTCCTCCTGAGCTCAGGTGTCCTTCACGAGCGTGGTTCTGCGGACCAGCTAATTGCTCCATCCTTGCCACCTTCTTCTCAGAAATACTGTTGCGGTTTTTTTTTACCTTGGTGAGGTAAGAGCGAGCTCGCTAGGCCTGAAGAGGCCCACCTGGGCAGGGCCCTGCCGGGCGCGCGCCTTCTCCACAGCGCTGCCCTGGGGCCGGGCCCTGCTCCCGCCCGCAGAACGAGCACACCCCCCCCGCCCCGCCGCGGCTCTGAGGTGAGGCGTGACTGCGGCTCCCCCAGTCGGCCTGCGCCGGGGGATCGGTGACCCCGCTCGCCCGCAGGTTTCCTACGCGTTTGCAGTCAAACACGAACGCAGAAGCGCCAAACCTCGGCAGAGGTGAGCGGCGAGGCGCCCCGCCGGTGCCGCCTCGACTTCTCTGAGGCGGGGGTCGGGGGCTGGCGCTTTTTGGAAGATGGGGAACGCCGCCCGCGGCGGGTGCTGCCCCAAGGCGGTGCTCGCAGCCCGCGGGGCAGACAGCTGTGGCGGCAAGCTTGGGGCTAGTCTTTCGGCCTTTCTAGGGCGCCTGGTGCAGCGGAGAGCTTTGGGGGGCATTCATTTTGAAAGGTCTGGGCGGTGTGGGGTCCCGTCAGCCACCGCCTGAAGCACGTTCCCCCGTTGGACGCCTTGTGTTGAGGAATAAGCATTGCTAGAGCACGAGTCACCTTGTCCTGCTCTAGGTGTGGGCTTTTGGGGGAGTTGGTTTGTACCTCAGAAGTGCCCATTTCTCCCCCCCCGCCCCCATCCGTCATTGTTAGTGTAGTGGATGTTGAACTCTCACGTTTTGTGTTTGCCTGAGTTTACATGGATGAATTTTGCCCTTGTTAACGTAAACGGAAAGTTCCATGAGAACTGTATTTCAACTTAAAAAAAAATCACCACGGTTAAGGTCATGAATAGCTACAAACGTAAAGCTAGCTTAATATGCCTCAGGACTTCTGTCTGTGCTGTATAGACTAGAAAGTAAGTTTCAGCTAGTTAGAATTGTTCAAATGTGTAGTTTTATAATATTTCTATTTTGCAGAATATTGTATAGTAACAAATACTTGGTTAGGACTGAAAGTAGTGAGTGAAAGCCTCAAATCAAATGGAAGGAAATTACCAGGCCTTCCAGTAGCTTCCATCTTGGTTACCCCCTTTCACCCCATGGGCTATGTGCTTTAAGGAGAAAAGCTGATCCTCAAGCTCTCTCAGTACTTAAGTGGTTAAATTGTCCCTTTTGGATCTTGCAGAACAATATCAGTCATCTTATGTTAAGGGAAAAAAATGTCTAATCTTTGACAGAAATGAATTACTTCATATGGGACAGCTACATTTTGTCTGATACTTGTTGTCAGCTTTCACTGGAAGACGAGGAACTAAAATAGATTTCATCAAGTTCTGAGATGGGAGGAAATGAAATGTTAGCAAAGAAAACAAGTTATGCCTCTAAAATGGATTGTACAAGCAAGAGGATCTATCGGGTGAACACTGAATGTTAAAATCATTTGCCAAAAGATGACTTGGTGCTGGGGAGGCAGAAAAAAGGTGGAGAGCCCTAACATTCCTAGATTATAAATGCCTGTTTAAGACATCTGGGTTGCTGCTTGTCAGTTTTTTGTTTGTTTGTTTATTGGTTGGAGGTTTTTTTAATCCCCTATAGGTATTTTCTGATGCTACACTTTTATGAAACTCGAGTTGCCTGTTCTCTTCTCTCGCCAATCTACAGCATAAATTTAATGATTGTGCTGTAGAATACCCAGCTTTGCATGTAGTTTCCCTCCTGATGAAATATTCTTTCAGAAGACTATTTCCTGTGTCACTAAGAAAGGGACTCTTCCAAGCTGTCTCCTGACAGACTGGTAGTGTGGGCATAATATGGAGGTGTAGCCTTTTCCCCAATTCATTTTAGGCTGAGTGGAAAGACAGGAAAATGACTAGTCTCTGCTGTTTTGGTCTGAAAAGTATCCCAATTTGTCAGTTTACAGAAGCTTTCTCATTGCCTTCCTATCACTGTGTCTTTTCTGCTAGTGTTAGTTTCTCTTCTTTCAGCCACAAGGCCTGTCAAATATAATTAAACAAAAAAACCAAACTGATTTGTTTAGATTCAAAAATGGTTAAAAGTGCACAGTATGAGGTTAGTTTTTATTTCTCTGCTTCACTTCACCTTTTTTTGATAAAGTATTTTTGGCTCCTCCGTGACCTCTGGAAGACGGAGCAAAATGGAGATGGGGACTTGATTTGGCGAACTTGGCAATACATTATCCCAGTTCAACAAATACCAAATCTGTGAATAAAATGTAGCACTTTTATGATTGAGGTCTTCTTCTCTGAAGGATAATGTGTGAAGTATTTTCCGAAAGGCAAAGGCAGCGATAAAAACTCCAAAAGGAGACAGTGTTTGCAAATTCATTAAAATGTGTTGTTCTCATACACAGTAAACAATAAATCTTTTTCTTTGAAAATTGTAGTTGTTCCCCCTGCCCCCAATCACGCTATGTGAAACAAGCTCTAAATTGAGTGAAACTGTTGTTGTGTGGTTTGTTGGTTTGTTTTTCCTTCAGGTGTGAAGTTTAGACTTTGAGTTAAAAAAAAAAAAAAGCCTGATGAGAGGACTAGATTGTAGATGTGTTAATTTGATGTGAACTAGAGTTCAGTTTTGGTTCTGCTTCTTGAATTATGAAGATAAAGCCAAAATTATTACTAATACTCATTTTTTGTTCTGCTGCTTTTAAGATACTACTTTACTAAACATGTGCTTGGAATCACATTCTTTTCTGCTCAAATGCTGTTGCACTTGCAGAAAATGCACACACTCAGGAAATTAATTTTTCTCCCTCCTAAAACCAGGATCAGATTCTTTGAGTGACCTTGGTGTTTCCAGTCAGCTGGTCACAGAGGGATAAAAGCATAGATAACATTAGCTGTTGTCCTATTTTACTGACTGTTCTCTCCCCTGAAGAGAACTGGTGTATCTGGCTGAAATGTCAGAGTGGAAGTAGGTGGTTAAACTTGCTATTTTTAGCTTTTTACTTGTAAACAATTTTCAGTTTTTATTACTCATCAGGACAGAACTAACTGATTTATTTGTGGGCTAAGTAAAGCAAATAAGACTGCTTGCACCAAGATTTCCAGGTACTGGGGAAAAAAAACAAAACATCATATTTTGCATTTCTTAATAAACTAAAAAATAGTGAACATTATTGTATAGTCCAGTCTGACTGAAACAAACAGCAGCTGGGGAATTCATTATGAAATCTGGGTTACTATTCTACATTTCCTGCCTGTGTTTGAGGGGTCAGGTAAGTGTCTAGGGAATCATAGCACATGAGATTGATTATCAATATACTGTCAGAAACTGGGAATGTAGTAATATAAACCTGCATGGCTAGTCTGTGTTTCAGGATACTGTGTGAGAGGATGGAGCCCTGTTTTTTGTAATTTTGGGGGATTTGGTTGGACGCAACTAAAATAGGCAATTAGGTTTCGTGGATGTGTTGTCTTGCGCAGTTCACAACACAGTAGCTAAGCAAAATACACCCCGTATTAGTTCTTAATTTAAAGCAAGAGATTAGGTGCCATTGAGCGGACATTGGATTGGCAGAGGATCATTTTGGATTTTCTATGCAGTTTCACTGTCTTGCTATGTCCAAGCATATATTGTGTGCTTGTTTATGCAATGCTTGTTTTACTGCAGATTTGGTAAAAAGCTGCAAAATTAAAGATTTATGTTTCTATGTTTTTATACAACCTCTGTAACTGAATTTAGTGATTGAAATTTACTCAGAGAATCATCTCTGTTGATCTTCAATTGAAGAGTACTAAGCAGAGCTGCAGTCTAACACACCAGTGCAGAAAAATTATATGATTCAAATCCCCATGTAAAAGACAGGGAAAACATCATAGAAACTATGTTTTCTATTAGTATTTTGTTTTAAAATAGTGTAACTAATTTAATGTGGAGAAATCTGACCTCTCTCTGCTGTTAATATTGTCCGGAGATGTTACAGCAGAGGAAAGCAAGTTTCAAAACCTGTTAACACAACCAAGAACTGAGGGGGGAAAAGAAGGAAAAAAAGAAGAGGGGAGAGAAATTGTGGATTGTGGCTGATGAGTACCCTGCAGCTTATTCTGTTTGTCAAAATACATAAAGCTTCTTCCCTATCATCACATTTACTCTTCTCTGGGATTTACAGTATGGCACTGTATTTGCTTATTTTCTCATCCTAGGTTTGTTGAAGTAAAATATTCAGGTAATCATGTTGTTTAGGAGTATAACATTAGCTTGATTTAGACAGTGCAAACATTTAATAATGGCTGAACATGGATTATATGCAGTACTTGGGAAAATGTGTAATGCTCACATCAAAGAGAAGGCTATAGCAATGGAAGAGTGCTGAGGATTTCTTTTCTTTTCACAAGTTCTGCTTAAATCTGCGATCCTGCTGTGTATCTCTTACAGTTTTTAATGCTTGTTTGTGGCAGTGCCAGACTTTTTTCACGCACATTAGAACTTAGTTTTCCTTTTTCAGTGGTTACATAATCATTCTGATGGGGTACTATTGCAGCAATTTAATAATTTCAAACAACTATTTCAGATATTTAGAATTATTTCTTAAATATGCTTTACCTACGTTGGTACTCTTGTTAACCATTGTTGATGAACCATAGTGAATTTATGACTAGCTATACATACAGTATGAGGGAGCATGCATACCCTCTTACACCAGGTATCCAAACACTCTATTCTGTACAGCTTCGCTCATTCCAAGACTGCAAGTCTGTAGTGATGGGGCAAAACAGATAAAATTTTGAAAATACAGGCTTTCAAAACAGATGAACAACACTGCGGGGGAGGGGGGGAAGAAAAAAACTGGTCCTGAGGTGTCATAAATTTTGCCTAAAACAATTGCTGTGTAACTCCTAAAATGTAGATCAGTGTCAGTCCTGTTGAGACCAGTGCTGTGCTTAAATCCAGCTGAACTATGTTGTAAACCACCTTTGTGTCATATTCAGATCGTGCTATTAGATGGATGTTTTGGTGTCCATTAGTATCTGGCTTGCTCTAGCTGCATTGTCTTCTTGGAAGGCCTGCAGAGTGTTTGAGGTTATTGGTCATGTTGTAATGAGACATTGATCCTTATTGTATCTGAAAACATTGATCTTCAGAAGAGGTTGTCTGAGCCTAGCCTGTGGAAGAAGCAATTTGTCATAGTTGGCTATGTCTGTCCATTAGGGCAGAAAGTGTCAGTATAGCCAAAAATACATAACTGTAAACAGGGGCTTTGGCCATATCCTGTCCTGTGATTGCTATAGCTAGTGGAGTCTGTTTTGGTTTACTTCCTTGTTTTATGTATTGTTTCTTAGGTGGTTTAGGGGTTGGCTGTTTTTTAATGTTTGTGTGGTAAGCATTCATATGTGCTATCTATGTAGTTAGTCACATTAACTTCCTGACATTTTATTAGTATTTCATTATTTGAACTTAACTGTATTTCCACACTTCCAACAACTGTCAGACGTGCCTTGTAATATGAAGGAATGGTTAAAGGGTATGCTTGAATCAGCACATCTTTAGCCTCCTGCTTGTGCCCTGTCATTGACTAGCAATTATACCTGTGCAGCTGCTACAATATCCCTGGCCATAAAATCTGAATGAACCGTGGCTTTTCTTTCTCTTTATAAATATATCAAGTACTCCTACCATGGAAGTTTTCACAAGTGGCAGGGTCAATAGGAAATGCCAAAGAGCTAAGACTGTAGAGTGATCAGCAGAGAAGAATGTGAATTGGTGGTTTCAGGTCTGTTTTTCTGTGCTATGCATACCTTGAACACTGAATTCAAGAAAATGAGATGAGAAACATTGCTGCTTACTGCAGAAACTATGATACCTGAGAAACTGCAGAAAGGACACCTTCAAGCCATGTCTGGAGCTTTGAGAGGTGTTGATAGTGATGGAGTGGATCAAAAACATTTTCTTTTCAAAACTACTGTGGAATACATCCTTGATAAATTTAAGCATCAGGAGATGACATCTGTAAAATCTCATGGGGGAATATCTGTCTCCAGTTTCTGAATGTTTAGGAAGAGTGGGCTCAAAACCACCAAACTGGTTTCAGCTAAGTACCTCAAACTGCCAGGCAGCTGAGAAGAAAACCAAGAGAAGGGGATTCTGGCACTTGCCAAGTGAGACGAATGCCGAATGAAATAATCGGAGCCAAATGAATTGCAGATTCTGAAACTAAACGTTGAATAACTCAAATGTTTGAGATAAGTCAGAAAACTTTGTTTGGATAGCACTCATGGAAGAGACCCCCTAATCAATGTACTTACAGGGAGCGTCTTTTGTAACTCAAACTAATACACAGAGACATTGTAGGCTTTGTGTTGCATATGTATTATTTATACATATTACCCATACTACAACTCTGAATGAGAATTTGAGTGTTCTGTGTGTCTGTGTAACAAGGCCCTTGCAGGCCCTTGTATTTAAAAGCAGAATTATTATTTTAAGCCAGTCTGTGGAAGATTGTAATCTATAAAAGCCATTAGACTGATTATCATCCTGTAACACTGTCAAAAATTATCTTAATTGGTGAGCGTAAGCCATCCTCTACTAACAGCTTTTCTCTTTAATTGAATTTTTGCCAAATAGGTGTCATTGAGATTCTATAATGAACATTTCTGCTCCTAGGGTGTTTTTGGCTCAGATGTGATGCTGGGGCATAGCATAGTGTTTTATTGTGGCTACTCCAGAAGGACTGGAAGTTTTCAAGTGGTTAGCATGGTAGCTGATAGCAGTTGAGAAACTGAGACTGATAAATTTGTTCTGAATGGTGTTACTTGTCTAACATCAATATCTGCTAGTGTCTTGATGCTGTATATTGTTTCTTCAGCACTGGCTGCTTCCCATTTATTTTATTATTACTTTTATTTTTTATTTTGAGGGAGAGATGAATGAGGAAGGTAATCAGATTCACAGCTGTGCCTCGCTTCTGATTGCAAGTAAGAAAGGTGTTATTCAGACAAATACAGCATAATCTTTAGACCAGATTTGCTGTATCTCCAGCTGTTGGGTTTTGTTTGCTTGGTGTTTTGTTCAGGGATTTTTGTTTGTTTGGTTGGGGTTTTTTTGTTTGTGGATATTTTATTTTTTTTAGCAGGTTAGCTTGTCAGCTGTTTAATCTGAACTTTTTGCAGATAGGTCCCAAAGGCATAGCTTTTGGAATAGCTGGAGCACATCCTGTTGCAACTTTAATTGTCAACTTCCTATTTACCCCTGTATTTGAAGGATGTTTGGCCATACTTTTGAGAACTGATTTAGTCTGTGATCAGTTTGTGGAATGATCTGGATGTATGGCATCTCCCTGTCTGCAGATTCATACACCTGGATGGAAATGCAGCTGTCTAATAAAACTCTTTGCTTCTAATATGAACAAAAAAGGAAGATCTTCATGGAATACTTTGTATTTTCCTTCATTCCAGGTAGATTTTCATAAAAGCCTTTTGAAATCATTATTTCACTGAATGGATTTAATGTGTAGATCAATTGGAACGTCCCAATGGATACAGAAGGTCTCTGTGTTTTCACTTGCCAGGTAGCTCTTGCTTTTGTTTGTTTGGTGGTTCATTCATATAAATTCCAGAAGTGAAAACTGATTACCCCTTCAGGGCACGTTATATATGGAGTGACAATTAATGGTTGTAATGGTAAATGTCTGCCATTTTAACTTCAACACTTGCAAAAAACCTCTAATATCTAGAAATACGTGACCTGGAGAAGAATATTCTCTCACATAATGATATGAAAACTATATATGTTGGTATTTTAGTCCCTTGTTTGCAACAGGAATAAAGCAGAGAAAGAAGTACATAGACTTTCAGCAAATAAAACGTAAAATTTATTCTGCTTTGATTTTGCAGGATATGTGGCTATTTAGTTTTGTTAATTGTGAATCACTATAGAGTTACATGGTAATTATTTTGTCGAATTTTGTAAATTTTTCTGTTCTGGTCCATGTTAACACTTTTAAATGCAGGCTTTTGAGCTAAAAGTAGTATTATTTAGCTTCTTGTAGTAGATGCTGCATGTCTTTTAAACTGGGGATAGAGACAATCTTTTTAAACATGATCAGCCTAATTGAACATTAATTTGACTATCTGTCACTTAGTTTAACTATAGTGAAACCAAGCTCTATGGCCTTATTAGTCTGTCTTGCAGATTACCCTTCTTTGGAGCCTCTGTAAATTAGGTTTGGGTTTTGTTTTTTTTTCTTAGGGGTTTAAGATCCCTAAACCTTCTTTTTTTCAAAAGAAATTGTACACATAGGAGCTTTCTGAAACTAAAAAATAAAAAAAAATAAAAATTACAACTTTGGAAAGTTTCTGAAGAAAAAACCTTATTTGATTCCTGTTTAAATAAATAAATAAATAACACTATATGATTTTTATTAAAGCACTGTATCTACCTTTGATGCATTCATTATACAGGTGGTCCTCTTGAAAAAGGTGTTGATTCGTCCTCTTTCTTGCTTTTGTTAAGGTGATAACTTGCTAAATGCTACAAACCTTCTTTAGCTGTTAACAATACTTTGCTGCAGTGAGTGTTTAGTGAGATGTAAATACTGTTTTTATTCACTGCTGATACAATCTTTATGATAAACTAGCATTTGCATGAGGGCTGCTACTTGCACTGCAAATATGAACATACTTATAAATGTAAAATCAGGTGGTTGGATTTTTTTAAGTAAATATGTATGTTTATTATCTATGAATAACATGTTACGAAGCATTAATGATAATTTTTCCTGTTTCTGCATACTTCAGGATGGAAAAATACACGTTCCTGTAGCCAACTCTATATTCATTTGGGATAAAAGACTTACATAGGAAACATTTGACTTAATTAAAGGGCTGTGCAGCTGCTGTTTTGAAGTACCTTTTTAGACTTCCCATATTTTTTTTTCCCTCAAAAGTGTTTTTAAGACTTTAAAAAAGTAGCTTCAATTATCTGAGCTAATGTAATGCTAAATTTTAAACGTTGTTGTGCAAACTAGATAATGAATAACTCCTCAGAAGAATTAGAATAGCTATAGCTTCTATCCATTCATTTTAGTTGAGGCCGTGAGTGAATTAAATGAACCAGTGGTCTCTGTGTCATACATCAAAAAACCCTAGTGCTGGTATATCATGCTACTTTCTTTAAGCGCTTCCTAATTTTGATATAATTATATAATCAAGCAATGATGTTCACTATCATGATGAATAAAAGATAAATATTGTAAGTTCTATTACCTATTCTACATATATAATTTTGATGTGTATTCAAGTTGAAATTAGCTTTTTAAGTTCCTTGATAGAATGTACATAAGGCACACTTAATGAGGTGTGTGCAAAGCCCTAGAATTGTGTGGTGTTTTTTTTCCTTTGAGTTGGCTTGGGTGGTTGTAGACATCATGTAGTACTGTCAGATGCAAAACTTCTGCAAGTTAGAAGTAACTTTTTTAGACAATGTCATGCATGCAGTATAAAAACATGCTTGTAAGAGTATAAAACAGTACTTGCTATACAAATATGCCTGGAGTGATACAAAAGAGAGGCTGCTTCAGCAATAAACTGGAGACTATGAATAGCTGCTCTTTATTTGGAGATTAGCCAACTCTTGGGGAAATGTAACATGTAACTTGTGCTGTCTGCTGCTTGTGAAAGTGTCAGCTGGTGAACGTAATGTTACTACTGAATTCCAAATTACTTGGCATTATAACTTAACAGTGGAGTACAGCTGTGGCAAGTTGGTATTATGTAACTAGAATGATTTTGTGCTTGTTATAATAAATAAGAACACTCCCAAACAGCGAGCTGTGCTGTGTTGTGAAAGTTGCCACTGTCTGTACTTGAAATTCATACGGCTGCTACACCATTGTCGCAAACAATGCTGAAGGAACTGTGAACAAGTCCAGCTCTTCAGTGTAGCTGCATTGTAAGTGCTCCAAGTCATTAGCTCTTTGCCACATTGTGCTCTTTCATACCATAGCTGATGCAATAGATGTCAAGCATAACACTTAATGCATAGTCAGTACAACTAGTGACAAATCCAAACAGTACATAACAAGCTGTTTGAATAGTACCTTTTATTATATTGTCCATTGCAGTGTGTTGTTTCGGTTACTTTTACAGATGGTGGATATTATTTCTTTGTTCTCTTTGTTACTCCTAAACCACTTTTGTCAAGCTTCAGGTCTACAGTTCTTTAACTGACTATTGGTGAGGTGTTTATAGCCATGGAGTCTCCAGTGCCAAGTCTGTGCCCCATCTCCTATGACTCTGTGCCTGTAGTCCTCTACACTGCATCCTGTGTCTTCACTTCTCAAGGCCTCAGCCATCATGTTAAGCTTGTATTTCTCACCTTTCTGTTTCAAGTATTACAGTCCAAAATGGACCCACTTGGGGACCTTCTTTCTTGCAAAGTGTTAAGATACTGTCCTAGGTTTTAGACCTGCTCCTGACATGTGCTTTTCTGCAGGCATATCAGGGCAAAAGATTCTTCTGTGTATGCAATGTCATATAGGGGATTCATCCTGGTAGAGGAAGTTGTCTGTTTCTTTGAGTGAAGGCTTGCGTAATTTCCAGTTTGAGATGATAATGAGTGAGAGGTAGAACTATGGAGAATGCTCTGTAATCAGAGATATTCTAGTAGAGGCAAAGAAAAAACTTCCATGCTGTAGTAATGGTATTGCAATCATAAAGGAGATATATTTACATGTGTTAGAGTTGTGTACTTGGAGCTTTTTCAGCCGTCTGTTAACCATGATATCATGAATGATGTATTTAAAAACCTGTAAGCCAAATCATTTTTCGGGAACATCCTAGCATTTCTGAGTATCCCTCAACCTTTATCAGTACAAATGGTATGCAAGTCTATTGACAATATAAAAAAAAAAAAAAATTATTTTTTTTTAAATGCACCTACTATGGGCAGACTTTGACTGTTTTGCAAAATGAGTGTTTTTGTTAATGTCTCCATCACCCTTTTATTAGCCAACTAGTTGTGCTCAGTAGCAAAAGAGATTTTAATTGTTTCACAGTAGGTGAAATGATTTAACCTGAAGCAGAGCAATTGTTTTTATTAAAAAGGGCACACACCTTTCCTACGGATTTTTGCCAAATATAATTATGGCTATGAAAACACAAATGCAATTATTTTTTTTAACAAAATTGCAATTCCTGAAATATTCTACCTAAAGGATGAAAAGATTCTTTTGAGCATAATAATAATTCAACCCCCAGTGTATACATAAGCATGAAGTACATTGCATTAGCAATATACTCAAGAAAAAGTCAAATCTGAGTATGTATGGTTGTAACTTTTTTCTTCTGATATATTTCATGTTATCAAGCATCTGATGAAGGCTTAATGGTTGGAGTAGGACACAAAGGCAAAATGAGAAGTAGTACTGAAGTCTGTTAGCATTTATGGAAACATTTGTCAACAGACAAAACTTGGATGGTGTCGTGGTTTAACCCCAGCTGGTAACTAAGTGCCACACAGCCGCTCATTCATCCCCCCTGGTGGGATGGGGGAAAGAATCGGAAAGGTAAAAATGAGAAAACTTGTGGGCTGAGACAAAGACAGTTTAATAGGTAAAGCAAAAGCCATGCATGCAAACAAAGCAAAACAAGAAATTCATTCACTATTTCCCATCAGCAGGCAGGTGTTCAGCCATCTCCAGGGAACAGAGCTTCATCATGTGTAATGGTTACTTGGGAAGACAAATGCCATCACTCTTAACGTCCATCCCTCTTCCTTTTCTTCTTCAGCTTTTATTGCTGAGCACAATGTCGTAGGGTCTGGAATATCCCTTGGGTCAGTGGGGGTCAGCTGCCCCGGCTGTGTCCCCTCCCAACTTCTTGTGCCCCCCACCAGCCTGCTGGCTGGTGGGGTGGGGTGAGAGGCAGAAAAGGCCTTGGCTCTGTGTGAGCACTGCTCAGCAGTAGCAAAAACATCCCTGTGTCACCAAGACTGTTTTCAGCACAAATCCAAAACATAGCCCCATACCAGCTACAGTGAAGAAAATTAACTCTATCCCAGCCAAAACCAGCACAGATGGTGACACAACATTCAAATGCAGCCTGCTGGGAAATTATCCAAGCTAGGCAAAACACAACTTGGCCAGGATTTCAACAAAGCTCAGAAAAAACATTCTAAACATGCAGTTATGAACTGTGTTTGCTTGTGACTGAGTTGAACTAAAAGCCTTTTTTTTCTCTTGAAATTAGCTTTTCCCAAGTTGAATTTCCCTCTTAGCTTTCTCTGAACACTTTTAACATTCTTAATGTCTGTGCCAGTATTTGAGACACTGGGGAGAAGTGTCGTATATGTTTTTTTTCCTGAAGCTGAACCACTATAACTTTGAAAGCGCTAAGTGAAAGGTGAGTCATATAAGAGAAAAAACATATGGACAGTAAAGAATACAATACATGGGAACATGTCTGCTTAATCATAATATATTCACATCTACCAACTCTTCTTCTGCAACCCTTCAGCTAGTAAATGTCACAAGCATAGCATAACGTGGAAGAGGAATAATACAGAGAGTTTATCTTTTATATATAATTCTGAGTCTAATAATGTAATTAGGAATATCTTGAAAGACTACATTTTCAAGTACTAGTGATTTTATCAATCAGGACAGTAAAATGAAAAAAATCTTGAATGTTTTTTTGTATAGTTTAGGATATCACTGTGAAATTTTTAATTTTTTTTTTTCCCCTTGTGCTTCTGATCAGATGGCAGAACAGAAAAACCAGAAGGGATATGTCTTTATTTTGTATAAGCTAAAAAGAATGAAGTTATCAGTTGTTTTGATTCTGAATAGCACCCTTGTTAACATATTGTAATTTTTGCATTGCAACAGTGTATTAAGAGACAGGCATGCTTTTAAACAGAGCTTTTGGAATGATCACTTTTTTAGCAAAATGGCTTGCTGCACAGGAATGTCTTCAGAATTTTCACTTTTTCATAAGTCCTGCAGACACTCACCTGTGTATATCTGCAGACCGATTATTTGTAGTTGTTCCAATGATAGTGTAATGTCTCGTTTATCAAAATCCAATGCACAATACATTTTTAAATCAGTTTTTCCACCTGCATATTTCAAGTATTTTAGTGCTAATAAAAGCAAAGGTTTGGCATAACTGAGACTGAACAGTGTTCAGACACTGATACTTGCTTTCCCAGTCATGGTGCATTACAGCTTTAAAGGTTAATGTAAAAGCCCGACATGTCACGATGGAATTTGTGAAATTTTAAAACTTTTTTTCCTTACTGAGCACCTGGCAACAACTTAAGCTTTAGATGTCTCTTTCAAATGTATTGGATATATATCTGATGACTTTCAAACAATTCAAAAATGATAACAGGAGTTTTCAATGAAATAGTGATAAGCAAGTGGGAGCAGAAAATCCTAAATGCATTTCAGAAATTTATGGAATCTTCCTATATCTAGGATACAATACAGGCAAGGGGGAGAAAAAAAAAAAAGTACTTTCAAAAAGGATGACTGTAGTTCATGAGTTATCTTCATGAACTCAGCAGAACAGTTATCCTCCCAGCCCTCAGTTGTTTCAAATCCAGCATCCAGAAAACTGTCATTTCTGCTGTTTCCACCTTGCAATATCAAATAAGTATAGATCTTAAAAGTATAAACTATTCTTAGTTGTGCAAGTACTTTTGGGGTTTTTTTTCGGAGTAACATCAAAACTAAAAATGTGGTAAAAATTGCGAGTGTTTTTTTTTAAAATATTTTGATATTTAAATTTTTTTAAAATATTTTAAATTATTAAAAAGGTGTTTGGGGGTTGTTTTTTAGGCTAAGAAAGAAGTTTCTTTTAACCTGACTTACCTGTTAGAAAGCAACCACTCTCTGTGAGTTGATTTCTTCAGGTAGGTTTTAAAGTGAGCAAAGAGACCGAGTAAGAAAGGTACACTGGAGTACAAAATGGTTATTTGGCCTGAGAGACACAATAAGAAGCTAGTATTGGCAAACTACTAGGCTGAGCATTTATGTGATCACGTGTGAAAGGATTGGCCTCCACTGCTCCTTAGAACAGATGAATGTCAATGATGTTGAGTTGCTCTTTTCCAGTTCTCTGCTTTTCTTCCTTAGGAATTTTATACTTTTCCTTGTGAATATTTTTCTTGAGCAACTAAACATGTTCTCAGTAGCTGCACTTTTCTGTTTGGTTTTAGTGTTTTTATCTTGCATTTCCTTAGATCACTCATCCTCTTGTACCTTAACAACAGTTTTCATAGCAAAACTGAGCCAGGGTCACATACCTGTGCTGCACCAAACTGGGCCTTCATTTGCAGACAGCTGAATCCCTGGGTTAAGCATTACAAGAATGCTTCATTTATCAAAAAAAGGGAAAAATATTTTTACTTCAATGTCTTGGGAGCAAGCTTTTCACTCAAGTTGGCATATAATTTGCAGTTTTTTGGACTCCCCTCCTCTTCAGCAAAGAAAATGTTTTATTCAAAATACTTCAGCCACTCTGTTGAGCTCTGAAGTAATATACAAATATGGGAGAAGTAATTTTCTTTACTGGTATCTTATAAATATCTATTTTGTATAGCTGAAAGAAACAAAATGTTGGAGAGAAAAGTCCAGGTTTTCAGAATTGGTCTCTGACTTGGAATACTCGCTTTCAGATCAGTCACAGCACTTTCTGGGCTGTGTGCTAGTGATTTTTGTTCTGAGCAGCAGGTTAATACAATGTTGTGGAAGCTTCCATTTGGTGCAGGATCATGGTAGACATCCATATATTGAAGCTCTGCCAAACACATCTCCCTCAACTGGCTCCTTGAGGTTAATTTCAAAAGTGCTGATTAAATACTGCCAATCTGTAAATCTGTAGTTTCAAGTTGCTCATAGCCCATGAAAATTTGGAAGGTACTTGGGTTGCATGCATAAAAACATGGTTATATTTGAATTAGAATGTTTGTATCTAAAAGTATTCAAATAAGCCAGCTGGAAAAAGTATTTAGCTTCAGGACTTTTGATCCCCATAGCCATCTGATGTTAGCACAGAAGTTGTAATTGGTTGTCTTCCATAGAAATATCTTTGTGGAAGACAGAGAATCACTGCTGACTTTATTTTACTCCAGATTTTTAATTGCCTGTTGTGTTTTGAAGGAACTGAGGTGAATTGTCTGCTCTGCAGAGCTGACCCATTAATGTAGGGATATCACTTTTCCTAAGATAAAAACTGGCTCCAGAACTGTATCTTCTGCATCTTCATCCTTCAATGTATCTCTGTCTTGGATTTGCATATAGATTGTGAAGCGTTGTTTTAGGGTGGTTTCAAGGATTCCCAAGAAGGCGAACACAGACACACACTGACTATAAGGGAAAAAGCAAGCATTTATTAACTACAGACATGCGTTATGCTAAGGGTATCTTGTAAAGCAAATTAACATACCGACCCGAGGACCATGAGGAAGATGGACCATCCGTACATTCTTGTGCTGTCTTGCACCGTGAGCTCAGCCCAGCAATCGGTAGGTGCCAGCTTTACTTGGGCATCCCCACGGAGGCAACGGTGGCCTTGCTGTACACCAGCCCGATGCTCTTCGGGAAATCCTGGTATTTATACGTTTGCAGAGGAACAGGTTTCGGCACATGTGGCCAGTGGGTGCCAAAACACGCCTCGGTTGTAACGTAGGGAGTCTATGACGCATGCGCTCACTGGCCAGGCGCGCTGCATGCGCCATAGCCATCGTGTCTATTGGTTCATGGGCTTTGTACACTTGGCATTTTGTAATAATCCAGCAGTCACGCGCTGACCATGCTCACAGCTGTACCGTGCAACAGCCTGCTGCACGTCCTCTCCCAGTATTGCTCAACTTTCTTATCTCTGTGGTCAACATTCCAAGCAACAGGCAACAAACCGTTTTCTGTGCTGAGTGCGCTTTTCTTGGCTATCTACTTCTCCCCCAGTGTTCATCCATGGACCAAAATTCCATCTTTTAATCTCTCCGTATACACACATGGAACAAGGTCAGTAGAGATAGAGGTGAGGCTTCCATTTTCATGTTATTGTTTAATTTGTAAACAGAAGGAGAAATCCATCAGTTGAAGCCTGTTTACTGGAACTTGTATTTTATTCCACCCTAAAAAAACCCCAACCAACCAAACACACTTGTTAGCTGCTTTCCATGCGAAGACTATTATGTCCAAATTCTTTAGTAGATATTTGGCATAATTCTACGCTAACATGCAAGATAGTTTTATTTTTTTTTATTGATTTATCTTTGTGAATGGGTTTTATTTAATGTAATGGCCTCACCATCTCTAAATGGCAGCATGTAGTTCCTTTGGAAGGTCATGCTTTGAGATGTTTGGTTCACTTCAACTACAGGCAAAAATAATTGGAATGTTTATCTTCCATTTCAGTGTTCATGAAGGGATGCTGGTTTTCTCTGGTAAGACTATTAAATCTGTTATGATCTTCCGCAGAACAAGTGAGTAAGTAGCCTGGAAGCGTGCATAAAAAATTGTTAGCCTTCCAAAGATATTTTGTGTGAGCTGTTAGCTCTTGGGGTGTGCCAAATGAAATCAACAACCCAATGTAATATATACTTGATTACTGTACATGTTTTTCTTCTAGAAATAAGACAATTATTTAGTGGGCTTACTAGGCAACTAACAGATTAAGTAGGCTTAGTCATTGGAGAACTCTGAAATGAAGTCTTTGCTTCAGAAATGAAATGGTTGCTTGTTGCAGCTGAACTGTGAGGGTGGATGAATGGAATTGAGTGTTTGGCCAGGTGCTGGAGAATGATCCTCAGAAATCTTTTTTAGGAATTATTTCGGTTTCAATTATTCTAGTAACTATTAAAACACCAATAAGCATTCTGCTACATAGACGTGTTGCGTGAAGTAGAAGATTTGACAGAATCAACACGATGAAGAATTTCTGTAATATGACTGTCTTAGTTAAAGAGGAGTTGAAAGAAACTTCTGAATTGTTCAGCTTCATGGGCCCAGGGATGCTTGGGATAAATCAAGATGTCCTTTGGCATTCTTACACTGCTTAACACGCTACATAATGCAGTTTATTTCTGAGTTTACAACCATTTCCAATAGGTTAAAACTATCTTTCACTGATATCATATAACTTGGTCTGAGTTTGACACAACTGCTTAGCTTTCTGGAGTTCTTCTCATACCAAATTCTATCTTTTAAAAATTCACCTAGCTCCATGTATTTGGCTTCTTGAGACCAGTTTTCATCCTGACCAGCCATCAATTGTTATCTAGGAGTTAACTGGTGGTAGGAAAATAATACTTTCATAGTGGTTGGTTTAATAGTATTTCCCTTGAAAGAGCATTTCAAATATTCACCAAGTCCGAAACAATGAACAAGAGTCTTCAGGGTTCTATTTTCATGTAAGAGGTGGGACGGGGGAAAGACTTTGTGGAGTCTTTGAGGGAGAAGTCACACCTTTTTAGAGAGATATTTCTAACTAGCTAGATTTGTCTGAATCTCATTTTAATCTGCATGTCTTGAGCTTCATGAATGTGTTTTTTTGATAATTGCTTTGTTAGTCCTCTGACACTGAGTGACAGTACTTTTCAGTGCTTGACAGCCAATTCTATTGACATACGACAGTACTAATAGACAGTGAGGTGTTTTCTTTCTGGTTGGTGACAGTAAGAGCTTCCAAGTTGACAGAGGGGGGCTAAGACATCTTTACAAGTGAGAAGGAAGCTGAGAGAGGATGAGGAGGTTCTTTGTCAAAATAAAAGTATTTATTTAGTTCATCCTTCTTGCATGATGAAATAAACAGGAAATGTGATAGCTACATGTTAAAACATAATGTTATTTATGTGTTCCTTATAGAAAATTGTATCACTTACCTTACTATCAGGGTCCTCCTGACATGAAAATTTTTGCAGTAAATGTAACAAATATTTTTTCTTTCAGTAAGGTGATGGGTGGTTTGATGTAGAAAGAGTATATTTGCATGTAAAGAGTATTGCAGTACCCTCTAAGAACCAATCTGTTCATTATTTTTTCCCCAAAAATAATTAGTATAGAATATATATGTATTTAGGAGCTTTTTTTGTATACATTCAATTTTTTTAAATGTTAAAATGAAGATGAGTTTTACAGTATCTCAAGTGATTTGCTCCTTTCACTTTGTGCTTTGGATGCTTTCCCACTAGAAAATAATGGGTTGATTAGTCAAAATTTCTGTAATAAATTTAAGACATTATAAGAAATTGGTTAGGCAGCAGGCAAAAGGATGCCCACACTAATACAGCGCTTGCTGTATCCACATGGATGATAGTACTAAGTGGTAATACTAACTTGCTGTCTCTGGGGGAAGAGATGGGAACCAAACCAACCAAACAACAAAAAAAACCCAGAACCCTTCTCTGAGCTTACTCAGTTGGCAGTTAATTGCCTGTCAGGAATAACTGCTCAAAGAATCAGAAGATGAGTGGTTTATGTGATCACAGGGAGGTAGGTTATAATGGATGAATATGGTTGATTACTGGTTATTTGTTCTGTTCCTGTATGTTGTGCTTGGATATTCATATGAATGTCTCTACTGATTTGTCTTTGCAAATGGGTTCCAATTGTGATGGGTTAACCCTGGCTGAACACCAGGTGCCCACCAAAGCCGTTCTATCACTCCCCCATCCTCAGCTGGATAGGGGAGAGAAAATATAACAAAAGGCTCGCGGGTCGAGATAAGGACAGGAGAGATCATTCACTATTACCGTCACGGGCAAAACAGACTCAATTTGCAAAACATACTCAATTTATTACAAATCAACCAGAGCAAGGTAATGAGAAGTAAAATGAAATCTCAGAACACCTTCCCACCACCCCTCCGTTCTTCCCAGGCACAACTACCCTCCCGGATTTCACCACCAAGCCCCCCCAGCGGCACAGGGGGACAGGGATGGGGTTTATGGTCATCACACGTTATTTTCTGCCGCTTCACCTCCTCAGGACGAGGGCTGATCACACTCTTCCCCTGCTCCAGCGTGGGGTCCCACCCACGGGAGACAGTCCTCCACGAACTCCTCCAACGTGGGCCATTCCCACGGGCTGCAGTTCTTCACGAACTGCTCCAGCATGGGTCCATTCCACGGTGTGCAGTCCTTCAGGAGCACACTGCTCCAGCGCGGGTCCCCCACGGGGTCACAAGTCCTGCCAGAAAGCCTGCTCCGTGGGCTCCTCTCTCCACAGATCCGCAGGTCCTGCCAGGAGCCTGCTCCAGCGCGGGGTTCCCACGGGGTCACAGCCTCCTTCAGGAACCCACCTGCTCCGGTGCGGGGTCCTCCACGGGCTACAGGTGGAGATCTGCTCCACCGTGGACCTCCCTGGACTGCAGGGGGACAGCCTGCCTCACCAGGGTCTTCACCACGGGCTGCAGGGGAATCTTCGCTCCGGCGCCTGGAGCATCTCCTCCCCCTCCTTCTGCACTGACCTTGGTGTCCGCAGGCTTGTTTCTCTTACATGTTCTCACTCCTCACTCCGGTGGCAGTTTCTCTCCGTCCCAACTTTTTTTTCCTTCTTAAAAATGTTATCCCAGAGGCGTTACCACTATCACTGATTGGCTCGGCCTTGGCCGGCGGCGGGTCCGTCTCAGAGCCGGCTAATATGGGCTCGCTCTCTCTCGAACACAGGGGAAGCTTCCAGCAGTTTCTTACAGAAGCCACCCCTGTAACCCCCCCCCCGCTACCAAAACCGTGCCAAACAAAACCAATACACCATTGCATCAATATTTCATTTGTATTTGTCTCTTCCATTCATGGTGTTTCTTCCTGCCAAAATGCAAGAATTTAGACATGTTTGGGAGACTGTCTGCAGCTTCAGCTATTGCCAGATTCTAAGATCCAAGAATGCTTCTCAAATACTGTCTATATGTGGTGGTACACTCAAAGGTAGGCTTGGCAGTGTGCAATTACATCAAGCAGTTCTGGTACAGATAACCTTAGCATTAGCCCATAGCAGTGATCACTTCTGTTCCAGTGTTAACTAATGAAGTACTGTTTACAGAGGACAGGGACAAGTTACAAGGACGCTTCACCCACAATACTTGGTGAACCACATTATGTATCCTTTTACTTCTAATGAAGATGCTTCAGAAAAAAGGCTTTATATTTTTAGCCTGTGTAACACAGCAGTTTTACATTTTTTCTGTATTGCAAATGAATGCTTTTCTGAAATTAGTTCTGTAATAAATCTATTTGTATGCTTACAGTAAGGCCTGATAACACTGACTTTTTCCTGTCTGACTTGGGTGCTATTGTTGCTCACAGGCACCTAGTCTTTAAAATCTTTCTGTGTTATCAACCTTCATGGCATTTTGCAGCTCTGAATTTCATACCGCAGTTCTTAAGATGCCTACATCAAGTATGGAGGAGAGGTTTTTTTGGTGGGGAATTTTAAGTCAGACTTTTCTTTTACATCATTTTCTAAAACCTCTTTTGGCTGAGTTAATACTAATCTTAACTCAACTTTGAAAACCTAGTCCATTCCAAGAAAATAATGGGTGATTTTAAAATTGAAAGTTAGGAGATATGGTTCTGTACCTGCCCAGTTCTTTGATATTTTGAAACACCTGAAAAGTTTGAAGGGCACATGGACTTCAAATGAAAACATCCTACTATTTGTCTGTTATCCCATACTGCCTTCTTAAATATTTATAATTTTTCATAGTTGTGTCCATTTTGGTGTCTTCCTCAACCCATGGCTCCCACTTTTCCTTTTGTTTCCCATTTTATTCAAGTTTAGTGAAGTATCACAGGTTGGTCTGCAGGTTGCAGTTATTTTCAATAACAAACTAGATCCTTCTTGAAATTAGTGGAAATATTAATTGGTAAATGACAACAGAGCATGGCCTAGTACTTTAAACAAATAAATCCGATTGCAGAGAACCTAAGCCAGCTTATACTGATTCAAAAGGCAAGAATATCACATTTTAGTGACTTTCACAGTGATAGCTTCATAAAATGTACAGTGTTCCTCTGCTGCTTTAAAAAAAAACCCACAAACATCATCTTTGTATGTTGTCAGCACACAAGTTTAGAACAGGCTTAATTTTTTGTTGCTCTCAATTATGTAATTAAGTCTTCAGATTGAATCATTCTAAGGAATTTTTTGTGACTTAATCTTCTGTATCATTTCTGTCTGTTCCCAAGACATCTTCACTTGAAATGTACCATTTCGTAATACTGAATGAAAATCCCTTAGAATGGTGTAATCTTTCCAGGTGATATGCTTAGTATTTCGAAAACAAGAATTTAGTTCACTAGTGGATTTTGAAAGTGCTGTTGTGCAAGCTGATTATTCTTGATGTTCTTAAGCTTACTTGGTTACATGCACTTATATGGGATACTGTGGAGAACATGTGATTTCATCTGTGCCAGTTGAAAGAAATTGACTTAATCTCTCTCTTCTTTTGTTTTCATTAACCATGTAACACTGACATAAAGATTTGGAGTCTCTAAATGTCCAACACTTCTGTCTTTGACAGTGCTGTTTAATTTTAATTGCATTTTAAGAAAGAAGTGGCCCTAAAGCATCTTGCGTTATGCATTGTATCAATTATCTTGGTGGAAGAAACACACAAAATACATTTAATTATCGGTCGTAACCCAGCAGATCATAAAAATCCTGTTCTGAAGTAAATTGTTGCCCCTAATTAGCTTTCTTGTTTGCTAGTACTAGAAGAAGTTCAATTCATATCTTGCTGATATTGGCTATTTTCAGTGATATAACTAATTCTAAAAAGAAGGTTTTGTTTTTTTTTTTTTCCAGAAGGGATAAAATACTGATGTGTCCAGTCACTAAGTAGTTTTCTAATATTAAAGGATATATGAATGGAAATCAATTTTCAATAGCTTTAAATACAGTGTGCTGATTGTATTTTACTTTAAATTGAATTCGTGTTTAACCTCACTTAAAATCCAGCAAGGAATGTGCTATTCCAAGTTTTGATTGGTTTGGGGTTTTTGTTGTTGGTTGTTTTTAGGTTTGGGGGGAAGGGGGGTTTGCATTAAATGTTTCCAAGAAGTTTACGTACTGCTGTGGAAGTTTAGGAGTAGCAAAACTTAGATATTTAATCAAGGACTGAAAGTAGTAAGATAGTATTCATTATTGGGTATGAGACCTTTGACATATTAAATCACAATGGTCCAAAGCACAAAAGATTAACTAAATCCACACTGCATGTCAGGAACAGTGGTTTGGTAAACAGTGTGGGGAAAATCCTAACTACTGTCAATGATGTTTCGCTTGCTTTGTATGAACAGGGGTTTTTGCATCTTTTTTTTTTTTTCTGCAGAGCAACTTTCAGAAGTGCTGCACTTGCTTACGATGTGGTCTGATTGTCCAACTACTTAAATGTAAATGAGAATTGCTGATATAAAGCTAACATGAGTGAAAGGACGTACGTACAGTACACTTAGGAGATAATATAGATGCATTGTTAAATACAATTAACTCCTGTTAGAGAACAAAATAGTAACATGCATACTGATCCAAAGCTTGAAATGGCTGACATTTGTTCCTGATTCCTCTGGGGTTACTGAAGTGCATCTCATGCTCAGTGTTGTACTTATGCTACATACAGACCAGAAATTAGCATTCATATTTCATCCAATAATTATTTCATTTACCAGTCATTCTAGAATAATTTATCTGAATTGATCTGTAAACATTCACATCTGGTAAAATATAAGAACTATTTGGCTTTCATTTTGGTTGGAGTTGGATATAATGTAACTGCATATAGGAGAAAGGTGATAGTGTTCAAGAATCTGTCTGAGGTATTTATATTGGGTTACACTATGGTCCCAACAGCAAGCAGTGAGGATTAGAATTTCTCTTTCAGAATTTTAAGTAGAAGGTCCTTGGTTTTCTTAGTGGATGCTTTTCTCTTCCCCTTCCCCTTCCCATTGGAAGTTGTAATTTCCTATCTTCTCTTTCAGGATCACTTATTCAAGACAGTCATTATCATTTACACTAATTTACAAGATTACATAGGAGTTTGTTGCTGTTTTAACTCGCAAAGAAGAGAGGATAGCATAGAGGGACACTGTCAAATTAATAAAAAAATCATTATGTAATAAAAAAAAGAATCACATATCAGTCCTCCTTTGCTCACTCTTTTCTTTATGTCAAAGAGCAATCAGAATATAGTGGGGTATAATTGTTCTTAATTTTTTTGGTACTATGTTGTAAAGGTCGGAAACAAGAAACAGGATGAAAAGTTGAATAAACTGCTATTGTGAAGTAAAATACAGCACACAGACATACCAAAGGTAAACGTATATGCAACATTTTGGGCAAGGCAATAGGCAGTGGTAACATGACCACGTTTTTTCAAATAGCAAAAGCATTTTAAAAATAAGAAATGGAAAGCTTCCTTTGTCATAGTACAAGAAGGGAATGTGAGTCGAGGCAATGGGACTGAATTAATATTTGTGTAGAAAGTTCTGTCAGATCAGTTGAGTCATGGAGCACCCTTTTCAAATTAACGTATATCTTTTAAAGTGCAGTAGTGTATATCCTGTAGTACACTCTTGATCTTTTTTATTTTCCAAGGGCTGTTTGAACTGTAAACTCTATGAATCAGCCAGGCAACTTGTATAACAGAAATAAAGTAACTACCTAAATCAGTACATAATAAAATCAAATCCAGTGTAGCCTGAGGTACAATGATAACGTATTATCAGGTGCAGTCCACAGATATGAGAAAATACTTTTAGCCTAATAAAACATGTAATCATAACTAATCCCTTCCAATATCTGAATGGCAGTAAATACTTCGCATCAATTTCTTGTGATGCACGTTTTAGTTTCATTGGTGTTGCTGCAGATTCACATGGATTTATTTAGGATTTTTCTATTTTGCGCCTACTCTGTACATTCAGTAAGATCAGTGGAAGCCATCTCGTATTGAAGCCTGTGTGTAGTTAGATGGTGACATGAGAAGAGGCAGAAAGTCTATCAGAATTTGTGAATGAAAGTGTGAGAGGCAAAAAAAAAAGAAAATCTTTCCTGAAATAGTCTCTCATATAAAATGCTTATAAAAGAAACGAAATTAAAGTGTAGGCTTGCTTTTGCAGTCCATATTTACTGTCCAGACTTGCTCCTTAGCAGTATCGGCACTCTGTGCAATACACAAGGCCACACTTAATGATGGTTTGGAATATTTTAGGGTAGCATTTTAAAAATTACTCAAAGCAGCCCAACTGCAGTCTTACTGAAGCTGAAAGAAGTTTTATAAAACATGTAAAGTGGCTCAGTTTGCTAGTGCTGAGTGCTTTTGTAAGATGACTGATAGTGCTGTAGTCTATGTTTGAAAATAATCCAGGTTTTGTTCTTGAAATTTACTTTAGTATTTACCCTAACGGATAACCTTTAGGGTTACCAGTCTGTATGCACTCAGTATTCTGAACGGTCCTGAAAATCCACAATCTGGTTTTGTCCATAGATAAATTTGAAAATCTGTGTTTGAATGTGGTCTGTATGTGAGGGGTGGATGGGGGGTGGTGGTTCTGTTTTTGTTTTTTAAGATTTGACCTGAGCATGTGTGACATTCCATACTGTTTTCTTAAAGCTGCATGATTCATCGTTCTCAAGTAAGCTCCTGGTAAGGTGTAATCATCTGGCTATAACAGAAAGCATAGCAAAGGGAAGTTGTCTGTTCTTCTGCCTTCCAAAGAGACAGCTGCAATACACAAGGTAGAATCTTTGTCTGCTAGTGCTCTGGAAGGGGCAAAGAGAAGTTTTTTCAAGTATCTTAGCTAAATGTCCCACAGAAAAGTGCTGTATAAAGTAATAGGTATTTTGTCTCTGTACAATTAATCCTGCCATGCCCATCAGTTGCTGAATCTAGAATTAATGTTTCTAATTTCATCCTGTTTCTGTATATATGAAGCATCTAGATATTGTGGTCATTAAGAGGCTTATAAATACTTGCACTGGGGATGTTGATAACAATAGAATCTAGAGGAGAATCTAAAAAAATATTATTCTATTTCTTAATGGACACAGCAGGTGAGTTCAGTGTCTCTTACTGCAGAAAAAAAGAAGTGAAGATGGGAAAGTTCAAGATGAGAAATTACAGGGCAGTGAACATGAAGTGATAAATCAACCCTTACAGGATTATAGCTACTTCCTCAGGAAAGAAATCTATGTTAATCCATATAGGGAATTCAATATCAAGGGACTGGAAGGATAAGAAACAGGTCAGAGAGATATCACCATATTTAACATGGATTAAAACCTAGAGACATGATCAGTACTGTTCAAGTAGATTTTCGATTTGATGTCTAGAGAGGTACTGTCACCTTAAAGACAATAAATTCATAGTTAAAATAGGTGATCAGCATATTTACTACATTTCTGAGATTTCCAAAATAACATGAGGGAGAGACTATGTAAAGTTACGTTGCCATAAGAGAATGATTGCAAGAGGAACATACACTTGTTGATTGATAATGAATAGGTTCATTCACTCTTGTTCCGGAACAAGTTAGATCATACAACACTTCATACTGAATAAAATAGTAATGTTGCTAGGTGGAGCCAAGACTCACTAGGAAACACCCTGTTGCAATTGTACAAAAGTCCGGAGCAGAAAGCGTGGCAAAAAATGTATATACAAGTTATTTAATGTGTTTCAGTAGTTGCATTTTTAAATAGATAAGGGAAATTGAGTACGAATGATATGGAAGTTAAAGCAAGAAAGCATGGACAAGCAATGTTTTTTAGTGCCAGTCTGCTTTGAAAGCCTATTGTATAATGGTAATGAAAGCAGGAAGGGGTTGTCTGTTGAGAGGGAGGACTAGATTCACACCCTTTCTGGGCAATTATAAACTTGTTAAACTTTGAATGGAGTCTCTTGAGTTTCAGATTTAAAAACAAAAAAATAATAATAATAAAATGCTTGTGGCCTCATTATGTTAATAGGGTAAGTGATGATCTTGGACAAGAAAGAAGAGCAATATTTTGTCATAAGTTCATGAACCTGGATGGGTACGATCTCCCTAGCTAGACACTAAACTTTGCAGACTCCAGCTTTCCCTGTAAAACAAGGTAAAGAAAGTTATTGCAGGCAGTAGGTGTTAATACATGGGATATCATATCTCTAACTAGATCTGTAAGATTAATTTGCATATTTGCATATTTGAAATCTTTCTCATATGGTTTTCCTTCTTGTAGCAAGCAGCCCTTTACACTAGACACTACATGCTGGAGAGTATAGTAAAATAGTTTCATATTCCCAGGTCTTTGGAGAAAAAGACCAGTCTTCTAAAATGCTGGAGTTGTTTGGTGGAGTCTTATAGGAAAAAAAATCGCATGTAATTGTATTAGTTGTGTCATGGTTTAACCCCAGCCAGCAACTAGGCACCACGCAGCTGCTCACTTGCTTCCTCCCCACCCAGTGGGATGGGGAGAGAATCAGGGGGAAAAAAGGTAAAACTCGTGGGTTGAGATAAGAACAGTTTAACAGAACAGAAAGGAAAAAACTAATAATGATGATAATAACAATAATAAGATGACAATAATAATAAAAAAAGGATTGGAATATACAAAGAAAGTGATGCACAATGCAATTGCTCACCACCTGCTGACGGATGCCCAGTTAGTCCCCGAGCAGCGATCCCCCCAGGGCAACTGCCCCCAGTTAATATACTGGGCATGACGACCCATGGTCTGGAATATCCCTTTGGCCAGTTTGGGTCAGCTGTCCTGGCTGTGTCCCCTCCCAACTCCTTGTGCCCCCCCCCAGCCTTCTTGCTGGCTGGGCATGAGAAGCTGAAGAATCCTCGACTTAGTCTAAACACTACTTAGCAACAACTGAAAACATCAGTGTGTTATCAAAGTTCTTCTCATACTAAATCCAAAACATAACACTATATCAGCTACTAGAGAGAAAATTAATTCTATCTCAGTTGAAACCAGGACAAGTTGTTTTACTCAGAGGTGAAACATAAATGAAAACTACTAAATAAATACTATTACATGGTGTTTTTTTCTTTTTGTTTTGCCTCTGAAGTGAATGAAAGTGAATTAAGGGTTAATTTAGGATAGGACTAAAATAACTTAAAATAAGGGGGCAGGGGAGGGAACCCAGGAACTCCTCAGTAGCATTATTCTAGGTTGAAATCAGGAAGTCATTCAAGAAAAACATTAAAAAGGAAGGAGGAGAAAAATACAGCCTTACTCTATATGAACGTTTAGTACTAATGGTAGAACATTAGTAATGGGATACTGCCAGACATTTGAAAAATTCCACATCTAAGACAGTATATGGACCATTTTTGTTTTGCGGATTTGTGTTCAAAATACCTGAGAAGCTGTGTTTAGATATTGATAGAATTCAGAATTTGAAGCCTAAAGGGAATTGAAAATGATAATATAAAATTTCTTAGGCATGAGTAGATAAGTATTTCAGAGTGCTGTGAAACTAGGAATTTTCTGACCTGGGGTGAATGTCCTTCAGAAAAGGCAAATGCTAGCTTTAGAACAGTAGCAAAGTATGACTTTAACCAAAAGAGAAAAAGTATTAATGCTTTACAGAAATCTTTGAATGGTTACTTAAATGATGATAACCCAGTGAGTTTCCAGCTCATAATCCAGGTTATGTTATGTATTGAAGATTTTTTTTGAGCTCTCAAATGTGTTATTTGTTATCACTATTTATCCGCAGATTCATATCCTGTGTGGGCTGTAGAAAATCAGTCAATTAGTAGTGGTAAGTGGGTAGATGTCTCAGGGATTAAGGCACTCGGATATCTATTTGTTAATCATGCAAATAAATAAGGAAAGGCAGATGTCAGGATCTGTTGTTACCTAGATACCAAGGACTGTGACTCAGAAGCTTTTGATCTTTTATCACTATGTCAGAGTTTTTCCTCTGAGTCTGAAAATAACTACTTTTCACTTTTAATACTTTATTGGATGTTTTTTTCTGATAGGAATTAAAGAAAAGGGTAAGTTGTATTATTTGTGCATGCATATGACCACTCTAACAATATTTTAAAAGCTGGGGTTTTTTTTAAGTTTCTCAGTTCTTATATTATTTTTTAATTCCTGCTTAAAATGGGATTTTTATCAAACAAGAATAAACTTAAGTAAAACGTGAGCAACATCACATTGTTAAGCTTGGTTCTTCCCAAGAAAATAGCACTGTAATCTATCTAGCAAGAAGCTGTGATTATTGCTTATTAAGGACAAGGAGAAAAATTTACAAGGTAAACTTAAGTACAGACGTATCTTCTACTGTAAGTTTATTCTCACTGACTGTAAAGAATACAGGAATTAGAGATGAAGAAGTACAAAGGGGAGTAAAAACTGCAAAAATCTGCTGGAAGATAAATACTGGAATTACTATGGTATATGTGCCTTGAGATAGGTTGCCTTTCATAAATGGCATGTCAATTTTGTCTTAAATACTGAAGTCCCCTCCTGAAAGGATCAATGTCTTGTTTCTTTGTTAGTATTGTTTTCTTAAACGGCTAATTCAGGGCTTAAAAAACATTTTTGCACAAACTTAAAAGAAAATTGGAGTCAGATGCAGGAATTTAACATTGAAAATATCAACCTAGACTGTCAAACTTAGCTTCCAGAAACAAGGTTGCATGATAGAGAAGATCAGCAAAAATAATTTCAAAATAAGCTGTAGAACTGATGATGTCTGTTATCTTAGGAAATTTTAGGGATACCAGTTAAAAGCGGTTTCCACTGGAAATGTGAGAAATCTGTTCCCAATACAGAAAAGAAAGCAGTGAGCAAAAACAGAGAAAAGCTCTTGAAGCCCAAAAGAATACCACAGTTAGGAGATGTGACACTTGTATGCAGAGTCTTGATAATTTTTTAAATTTTTATTAATTAGGGTTTTGTGTTCTTTGAATTCTGTAAGGGTTTTTGTTCTCTTAAAGTTTCTTCAGTACATAGGTTGAAGGGTATGGGTATATATAGCTGTAATAAAGCTAATTTTTAATGACATAGTTCCACTTGCATTACAAAATGAAAGAGAATGTGTTTGTAGTAGGGATATACGAATACCATTGTTCTGATAGTGTAGATTGTCTGTCACCTCAATAGAAATAAGGTGAAATACCTTTCAGTGAAAGATGGAGTATGCAAAGGGCAAATACTGGAGATAACTTTGTTCTGAGTTTAGGGTAGATTGTTGTTATTTTTTTTTAAATGTGAAGCAAGAAACAAGGCATCCCAAACTAAAGCTGGAAAGTTTCATGCCATATGGTCTATATGTGCCAGAATTTACTTTTTCTTTATGAGGAACAACTATGGTGTGTTTCTAGAGTTTGTTTGTTTGATTTTTTTTTGTTGTTGTTGTTTTAAATCTCAGTGCAAACTGTCTCAGTACACAGGTCCCTGAAGAGGTATGGAAAAAAAAAAATCAGGAAATTACTTCCTCTATTTTTTCCAGTGCAATAGTGTTAGGAATTTGAAGCTTATTATATTGAGACATTTAAGGATGGGAAACAAAGAAAAAGGGCTACTCCTACTTATTTAATGATGATTTATTTACCGTTTCTCTCCCCCAAAAGGCTCCAAACAGAGCTGTAAAACTGCCAGTGAGTCAAAACTGTCCAAAACCCTGGGCAATTCTAATTTTATGTCAAGGAATTATGAATGGAGCAATCTGTAAGGAGGAAGAGAGATCTATTTTATTTCAGCTGGAAGCTGTTACATTGTTGTGGAATGTTAGAAGTAATTGGGTTTTAAAAGATGGGAGGGGAGTATGAGTACAAAGTTGTACTGGTATTTTTGTTCTTGTTTGCATATACCATCCATATGGGTAGGTCGGTGCCTGCTAATTTTATTCCTTTAGATGAGTAATTCCAGACAGTTAAACTACTGGACTGAGATCAACTGAATCCAAATAAGATAGTGTTTTGCATATTTTTTTCAATATAGGCTATAATAAAAGTTGACAGACGTGTCTTATTCTTTTTTTCCCATGATTCCTAAGGCTTGGCAACTTAATACTGGAACACTTAGGGGATGAGAGACATAGCTAATAAAATAATCCTGTCACATGTTTTGTATTTCTTGCTAGTGTATGGATATATGTATACATCAGATATGGAAGGGTAGTCATATATCAAGTCCCATTGTTTATTTAAATTCTTTGCAGTTCTTAATGTTATTTTGAAAGGGCTGAGAAAAGGCTTTTTTTATGTTTATCTCTACTTAAGATGCCACATAGGATGGCCAGTGAAATGCATGCTGAATGACAAATAAAAGTTGGTGTGCTATGAAGCGAAACAGGTTAGCTAAACAAATCCAAGTTCTGATAGAAGCAGAAAAAAGAAGACCTTGTAGTGAAAAGTTGTATATTAGGGTCTAAACACTTCTTAGCATTAGTATGAATACTTCTCTTAAGTCACCAGGTGGATGTCTAATTTCTATAACTGCTTTTATAATTATTTTTCAGAAAATGTGACCCTTTATATATAGATGCAATAAAAGACCTTTAGTTAGCTCAGTCAACAAAATCACCTATTTCGTAATCCCATTTTCATTTTATATATATTTAACACTGATTTCATACAAGATGTAGGTTCAATAGCTAATGTTCTGTTTAGGGCATATGCCAAAGAAATTTTATTTAACCGTAAAAATAAGTCTGAATCTTGCAACTCCTTTGTTTATTTCCTTAGAAAACTACAAGGGTTATTTCTGTCAGGAAAAACAAAATACTTAAGCTCTGTAATGGATTTGCGTTAGGGGACAGTGTTTTACAGTTGTAGAATATTATAAGTAAAGATTTTTTTTTTTTCCTGTAATACCTTTAATATAAGGTGGAATGCAGAACTGAAAATAAATTCTAAAGGTGCAATATTTTTTTGGTTGGAAGAGATCTGGAAAGATGGTAGTATAAATCCATGTTGTCTTACGTTTGTGGTTAAAGAACTTAGCGCTGTGTTTTGTGATTTTTTTTTTTTTTTTCTTTAGATTTTTTTGCTTTTATTTTTTTAAAAAAGTCATCTGTCATGTTATGTCCTTCTGGTATACCTTTGAGGTTTTAGTTACTGTCAGGTTTAATTGCCCCCATCTTCCATAAAACGTGTCTGTCTTAAATTCTGGTCCTTTTGTTCCTTGACCCAATGTATATGATTATATCAAGGAGGTTTTTTTATATGCTAGCATTAAACAGAAGAGCATGACTGAGTTATATTCTTTTTTGTCAGCCTAGCTGTAGTAATCAAGTTGAACAATGCTTTCTTTTTCTAAGCTACCCTGTACCTTTTTTTGACAACCTATGTTGTTGAAACATTTAGACCCACTCAGTGACCCAATTAGGGTTTTGCATGTCACCATGGAGTGGATATACAATTGCACATCCTAATAGCGTTTCTCATATTTTGTAGACTTCTCTCTTTATATAATTATTCTGTTAATGTTTTTTGCGCTGCTGCTTCCATATGTGACCCTGGGAGAACACTGACAGCAATAGTTAAACCAATGGCAATAGGAAATGTCTCCATCAACATGAAAGCTATTTCTAAATTGCCCCTCAATAGGAATTTCTTTTTCCATTAATAGTGGTATTTTGTATCAGCGTTACCTCCTCCATAGGACAAAACAAAAGGGTAGTGTGAAAAGGAAGTAATTACAGCATAATTAAACTAATTTATGTGTTAGGAAGAAACTGGGTTTTAAATCTAAGAATAGCTTTAAAAATAACACAGTGAAGTTAACTGGAGAATCTCGTGAAGTACTTGTCTCTGAAAGCTGCAGCAAGTAAGTACTTTTGGATCAAAATACTGTTTACAAAATATCACTGAATTACCCATACTTACCAAAAGATTCCGATCTTACGTATAGTGAACTGTGTGTGTGTTTACTTCAGTATGCACCACTTGGTCATTCAGATTAAGGGAAAGGACAGAGACCTTTTCTCCTCTTTCATTGGGTCGAATTTCCAGTTAACACTTCTAAGATGGTGAAGCATGGATTCCTTTCACATCCTGAAAAGGTAAATTTTATGGAGAGATTGACAAGATGGGTTGGACTTTTCAACCAGCTTAGTTGTGAGTCATTTATGTTAAATTCCAGAGAATGCAAAATATTTTCCTCAAGTTGCTGATTGTGCATTTTAGTTCACTTCACAACATTTAAGTTTGAAGACTTGTAAGCACATGATCCTCTACTGTGAGGAAAAATGCAGAATACTCCAGTGAATCTCCAGTACGTGTTTCGTCAGTTGGGATAGTAACTACTCTGTTTTGTCAGTATGCTGCAGTGAGATCTACAAACTTCTTTACAAAATATTTCCCTTGCTCTGTTATTCTCAGCACCATGTAAGAGAATCTTCAAATTTTTATTGAGATGTCAGGGAAGGTGGAGTGGCAGCTGTCTCCAACTAGTTTTTTGTTGGTTTGGGGTTTTTTTTTATGCCCATAAGAGTAGCAGTTGATTATATGAAAGTTATTAATAATATAGTGCAATGCATTAGATATGTTTGTTAAACCCACTTAGTACCTGCACTGCAAGAAGTTTTTCATGTTATTCCATACTGGGGCTCTGGACATAGTGATTAGATACCAGTGTACTTTGCAAATCACTGGTGGAAATTCTTAAAGTAAGCTGAGGTAGTTGCAAAAGGATACTTTTTCTATGTCTACCTTTCTGTATTTTTATTTCAGTCTTCATGCTTCTTTGCAGATGATTGGCTTCCCTTCTTTGTCTTTGAGGTGTATTAAATCAGCCCACTTCTGACTGATGAATGGAGAAAGTTGAAGCCCATGGTGACCACAGCATCAGAGTGCGAAGTTCATGCTCGTTGCTTAAGTGTTGTGGAATACATCTTATTCTCTGAGGCAACCAGAAAAGCATTTGTTTTTACATACTGTCAAGCCAAGTTACTTGAGGAAGCACGGGGCATGGAGTCTAGCTGCTAATGTACAGCCTCTTGAGTGAGAGGTGAGCCTGCCTTACCTTCTCACTCCTGGACAGCTTTAGCTTCATCTACATGGAATGGATAGTTTAGTGCTGGGCTAATGCTGATCTGGGACTCCCTCTTTCATTGTTTTTTGGTACCTGGGTGGGAGTGTTTTACTGAGGGGACTGGAGGGTAGAGGGGAATTTCCCACCTCCACCCAGCTTTAAGCGTCATAGTCCTCTTCAACAGGATTTTGTGTGAGGTGAGAGGAACTAGAGGGTAACAAAATTAGAGGGAGATAAATTCCCCTACACATACCCACACCAAAACATATATTTAGGCCAACAAAAAAAATTGTAAATTGATACTGAATATATTCAATTACTTCATCCACAGAAATGGAACATATTTTCTTGCTAAAGAATAAAACAATTATATTTTTGATGGAGCAAAACCAAAAGCATAAAAGTTTTCACTTTATGGAATGTTGAATAAAAGAACTGAATCCTAAGCAAAACTTCTTTTCTGTTAAAATTCCCTTCCCTGTTAACCATTTAACCATTTAAAAAAAAAAAAAAAAAAAAAAACCGTGCTTGTTAGCAACCTTATCTATAAGCTGCCAGTCTCTTCTTCTACCCAGCCTAAGAGCTGTGACAATTGTCTTTCCCAGTAATTTGAAACATTTTTAATGACAGAAAACCTGATAATTTTATTTTTTCTTAATCGAAGAGTCTGTAAGATTAAGCTTCATTTTTTTAGATATCAAAAGCATAAAACTTACTATCAGCTTCCTAATCTGTGAGATGTGATGTTACTCAAAAGTTGTATTCTCTGATCCTTCTGGTCTAATACAACACCTAGGGAATGCCTTAGCTACTGTTATAAAGGGGAAACCAAAGCGTCATAAATATATTTATACTTTTAAGAATTCTGCTTCTTTGGTTGATAGCCTTTCTTTAAGAAGTGTAACTTGTCACTGGGCTAAGCTTGTAGGCGTGCATCCTGTTTATGTTGAAAGCAGTACGAAGGTAACAAAATTCAGGATGAGCATGTGGGGGCTGTGTGTGTGCATGGGGGTGTTTGTGGGTTTTGTTTGCTTTTTTAACAAATGTACTGTTCAGAGCTTGGACCAGTACTGCTTTCTCTGTTCACTTATTGCAAGATACTGGACGGGATCTGTATGTGAAAAATAGCTTCATGCTTTCAGCCAGGCTTGATTTGGAATGCTTAACAGAAGGTACCAGCTATTTACAAGAAGTCTTCTGTGTTTTCTTATCCAACAGGTGCAGTAGCTTTTTTTATAAATGAAGGAATGTTTATCTGAAGTGAATGGAGTGCAGACCCAAAATTATTTGGGTTCATTTAATACTGTCTGTGTGACTAATACTAGCTTTGATAATAGAGCTCTTGCAAATGACTCAAATACAGACCTGTAGTTTTATTTACATACGAATGTTAATTAACATTTTGGAGAAAATCAGTTGTCCTTATTTTTTTGTGCTGTCTTCTATTCTTTCTCCCAAAGTAAAGAATAGTGGAGGGATGTTTTTCTTTGAGAAGATAGTCTTCAACAAATTATCTAAATGCTCCTATAAAACTTTAAAATATGAGAACGTTATCTTTCTGGAGGTGGGATTTTTTGTGTGTGCATGTGTGGTAGCAGGCAAGAAACAATGTAGTATTTTGAAATGCAGGAGAAAAAGAATGTCTCTGAAAAGCATGGAGAAATCAAGGATAATATACAATTATTCACAGTTCTATATTAAAGCGTATAATTAAATATTAAAAAAGCGATGTTATAGTATGATGGAGCAAGTAGTGAAGACATTGGGACTTAATTACTCACATAGCCTATTGTGCAAAAAGTAGCTGCCAAAGAATGTTTGTATCACTAATGTATATTAATTGCTATGTAACTGTATACTTTTTATATTTTTCATGCAGCTTAGGGCATGCAAATACTTAACATCTTTAATGTGAATATTTTTGTTCAAGCATAACAATATAACTCTGTGGGCAATTTTTGTGCTGCGGAATAGTGGGGAGAACAACAACAACAAAAAAATGCAAACAAAACCAAAACCACTGAAAAACCCTGTATGATATTCAGAAAACTTTTAACAACAAATTTGGCCTGAAAACATTAATGTCAGGTTTAAAACTCATGCAAATAAAAGAATTAATGTATAAATCCCTCAAGAATCATGATTTTAATAGAAGTGTCCAAAAAAAATTTCTTTTGAAAGCTAATATAATCCTTTTATGTAACACCAATAAAAATTATGCAATCCTGGGGGAACTAACCTGTTGTAGTCAACAGGCCTTCCTCTATCACAGCTTACTCCCCTTATCTGAAAGATGCTCAACATCCTTCAATTCCAGGGCTGAATGGTGACAAGCCATCATTGTCATTTTATTCCAACATCATATATTTAAAAGAATAGGACACTTGTGATAGCAGTATATCTATTTACTTTTATGTGATGATCCCCTTGTTTACTATATATTCCCCCTGTTAACTTAAAGGGGTGGGGTTTTTTACACTTCTACAATCCTATACAAAGGTTTCTTTGGGGTTTCTGTACGGTTTTACAGCTGCCCTGTAAGATCCTTAAAAAGCTCACTCAAAAGTCCTGTCACACATTTAAATTGTGCTAAGATATTTCTGTTGAAGTACACAACCATAATGATTTTGTGAAGCTATTCTCACTAATGAAAACTGAAAGTTGCTGCATTTTGAATATCATAAATAGTGCTTAAATAGTCCCCTAATCATTATATATGTCTGGTAATAGTGCCATGTAGAATTGTACCTGCAGAAAAATGCCAAACATCATTTAATTGCTAATTGTGGACATTACTGTCAAACTGCTCTTCATATTTTAACCTTTTATTTCTTTTGTCATATGTAGGCTTTTTTGATTTGACATCTGATTTCTTGTCAGTTGTTCTGTGTAGTGTGTGTGTACTCTAATATGGGATGACTGTGTTGAGTTAGCCCTCCTGTTAACTTAAGCCCTATGAACTACTTTTCTATAGTGTGTCATATCTTGCAGTCTTTTTTAAAGCTTATTTGGAGAGCAGAGTATTTATAGAAATATGTGACTAATCTTTCCAATTTCTAGAAGTCTGTAATCTTCAGACTACTACTTTTCTTCCAGGCTTGTATTTACTGCCTGGAAGGAGGGAGTGGTATGCAGAAGGAGTGGATAGAAATGAGCCTGCAAATACTGGTTGTCTGTAGTGTTCATTGTAGATGGCCTTGTTTACCCCATTCACTGATCTAAAAAGTACAGGTCCAATATATCTTCAAAATTATCGAGTGTGCAAGTATGATACAGTGGTATTACATAATAAACATACCAGCTATGTGGCTTTTCGTACAGAATTAAGACGGGGGAAAAAGTTTGGTTCTTCATGAAGTACGTTTCATAAAGAAGTGTTGTGATCTTGTACTCCCTGTTGGGGAGTTTTGCCTGAATTATGAAGAAAGAATCTGGCCCAACAAGAATGTACTGGGAAATGGTTGGAGACATTAACACTTTCATATTATTTAGTGTGAGCTGAGAAATACTCCATAGTTACTGACAGGTGGTCTGGAGTTGGACACTGAAATTGCCTATGTAATTGTAGATTGATGATATTTTATGTGTATCCATTTTGATTTTAACATCAATTCACTAGTCATCACATAATTACACATAAAGAGACTTTACAAGATACCTCTTATTTCCTGAGGATCCATTACAGTCCATCAGACAAAATATCAGTTCTGTTTTTTAAACTATATATTATAATATAGGGATTTTCAAAATAAGGGTTATTTACCCAAGATTTCTTTGGAATCACTGTAGATAGATACTCTGCTCCTGCTTAGGGAATTCTGAGGTAGCATATTATGACCTACAGTGAATTGTTTCCATGTAACAAAAATGCAATATGGTTGGGGAAGGTTCAGTTAATGCAGGATTCACCTTTATTTATATCAATAATGTAAAATACAGAGCACCTGCTGTGAGATCACAATCCTGCATGTGAAGAATTTCACTAAATGCAGTGGAATGAATCATCCGGAAAGTTGACTGCAACCAGTAAGGTCCAACAAAAGACCAGGGCCTATAACCTCAATGTCTTCAAGGCTCACTTTCAAATCTCAGACTAGCAGCTGTATGGGTACCTTTGGTAGTTGTTAGAGATCAAGTATGCACTCTTGAGCAGTTGAGAATAGCTAAATTAGGCATACTCCTGTTTTAAGTTGCCTCCTGGGGAAACCTCCCTTTCTGCTTTGACTGTAGGAGCAATCTACTAATTTGTGTCAATGTGGTAAGCTTAGCTTGATAATATTTGTTGTCTTCTTGCTAGATACACTGCATGTTACTTAGAGGTACATGAGTTGATACTTTTGTAGGTATATTAAGGGTCTGGTCTTTGTAGGTACTTTAGTTCTTAAACCTTGCATTTTCAAAACAATAACATTTTTAACAGAAGAATGTTTCTCTTGATGACAGACTATAAATGCATAATCTATTGATACGAATGATGATTTGCAAAATTCCTTCACTAAAAAGCAAGACTTTTTTTTTTATTGTTTCAGTGTCACCAATAATGCTAAAGCAGATTATGCCCTGGGGGAAAGAAGTAACTGACATATTAGTTTGTATTTTCCAGGTGCCTTAAGGGAATTAATACCTGGCTTTCTAATTTCTGCAAGCCAGAATTTGCACTGAAATTTTACTGCTTTTTGCATATTTAGTGCTCATCATTAGAGCAATTTTTGTTGGAAGTATGTGAGTACATAATCTTACTTTAGCCCTTATTACAAATAGTGGAATAATTTATGGCTGGAGTGTATTCCTTAGTTGCAAGTCCAGAATAGGACTAAGTTCTACCTCTCCAGGACTTTGGATCTTACTTGGGAGTCTGTTTTAGAATTTGGACCTTGTAAGCTTTCTGTGGTGGAAGGGTTCTAAATACCTAGTTAGGACAAAAATTTATTTTTCTGGCTCGAGTTTCATGGACCCAATTTCAGTCATAGTTGTACTAATTTTAGGTTGATTTATTTATTATCAATGACAATTAAGTAGGAATTATTTCCCACTTCTAAAAAAATGTGTAGAAACTTTCCTACATCAAACTAGAAATTAATAATTTTCAGATGTAGCATATTTAAAAAGAAAAAAAGACTGAGTTTTATGAGCAAATGATTCTGCAGTGATCAAAATATGAAGAATCTGTCCTTTGACTCTGAGATTTGGACTTCTAAAAGTTTGCTGCATCTTTGAAAATGTTAATAGAGAATGCAGAATTAATTTCCCAGCACTACAGAAGACTTAGTTAATGCCTCACCAAAATACTTTTTATTTTCTCAAATGTATGCTTTGTCACCAACATAAGTGGTGTTGTGCAAATACTGATTTTCTTTATTGGTTATTTACCCTGGTGGTACATTGCAACCAAAGCAATCTTGACTGTTTTACAAATATGGAGAGACAGATAGTGTAATTCGTGCAGTAAACTAACCCTGGTGGCTTGTAGATGGGATGGTCCAGACCCTTTGTGCCCTGCAACAATGGTGAGAGACCTTGTGCCTCAGGTAGTCTTGGCCTCTCCTAGTACTGTGCTGTCTGCTACCATCCTGAGATTGAACCGTAGTGCTTTCATCTGCTTCCCTGGGGAAATGGGGACACATACTGGAAAAGAATCCTACAGAGGTTTGTTTGGCAGAAGAGAGCCTGTGCAAGCCCTGTGCTGAGGCAAATAATCCTTATGCTGAAGTACTCAAAGTGAAGAGCAGAGTATGTCCCGCTTTAAGCTTGGGGACTGATGATGATCAAAGGAAAAGTCAACTGAAAAAGTTTTTCAGGAATTTGTAGCAAATCTAAGAATAACTGACAAAGATTGGTGTCAGAGTTACAGAACACGATATTACCGGATATGGCATTACCTTTTATATGTGCTGAGTCTATTCGTTGAATGAATTGGAAAAGACTATGTTTTAACTTTAATGAGTCGGTATGAAGTTGAAATAACTTGCCAACACATTCATGCGTTTCAGTTGGGTTTTTTTGCACTGCATTTTACATGAGGGGAAATTGCAAATAGTAAATGTCAAGGATTCACTTGGGGCATAACAATTTCAGAGGCATGAAGCTAATACATATTTGTCTCATTACTGTCACCAGATTAAAGTGAGTCCGTAGATGGCAAGAGCTCATAACTCATAGGCGACATAGTTACAAATGACCTGTGGGAGGTCACTGATACCACAACTTCCTAAATTCATATTACAAACATGTCATTAATAAGAAATGAGGGAGATGTTGTTCATCATCTTTCAAAAAGCTGGTTTTCACTGAAAAAGAGGTGAAAGGTTTTTTATTTCCAAGTCTCAACTGATCACAACTTTGTAGATTATAGTGTATGGGAGTAGGAGGGCAATGCAATCCTTCTGGATACTTACTTATGTCACCTGTGCCCTTGCTATATTAATACAACTAAGCCATTGTGCTATATAATTTGCCTGTTGATATTTTGCTTAAATATCTCTAGAGCACTAAGGGGCAATGACTATTCTATAGGGGCTTTTAAATATGATTTGTATGCAGAGGTTTTTATCCTTTTCCTTGTTTTCACTCCCACTGAGATCTCAAACGTAGAACTCGTTATAGTAATTCATGGAGGGTACATCTCAGCAGCACAATGTCTGTGTCTTGCTACTGTGTTACCTTAAGTTAGCAGAGAGACTGAAAAGCCTTCTTAAGATGTAGTCCTACATCTGAAATCAACTGGATATAACTTTAATTGAATTCATCCAGTCTTTCACATAGTTGGTAAATTATATTAAATGTTAAGATATAGAATAGTATAACCAAGCTACATTTTCTTAGCCTATTAAGACAATGTGGGTTTTGGACTTTTTTTGATTATACTGAATTAATATGCTCTAGATAACCATCTACTTAAGAGGATGTTTAGAAGTTACCGTTTAGTGTGTACATCTGCACACGTTAGCTGGTTGCCCGCCTGTTGAATGGTGAGAGCTACAGTTAATGTATTAAATCATTTGTCTGACAACTGCTTTGTCTTTCTCTGTAATTGTAGGTGCAATTTCAGGTGTCAGCTTTGATTCATAAAGCTACACATGGTTTGATTCATAAAGCCATAGATGGGTATCTGGTAGACTGCTTCTCCTCCTGTCTGTAAGAAAGGTGTGACAGCAGGGGATTGATTCATATCTTCAGTCACCTGGCACACAAAGGATTGCAAAAGTTGACAAAAGTGATGTTTGATGGGGGGGTCTGTAATAAGCATACATACGAATAAATACTATTCACTGTCAGAGTAAGAGATATCAGCCAAGTGTTTTAGCTCATTAGTTTAAGGTTGATTTTTTTTCTGTGTCTGACCAAAGTGAATCCCAGCAGTTCAAGAAATCACAGAGGTTATTAAATGAGAAACTGTTGAGGACTGGAAAATACGTTGTGCACTTTTTTGGCAGAATATGTCTTCTCCTCTGTGATAATGTAGCCCAAAAGCATGTCTTCAATGTGAGGTGTTTATATAGGAAAGAAGTAACGATGATTAGAAAGATTTGGGAGTTAAGTCTATAGTTCTGTAAAGCAGTTGTTAAAAACAAAGTCCTGGAAAAAATTCATTGCATACAGAGAGATTTGCTCTGGACATCATACTGAAATACTTGAAACGGCATTTCTGTCTGCTTATCAGGTTTCCAGAAAAATGATGAAAAAGAGAGGGAGCTTGGAGAAAAGCATCACTGAGAACCGGCAAGTACAGATCGAGTTAAGAAAAACTGGGGAAAACTAAGAATATATGTCTTCTGAGTACCAGCTGGATTCTGAGATCGTAGGGTGTCATGTTATGCAACTAGTTTCTTTAAGGTAGAATGTAATTTTTGGGTTATTTTCCATACATGATTCTTGTACTTCTTGACAGGAGAAAGTTTATGGTGATTGGGGTAGGTTCCTAATAACTGGAGGGAAAAAGAAAACATGCCTCTTCTTAGCAGAACAAGGAGGAGGATCTGAGGTCATACAGGCCACCCACGGGAGGGACAAGAAGCCAGGCTACCAAGGGCAAATTATGTCTGATCAACCTGTTACCTTTCTGTTATGAGATTATTTGCTCTTGTGATGTTTTTCTTGACTTCACCAAGACTTTTGACAAGCTGTATCCTTATAGCTAAGGTGGTTAGATAAGGTTTGGATTGGTGACTGCCAGGTATATGGAAAATTGGCCGAAATTCTGGATGCAAAGTTCGCAGCTGCTTACTAGCAGCAGCATCTTGCAACAGTAGGGCCGGTGCTGTTAAAAATCTTTATTAACAACTTAGATGATGGGAAAGAATGGCATGCTTGCCACAAGTTTGAGAGTGAGCAATTCCAGGGTAGTAGTTACACTACAGAGCAATGGTACTATCAGCAAGCTGGAGACATGGTGTGACAGAAACCTCATGAAATTCAGCAACAGCAAATGCTAAGTCCTGCATCTGTGATAGAATAACCCCATGCAACAGCTGAGGTTGGGCACCAACAGGCTAGAAAGCAGCTTTGCAGAAAAGGATATGTGAGGGTGTCCTGTTGGACAGCAAATTGAATATGAGTCAGTCTGCCTTTGTGGCAAAGAAGGCCAACCGTATTCTGGGCTGTATTAGCATGGAGTGTAGACAAGCAGGGCAGGGAAATGGACCTGTGACTACATCTGGAGTACTGTGTCCAGTCTGGGGTTCCCCAGTACAGGAAAGACATGGACATAGTGGACTAAGTCTGATTAGGAAAGGCTGAGCACTAGGTCTGTTGATTTATATAGGGGTGGGAGGAGCCGTTTTGTTTAAAAAAATTCCAAACCACAAAAATGCGAAGCAACCAACCAACCAGAAAAAAAACCCCAACAAACCTACAACCAAACAAGAAAACCAAACACAAAACCCCCTCCAAAACAACCCCACCCCTACCACACCATCAAAACATTTCCAAATTATCAGTCTGTCCTGGTTTCAGCTGTGATAGAGTTAACTGTCTTCCTAGTAGCTGGTACAGTGCTATGTTTTGAGTTCAGTATGCAAAGAATGTTGAGAACACTGATGTTTGCAGTTGTTGCTCAGTAGTGTTTAGTCTAAAGTCAAGGATTTTTCAGCTTCTCATCCCCAGCCAGCGGGAAAGCTGGAGGGGCACAAGAAGTTGGGAGGGGACACAGCCAGGGCACCTGACCCAAACTGGCCAACGGGATATTCCAGACCATGGGATGTCACATCTAGTATAGGAACTGGGGGGAGTGGGGGTGGGGGAATTGCCACTCAGGGACTGGCGGGGTGTCGGTTGGCGGGTGGTGAGCAATTGCCCTGCGCATCATTATACATTCCAATCCTTTTATTATTGCTGCTGTCATTTTATTAGTGTTATCATTATCATTATTAGTTCCTTCTTTTCTGTTCTATTAAACTGTTCTTATCTCAACCCAGGAGTTTTACTTTTTTTTCCCTGATTTTCTCCCCCATCCCACTGGATGGGGGGGAGTGAGTGAGCGGCTGCGTGGTGCTTAGTTGCTGGCTGGGCTTAAACCATGACACAGTCTTAGAATAAAGACTTTGAATACTTACAGAAGAAAGTATTTCCAGTACAAAAGTTTTTAGTGTCATTTGAATCTTTTTAAACTACAGCATTTTTTTTCCTTACAGATGGGAAACAGGACCTTTAAAACATGCCTTATTGCTATGATAACATATTGTATCTCTTTGTGCTTATATTATAGTCAAAGGATTTTGTAGAATATAAATTTCTTTGTCACTTCATTTCTATGGACTGGCTTGCTTTTTAAATTAAGTCTGAGCTATACTGATGGGTAACTCTTACCAGATTGGAGTGTCTTGATGTTGGTACTTTGTCTGGGATTTTTAAGAAATAGAAATGGGTGTTCTTGACTGTGTCTAATGACCTAACCATTTTGATTAAAGAAAAAGTTGAGATTTATGCAAACATACAAACTACAAGAATGAATTATATGTACCTTTAAAGTAACACACCAACCAACCCACTCTAAGAAGTAGTAAAATATTCCTATATGGCAGAAATCTGAAACAAGATAAGACTTTAAAAGCTGTATATTCCAGGCCCATGTTAAAAGTATTTGTGTATTTGATGGCAAAGTGGGTTGGCTCTGTTAGAGCTTCTGTTTTGGCCTTTTGTGACAGAAGGGAGAAACAGCTTAGAATTTCTTAGGTGTTGTGGTTTAACCCCAGCCAGCAACTAGGCACCACGCAGCCACTCAGTCGCTCCACCCACCTCCCCCTCCACCCCCCCCCCCCCCCCCCCCCCCCCGGGGAGAGAATCAGGGCAAGGGGGAAGGTAAAACTTGTGGGTAGAGTTAAGAACAGTTTAACAGAACAGAAAGGAAAAAACTAATAATGATGATAATAACAATAATAAAATGATAATAATAATAAAAAAAGGATTGGAATATACAAAACAAGTGATGCACAATGCAATTGCTCACCAACCGACACCCAGTTAGTTCCCAAGCAGTGATCACCCCCCAGGGCAACTCCCCCCAGTTAATATACTGGGCATGACAACACATGGTCTGGAATATCCCTTTGGCCAGTTTGGGTCAGCTGCCCTGGCTGTGTTCCTTCCCAACTCCTTGTGCCCCTCCAGCCTTCTTGCTGGCTGGGCATGGGAAGCTGAAGAATCCTCGACTTAGTCTAAACACTACTTAGCAACAACTGAAAACATCAGTATGTTATCAAAGTTCTTCTCATACTAAATCCAAACCATAACACTATACTAGCTACAGGGAAGAAAATGAACTCTATCCCAGCCAAAACCAAGACAGTATGTTAGCTGGAAAAATGAATTTTATTTTATAAAATAAGGAATGAAAATAAGTGTATAAATTTGCTGCTTTTTCCAACCTTGGGGGTGTGTGTCAAACCAAACTTTGTAAATTTCCATGCAAATTCATAACGAACTCTTACTCAATTGAAAATTCCTAGTATTAAACATAAATCTTAATAATTCTCGGTAATGTATGAGATTTCACTTACACTTGCATCAGAAAAGTCTGTGTTACATGTTTGTAATATTAACTGTGAGTGCTTCAGATCATGAGAAGGAACGTGGGTGTCAGCCTATTTAGATAGAAAACTCGAGTAAGAAGGAGGTGTAGCCTTTTATTGCAGGCTTTTATTTACTGCAGTAATAGTGTTGTAGGTCTTCGTGATCTCTGTAATCTGTTTTTTGGACCTTCTGGCAGGCAGGACGAAGTCTACTACAAGGTAGGAATCTAAAATTGTCAGTATTCTAGAACTGAATAGACCTTGTGATTTTAAGATGTTAAGTAAAATCTGAGTGCTTCCCCAAATTCTGTTTCTATATAAATCCAAACTAAAACCTTTTGTTGATTTATTTTTTATAATTCATTAACTTAACAGGTTAATGAACACTGTGTCAGGTGTGTTTGTGGAGAGGGTAAAACCCATCTTGGACTCTTGGGATGCCAGAGCAATTTGTGTCTTACTTCTGTCTTCCCATAAAATCTTTAAGGGGCCTGTAAATGTCTTCAATTTCTCTCAGGTCATGCTTCTCCCTAATTTTCCTAGTGCACTGGGAAAGGATAACTTGTACTGGAGAAAATAAAATTGTGAAATCTTCCTTTTCCAGTAGTAGTCAAATTGATTCATTTAGTCCTGAAGAAGCTGTGAAGAAGCATTGTAAATTCCACCAGTACTCCTTCATGAATACAATCAGTATGCAGAGCTTATGGAAAAAAGGTTAACAGCATGAAGACTATCCAAATTTTTTTCTTTCTTTTTTTTTTTTTTTTTTTTAAGAATGTGGAAACAGTACAAGGATGTCCAAGTTTCTTCAATGTTCTTTGTCAATTCTCTAAGCAGGAATCATACTGTGGAACCGGAGAGATCTTGATTCATCACCAAGTAGACTTCTAGCAACACCTGATTATTGTGTTGAGAGTGAACTAATGAAAAATATTTTGCCAGACTGTATCAAAGTGCTAGTATATGTTCTATGGTAAGATACTGATTTTGAGAAAGGTGGCCTTCTACATTCCTATAGGATTTGTAAAAACTTATAACTTACAGAAAATACAAAAATAAATGGCCTAACACCTGATAAAAGAAGTCTGTCAAGTAGAAAGTTGAATGTCATCCTTTCTCTAATTAATTCTTTCTTCTTGTTTTGTAATGTTGCTTCCTAATGAAAGCTTGGACACAGGATCAGTGATTCTACTTTTTTCAGGAAGATAATGTAATAAAATAACTGTAGGGTAATGATAAGATGTGAAATACTGTAGTGAAGAAATGAGTTTTATGGACAGAAAATTAGCCTAGCGTTTTCTGCTCTCCTGTTGTCTGTCTACTGAGTAGGTACCAATACTAGGAGACCTAATGGCCAATTTCTTAATTCAGGTGCACAGCTAAAAGTAGCTTTCTTATCTGATTATTTTGGTAGTAAAATGCAGTGTTCTTTCCAATTATCAGTAACTTGAGTCTTTTATTTTTGGTGATATGCAAATGTATCCCTATGAATCTTTTTAGGAAATAGTTTTCCTACCTACCAGATAATTTCAATCTAACACTGGTAAGCCACAGACACTGTACTACTTTTGCCAGTTTTGTATATAAATTGAAAACTCTTAATTGATTATTTTTATTGCTGAGGAAAGATGCCATTGGCCAATCCATATTTTATTGACTCTGCTTGTTATAAGAGTAGTCTCAGATTGATGAGTCACTATTCATTTCATTTGAAGCTTTGCATGTATGTATTTTTTTGCCATGTTATCTGTCAACTAAAAATAACTGTCTTGCAGATATGACAGAACAAATTTTACGAAGAAATAATAAAATCTACTGCTGTGAACATGTCACTTCAGGCAAAAACAGTTGCTTATGCTGACTGGAATGTTACTCTGTCTTTAAATAACTTCATTAGTCAATAAGATAGGGTTTAATTATTTAAGTGACAAAAAAAGATGAGCTTTTGGTATTTACATCTACCCACTGTTTACTCTTTTTAGAGTATTTCTTTATATTAGAGCTGCAAACACTTGCAAAACCCCATCTGGCTGGCAAAATATATTTTTGTTTACAAAACCAGAAGCTTTTAGCCACTGCAAGCTCTTGAATGTTTCCTGCTGAGATCCCAAGCTAACATTTTTTGCCAGCAGGCACCACTTTCAGCTCATGGGAACCTGCTGTCACCAAAAGAGGTTTTCCCTTGTGTCTTTCCTTTTTATTGTAGCATCTGAGGTGACTGATCCTTAGGACAACCCCACTTTCCATCTTTCTGAAAAGCAGTCTGGTATGCACTGTGCATATTTTCTGCTTGGACTGGCATCTTTCAGTCCTTGAGTATCAGCCCTCTCCTCCATCAAGCAAACACCTATTTCTCTTCAGTGAAATTTCATCAGCTCAGTATCAGTTCAGAGAGTCTGCCTTGGAGTATGAGCTCAAATAACTTTTACAACATGTCTGTCTATGATGTCAACACAATATACTTGGGTGGCTGCATAGTAATCTCAGCTCAATTTATTTACGGAAGCTATGCACAGTGGGCAGAGTATATAAGTGAACTTGTTTGCAGGAATTACAATCTTTGCCTGTTTCAGTGAGCCAGTTGAGCTGCTACATAATGAAGCTTATACTTCCCTGTTGAGCAAAACATTGAGATGGTAGAGAGTTTGGGAGGTGGGAGGGGGAAGAGGAAGTGCTATGGCAAATTGACCATGAACAAAACAAATTTACTACTTTCTCTTGGGTTTTTGATTATCCTAAAAACTGTCAGGAAATTGAATTGCTTTTCCACTACTCAAATTATTCTCTGTTATTGGGATGCTTGCCAGACTGATTTTTATCCTTTTTTTTCTTTTGAAAAAAAAAAAAAGGTTAACTGAGGTAGAAACAGCAGATTTCAAAAATGACAATGTATGCCTCAGTTACACTGAGTGCATGAAGAGAAAATTATGAGAAAGTATTATTTCATATATTCATTACTATCTTTATCGTATGTCTCTTAATTTAGTCTTTATTGTACAAGGAATGTAATAACAATGACAGTGTGGTTTTACACATGATATTTTCTCAAGAAAAGTAATGAAAGCACCATTAATTAACTTATTTAAGAGGATTAAAACTAAAGTTGCCAGAGGAGGGGAACCTCAAACCATCCCACTCCTACCAGTTTAATGCCAGTGCCAGCACCAAATGCCCAGAGCCTGGAGAGGAATCACAGGTCAGCAGGACAGCACCTGAAGAGCAGCACAAAGGAATTCCAGCCACTCCAGCCAGTACGTCAGCTTCATCAGGGCCCAGCTTAAATGCCTCTAAGCAAATGCACGTACCATGGGGAATAAACAAGAGGAGTTAGAGGAGTGTGCACGCCTGCAGGGCTATGATCTCATTGACATAATGGAGACGTGGTGGGATGGCTCCTATGACTGGAGTGTTGGAATGGAAGGGTACGGGCTCTTTAGGAAGGACAGACAAGGGAGGCAAGGAGGGGGTGTCACCCTGTATGTCAATAACCAGCTGGAGTGCATGGAGCTCCGCCTGGGGATGGATGAGGAGCCGACAGAGAGCTTATGGGTCAGGATTAAAGGGAGGGCAGGGGCAGGTGACATTAGAGTGGGGGTCTGCTACAGGCCACCCAACCAGGAAGACCAAGTGGATAAGGTCCTCTATAGACAGGCAGGAGCAGCCTCATGTTCAGAAGCCCTGGTCCTCATGGGGACTTCAACCATCCCGGTATCTGTTGGAGGCAAAGGCAGGGACTGGGAGAATGAAGAACTGCCCACAGTAGGAGAAGATCAGGATGGAGGCCGTCTAAGGAACCTGAAGGTGCACAAGTCCAAGTGATCTGAACTCTTCTCTCTCTCATTTCCCCTTCCCAGCAACAGATGCATTTGCAGGTCCTGAGCGAACTGGCAGATGAAGTGGCTAAGGCACTCTCCATTGTATTTGAGAAGTTATGGCAGCCAGGGGAAGTTCCCACCGACTGGAAAAGGGAAAACATAACCCCCATTTTTAAAAAGGGAAAAAAGGAGGACCTGTGGAACTACAGGCCAGTCAGCCTCACCTCTGTGCCCAGCAAGATCATGGAGCGGATCCTCCTGGAAATGATGCTAAGGCACATGGAAAATAAGGAGGTGGTGATAGGTGACAGCCAACATGGCTTCACTAAGGGCAAATCGTGCCTGACAAATTTGGTGGTCTACTATGATGGGATCACAGCATTGGTGGGTAAGGGAAGAACAATGGATATCATCTACCTGGTCTTGTCCAAAGAATTTGACACTGTCCCACACAACATCCTTGTCTCTAAATTGGAGGCATGGATTTGATGGATGGACCGCTCGGTGGATAAGGAATTGGCTGGATGGTCACACTCAAAGAGTTGCATTCAACAGCTTGATGTCTGAGTGGCAACCACTGACGAGTGGCGTTCCTCAGAGGTTGGTATTGGGACCGGCACTGTTTAACAGCTTTGTTGGCAACACAGACGGCGGGATTGAGTGTGTGCTCAGCCAGTTTGCCGACAACACCAAGCTGTGTGGTGCGGTCAACAAGCTGGAGGGAAGGGATGCCATCCAGAGGGACCTTGACAGGCTTGAGAGGTGGGCCCGTGCGAACCTCATGAGGTTCAACAAGGCCAAGTGCGAGGTCCTGCACATGGGTCGGGGCAACACCAAGCACAAATATAGGCTGGGCAATGAGTGGATTGAGAGCAGCCCTGCGGAGAAGGACTTGGGGGTACTAGTGGATGAAAAACTAAATCTGAGCCAGCAATGTGCGTTTGCAGCCCAGAAAGCCAACTGTATCCTGGGCTGCGTCAGAAGTGTGACCAGTAGGTCAGGGGAGGTGATTCTCCCCCTCTATTCTGCTCTTGTGAGACCCCACCTGAAGTACTTTGTTAGGCTCTGGGTGTCCCAACATAAGAAGGACAGGGACCTGTTGGAGTGAGTCCAGAAGAGGGACACGAAGATGATCAGAGGGCTGGGACACCTACCCTACGAGGACAGGCTGAGAGAGTTGGGGTTGTTCAGCCTTGAGAAGAGAAGGCTCTGGGGAGGCCTTATAGCAGCCTTCCAGTAGCTAAAGGGGGTCTTACAAGAATGTCAGAGAGAGACTTCTTACAAGGGCATGTAGTGATAGGACAAGGGGTAATGGCTTTAAACTGTAAGACGGTAGATTTAGATTAGATTTAAGGAAGAAATTCTTTACTGTGAGGGTGGTGAGGCACTGAAACAGGTTGCCCAGAGAAGCTGTGGATGCCCCGTCCCTTGAAGTGTTGCAGGCCAGGTTGGATGGGGCTTTGAGCAACCTGGTCTAGTGGAAGGTGTCCCTGCTCATGGCAGTGGGGTTGGAACTAGATGATCTTTGAGGTCCCTTCCAACCCAAACCATTCTAGGATTCTATGATTCATTCTATGACTAGAAGAAGGCCTTGAAAATATTTCAAGCAGGACTAATTTGAATAGAAAACTGGGTAAGACTCGTAAGTGGAATATTCTATTGTCTTTAAATTTTTTTTCAAACCATATTTGGCTCTCATTTAAAACCAAATTTATCTTTGACTTCTCTGGAATCAGTGTTAGAAAAATACTGCAGTATTTGGAATCTTTCTGCAAATTCCAGTAATTCTAACGTCTCTGTAGTATTACCATCTGCACCAAACTTCATTCAGGAGGTAACAAACTTGCTTCTTGAAATTTCCTCAAAACACTGAGACAGTTTTTCCCCTGCAAAGAAACTTGTAAATGGTGTATGATCTGACACTTATTTTAAGACAGTGGAATACATCATTTTCCAGAATGTGGCAGTTGGTGTAGAATCATAAGAAATATTTCAGAAGTTTGAACTGATATCACAGTGTGTGAATAACATTCTTTCAGGGGCAGTGTATGTTTCTATCATGATGTGGTACAGTCAATCTGTTTGTTTTGCTTATGTGCATGTACCCTCCTGCTTTTTGTAACTCCTCTGGCATTTCAAATGAGAACAGCAAGTTTTTGCTAGTTAGCTGCAGGATCAGCTTATTTGAAGCAGAGGGAGTTTTTTGTCCTTTTACCTTTAAATCTTCTACAGTATAAGCATTTTATGCTGTGGTAGTGGCACTTTAACTTTTTTCAACTGGGATATGAGTAGTTCAGCATTTTGCAAACTTAAGCAGTTACTCCGGATGTGTAGCTACTGTAGTTTCCAGTTTTGCCTTTGACAAAACCAGTTATTCAAATCTGTTGATCAAAAACAACAAGGTTGATGAACTTCACTCTCTTTTCTCAGGAAGATCCCAAAATATTCTGTGAATTAAATATAAAAGTAGCTTTCTCCTGGCATGGAGATTCAGGCTTATTACAGAGAAAACTGAGTTTATCCATGTGCTGAGCAGCTTTTTGTAATGATGACAAACCTAAGTTTTTCATTTCTTTAGTAGTTTTAAACTGGAGTTAAAGGCTGCAGGGGAAGGGGAGCAGGATACCCTCAGTCAGGGACATATCCTTAAATTCAGAACAATTTTACTTCCAAAATAGATGTAACTTGCACTTTCTGAAGACTTTCTCCACCATGGGATCTCCCCATTTCCCTTTGTGAAATGATCCTTATATTGTAAACTCACATTGGGCAACAGCTTTTCTAGAGTTAATAGAACCCGCCTTCCTTAAACGGGCACTTTCAAGTAGCATCTAGTTCTTTACCTACCTTCTCTTCTTAAACAGCACTTTCAAAAGTTTCAGTATTAAACTACCTTTTCTTTTTTTCCCCACGGTTTAACACCATTGTGACAGACCACTGGGTTTTGAACCAATTAACTGAAGCATATCCCATTTTTAGCAGTTTTCCTTCCCAATGCTCTGTTTGCTCTGTTTTCTCTGTTTTGGAACCTCTCTGTTCTTCCCAGGAAGTAGATGCTTCTGCAAAGGACAGCTTCACTGTGGGTGTTAGAAGCCACAGAAGCTAGTTTTGTCTCATCTAATTGGAGATGTTTTAGCAAGAGATTTAGCAGCATCGAAAGAATTGCTATAGTTGTAAAGTTGTAGCAGTCTTTGCTGTAACTTCTTACTTGTCTTTAAACCTCAAGTTTCCAGAGTGCAGCAAGTGATGAATCAGGCATATTGAGCTGTTCTCCTAGTGACTTGGAACAGGAACACATCTCCATAATAATACTTTTCCTTGACTTAGCGCTAGTGTTTAGTAGCATCAGTCATGAAATACTATTACCTTAAACACCCTGGAAGAAACAGGCTAAATAGTACTAGCTAGACAGTTTTTTCCCACCAATGCAGACTTATGGGTTGCTTAAACAGCCTTGTTCCTGCAACAAATAAGTTACTGATTGAAAAGCAATTAGCTTAAATTTAACTCTAAAAGGATCACTTTGAGGGGGGGAACTACTGGTCCTCTGAACAAACTTTTAATCAAATGCATTATGTAATGAATATCTGGGTAACATCTAGACCCTGATTGAACGCGTCACTGAGAATTCAGATAGTTTCACAGTCTTCAAGTAATTGTACTCTTTTCCATTAAAGAGGATAATTTCCTTTTGGTTGTATTCCTACAGACAGATCATGTAAGAGCAAAAATTTATCAGTATGTACCCAGCAGTACATTTAATGTAGTAATTGACTATTTCTTTATTTATAATGATGAAATAGTGGAATTCAGGTAATTTCTTTTGGATCTGGATATAATGACTAGTCCAATACATGATATTGCTGGTCTACTTTCTTCCTGATAGAACACAGAGTCTGGTCTCTTTAGATTCATCTGTTGGATAGCTTCCATCGTTCCATCTTTCTTTAGATTGAAAAGCAGGAACTTGCATAGTTCCTGAAGATTTAAAAATCCTTACTGCATTCATACTCTCTGCTACTGGGAGATAGGGGATCATTACAACTAAGCTTTTCTTCCATATTGTATATTGAGAAGCTTGAACTAATTCCTTGTAGTTCTCTCTGTTTCTCTTTTTTGCAAAGCTATGGCAAGAGGAATCGTGATTTCATCTTCTGATTATCTGTGGTCATCCCTATGAGATTAAAAGGGCATTGCATAATAAAGTAACTGCTATAGAGCTATTTCTTTTTTTTTTTTTGCTTCTGCTTTGAATAAGCTGATACTTCAAAGGGTACACTATCTGCCTCATTTCAGAGATACTTCCTTCAAAGCTAGCCATATTTAACAAAAAGGCAGGTAGTAAAGACCCTGTAACACCCCTTTCAGTTCCAAAAGGGGAGGAAAAAGCCAAACAACAATCTCTGCTTGAGTAGTTAGATTCTTTATTAGAATCATGAAGCGTGTGGTACAGTGATATTTTTTAATAATATATCAGAAAAGAAGGTATGCAGTTTCATCTTCTTGTCCAACAGATCATTTCTTTGATCAGTTCTCTAGGCAAATTCTTTGTCCAGAAACAAAGAATTATCAAGGAAAAGGTTTCTTCCTAGAAACTACATAAGGTGTTTAAATACATGTGTTTAACTTCAGACACCTTCCCATTCTGTGAGCTGCAGTTGATAGAACCATGTGTGGTTTTATGCCTACTTCAAAAGAGTTGAGGCTCATGATTTTAATTGCCATTTTCTCACTGGTAGAAATCAGCCCTGATTCTGTGTGGGGCACATCACAAATGCAAGTACTTTAGTGTTGTCTTTGGCCCAGGAGACTTGCTTTCTATAGTTGGATCTTGGTTAAGTCGCTAACCCAAAGTATTGATTAATTATCTACAAAGTAAATTTTGTATGAGAGATGCACTGTGTTTTCATGAAGGTGTCAGCACAACTCATTGAGATACCCTTAAATGTATCTTTCATTACTTGTTACAATGAGTAATCACATAGTATAGTGGTTTGCACTTTAAATCTAGATCATGTAGTATAACACTGTAATGCTGAGGATACAGGTGGTGTTTTTTTCTTCCAGCAGATTTAGCATAATGTTATTTATTTAGTGGCTCCAATAGCAATGTTTAGTTTATTCTTGTCTGGCTTTTTTGTTAGTTGTAGTGGACCTTTCCATATTTTTAAGATTTATGGAGGAGAGTTTTCTGCTTCCTGTGTAGTCCAAATGCTGCTGTTGGGGATAAATCACCTTATTTACAGTCTTCTCATGCAGTGTAATGTCATGCTGTCAATCTGATCCTCCTAGTATCAAGTGTTAGAACCACACTTCAAGAAAATTTGATAATTGACTGGCACTCCCAATACTGATTTTTACTTGAATAACAGAAATAAGAATTAAGTCAATCCATGGTAACAATTCCCATCATGTTTCCTTGTCTCCTGAGATTATTGTATTTATTGGCATTTAGGATAAAGTATGGTGTTTAATTCAGAGGTTCCCTTATTCAATTAATATACGTTGCAAGTGGCAAACACTCTTTACTTCTCATTGGAAAATGTGATTTCAAAGAAGTGGTGCTTTATGTGTATTTTCATTTTATCATCAACACTGCAATAACTTTAAAAGGGGCCTGCAATTCATAACCACTTATGGGATTCAGCTTGCATCTTGGTTTAATTTTTTCCAGACTTCCACCAATTTTTTCTATAGATACAAAAAAGGATTGAGAAAATAGAGTGAAGAAGTTGGACTAGGAGAGAGCTCAAATGAGACTGATACAAGGACGAAATAAAAAATTAGTTTATTGACAAAGCAATGCAGTTGCTGAATTTATGCATGTGACAGTTCGATAACAAAAATGTGTCATTCTAGAAGTGAATTCACCACTTTTCTTAAGCTGGTTATTTTGGTGATCATGTAGAAAATCCTGAAAAACAAATGTTCTGATCTTCTTTACATTTTCTCTTAATGGCATTTCCCCATGACTTTGCTATGCAAATCAGTATTGTTTCATAGTCCTTTTGATTTGAAACATCTTACTAATGTTTAACCGGCATCTTTTTACTGTCATTTAAGACAGGCCATAATTATCAGGACATGAATAAATGTGCCTGTTGGTTATCCCATGGGTTTTTCACCACTGTTACAGTGCTTTTATATAGCCCGTGTTTTTCCAGCTTGTGCAAGACAATCTTGCTAGATAGTGTCAAGAGGTTTACTAAAGTCAAGATATGACATTTCCCACTTTCCTCCTAGCTACCAGGTTTGTATTGAAGGAAGTTAGATTGATCTGTCAAACAATTGATCTGCTCCTGACAAACCCATGTGGGTGGCTATTCATCTCATGGTTATTCTCCAAGTGCTTATAAATAGTCAGTTTAATGTGTTTGTTCCACAAGTTTGCCCAGGGCTGAAGCCAAACTGACCGGTCTGTAATTCTGACTCATCTTTGCTTTCCCAGCCTTCTTGCACAAACTCTGATCTCCTTAAAGACAAGCAATCTCTCTCTCCCTCCCCCTCCCCCCCCCCCCCCCCCCCCCCCCCAAGGACATGCTAGCTATGTGATTTCTGTCAGGAATAAAAACTGAGAGGATATCCCCTTAACAACCATAAACACCTGGCAGTATTGGTTTCCAAGTTGCATTTGCCACTTTAGAAATGCTTGTGTATTGGCACAAAAAGGTTACTTCTGAAACATTTAATAAAAGGTGTGTTTTCTTCAAGATTATGTTAAAGACTGTAGAATGCTGAGGAGTTCTAGAATGCTGGTGAAGAAAGTCCATCCTGCAAGTTTCTGCAGCCACTAATGTAATTCTCTAAATATTCTTATTAATGGGAGTGTACCCATATGAGAAGAATTACTATGTACAGCTGTGATGTTCCAGGTAGAGAACTGACTAAAGGACTGCAGATTCTTACACTGGCATAGCTCAAGCAAGCTAAATATCTCCTTGGCTTAGTTTCAGTGAAGTTACAGATAAAAAGTCAGGCTGCCCTAGTGTAGGGATGTGTTCATATTCTTTCATACTTCAGAGGTTATTCCACACTGTATTACACTTACAGTACAAGAGCAAGCATTGTAAGAGACTTGAATGCAATAAATAATACTGTTCTAAACAATTTCTTGTGTAGTTCATGTTCAGCAGTATCATCCAGACAGAGGGAGGTATGTATGTGTGTTGTTCCTGGTGATCAGCCTGCTCCTGAAAAGTAATGTCTGTGTGAAAGATGGGCCAGCTAGCAGAAATGATTAAGTAGTAAATAAGGGTAGATTGTGCTCAGTACCTGTTCTGAGATTTCAAAGGATGCTTCAGTTGAACAGGAGTATAGTAAAAATCTAAAGCTCAGCATCTCTCCATGCATCAGTCTATACCATGCAGTCAAGGATACTTGCCATTTGTGTTATACTTCATTAATTTTCCACAAAATGGAAGAGTCAGAGAATTAAAAGCAGTAGACTCTATTTTAATTACATGTTGAAATTCAGGAGAGCACTGATAATCCTTTGAATGGTTTTTGAGATGTCACAGGAGAATCAGTCAACTTCAAGAATTCCAAAAGAAATAAGGAGGATCAACAGTCTGTACATGTCCTCTAATTTTTGTCCCCTAAAATTAGATATATTCTTGTCATGGGTTATCTTCCAGGTTCCACTGAGTCATTGAAGAGAGGGAGGCATTTGTTCTGCCCCCCTGTACTGCAAGTTCCTTTTCAGCAGGAGAACTGAAATGTTGCCTCCAATCTATGAAATTAATTTGTAGGATTATCACCTGTTGGACATCTTTTGAAACCCGCATGTGTAACATTCTGTCCTTCTTTTGAATCTGTCAGACTTCTATCACTTATGTTGGGGCTAGAGTTTCACACCCCAGGTTTAGAAACCTCACTTTCTTATTCCAGAGAGAAAAATATTATACCCCATGACTATGCTATGCATAGTTTTAGGGAGGTCTCATTTCTTTTAAAGTTAGTTGTGGAATGAAGGAAAATTGATGCTGTGCTTATCTTAAAGATGTCTTCTGTATTAACTAATCATGCTCCATAATTATTATAAGGAGTTTGAGTATTGTGTAGGAGATTACTTGGTATGTTTCTCTACACGCTACAAAAAGATGCACAACTGCTCCTGTTGTTGCCATTGTGAAATATGGGATTTTCTCTGTTGTTGGTGGTATTGTGTATTTGATATCTTCCTGTGTATTAAATTTCTGTGATCTCTCCCCTGTAGAGCAGATGACCTCAAGTTCCCTTGGGGATGTTCTCTGATTCTTGAAATTAAATCACATTTAAAGCTGAAGTAAAATACGAACTAAAGAGACTAAAATTGATAGGGGAAAGAAGGCCATAAAGAGGGAAAATGTGGCAAAAATGTGGAAAATAAATATCTTAGTCCTTATTTGAAAAGCTGCAATTAGCCAGTGAGATGAAAGTTGCTGAATTTGTAGCAATAGAAATATTAAGAGAAATTAAACAAAGTTATCTTTGCAGTTATATCCATGTCTTATACTAAATGTCTTTTCCTTCTGTTTCATCTGAGAAATAATTCTGTGCCTTATCAGCGCAAGCAGCTTTTCAAAGCAAATCAAGTTGTAACAGTTTGCACCAGTTGATCACAACACACAGAATTACATGTATTGATTACTGAAAACCCTGTATTTCCAAATTCCAGGAAATCTACAAAGCATAAAATTTCCTTGCTACCAAACTCAGATGTGTTTAAAAGTAACTATATGTCCTGGATAAAAGAAGAAAACTAGTTATGGGGGAAGGTATGTTCAAGCTATGCTAGGAAAGAGACTATGAACTGAGAAATAACAGCAGATACTTTCAGTTCTGCTGTCCTTAGGATGTGTAAACTTTGGGACTTTTGCAGAAGCATTACTGCTTTTTTATCTGAAAAGAAAAGATTCTTGTGTCTGGAAACTGATAAACAATGCCTTTTATATCTAAATAAGGTTAATGGAAATGGTACATCAGTAATGGCAATGAACGTGTTATGGAATGATTATTCCCAGTTTATTGCGTGGAATATAACTGTGGTATATCATTATGAGCAGATACCTTTTTTTTTTGAGAGAAATACTGCTATCTTTTCTGAACAACACAGCAAATTTAAAAGTAATAAGAGAAATTTGAAATAGAAGGTATAAACTTGGAAGGAACCTGTCCTTTCCTCGGTCAGCAATATCTCCTAATGAAGGAATGTTTGAAGTGGGAGTACTTTGTTCCACCGAGGCTATACTTCCTGTCTAAAAGTCTCTTGAATAATTCAGGTGGCATTTCTGTAGGGTGATACCATACACTAAGCTAGTAACACATGTATTTAGTATCTGGAAGTCTTTTACAAATGCAAAAGTCACATTCAGCTCACTGGACATTCTGGAGTACAAGTGAGGGTTCTTTAACTAACAAAAAGTAGTAAGGGTCATGTCTTCATTTTTATGCGATGTTTATCCCCAGGCAATCCAGGAGTACTGCAAAAGATGTGAATTCATCTTTGATGTAAGACACAGGATAAATGAAACATCCTCCACCACCATTGAAATAGAAAGTTTCAGTAACTTCCAGACAAAACTCTTTTTAGTTACATTCATATAATGAACTGAAGCCAGTAATGCACAGAAGAGATTTTCTTGGTTATTGGCTTTTGTGTTAAGCTGGCTTTAGTTGGTTATTAAAAATACCACACCTATGTTATAACTGCTCAAGAATTTTAATGGCAACTGCTCTATTTGGAATTTGTCCAAAGAACCTATACAATTTCAGGGTCTTGGAGCTCCCTAATGTATTCACAGCTGACTGTTGTTACTGTTGCCTGCAAAATAGCTCAGATGATGGAATATTTGAGGCAATGGTTTCCTCACAACTTGGTTCTTTTCTGAGTGATGATGCTAATAGCAGATGTACTCGCCAGTGTTAGGTTATATTGGTTTTCTGTTGTTTTGTTTTCTGTGAAGCATATTTATATACTGAATCTACGAATAAAAGCCTCGAACTGTACCTATTTCAACTTCAAGATGTTAAACATATTGTTTTGCATATTATTGCTGCTATTAGGGATACATTTTGAGCAGGAAAACAAAACCTGCTTTTGAAAAATATTTTATAAAAACAAATGAAAATAATTCAGCTGACCGCTAATTAGGATTGGTCTTCATCTTTTGGAGTGTTGAGCTACTTCAGTTATTTATTACAACATGTATGGGCATCCCAGCACAGAAATATAAAAGAAAAAGCTAAAAGCCATAAATTTCCTCTTTGGGTATCAGGTAGATTCAATGTAATGCTCTGTGAACTATTTCAGAATGCTCCCTGCAAAATCTTAGTGTGACAAGGTGTCAGTTTTGACAGATCAGTGGTGAAGATTGCACAGACTTGAATTAATAAAGGTCAGAAGCGTCAACAGGAAGAGATGCCTGGTGGTATGTCAGCAAGCACTCATACATAGTATCTGTAATGAAAATGCTGATACAGGCTAGAAAATGTAGAGTTTGGGGATGGTCTAGGTCTTCTGAAATGTTTTGAATATATTTTGAAATTTTATAGGTATTTCCAAAATCAGTGAGTTTTAGTAGTTTAGGTAAAGTAAAAGCAAGGTAAATGCTTTGACACTTGAATAATCTAGGGGGTTTGAGTTAAAATGGACCTTTTTCCCCCCCCTGTTTTGCCATGAAAACACCCATGCTTGTCCGGTGGGTGAACATTGATTTGGGACTTCATTTTATACTTTGGAAGTAAATTGATGAACAACTGAGCTTGTAAGGTAAAACAGTGATTGTGAAGTGAGTGGTGAGCTCAATATCCAGCGGTCAATCAGAATATAACTTTCACAAACTAATGAGTTCAAAAGTGGTTATCACAAAAGTTTTTTATTAAGTATTAAGTGAGGAATCAAGTCTTGCTTTCAGCTATACAGGTGAAAGTTCCATCTTTGCAAGTTAAACTGAATTTGGTTTCATGTCTGTTTTCATGTTCTTCAGTGGTAAAAAGTAAGTTTAGAACAAAGGTGGGCTTTTTTAAGAAGTGATTCATACAGCTATCTCTTACCTGTTCTCTCTTTCTTCTCTATTAATGACCTTATTTTTCTATTTCTATACCTTTTCTTTCTAGATGCCGATCCTTATTCATTCAGTTCAGTCTATAGCTTTCTCGCTTTTTAAAGCTTCCTTTCTACTTCACTTCTTGCTGATTTTTGGTACTTAACTGATATTACCTATTCGCTTTTGCATGAGTGGAAATGAGTTCTTCCTGTGTTGCTTCTAAGCTGTTGTCTTTGGCTCCTGAAATCCTGTCCAGTATTAATTGTTTTCTTGTACTTCCATAGGAGCTTTTGGCACTCTCTCTTCCTCTGCAGACTCCCTCCTCTCCTTGATGTTTTCACTTCAGTTTTATTTTTGTCCCCTTCCTTCCTGACCCATGCAGTCCTACACAATACAAATACTTGACAAACCTTTTTATTGGGCTGATTGAGTACTGATTCACTAATTTGAATTATGGTTGTAAATTAAAATGACTGGATGTAGCAAAGAAATTGGTTCTTATTTAAAGAAGCCCTTTTTTCTTCAGTCTGAACTTCATTCTGCTTGTTTTGCCACAATGAGTCTGAATCTGATGAATTTTGCAGTTTGCACTACCACGAGGTCATTTGAAATAACTGGCATATCAGATGCAGTTCTTTAGTTCTGTGCTTTGTACAAATATATGGCCAGTCATCTGACTTGTTGACTCAAGTAGCTATTTATCTGCCTAGCTGTCTGTCTGTCCATCTGTCATCTTGCTTAATATATAACCTTTCAGTGAGGACCAAACAGTGGAAACTTTAAAACAAGGTTAAGGAAGAGGAAGGACCACTCTTAAGAAAATGTATGCAAATTTATTTATTTGTTCCCCCAATATTTTTTTTACAAAATAACGATTATGAAGCTGGCACTATATAAATTATATAATATGTAGTAGCTCTTTCTCAAAAGAATATTTGCATTTCTTTATGTTTAAAGCCTCTGTGGTACATAGGTATTGTTTTAGTATCGTAAAAACTAGTTAGCCAATGTTATCCCAGTTTACAAAAAGGGTGGGAGGGAAGACCCAGGGAGCCACAGTCTTGTTAAGCTAACCTCAGTTCTGGGACAAATTAGGGAGAAGTTTATACTGGGTGCTGTTGAAAGGCATTTGAAGAATAATGTAATCATCAGGCACTGTCAACATGGGTTCACAAAGGGAAAGTCCTGTTTAACTAATTTGATATTCTTCTATGATAAGGTCACCCACCTAGTGGATGAAAGCAGGTGATAGATGTAGTTTTTCTGGATTTTGGTAGGGCTTTTGATACTGTCCCTCACAGCATCCTTTTGGACAAATCATCCAACTGTGTAGGATGAACGGGTTCATGGTGCACTTTGAGCCCTGGCTGAAGGGCAGGGCCCAAAGAGTTGTAGTGAATGGGGCTGCATCTGGCTTGTGACTGGTCACCAGCGGTGTTCCTCAGGGTTCAGTTCTAGGGCCAGTCTGTTCAACATATTTATCAACGATCTGAAGGCAGGAGTAGAATATACCATTAGCAAGTTTGTTGATGATACCAAACTGGGAGGTGCTGTTGACTCTCTTGAGGGACAAGTTGCATTGCAGACGGATCTAGATAGATTGAAGCACTTGGCAATGATTAATGGGGTAAAATTTAACAAGCCAAAATGCTGGATTCTGCACTTGAGTCAGAGTAATGCCGGTCACAAGTATAAACTGGGAGAAGCGTGGCTGGAGAGCAGCCCTGCAGAAAGGGATCTGGGGGTGCTGGTTGACAGCAGGCTCAATACGAGTCATCAGTGTGCCCTGGCAGCCAAGAGGGCAGACCGCATCTTGGGGTGCATCGAACACAGCATAACCAGCTAGTCAAAAGAGGTGATTATCCCGCTGTATTCAGTGTTGGTGTGACCTCAGCTTGAATACTGTGTGCAGTTCTGGGCCCCGCAACTTAAGAAGGATGTGAAGGCCCTTGAATCTGTCCAGAGGAGGGCAACAAAAGTGGTGAAAGGGCTGGAAGGAATGTCCTGTGAGGAGTCGCTAAGGTCTTTGGGCTTGTCTGGTTTTGAGAAAAGGAGGCTGAGGGGCAACTTCCTTGCTCTCCACAGCTTCCTGACGAGGGGAAGCGGAGAAGGAGGTGGTGATCTCTTCTCCCTGGTATCCAGTGATAGGATGTGTGGGAATGGTTCAGAGCTGTGCCAGGGGAGGTTTACACTGGACATTGGGAAGCATTACTTTATCGAGATGGTGGTCAAACACTGGAACAGGCTTCCTACAGAGGTGGTCGATGCCCCAAGCCTGTGCGTGTTTTAGAGGCATTTAGACAGTGCCCTTAATAACATGCTTTAACTTGGTCAGCCCTGCATTGCTCAGGCAGTTGGACTGGATGATCGTTGTAGGTCCCTTCCAACTGAAATAGGCTGGTTTATTCTATTTGATTTTATTCTATTCTACTCTAAAACAAATGTATTGCCACCTATAGGTGGGTTAAATAAGATACGGAAAGCAAGTAAGTGCACTGTCACATACTGGAAAAAGAATAGCAGTTCTCTAAGTTGGAAATTACCTTGAATATGATGAACATTAAGTTCTGTTAAAACCAAGCCGCTTGATTCATAGTAAAGGCACAGATGCTTGGATGATGTGATATATTGAGGGAACAAGGTCGGAGAGAAAGAAACCAAAGTCACAGTGGGTAAGTTTTCCTTCTTTCTGGTATCTTTCATAAACTAAAATACATGATTATTACTGTATTGTGGTTTTTTTGCACATGCTAGAACTCCTTTTGTTAAACACCTTGAACAAGTGACATTTGACAGTTTAGTCCCTGACATACTATCAGTTGTATCTGTAAAGTATAAAAATTGCTTTGGGCCATTATTATCTCACTCTTTACTGTTACACATTGCACAAAGCTAACTGAGATTTAGTAGTGCAGTGGGACATTTTGCTCAAATAATAGATAGCAGTTTATATTCCTTAATTTCCTTTTTCTTTCTCCTTAGTTTTCCCCCTCCTGTTTTTCCTCAGGCTTATATTTTTAAATGTTTGTCTTATGAATACACAGATGCTGAGATACATAATTCACTTCAGAGAAAACATGTAAATGTGCTATACAGTATCCTGAGGAATTCTTCTTTAATGCATATGTGCACTTGTGTGTTAGTAGAGATTTAATTATGGGTTGATACAGTAATGGAAAATGTTTCATATATTAAAAGCATAGGTGCTGTTAGATGAGAATAGGACATATACTAGAGACTTAGATTTATTTTAAATTTTCTTTTTAGCAAGTGCTATAATGAGTAGTGTCATCTTTCTTAATTTTCTGTTATGGGACACTGCTGCATGCAAAACCTTATTTGACCATAGCAGAGTACTGGACAGACACCAGTCTTCTGTGCTATGCAGTTTGCTGGTTAAAACCAAAGAGATTCTCATTCTCCAGCACCATAGGTAGTACAAATAAAGACCAGAAATCTGAATTTTGTGCAGAAAACTAATTTGTGTACATTTGGGTTTTGCATCAGACATAGTTGTGAAGTGCATTCATTTTTTAAGAAAAGAAATCCTCCAAAATCAGAATTATGATTTCTGATTTGTCCAGGTTATGTCAGCAATCTATGGTGAAGCAAGAAACTGAATTCAAGACTTTGTGACACTTCACTAGTGTGTTAACCTGTGGATCATCATTCTTCTCAAAGAAACAGCATAACTGGTAGATGAATTTTGTGCCTGTGGAAATTAATGGACTTCTTTTGTTCATTTCAGGGGTGCTGGTCCATAATGCAAGTGCTTAAATTTGTAATTAGGAATTAGTATGACAAACTAATTCCAGCAGGAGTATCGATCACTGATCTTTCAGTTGCAAGCTAGTATTTCAGACAGTAAATTGCAGTGGTAGATACTTGTTCATGAAATGAAAGAATGATTCATAGAACTTCATTCACTAAACCTTAGCTCAACAGTGGCATAAGTCAAGAGTTTTAGCTGCAAAATTTTTGTTCACAAAAGTAGGTATAGGTTTCTCAGTCGTGCAGTAGCAAGATGAACAATTATGCCAGTGAGTTTTGTGTTGTGCCAGAAGGTAAAGTTTAGTGTAATACCTGGTTCCAACTATAGTAAACTATCAGAATGAAATAATAAGAAAGGGGGGGGGGAATTCTCAAAACCCTATCAGACCTTTTATGCAATCTCTGCCTCTGTATATATAGAGAGGACATATTGTTTAAAATGAAGCATCTGAAAATGAAGAATTTTAAAAAAGTCTATAGAAATGTTAACACCTGTAAAACTGCATGTTAGCTGAACCATATGTTTTGTAGTAGAAACCTATTATCGTGATACCTTTCAAGCAGTTCCTACAGCATTTGAAATATAAAACTGAGCCCCACTGGATATATCAGTTTGAACTGATTTATACACAGTTTCTTGTAACGAGGTTTGTTTATCAAACAGGACTTGGTATGACATGGTGTCTGCTGCTGGTTGAATGTGTTGTGCGTAGTATGCACTTTGTACAGATTTCATTCTTTTCATACTGTTCAGTGGGAATAAAAATGTCTTGTAATGGCTGGGAAGGAAGCATGGTTTTCATGTCCAGCTGCTTTCCACACTGATGTGGCTTGCCAGAACCCAGGTGTGTTAAGTACTGCAAATGTGTAGTAAAGTCTTTCAGACTTTCAGAAATTAATAGGATGATGCACGCCAAAATTGTCCCTAACCTTTCAGTGCATAATAAACCAAAAGGATTTTAAAGTGTTCACCTTCTTTATCCAGTAGGTAAAAATGGCAGATTAAAGGCTTTAATTTGTGCTATTTGAATTTAGAATAAGAACATAGCAGATTTTCCTGAAGCTTTCTGCTTACATAGAGAAATTTCACCATAGAGGCAATGTTCTTGAAATAAATAAATGATTATTTTTTTTAAATGGAAGATCATCTCCACTCTACATTTAACATGGAGTTGTTAGCTAAGCAGTTGAAAAGTGGGAGTGAGTATAAATAGCAGCTACTGTATCATATGATTGGAAATGTTTATGGAACTAGTTTGTCCTGCTGTGAAGGAACTACCTCTTTGCCCCTTTGAAGATGTGTGCAAACTCTATGAATCATGTTGTTTTATTAATCTAGGAATATAGCACTAGGGGCATGGGTCATATGTCAGTTTGTCTCCAGTTATACAGAAACCCCATAAATATATACTATGACTTCTAATGACTTCAGTATGACCATGAGCATTACAGCTTCCAAAGTATCTTTAAGATACAATTTAGATAGGAACCTGCATTTGAGAATTCAGAGAGCCTAAACTTACTGAGTAAGTGGAGGATTGTGTGTGTGTGTGTGTGTGTTGTGTTTGTTGGTTTTGTTTTGTAAATTAAATCTTAACACAATTGTGCCTGGTTTTGCTCCACTTGGCTATTCAAGGCTTCTGTGTGCTGGTCACTAGAACTAATGAAAAAATGTCTCCTTCAGCTCTTTGTCCACCTGGCATTTCAGCAGAATAGAAAACTGCTGGAACAGTTTAATTCAAAAGCAGACAAGGAGAGTAGCTGAGAGGAGCAGGAGAATGAATGGGGTATGTGTTGAGGGAACAGGGACAAAGAGTTCGGAGAAGAAGAATGAAGGGAAATCAGAAAGGGAAATATACATAGAAAAGCAGAGGCTGACTTGCTTTTCAGGCTTTTGGTGTCTTACAAGACCAACTCATTTATTCGGAATGTTTTTGTGTTTCCAAACCCATTGGTTTCAGCTGAGCAGTGCGTTTTGTATTGCGTTTTCACCCTTATGTCAGACCTAGAGGGAAGACAGCAGATGGCTGAAATTTTGTTTCTTAGACTGGTTTGTTCAGTCTTTGCTGATGAACCAAAGTAATTATCAATATCATTCTGCAGAGGATTATTTTTATTTGGAGATGTGCTTGTATTAAATCCTGTGGATGGGGAAATGAAAAAAAAACTGATTTAAAGGAGCATATAGATCATTAAGATTCCAGTGTCAGATATCCAGAGGATTCTTCTTTATAGCTATGCGTTACATAGCAGTTCTTATTTAACCTTTTTTTTGCCCTTATCCTCTATCACTGGATGAAGTGAATAGACTGTATTTCTAATTTATTTTTCTAATATTACCAGATTAAAATTGCAGAGACACTTTTAAACTCCTTGTGATGCTTGATTTTAGATTTTGCATCTTTTAACTGTCTCCATTGTTTTCCTAGTCCTCATGATCTGTGAGAGTGTCAGAACCACAAAGTGCAGATGACTGTGCCTTTATCTGGTGGCGTTTAGATTGTCCTTCTGGTCATTACAAGGAGACCTGAGACTATTCATTAAGTGCTTCTCAGTGTGGGAAAGTTGAAGGATGTTAAAGGATGAGCAGAACATTAGGCTTGTTTTACAGAACAGTTACGTGGGTGAACAGTGTGGAACTTGAGTTTTTTTCGCAAAAAGGTGACAGAAATTTGCCTTTTTGTGAAAATTAGGTCTTTTCCTGGGAAAAATGGATTTCTGTTTCTATAATCATACTGTTATGCACTGTTAAAGATGCATTATAAATATAAGCCCATCTTTTAGTCTCCAGTCATCAATGTATATTACCAGTGACCAGTGTAACGTATTCTTTCTTACTTTGTCTTTGCATTCCAAACCGTTTCTGTGCCAGGCGAAGTGCTGAGGAACACCAGCCTTTCCCTAAAAACTCTTCAGTCTTTCTGTTTTTTATATTCTCCCATTCTTCCATCAAAGTAAACAGAGCAAAAGCCTACTTCTAATCCAGTAGGAAAAATTGATGAATTTATTTCTGCACATGTGAACATGTAGTTTAAGCCATTGTCCTGACATTGGAATGATTCCAGTAATTTTACAATATATTTATAAAGCATATAGTAACACTTTTTTTTTCTATTGATGATAGCTGTTTGAAGTAGATGCAAACTATCCTAGGTGTTCTCTTTAATTCTTTCCCTAAGTCATCACCAACCTGAATATAGCCTGTTTAAAGAGATAAAGTTATACTAAAAATAAGTTTTATTTAGATTAAGGTCCATTTTATCTCTTATTTCATTTGTCTTACAACTCACAATAAATAGTAATTTTATGCTTTAATACTTCTGAAGAATAACACTAGATTATATAGCTTTACTCTCAACCCTCTGTAGAATTCAGAAGCAAGGCATGCTACAGGCTGGAAACAAAGCAAAATAGTTTCTAAAGATTTCCCTTTTTAGTTAAACATTGTTCAGTGGACAGTACTCTGCACATACTAGTCACAAGAGGAGAAGCTATTTTCTGGAATACGTATTAAGCCAGTTCTCAAGAACAAGGTTTTAAAATATTCCAGTTTACTCTGCAGTTATGCTGCTAAATGAGCAATCCATTCAAGTGTAAGCTGCAGAGAAGGAAAGCAGGAAAACACAATTTCTGAAAGGTTTCTACTTCATAGGTCACCATCACTTACTTTAAGATCACTCATAGTACTGTGCAGGAATTGAAAATTCTCCCACAGTTTGTGGATGCTATTCAGTAAGCTGCTTTGTTAAAGATTACTGATGCAGTATTGGACAGTAAAGAAAGGAGAGGATTTATGAGAAGCTGCTTTTCTACAACTGTTTAGAGTTTGAGAGAATCAAGATGGCAGAGACCCCACAGATTTTAAAAGGTAAATTCAGTCTTGGAGACATATTTTTAAAGAGGTATGGAGGTCAACTGTATGGATCCAGTAGGAAGTTTAAATCCAAGAAGCTTATTATTAGGGAATGAAGCCTTTCAGGTGAGGCAGGTTAGTGCAGACTGGAAGGTATCTGGTTTAGTCTCATTTCTTTTTTCCATGTTCTGTTTCTAATGGGGAAGGTGATGGATTGGGCTTGAAAGAGTCGATGCTCTGAATCTCTGATCTTTTGTCACAGTTTACCATCCACCATGGTCTCCTAAGAGTGTAAGACTTCATTTGTCTAGACCTGAGGAAGCCTTATTAATACATAGTGTTTGCAGTATCAGGTTCAGATAAAGTGGGAGAGTTGCAGAATAGTGTTCTCTGGTAGACACATGGAGTGCACTGAAAAAGCACAGAGTAGAGAGAAGGGGCAGCTTTTATCCTTGACAAGCGTAAATAAGGTGATCATTGTTCTTGGTCAAAATATTTGCAAATTAAAAAGGCATTCTGGAGGATAGGATCATTCCCAATCAGCACTATCAAGGCTGACAACTATCCACATTGGAGAAATGGGGCAGGAAGTGTGTATATCTTCTGCATTTTGAAAAACCCTATAGAGTACCTTTAAAAAAAAGGTACTTGTAAGTTGGTTTTGGTCTCTCCTTTCCTATCAAGGGCAAAACTTTTCAGTGCTGTAGATGAATCCCTTATATCACATTGGTTTGTTTTCCAATATAAGGTCACAATTTACTGTTACAATGAAGAGACTATTCACTGTGAAAATGAAAAGTTGGATTGTGTCCATAATACGAAAAACTGAATACTGCATGAAGAAAGCTCTGTGTATGTAATAGACTGCACTGGTAATCAGGAACTGAAAGCAGTTTTGTCTGCAGTTCATCAGGATGTTCCCCCCCCCCCCCCGCCCCCGACTTTCCTTTGAAATCCCACTCTCTCCCTAGTTGTCTTTTACATTCTCAGAGTCCCCAATTGCATCTATGTTTGTTTTGTCTAAATCAGTTGTAAAGAATGGATTGGTATGTAATTTGAGGATGGAAATGTGTATGTGTCCTTCCAGATCTGAAGAATTACTATCCTTAATGTTAAAAGGTGTGTGTAATCTGGCATTATTTAGCTATTGTAGTTGAAGAAAAAATGTAATAATATATATTTTCTTACTTTTTTTTAATCTTGGTCATTAAGATTGTTATTTTTTTGCTTCACCATTTTATTTATTTGCATAAATATACAAATAACTTACAAGAGATCAGCTTATTCCACATGGAATTTTTTTTTACTAGTTGATATTGTGTGTGCTGGATTTGTAAGTTTTACCTTTCTTATGAAGAAGCAGAGTGAATCTGAGGCATGGCTAAAGGAAATTATGCCTTTAACTGTATAGAGTTCATTGGAATGTAATAAGTCACTGAAGTTTTCAGCCATTAGTTATCATGAACTTTCCTCACCTTAGTTAACCATTTGTACTAATGTGATACTTCATGCTAAAACCTGATCACAGTATTACAGTCAGAATCCTTTGGTGTGATTTTTCTTGCAGCTGGTAAATACAAGCAAACCTGGTTCTGGGTATTAATAGATAAATGTGCAGTAACATTAGCCAATTTAATCTGTGTTTCTATTAAAATACTGTCCTTAAACATTATTTCTACTGTCATACTCATACACGAGAAATATATCATGTAAAAGCAAAACTTAAAGAATACTTAAATGTAGACTCTTAAGTGATCTCATCTTTCAAATGCCCATCGATTACATAGCCCTTAATTAGTTCATATCTCTGGCTATGTCATGTGAAATTGGAACATCCTGTGACACAAGCCAGCATTTCAGGTGGCAGTCTTTCTCACCTCTCCTGTTAAATCTGTGCGTTACCTAAAGTATTGGTACCCACAGTGCAGACATGTTGGTGTAGCCATCATAAGGCAAAAGCAGGAAAAAGTTTCTATCTGGAAATATGTTGTTAGGACAGTCTACCTGGCCTAATAAAACTACATTCTCAGAAGAGTTTGTGATTCAGCTCTGCAGTTAAAGTTAACAAAAGATGATTGCTATGTAAGATACTAGATCTTTGCAAACAGAAACAGAAATAAGTCAAGTTTACTGTGTAAACTGGTAGCAGAAATACATCTGCTGTGCGCTAATATGTTTATATTACCTTTAAAAATGTATTTTTTCCAGACTTGGTTGCATACTGCAGTTATAAGAGCTATTGACAATCTACTAGTGATTGCTCCTGTTGCTAGAATTCACAGCAAGACAATCACCATCAATTCATGAATGGCAGATGTTGATTTATTGAGGGACTTCATGAACCTAACAGTAATGAGAATTTTCCTACACTCCATATTTTCTATAATAATTTTAGTATTGTGCCATGCAACTAAGGAAAAATAGTGCTTATTTGATAGTTTTAAAATGAGACAGCGTAAAATACAGTCAATATAATTTTAAGTTTCACCGTCTTCCCTATGTCAGTTCCTAGACAGTTTGTTCCATTTCTTAATTCTGTCCTACTTTCAGATTCATCATAATCAGACCTTCATTAACTGGAGGCAAATTTAAAACCTTTCTGCCAAAATTTGTTGTAAGGCACAGGCAAGTGCTGTGATGATATACAAACTTAAGACTTTAAGTCAAGCATTAAAAACAACACTGTATTTGCTATTATATCAGCTTGTGGTAATGGCTAATCCTTAGTGTAGTTCATGTAAAATCATTTCAGTGACTTTAATCTCTTATTTAAACACTTTAAGTTCATAGAAAAATGGAGACCTGAAAATTACTAAAAATTGTAAAAATTATATTAGTACTATACTTTTGACTTTTCTGTTTTTCTTTATCTCCCCCCGCCCCTTGATCAGTTAGAAAGCTATCTCAACACAAGATTTTCAGCCTCTACTGATCATCTTAAGCCACTGCCTCAGTTAACTGATAGCAGCTCATCACCTAAGCTAACCCCATGTCCTAATATCATAAGGCTTCAGCATGTTGTAGTTTAACCCCGGCTGGCAACTAAGGTCACTCACTCCCACCCAATGCGATGGAGGAAAGAATTGGAAGGGTAAAAGTGAGAAAACCTGTGGGCTGAGATTAAGACAGTTTAATAGGTAAAGCAAAAGCCGTGCACACAAGCAAAGCAAAACAAGGACTTCAGTCACCACTTCCCATGGGCAGGCAGGTGTTCAGCCATCTCCGGGAAAGCAGGGCTCCAGCACGTGTTAATGGTTACTTGGGAAGGCAAATGCCATCACTCTGAACGTCCATCCCTCTTCCTTTTCTTCTTCAGCTTTTATTGCTGAGCACAATGTCGTAGGGTCTGGAATATCCCTTGGGTCAGTGGGGGTCAGCTGTCCCGGCTGTGTCCCCTCCCAACTTCTTGTGCCCCCACTTCTTGTGGGTGAGAGGCAGAAAAGGCCTTGGCTCTGTGTGAGCACTGCTCAGCAGTAGCAAAAACATCCCTGTGTCACCAAGACTGTTTTCAGCACAAATCCAAAACATAGCCCCATGCTAGCTACTGTGAAGAAAATTAACTTTATCCGAGCCAAAACCAATATACATGTATATTTGCAGACTTGTCTTAAAATTCAGGGTTGTTTTGAGACTGGAATTTCCTGCAGCCGTTATGCCTTATCAGTTGACAGATTTTTCCTTTTTCTCTTCATGCAGTATGGATTTTAAGAATGGCTTAAGACAGACTGAAGATTGCGAGGAGCTCTTCCTCATACTGAAGGAGAGGGTCAGCAATGTGGACTACATTTTGTGGTCATCTGTTTTAAGAAGGTGTCTCTCCACTCTCCACAGATTCCAGGCTGTAGTAACAGATTCTGTTGAAGAACCTTTAAAACATTTGCATACAGTCTGTTTTTCATTAAAATAAGATGTTATTGTAAGAAAACACACTAACTGAATGCAGATGAAACTATATTGATGGGTGTTAGTAATTATGTATGCATATTTAGTATCAGGATATTATTCCATTGTTCAGTTGCACCCAGATACGAGGTGGCTGACTGAGCTTCTCTAGCAGCATGTCTGTCGCTGGGATGTACAGAAATTATGCAGATATTCAGGTAAATAAAAGGAGGCAAAACTTATATAAAATACTTTTGATTTTATTTTTTTTTAACACTAACCATCAATCACATATGTCAAAATATTTTTCTGATTGTTTTAACTACTACTGTCAGCTTTTCTTTCACTGATAGCCATGGTTCTAGGTAAAGCTGCGTTAGAACAATCTCCATTTTGGGAGAGATGGGTTTGGAACAGGGCAGGGAAAAGGCAAAAAATTAGAACACTAGGAGGTTAATGGTAAGAGCGGAAAAGAGTTGAGCTAAATGAAAGTATGTGTGTGAACTTGAGAGTTGTACAACTGAGGCTAAAGAAGAAGGCACCCCTTGTCAGACTAAGAATGAAGTGATATTTCTGTGTTATACAGTTATACTTTTTCATACAATTTCACCTGTGGAATTGAGGATCTTAAATTATCACTCCTTGTCAATGTGTTGATCTGCTGTCTTATAACTCTTTCAAGCACTTGAATTCCTTCTCTTGTTTAAATGTTAAAAGGAGTTGTGCAGTAATTGGTTTTATAGAAAGGGAATTAAAATCAAATGTAGGATACCTGCCCAAAGTACAACTGTATTTTGGAGGATGGAAGGAAAATAGCCTGAGAACTAAGAGAAGATAGGGACCAAAACTACTATGAATACAACAGTATTGAGTTTTTCATTCTTCATAATTTTGTCTGGATCAGCTTCTGAGTGAGGGGAGATAGAATAAAAAAATATAAAACTTACTTAAAATATGTATGGATATGGATATGATGATTGAAAGTCATCCTCAGCATTCAGAAATCTTTTATGTTTTACTCTAGTTACTTGATATGGTGCTCTAGCAACTTCTAAATGATTACTGCGTTTAAGTCAGTTATCATAAAGAATTAGGCAAAAAGTTTACATAACGTGTGTCTCTGAGATGATGTTACCTGTGGTAAATCGATAATTTCAAGTCACACAAGTACCAGACTGACATAGGCAACCCAAAAGTTAAGTAGAATAGGTTTTATAAAAATATTCAGTAACTTTATAATGAATATTGAGAGTTGTTGTTAAGACCGATTAATGGATCAGACTTACAACCTAAGAATGAAAAATTTAAAAAGACCTTAGAACCTCAAGGACACTTTCACAGCGTGACTAAATAGAACACTAGTTAGGAAGGAGCAGCACTGGTGCCAATAGGGTAGATTAGGCCAATGTAAGGACCGAAAAATTATTGTTAGTGATACAATAATTAAAAAATAATAATCATAAAAATTCTGTATATGTAAATGCATAAATTAAAAGACCAGCCATTTTCACTAATTGCAAACTGTCATTTAATACCATATTCTCTCTTCAGTAGTAACTTATAGAGGATGCTTAAGGAGAGAGTATTAAAAATGCTTACAGAGGTAATTTTTCAGGTAACTGTACCAGCCCTCACCAATCTGTGGCCTAAGGGACTCCTGAACAAGAGGTTGGAGGTCTGTCATATGCTTAATACTGCTGGTAGATACACTGTGCTTACATGTTCTGTATCTCTAGTTAGCTAGTTACTACAGAGTATTTGCTAAATGCCATGATTTCTCCTTAATGACAGATTTGTCCCATATTCTTCCAAAAGTGGAAAAATGATTTGAACATGATAGACTGGCCATTGTAGTGCCCTTCCTCTTGCTCCCCTTAGATAAACATGAAAATTTCAGTTGTTTCATTTTTATTTGGTAATCTAAATATCACTGGAAAATTATTGGGCTGTAATTATTGTTTGTAACTTCCTCAAAGGTTCTTTTTTTTTTTTTCTTTAGTTGCAGTTGTAAATGGTACTCAGCTGGCAATCCTTTTGTACTTCAATTTTATCAGAACATTTTAATGGTTTAAGAGGTTGACAGGGATTAATTCCCAATTAGGTATTCTGATAGCCAAAAAAAGAGAAAGGAGGGGAGTCAGACAACCCCTGTGGCTATACTTTTTACATTTAAAGAGATACTGAGTTAATAACGTTTTGCCATCTCATCAGACCTTTGAACTCCTGTGCCTGATATTACATCATTTAGCCAACTTGCACAGAATGCCTTACCGCAAAACTTCCATTTTAAATAGGTCATCCTCGTTACTCTTTGCTATTTACAGTAGCTAATGCAGCTATTGTGTTATAATAAAAAAAAAAAAAAAAATAAAATCCTTGCACTTCACCCAAAATGGCAGCACTATTAAAGCAGAGCCATATGCCATTATTATTTTGAATCAGAAGTCATATTCACTGCACAATGTTTAAACAGAAGACTGTAAAATTATCTTGTGGTATTGAGCAAGGCTGCTGGCAAGGCGCTCTGACCCATCTGGAGTGCTGTAGGCTCATTCAAGGCTGGATTCCAAGCTTTCAATGAAAAATAGGAGGAGGAGGGGTCTGGGAGTGATTGTGTGCAACAATGCATCACTGTAAGTACAGATGCAGTATACATGAAGTATAGTAGCGATATGTTACACAAACAAGAAAGCATTCTGAGAGCAAAGGTCTGTAGGTTTAGAAACATCTTTGGACTTTTGAAAGGTTCTTTTAGTTCTTTTCCCTCTTTGGGATATAGGCAGGTTGGTAATATTTTTTTGCCTTTCTAAACAAATTCTCCTTTATAAGTATATGGGAGGTTTGCTTTTGTTTTTTAAACAACTTCTTTCTGCTGTTGTCTTTAGGCCTGCCATGCTTAGGAATATTGATTTTTTTTTTTAATATTTTATTTTTTAATTTTTTTTTCTAGGCAACAGCTTTGGCTCTGAGTTGGTAAATTGGAAGTATGAGGTATTTTATCTTAGTAAGGAAGAAGTTAAAACATCTCTTCAGTTCATGTTGCTATGGGTTAGAAGTGGACAATATCGAGTCCCCCTGCTTTGGGTTGGGTTTTTTTTTGTTTCCAGCAAAGTCACTACAATATCTTTATACTAGGTCTTGTTTCTGTTGCGACAATCCAGGATGCACTGTTTAAGCCCCACTGCCTAAAAAAAAAATCCAAAAACCTCGCTCTCGTGAGAAACACTCTACCATACATATAGGAGAGTTAGGGCAACTCCCCCTCGTCTGGTGCTCTCCTTCCTGGGTTAGAGCACCCCATTTCCTTCCTCTGTTGGGATTCCGGAGTGTGGGCTCCCCTCCTCAGGGTAGGCACCTACCAGTCTCATCACACCAGCTGGTTTCTCCTGCATTTTAGATGTCTGCATTTTGTTTTCTGTTTTTGTTCTAAAATGCAAAAAGATCATTCAGTCTTTGAAAAGTAGGTCTTACCTCAAGGATGTCCTCATTGTGGTTGGGGGCACAGAGTGTATAAACTCAGAGAAGTTTCACTGGCAGCTCAGGGGTCTTGCTACTCTGACCAGTTTGCAACCAGACTTCTAGAAAAAGCTAGCAAAGGTTGCAAGGTAAGCAGGTGGCTTATTCAAGAAGAGATTTGAGAAGGGAAAGATCTAAGGTTCTGTTCTCAAATGTTGCTAAGTAAAGCAACTGGAGAGCTTTGCTCCTTTTCATATTGCTCTGTTTCACAAGAGGAAGGAGATGATGATTAATAGTAGGCCTGGAGCAGCTAAAGAAAAGGTCCTGTGGGTATATTCTGGTTTTGTTGGGATGTGTGGAATTGGACACTGCTGCGCAGCTTTAGTCCTTCAGCATTGTAAACTGGGTTTACACATGCATTCTGTGTTTGATCTGAGCATTCTGACTGACTTTTGAAGGGCTTTGATAGGTAAACACAACGTGTTTTTTTTTTTAATTGGAAAAACATTCTTTAGACTGTTGTAAGTGTTCTTCATAAGTTGTAGCATCAGTAAACTGAATCTAGCCTCCTTCTTGACTTTTACAGGTTTTGCACTTGACATTAACTATATATATATATGGCAAAATCAGTATAGCGGTACTTTGACTACACCTCATTCCACTTCCCACATGTTTCATTAATGCTAGAAAAGCTTCCTGTTTAGGCTGCTTGTCACACACTTGCTGGCAATGTTTGTGTGAGCTTGTACATTAATTAGTACTGGCAGGAATAAGGAGGATACAGGAGAGGAGACATGACCCAAAAATGTGTTTAAGTCATGTTCTCTCCTGAGATGCTTATTCTTGCAAAGTATATCTTAATAACATCTGTGTCTAATGCCATGGCTTATCCCCAAACTCAGTGGGTTCAAGCAGGAGGATTAATAATGATTATTTCACCACGGCAGTAGGAATTTCTGGTTACCTAACAGCTTTTACTTTTTAACTTCCTGTATTCATTCCTTTAAACTCTCTCTTTTAGTACCTTTTTGGTTCATTAGAATTCTCCCTTAGAACCATGAATGCTGTAACCATAGCCATCATTTTCATTCTCTCAGTGCTTTTGGAAAAGCAGGTTTACTCTATCTGCTTAATCAGTGAGTATCTGATGGCCTGAAAATGTGAGCGTCACTGATGCTGCACCTCAAAGGACAAAAGGGTTTAACCCCCCCCCCCAAAAAGTATGATTCTCTGTGCTTTTGATGGCTTCTATTCCTAGCCATGGACATAGTGGTCATATACAGACTAGCAGTTCAGTCCAAAAAAAAAAAAAAAAAGAAACCACTTGGGACTTAATCACAAGCCTTAACTTTTTGGAAAGGTACTTTCTTCTCAGAAAGATACTTTATTCTCTTGCAAGGTGTTTACATTTCCTGGATCTGAAGATTAGCAGAATCTGAAATAACAAAACACCGCAATAAAGGGTTAATACTGAACAGACATTAGTTGTAGAATGGCATCAAGTATTCCACACAGTGATGTATTATCATGAGATGTCAAAAAAAAAAGTCACTAAATATGATACAAAACAACTTTGTAAAGCTTTTACTGTTCTTTCTATTGTAGTCTAGCTCCTCCAAAACTACCCAGAACAATCCCAACACTTGGAGAAGATCAATATTGTGCAGAAGCTATTTCTGTCTTCATCAGAACACAAATCATTTCCACAGCCTTTGCTGAATGCATATCTAAGGGATTCCATATTACAAATGACTCTGCTCATGTGCCATCTCTAACAAAAACCTCCTGTAATATTGTAAGGTCTCTTAGACAAAGCTGGAGACTATATGGCTTCAGCCTTAGGGGTTTGGTAATTTAAAAATTTCACTTGTGAGATGAGAAGCATTTTTATCTGTTAGTTAGACTTTCAGTCCTGTTTTCCTTTATTTTTTTCTAAAATCCTTTTTTTTGTCTTTGCTTTGCTACATGAAAGAATTGATGTAAGTAATAAACCTGACCTAGTTCTAGTCTTAAAACTGCAACTGACAGTAACTTGTTAGGGAGTTTGATCTCCTGTGAACTAATCAAGGCTTAGGTGGTAGCCTCTGTAGGAAGTAGACGGTATCATAAAAATTCCTCAACAGGTAACTTTATAAATTGGAATGAAAAGTCATAAGAAGAATGCCAGCAGAAATGCTTTCTTAGATCGCAGGAAACTGATATCTTTCTGACATACACAATGACACACAGTGGAAATACATCAGAGGCACAGGTATCTTTCTGTTTCTTAGTGAAAAACAGAAATAATTATCAGCTTCAAATTATCAGTGATCCAGAGAGACTGTATAGAACTTTGTCTTGCAGTTCTTATGGGGCGGGGAGCAGGGGGAGAATACAGCTCACAACATACTCAATGACTAGAGCTCACATCAAGAAAGAAGATAATTTAATTGGCAAGTTTCAACACCTGACACACATCCTTTCTGAAACAGGAAGAACTGCTGCAATGAAAGTGCTTCTGTCATTTGTAAGGAGTTCACCTGCTAACTATATTGACCAGTGAACTAAGCAGCTTGCTGTGTTGTCTGTTGAATTATGATTAAAAGTGAAACATAAAACTCTAGAGATAAAAAGCAACATATGATATTGGCATTAGAGATGCGTGTCAGTTACCTAGTGCTGTGTATAGCAACCATGACACTCAAACAGTGCTGCCTGAAGCAGTTACTAAAGGAGTACATAAAATATTTGCATGTCTGGGGACTAAAAGAGTTGTTAAGTGGAAGTCATTAAATATGTTATGTGATGTACTCTACCATGATCCTGATCCTGCTAATGTTTATATACACAGATGACTTTCATTGTTCCAAAGCAAACTTAGTCAAATTGGCATATAGCAGTTTGCAAGGTTGGGGGGCGTAATGTTGATGGCTATTGGGCTAAGGCTGTGTCTGCTTTTGAAGCAGGCTTCTGAAAAAGGCTGTACATAATTGAAATCGTCAGAAAAGGACTTGATTGTGGGAGTACAAAGGAAGGCATTTCTGCCTCTCTGTCTTCCTGAGCGTACAGGATACGGTGCCAGTGCTTTGCATGCCTGACTGAAGATGCATTTCTGTGTCATCTCATGCATACTCTACCCAGTGACAGTGCTAGATGTAAGCAAAGCAACAGTTGCATGGCTGTGGCAGATTTCTTCCATTGTGCAGGAGAAGAACTGTAGAGTCATTATGCCTAATTAAAAAAAAAAAAAAAAAAAAAATTAAATATCTATAGCCTGAGCCTATCCATGCTTTCCCTGGGCTACTGCTGAGAAGGGGACAACTCCACCTCAGCTCCTATCTCATATTTCATGTATGGTTTAGTTTGAACATCAAATTTGGCTGAAACTACAGTGGTATGAAATTCTGAATTTTGGAAAAGTTTATTAGTGGAAAAAATACATTTAGATGTTTCCTTCCTAAGGTTTCTGAATGGTGTAATAAATGTATATATGTCTACCACATGTGGGCCTTAGCTGAAGCTCATTGTAATCACAGAAGAGTCTACCATTGGCTACAGTGCTCTTTAGAGCAGGCCTGGTGTGATTAGTGGATAATAGCTTCCATGTTACTTCATTTCTTGTCCTTTTTATAGACAATGCATCATAAAGTGCTAACCTGTCACTTAATGTAAATGCCACAAACCAGAAGAAAATCAAGGATAAATAACACAAACTTTGGAATGAAGACGTTCATTTGCATCTGAATATTTTTGTTATCGACTCGTGACTTTTTTCTACCCTGAAATCTATGCCAGATAAAAAGTTATACAGAATACATTCATTCTCTATGGCATTTATTTATACAATAATGCACACAAAGCAATCTTTAACTATCACTGTATAGGATATCAAGTTATCTTTAATTATCACTACAGAATGGTTGCAAAATCAAATAATGTTGGCAATCATCATTCATTATACAATAGCATGATTGCATCTGTTCATATTACTAGATAAGCAGGGAAAATCAAAACAGTGTCTGGTTTATCCACTAAAACTCTCTGAGCAAAATATTGTATCTAACTCTCTTAATATCTCAGTGACTTTGATCTGATTAAAGTCCAAAGACACATAACCACAGATGCAAATTTTCTAGTGCCTCAGAAATTAAGTACTGTTATATTTCAACAGACTGAATAGCTGGAACCATACTCCAGCTGACATGATTATAGTCACAGTATAAACTTGTGATAGAGAGCTGTCTAAATCTCTGAGGCCGCAGGTGCAGGATTATAGTAAACCCCATTGAAATATTCAGTATTCTGCCTAAATGCATGAGTACAAAATTAATTAGGCAGTTGATCACATAATAAAAGTATGATGGATAATCTAATGGAAACTACCCGCTCAAAGTCAATAACAAACTTGATTCTTTTATTAGATGCAGCTGATTTTCAATTCCTCTATTTACAGGATTTTGTGCTTAATAGAAGATAAGAAAAAAAGTTGTGAGTTTTTTTGTCAGTTTGTTTTTGTTGTTTTGGGTTTTTTTTTTAAATGAGAACTCTGTTACAGTATTTATCTCTGTTGGAAACTATAATGTGTAAGCAACGTAGAATTTGTAGATAGATGTATCTGCAAGTAATTCTCTAAGATACTTGGCTGAAAAGCACATCAAAGCATGGTGAAATAATGAGACAGGCTCCAGCTGTTGGATTCCAACAGCTTTTGATTTGTGCTCTAGTAGAAGCTCCAGGTTTTGATTCTCTGTTGATTATTTCCATGGTACTGGAGATGATTTGTGCATTATTTAAAAAAATAGGTAACAGATAGCAAACAAGGGTGAGTTTGCAAACTGCATCTGAAAAGACATTTTGCTTCCTGACACAAATTATTGCTTCCTGTTCCTATATTCTCCATAACCAGTTGCCCTGGTTAAAAAAGACCTTTTAAAATATATAGGTAAAAGAATTTATGAAAATAATCTGTAAGGCCATCAGAAAGTGGCGTGAGCAAAAACTCTGGGGATGTGTGTTCAGGCAGCTTTGGTACTTCCTGTGTAGAAAGGCTGTTGCGGAAATTGTTTTTTCAGAGCCTTTGCAGGGCACATCTTACCATGGGTCTGATACTGTCAAGGAGTTCCTACCAGTAGGAAGCAAGTACCTTGAAAGAACTTTGGAGGCCTTATGGAGGACGTGAGTTTAGAGTCAAATACCTTCATCATATTGCTATGTGAAGCTACTGATGTCACTGCAGAGGAAGGTCATGCTCTGGCAGGAATTCTGAAAACTCTGGTCCTGAACTGCAGTCTTCCTGAATTTTCTTTAGAATGATAGAAGAAGAATTAGGACACCTCAGGGAAAGCATTTTATCTCAGTTTTTTCACTGGATTAAAGTTTACGTCTGTTTCTACTCTAAAATTTAAAAGTAGTTTATAATTTGGTGATGCATTATATGAAGGCTGTTGCTGTTGCTTGTTACCAGAATGTCAAAGTTCAACCAACTATACTGGAAAAGGTTTGTGTAATAACATACCATGATTTTTTCAAGTTTACTCTTTTTTCTGGTGCAGATCAGAATGATAGTTGGATACCTGAATGTACAATTGCTTGGATGTTTCTCTGTGGTTTAGTCAAAGTCTGTGGTGTCAAAAATGTATTTTTTTTTTTTTTTAAATCCTATATTTTTTAATGTAATCTGATGTTTCTGTTGAACTAGATTTCTTATTAGAGCAGGTTTTCTCATAAGTTTTGAACTTCTGTCATAGAAGATGAAATCGTAGTAGGTAAACTTTGCATCTACAGGTGCCATTTAACAGCAGGATGTGGCTATATTTAATATGCCTGTCTCGAGCATTCACTTCATAACAAGCCTGTTTTAATTTCAGTATAAAATGTACAAGCAGTCCGAGGAGTAGAAGTCAAATCACACATCCTACTGAACCTTGCATTACTTGTAGTAGTCTGGAATACCTTCAATTTCAAGGACTGAAACTGTTCACCGTCAGAATAGCTCATACACCTATTAGTTCATTCTGCTGGGAGCAGTTTGATACCCAGAGTTTGAATCTGGTCAGCCTAAACAAATGGCTTGATCCAGGCATCCCATGCCCTGTGTGTGTGTACCAACTGCTAACTAGGCTGTGTCATTCTCAGGGTATTCTCTGGCTGTGCATTAAAAAAAATGTTGACTGCTAAAACATTTTGTGTGGAGCTCTGACTGAAGCCTATGCTGAAAGTAGCTGTTGGATTGACCGTCTGAGAATACTTGGATAGAGGAATCTTTAATTTCTGCTTGGTTTAGACTGTACAAGATTTGAAACTCTACAGTCCTGCCCAAACCTCCAGAATTAGTGGCACAGAAGTATGTGCTTAAAACCTTAGGAAAACTTGAAAATAAAAGATGCATGGAGTTTAGAGCTAAGCAGGTGTTTTCAAGACTAGTAGATGAAAGTTAGGAATATACATCTGTTACAGATGTCTCTCTGCTTTGAGAGGTCTTTGAACAGTGTGTTGTAAATATGTAAATCATATTAAAGAGAAGAAGATGAAATCTACACCTTGCAATCTTGATGTTCTTTACTTTAGTTTCCATGTGTGATAATTATTTATTATTACATTCAATTCTAAATGTCTGACTTGAGTATCCTAGAAAGAAGCCTCCATTTCATAGTAGTGCTTTTCTGTTTTCAGTTTTATTTATTTTTCTTTTAATCTTGGTCATATTACCCTTTCCCTCTGAAATGTAAATTATGCTGAGGCTAAGAAGGTAATGAAGGCACATCTTAAGCAATTTACTCATGGTCTTAGAAAGTTATCTTCAATCTACCTGATATGAGCTAGTGCTCAGTGAGATTCTAAAAAGGCTTTGTAGCCAAAGGCAGATGAGTAAACTTTTATTTGTGTATTTGCAAAGTCATCCTGAAACTTTTAGAAGTTGATTGCTAAATATTTAAAAGAACTTCCCTATGGTAGTGTGTGCCACTGGAGGAACAAGAAATAGGAGTCATAGTTTAGATTTTACAGATCTTCTAGCCATGGGTTTGTTCTGTCACACAGGTACGTCTCTCTTACTCTAGTTTTTTTCCTTTTTCCCACTGTGGAAACAAAGTGCTTCATCGAGAGAGTAACAACATGTATTCCACTCTTTAGGTTAAGTTGTTAGTGTGGGTGAGAAGAATGTTGCTCTTGCATACGGTCGTATTGTTTTGTTAAGCATCCAAGTTTGAAAAGGAAGATCCTTCAACAGAGAATGTCAGCAATTTTATAAGTAAAAACATAGCCACTGAAAAGTAGATAAAACTTATATCCACTGTGTCATTATTTAATAAATTAAAAACTGTAATCGAGGGTGCCAAAAGCCATTGAAAACATTTGTCAGCACAGTTTTCTTATCAACAAGGAGGAGCTGTCAGAACAAGTTATAGCTCACAAGTGTGTCCGTAGACTAGCAGTAAAGAAATGGAGTTTCAGATTTAAATTTCTGTTTTTTAAGGGTTAAAACTGATCCTCTATGCACTTGTAATACAATTTCACTTGGAAAAAATGGATTGGATAGATCTGTAAGTTGCATTGATAGCTTATGTAAGAAGCAGCAATACCCTGCACACTTGTAAGTAGTGGTGTACTGAGCCCATTTTGGTACTAACACTTGTCAGAATGGATTTCTAAACACCATCAAAGCGTACTGAATATTAAGATTCAAATAATGAGTATGCTATTGGAATATGCCTACTGGGAACTTTGGAGGCTAATCTAAGTATTCCTTTTTTTGTTTTCTAAATTAGTGTTTGGTTTGGTTTTTGCAGATGTAGTCCATCACTTCCATACACCGTGTTTAAATGATAAATGTAGTACCTATGAAAATAGTGACTAAAACATTAAGTTACATGCCATCTCAGAATACAGTAAATGCAACGTGAGGTAATGAATACATAGTCAAACATCACTGTAGTAACAGTGTCATTTTAAAGATCAAGGTATTTATCAGGGGAAAACAAAACAAATGGCTGTTAGTTAAATAAAAACCCAATAAACTACTTTTTTATTTTTTAAAAAGGCCAAATTAATCATATTTATGCTTTATCTTTAATAATTCAAAGCAACAAATCTGTGAAGATTTGTGTTCTCAAAGTGGTTAACTAGTCGGTAATACTGGCTACAATACTCCCATTTAAAAAATGACCTTTTAAAGACGCTCTATAAAATTAAGTTTTAATGGGTGGTAATAAATGGTGATACTTCCATAGGATGAAATGCAATACTAGCCTGAAGCTTTTGCCATATGCCATCAGTTTCAGTATCATGTTATGTATCTTCTTTCATTATTTTCAAGCATAGGAAGTATGATGATGATACAGTGTTTTAAAGAAATGAAAACACTTTTAATAGTATACTTAGACCACGCTGTCATCTTTGCTGAGTAATGGTGTTCCTGTTGCTTTCATAATGCTTTGTCTGAGAAGTACTTTTTAATTATTTTTTAAAAAATAGGACAGTATGCCATTTTAAGGTTCTTACATTTTCCTTGTAACTAATTGAATAAGAATTGGCTAGTTGAAGAATAATTTTGAATCAGCAGTATCAAAACATAGGTGTGTACTGCTGAGAAAGAATTGTACTGTCTTTTCCCGAAAGGGAAAGGAGAAGCTTAAAAGCTAGTGACCCTTCAAGGATCTAAAAAAAAAAAAAAAAAGTTGCATGAGGAGCATGAGGAGAGCAGAAGGGGAAGCAAAGAGAGAGGAGGGGAAAGGAGTGCCAACTTGCATCATTAAAGTGGTAAATGGAACTAGAATATCAGCCTCCCTACTATCAGCAATGATTGGAATTAATCCAGGAATTCAGAATGTCTGTAAATGTGTCTTCAGTTGTAGCCTTTGGCATAGATTTATATTCTCAGTCCCTTGGGCACTGAATTTCATTTCCCCATTTGCTAAATGAGAACAATTTATCCTAAATCAACGATAATCAGAGTAAACACTATTATTAATTTATTGTTTCCAGACGAGGAAAAAACAGTAAAATGAGGCTCTCTTCTTTTATCAGTGCTTTCCCTACCCCTTTTGCCCTGAGGATCCTATTAGCTGAAAGCTGAGCAACTCTGTTTCATCAGAAATAAATTATGCCTCACTTTTTTTAATGTAAGTACTGAAGGGTTGTAAAGATTAGAAATACGTTTGAATCCACTATCACTTGATGTTATTTTCCTTGATGTTCAGAGCTTCTTTAGGGGAATGAAACAACATGTTCTTTTGAAAGCAAAGAGCAGAGTTGCTTTAAGAGAACATCAGCACAGATTTTAGTTGATGTACAAAATAATTCAAAATCTGTACAGAAATATTTAAAGTAATGTATAGACAGTCTTGAAAGAGAGCTGTCAGAATTTCTGGCATGTGTAAGATGCAGAATGTTTTCAGGGCAAATAGGTGGCAGAACTAGTCACCCTCATTTTTTAAATGATTAGAAAACTGTAATTCCCCAGAAACAGTAGGCTAATTCTCGCTTTCTTCACAAAGGAGCTAAGGATGAAAAAACACCTTTAATTAATAAACAGTGCTAGCACTACTTTGTTAACTATCTGCTGTAAATAAAACTCTTAATTGCCTCAGAACAGAGTATTATATACAAATTCATTTTACTCTTTAAGTGCTGTTCTTTGTTGTTGCTATTTTACAGTTTTGTAGGAAATAAAAGTAGCTTTGCCAGGCTCCTTGTCACTGAAAGCAGTTCCTGTCAGCTCTCTGTTTGGGGGGAGCTCTGAGGTTACAAAGCAACCAAAACCATTTCCTTAAGACCCCATGATAGCTAGAATAGATAGCTCTCAGTGCAATCTAAATCCAAGCTAAATTAAGCCGTGTATGAAGCTTTTGTTAATGAACTTATGCTTGAAATTCCATAATGAAATTGTATGATGAAAGAAAATAGAAAAAAAAAAATATTAGGTATTGAGTTGTAAAAGAAATATATAAGGACAGCATATATTTATATTTGTGTATATATATTTGACATTTTGACACAAACTGTGAAAAAATATTTTGGACTTTTCTATAAAGCTATGTAGATTTTTTTTTTTTTTTTCCTGTGGGATATGTTCTGAGATTTTGTTTGTTTGTTTAATCTTCAAATAAACTTCTTTTGGCTGTAACTTGAATTGGGCTTGAATTAGGGCTTGAATTCAAACTCCTTGAATTAGGCAGGAGCTATATCTTCTACATTTGTGAAGAAAGCACCAGAGAAACATAACTAGCATAACACTCTTTTAGGTATGTGCAGTCATGATCCTTTGTTTTTTGAGTTCTCTGAACTCTTATTTCCATTATTAGGAATTATGGAAATACAAAACTGTAGATAGTTGTAATTTGTGAGGCATACCTGCACTGAGACCATAAGGAAAAGACATCTAGATGAATCTGTACTTAAGGACTGGAGAAACTTAATAAAGAAGACTAGAGAAACAGATATTTTCTTACACAGACATTTTCAAATCTCTTCTGTGACTTTGGTTATGGGAAAACTTTTAGCAAGTTGTCGAACACTGTTCAACACTTTTTTTTTACTTTGTCATCTTCTAATTGCATGTGAAAAATGCTGAATTTGGGTTATTTATATCAACGTGACCTTGACACCTGAAATAAGCATTCCTGCTTTCTTCTTTTTTAGAATTACTACATGAGTGAATAGTCACCAGTCTTGAAGAGAGCAGAAGACAAGACTGGTAAGTAGATACTTATTTTTTAATCTAGAGTGCAGAATATATACTGTGAAGGAAAAAATGTTTGGAATTGTTGTACTTGCTTGATTTGATGGTCTAAACAGTTCAGCAAAAAATTATTTTTGCTGCTTAGCATAGTGCCTTTCTGATGCACTCAGTTCACATACAGACATGAAGATTCTTAATGTGTTTTGTTGGTGACTTTTTCTGTGTGGAGATTGGTTTTAGATGCAAAATGCATTATGAAGTTCAGCCTTTGCAGAAGAGAGGCACTTACACTTAGTAATAACAGTCCTTACCACATTGGTTTATAATGGGATCAACAAGTATAAAGATGTAGCACTATTGATTTTTTCCAAACTCTTGGGTGAAATTTAATTAAAAAAGAGAACAGAATTTAAGGACACTTGTAATTTTAAATTTATTGGCTGAGGTTGTGAATGTTCTTCTGGCACAGAACACATCCTTGCCAGCCAAGCGATCCAGTAGCTTCTTGTTTGTAGATGTCACCCATTAAGAGTGTTTCCTAGTAATAGGACTTGACAGTGGAGTGCTCAGATCCCAGGCAAATCCCTACCTCTTGCACCTCTCTTTGGGTGTGATCTAATTGCTCTAAAGTCAGCACACAGATTTGAGGAGCAATGCTCATTCCTGTTCCAAATGAAGTGCTTTGTATAAAGTAGAGCAGATGCAGCCCCTCTGAATTCCCACAACAGATGGAATAAGGATCTGTATTGCAGAATATTCCGGAATGGTTGAGTTATGACAGATTTGGCTTTAAATTCATACTTTCAGGTAGGCAGAGAGAAGTTTAAAAATTCGTTCTCTGATGACCTAGAAGTGGCTTTTTGACCCTTAGTGTTACAAGGTGAGATGAGTGTGTCCTAGTGTTGGATAGGTTGCTATTTGTACAAAATACTTAATACTTGCTAATAAGAAGAAAATAAATGAATGTGACACTCCACTTTCTGATGGTTAGGACACAAACTTCTGGAATGTGAGAAAATAGATGAAAAACCATTGAGGTCAGAACATTGTGACCTTTCTTTCTCATGTTTGCCTTTGGAAAACAGCATGTTTAAAACACCAAGAAAGTAGTAATGCCATTTCCTATGTTTATTATTCCATGCCTAACCCCCGAGGTTCATATTTTTGTTCTTTTTTATTTTATCTTTTTCTAATGGTTCTAAAATTTATATTATAGTGTGTTAGCTGTTGCAAGTATGATCTATCATATCAAAAAACTAATTAAAAGGAAAAGCAACACAAAAGGTATATGGAAATGAAGCATGAATATATTGGCAGAGATATCTTAAGGTGCAGTTTCAAGATCAGCATAGACCATTCTAAGGCTGTGCCGCAGTCAGAATGGCAGCTTTGATTTCCTCGCCTCTGACCCCATATTCCTTCTCCCTACTTACATTGAGAATTGCAACGGTGCAGTAGCCCAATCACAGGAAGAAAAAAAAAAACATCACCAAAAAAACCCAAACTGCTGCTCCCCCTGCCCCAAGTCAACTCTGTCATTCAGAAACAGTAAGAACAGATTTTTCCTTTAGGAGTAGGTTTGAGTTTGATGTTACTGTGCAATTCTGCAGTGACTGTTGCCAGTGCAAGAGGGAGAGAGAGAGAGAGATAAGGAGTAACAGATGAACAGCAGCTCCCAAAAATGCTCTGCAGTCAACAAAACCCAGAGAACTGCTCTATGAGTTAGAATAAACTTTGAATTATGATATAAATGTTAGTTCATAAGCCTCTATGATTCAGCTGCCTATAAGATACAATTTTAGTTTTATTTTTAGTCAGAGTCCAGCAGTAGATGTAACTGGTATAAATGGGGATCTTTCTATGATGAGTGGCACTTACTAAGTACTGCAGATATCATTAGGTGCGATTTCACCCAATCAATCACCTAATAAGACAAATTAGTGTCATAAAGATGGCTTGAGGTTTCTAGTAAGCCTCCCATTTACTGTTTTGCAAGCAGAATAAAAAAGGTACCATTCAGATACTGTATTAACATTTCAAATTCAACTTGTGCTTTGGACATTTGTTTGTCTGATGCTTATGTTTAAATACATTTGCATATAAGGAAATTTAGTACTGACATAGTGACGTTAATACAAATGCTTTTTCTGAAGAAGTCCAGGAGCAGCACAAAACTCCAAGAACTGCATATTTAAAAATAAATAAGCAAGGAGATGATTACAAACTACACAGTGTTTAAACCTTGGTGCCTAGCAGGCAGAAGTTTGCAATCCAGAAAATGTGCATAACCATTTCTGTTATTCAAGGTCATCAGAGTAAAGATAGCAAGTCAATTTCGGAGTTATCTTTAAGATTATTAGGACTGTTGGAAAATCAACATTTCTATGACATTATCTATGTAAGGAATAAAATACGGTTAAACATGAGCCTAGACAGGTTTGTGACAGATAGTTCTTAAGATAGTTTTTCATTAAATAACTCTTCCGTTGATCCATGAATCAAAGATAAAATGAGAAGTAAATATATATACATGTATATTACAGAATATTTACCATTACTTGATTCCTTGAAAAGCAGAAATCTAAAAAAGAAACATTCCAGGAATTATCTGCCTTGCAAATGACTGTAGTCTAAAGGAGTGGTTAAAGACTTCATCCAAAATTAAAGGAAGAAGAAATAAATAAATATAATAATTTTAAAAGAAAAATCTTTTTTTGTGAACACACATCTTTTACTGTGCTCTTTTTTCCAGTATAGTCAATGGCAAAATGCACATATTACTAATCTGCAATTTATTCATTTTAATAATTAGTTGGTAAGATACATCAAACTCATGAGCAGCTCTGTTGTCAAGAATTTTTAAATAAAAGATCCACAGTTGTTTACAGCTGAATCATTCACAATGTGTATCAATCAAGTTTCAATAAAATGCTGGTGATAAAATTTTAGAGCAAAAGAAGAGAAGACTATTTCATCTTAAAGAATGTATCGGACTAACCTAAACAAGGTGTAAAATGAATGCTTCCCACATCACAGATAACACTTGTGATTAATGTAGGTAGAACAGTTTCATTGTGTAATGTTATGCATCATAGTCATAAACGCATGGAAAGTAGTATTTTTAAAGAGCTATGGCTGATTTTGCTTATAACACAGAGCATAAATGAAAAGGGATTAATAAAATATCTTTCACTACAATTATAAATCAAAATAAGAGATGCATTAAAAAATTAACAGAACATTGTCTGGAAATCACATACTGTACAGGAATGTCTTCCCCACTCGGTTTCCGAGAAGAGGATTTCTATTAGTTACAGTAGAGTTACAGAACATTAAATATCCAACAAAAATGTTGCACTGTCCTTCTACTGAAGGAGTTTCCCTGGAAAACTGATTTACAATTTCATAGGGAAGATGGAGTGTGGTGTGATTTGCATGAGGTGCAGTAATTTAGATCTCCAGAAACTTGGTTTGGAGATGTCACTCTTGTTTAGTTCACGTTGGGCAGCTGTTGGAAGGGAAGTGAAAATGGAAGAAGAAGGGGAAATCAGTATATACCAAACAGAACAAATAATATATTGTTAAAAGGGGGATGAAAACATGAGAGACTATTTCACGTTTGGTTTTCAGTCCTTGCTCTTGGAAATCATTTGGGAGAAATTCTAAGATAACCTGTGAATAAAGAACTCTTAGTGTTGCAATGACATTATTTTAGCAGCAGTTCAGGGACTGCTACTTGTTTCCTGAAGTGATACAACTGAAGTTACATAATGAAATGCTTACTTTGCATTAGCTTTCTGAAAATATCTGGGGACTTTCTTATGCGTGGTTCTTCCACACAAAGTGAAAAGGCTGTTCAAATGCAAAGGTGTAATTGACTGTCTATTGGAAGTCACAGCTCTGTGCAATAATATGTAGCTTATAATTTATAGTTAGCTGTGTTGGAACCATATAATAATCCAATAGTGGTAGGCAGCTGTAGTTTGGACATGTTTTAGGGTACAAGGACTGCACTCTGACTTTTTAACTAGGAACATTGGAAAGAATGTTTCAGATGCACTTGAATTTAGGTGTATTTAAGATGCCAAATCCCAAGATTGAGTGCTGTGAATATACTACAGGATGAAAGTCTTGATTTCCTGAATATCCCTAGATTTTTGTTCCATTTCTAAACTTCAAGCTTTAAACAAGTATCTACTTCTGAGTATTATGAATCTAGAATCTTTTGTGTGGGTGTGGGTGTGAAATATCCAGTGTTAAATAAGAAGTGAGAAACATAACCTAACTTAATCACTCATTATGCTACTCCCTTTGTATTTCATCATGGAAATTTTTTTATTTCTGTAGCAGTAGAAATTACTATTTGATATGAAAAACCTGATTGTATTAGGTGCTGTATATACACAGAATAGAAATTTTCTATTCAGAAGAATTTAATCTGTAGACAGACAACAGATTGTACTGTTACTGTGTTTAATACCATGGCGGTTTTCAGAGTGGCATGGTTTTTAAAGATATGTGCCATGAAATGGGTTTATTCTTTTGAATTCTCAGTTTTTAAGTAATGAGCAAGCTTATATACTTCAGATTTGAAGGCTTTAAATACCCAGGAATATTTTATATTGTTAAGGTATTGAAACAACTTACTGTTCCCTCTTGATCAAAAGAAAAATAATTCTGTGATATCAGGAATTGTTTTTCAATAGGTATTTTCACACAAACTGGTTATTGCTAGAAGTTGATTTTCTGTGTAAAAGCAGGAGTGGGGAATGGAGGACAGAAAAGAAAATGGGGTTTAAAGGAAAAAGGGTGGTACCCTAGTCAACTCCATCATGCATGACAAAGGCATGACAAGGAGTTAGAGAAAAGTGGAGTAATTTAGTGTAATCACATGTTTAGAGAAATATAATGAGTAAAAGCACTAATGAATTCAGGTAATACGGGTTTGTCTCCTGTGCTTGTCAGGGTCCTGTAACTGAGTAAGCATCATTTTGCTGTGTAATAATAATAATACATTTTCTCCTTTATGCTTTCTGTCTTAACTATTTTAAACTACATGCTCACCAGGTCAAAAGCTAATGCATATTGTGTGTGAACAGTAACCTATTACAATGAGTGTATTTATCTTAGTTGCTTAAATAGCTCCAGTGCCATATATTCCTAATCATTGCTGGTGACTTTTGGCACTTGTAGTGTAACCACTACATAATAACAGCCATAGAATTTGGTGTATGTATTACCTAGATATGTCTTCTGTATATCTGATATCTGTCTGAGATGCATAGTGTGCTTTCCTTGTAAATAGTTTTGCTGAAACTATACTATCATTTGAACACCATATTTGTATTCATATTATTTTGCTATAATCTAAAATTTTTATGAGAAGAGTGGGGGTGAGGGTGGTGTTGTCGGTAACACTGAGTAGCTTTGTTGAGACATTCTCTTCCTATTCCAACCTCTCTGTAGAAAAGCACTTTTTACATTAGGTCTGACAGTGAAAATAGAGCATTTTCAAAAATTTTCTTAAAAATGTGGATTAAATACTGGAAAACCCAACCCATCATTTAAACAAGCCTGTATAGCATATTCAATAAGAATTTAAAGTTTACTTCAGAATTTGGAGTATGAGCACGAGATCTAGATTCTCCAATTAAGGAAGTAGTTTCTCTCAAAAAAAAATTCTTCTCCCAAAAGCTTCTTCAGAACAGTTCTAATACTTTCTATCTGGCAAGAAATATAACGAACAACCAAGCATATTTGAATTTTTCTCCTCTAAACCTGAAGAAAACAAAGGAAGTACAGTCAAATGGAATTGAATTTTTTCAACTTTCCTCTTCCTCTGTTAGTGCATGCTCAGAACATTTGAGAGGACACAAACATGTTTCATTTGCAGTTTCACTGACTCTGTTTTCACTTTTTTGCCAATTCAATATGAATATTTCATAATTTTTTAATGTCAGGTTTTCTCTCTGTTTTAACTATCCCTTTCTTTCCAGCTGTGTTCACTTATTTTATATATATCATTTCACACCTGTATTTTTCACCTCCTCCAGTGGGGAAAAATAGGCTAGTAAGACTGATCTTTACTTTCTGAAACTTGTTTTTCTTTCAGCTGTTTACCTAAGATGGGGGTAAGAGAAGGGAAATGTAGAATGCAGAACTGGAAAAGTTAAGATTTTACTACTACTACAAAACAAAATATTTGGCATGGGTGGGGTGGGGGGGAAATCCAGATTCCATTTTTATGAAAAAAGAAAGTTGTCACCAAATCTCTATTTCAGAAAAAAAATCAGTTGTTTCTTTCTTAGAAGAGAACATTTAATAATAAGAATTGTTTGTCTCAGTGATCGCAGTGTGTAAGAAGTGGTTGGACTCATGTTTTGATTGTTTTAGAGTGAAAACTCAGCTCCTAAAATTGAATTTATACTTCTGCATTTAAAGCAAGTCCATTATGATTCTGCAGTGCAACCTTCAAGGCAACATAGGCCACAGCTAGTAGTTCATACTGGATGGAATTAATCTTTGCCTAATGTCTTTTTACCTTTATTATGTTAATTTGTCTATCACTCGTATTGAATAAAGTTGGCAATATAAATGCTAAAACTTAAACCAGGATTCTACTTCTCCAAATATATTGGTATATACATAGATTAATTACTGTCACTAATAAATTATTTTTATGGGTTTTCAAGTTGAAGAAGAAATAGTTTTTCAGATTAAGGAGAAAACATATAAAATACAATACCTGCTGTGATATCCTTTGCCCTTTATGTGAAATCTTCCCTAGCTTAATCAGAAAGATCCTACTAAACATCCTATGCATGCAAAATATCACCTCTACAAAAACAGTGGAAGCAATAACTAGAAAAACTTCTCCATGTTCCTACTTCCCATGCCTGTTCCTGTTATCTCTTGACCTTTCCTCAGTTCTTTGTCTCCATATCATTTCTCTGGTGTTTTTGAGCAAAGTAGCCAGCAGAGTTTGTGATTTCCATTCCAAAGTAGAGGAAACAAGCAGAGGAAGGTAAAGAAAAGCCATCTTTGTGAAGCTCTTTGAGGATTAGAGCAGGGACCAGCATAGCATTAGCAGCAGCATGTATGTGACAGTCTCCTGCTTGCCCATTACAGGCCCTAGACTGATGAACAAAGTTTTTGGTTATAGTCAGCACATCTGTCTTCCTTAAGAATTAGCTGTTGAAGCAGAACGTACTGTAGAACTTCTGCAGCTTCACTGGAGTACAGCGCCCAGGTATCATATGGAATTACATAAACTTAGAAGTATAAGATTTTATAATAGTTTCTTATAAAAAGTCCCTGTCTTTTGCCTGTGAACAATCCACAAATTCATTGTACGCCTACACAGGTATTCACTTGCACTGTTGGGCATTATCTGTGAAATGCAGATGCTTACTGAACTGTCCTTCAATATAGTTTATTCAAAATGGTTGTCAGCAGAACTAAGTGTTTGCTCTGAAAAGTTAAAACCAAGCTAATAGAGCTTGGTGACTTAACGGATGTTTACGTGCAGTTGTGTACTGAGTGCTTCCAGTAGAGAGTAGGCTTCAAGCAAACACTTTTACAGCAAATTTCAGACATTTCTGTTAGCCATTGCTGTTGGCAATTTCATAGTCTTGGTAACAAGATTTATAACAGACGTAACTAACTCACTAAGATGTTCTCTCAGTGACAAACCATTCCTTTCCAACAGCACCTGGCCCAGTACCTGTGCTAGCATTGGAAGCAAAGGGAGAAGACATATGCCATTTCAGACATACAAGGTAGCAGGCTGGATCATGGGGGAAAGGCAAGCCACCTTGCCCTGCCTTCCTAAATAACTCATCACCTTTGGGTAGGCCTCTCTCCATGGCCATTTCACAATCCCAGAAGTTCTACTTCATATTTACTTAATGCCAGCATATGACTATTTGCATCCACTTTCTCTCCCCCTTTGCTTTATTCCCTCTAATCAGCTTGCTCCAATATACACATCATTTCTCTAGGCAATGTATTATCTCCTTTAGGCTGTCGTACATTCTTTCTGATTGCAGTTCTTTCTATTTCATGCAGCGTATTACTGTTCCTTACCATCTATAATACATTGTAACCATAGATACCATGCACAATTCAAACATGAATCTTCAAGGCTCCACATTTTCTCTTGTAAATATTTTGATGAAAAGAGTGATTATATTTCAGATCAAGGCTTGAACAGAATATTAGTTAAAAACATTGATTAGGAGAATTAAATCTACATGCCCAGAAGTGTGTATCTTTAAGAGTACAGGATGAAGTTGAATCTAAGACTCAGAACCACTGCATGTCAGCACGAAGTGCTACTGAAAGGTACTTTATTTTTGTATTAGTGATCTCTCAAGGCCTGATCCAAAGTCAATTGCAATGAAGGTAAGACTTTCCATTGATTTTAATTTGCCTTGGAACACAGATCTTTTATAGTTTTAATTAATAGCTTCAAAAATGTGTTTTATGTAATTTGTAAAGTGCACAGGATGAATATAAATGTAAAATATTATTATTCTCCATTCCAGACTTAGGCAGCATTCACATCGACTGCTTGGAGGGTATTCAACCGCAGAAGTAGTTGAACTGGTTTTTTTGAAGGGGGGGTGGGGAAATCCCATGCTTACTATGAGAATATTTTTGGTTTAATACTGTCCTTAACCTCATTAGGGAAATCTTTTATAAGAATACGTTAAAAGCAGAAGTTCTGCCTCTGTATATGGCTGTTAAAATCATTATACATTTTTAGGAGTAAATAAATTCAGGAGAAAGGAAATGCATGATGCAGCACCCTTTTATCAAGGGCATATACCATGCACCAGATGGAAAACAAACTGTGTTTACAACATTACCACTATCGCCACTGACACTACTAGATCTACAATATGTTATAGCAGCAGCTCCATTAACCTTGCTAGTTCTTTGGAGTTGCCTGGTAGTTTGCCCAATCTGTGTTTGTTGTGAGCAAATGGATCAAATTAGGAGATTTTCATTCTGTTTATTGACCTTTTCCCTCCTCCTTCAATTTAGGCCATAGTTCATTCAAAATTGTTCTAGTATTGCTCTGTGAAATACTGCAGATAGAAATCTCTGGATCTGTGTGCTCCTACATATGTAAATTATACTGTCTTACTTCAGAGGTGAAACTTCAGGAGAACAGTTGATAATAAATGTGCTGCAAACCCCCCACTTCTCACCTAGTTGATTGCCATGGTATGTAAGGTGACTTGCCTAAGCTGTTGACCTTTACCTGCATTAGGACACACTGCTGTCTCTCAAGGCAGGCTTGTCCACAGGGTCTCTCAATTTTCAAATAAGAGCAATCTTCACCACTCTTTATTTATTTAACATAGTCATACTTATTTGTTTGAAGTTTTGGGGAGCAGGTGGGGATGTATATGTTTTTTAAAATGAGTTAACTAGAAGAGTGATTCTGTTGCCCTTCCCTCTATGCCTTTGCTTCAGGCTAGTGAGAAGATGCTTAGTTTCTAAACTATGGCCTGTCTTGATGGAGATACTTCACACCATAATTCCGTCATCAGTTCAGTTCCGCAGGAATCACTGCAGTCCCATATGTCACTAGGAGTTGTTCCCACCCTGTGTTTCTGCTTCAGAAATTCACACACAGCCACGTGACAGCTCTAGTCTGTGAACTGATCCAGCCCAAGCATAACTGTTTTCTGCTGCTGTGATTTTCAGCTAGATACATTTCCTGCCTCACCATGGGACTGCAAGAGCACTTCCACCACAAGGGAGAAACAGAACCAAGTGCCTTTGGGTGAGGAGAAGCGCAGAGTCACTCCTCTCCCTGCCAGTGCTTGCCAGACTAAACGGATTGTGGACAAAGATGTTATGTTAGCTAGAAAATCTTGAATGCCTTAGGAAGCCATTTTCGATTAGATTATTATTTGGAATGAGGTGATGTCCTCCATATACCTACTGGAAGACACCTAAGACATTTCTTGGCATTCTTTATATCTTTTTTTTTTTTTTTTCCCTTGGCAGTTCAGTTTATTAACATTATAAAGCAAACAAAACTGTAGGGGTAAGAAAATTATTTCAAAGACTGAGACAGAAGTAACCTGATACTGGCTTTGTGCAACCTCCCTTCCACTTCTTCCTGTTGTGTGAGTAGCACTGATCAGGCAGTTGTGATTTAGATCAACACTACTTGCCACAGCAAGCTGAATAACCTCCTGACCTTCAGTTCTATTGTGATACACAGGTTTCATTTTCTCTGAGCTAAAAGCAACTTACACTGAAGGGAAAATAAGGCCTGCTTCTCAGTTTAGACAAGATTCAAGACATGGCATCAGGAATCGGGCAGGCTGAAATGGTAGGGTTTTTTTCTACTGTATAAAATACGGCAAATATAAAAGTTAGCTGTTTCGGTGGTATCCTTACATTCACCTACATCTTGCACAGAAAAAAGTTTAGATTGCTGTATGAGGAATAATGAAGGAAAAATAAAACATTAAGAATTTAAAATTTTCTTCATGCATAGTTGCAATATCCCCATTCTGCTTAAATCATATATCAACATATTTTGGTCTACATAAGGACAGCCAGAGTACCACATATGATTCTGAAAATTTACCCCCAACTTATTCTTTCAAATTTAAATAACATATAAACCAGTTTGAGATTGCAACAGTCATAATAACAATGACAGATAGGGGTTATTTTCTCTACCCATGAGTACTGTTTTTACATCTTACTGCAAAGTTTATCTTGCATTGGATCTGGAATTTTGTTGCATAGACTAGAGCCATTTGGTAAAAGTCCTTACAGCTTTGGACTAGTCTGTTAGTTTGAGTGTGCCTTGGCAGAACAACTTAACGTTTTCAGATGAGGTGTAATCTAGTCACTCTGTAAAAAAGTCCATAATAACCATCACTGTTAGTAGGAGCAAGAAGGTAACAGACATAAATGAGGATATATTGATTTATGAAATCTTCAGTTTATCATTGTAATTGCAGTTATTTAAGTTGCCAGGATTGGTACTACCAAGAGATCAGTTGTGACATATGCTTCCCTGGTTTTAGCAAGGGACAGCATTTGGGATGTAGCTTATTCCAGTAGGAACTGATGCATAGCTTACAGGCATGTATAAAGGTGGTTTGAGAGTTCTCCTCCATCTCGTATTTTGCAGACAGCATGACGTCTTAGACTGTGGTATACAGACCACTAAGCTGAATCGTATGAATCTAAACTTTCCTTCGTAATGCCTGTAGGCCACACATTCTTTCTGTAATGTGTCTGCATACACAAGTGAGCAAAGAGATCCTTTATACTTGGTCAGGTTTAGTCCATGGGTGCTCTGCTAGCAGCGTAATGCTGTACCAAGAAAGTTAGAACAGGTTATGCAGCTTGTATTTCAGGTAAAACTCAGGGTCAATACTAAAACCATTCCAGTTTTGCCTTTCTGACATTTGCTTGACAGACTTCTAAAGAATGCAATATGTTGGCTGTTGGGAGAACACCCCTCCCTCCATTGCTGTACTAAATTAATCATTAAACTGTGTATTCCTAATGAAGGTAGGTGTATACTTTCCTAAGTAAAGGTGACTGCCTGAGTTTGATCTGCTATTGAGAATTAGAGAAGGCAAAGTGCCTAGCGGTTTTTTGTTCTAGTCTGTCTTAAATAAAATATTTAATAACAGCAGTAAACATTATATGCACTATTATTCTTCATGGATATTATTAAAATTATTACAGTAAGTATGCATTTCTTAAGATATTAGTATTATGCATATTTGTCTTCTATATTTGCTTTTAACACGAGAAATAATATTTCTGCCCATATTAGATATTATTCCTTCTTAATCTATCAGAACTATTTACAAAAATTTGGTTCTACCAGAAAATACTATGCATAGCACAGTGTATCTGCTGTCTATGAGGCTTCTTTTGTGTTTACTGCTGGAGTTGGCTTCTCTGCAGAACTGTCAAAGTGGGTGAAGCCAACCAGTTGTGGAAGCCTCCCTGCAAACCAAACTGTTGTACTTACCTTTAACGGACTGCAGTACCAGACCGACATGTGGGATCTCCTGTCACAGCAAAGTTGAAATAGTGCTTTTCTGGGTACCTGATAATAGAAGAGGTCACTTTTTAGAACAGCTTACCTCATAGTAAATGGTTTAAGAGAAGCACTGGTGAGCCATCATTTATTCAAGCCTGTTGTAGACAGTTCTTTGTCTATAACAAGACAACAGTGAAGCCCAAATTGATAGCTGAGTCCTACCGATAGCACTTGTCTATTCATTCCTTCATGTACTTTGCCTGCAGTGTTTCTGAAAGATAAAATAGTGCGTAGGTTGATGAGGAGGAGTGGATAGGAAGAACATTTTTTTTTTTTTTTTTTAACCATTTGGACATAATGAGAAATAAGGTATCTTAAAGTAGAATCTATTTGTTTCTTTTTTTCACTGACACTCCTGACATGATATTCTTTTAGAGGCTTCATTATGAGCATAGTTTTATGTATAATGCATGTGGGCAGGTGTGTAAAGGAGCAACAGAAGGGAGAGAATAGAGGGAAACTAACAGCCACAGAGCAGATACAAAGCTTCTGTGAAAGCATCAGTCAGGATAGGATATGAGAATCTTTCCTAATAAGGAGAAAGAGCTGAGCAAGAGTACTTAGGGACAAATAAAAAGTGACCCTGGTTGCTCTATACAGTTTGGTATTGTATTTTCATGTCTCCTGCTCTTTCATTAATGCATTAAAATAGTAAGTTCCCATGCAGAGTGTTTGGTTTTACTCAGAAGTTATGCTTGCGGGCATAGATCCAGAATCATGCAGAAAGGACAACAGTGTATTGACTTCATTCATTGTTGTCCTCTCCTGGATTGCCAGCATGAGTAGAAGTTGCAATATTAAATAAGCAGACAGGAAAATGCATTAGGCAGAAAATTATTGGTCACCTAATAACTGCAGCCATTTTTCTGTACCACACACTGAGACCTTGCCCTTGTTCTTTATGCTTTTATAACATCTTGATTCCATTATTGGAATTCTGTCTTTATTGACATGCCACTGAAATCTATTCACTTCTTAGTAGCCTTTGCAATAAAGAATAAATTAGTCCTGTTCTTCAAAAGATTCATTGACTCCCAGTGTGTTATGTATACACTATTGCTTTACAGTTTGGGGTGGTTTGGGCCTCAGGGGACACTAATTTCTGCCAGATTTGTTACACCTTGTTATTCAATATCTTTACCAGTGATCTGAGTCTTTTAATTGCTAATCAAGGTTGCAGTTGGCAAGGAGTGAATAGGAACAGGGTTGAATAAAGACATGGACACAACACTGCAATGTAACTTGGTTAACCTAGCCAAATGTGCAATATTTCCTTCTAGGGAAAAGGAGCGTAGGTCACAATTACTGAGTAAGGGAACGTATCATAGAAGTGGTTGAATTAAAATATATGGAGAGACCACAAGAAAGCAAAGGAAACAACATAATGGTGGACTACAGTATATGTTGATGCTGTCTGTGTGTCCCTAGAATACAGATGCACAAAAATAGACACCCACTGAATGTAAGCATGCCATAGTAATTGCATGTAAGAATGACCCATAGGTGACACATGAACAGAAAATGTACGTAAGAACATGTATAGATAGGATTAAGAAGAAGGTACTGCATGCCCTTAAAAGGGCAATAAAACTGTTGCTATCATATATTGTTTCCAACTTCCATGTTTTCTTCAACAAAAATGCTGAAAATTGAAAAAAAGAAAAAAGTTGAGATAACTTGAAGTCTGAATGCATGTTTTTAATGAGTAGAAGGTAAAGAGAAAATGCTGTGTTACAGTGAGAAAATATGTGTTCGTGTCTTGTGGAAAGAATACAATTTTCTGGAAATTTAAACCAATTGATTTACCTTGTCATTATATTGCTGCATAAAGGATCTTGAGAAAGGCTGTATTAGTAGTTTCTGTAGCTGACGGAGTTCATGAACGGTAAGAGTTAATGGGTGGAGGAGAGCAGGGATCCAAATCAAAACCCCAAACACAGAGGAGAGCAAGAGAAAAAAAGGGGGAAAACTCTCCAGTGGCTAGCTGGGAAGAGAAATAAAAGCAACCCCAGACAAGTGTCATTGTCTGGGTGTTCTCTCCAGTGCAGCAGGTGGTGATGATGTGTATGACAATGACTTTCAGCATGCTTTATCCCTACTACTGTACACTTTTCATCAGGACCTGCTCAAACCACGTTGTTTATGCCTATTTATGATGATATTAGCATTGACTGGAGCTCACTTAATTGAGTGTGTTATAAGCTGACTGGTTTTTATATGTTGTATTGGATACCACTTATCAGATGAATTATTATCTACTTCGTTAGGTACTAAGTTTTACGTTTTCTTTAATACAAATTAAAGCCTACAAAGTTAGGGGTAAGGAAAGGAGAGAAAGGGTGATTCTCACGCCGTGGTTGCTGCTTCCCACAAGAACAATCAAACAAGATAGAATAACATCCCCAACAATACTGGGGTTTGCACGTGCAAGGCTGTAAGAATAACAGCATGAAAACAACAGTATGAGAACAGCAAACACAAAACTCTGCCACGCAGGCTTTGGAAAACCACAGGACCTAGGTACAGACTTTAAGAGCTGTCAGTAAAAGCATGACAGAGAGATTTCAAATGTCTGACCCTTAGCATTAGAACGCTAAGGCACCTAAAGCACTATGCAACCCTGACCGCTGTTCAGAAGGACCAATATATTGTGACCAGCATACAAGGGTAAGAATATTTCAGTCTGGTCTGCCTTCCAGGGTGGCCCCTCATTCAGTGTCTTACCCCTGCCTAAAGTAGGGGTGGGGGATCAGTTGAGTGTGGTAAAACAAATTTTCTTATCTCCGTGCTGATATTACGTGACAGCATAGCCATATGGATATCAGGGTTAACACAACAACAGATGTCAGTAATATCACTGCTGGGTATAAGGCTAAATATCAGTGAAGAGGCTGATGATGAAGATCCACTGAAGGTGTCAGACCAATTGGAGGTTAATGTTCCTTTTTTTTCTTTTCCCCGGAAGTAACATTCTTGTTAGAGTTGATGTATGCCATCAGTTACAGACCCTCCAAATAAAATGCTGTGCATTTCTCAACATCCTCTGCATGTTATTTTAACTATTTCAGAAATTAGCAATTGTGGAATTCAAGTCCTTACTTGCCATCGTATCACACAGTGAGGCACTTTGTGTAGTTCTGTATCAAACTGGCTTCTTCCCTCGGATTGCCTGACTGGCATGAAAGAGATATGCAACAGTTTTATCATTGGTAAGCTCGCTCAGCTGCGCTGACTTTCTCTCAGCTGCTTTTCTTTCCCCTTTGGAAATGGAAGAGTCCGATACTGAGTGGTGCTAAAAACTGCAGACAAAAGGAAGTTAAGAGACAAGGTGAAGCTCTATTGTTCTTCAAGAGCTGCATGACGAGGAATGGAGCCCCTTGGGATAATTCGTAGTATGTAGAAAGATGGGACAGCAATAAAGTTTGCCTTTTAAGGATTTTTGTTTATTCTTCCATGGAATTTTTATGGGTCCCTTTCCTAGTTTAGCGCTATTAGTTGCTTTGAGTTTGAAGGAGCAGCCTGATGGCTTTGTCTTTGGTTAAGAACACCCATGTGGGATAAATCCAAAGGGAATCAAAACCTTTAACTGAAACGATGAAATCAGCACCTTTTCAGTACAGTTTGGAGTGAGATTTCTTGTATCAGTTGAAGATCAAGGCAGGCAGGGCAAATCTGGCCAACTCAATACTAGCACTTTACAGGATAAAGGATTTTCCTTGCAAATTGGAAAATTGTTTCTTTGTGGGCAGTCCTACACATCCTAACTAGATATGTGAGCTTTCTATGTAATTTAAAGCCAAACCTTAGATTTTAGAGGCTGTAATTCTTTTGTGTTTTGAAATCAGATTGTTTTCATATTTAGAAAAATTAAAATAAATTAGAATAATCTGTATCATCTTTTTAGAAGATCTGAGTACTCATCTCTCTCACTGAAGTCCCTAATAATCATGAATCTTCATAAACCATAGGTCAAAGGTATTTTAAAAGGTAAATTTGATAGGGCTGTCTCATTTCTGTTGAATTGTGCTGTTTTGCAGCTGAAAGACTATAGATGCTTCTGCAAGGCATTAACTAACTGAAGTATAGAGCCTTGCACAGAGTAATCTAACTTGTCAGTAGTGGTTCTAGGCGCTTCCTTAAAAAATAAAGTTAATTAAAATGGATACTTATCCGGATTGTTTCTTCTGACTGTTTTGATTTTAAAAAGTTAAATCTTAAAATTTATATGGAAATAAGTAGTCTTGTTAAAATACAACTAGAGGTACAGCTGTACTTACAGGACACGGCTAATGACTGCTGTGGCTTTTCATGACATCTCTTTGGTAGGCTTCAGAATGACCTTGTCAAAGTTAAAAGCTCATAACATTCATATTTTGTTTTTATGGCATTATGATTCTGCATAACAGTGCTAAAAACAAAAAACAGTATAATTATACTGTCTATCAAGCCACCAGAAAAGGCATTTTCCACCAGCTTTGCACCTACTAAACTGTAAATAATTTATAAAATTAGAAGTCATGACTAAGTGGAGGCATTTTGGGGCTAGTTAAGCACTTGTCATAGCTCTGTGGTTTAAGCAACCCCACACACTGAGCTCTGGTTGCTTACTTCTATCCTGTGAGTGTGAAAATGGTCATTTGTTCTTTTATTGCTGTGCATGCACCTAATAAAAATATCAAGCTGTCAATAGAGTTATGAACAGGTGTACGGTGTATGTTGTAAGGATGTTTTATTCATTTGAAATTCCAGCCCATTTAGTCTCACCCAACAAACAACAAGAATATTTTCATTACCTCCAATTAATGTAAATGTCAAATGTTTGAATATATTATCACATGGATAATTCAGTACATTGGTTGATTTGTGGAGTATTTGCATTAAAGTGACAATTAAAACAACAACAAAAAAAGTAATCCAGACCACATGTTCTTATCTGTTGTCATGCTCTTATAGAGTCATTGGGCTTGTTTCTGTGAGATTTCCTTTTTACTCTGGTAAACAAGTTTCTTAAAGCTTTTGAGTTGACCATCAATTATATCTAGGTTTGGTTTTTTTTTTAATTTAGTAATTGTTTTGTATTCATTTTTAAACAAGGTTTATTAGCTGTCCATTGTCTGTTCTGTAGCTATATGTAATGTACAAATTTAGTTGACAGATACTAATCTCTCATAATGGAGCTGTTCAGAGGGCAGAAGACTGCTTTATAGATATATATAAAATAATGTGTTCCAACAGGATAGAGACAATAAAATAATTATCAGATGTTTACCTTTCAATAGCTCACTCTCCTTCAACTTTTCTTGTGCTTATTTGTGACTTAATCTGTGCCTGACTGCTCAATTATAATGTGGAAGTGAATACTTCTCACCTATTTCTTAGTGCTGTCTTTACAGCTTGCTTAAACATTTTTATAGTAAGAGGGACTGAAACTCTTAGAAAACATTGTAAAGGCCTGAAACATAGGTCATAAAAGTGAATGATGCCTAAAATTGGGCTGCTTAGTCTCAATTGAAAAAAATGAGTAGAAATTACTTCTATGGATGCAAATATACTATAGTTGTCACTCAAAGTAATGAATAAACTATTCTTTGGTTGGTTGGTTTGGTTTATCATATGGTACTTTATTCATTAGTACATGTTGCTTTTGGTCCTGCTGCAACATCATGCTGGGGTCAGTGGGCCATATGTCCCACTGCAGCAGACAATAGCTCAGATCCGAGGAGTGGTAGAAATGCAGCAGCTGACCTTGTCCCTGGATGAGTAGGACTCTGCTGCTTTCAGAACACCACTAGGATGTTCTGCATGTATCTAAGAGAGCACACTTTGCACACTAGAAACCACAAAAAATTATTGCAGTTTCATGCTAATTACTTAGCACTTCTAAAACTCTTGTTGTTTGGTTCAGTTGGTAGAGCGCTTTGTTGGATCCTTATCAAGATTTGGGAGCTATTTTCTTTATATCTTGGCCAGATATTTTTTTTCTCTGAGCGTTAAATTTTATATGCACTTTATAAATGCAGATAATAATTTCAAATGGCCCTTTCTCATAATATATAGCACACAGAGAAAATCTGAAGTAAATCCAACCCTGGAAGTCACACAAACTACGTCTCAGCATCACACACTCTGCATGGAAGGAATCATCTGGTGCGGTCATCACATATTTTCCTCCAGGTTTTGCATATGATCAAAATGTGCTGTCTTGAGAATATTTGATATGTTGAGTTTGTTATTGTTAATACTCATGCAAGTTTCCATGGAAAGTCATTAAGTGTTGGTGAACAACTACAGAAATATCCAACTGTATTTCCCATCCTTCCCTCCGCTTGCAAGAACTAAACATTGGTGGTGTTTCCAAAAAAAAGAAATTGCCTTCTATGTTACTCAGCTGTGATTTTAGTAGAATTGATGCCTTAAGTACAGCACATCAAAATTGTGATGTGCAATCCCATCCATTTCTGTTTCATGAAGAGTAGACCTCTATAGGAATTTAGTTATGAGATTGGGAGACAGCGGATTTTGGAACAGGACAGTGGTTATGGGAAAGGCAGGACTTCACTATTGTGTAGTCATATATTTATGCCCATACAACATGCTGAGATTCTATACTGCTTTAGACTGTTAAAGCTTACAGAGCTGTGAGTAGAATATGCTGCTTGTAACTTTCTCCCTTACAAATAAACCAGAATAACTTAAAATTTTACAGTCACTGGAATTCCAAGGTTTTGCAAAAAGTGTCAGCCTCTTAGTATCTACTTTTTTTTCTGGTGATCCTCCTCTAATTCTGGGCTGCATATTCTGGTCTCAGATTATCATATTAGAGTTTTAGAAACAAAGGAATTTTATATTTCCCCAGTATCATGGGAGATAAATAATTAGGGAACATGAGAGAGTTCAAAGAGAACTGGATGGTCTGGAGTGCAGCAGATGTTGCAAGAGCATCTGGACTGCAGTTAGTTTAGCTCGTAATAGATTAAATTAGATGGAAAGTTGGGGCATGAATTCTAGGTCTTGGATTAAGAAGATGAACAAAAGTGCCTCTGATTTAAAAGATAAAACAAAACTGAAATACTAGATATGGACAAAGAGTGATAGAAATGTAGATAGGAAAATGCTTGGACTTTTTCCATACTTCGTGTATGAGTTACCTGAGTGCTGCAAAAAATAACAAGAGGTTAATGTTGCTCTCTGGCTCTGTGATCTGACTTTAAAGCTGCTTTTGTTATACCTACAGTGGTTCAAATCAAATTTCTCAATTTTTAGAGGTTGGTTTAATATGTTTGGTTACCTTTGCTCATCATAACCATTCAGAGAATCAAATAATGATCCAGCAAGGTATAAAGTAGTTGGCAGTATTGATAAAAGTAACAGAGGAAGGACCTGAAGGGGGGAGGGGGTTGGGGGGTATTCCTAGGAAGAGGATGCTTAAAGTTATTCCATTTCTATAGCTGAGGTCACAGGGGACTGTCTTGTGTGGTAAAGCTTTAATGCTTCATGATCACACAGAAAATTTAATTCCACTCTGGTTAAAAATGCCAGCTTCATGCCATTGCAGAGGGAAACATACAGCTTATGAATTCGTAGAATAAATACAAGAAGAAAATATTACAAAATGTGTTCATGCAGGCTAACAGATTTTTAGAATAAGTTCGTAGTAAAAATGTTTATAATAGCTGAAACTTACTGTGTGAAAATACACAAATAAAGAAATGCATTCAAGGTGTGAGAAGAACACGCAATCGATTGTATAACTTATAAACCAGTCCTCATCAAAAGATAACGTTACACAATCCTACAGAGCCTCATTACGTGTGTAATATATGAAAGACAATATACTCTAGCTGAAGGGGAAAGAAATTTGGATGCAGAAGGCAAAATCAGAGGTAGCATAAACTGGAAATAATAAATGCATCTGTACATGTGAGCAAAGCTTTGTGGGACAATAAGTATTTTAAGTTACAGAGAAGATGCTTTCTCTAATGGCTTGCTCTGATTTTGTATCATGGTAAATTAAAAGTACAATGAATCTTAATTTTGTATCTGTAGACTATTCTGAATTACAAAGGAGGGAAGGAAGGCAGAAAAAAAACCCCAACCCTTTCCTTAATTCTTCAGGATTTATTTTTTTCTTGGAAATTTCACTTGATTGGTTTCACTTTGGTTTTGCAAAAGTCTTGGCTTCTAACATGTAGAACTCATAGAGTTACTCCTGTATTGGGCACTGCCACAGTCTCTATGCCTGCCTTCGCTGCTGGGGAGGTGGGGGCATAAATGCATGTAAGCCTACTGCCCTGCTACCCTTTCCTGTCACCATATCTTGAGGTGCTTTATGGAATAAGAGTTATTTTATGACAGGAAAAGCAAAAATGCTTCCATTTCATGGTTGTTTTGAGTCACTCTTTTATGTTCTATCCCTTTTATCCACGCTCTTCTGTGTCACTATCTTGGCAGTTGTTCTGCTTTGGGTCAGGCAAGCATCTCAAGAGACTACAGCTCAAGTGTGCCTAAAAAAAGGGGAAAAAAAGGGTCTTTTTAATATGAGTGAAAACCTTTCTTTTTTTTTCTTTTTTTTTTCTTTTTTTTTTTTTGCCTAATAAACTTTAATTCCAGGACATTACATGATTCAATTTCAAGTTTCAGTGGGATTTTTTTTTTTCTCAAAGCAAATTAATTAATCTATCCCTAGTTGAAAGTTATTTGTTATTCCCAAATTCTCTATTGATTCTAAATGTCCGAATGATTTTCTCAGATTTCTTGGCAGTTAGGGATATGTGTAAATAATTGGTAATAAAAGGAAAAGATTGCATTGGGTAATGGGAATTACATATCTTCCCATTTCATTCAGGGAGTATATCATAAAGACTATATTTAACTAGAGCTTTTGGAATACTTTCATATACACAAAACAAGTTAATCTAATTTCCCCACTGTCATTATAACTAACTTTTATCAATGGGTTGAGTGGATAGTCATGACTACATAATAGCTGACATATCTTTCCATGCACAGTAATGTAAATGTTGGGAATTCATGGCTCAGAATTCACCATGTTTAATTCAAATCTGGTAGATATCAAAACTTCAAAACATAGTAATTTGTTGTAATTATGGACTATCTTGTCAATGATATTTTTACGTCTAATCAATGAATAGGGTCAATTACTTCTGATTATTTATAGTGCTACAGTGAAATACAGATAAGGGAAAAAAAAATAACATGTTTGAAAATAATCTAACAAATTGTTAGTCTCCAGATTGTACTTTACCAATGAGTAACCAAATAAAACCCAAACACTGAACAAGAATAGGAAAAAGCAAAGATACTTTAAAAATATCTTTCTTTACTTTCCTGAGAAGAAATATAAGGAGCGTCCAACTCCAATGTATTTCAAGTAATTGATGAAGAACATTTTTCCTGGCGATTACTTTTGATGTCTGTATCTCAGTGGATAATAATACCTGAGCCTCGGGCTGGGTAATCATATCTTCTGCTGTCTGCATTAGAAATAATGCTTAGATTCATGTGGTTAATTCTATAGTCCTTGCTCTCTTTGTAATATTCTGCATCATAGCAAAAATATATTTAAATAAGTATGTTTTATTTTGTATTTTTTCTAAAGTTATTTTAGAGTAACTACACCTACCTGTAGAGAGATAAACTAATCAGAACATTGTATCTGGTGCTAAAGGGCAACAGAGTGTGGGTGAGTGGCCACAGCTTTTTTGGACAGTGTGCAGCTTTGAAAATTTTTAAAGCCACCATGTTTTGGGCTTGGTTTTTTTGTTTTGTTTTTTTTTAATAGTTGAAAATTATTTCTGGCCTGCCCCTGAAAATAATGTGTTAATGAGATCACATGCAGCAGGAAGCTCAAATCTGAGTTGAAAAGCAAAAATATGGTATGATTTACTCAAAATTGTTTTGACATCTTTTTTGTGCTAATAGTTGAATGACTTTTTATAGAAAAGGGCCTCAACAGTTTATTTCTACAGCTCTCTACTCTAGAGTAAGGGCAGCTAGCAAACCATTCGGTAATCCCTGCAAATTAGGACTGCTTTAGGGATGTGATGTGTCCCAGTAGCCACCCCAGCAGATGAGAGCAGTCAGGAAAGTAGTAAGTCTCTACCATTCAGGGTCAATGATTTATGACCGTAGAAATAATGTAGAGGATAAGTGAAATCTGCCTTTCTAGATATCATCATAATAATAAAATGGACACTTTACCTAATGTCAGTAGGTGTGCTTTTGATATCTGCAACACCTTCCAGGAGACGCAAGACCAGATTTACAGATGGACAATCATCAGCTTCTCAGGTTTTGAGTTTGTTTTTCTAAAGTAGAATTTCCTTTTACAATTTGTGTAATTTAGGCAGCATGCAGGCACACATGGTTATGCATGTATACATAGATAATATTGATAGGTGTGCACTACTTCTCTGCTTGTAAAAAATCTGTAACCAGTGTTCTGTTTATATAGCTGTTAAACATTGCAAAGTAAAAAGTTTTGCAATATGTAACAGTGGTGAGTTACAGGAGGTTCACCTATTGCACTGTGTGCTTACTGACGTCAAGGAAAAAAAAAACTTCACACATTAGCAGAGCCAAGAGTGTTTAGGTTCATCTGGTTTTGGGTGCTTTGGGAAGACTATAAATGAAGAGTTAATTGAACAACAACAAAATACATATCAAGACAATCCCACAACCCATTTTTCGATAATTGTTTCTTCTCTTAAGAGAACATTACCTCTCTCACAGATGGTCAGAATGATGCATTTGGGGAAATCAGCCAAACTTGGCTTTCTTCCTGGTCTCTCTGCTTAGTAACTGCAGCATTTAACCCCAGAAGTATTATTTAACTTTGCTCCAGAAACCATTTTAATCAACAATACTAGGCTTCACAGTTGGAAAACGCCTTTTAAGGTCTCTGAACACAAGTTTTTTTATTTTTTTTTTAGTGTTTTGAACTTACAGAAACAAACTCTGCCAAAATAAAGTTTGCTTACTTTCCAGTCACTTGATTCCTGAAATATGACTTGTAGAAAGGTTTAATGAATCATGTAAATGTCATATGACTAGGAAATAGTTTTCCAACAGTGAAAATGGTGCTGTGAAGGAGAAGAGATTTACTCCCACCTCCTACACAGGAAGGAAGATATATTAAACAATTGAAACACTCATGTAGAAGGTGGGTGATTTGAGTGTTAGGTTGAGTTCCTTCTCTGAGACTAAAATCCAGGACTTACTTAGACTCTCTGTGTTATGCTCATAATAGTATTCTCATATCAAGTGGCTTTGGCATAAACTTGAACGTGCAAAAACGGTGAGGTGCTCAAGCACTAATAGGGTGGGATTGTATAAGGACAGCCTAATACTTCATATATGTCTGTGTGGTTGCAGTGGGGAAACAGAAATTGTACATGATTCAGGGTACCTGTTGCTCTCTGATCTCAGGTAGAGTGATCCTCTCCAGTCAGAAGCATCCCAGTGGTCGGGGGTGGGAGGCAGGTAGAGAGAAGGGAGACATCCATCTTGTCCACAGCAAGTTGCGAGTCGGACAGAATAAAGGAACTTGACATCTAACCTATGCTTTTCACTCTCTCTCTAACATTTGTGGAGGCTCAGAGCTTCCATGAAGGTTGTACAAATACCATTTTCAGGATAGTATGAAACTGCAACTGAAACTATGACGTTTGGTGATGATGGCTTATTCAGTACAAGCTGAGCTCTTGGAAGATGCGTGGGAAATCATGCTGTCATAACTCTTGGAAAGAGCTTCTGTGATATTTCAGATGACCTGTAGTTTTGGTTTTTTACCCCAGTGCTCTTCTGTACCTTGAAGGCAAATCTTCTTCAGAAAGAAGTTTGCTCTTTTTCCAGGCACTGCTTTGTGGAGAGTATTCCATTTCTCACTGCTTCTAGGTGAGCTGGGCTTCCATGCTGCAGGATGCTTTGGTTTTGGCTCCAAGCCCAGCATCTCAGCACATTCCTCTTAATGGAGTTGAATTTTTCTGTCTCTGCCTTCTTTTCTCTTTGCCGTCTGTCTTTTAGTCCAAGCAAAATTTTATTCGTACGATAAGCATGAGCAGGCCAGCCCTCCTCTTGCGTAGCTAGAAATTTCATTTACTTCCAACTCTGTTTTGCTTCCCCTCCATGGAGCTGAGATTAAGCTAGTTTTGATACTGTCACACTGCAATATAGGCAGGAGTGGGGAGACTAGAAAGGCAGAAAGTATTTTAGCAATAATTGAACCAGAATTTCTTAAAAAAAAAAAAAAAAAAAAAAAAGGAAAAAAAAAGAAAGAAATATTTTCTTCAGATAAAACTATACTTACTTTTTGGAAAAGGTAAATATAGATGATGTTTTTTAAGGTGCTAAGAAATCAACTGTTTAAAAAATCCTTTGTCAAGAAAAGGAATTTTAAAAATACCCAAACAAACATGGTAACTAGCTCCTAATACTCAGTCAACTGCCAGGTGCAGTTAGGGCTACTGGTATTAACTCTTCAAGTGTCTTCCAACACACCCATCATTTTTCCAGAAAACAAGAAGTTCTATTTCCTTGCAGAGCTGGGTTTCCTTCTGAATACTTCAAACTGTGGACAGGTCTCCTTTACCAGAATAGGTTGAAGCAACCTTTCCCACATGCCACATGTTATCACTCTCTGACAGCTGACAGCAGAGCTTTTTATGTTTGTTCTCCTTAATCTATTTGAGTACAAAGATCTGGTTTAGTGAAAGTGAGCTCTTTTTAAACTGCTTAAAATAACCTGCATGTTACAGATTAAGAGGTTATGGAACACACAGACGAGCAGTGCTCTGGCAAATATGAGGGAGTGTTACTCTGATCTGGAGTGGCAAGGCAAGTGCCTGTCCCCCTGGAAAAGCTGCTTGCATGGCTGCTCATCTGTTAACACCTCTGCTGGCAATTATCCAGGAGTTTCTGGGGGAAGAGACTGTTTGTTTATTTAGAAAGCAGAGAGAGTGTTATGAAAAAGGATCTTAGGTATAACTGTCCAGCAGCTGAAGCAATTAAATATAGTTAGATATGCTATAAAGGAAGTTTGTGCAGAATGCAAATGTAAGTATTGGTAAGGCAACCAAATGTTAAAAAGAAATAGCCTAATGGATTAAAAATGAATGCCTCACTGCAGAGATAATCCTTAAATGTTAAGTTTGATAGTTTAGTTTATTTCAGAGCAGCTGTAATATATTAATGCAGGAAAGTTTGTGGTTCGTTCATAATGAACAATTCTGTTTGCTTCTAATTTTCAGTTTTCTATTAAAAAAAAAGAGAACAAAAAAGAAACAAAACAATTCTATCAAGTAATTGCTTTTATTCAATTCCAATTATAATAATAATAGTGTTTAATGCCAACTTCCTAAAGGCCAGTATAATTTAGTCATTACCTATTTAGAGTACTCGCTCAGCTATCTGTTTATTGTTTTATGCTAAGCACAAATGGAGTATGTTTGAACAAGAAAGATTATTCTTTTGCATGTGGACGTCATTCCACACAGAGCTCTAAATCCCACTGAGATATTAAGAGTTTAGTCCAAAACACTACCGTGTTGGAGTGTAAGTATTGTAAGTAGGCAAATGGAGCCCTACCTTCTTAAAATGAGAATTGTGTGTCCCTGTGGCCTATGATAGGGCTCGTGGGGACTCCAAGAGTTGGGTGAGAGCATTGTGAATGGTGGGGGGTAATTTTTTTCTAATTATTCAGTTACTGGGAGTAGCTCCTCTCAACCTCTTAGGCCTCTGCAGGAAAGGGAACGGTGGAAGTGCTAACTAGCAGTTGGTAGTACCAACAGCATTCCTAAACTGGGAATGAAAACAGTGTGTCCAATTGGTATCAGTATCCCTCTGCGTTTTAGTGACTATTTAGCGCCTATTAGGTCATTTTGTCCAGAGACGGCCAGAAATGGATAGAATGATGGGAGATGCAGCTCTGTTAGATCTGTGCATAGAAACACGGAGCTTTACTTATCTGTGCTCTCAGAGGAGTTTCTTGTGTTGTCTCTCTTGCCTCTTCCCCCGATGTAGCGCTTTTATTTGCCTCTAGATCACTCTTAGGGGTCCTATCTCTACTGGGCGTAGGAAGTATTTCAGGCTCCTGCCGTGAGCAATAGCTTCTTCCAGTTCCAGTCTCTAGTGCTTTTAAAAGACAAGAAATAACTCCCTTTCTTTTACTAGGATAAGGTGGAAAAAAGAGGACCTACATAATCAGAAACAATTTTGTTTAGCTAAAAGTTTTAAAACAAAACTCACTGAGCTTAACAAAGCTGAAGGCAGGCAGCTCTGTAAGAATTTTTTGTTTATTGTGGGTTTTTGGTCTTACTAAAATGATTGATTCAAATGGTTTCACCACATCAGATTGGCTTATTACTTTAAGAGGGTTTTACAAGTTTGTTTGTGCCCTCTGATAGCTTTATTGCGGAAAACATAATTATGTTTGCCAAAGGAAAAAAACTAACTAATTAACAGTGACGTGTATATGGTTTCTATTCATTGAGATATATTCATTTTCAAACTAGGGACAGTTGAGCTCTCTTACACTGAACCCATCATTTTTCAAAGAATAGCTCCACTATAAGCAAGAGTTTACCATGACTGGATTTTTCCTCTGTGAACTGCAGATGCTGTAATTATGGGCAGACTGCATATGGTTGAACAGTTTCTGAAGTACAGACTCTCCACTTCTCTGGGGAAAGAAAAGACCCTGTGTCCTTAGGTTCACTGCACGGTGGTAGCAGACAGATCAGAGACTGAAGTGCCATGTTCCTTGGGACCTAGCTGGAAGTGGAAGAAATGTGTACAGAAATTAGGAACATGACTGCGGACCTCTTTTAAACTTTCTGACTTCTTTCTAATGAGCTGCAGAAAGTAATTGTAAGCTTAGTTTGAGTGGCACCTGTGAGCCTTGCATCCTGCAACATACCTGCTCTTTTAGAGGTTTGTCTACTCTGCTTATCATCACCCAGGAGAGGGACCAAAAGACAAGTTTCAGAAACCAAGGAAGTTCTTGTATTCTCTCAAGACTGAATGTGGAGAAGAAAAAGAAGTGAAATGTACAATTCTCCTGCCTTTTTGCTGCATTTCCCTTTTTTACGAAAATAATAGAAAATTCATAAAGAAATTTAACTCTCTAGGAGCTGCATAACAAAGCAGCTTGGCCTAACTATAATAACACGTAAAGTATGGAAAATCCCTTTTTTGTAAACACAGATTTTAATTAGGAGGAAGATCTGCTTCAGAGCCAGACTATTATTTGCAGGTCTGCACCCAGCCAAGAGTTTTAATTGGTCTAGAAAGAATCAGGAACTTGGAATGATTTATCAGGATTAGGGAGGGGAGGGGGAAAGGTCAGGGAAAATAGATACAGAGAAAGCAGGTTTTCGTCAGCTGGGGAAATACAATTAATCCATTGGTCAGATAGCATACATACGCTACTCTTCAGGGCATTAAATAGTTGTTCCCATATTAAAAATATTTTCTCATATGAATTTAGAATAAAAAGAATGTATTTTTTTGCCCCTTTGGTTCTATTTCTAATTCTTTTACTAACACAGTTTATTCAGCTCTGGTTTTACATGTGTATTCTGGAGTGTCTTCAGTTTTTAAATTTCTACTCTGCCTTCATTATCTTTCTTTTTCCACCTACCATAGTTTTATATTTTTCTTTGTAGTCACTTAATCTTTTTCTGCTTGTCCCCTTTTTACCTCTCTCCCTTTCTCCCTTTTTGTCTTGCTCTGTTTTTCGTTCTTTGCAATCATTTCATTTACTTTCATTCATTTTGCTTGCTAGGAAGTGTATATGGATTGTTTTTGCCAATATATGTGCTTAGCTTTTTGGTTTTTTATCACCATGATGTTCACATCAATCTCATGGTAGTCTTAATTTCTTTTAACTCTAATTGCAAGGGTTTGAAACTTTTCCTGAAGTCACTGCACACTTGAATATTTCAAGAACATTATTCAAGCAGTTTCTGAAGTTAGTGAAAAACTTGAATAAACAATAGAAGACTTCTGTCATTTCTTAGTAAATATCTACTTTGTGGGCTATTGATGCCAGATTTGGGGAGGTTTGCTGTCGCTAATAACATTAAGCTACTATGTCATGTAACATACTTGTTTACTATTTCATGTCTTAGAAAAAAAAAATTGTCATGCAATTCTATTTTCTTCAGTAGCTGTCAGAAAACAATAACTGAAATGAGTATGTAAGTAGTCCTCGGTGGGAAGGCTGTCGCTGAATACTGGAGTGGTCAATAAGTCTTAGAGGTTTAGGTTGCACTTTTCTCAATTAATTGCTGCTCAGCTTTTAAAGCATAGTGCAGCTCTAATACAGAATAAAGATTAGTGTGATATGAAGTGGTTTTTACACAGTACTGCTTCATCTCTTGTTTTCTTGTTTCTGGGGGTTTTTTTAGTTTCTTTTTAAACATGATGATTACCACTTTCATTCATTGTAGCACTTGATACCTTGCCCTTGCGGTGCATATTTAATTTGGAAAGTGGGAGTTGCCTGCTCATTCTTTTAGAAGAGAATGGAAACCTTAGTTTGAAAACATAAGCCATGTTCTTCTGCATCTGTTAAATATGTCGCTTCCCACCAGCATAAGAAAACCTCTCCCATAATCTGTCTGATTGTTAGGGTGATGGGAGTGTTCACCAGCATGTGATGTTATTTTTTTTTCAAGTAGGAAACAAGGACACACACCCTTAAATGCCCATGTCCTGCAGGATATACAAGTTTTATTTTACACCCTTTTACTTTAAATGGTGCAGACTTCATATAAAGTTATGGAGTTAACTAATGTCATTGTGGCTCACAGTTAGAGGTCAAATAATTGGCAAACGTAAACAATTTTAATTACAGAGTTCAAAAAGCAAGGAATTCTCCAGAGTGGTTTACCCAGTATAGAAGACAATGCAGGGTGAAGTATTGAAAATTATTAAAATGCTTTGGTTACTGAGTGTGTAATGAGAAGTGGTAGGAGCTAGCCTTATAATTTGTATATGCAGGGAAAGGTGGAAATATATTTGTGTGTATTTGTATGACTGTGTGTTTATAACATGGTGGTTTAGAAATAGGTCCAGAAATGGCAGACCTATATTTATATAGGGCAGACTCAAGATAAAAGAGGAAGTTTTGTTTGTCTTCAGAAGAGGATGTCTTAAATAATTTATCACATTATGGTTCTTGGAAGGGCTAACAATTGCATATCTGTTGTCTTAGCTATATTGTGTACAATTGCAATCTGAAATGCTGCAGCTTTTAAGAATCAAAGAAGATAAAGAAACTAAATTGTGCTTATCTTCTGTAAATAAACAAAACACTTTGTCCTGTTAACTACGTACCTTACCCTGTTTTTTCTGGGAACCTTTCTGGTTTGTACGATGTACAGTTTTGTGTAAGAACATTCAAGGGACAGCTCCTCAGTCAGTAAACTGCATCATTTTACATCTGACCCTGAAAAGGTAGTGAATTATGACATTAAGTTTAGCATATTTTTTTCCTATGGACTGATCTAGGGAAGAGGATTTCAGTATGTCACATGTTTCTCCTTAGCTCTTGCATACTAAATGACGTTAGAAATGTAGTACAGGCCAGACAATCCGTTTGCATGCCAGAAGAGGTAGAGAGACTGTAGGTGGCAGCAGTAGAAGACATGTTTAACTTTCTTTTTGCTGATCCAAACCTGGGATGGCTGAGAACTTCAAACCTCTCAGAGAAAGCTTTGTGCCATCTCAAAGACAAGTTGCAGAGTGTACTGCCATGAGTGGCAGTATTGAATGTACTGTTGTGCACCCAGAGTCTGCTTATGAGTGTTCATGTTGTGGAGCAGCATATGTGCTTTATATTTACGTCCTTGTACTGATGCTACTGCAGAACATATTCAGTACTTGTATTTTTACTGGGATAAATTGTATTGTCTCAATTCCTTTGGCAGTATTATCCTCTCTACACATCTATCTAGTTGTGTTTAAGAATTAGTTTCCATTTTATCTCCATTTAGTCCAGGATGACAAACTATTCATTCACTGGATAAGCTGCTGTTTGGTACACAGAGATTGCTGCCAGTTCCTCTTGTATACTCTGGCACAGAATTCTCACACTGTGGAAGGAATCACAGAGTTTCCTGTATGCAGGTACTGTGGGATTACTAATAATTTCTCCTTTATGTCCAAAATTATCCGAAGAGATTGCCCAGTTAATCCAGTGTCTGAATAGTTGATTGAGGGAGGCCATACTGCTATGGAAAGAGGCTGCAGCTTCCTCGCAGAGGCTGTTTATTCCCTACTGTCCTGCCAGGGAAGTGAGTTTTGGACTGGGGCGAGTCAGCTGTCAGAGTTGATGGAAGCTTTTGAGATGACGGTGACTGGCTTCCTTACTGGTGGTAGACTTCAAATGCGTCTGATCCAGTTACAGTGAAGCCATTGCTGACATTATAGAGCACATTGGAGAGAATTGCTGTAGACAGATTTCAATGTTGAGTCACTCTTTTAGCACCCATCTTGAATTACGCATACTTGATAGGAGCAAGGTATACAAAGAGACTTCTCTCAGCTTTATGTAGCATAAGCAAACTAAACACAATAGAGGTGTAAGAACAGCCTGTAAATGCTTTCAGATACAATTAGCTTTCTGTATAAGTAGCTAAAGTAGCTGTTATCTAGGCTTAAGCACTCGTGAGGAGGTCTCTAGTTCTGAAAGGAAGGACCAGGATTTTCAACAAAATAACAGATAGGGGGGGGTTGGCAGTTCTCTGTTGTAATGCTTTTCATTCTAAAGATGAAATCCCAGCTTCTTCATCCATAGCAAAACTCCTGTACATCACACTAGAGACAGAGTTTTATCTGAGAAATCTGTAATTTGGAGACAACCTTTCATAAAGATTAAAACATCCCCAACTATGACTTTCATGTTATTTCCCAGTTATATTAAGAGCTTGTAAAAATGATATAGCACTGGAATTGCTACTTAGAAATATCATAAGGTAACTAGACAGTCCTGGAGGGTATTTCATAACAAAAATTCTCTGTTTGCCAGCTCCTGCCACAGCTGTTCATATTTCCACCTTTTTAAAATTTTTTCTTTCTCCCACTGGTCTTTAAGTAATGTGCTCCTCTGTTGCACCTTCAGATTAAAGTCAGTAAGGTAAAGCACACTAGAGTTTTAAATGTTCTCCTGCTCCTGCTATGCTTGCTGGATATACTCTGTTCTGATCAGAGAGGAAAAGCGATGATGCCAACTGTCTTGGCAGGCTTTTCTCAGCCAGGTGTGATTACATGTGGATTTAAATTTTCTTTACTTTCTGGAAGAATGTATCTGGCCAATATTAAATTGAAGTAGGGGGTGCTAAATCATATTTTAGCCACTTCTCTTTTGATACATTTGTGTGCAAGATGAAAATAAAATACCTTTTGAAAGAAGCAATAATAACTCAGTTTTAAGATTCAACTACCTTTCCAAATACCTGTAAAAAGAACTTTATCTATGGGAAACAAATGTGAAGCTGGTATGCATGATTATTATACACACTATCCTGGTTTCAGCTGGGATAGAGTTAATTGTCTTCCTAGTAGCTGGTACAGTTTTGAGTTCAGTGTGAGAAGAATGTTGATAACACTGATGTTTGCAGTTGTTGCTCAGTAGTGTTTAGTCTAAAGTCAAGGATTTTTCAGCTTCTCATCCCCAGCCAGCGGGAAAGCTGGAAGGGCACAAGAAGTTGGGAGGGGACACAGCCAGGGCACCTGACCCAAACTGGCCAACGGGATATTCCAGACCATGGGATGTCACATCTAGTATAGGACCTGGGGGGAGTGGGGGTGGGGGAATCGCCACTCGGGGACTGGCGGGGTGTCGGTCGGCGGGTGGTGAGCAGTTGCCCTGCGCATCATTTGTGCATTCCAATCCTTTTATTACTACTGTTGTAATTTTATTAGTGTTATCATTATTAGTTTCTTCTTTTCTGTTCTATTAAACCGTTCTTATCTCAACCCAGGAGTTTTGCTTCTTTTCCCTATTTTTTTCCCCATCCCACTGCGGGGGGGGGAAGAGAGTGAGCGGCTGCGTGGTGCTTAGTTGCTGGCTGGGGTTAAACCACGACACAGACACACCCTCCCTTTTCTTTTATACCTGGCTCCCAAAGTGTAAAATTTTGATTTTTAAAGGAACTAACCGGATATACGTACAAGACAGGCATCTCTATGTGAATTCTGGTATCATATGAATCCTTATCCTGTCTGCTGTTTCCTTATAGGTGTCCTTTGTTCCTTGTTATTCCTTTCAAGGAGTCCTAGAACCCACCATTCAGATAGTCCTTACTCCCCTGAGTAATCCACTTGGAGGCATAAATATATTTTTGAAGGATTTAGTTTTTAATTCTTGACTGCTGGCAAGAACAGCTTTGGGGGTTTGTGAGGGTTTTTTTTAGTTTTGCTAATAAGTACACTTTTCCAGATATTAAGAGCTATGCACAAAGAATTGCTGTGAATAAGGCTTTTTTTACTTCAAGCATGTTGTCTTTGTGGTGTCTCACGTGTTATAAGGATTTCCTTTGTCTCTTCTTTTTTTATTGCACGTAGTGCGATTAAGGACTCAGTACAAATAGAGAGGTTGTGGCATGACTTAGAATTTATTGTATTTATTAAAGTACTCCAAACTCAAACTTTTAAAAATAATGATATCAATTTCAGATATTTAAGGGGATAAGTACCTAGCGAGGATTTAGGGTAAGGTTGATTGAGGAAGTAAATCTACTTTCTGAACGTCTACAAAGAAAAATCAAACGAGAAATTCAGTATCAAAAACATCAAAGACAATAATGCAGTTGCTTTCATCTCCAATGTGTGCTTGCACTTCAAAGAAAAGCAAAATGCTCACCCTTCCGCCAGTACCCCCGAAGGAGGATGAGCCTATAGTTGAAGATAAGTCTCCATCACTTCTTTGAGAGAGAACAGGAAAAATATAAGTAAAATTTTGCACAGAAAAAAGCAGCTTTACACTATTTCTTTCACTGTAGTGGTTATATCATAGGACATTTCCTGCAGTCAAGAATCCTCTTCTTTCATTAAGATATGCAAGTCATTATGTACCCCTCAAACTCTGCTGTTAGCTCAAAACTTTTATTTCCTTTGTTTATCTCTGAAATCTAAGGATAAGGCAGTGTTCTCTGAGGTAAAGTAATATTCTTCATCCTAATTATCACTTTTGCAAAACGTGCTGATTACACACATTTGAACATGTACATTTGCTCAGGCCTATCCTTCCATACTTTTTATCTTGGAATTGATGATATTAGATTTAATTCTGTAAAGTCATTTTGTATTAACAATTGTGCGAGGGACATGTTCAGTGACTCTGGCAATGTGAGGAGAGGGAGAGAGGTAAATCAGCCCATAACGCCTATCTAAACGGTTTTCTGTGAAACCAGCAATTTTTAGGGCTGACCATGCTATAGAAAATCATGTATGTAATGATTCCTCAAATTTAGGTACCTGATTCAGCTCTCTTGATTGTCAGTGAAAAGCCGGTCCAGAAACAATCCCCAGAAATTAACAGGGAAAAAAATCAGGACATTTCCCTTCTGTACTTGTTTTGGGGAACTTTATTTTTCAGGCAAAGGTTGTTGCTAAAGATATGCAGTAAACTGAAAGCATGAAAATATCACAACTTTTATTTCTTTGAGTGAGAACAGGTTTAAAATGGTTGTTGAAATGAGACTAAATCCAGTTTTGGCTTTTTCTCCATGCTGCTTTAGCTCAGTCTCAAAGCTATCACTGATCAGGAAGCTTGACAGGCACAGTGTTTGCAAATCCTCACCAATGAGCAGTAACAAGATTTAAAAGTGAAACCTCTGAATAGAGCCAGTTTGCTCGGTCAGCTTTATAAATTCAGTTATTTAACCATCTGCAAGCTAGACTTATTTTATTTTTGTCTATCAGATCTAAAGCCGACACAAATGAGAGAGTCAGAGCCTAGTGAATATCATCACACAAAATATCACACATTCACAGTTTTTTTCATGACATACCAATCAGCTGAAAAGGGATTCATAACAGAGTAAGCTGAACAGGTTGCTTTTAAATGAGGGTCCATAGGAATAGAAATTTTTGGAAGTCACTTTATTGGGGAAATGTATCTTTGGCCTTTGTTCCTTGTCCTTCTGTGGCAATGCATAGACGAGAAATTTAATCATTAGGCATTAACATTCTCCTTGCAGAACGTACGTGGCCTGAACTGAAACCTTGTAGTCTGGTTGCCAGACCGGTAAGTCAAGCTACAAATAAGGTGGCAATTTTCAAGACTGAATTACAGTAATAAACAGGCCTTTAAGCCCAGTAGGTCTTCTGTGTTATATTTCTCCCTGGTAAATTTTAGTATTTTAGCAATGAAGAATATTCCTGCCCCCCCACCCGCCCCGAAATCATTCCTCAGTCAGGGATCCAGGAAACTTCTGAGAGTTTCAAGTATCAAATCATTCACCTAACTGTGGTGCTATTTCTGAAAAAACACAGAGCAGAACACAGAACAGTATTGATGCAAACTCTTGTGCAGTACGGACATATTTTGTTGGGCACTCTTGCGGTTGCGTCAACGCACAGATACATAGATGCATTTAATATTAATCAGTATTTTTCATGAGATGAATCATAATGACCAACTGTCATGGTGACATCATTTCAAGCAGCAGCCTGAAATGTTGTTCCTGTGCCTGTTTAGACCTGTTTGTTTTGCAAGAGAGAAGGAACCTATTGCTTCCTTTTCCACAAACGTGCTGCTTATGGGCATTTGCATTCTGCCAAAAAGGAACAGAAAGTCATTAATTCACTTTTTAGTCTGTGAATTTTTCTAGTCTCTACTGCACAGGGGAGATTATGGAAAGGCTTGGTTTGGATACTGTACCTTTCTATCATTACAATTTAGATTATATTCTAGTTTGGTTAATATGGGGTTATACAGCACCAGTCCATATGGTAATCAGGTGTAATTAGCTGGAGAATTATCATGAGACTGAGGTATTTGGAAACAGCAAGGTCATCAAGAATGGCATTGAATGATGAGCAGTAATAGAAATTTAATGACGCTTGTTAAATTGTTGTAACTGGTTCAAATGCAATCTTTTAAGAATGGATTTTTTGAAGTTGTGATATAGTGCTGTTAGGTTGTTTGCCTGAGATTTTCTGGTATAGAGTTAAGGTTTTCCGAATGTACTGAAATCAAAAAGGAACTTGCTATTTATATTCTTACTCACACAATGGTCTTAATTTCTTTAACATCCTTTGAACTTCTTCTTTGTAACAGTTATTTTGGTAGAAACCTAGAATTTCTATACTTTAAAAATGGCCTTTTAAATCAAGTCTTTGATCTGATTGCTCTTCTGGTACGTGTGTGTGTCTGTGTATATATGTGTGTGTACATATATAAACACCTCTCAAATATGTATATTAGCTCGGTGTATGTCCAAGTATTTTGTACACATGTAGTGAAATACCCATATAGGTGTATGCATATATTGTATCATATAGTAAATGTGCCTATGTCGCTTACAGTTTTAGCCTGCTGTGAGGGTAGGCAAAATAGATGAGATTTTCCTTAGAGGTCTCTTTTTTCATCTCTTACGTATATGTACTTTTCTAGATGTGCTTCCTGAAACTTAATGACATAGTTATGGCATGCTTCCTTCATGTCTGGAGAAAATTGATGACAGTCTGTCAAGTCTACCCTCAGTATTTTAAACTTTCCAAAACTGAAGTTTTTTTATTTTTTTGTAACAGAGGAATACATCATCCATCAGAGATCTTTTTTTCAACAACAGCCAAAATCTGCTGATTTTCTCTTCAAAAGAAAGAAATTTTTATACTTGTAATCATGTGTGCTCAGTGAATACATATATGTATTTGCAAAACAGGTGTGTACTATGCAAAACTCTGCTTATTGCTAGAAAAGTCAAAAATAGATCATGAAGGCCTGGTAGGGAAAGGCACAAATGGGTGTAGAATTGGTGGCTGGACCCAGTCTTCAGAGGTCCCAGCTGTCCGTTGTCAGACACGCTATTCCAAAACTCACTGGTTATCTGTGAAGTGTAGGTCCAAGATGCTGTTCAGCTCTTTCAGCTATGTTGACTATCTAGTTAGAGAAGTGAGCAGGTAAACAAACACACATCAGTCTTGAGAAACCCCTGCTTCCTTGGAGAACTGGTGCAAGGATGAAAGAGATGAAACATAAGTGCTCTCAATTCTATTTTCTGAAAACAAAATTCCACATAAATTTTATATTTTTAAAGGAAAGCTGTCTCTACTACCAACCATAAAGCATTGTCCTTTCCTGAATATCTGAAGACCTACATTTAGAAAATTTGATGGAAGAGGCAATGTTAAAGACATTAGATTTCCCATTTTTATTTGCTGTTAAAATACTTTAGAAGAACTTTATGTTTTGTAGCGTATCTGTATATCAGTGTGCAAAATAAACTACTACGCTTCAAATATAAATTCAAATTTATTTTCAGTAAGCAGTTTGTGCATGCAGTGAATAAAAAAACCCTAGCAGATATCTTCACATAATACACAAATCTTTGCATTGTGGTTTGGAAAGTGACTGTAGAATTTCAGTCATTTCCTCAACCACTGTCACAACCATTACATTATTTAAACATTTTTATTTTTGTCTGTGAATGTTGAGTTCCTCTGGCCACTTAGTAATGCAAAATAGATGAAACCCTTTAAGAATTTTCTGGCTGGCACAAAAGCTTTTATTGTTTAAAAAAAAAAAAAGTTAATCTCTTGAAAATGTTATACTATTGACAAAGTTGCTTGCAATAATTAAGAAATTTAAATGAGTCACAGAGCTGGAACAATTGGGTATTATGCTTTCACAGGAAATAAGAGTTTCAGATATTAAATGTTCATATTGTGGCATGAAAAAATGCTTTGCGTCTTAAGAGTACCTTATCTTCGAGTGGAATTAGCTCAAAACAATATGCATTGAATCTGATGTCTAGTTCCTTATTATTATTCAGAGATAGAAGTCACTGGGGCTTTCTCTCCTAGCTGAGAGACATGGCCTGTGCCAAATCTTTTAGACAATCGGATCCCTTGGTCTGGTGAGGTATTTATTTTAGCTCTGTAGCAAATACAATCTCCAGACTATTTGAGAAGCATTAGTGACTTTTCTTTGAAATATTGTGCACTAAAGGCCAAGTCCTTGTCTAAAATAAATAAGAGCAAAATTCCTGTTGATTCCATTTATGCTTGATAATTATGTTGATTCCATTTTAGGGATTTTTCCATTGCTCTCACAGAGACCAATGCAAGTCCCTTAGCAATTTTGCCCTATGCTTAAGCTAAAAGGTTTAAACTATTATGACTTCATTATGTGCTTTTACATAAGTGTTTCTGATTACTTGAAATAGGAGGGTAAGGTCAGAAAAAAATCATGGTGGCTTATCTTCTTAGTTTGGGGTTTGGTTTTTTTTCAGTAAAATCCAATATCATTGATTAATCTTCTTTTTTTTTCGTATCTCCTACATTCATTACCTGTACCACCTGCAGTATGAGCCATGGTGTCTGCTATAATAAATGGCCCTATAGATCATGATATTAAATTAAATTATTCTTGTGCGTATGGTTTTTGTGAGACTAATTGCATAGGTCATGATCTTCCATCACCAGGGAACTCCAGCTAAGAATGTCTTTCTTCCAAGCCCTTTGAAATGCCCCATACCCAACCCTTTAGTCTTTATTAACATTACCATGAAGCAATGCATTGTCGTACAGCAGATAGTCAAACTTGGTCAAGTGCTATATCCGAAAATAGCTTGCCATTTGGACAGAAGAGATTGGTTATTAGTTACAAGGAAAGTTTGAGAATAGTTTTCTTAATGTTGGCATGACAGGATCAGGGGTTAAGAAAATACATTATGTCCCAATATAAGCAAGTGCAGCACTTCACCTTTAAGAATTTTACACAGTTGTATCTTGAAAGAGGAAGTATTTTCCAACTTACATGCTACAAACTGAGAAGTCAAACTAAAAAAATGTAATCTAGAATTAACTGTATTAGATTTTCCACAGAAGTGTGAAAGGTGGCCTGTTATGGGCAGATTAAATTTGCAAAATTAAATTTGAAATTATTCACCTTTTGAATATACATATAAATATACATATATTTACTATAGCTGTAAAGCCTAGTGTGAAAATGTATTACATATGTAACCTTGATTAAGTCAGATTGTCCTTTGCAGGAGAACAGCAAATGTTTTATTTGTTTGTCTCTAAAACTGTATTCCTTCCTGGTTAAATAATCCCCTGTCCCTGCATGAATGCCTGCACGTTAATGTTTAAATGTGTTTAAATGTCAGTTAGCTGGCATTAGAAAGAACATCATTAATGCCAGATATTAAGCAATTATCATGGCAGGGGAACTAAGGTTTACAAACACATTTCTGCATTCATTTATGATTTACTTGCCATCTTGATTTTATGTGTATTAAAGCATGAATTAAAATAGTTGACAAATACTCTGAACATCAGTTTGTTAATGGATAGAGCAAATAGACCTATCACTTTTATTTTTTAAATATATAATTATAGTGAATGATATGATACTTATGAAGCTGAGAAACTAATAGCTTCATTCTGATCTAGAGCAGACTTGTCTTGGACCTGAAACTTCTTGTCTGCAGTGCAGCTCTCCATTGCATATTCTGCACTCATCCTGTGATCACAGCAAATGGAGCTAATAGATATGATGTGTATAGACTAAGCAATAGGTAGATACGCTATGGCTAAGAGCACTGCTGCATACATCTGTTCTCTGTGGTGCAGACAGACAGTGGGAAAGATTTACCATGATGCCTCAAAAGTAGTTCTGTCCTCAACCATATGTCATTTTTGCTGCTCATGTTTCAGCCTTTTGGAGAATACAGGCTTTAGGCACAGCAAAAGAAAGTGTGATGTGAATAAACATGGAATTAGGAGAGTGTAAAACTAATTTACATTTTTGACATTAGCTAGAATTTGAAGCTGACTTGTTGTCATATTGGAAGATGGCAAAACGAGAGTTGGATAAAAAGCAATGGTACTGTTAACTTCCCTTTTACTTTCAGTTATTCCTGTGACGCAAAAGATTTCAACACGCCCAAGAATGATTTTCAGTTGCTGGTAGCCTTGCCATGTGTGTGGCAGGGTTTCCCGAGGGAGTGCAGCTCCCACTGAAACCATTTGTTCCGGTGCCTGAATGAGAACTAAGCACTTTTGGAAATTTGAGCCTTGACTTCTTTGTATACAGAGATAATTATATCCTATGCTTTTTTTTTTTTTATTAATTAGATTTTTTTATTGCAATTGCGCTATGACTACATCCTAATGTGGGTCTTAGACCGAGGCATAGCCTGAGTCAGTGCTTTCCATCTGAAGTCCTCAAAGCACTTTACAAAAGAGGTCAACATTTTGATCCCAGGGGGCAAAGGGAGCCTGTAATTCTGCAGGCAGCTGAGCCAATCTAATTAATCACTGCTGCCCAACGTGGGAGCTCATGCTCCCACCCCTCTTCCAGCCCTTGCTCCCCTGTGCCAGTTTAGCAGGAGGAGTAGGAAATTGCCCTTTTGATACTGGGATGAAGTGAGTTGACTGACTTCAGCTGGTGGAACAACAGGGGACGTGCAGTGCTGGGGGCTTGGGAAGCAGGACAGCGAATGCTGCAGTAGAAAGCCCAGAGTTTACCATCAGCAAAATGGCTAGAGCTCACTAACGATGTTAAATTATCTAAAATACCCAGTAACTATTTCAAGGTTAAAGTCTACACACCCATACAGTGATGAAATTTTGTAGTTATTTATTGCCTGGGATTGTTTTAACAAGAAATAACCTTATTTAGAAATAATATATTTCTTTGAAATTTGTGGATGTCTTAGGATCTAAAGTCATTGGTAATGTTTGATCATTCTTTATACAGAGACAGTGGAAACAAGTCATACAAGAAAACTGCTACGCACAAAAGACCTCTATTTCTGGTATTCCCAGATACTTTCAGTAAGTTTGCCTTAGCTAAGGTTTTAATTTAGCATTAACAAAGGATTTTGTGATGTTTTATATGCTGTAATCTAATATTCTGCCTGTGATTTCATTCAGAACTACTATACATTTAAATCTCGATTTGGAAGCTAGATACCACAGGAGAATAGTCCTGGAAAAATCTAAATTATCAGTTATGAGCTGATCTAAAACTTACAGTATTGAAACATCTTTTGAAATATGCATTAGAGAATCTTTAAAGAGATCATACAAAATTCATCAAAACCCACTTTTCAGAAGCAGCTACTTTTTCATCAGGGTTTTACATGTCACTGGTTTTAGTTCCAAATTTTTCAGGCATTTACATACAAACAAAATTCTGTATATGCACACACACACAGAGGAAGAGATGAGAACTCATCTCTTACCAAGTTGTATGCTAGAAAAGACAAAGCAGCTGTAATACTCTTGAGTTATGGAAAACTGAGTAACAAATCTAAAAGAGAAATTTCTGGAGCTTAGGGATTGCACAGGAAACAATTTCTTCAATACCTAGTCAGTGTTTCGTTAGCAGATGGGGCAAATAAATTGAGCAAAGAACTTTGCTAATGGTCATCCATACTCAATAGGTACAAATATACTTTTCTACCTTGCATGTATTTTTTATTTTTTAAACTTGACCCTTGGCTATGAATCCTGCACAAGAGCAGGCTGCTTCTTCAGTCAAAACCTTGAGTATGTAATAGCATCTGACCTTACCAATGTTGATTATGATTTTGGAGTATTTGTGGATTTATTTTGCTCATTCTTCATTTACTTGTGTTGTCTCTATACTTCTCTGTCTAATAATAGACGTCTTGCAGCATTACATCTCTCAGCTGTTCCCGTGTCTTTAGTTTGCCTTTCACAAAACTGTAGCTTTGCTTCCCTGCGTTCTGTGCTGAATGGTCATTCCCTCTGCTGTTAATTTTGTAGACTGCATGGAGCAAGAGATAACTAAACTGATAGGTTATTAAGACCTAGTCAGGAAGCTGCGTGAGAAACAGGAATTCCTGAAAGCTCTTATTCATACGGGAAATTTGCTAACCAGGAATAGAGGGAGAAGGAAAAATGAGTGAAATGTTGAGTTGCTGTCTCCTTGTTTCCCTAGATTTCATCAATCTCCACACTGTTCAGCAATTCACATCTGCTGAGACTCCGCATTACTTCTGTCTACTCCCAGCCTGACTGTGGCCTTTCAGTTGTGCATATGTAATAAATCCTACCTCTGATTTAAAAAGAAGGCCTGAGAGGGAAGTATGGTATAAAAATAATATTTTAAAGTTTCTTATAAACCTTAGTTTGCAAATTATGTGCTAGTTATACACAGCTAACTTACATAAAATATCAAAAGTTTAGCTGCATGAAACTTGGCAGTTATGTACTTGTCGAAGAGCCAGAGTGACCAGATACATATTTAAATAAACATCTGTCAGAACATAAACATCCTTCCTTAATTCATTGTCTCAAAGCAACCTGTGCAGCAGCCACACCAAACAGATCTACCTTGCAGCATGCCTTGAAGGTAAACAGATGATGAAAATTTTGACCAGCTACTTTTTTCCAAATCACTGTAAAACTACTTTGGCTCCTCTTCTTCCTCCCTAAGGCATTTAAATATCTATCCAATTAGTAATTATTCTATTCAATGCAATAAATCCCTTTCCACATGTAGATTTAGATTTCTTTGCACAGCATGTGATTTTTATGTGAATCATGTATTTTGAGAGCACTGTGTCTAGCTTAGAATTAAAGGAGGAGTTTTGTCTTGGGTCAGTTCTGTACAGTATCAAGCACAGACAGCTGGTAGTCATAACTAACAAACTAGGAAGATGCCTGAAAAGTCCTCAGTCTTGGTTTGATAAAATCTCTGTGGATTCATTTGTATTGCCCTTTTTCCTGAGGCAATAAAGAGAGAGGGTGTTTTCAGACAGAGTATTTTAGTTAACAGAAGCATTCTGTGGTGGGTATGTGTATGCTGGAGAGACTTGATTGCCACCTTGCTGACTTTGCCTTAGGAAGTGTAAGTGATTATTTTAGCACTGGCATCACTCTGAAAGATTGCAACATATTTTACTTTGTTAACCTTTCTTATTCCATTGGATTATTTGGTCGGAGTCAAGAGACTTAAGCTGATGATTTTGACTTCTGTGATTTGCCAGCCCGTATAACTGGTGGAGTGCCAGGTTTTCTCTGAGCTGTCACTGGGTGACTGTGTTCCAGCTACATCCACCTGTTTATGCTCTGGCTGCCAGGAGAGTGATTGGTTGTCAATTTGGCATCTTTGCCAGCACTAAATCCACTTTCTTTTTTTTTGGTGGAGGAAAGTAAATGGCATTGGTAGCTTCACAATTTTGTATTATGAATTTTCACAGACATCAGGACAGACACACTTAATACAATGGCTTGTTGAATTATCTTTTTTTTTGCATGTTTTAGTGAACACATGGATATTTTAGGTGGTACTTTTAACTGTAAAAGCAGCATATCAGAGCTGAAGACACTCTGTGTTGCATTAACTGCTAAAGCTGTTTAAGGTAATCAATTTCTGTCTTCAGTTCATCTTAATCTATGCCAGTGCTTAGCTCACTACGAAAACATTTGATCACATGCAGAGATTTTTTTCTTGTTTTATTTTACCCAGACACTAGGGTTAACAGAAAGAAATAAAATCAGTGCCTGATCAAGAGAAGTTTGTCTGCCACCCCTGTCATTAATGAACTGGTATGAAGTGAGTGAAAAGCTTTTTCCTTGATTGTGTAAACCTGAGAGAAAACAAACCAAATTAAATAAAATACTTCATCTAAGGCATATCAGCCTACCACTGTGTGTCCATTAGCATTGTGATTTGATGTGAGCTGTCTTAGTACCAGTTTTATTTGGATTTTCTACTTTAAAAGACTTGATGTCCCTCTCAAGTTATCTTTCAGATAGTTGTAGATTACCTCTATACCCAGTTCCTAGGCAATTTTGGTTGTCGCAAATATGCTTAGCACTAGAAAGAAAAAATTTGCACTGTGTGCAGGCTGTAGGTCTTGATAATGGGTAACACAATGAATTTCCCTGGCACGGTACACTTCCGTGTGCTTTTTCATCGCAGATGAAGTCAGGTAGCAGACAGTCCAGGGGCCTTTTCTTCTGTCTTTCTATTATTAGTGGTGGGATAGGGAAAAAAAGAAGGGCCCAAAGTGAGGGAATCATCTTGAAACAAACTGAATTTTCAGTACATACAGGTTCTTCAAACTGACAGTCACTCTTTAACAAACAGTTCATTAGATGAGAGGTACATGGAATAGACAGTTAATTTCTTCTTTAATTAAAATTCTAGAGAGATTTCCCTTCCTGCAGGCTGTCCCAAGCATCCCACTGTCATATCTTTCTAAACAAGAAAGAAGGATCAGGAAAGAGCACTGATGCCAAACAATGGATATATCCACATTCTCAGCAGACATATTTCCTCCGTGAACAGCAAAATGTCGATGTTATTTGCCATACCGTATAACTCAAACTATAAACTTAGGCAAGCCTTGTAAATTGAGAATCTTCTGGTACAATGTAACAGAAATGTTATAACACAAACTAAACCATTTCTATTTCAGTCTTTAAAATATTTTTCATGATTGCTGGTACTCTGTAGGTTTGATGAAAAGTGAGGAATTCTGACCAAATTTAATCTTTCAAATACTTTTTTCTCATCTAGTAGATAACACTCTCTGAAGTTATGCATTTCTCATAATTTGGCAAAACAGAGGGCAAAGTTAAGGGCTGTAGTAGGGTCAATGTTAGTCAGCTGCTAAGATGTGGAATGAAGAAGTACTATATGGCAGTCGAAACAGGTTGCACCTCTTACCATCTACTTCTAAATAATTATCTTCCAGGAAACTTTAGGCTTTTACTCTTACATTCCCTGTCAGGAAGGAGGGCTTCTGGGAGTTCTAGAAGTTGTTGCTCTCAATACCTGGCAGTGTTTTTAACAGTGGAAAGGGAGAAAAATTGTGTCCTTTCCAGCAATTCATTGGCTACTTTCAGGGAATTGGTTCTCTCTGACAAACTGGATCAGCCCCAGAGCTTGCTGGGCAATTTATATTGGGCCAAAGAAAGAAGTAGGGAAAGGGCTATCATGGGATGTTTTTTTACGAAGCTGTTCATATGTTCATGATCTTCTGCTGCTGCCTTTACATTACGAATTTGTCATTGTTTGGTTAACTGGCTGATCTATACCATTAGCATGCCTGTAGGCTGTGTTCTTTATCCTTCCAAGGTGGCATCTGACTGGAGCAGATGACAGCTCACTTCTAGCTCCAATACTTTGATTTCATTCCCAGGTTTCATTCCTGTCCAGACTAGTGGACAAGAGTCATAAGAGTGAGTGGAGGAATGTCTCTGTCAGCACGGAAGGAACGTGTAGACTGAGCTTATTCCAGGCCTAAGAGCTGGGACTTTCTAGGAACCGCAGAGCAGAGATAGCCAGAGAGGCCCATCCCTGCCAGGTCCCAGTTTGTGTTTCTGTTCTTTTACTATTCACCCCTGGTAAAGCCATGCATTTTTGTTCAGTGGGGGCTTCTCAGTCTTTGTGGAATGCTTCTGTTCTTCACAGTCAGATATCCCTGATACTGTTTGCTACTTAAGTTGTGGACTTAATGGTCTGTTATGCTTCAGTACTGATCTTGGTAAAGGAAGACACGGTCAAGTGTGGTCTGGTTTTCATAGAATCATTACGGTTGGAAAAGATCTTTAAGGTCATCGAGTCCAACCATAAACCTAACACTACCAAGCCTGAAGTTTCACTACCAAGTTTCATGACACACAACAAATTTTTAGCCCCTAAGTTTGAGGTTCTGTTCATGTGAACTCCTTAGTTTTGGAGGCCAGAAAGATAAGTCTCTCAGTACATGTTGAACTCTGTAAATTCTAGAATGAGTAGTTATTGCAGACTGCTACTCATGACTGTGTAGCAGCATACAGATGATTTACATGTTACAGCAGTGAATTGGAGGCTCAGGCCTACCAGAATGTGGGAGAAGAGAAAACATGACTTAGGTCAAATTGTCATTTTAATTTGCACATCCTGAGGCTGCCTTTATGTTGGAGAACTTGTCATTGATCAATGGGGCCAAGAGACAGAAAAGGAAACCAGAAAAAAGCCCCCAAAAATGTCCCTCAGTGTTATTCATCAGATAGTTTTTGTCTCATGCCTGCATGACTGGAAGGATATAGTTACCTCTTGTAGAAATGACAAAGCAGCTCTGTCTTGTAATGGTAAAGCTGATATTCCCTGAAATAATTTATAACCTCATAATGAAATAAACGGAGTTGTTCAATATTGTTCATTTCTCTAGGGATTATATTTTCGCACTCTTTTGCTTTATTGGCATGTTGGTAGCATTTTCACATTTCTGTCACGTGAATGCTTTCTTTTTTCTAGACAAATGCTATTGTAGCACAGGAAACCATTGCTTTCAACTTCGGAAAGATTTTTTATTTTGGTGGTATTGTAAATCTTTGATATGTACCTTGTAACAGATAGTGAAAGTTGTACTCTCAAATTCCGTTGATCAAATCAAAGCAAATATCAAAATTAACATTGTTCCATGTTAATGCTATATCCAGTGAATATTTTCATTTAACACCTAGTAAGCTGAATGCAACAGAGAAGTATAATTTCTGAATGTGTAGAGCAAGCAGAAAGATTGTCGTTAGTAGGCCATGGAAAGGTAAAACTTTAGGTTCTCACTGAGTATGTCAGAATTACTGACTACAGTGCAAAAGGGGAAGGACAGGAATTTGATTTGCCATGATCCATTATGGTTCCAGCACTTCAAGTTGATACTGTCTCTTTTCACTTCAGTTATCAGTCCTGGGTGTGTCTGTGTTGCAAGGAGTGTGCTATGGATGGTGTCGTAGGTGCTCAGCTTCAGTGTGGAGTGACACAATTCTGAACATACCACCCATACCTCATGTCTCTCAAACAGTGGAGGTGCAAGGCAAGCTTGCACCGAAGAGAAGCCCTCCTGCACACGAAATCACTAACGCAGATGCAGTCATTGAGACAGCGTTGTGTTAAACCTGGCCTCTGTATCGCCTCTATGTGAACACCCAGAGGAAAATGTGTTACTGTGATGTGATGCCAGAAGGATCAGTCAGTCTCCTAAGGCATGTTTGGCTTGTATGCTTTCAAGTGTAGGCAAGTATTAAATTTTCATTGCAATGATACTGTTTTCAGCTAGACTTCTTTTTGAGCACATAAAAAAAAAAAAAAAAAAAAAGGTCAGGCTGCCATGATTCAAGGCCAGAAGTGGTAGCTGGGAAAAAGAAGGGAGGGCTAGCAATCTTACATCTGCTCAGAGTGATAGCATCCAAATTCTTATCTGAATAAAATAAACATCACATTCAATTTGTAATATGTTATAATTATTACTACCAAGAAAACAATGTATTGAGCTAGAAGAGGAAATATATGCCAGAAGGAAGCAACGCCCAGCCAACGTGACCTTAGAGCAGAAAGGGGGGATACATGGGTATGTACACTTTGGTTCTGGAGTGATACAAAGCATGGTGAAATGGCAGCTACAGCACTGTGGAAAAACAGTGCATGTTACAGATATGACTAAATGAATATTAGTAAGCATTAACTTAGTGCACTATTAATTTACTATATTTTGAAATAATAGTATAAACTACATATTATTTCATTTGTGTACATGAACTATGAATTATGTTGTGCATGTTGTTCCAAAGGACAGAAGTGATCTTAGTCTGAACTACCACCACTAAATATTATAAATATGCCTAATGTCTGGTGTAATTACCACACTACTATTTCTGTTCTCTGCTGAAGTCAGATTTGTCCCTCAGGTTTTGCACTGCCAATTATCTAAATAAAATACAAAGTTGAATAAAGTAACAGTGGAAAACTGCAAATAAAATAATAGTAAGAATCTAGGACAGTCCATATAGGGTCATTGTATGTATAGCAAACAATACAGCATTATCTTGCAGCATAAGCACCATTGTCTGCTTTATACTGCTTGTTCAAATATTTGGAATTCATGGTGACAACACTTGATGTTAGGAAGGTTAATGACTAACTGATTAACAACAGAGAAGGCATTTGCCAACAAGCGAACTATAGTCATTGTTACTGTAAAGCCTCTGAAAAACGTTTTAAATCATGACAGACCTATTTCCAGAGAAGGTATCTCAACTTTATCTTAACAGGGAGCTCTGTCATGATGTTTCACCTTATCGGGCCTTTGAAAATGGATCCAGAAGGATGGGCATGAAAGATGTTGGGTTGGTCACTTCATACAATCTGGTATACAAGCATTTGAGCAACAGTGATGTTGAAGTGAACACTGCTAGTGTGATTCAAGTCATATTTGGCTACCATCTTTGAAAGCTGAATGATCTGCTGCTTCATTTACTTACACTTGGACACAAAAATGTAGAGGCAAAGCTTGAGGCATTAACCTCATGCAAACTGCATCCTGGCAGCTGTTACTTATGAGCAGGGCATGTGAAAATAGGGAAAAATGCTCAGGCTGGACTGAAAAATTGGCATTTGCAGATGTGAAATATAGCAAAGCTTTAGTGGAGTAAGTTTACCTCTGCCTGGGGGACAGCTAAACCCTTGTTAGGGCTTGTAGCATGTATTTATTGCTTTTTCATCTGGACGCATTGACCTGCTATATTTTTTTAATTTATTCTTATGTACAAAGCCTTAGACTACCACCAACTGTAAGTACTACCTGTGAAAGGATAAAAAAGAAAACTCTTCAGAATTGTCAGCCTTTGAAATTTAAAGGAGTGTGGTCTCATTCTTGCATCTAAATTTTCTAAATGCCTCCTGTGCATAGCCCTTCCTGAACCAAGATTTTGGTATCTCTCATGTTTAATGATATTCAGAATTTATAGCAATTTTTTTCTGCTTCAACTCTAGCATTTGTTGTGAGTTTACTGTTTCTCTCAAGGAGGTACTGTCTCGCTGTTCTACGGTGTCATAACACTGCACCATGCTGTTCTGCAGGAAACAAGCCAGGAGAGTGTCATGCACATGGAGGTATCCTACCTACAAACTTTCATATTTGCGCTGTTTCTGTTCACAACATTCAATTTAGTTCTGATACTTCCTGTAAAATAATAGCTAGTATCTAATCAGAAACTTCAGAGGATATTTCAAAGTCAACTTGCCTACCTGCATGCCTGTCTTTATAATACATGAAAATAGAGACAGAGGAGCACTGCTGCGCAGTCACATTTTATTATAATGGCGGTTTGCAGGATACCACGCTGATGAAGTTGGAATTGGCAACTAGTGCATCATGTTGCGAAGCAACTGAGGGAGGATTTGCTTTTGGAGATTGCTTGTAAAGAAATGAAACGCCCTTCTGAGCCAGTAGGTTTGCTGTCGTGTTGGTTTCGTTATATGGGATTGCCATCACCGGCCTTGAAACCTTTATGCTAATTTATCATTAGAGATATTAAAAATATATTCATTCACATGATTTTTTTAGTTCAAAAAGAAATAAAAAATGTACGTGAAGACTAATATCTGGCTGTAGGTACAGGGTAACATTTAAATTGGTCGTAGCCCATTAGAGCTCATTTGTTCATAACAGATGAAAAGAGTATTAACTGAACTAGTGTTCATTCTTCTAGTCCTGATCTTACATTCATAAACTTGAATACAGATGCATGGAATTAGGAGCAACACTCATTTTTAAAGGATTTAAAATAATTTTCAAGTTGTGACTTCAACCTTAAATTTAAAAAAGAACTCTTTGGAGCATCAGTGGGTTTTGTTGGTACTGCAGCAAATATTTTGTTTGTGTTGTGGGCATTGGTTTTTTTAAATAACTATTTTACCCCTTTAGAGATAATGGATTGGAAACTTATTTTCAAAACATATTTTCAGAAATGTACTTTTGATAATTGTAGTTTCATATTAGTATATTTAATGCATATAAACATAACTTTCATGATATAGCTAGAGTTACATCAGTATAGCTAGGTGTAGAACTGATTGTTAAAATAGCAGCCAATTCTATAACAAAATGTTATAACCTCTGGTGTGCTCTGCTCCCTCTCATCACCTTCCTGTCTCCTTGGATCTGTGCTGCCCAAGCTGTGTCCTGTTGGCTGCGCCTCCTCCACCTTTTTTTCTTGTCAACAGTTCCACATCTTTTTCCTGCCTAGTTTTAGCTGCTGTTTATTTGGCAGAGCACTTCAATAATAATTGTCTCTGACTGTGTCTTCATTAGTGTTTTAGTTCAGAATGATAGCAGGTTTTGAGTGTATGCCCTGATTGCTCTCACTTGTGCCATATCATCCCCACTTACTGCTTCACATCCATAAAGCATTTAGAAGTGTAAAGTAGATACTTTTTAAAGGAAACAAATTTTGAAACTTCTTTCCATGGGTGCAAAAAATGCACTGCAGCCCATAAAAGAAATATCCAAACAAATAATTGGCCTCTTGTATACTTCTCGGTTGTTTATTTAGGGATGGTAGCAGGGTACAAGGCTGAATGTATTCCAGAATAAGACATGTGAAGCACATAAAGTGCACATGTAGGAACCTCAGCTACTAGCTGGTACAATGCATTGATTGCACCAAATGACTTGCTAATATAGATTAAAGCCTTAGGTGCTCACAACCGTGGATATTTAAAAATCCATCATTCCAAATCACATTGATGGCTGAGTACCATTTGCCTTGCAGACTTGGGTTAAGGATGTTAGCACTTAATTACAGCAGTAGAGAAGGTAGACTCTGGCTGTTCTGTAATGGTTTTTCACTGTTCTGCTGTAGAACAAACCATGGCTTCCTCAGACAAAAGATACTTTCTGCTGCTCTTCTAGATTCAGTATTACAATAATTCTAAACTGGAAGCAGAAATGAAGAGAGTAGTTTTATTATTTATATTGTTTTATAATATCGAGACTTTCCCTCATCCTCAGTCAAAATCTGTTGTGCAGATTTATAAGAAGATAACAGTTCTTCTCCCGCAGAAAATAAAGACTGTCCCCATTTTATGATTCCTCAGTCCATCCTTGTATCCTTGTGACAACTGGACAGAGAAAGTAATTCTGATTCATGCTAGCAAGAAGCTGGAGACTTGCTGGACAGCAGTGAAGCTTTCCCAGCATCTACAGACCATTAGCATCAATTCCAGAAAATAGCTCCGTTCAAAGTCTGAGTCTGAGAAATTTCATGTGCATGAATCCAAGTGCTATTTCCACACAGAAATACAAATTCTGAATATGCATGAGAGAGAGGGAGAAAGATTGTACTCATTTCAGAAATCTGGCTAAGACATTATTCCCACTAGGACATATGATCATTGAAAGAAAATGGAAAAGCATGGAAGCACCAGCTGTTTGTGAATGAATCAGATTTGGCCTGGTTAACATCAGAGATGAATCAAATATGGTTTTGTTAGGATGATAAAGACTGATGAATTCAGGAAGGTTTAGAAACCCTCTAAGGATTCCTCTGAAGACAGTCTCTGGCTAGTAAAAATACCTATGCTGTTAAATAAATATGAAATCGTTATTGGGTTATTTAGTCATTCACCTTCAAGTTAAAGACTCCTTATCAGTTTCCTGCTGGCATCATTCTACAGTATCCTAACAAAATCAGATACCCTTAAGCTTCCCTATTTCAGAAAGGAAGGTGGAAGTCGGTGTGTGAATGTGAGCCCATGTGTAGCGCCTGCATATAATGTGGACTGCGTTTACTTACGTAACTTGTCTGCTGGTCTGTTCAACTTTGGGTTTAAGAGAAATTTGCATATCTTAAGTGTAAGATGCGTTATATAAACTCAAAAAATATTTTATGTAGGAGAAGGGTGCTTCACTGACATAAGAGCTACTGTCTGAATTGTGTGCAAGCTGATTTGGTTGAATTTTCCAAGTAAATATTTATGACTTGTTTTAAAATGGAGGAGAAGAATGTCCAGGTATAAGTTTATAACAGCAGTGCTGCTGTAAAATGCTGTTTGTAGCATTGTATGCACAGCAGTGCATGATAGCTGATGAGAAAACTTGGTGGAATATTCTGTGTTTGTCCTGTCACCTGCAGAATGTTAAAGTGAAGAAGAAAAGTCCTGTAATGAGTGATTTCTGAAGTTTACAAATAGATTAAAAAAACCCAAAAGATGTTTTATAAAACTTAAAAATGTTATCAACTATAAAATGAACAGTTTAGGGTATTCTTGGCCCAGATACATTCTTAATTTACATGGGTGCATATTAGCAAGTACGGACTTGTATCTATGCATATATTTAAGAAAATTGTGGGGATATGATATGCTTTGCAGTACCAGTGACACTTGGCATTTGTCTTGGCTGCTGTTTTCAGCAGGAATGCTTCCTGTGTTCCAAACGTGTGGAAGAATTCTGGCAGCGTGGAAATGCTGTTGCTCTCAGTTATTTTAATATGTCATACATTCAAAAGAGAATAACACAAAACCTCAAAAGCAGAAACTTACAGTTAACTAAAACCAACCTAATATGAAACTTTTAAAGAGGCTTTCTGAGGGCACCCACTCCACATTATACCTCTAGCTCAAAGTAAAATTGCACTTGGTTTGACTTTCTGCAAATCAAAGATGCCTTCTATTTAATTTCATTCAAATGTTTAGCTGTGCTTCATTGTTACCACATTAGATAGCAAACACAAATCCAATAAAATGTAAACCTTGCTTTCATTTAGTTGAAAGCAACTTGCTTGTTCAAAGTCTTTGAGATTGTCTCTTTTAGAAAATAGTTTATTCTCAAAGGTAAGCAACCTTGGTCAACTTGAATCTCTACTTAATCCCAGGAGAGTAATTGATTTTTTTCGCTTAGTCCACTGTCATGCAAATCATGAATTTACTTCATTCTGGGTTTATTTGTTTAGATAGAGTAAGAAAAAAACAGGTTGCTACTAACAATTCTCTGTTTTCAAGGAAAAAAAACCCTACTGTAGCACCTAATATTGCAATGTTATTCTTATGTTAATTGATGCTTTTAGATAAAAGTGATTGATAGATTGTGTTCTTCCAAGTATATACTCACTCTGAAAACTGCTAATGTTATTTGAAAAGTAAGACAGTGTAGATGATTTAGCTCACAATTTCTAACACCAGTATGTTCAGGTAAATCTAGAGTAATGGCTCTTTCAAAATATTAAGGGCAAGGTTGAGAGTGACAGTAACTGAGATGCAGACCTGGAGGAGTTGATTGATTTTTATTATCAGAATTCTTTCCGGTCACAAAATACTGTGATTTTATTTAATGAGGGAGGCTGTTAGAGTAATGGGGCTTTTGCGTCTGTCTACAGTGATCTAACCAGCTGTCCTCTAGTCCTAAATCACTCCAAAAATCTGTTGGCTTTAATGCAATAAACCAGTCAAGGAATGCTTCTGAACTTGGTCAGGTGTTAATAATTGTGCAGGTCTAAAACCTTACTTCTGCTGTGTAGCACTGAAGGGACCGAAGACCAAAGCCTATCAGTTGTGGGTATGGGTAACGCTGCGGATAGCCATTGCGGCCAAGTATTTACAGGCCATCTTGGGGTTTGCCTGAAACCTACTGCTTGTATTTTATCATTTAGAGATTTGGGCAGTCTAGGGTTGTGAGGATCTTGCCTGTTTTGTCTACGGAACTGTGCTTAGCATTTAGTTTAATTTTTACTGTCACATGGTCACAGTGTAGTGTATACTGTGAAGTCCCCGCCTCGGTCCAATGGAATTTTCCATTTAAAGTCTGATCAGAGTGGTAGAGCTGGTACTGTCACGACTCGGACAGTCTGATGTATTTTAAAGTCTGTTTTATTGGTAACCACAAAAGTTTAGTTTCCACGATCCTTCAAATATTTACATGTTTAACTTTCCTTGTACAAAGAAAGTTCAATAGTTTTATTTGCATTTAATAGGCAAAATGAAGCAAGAACATAACGCCCTGTGCTATAGTGGCCTAGGGGAGCCTTGTGAGCCGCTCCTAGGGAATTTACAAAAGGTGATTGAGAAAGGCAAGCTATTTACATTTGTAACCTCTTGTAACCTCTCTCTCTCTCTCTCTCTCTCTCTGTGAGCCTGAACCTACACTGGAAACTTCCAGTTTCCATAAAATGAAAAGATTGACTCATTCAGGCCAAAAATTGCATATCTATTACAGACTGCACATGCATAAACCACACAAGAATTGATCATGAGTAAAATCTTTGTGGTATTTCCTGTATGTTTGTTTGGAGGAAAAGGCTGAAACATAAATATATATATGTCTGTGTACATATATGTGTAGCAAAATGAAATGGGCAAAATGTTTTAGTCAAGTGGGCTTTGTCTGATGTTTTTTGGAATTATGTTGTGAAGATGGCCAAACTTTGCTTTGGCCTGTGCAGAAGGAAGGTTTTTACCTTCGAGCTGTTCAGCTGTCCCCACAGAAGGGGGACTTTTACTGGGGTTCATAAATAATAGAAGAATTAGGGACTAAATTCTTTTACTATCAGGTTAAACATGCCTTTTGACTGTAGCATTAAAACCAAGCTTTTTAGTCTACCAGTCATTCATAATAATCTTTTATTAGATTCACTAGAAGTGCTCTATCATTTTCTTCTGAAAAATGGGCATCCGCTCCAGTATAAATTAAAATCTTTTTCGCTACTTCTTTCCAAATGCATTACTTCAAATACTCTTTCTTGATGTAATACAAAGCATTTTAGAAAATGTGAACCATGTTATTTAAAATGGTAAGCACAAGAAAATAAAAGGTGGATATCAACTGGTGGGGATTTTATTGCCAGTTTTTATTACGTTTTTGAGTTATTAATGGAAATTATAGTTACTGATTAGTGTCTTATAATAAATGCTTAATGGTTGATTCATTTTAATGAAAGAATAGATAGCTCTGTATAGCAATATGGAAAATACAAATAGTAATTGTTGAATTCAAACAGGTTTGGTTTTTTTACTGAAAGCCCTGGAGGATTATCATTTTTAGGTTGGCTGAAATGTTTTGTTAACTGGTATGAACTGGCTTGAGCCTTCTCAAACAATAATAAATGACATTGCTAGAAGGCAACCATGCTAAATTGTTTACTGCACTGCTGTGCAGGTTACTGTTCTTTTTTCCCCCCATGATCTCAATACTAATGACAGTAAGGGAATAAATGAAACAATTTCTCCAGAGTATGTCTAATTATGTTGGATTTTGTGTCCAGGAAAATTAAGATATAATAGTACATCAGCAGAACTGAACCTGATACCACAAAGACAGTTTTGTTAGTATTGATCTCAGACTTGTTTGCAGTGGATTGGGGTGATGGGAGAAATTGAATGAGTAAGTCCAGATTAGCACTGCTTAGCACTTTGTATTTATTAGAGTGGTAAACCACTGGAGTTGTAATTACTGGTATGCGTTACAAATCACATCATTTTTACTCCTTGGAACTTGCACGTTTCAGTGAGAAGGTTGGGAAATTATTTTTTTTAATATGCTTGTTAGCATAGCTGTCTGAATCCGTAGCTTACATTAATGGTGATGAGACTGCTCTTACACAGGAGTTGTATTTGGTGGTATATTTACAAGAGGTAAATACCATTCTCTTCATTACTCAGTGGATATCTTTGAGGACACATCTGTACTTCACTTGCTTCTTCCTTCCTTGCCTCCTGTAATTCTGAGAAAGTTCCAAATTTATTCTTAACCAGCCTTGTACTTCCAGGTAACTAGAAGTCAGTGGGATTCAGTGTCCTTCATGCACTGATAACTTCTATTTTAAACGCATTTATGTAAAATCAGTAGCGATAAATTTAAGAACCCAGAACCCAGCATGCTGAATCAAAAACAGGATGATAACTGACAGCTTTAGAAACTGTCTAAATTTAGATCTCTGAAAATTGTGACAAAATACTTTTTTTTCCCCCTATGGCAACCCGGTATGAAAGTGCTTAGACGTGCCAGCCCCACCTACCAGTCAGTTCTTGCCTCCAGCAGGCTCCCTGCAAACAAGAGTCCTCTGGCATACATATTTTGAAGCACTGGCTAGTTTCTTCATGCCTTTCTATATTTTCTTATTTTCTCATTCCTTATGCTACTGCTGTAGAATAAATTTTTCACAGAGGATTTGTTTGTAGTAAAAATATTAAATTTCTTGTAACACCAGTCATCTTTTAGTGTATGTTTCACTTCAGTCTAGCAATGAGTTCATATGGTTATATTCTGTGGCTCTGCAGAACGGAACATGCTTACTAAAAGAGCACTCTGGTGATGAAGTAGCAGAAACTGACTTCAGCAAAATATTTCGTTGTATTTCTTTATTATTTAAAGACAAGAATACTATGCTTATGACTGCAGATATGCACACCTCAGCGGCATTCGTGGGTTTGATTCCTTTTATTTGAGTTAATGTGGGCTGGGACATCACAGAAGCCCTGCTCTCTTATCAATTTATAATGCAGGATGCCTGTTAGTTTCCTGCAGTGTAAGAGCAGTTGATTTCCTTCTTATGTTTGGCTTGTAAGATCTTTGGGACCATATTTTATTACATGTGTGGGCATGACAATAAAGCAGTAAGTTTTTTCTTACAAATGAATAGAGCTCAAATAGGAAGAAAAGAGGAATAGTGTGTTTCTGTGTACTGTTCCCTTAATTAGGGCTTCAACCACAAGTTGAAGTCAGCAGAGGTCATTCCATTAGTTTCACTTTCCCAACTTTTTTTTCATACAATTAGATGGGTGAAGAATTACTTCTTAAGAAAAAATGAAATCCAAGATGCTCAAAAACTAAGGGGTAGGTTCCGATAACAGTCTCTTAGGCAAGCTACTCCATATAAATCCAGTTTTAAGCCTTGCCTCCTTCAAAGTTCATGACATTTCAAAATATCTGTAGAAACTTTTGAAAAGTCTGTGTAATGTTAACTATTTCTTATTCAGGACAAAGTGATTGCTTTTTTGATAAGTTAGGAAGCAAACTAAAAATTCTTACATAATTTTTTGTTTTTTCTGAAGTATGAAGAAGTTAGATTGTTTCCTATTATACTAGTACTCATAGAATCATGGATCCGCTCATGCTGGAAAGACTTCATGGATCCTCTAGTCCAATCTTCTGCCCAAAACAATGTCAGCGCTGAATGCAGACGAGCTTGCTCAGGACTCTCTCAAGTTTACAATACCTTCAGAGACGGTGATTCCACAACCTTGGCATTAAACCTGTTCCAATGCTTAATTACCCTCATAGTAAACTTGTTTTATTATGTCCTGTTGGACCTCCCCTGGTTGAGGTTGTGACTGTTGTCCCTCATTCTCACACCATGCAGCTCAGTAAAGAACCTGGCTCTGTCTTCACTGCGACCTGCCCGCAGGGGCTGGCGGACTGCACTCTCGTCTGCCCAAAGCCTTCTCTTCTCCTGGCTAAACCAGCCCCCTGCCTTCAGCCTCTCCCGCTAGGTTATGTGGTCCTACTCTCTCCAAAATTTGAGAGGTTTTTTTTTTTGTCACGAAAGTTTCTAAACTGAAAAAATAAATCAGCTCTGTTTTCAGAAGTCTTACAGTCAGTTAGTTTGGAAAGAAACTACAGAAAATAAAGATGATCTTTTGCTTGTAAGTTGCTTGAAATCTCCCAGCTGGGTCACCCTGCTGGAGTGTGATGATAAGTTGTGGTATTAAAATAGCAAAGTAGAGCAGAAAGCTTAGGCAGTTGTACAGCTGGCTTTTCCCTGTGATGTTCCTGTGGAAGTGCACCACCAGCTATCTAGACTTGATCGAGTACTTGGACTTTTAAAAAATTTGTTTCTTTTACCATTCAACAAAGAGAATCACAAAAGGAAACAGAGAATTCTGGAAAAAGAGAAAACACATTTCCCACAAGGGAAACCTGCATTTATCAGCTACGATTGCTTAAAAAAAAAAAAAGAAAGAAAGAAAGAAAAAAATGCTCCAAGTAACAGTGACTTCTTCAGTAGTCCTCCAGAGTTCACTTGAGTAACTAGGACTGTGATTGGAAAAGACATTATAACTGCTTAGAAATTTTTAGAGAAGTAAGTTTCTCAGGGGAAAATGGAAATTTGTCAGAAAAGGTGCTTTGCCTGAGAGTATTTTGCTTTTCATTTTAGACTCTAAACCTTTTCATAAATATGTGTGGCTTTCACAAAAAAAACCCCACCAAAACAACCTTTTCAAGAGGAGTTTTCTGCTGGCAGGTGGAGTTCTGGTCAGTTCATGGGTGACAGAAGAAGCGTTTGAACAAGCAGAGCCAGGTGGACGCTCTGCTCAGTTCTTGGCTTGGAAGATTTGGAGCAGTCCCTGGAGCTTGGACCCACCTAGGTACTCTGAGGGTCTTGCTGCTGGTGCTCTTGAGTGTCTGTGTCTCTCTTCCTTGCTGTGTACAAACCGTGAATCGAGATTTCAGTTTCGTCTAAATATGAGGAGTGTAGGACAGGAAATGCATTTCTTGTCTTGTGGAAGACATGTTGTACCCTGCTAAAAGTTTTTAATAGAGGTTGCTTCACAGCAACCATAGTAATCCTCTCTGAAGCACCAGCTGCAGCTCCCCTCTCTAGCATCTCTTCATCACATGCCCTCTTTTAGCCCCTCTGCGTGGAGGCGAGTAAAAAATACACAGCATATAGTTCTAAATACTTACAATTTCAGAAATTATATGTAATTTCAGAAACAGTAATTGAGATAGTCATATCTATTAACAGTGTTGATCTAATACATTCCTTTTATCTATTTTTTCAGAAACTCTAGCTGCACCTTGCATTGGGGAATAAATAAAGGAGTTGTATTGTGGTTAGAGAGAGGATGTTATATTCGGAAAGTTTATCCCTACTCAGTGCTGGTTATGTAGAAAATTGTAAAATTAAGAGCTGTAGACAGGAAGAAACCAAAACATTCTAATTAGCCTGTATATACTGAGCATTCTCATAAAATCTCAAATTTAATGTCGGTAAAGAGTTAGGGACTTTTTTTGTTTGCAGTCATTTAGGTTTTGTGCTGAAGGAGTAAATTATTCCTACAATTTGTTACAGTTCTAAAATTTTCAACTGCATCGGTTTTAATTCTCATTGAACAATTCTAGTTCAATCTTCTATATAGTGTTTAAGTAATTATGCTTACTTTAAAAAAAAAAAAATAAAAAAAATCATAGGTAGACACAGGTAATAGGTAGAGTGGGACTGTGCAGCTATACAATGTGGGACTCCAGACTTCTTGATCCATGGGAAATCCCCACACAGGGTATCTTAACGGTAATATAGGACTGAAGTGAATTCTGGATGTTTTTACTGTGGACATGTCATTCATACACAGTTGTTTGACAATATCTGCAACATAACATAGTTAACCTCACTTCACTGTAGCTTTCTTTTTTCTTTTTTCTTTTTCTTTTATAATATGGTGTAGGACATTCTTCTTACTGTTACCCATTTAGTACAGCCAAAGACTTTGACCTATGATGAAGATACCTATTCCAATTATATGAAAAAAAAAAAAATAATATCAAACATTTTTTTTAAGTACTAGTTTGAAAAAAAGTCAAATATTTAAGAATATTTCAAATTTTTAAAGACATTTGTTGGGGGAAAAAATGTATTTTTAAGACTTTAGTTTTTTATTTCTATAAGAAAGAATTCTGACCTTCTTATCTAAATTCTACTTTATCTCTACTGTATACATAATATAAAATAATTGAATAATAATTGAATTGGAAATAAAAAAACCCCTTCATCATTGTTTAAGGTATTGGAAAATTCTTTTGTGTTTCCAGGTCTATTATGATGAAATTAAAATGATCTCACACTACGTCTTTATTTTGATGGAATCAGAATTTTCGGTGAAAATTTGTTGCTGTTTTCTGACAGGCTTTATTCAGGAGAACAATTAAAATACAAATCCATTGTTTTCATTGTTATTCATACAGAATTTCTAATAGTTCAATAATACATTGCAAAATTATTCCTATGTAATCTCTGTAGGAATACGGCCAGCAATATTCCTTCAGGTACAGCACTTCATAGGCAGGTTGTCAACTGCTGAAAAATAACAAGTTGACAACAGTTTGAAAAAGGATACCAAGTTAATGGAGCAGTGGCAAAAAACTTGTGTTGTTAAAAGCATGATGTATGAGAGAAGGAAAGAATGGGCAGAACAGTGTAACATGAAAAATGAATGGGCATTTCATTATAAAGGACTTCCCTCTTGTTTTCAAACACATTGCTGCTTGCAAGATCCTGTGTGAATACTGAAAGTGGTTTGCTGGCAGCAGACAGCAATGTCAGATGCTTCTACCTTTTCTTAGCAAGAGATTTGTATTGATGTGTCTTTGGTAAATTTTCAAATTGCAGAGCTACGCTAAATAAAATGTCATTTTCTGAATAAATTAGGATTTTATGCGATCATCTGAATTACTAATGTCATCCCGTGTAACGTAATATGCATGCTTCTCCTGAGGCAGCCTCTTCAATTTTGCTTACACCTGTGGCTTAATACAGGACAGAAGGTCTTCCAAAGACCGATACTCCCAATGGAACACTGCTGATTTTCAAGAAAAGGCTTGAAAATTATTTCAGTGTTTCTAGGTAAACCTCCAGGTCTTGTAGTTTTTAATTTGAACAGGCTTTTTGACATGCAGGTATCAGTTACCACTGGGAGCAGCTTTTGTTTAACAGCTCATAGTCTTCATCTTGTAACCTTGCATGAGACAACTAAAATGGGTTTAATTTTATTTGTTTAGTTTGTGTAACTGCTCCAGTTTTCACAACTGTTTTGATGTATACTTATCTATTCCCTCTGTTGCTAGAATGAGATAAGTTCAATATCCCATAGTGATCAATGGGATATAGAAACATAATGAATGATTTGGTAAATTAGTTGCAAGAGAGCTTTTTAAGGGTTGAAGACGTATTTTTCATCTGATGTATTTTGTCTCCCCCAAGTTACTATGTTTATATGGAGCTTGTTCAGAACTATTCAGAATTTACTTTTAGTTTTTTTTTTTAATTCATCTATCTCCGCTTTTTTCCCCACATGATAGTAAATGAAGCGATACTGAATATATGGTGTAATGTCATACATCAAGTCAATCTACAGTTGAAACATCACCCAGGATATGCAGAGAGAGTGATCTTTCACTGTAGTAGCTTTTGAATTTGAGCACCCTTGGATCCACCATAAATTCCCGCACTTCTGCACTCCTTAACCAGGATAAACAGGAAAAGAGCAGTCTTTTCTCCATGGGGCATTCGTGACTAATAACTGTGGGAAGTGTACAAGGGGCAGAAGATTCCTTTGCAGAGCATTTTTTAACTTGCTGGCTCCACCCTGATGGTGTACACAAGGTGCATTATACATCTTTAGCAAGAGCTATCCACAATCCACCGATCTTGAGGGCCATACTAATATTTTCTGTTGACCACCATTTCTCCACCTTTCCCTCTAAATGGCAAACACATTTACCTTCAAATAGCAGCTGGTTATATTCTAATGCTTTGGCTTCCAAAATAGATTCTTGCAGTGTTGAAAGTGGCAGTCTTACTTCCAGCAAGGACATCTTGAGTAAGGCTGACTTTTGCTGTCACCTTACAAGCAGGTTGTGAGAAATGGGTATGAACATTACCTAAATGTTCATGCAGCTTCTGAGGACAAATCTGAGTGCGGATTTGAGAAAGCATAGTCACGCTTTTCATACAAGGCTCTCAAGTTAGAAATCCTTCCCTTCCCCAGATGGAAGCTCTGTGAAATCTTTAATTCTTCATTTCAGATTAACATCATTAAAAATTTGAAAGGATATTTTTAAAGACAGGTGCCTAACTGCTACAGAGAATGGATATTCCTTGGGGTCCTAACTCTCCATTTATGTCTAAAAATATATAAAATACACCAGTCAACTGGTGTGCAAAACAATTAGTTTAAGAAAATGGCTAATAATTATTCATTAGACTTCAAGGGTCGGAATTAAACTTCACTTACACTTAAACACTCTGTGGTTCTATTTTAAACTAGGAAAAAGTTGAACAGGGACAAATAAGAATGGAAAACATTGACCTCGCACTTCCTTTGAATGTGTGCTTAAAAAATGCAGCTTTTCACAGAAACATCATTCATCTCTCATTACGTTAAAAACACACTAAATATTAACACACAGTAATCCTGTTGGAGATCAGAGCCTCACATTTCATGGAATGAATTTAAAAGTAGAAGTTTCTCGGAGAAAAGGGGTGAAATAACATCCTGAATAATTCTTTGATACTAAAAAAAAAAATAGTAGTTAAAACTGAGTTAAATTTTCCAAGGAGTGTGCTACTTGCCCAAAAGTTAAAGTTACTCAAGTATCCATGACTATATAGTATGGGGTTTATATACTGTATTATATTGTTTTGTCTGAAAAATGAAAGACAAAATTCTCTGGAAAAGTGTAAGACTTAATTTGAATATTTTCTAGATTAAAACTTCCAGGTTTTCATTGCCAGTCTTTTTTTTCTTTTTAATAATAATTTTAATGTTTAACCTAAAAGAGGAAAACTTTGAAAGTGAAAGCATTTAATCTGGACTTAAACTAGCCACTTCTTTTCAAGGCAAAATACTTTCATGTTAATTTTGCTGGGCAGAACTGTGGGGAAAATAATTTCAGTTTTATCTGGGACTTGATAAAAAACCAAAACCACACCAAAACCCCCCTACTTTTTATGGAACCCTGAAAAAATCCTATTTGCACAGCTCTTGGTGTGATCAGAAGTCTTGGCATTTCAGAGGAACTCAGTGTAATACAGTGGAGCTGGGCAGGCAATCACTCTGAGAACAGGTTGGATTTTAAAGCTCACAGAGTTAATGCCTACGGACCAGTGTAAATCCTGTTTATCCTCTCAGGTGACGAGCTAGATCAGACAGATTGTATATAGAGATCTTTCCTGAGTCCTGCGTTTAACTGGCTGGCAAAAATTGCCTTCTTGGAAAGACTCATGGTAATTGTAGGTAGGAGTTATAAAGCAAAGCAAAATGAAGTGATTAGAAAAATACTTAAGAATGAGATGATGATTGAAGTTAAGTTCAGTCATGCAAATCTTCACAATAACTTAGTTGTGTGTTTTGAATTGTTATTTACTGCAATTTGATATTTTATATTGCAGCTGACTACCATTGGTAAAGTTATGTCAGTAGTTATCAGCTGTTTTGTTGGTTTTTTTTAATATGGAAATATTGGCATGCCCACACACTCTTGAAGAAATGCTGTTGTTTGCAGTGAGCGTGTAAAAGAATGAGCATTTATAAGCTCATGTGTCCCAAGAAATCCACATACTGCTTTAACTATATGGAGAATGCTGGTAGTTTTATTTGATGTGCGTGTAAAAAGAATGAGCATTTATAAGCTCATGTGTCCCAAGAAATCCACATACTGCTTTAACTATATGGAGAACGCTGGTAGTTTTATTTGATGTGTCAGTATTGCATACACTATAAACTATACCATTAGTAGGTCCTTGCACAGCACCTCTTTGCTGAGAATACTGTTGAGTGAATCAAATTGCAGTTCAAAGGTGTCTGTGGTTAGTATCATTAGAAAAAAGGGCTATACTGAATAAAATGCAGTTCAGCATTTAGATCACTTTGGTTTGGTTCCTAGCTCTGTTATTTGGGCACTTCTCTTCACCTGAGTTTCCATGTTCTAATATAGGAATGCTGATGCTGGTATTTGTAATGTGCTTTGAGATTTAGAGCTAGAACATGCTACCCAAGAGGTAGGTAATGTTCAAAGATTGACAGATTTGATAAATATTTTTGGTCTCCACTGCATGGTTGGACACTGATAGTGGCATTAGAGAAATGAAGTCAGACTACAAATAACATTTGTACCAATATTCTGGTTAGTGTAATGTTGCATTAAGGAGTTTAGCTGATTTCTAAATTTACAATGTGTTTATTTCTTAAAGATTTTGACAAAATGAAATGTTTGTCTACTTACATCCTTTTAGCCACATCTCAGGCCAACTCAAATATCAGGGGAAAAAAGAAGTTAAAATATGTGCTGGAGTTTCTATTCACATAATTTTAAGATCTTAAAAAAAAAACCTCCAAAGACCAGCTTAAACTAGAAAAGCGGCAAATGTGTAAACAGTCATTTCCCCACTTTTTTTGGAATGAGCTCTGAAAATTTAGATATGCAGATGAGTTCTTAAGTCTGTTGAAAAAAACAATTACTCTGGAGAAAGAATCATTACTTATGGTTGTCATAAGTCACAGGGTAGCTATTTTGTCCATTAGAGTGTACATTATGTATGAAGGCCATAGAAAAACAGTCCATATCGTCTTTCTGAATGTGTGCCTATTCTTTTTGCTCTCGCCTGAAGACTTTCTCTTTGATTTTTTACCATTTAGTTTCTGCAAGCATTTAAAAACAAACAAACAAACAAAGGGAGGCGTCACCACAGAAATTACGGGTTAAAAAATGAAAGGGTTTTTTACAGAGTTTCATCTCTTGGAGACTTTTGAATGAGCATCCTTCTCTAGATCTTTACTCTTGCAAATTAGACCTTGAAAACTTGCTAGGGATTTTGAGTCATTTGATAGGATTGTTCCATTGGGCTGAAAATATCACTGTTGTTAGACTCGTGGTCCAACAGAAGTAAACATTCTCATGATCATCAAAATGAAGACTTCCTTTTAAACTGCACTGAGGAGGGAATAGCTTTGTACCCTTTTTTGTTGTTTTCTTTTTACCAGAACTAGACTCTATTCTGCTTGTCACTAAACACTTGGTCTCAGAAGCTAATGTATCAAAAAATGGCATTCGCTTAAGTACTATCAAAATCTATTCTTTTCACAACTGCAGTGTAATTTACATCCTGGTTTTTTCCTCAGAATTGCTAGAAGTCTTCATAAGACTCCTAATTAATCAATCAGTAATGTCCAATTCTGTACATTTTGTTTTCTTTCACAGTTCTTTTATTTTCTAGCAGTACAACCCTGAGGACTTTTGATTATAAGATCTTCTGACTACAACTTATGAGCTTAATAGCCATCACACTGTATTTATGATCCTATATCACACTTCAGGGAAAGCTTCCGTAGCTTGTTTGCTGGCTTTGTTTGCAGTAGTCGAAGCCCTGGAGACGTCAGCATTTAACTGTGCTTTGAAATTGCTGAAGTGTGTTGTTCCACCAGGTTGGGTGGCCTACATAGCAACTCTAATAACAAATGGCTCTGGGTTTTTTTGTGGGGAAGTAACCACACATGCATTGTGTTAAGGTTGCCTTCTGACTATTAGGCAGTAATTTCTGAGGAAAAGAGCCTGCTGTTCTCTCACTTCTGAAATGAAACATGAGTATAACCTGAAATGAACCCATGTCTTATGTTTTTATTCATTGTTTGTTGACCTGGTGGTCAACCCTCTGTCACTATGATTAATCATTCAGACACCGGTTGTCCAAAAAGACAATTCAAGCCCTTTCTGCAAGAGAAAATGGGGGAGGGTGGAAGGAAAAAACCCCAAAGTATTAATGAAACAAAATGGGTTAATCTTTGACATGATAATTTATACTTGGGCTAGCAAACCAACAGGAGTGCTCTTGTATGTGAATGATTAATAGCTGCTATGGTTGCATCTGTGACAAGTGATTAATAAAGTTTGTGATTAAAAAAAATACTTCCTTTTCTTTTTCTTAAGTGTGCAAATCTTGGAACTCCACTTCTGCCTGCACAGTGGTTCAATTACAATGCAGACCTATTTGTAATTCAGATGCCACTCACCATTACTCATGCAAATGTCTTCAAAATGGAGTTCACTTGATCTGTTATGTACTAAAGAACTGGTAAATCTAGCATGTCCCCAGAAGCCTTTCTAGACTATGGGGGAAAACAATATGTCTGAGATGCAGCTGTTTCTTCAGAAGCATGTAACCTATCAACATGGAATTTGTTACATATAAATAATATTCTGAGACTGTACTAGCTAGTTACCAGATGCAAATTAAAGCTGTGAAGTCCAACTGTACTTCATAGTTAGAGCAATAACTTGCATTAAATCTCAAACCTATCCAGATATAGCTGTGTTCTGGGGTTGGTTTTGGCTTTTGGGAAGTTAGATCATGCTATAAAAAAGTATGCAATCTGAATGGAAAGTCACAGAGCTGTAACACAACAGCTTCAACCAAGTACAGCTTTTTAAATCCATACATTCCCTTCTCCAAAAGTTAACAGTATTAGATGAAAATTTGCAAAAGTTTGTTTAGAATACTCCCTGCAAAATGAAGTCTTTCAGAGCTCATTTGCAAATGTGTCACATATCAAGCCCTAGACTGTTCAAATTGTCACAGAATAATTAAATGGGTGTGTTGAGATGCAATTATATAGGAAGGCAAGAATGGCAGCAGTGATTCAGACTAAAGGTTCAGTTAACTCTGTATCCACTGTCCCACCAGTGGGTGGATGGTAGCAGATACCTAGGGAAACAAGAGTGAGGAAGGAATGGTGCTTGCTTTGTTATACTTCACCAGTTGCTAGTAATCTGTAGCTTCCTGAGCTGGAATTTGAATTCAGACCATTGTGTTTAATAGCTAATCAATACATCATGCATTCATGTAAGCACTTTTTTGTATTTTGGCCCCCATGGCATTCTGTGGCAGTTACCTTCACAGTTTCAAATATGAATTCCATGTTTTACCATTTTAAACTTGCTGTGTGAGCATTTCTTTGCCTTTCCTCCTAGTTCCTATTTCATGAGGAATAGTGAATAATCTTTCTTTACATTCTGTTTACTGTGCATGATTTTGTACACCTGTTTCATATTTCCTTTAGGTCATCTCTTTCAAGATGAAAACTTTTAGTCATTTCATCTTTTCTCCCACAAAATCTGTGGCACACATTCTAATTCTCTTTTTTAAGATGGGGGATCAGTATCTGAGATAGACTGATCGTGGATTTACACAGCAGTGTAATGATGTATTTAGGGTTTGTTCCAAATTTGTTTCTTAATAGTTCCAGACATTATTTTTGGCTGCCCCCAAGCCCAGAACTGACATTTTCAACACAGTGCCTACAATGACTACAAATAATTTTCTTTAGCAGTAATAGCTAGTGTACATAATCTGAGAGTATTGTCTTGTTGCTTTGTTATTTTTAATGCTTTGTACTTTATTTAATAATTTTCAACATTAATTTTCATCTTCCTATATTTTACTCAAATGTCAGTAAAATGGTGTTTAGTAATTTTATGTCTCCCCATTTATGGGTAGCATACTTATTTTTCTTCTCTAAAGATATACAGTGCTTATCAGGAAAAAGAAAATTTAATCTAAAGCTCCTCACGGCACCCTCTTTGGCTTGTGTAATCTGCAATTTAGGGCTGTAGATTTACAGGCTTTACACTTTTCTGGAAGTCTAATAAGGCTGGACTGATGGATTGGCACAGAAACCATATTAAAGGGCCTTTTCTGGAAATACCACCTCAGCTGATCATAATTCGTTGCAATAACATGAAGTGAGATTTGTCTTTCATGCACTTAAAGATTAAAGTGCATAGAGAAAGCGACACTTACTCTAAAGTGACAAAGTAAGTGTCGTCGAGAAATTTGTATGAAAGCTAACAAATTATTTCCTCCTTTGTAGGCATTAATCTAGTATGTAAGAAGAGAGCATTGTCTCCCTGATTTATGGTAATGTCATTGCTAGCTTCAGGTAGAGGTATTTTGAACAATATTTGTTTGTAAATGTGTTTTGGTCATCCTGAAACATTTATTCAAATTATTTTTGACCAGCCAGTAAAAATTACCTTTGGTAAAACAAGATACTTAAGCTGACATGAAACACAGCATTTGTTTTATTTTGATAATTTCAGAAGTAGGAATTTGGAAATTATTAAATTGAGAAGGGGAAATCTAAGACGAGGAGGTTGGCATTGTTCTCAGTGTATCTGCTGGTCCAGTTGTGAAGGTACCTTTATTGCCTTTGAGGTCCAAGTTCCAATCCTCCTACTGAAACTATCACTTTTACAAATAATGATGTTGTCGTTATCTCTCTGGAGAAGTGACTAACAGTCTGTAATTTGAAACACTCATCAGAAAAAAGGGAAGGACCCAAGTTTGAGTCAGTATTCCAATAGGTAGCTTTTTAGCTAAATATAAGAGCTCCAGGAAAAGCATCTGAGAGAAGCACACACTAAAAGAGTTGAGTAGTGTGTACTCACTTGGTATTTCATCAATAAATTAGCCTTCTAATACTAGGCTGTGTTTTCCTTTTCTTCTCCAGACTAGTTTCTTTCCTAAACCAGCATGATTTCCAAAACATAACCTCATTTGCTTTGCAGAATGAAGTAGACAGTTTTGATGCCTTCACCATTTAAATATTATTTGATCTTGCTTGTTTACTACCCTACTAAGCTAGGGAGAAAAGGTTCAGTACTCAGCCAAAGAAAATGCAGTCTCAAGTGGGCCTTTAGTTTGTATATTGAAAACTCCACAAAAGTTTATGTCATCATGTCTCATTCAGACTTTACTTCTGCCAGCAGCAGTCTGCCTCATTATTTTTTCAGGAAACTATCTTCAAACAAATGGTGAAGTGGTATTAAACTCTGTATGGGTCTGTAAGTCTCTGGGCTCTTTAAGGCATGTAACCACTGACAGCGATTACTGGAGAAACAAAGAGAGAAGAAGGGTCCCTCCGTTTCCCCTGGTAGTAGCATCATTTGATTTACAGCATTTCTTTAAAACAGGAAACTGCCAGGAGTATTTCCTTCTTTCTAAATAAACATGTGTCCCTGTACTTGCAGAGACCATAGTATTTACATTTAGCTGTTGATATTTTAATTAACAATTTAAGCGCATTGTTTGCCCTGCGAGTTCAATGGGAAAAACTCTACAAATAAACAGCAGTTCCCTCTTGGACAATCACTTTGTAAATTAGCTTACTTTGTCAATAAAGCGCATGCCTATCAGCCCCTTCAAGGCAGCAGGGGGCAAGGATGTTCATTTACTTAAGCAGTAGGTTATACTATTAGTGTGTGAGATTGCTGTTAATTAGGATATGCGTAGATGTCTCTGTGCTGCATAGTTTGTAATATAAAACCGTTAAGCATTTAGGCTATTAATGAAGGCAATAAATGGTTCTATTAGGAGACCCTTTTTTTGTTTTGTTTTATTACTTCCTCTCTGTTTTCCTGTTATTTGTTATAATAATAGTACAGTAGTCAAAACACAACCAAGGGCTGTACAGAAACAGTAAAACGGAGGTTTTGCCTTGAAGAGTCTGCAAGGGAAGGGACTGTATGTACCAATGTTTCTCCTAAAGGTCTGAAAGAGGAATGCATGTATAGTCCAGCTATGAATTATAAGTGACTTCCATCATTTCCATTTGATACTCAGTTCAGTATTTAAATATGCTTTTTATATAAGCGTTTGCTTAGTTTTCTAAATCCATCATAAATGGTCTCACTTGCGTTTTCTTGTAAACAAGGTTATGTGAGTATATATTTGAAAGAACAGACTGTATGAATATGCATTTCTAATTTAAAATTTAAAACCAAATGTCTATAGCAAATCCTGAATTAATAATGTCTGGGCTGTGCTATGCTATTAGCTAGATATAAGCTGTCTCTGACATCAGTAGCAGGGTCAATTCAAACTCTTGTCACAGTGAGCATGTCTTTCAAATATATGATCTAAAGGCATGTTTCTGTTTACATGGAAAAGATCAGTTGAAGGGAAATTCTGTTCTACAAAGATAAATAATAGAGCTTTGTATGAAGATTCATCTATTACTTGAAAACAAAGTCATAGCATTAGAAGTCTTGCATCCTAATCATGGTACCGTAATATAAGCACCTTAATGTAAGTTTTGTCTGTCTAGGCATCTTAAAGTTTTCATTCTGCTCTTACCAACTGCCCCCAGCAATACCACCCTCAATTTCACTGGAAATGGTGTGAAACATTAAAGGCCAGAGTGCACAGAAGTTAACAGAAATGGATTTTCATCAGCTTAAGGTCATGTTTTTATAGGAATTTTGAGCTTGGACTTGAACTTGTATCAGGATTTCTAAACTGTCACAAATGCACTGTCAGTGATGAAAATGCAGTAAGGATGGAGTCGGTTTCCTGAATGTAAGAAGTAACAATATTTGGGGAAATTCTGTTTTGTTTTGTGGAAAAATTATTTATCTGATTAAGAAATCACATTTTCTTGGATTCCCAATAGTAAAAACACGAAACCAAGCAAAACCCCAAACTCTCTTGGAAAAATTTTGGGTTTTAATTGGAATATTGCAAGAATCCAACACACTCCAGCCAAACAAAGAAAAACAAACAAACAAAAAAACCCCAAAGTGCAAACTTTTGTGGTATAAATGTAAATTAGGAAGTGCATGGGTGATTCGATGTTTGAGATCTTGACTCAAAGCAATACCAGGGTTTCTGTGTTTGCACGTGTAAGCTGGTATACAGAGAATAAAACAGTTGGAAAATTTTGTTAATTGTAGCAACCATCTTCCGGTTGCTACATCGGGACACTGGTATCCTTTACAGCTCAGTGCATCCTCTGTCCGGATGGTTTTGAGATGTGACAGTAAACCAGATTTCTCCTAGAAGTTGCTAGGCATCAGTCTTACCAGAACTCTTTTGAAATTTTCAGCCAGTGCCAGGCGCAGCAGCAGATGTGTTTGTAGAGGAAGTTTTCCAGCCATCAACAGCTTTGCTGAGCTTGTACTTTGTCTGAGCTGCTGGAAAATTGCTGGGCAGAACTTCAAAGCCATATTGCCAAATTCGGAAGATAAACAGGGCCTTTTTGAGCTCAGGAAAGATGACTAAATTTCAGAAGACAACCAAAAGCATGAAAGATTCCCACAATTAGAGTTAAAACTCTCCCTCAGACCTTGTGTTGGGACTTGGTGCTCAGAAATTAAAGAACACGACCAGTGTGAGACAAAGAAAATAAATAGAAATACTGTAAGCCATCAGTACACTTGAAGGACTTCTTTTTTTAGTCTATATTGATGGCCATTTCATTTCAAAAAAAAACCACAAACAATGTTGTTTGAGACCTGTATTCTGAAAGCACAGTCGCTCACCTTTTGATAGCCTTTTTTAGGTCATAGAGTTAATTTACTTACGAACCTCATACCAAATTGAACTCAACTGCTAGTGAAACGCAGAGCTGCAAAATTTAGGTAGCTTCTGAAAATACTTTGCAGCATACATATTTTGCCTAATAACTTTGTCTTAGGTTCCATAAACAAGTGCTGCAGTATTAAGTCAGTATGATCTACAAAGAAGTCTTAGGTTGTGCACTGTAGCTAGTCCAGCTATATCTGTGCATAAGTCATTATAGCACTGAGAATAGTCTCTTAAGAAGAGATGGGTTTATACTTTCTAGGATGAGTGGAGAAATGATTTTTGCGTGGATCAGTGAAGATCTCAATAACTGTCGTAAAGCTTTTTCTACTTTATGCAGAAGATGCAGGGACTGTTCTGACAACATAAGATAGGAACAGATTGTTGGAAACTGTTCTAGCGTACTTTCTAAGAACAAATTTCTTGGTACATTTTCTTTGTTAAGAAACCTGAACACATGAAGAATTGTACAGAGACTGTAGAAATGTCGCGCAAAAGTCTACAGTAGTCTTACCTGTTAGAACAAATACAGATTGCTTGATTACAGTAGTAAGCTAAATAATATTTTGTGTTTTTCAGTATATTATTGACAGTTAAAAATCATAAACTTCATAGGAAAAGCAGCTTCGTGTATTCACACAATAAATTAACTCTGCTTTAAATTTGGGATGAGAATGATAGTCTGTTCGAAAAGTAATTTTTTTGATGTGGTTTCTCAATGAGCATCTGTGCTCAATGAGCAGTGTTTCCATTGAAACACTGATGCTCATTGAGAAACCACCAAAAAACCATGAGTGCCCAGGCTGTGAAATACCCTTCCTAATGCTCATACAGCACTACAAAATGGATGAGAAATGGTGCATTGTCTACTTAACTATTTTCAATACAACAGCGTAACTCTGTTAGAAATGTTTGTACTAAACATAAATTGTTTGAACTTTGACAGTGTATTAGCAGCTTGCAATTTTAACTTTGAAAAACTGCCATCTGTATACAAATATAAGGAAAATGAGAACACTTGCTCCTATCCAGTATTGTAACAGTTCATGCATTTTCCAAGGAACTATGCTATAGATGAGATAGCTTTCAAGACCAAATTCTATGTGGCCAAGTTTTCAATCCCTTCCTTGACAAAATAGATTCAGAACTACAGAAGGCACTTCATTTTATCAATCCTGAATATGTAGGAATGTTGAAGCAAGTCCTCACGAAATGAATATATGTGTATTCCTCAGCTGAAATGGTCTTACTGTGTTTTCCTAATATAAGAAACTATCTTTTTGACAACTGACCTATTGCATATTTATTATATTTTCATGTGAAGCTTTTTTATTTTCCTCTTTATTTATTTAGCCTTTTCTTTTTGCTGACTGCCCATCCTTTGAATAATATATACTGGTTGCATTTCTTGGAAGTTGGAGGAAATGTAGAGTTAGAACTGATATAAAACACTGGGAGAATATGACTGAGCTGAAGGTTGCTGGAGTTGACTCAGCTGATATAGACTGGTAGACAGATGAATATATAAGGAAGTGGATGTGGTTGAATATTCTTGTAGAACTTCAAGGCCAAAATTTGTCTTTCATGAAACACTGGAAAGTTGTGGTGTAAAAACTGATGCAAAAAGGGCAAAAGCAGCTTTTGAGTAATTACACAGATGAAAGCACAGAATAGTTCTGTTTTCTCATGATTCAGAAGCAGGAGCAACCTTACAGTTTCCAGGAACCTGATTTATAAGTTTTGAGCTCCTAAAGGAGTTCTTGATTTCGTATCCAAATTGTTGCAAGTACACCTGATATATAGAAGCAAGCTGTGTTCTTGGAAGTGCTGATCAAATGCATACCAACTTCACTGATAATAAAAACATAAAAAACTTATTTTAGGATTCTGCTGTATCACTCACATCCTACTTCATATACAGACTCCTATGTGGCTCTTATAAACACTTGTAATATTTAAGTTTCTTCCAGATGCATCCATGACTTTGGTTTTCAGTTGGTTTTCCTTTACTATTGCATGCTACCAAAGCAGAGGAAGTTAACATTACATTATCTGAAATATATGACTTGCCAAGCCAGGTCAAGCCATGAAATCCATTGACATAGACTTCTTCTTTAACTGACCAGTCCCTGATGATTCAGAGGCATATGAAATATCTGTGATGATTGCTTAGGCCTTAGGTCAGCAATCTACCTTTGGTCAGCATCTAACTTTAGAAGTCTTTGAGACCTCTGTGCTTTATATGACCCTAGCTAGCTGTTCATACTGGTATTTTGCTCTAAAATTTTGTCATGCTTTAAAGCAATTTTGACCTGCTGTTCCATAATTTGCACCATAGTAATGGTTAATCAGAAAGTTAAGCAAAAGGAATTAAAAAAAAACCAAAACAAAAAACAGAGGAAAAAAGTCAACTAATGCTCTGTAGATAGATAAAAATATTTTACAGATCTGTTAGTACCACAAAGGATTACCATTTACTAGCAGCAGTTGTTTGAAATCAGTCAGTAAATGGAAACACTTTACAGCTAACTTCTGGAATATGGGAAGCACCTGCTAATTGTATATTACATCTTCAAATGAAAAATCACATTTTTCATGTCTTCTCTAACATTTGTGCTATTGAATTACTGACTTCATTTTCTGACCTTAAATAGGACGTCCTGACACATGGTCAGATTGTGACAGTGATTAATTAGTATTAATGTACTTGTTCGGTGTTCTGTCAAGGATGACTGGGTATGGGCTGTTAAACTTGTGATCTCCTGCTTTCACACAGACCAGCACTCAGAGGGCAAACAGGAACACAGGGGAAATTATTTGTAGGTTTGCTTTCCTGTATTTTAAATGAGCAACCAAGTAAGGGGTGTCAGAATGTTTTTAGTTCCATTGGAGTTTTGGGTCAGGTCTTCATAGAATGTAAATCTGGTTAGTTCTGTTTGTCAAATACAGTCACCACATTGTAGAAGTTGAAGATCAGTCCATAATGGTCCATAAATCTAAATTAGCCTTATTTGTTGCTTTTTGTATCAACTCTCCTCCAAAGTTAAGAGATCTGATTTCAGTCCTCAGGGTTTCTTTCTTTTTTTTCCTTCTTTTTCTTTTTTTCTTTTTAATAATGAAAGTAGTATGGAAGAAGATCAGAGGAATAGGACTTAGAGGATCTATAGTTTACTTCTAGTTTTTCATAAATCTTTTGCAATACTTTGCATCAATTATTTTTACCTTATAGTAAAGAAATGCTGATGAAAAAGGGCTTACAGTCCCAGATATTATTTATTTTTACATTACATTTTGTCTAAGTTAGTTCAGTGGGCCTATCCTTGTTGTGACTATGCATTTCTGTATGTAAGTACTGTGTAGGCATGTAAACATACAACATGGATTTAGTTTCAAGAAATTTTGTAAATAAATGTATACAAAGTACGTAAAAGTCTTTGGAATATAATGTTTCACAAAAACAACAAAAAGGTGTATAATAGTTGTAATCAGTATAGTATATGGCAGTATTACTATAACACAATTTTGTATAATATGAAAGCATGGTTTTCTTTTCCTTAACTTTGTCACCAAAAACCACTTGTGATGGTTACCAGCTTTCTGTATGTTTATTATTGTGCAATGTTGAGTAAACTGCAGATAGATAAAAACAGTTTTGAAAGACCCATTTCAGATGAAACCATTAGGTTATGCTGATAGTGATCACTGCACTCTTTTCTCTGCTAATGTAAAAAGTCTCTTTGGTCTTGTAATGTTAAAAGTATCCTCAATTCCCTTTGCCTTAAAAGAGGGCAGGGTGTGGATGGGGAAGGACAGAATCTTCCCATCATATTCCACTACTATCTGCATCAAAATTATAATCAAGCTACTGAAACAGAATTATCACAGCTGAATTGTAGAGTGGGCAAATAAAGGATATATCTCATTGTTCAAGATTGGGACCCAAATCCTAAAGCAATGTCACTACTGAAATTTCTGTCCATAACTTATGAAAATAGTAGTGATACTGTTCAACCCTATTTCCGGAGGACACAACAACCTGAGGTATGTTCATTTGTGACTCTTACTAGTACTAAGTTTTAGTGAGTGGATTAGTTGCCACATAAACTTTCATCTGTCTGTAGCCTCCAACTTTGAAGCATGATGTTGTTCATTTGTGATAGTCACAGGAAAAATCTGGATCCGATATTCTTGTACTTTGCAAATAACTGCCTTTTGGGTGCGATGAAATGAGACATACTAATCACGACTGCTGTGGTGTAACACCAGACCCCGTTGTCTGTTCCTAATGCACCCAGCAGACCCAAACCCCTGTATTTCAGCTCTCTTAAAAGCACTTACTCTTGGCATCACCAAATCAGAAAAGGATTAAAAAGCGTACAACATGTAATTCTTAGTTGGTTTTGATAGATTTTTTTACATAGAGGAGGTAACAGATACTTCAGAATTGTCAGGACTATCAGACTAGGGAGAAATTAATTCTGGGGAAAAGGTTTCTTAAAAGCATGAGGCAACTTATAAATGGAGATTGATTTGTAGGGCTTGCAGGCCTGCTTTACTTCAGCTCCACTGAACTATCTCCAGGTATGACATTTTACTTTTCTTGACAGAGAAATGAGTGCTGATGGAAATGTAAATGTCTTGGAAGAAATAGAAGTTGGAACAATTAGTTTGACAGAGTAGGCTTTAGAGGTGGAAGTGTCTTCTGTGTTTAGACAGCAAACCATGCTGCAGTGGGGGAGTGCTCAAGGATTACTGTTTTCCTGGTGCCTTTCTCATTTCACTAGAACTTGTAAATGGAAACGAGTAGGTAAGATGTAGTGTCAGCTTCTTAAAGTTTAGTTATGAGCAGCTACCTCATAATGAAAAATGACAATTTAGATTTCAAAAATTGTCTTGCTACTGTTTAACATCTTTTCACACCGCAGACTGTATGTCATTCAGCTTTTTATTGTTCTGATTTCAGTCATGTGGAAGTGCTAAAGTTAAAAACAGAGCACAGCCACAAAGATTGGTTACTTTTCCATCCCCTACTAAGAATTATGCTTAATGTGGTCTCTTTCCAAGTGTATATGTACAACTAAATGCTGACATCAATAAAAATTCTTAAGAGTAACTGAATTCCTCTTGTGGGCTACTAATGAAAAATTATATATAAATATGATTTGTTATTGGAAATGACAGTTGGAGAAATTGGGTCATTTGTTAAGCTAGATCTAGTAACCAGGCCCAGACTTATTTTTCAGATGGTATAGAAGATTATTGTGTATCAAAAGAAAAATCATGAAAAAGAGGCAGTGATGGCAGGGGTGACTGTTACAGAAGTTATCATCTTCTGACTTAGAACGTTGATTTTATTTTTATCATATTGTGCAGTCTCCTCTATCTGGTCTGTAACATCAGTAGAGAAGTTTCTCTCTTCTTCCTCATTGATCATCCCTCATACATGGTTGAACACCTTATTCGTGTAAATGCTTCTGAAGCGTTCCACATTGGCCTCACCCCATTGTTAGAAAGCTGGCGTGGTGCCTTTGAGTTGGGATCTGAAACTTATCAAGAATGTGCTCCCCTTGGATTCTTTAATGTACATTGTGAGGGGCCCTTTTTATAGTATCTAATGAGCTGTCCCACAAATGCGCTGAACATTGTCATCAATCACTTCAAGGTGCTCCTTATTCACTTTTCCTTTTCCTCCAAGAGACAGTTAAGTGAGAATATTTGAGTCCAGCAAGAAAAGTGCTCCCTATGTAAGCAGCCTTTTTCAAAGCTATGAGAAGGATGCATATGATTTCTCTAGGACACCAGCTAGCAGGTCCTGCTTAGACATAGTGTAGTGCTTCATGGCCACCTTGTCCTTATTGAGGAATTATTATCTCTGAAATTTTCATACAGGCATTCTAGCACTGAGAGCACAGAATTTCCTTTCTTGTGTCCCCAGATGTTGTATCTATGTTACAACCAGTCAAGACGATACAGGAATTTCATAGATGTCACAGGCTGTAGAAGATCATAGTCAATGAATTATTTTTATTCTTGCAGTTGTGTAAAATGTTTGACATGTTAAATATTAACAGTAAGTAAAACGTAAAAACTCAGAAATAGACTGCATCGGTACTGGAACAATCCTATTTTCCTCCAAAACTTAAAGATAAAACAGAGAAGTATTTCCAGTTAGTGCTCAGAGAGTTAAAAATTTCAGTCCTATACCTGCCATCAAGATTCTGTTGTTTGGACCAAAAGATGTAATTTATTCAGTGTTAGTTTCTTTCTTTAAAAGGAGGATAATACTTGCCCTGTAGGGGATTAAAGGAACGTTTGCTTCTGTAAAGGTCTAAGTTGTTGTAGTAAGAACAGTAAAGGGACTTCTAGGCATCAGCTGCTGTTTGCATAGTTTCCTCTACCTCTTCATTAAGGTAGTCAAAAAAGTGATGCTCAGTAATCAGATTAGGGGAAAGTTTCTAAATTTGTACAATTATTTGTTCAAATGAAACCTTGGTTTGCAAACTGGGTAGTGAATGACCATATAACTAAGAGGCACAGGGGAACAAAATCAACCAATACAGTTAGGGAACTGAAATGGAATGTGTCCTTTCTGGACAAGAATTGTTGGTTTAACTGATGGCCTGCATAATTGTGATATATTTTAGTCACTGAATGAAGAAATGTTTGTCCTACCACAAAGCCCCAGAGCCCATAATTCATACCATTTTGTTCTGTACCAAATAAGTTCAAATTTGGGGATGGAACAATACAGTCTTAACTATTCCTGCATGCTCTCTGGCTTGCCACTATTGGTAGTCTTCTCAAAGAAAAAGGATTGTAAGTCCTAGATTTAAGGGAGGATTTGGCTAGATTCTTGTAATTGCTAAATATCTCTGCCCATATATAACCACATAAATGACTTTAAAAATCTAATCTGTTATCTTTTCTAATCACTGCAAACTACTAGTGATAAAAGTTCAGGTCTATATGTTGCTTCATGTCAAGCAAGGATCCATTTTTTTAAATAGTTGATCTTAAAAGATTGATGGAGTTCACTGGATTTCAGATGATTAGGGTAAAGATTTCATTTAGGATGGTAGGTGATCGGTTCATTGAGGTTTTAAGCAATTAAAACAGTTGCCATTTTTCTTTGATCTTTTAGATCCAGTTTTGTCTTCAGTGAATAGAATTTTGCAATGCTGGCCTGCTATCGAACCACCAGTAATAGGTATATTCAGAAGTAGCTGAATGACTGCTAATTTATTTTATATTTTCAATTGATCTTGTTAAGGTTTGGCATTTTATTTCAGACATTGCCATTCTGCATGTTTCCAAGAATGGTGAAATTCTCTGTGCTAGAAGATTATTTGGAAAACTTCCAACCAAGCATTGCGTAAAAGGACTGTGTCTTACAAGTGTTATAGTCAGGCTTTGTGATATAAGGATATCCTGTATGTTCCTCAGTAGGCCTTTAAGTGCTGGTTTTGTCAAATAAAGTCCTAAAGTTTTGGATAGCTGCTTGTTAGGTTTATTTTTCCCTCCTTGTGTAGCAGAAATCAAGTTGATGAAGGAGGAGCACAGCTTCCTATGTCCACTGCAGGAAAAGTGGACCAATGTTATCTGATAGATGAGGAGATACTTTGATATATAATAGGTTGGTCCTCACACTTGATTTTTAATCACTGTACCTGTTGCAGTTGAATGAAGATAAAGCATCTTATGAGCAGCTTTTATGTAGCATAGATAGAAAACCATCACACAGAAAGGAGTGACAGAATATGGTGGTGGCAGCTGTAACACTGTGGCTCTGCTAGCTGACCTACACACCATTGGCAAGGCACCTTGCAGGGTCCGTTGTTGGTATTTTCCCCAATTACAAGTGACTTGTTGGTCCGTTGTCATGTTATATGAGCAGTTTCTATTCCCCATCTTTATCATTTAAACACTTTTAAAGTTACTAATGCAAATTTTTTGGATTCAAGTATGGATTAAGTTTGTTACATTTAAATTGGTGAAAGTACAGGATTTCTTCTAATAGTAAAAATAATCTACAGATATTTCCCTGTTTCAGATTGCTGCAAGGGACTCTTTTATTTTGCCTTAAAAGTGGTAACAGTTGAATTGAAGGCAGTGAGATCAAATGTGAGAAGAATATACCAGCATTATAAATGCCGTTTCTTTTTTTCTTTTTAAGTGTTAGATACATAAATGGATTAGCTAACAGAGGTGATTGAAGTGTGGTTTTGGATGTCAGCCTACATATTGTGATATACAGCTTGGCAAAAAAAAAAAAAAAAAAAGAAGAAAAAAAAGAAAAGAAAAAAAAAAGGAGAGGCTTTAGCCCCTTAGGCAAAGCTAATGTTGATGCTAATTAATTCAATGGACCTTGGATTAGGCCCACTTTCCTCAGGGAGGTATTTGTCCTCATTCTTCACTCCTGGAGTTTGTATTCAAACTACTCTATCTTTCTGTCACTATGAACAAAGTTACCTTTCAAAAGTCATCTATGAATATCATCATGGAGACTGACTTTTATCTTAACCCTGTAGGTCAACAGTATAAAAAATAAGAGCATTCAGATTCAGGTCTCTTTGACCTTTTCAGACTACATGAATCTGCTTAATTTTTTTACAGCTGAAAATCATTTTACAGGACAAAAAAATAATTATTGCAGAATAGATCTAAGTAATAGAATGTGATTGTTGAAAAGGGGAATATCACCCTTTAATTACCATTGTCAGAAGGAGATTATTTAACCACATTGCATTATCTACATGTGCTTTTTTTCCCAATATTATTAACATCATTGTGATTTGTTAACAAAATAGTGCAGGGAAACTTACCTGGTAGGAGGTATTCTGGGGGATTAGTGTGTTGCCTACTGCTGTTGGTTCTTACTGCCTAGATACTACCGCAATAAATGATCAGCCGTAACTATCGTTTTTCCTGCCTTCATGGTTGCACTTTGAATTGTGCTGTAGCTCAAAGCCATTTCCTATTCATTTGTATTCCACTAGATTATACAATTAGCTGGTTGGTGCGCCCTTGTTAGCCAGATATATTATTTCCATTTGGATTCCATCATTCTACTGAAAACTCATGAAAATGCAGATTGAGAAGCTTAGCAGATGAAATAAATAAATAGAAGTAAGGATATGTAGCTTATCCGTTGCGCACCTCAGACTAGCCTTGCAGCTTCTTCAGAGAACGCGATCCCAGCATGAGGAAACTCTCAATCAGTTTTAGTTACATCTTGTCACAGACACAATAAATCCTTGGGCAATCCAGTTCCGCTTAGTGTTTTGTAGTCACAAAAAAAGCCCTAGTGTTCCAATGGGAACTGTGTGCACTGTTGGCAGTTGATATTGTGTCTCTAAATGCTGAAGCATTTACAGTGTAATTACCTAGCCAGGTATATTTGACAGTATAATCGAATGTTTTCTTAAGGCTCTCATGAAAGATTTTGTTCTGTTAGCTAATTTACTATGCACATTGATACCATGATTATCACAGAAGTAGCTAGTACACATCTCCCACATTGCATTAGGTTTCAATAAAGATTGTGGAAGGCTCATTTCTTTTTTGAAAAGATCCCCAAAAGACAAACATCTAAAAAAATTTTAATGAATAACTTTGTGTCTCCCAAGTGTTGTGTCCTTTCCTTTTGCCGTCCCTTGATTTCTCTACAGCTCATTTGATGTAAAATACAGAGGATTAATGAAATCATACTTTTTAAGAACTTAGAAGTAAGAAGCCATTCAAGATATTGTTTAGTAAATAGGAGTAAGCAAAGACTGCAGAATTTGGTACTTCTGTTTGTTGCTGTTCCCTAACTTCAGCATAGGGCAGAAAGCAGAGTAGGGAATGTTGCACTAGAACACCCATTTCTCACCATAAATTTCCTCGTACAGCTCTGGCTGATGCACAAGAGCGTCTCCCGTGAAAGCTGCTGAGCTTGTCACCTTCACTAACCCTAACGCTGCGCCCTGTAGTTCACACTGCTCTTAGGTCCCTCCTGTGGGCCGCTAGCTCGTAACATGTACTGCTTATAATCAAAGAGAAGGCAAAAAAAAGGAAAGAGAAGTAACAGAACTAAGGTAAAATGTAGGCATTTTTGGATTGCCTTCTCATTTCTCTCTCTCCGTTCTCGCGTGACCTGAGGCCACTCTCAGGTGTGTGAGCCCTCAGCGCGTAACTGCCCCACAGTCGGCTGTGGCTCAGCAGTGACTGTGGTGCAGCACAGAGATGCCAGAGCTATCACACTCTCTTCAGGAGCCAGGGGCCATCTAGGTACAAAAGCTATTAAAAATCCATACATGTGCCCATTTGTCCTCTGACTAATCCAGTCATTTAGATTTGGTCTCTGGAGCTATTCTAGAAATTGAAACTCTAAGTCATTAATGCATAGTGCTGATAATACCGTGACTAAATTACTTTGTGAATTTATGTTAAATAAATAAATAAATAAATAACATAAGACTCCTTACCAAAGGATAAACCATAGTAAACCCAAGGTCTTCCAATGTTTGGGGACTCCTGGCTTAGCCACTCTTCCTCATAATGTTTTTCTTAAGTGTGAAGGGGAGGATGATCCAACTGACTAGATTAATAATAAATTTCATTGGTACATTTATGGAATGGGAAGGTACATACTAGGAGCAGGCTCAGAAAAATTTCATACATTCATTAATACCTCTAAAGATCAGTTCTGAGATAGGATGCTAAGTAGTTGTTTTGTACCTAAGAGTACGATCTTATTTATTTATGTATTTTAGTAAAAATCTGAATATACAATGCCATGTTTACTTTGAACATGTATAATTGATATCGAGGTAGGGAATGTCATAGCAAAGATTTTTAGCTAATGAAAGACGCATATTTTCTTTCAAGCACCTTTATCAGAACTTGCAATAAAAATAGTATTACACTTATAATCCTTGTAGACATGACTTATCTTAAAAGCAAACAAAGGAACAAGAAACTTTGGGCTCCCTCACTTCCTGAGCCTTTTTACATCTCAAAAAAAAAATATTTAAATTAAAGTCATGTAGCCACATAATCTGACTTAAAGGAACAGGAATGAAACCAGCAGTCTTTCACCTGCAGGCTGCTTATTCACATTCAGTCCAGACTAGGAGAGTCATAAACTGATGACAAGGTGCAGGGGGTTGTGTTAGTGGCGTGGGGCAGCTCTGAGTCCCCGTTGGCTTCCGCAGGTGCCCGTGCACCTTTGCAGGGCCCCCGGTGCCATACCCTCCTCTTCAGTCTTGCCAGTCCTCAGAGAGAAAAGCCAAAAGGGATTAGTTTTGGTGGCTTGAAACATCACGGCAGTTTTAAAGAGCCTGTCACCAGATGGAATTGCAAAGATACTTTCACTCTTATTACATATGTTTTTACTGAACTTACAAAGCTGCCAAACCAACTACTTTGCTGAGCCCTGAAACTGTGTGTGAGCATGTGTGCACATGTGTGCGCAGACAGCTTTTTTCCTTACAGATGCTGTTTTCCTCATGCTAGAAAGACGATACAGCTGCTGCGTTGTCATTTTTTTATCACATCAGTGTATACTTTGATTGCACCTTTTTCAAGTCTCTCCTTCTAAGCACAGGAAAAAAGGCATTTCTAAATATATTCTGTTAAGGAATTATTTTTGAGTCAAATAGCTATTTATATTCATTCCCTAGAGATACTATTGTATGTAAGGCAAAATACCAAAAGTGGTGAAGACAGATATTGATTATCACCCCCAAAAAGAGCTGGAAGAAAACAGCAGAAGCAGTCCGGCTGAAATTGTATCATATCAACTCCGGCAGAATGTTTTCATTTTCATTGCTGCTCCTGTTCTTTCCATTACTTTTTCTTTTTTTTTTTTTTTTTTTTAATTTGAGTCTTGGACAGGGTAAAGTAATGATGTTTGGGAATTAATCTCTGAGCTATTTTGCAAGCTGTAAACAGTAGCCTCTTCATAGTTGCATTATGACTGTTGTCGCAAAATGGAGGTGGATCTGGAAGAATGGGGTTTGAGATCTTAATCACTCTCATTTTGCTCTTGTATTATAATATCTTTTAAAAACTTACTTTGGTTTAGCATAGTCTGCTATGCTGCCATAAGATAGAAAAAAGGAGCAAGTTTACTAAGGCATAGTAAGGTAGAAGAAAAATACAGTAATGATGTTTAAAGAGACAATGACTTTGTGGGCCACTTTTCATTAAAACTGTTCAGCAGGAAAAATTACCTTACCTAGAGTACAGTGTTTAGTCCTTTGGCACTCTCGCATTATCATATTTAGAAAAAGCAGGGGGAATTCTTTCCATCTCAGCATTAGAAGAACCATTACCACAAAGGTTGCAGGGCTGGCCACAGGTTTCTTGCTGCAGTAGGTCCTGCAGTTGACCTTCCCATTGCTTTTTTGTCTTCTCGTCTCTTTCCTTTAGCAGAGACATCCTCAGTTCTTTGTGGTCCTTTGGAGGCTAGATACGGCCCCTTTAGCCAAGTGCCCACACAAGTATGGGCAAACATATTATGAGTGGGTTAAACACTGTTAGTATGTATTAAGATTATTTTGGTATGAGGAGTAGTAAAAGGCAATTAAATTCAGCATATGTTTTCAGCTGCAACAAAGGCAATGCAAGGCCCTCCCGGAATGTGAATGCCAGGGATTTCCATGGGGTGTTATATGGGATATATGTGTGGCTGGTAGCTGAAGTGGTAAAACAGTAGATAAAGAGGGAAGCTGTAAGAGCTGAGCATCTGAGCGAAGCTCCTATGAGACCCAGAGTTATGGTTTTGTGTGTGGGTTCTGCCAGGTAACTCCTTGTTAGCTTCTGAGCAAAGAAAAAAAGCATTTGTGCTAGTGTTCTCTTGCTGACTGGATTACTCAAAAATCTGAGTTCTGTCTAGTTGCTACTCAAAACATATAGCTGTAACATCGACACCAGCTATTTTAGTTACAAGGTTTCCAAAAGAAAGCCAGGTAAAGCAACAGTAAGGGAAAAAGGGGGTTGCCTGTACACTGTACATCTTCTGCTTTATAACCCTGTTGTATTTAGAAACCTGGTCTTTTACACTGTTTGTCTGAACAGGAGAGATGGGATCAACAACTGTTATCACCAAATGGCTAGGAAAGTCAATGCCATTGCAATTACATAGATATGCAAGAACTGCTCATCTCCAGCATTGTGGTAGAAATACCCAGTCCTGTGCGACAGCGATGCGGAGCTCCAGGCAAGTTAGGTCCTGTCCTCTCAGATATCAGCATAGGATGCAGCTAAGTAGGGCCACAGTCCTGACAACACCTGCCAAAGTGCTATTGCAGTTTCAGATAAGTGGTGAAAAATAACCTGTTGTATTCTGGCAACTTCGACTGTGGAACAGTAATTGAGTTATACTGATACTATGGCAGTTGTGGTTCCTTTTTTATTTCTTTGTGGTAGTTGTTATGATTTTGTATTATGTTATACCTGGCATAGACTCCAAGAGTTGGTAATTCCACTTCCCTAGTTATAGCCTCATCAATTGAATGTGTTTTGATTGCTAGCTTTGGAACAAAGGGATTAATTTCATAGTGCAGTTATTTTATTTCCACTTCATCTTGTTAAAGTTGCTGAACATAGAAGGTGTAGAACAAATCAACAAACAAGAAAGGTCGAACTTTAAAATTTACAGTTGTGTAGTTAGAAAAAATTGAATATGAGGAAAAATTCTGGGGCCTGCTACAAGTGTAAACAGGCTTTTGCCTTTTCACAGAAAACCATGGAGTTACTGTCTGTTTACATTGTTGTAACAAAGATCCAAAATTGGCTGAGGTTCTTGGGGGAGCCTGGATTTCTCCTTCCCGGGCTGTTGCCTGCTGTTCCCACTTACAGGTTGTGCCAATAGCGAGGCTGTGTATGTATTCCCGACAGATGCACACACGCACGTACACACACACACACCATTCACATGCTGGGATACATAGATCAACACAGAGCATTGCCTTTACTGGCACTGACAGCACTTACATGAGCATGAACACCGTGACCCACTCCTGCTCCTCCTCCCCAAAACATTAGGAAGTTGAGTATTTAATGTGTGCCCGTGTATATACACATATACATACAAATATGTATTTATAAACTCTCTCTCGATTCACAGTCGCTCTAATATTTGCAGAGCCCTCAAACCTTGCCTATAAAACCATGCAGAACTGTTGTCCTGATTCTTGGCCACTCCACCTCCAGCCTGGTTTTTTTCCATTTTCCTGCTTGCCAGCTAGTGCAGCTTAGTTAAATTCTCACTTCCTCAGGTGTCTTAAGCCCTACACTGGACTGTAAGTCCACACAGAATCCAAGCCCAGAACCTAAGCCCTGTTTATCCTGTCTCCGTCTCCAGCCTCACACCTTTCTAGGACTTCCTGGCTAGTTGAGCCTGAAGTTTGCTAGCGAATCACACACACACAAACACACCGGAGAGCAAAGTTACACAGAAAATAGGTGGATGGAGTTTCATAAGATTGCAGTTATCAGGCACAGGGCTTGGCCACACAAGTACTGAACAGCAGCTTGTTTGTACATAACCAACCTTTTTTTTTTTTTTTTTCTTTTTATATTAACCCTCCTCTCCATCTTCCCATGCTTGCTTCTCCCCAATCCACCTTGATCTTAAGCATTCCTTTGCGTGTTCCCGTAAGCTGCTTAAAACTTCCCATAAATTTTGCGCAGTCCCACAACCCCCCTGCAATAAAATCAGTCATTCCTATGAGACTCAGTAATCTTGTTTCCACCCCTTCTTATCAGTTCTTCAGGACTTTGAATGGTTCCTTCAATGGCCCATCGTTCAGGGACTTGAGAGTTCTATCCTTGATATTGTCTTCATTATCTCCTGTTTCTTAGGGTTTCTGTATCTGGGTGTGATTTATTGCTTTTTCTGTCTCTTGTCTTTGTTTTTATGCTGAATAGCCTTTAACCGAATACCCTGTCAAACCAGATGTCCTTACATGCCAGGTATTTTTTTGTTGTTGTAGCAGCAATTTAGTATCAATTCAGATTTCATCTGGTCTTTCTTAGCCAAAACAAAGCCAATGGGAAATCATAAATCTGAATGTATGGTGAACCCTGGCTGATACGACAGAAATGTGTATGCACACTTCTGATATAAATTAGGCTTGCATAATGATACAGACTCAGTGTTAAGTTGACTATGGAACCTTTTTTTCCCCCCTGCATGTCACTGTAAGCTTTATGTGTACGTCTAGTAGGAAAGAGTAAAGCACGGCACAATAACATAAAATGCTCAAATTTTATACTGGATATGTACATACAGTTGGACTGAGGTCAACAGTAGAATCAGGCGTGTGTGTAAGTGTGAGTCACTGGTCTATGAATTACGGGGTAAATTGACCCCTAGGCTGGGAGTTGTCTGTGGGATGGAGTACTCTCTTCTTTGATTTGTACAGCACGGAACATGGTGCCATTAAAACCAGCCATTAACAACTACAACAGTAGCCTTATATTTTCTGCAGTCCTGGTGGCTCCCTTGTATTTGTAGGCAGCCCCAAGGACCAAAATGTAAGAGCGCAGAGTGATTAAGATGAAGAGGAAAGAAAATTAGTTCTAATGTTACGTGAGTGGCAAGATTGAAAGAATGGTGCAAGTAGCTGAAGTTCAACTGGGAGTTTTTCAGTTCAAGGTCATAAATATGAATCTTTCCCAAGCTGGTAGTGACCAAAAGCCCTAACCATCTGAAAGTAACATCACCCAGTAATGACAGAGATTGGAAGCAGGAATGTAGAAAGACATGACAAGCTTTTGAAAGTGCCCTTGCGGGCTAATACTGTTACTCCAGTGAATATTTCTCTTGAAGGCTGTGAGTCTGTGGCCATTTATCTGGTAGGCTTGCTATTCATCTTCTTTGAGTGTAGTGTAAATGCACTGTATTAGGGTCATGATGAGAGCAAACCTAAAACGTTTAAATATTAGAAATGAGTTGGCCAGCTATCCAGCAGCAAAGTACAGACTACTGCAAGCACAAACACAAAGAAAGCAGGGAAACAAAAGATAACATTTGGAAAGAGGTGGCTGCACTGGGAGTTGTGATCTTACAAGTCTGTTAAGGACGAGAGACTGTTTGATGGTACATAAGACAGCTTTTCTCTTGCAAAATAAGGAGAAAACATTGAGTATTCTCTTAAAAAGACTTCCCTGCTTCCAAAATATTTTATGGACACAAAAAACAAGCATGCACAGAAACAAAATCATGTCCAGATTGCTCAAAAGTTTAAAATGTTGATAAATAGGAAATTGTGATAGAACAGACTAAGGAAAAGTCATGCTGCTTCTACTTATGAAGGCTTAAGAAGGAAATACTGAGAGAACAGACAGTAGAGAAGAAAGGGTTGGAATATAACACTTGGGGTAGAGTCTAGTATTGAGACAGAGAAAATGATTCAGATTATCTTGCCTTGATCTCTCTCAAGAAAAAATGAGATAAGGAGGAAGAGCTTGCAAACAGTACTGGCAAACCCCAGACATTTGTTCCTATCTCACCATTGAAACAACACCTCTCATCTCCGCCTGTGACAAGGGTCTAAAATCTGAGTCCAAACCCAGCTATCAGTTTGACATTTAGAGTCTGTGTCTTTAGCAGAAATGGGAACCTCAAATCTACACACAGCATTTGGAAGTATGAAATCCATGTATAAAATAGGAGCTAGACTTTTTATTCCTGGCTTCTTTTTACCAGAAAGGAAGAGAGAGTAGTTGAAAGGCTTTTATTATTTTAAAGAAAGAGTGTTTTAATTAAAACCTGGAAAAAAATCATATTATTTAGACTTGTATGAAAGAGGATATGGTGCTCCAGAATGTATTGGGTGGACAGTTGACTGTCCTGTCCCTTTCTGCTGTGTTAAGGAAAGGAATATTGGTTTACTTCTGGAATGATAGAATAGTTCACATTTGAAAGGGCCTCTCGTGGTTGTATGGTCCATCTTGCTCCTCAGAGTGGGACTGAGTTAACTAAGGTTTTCAGTGTCTTGTCCAGTCTAGTTGTGAATATCTCCAAGGATGGAGATACCACAGTCTCTCTAGGCAAATTATTCCAATGTATGAACGATGATGATGCCAAAGAGGAGTTAGTTGTAATTTTAATTGCAAATCAAAACTCATCTGGAGAAGGAGCTTAACAGTATTTTAGATCAGAGTCTTCTTCAATTTGTATAAGATCTGGATGTTTAACAAAATATATTAAATCTTCTTCATCATTCCTTGGTTTGAAGGCACTAGTTAGACTGTGTCAGTATAAAATTCGTCTTTACAGAGGATGCACGTTACTCTTGTTTCTAAGCTGGAGTAAAATGTAGTGTTAATATCGTCTCTAATTTGAGGGTTTGTATTGCTACAGCCACAGAGTACCTCTGGGTGTTACTTTTCACTTATAAAGTTTTCTCCCAGAACATGAGCATTACTTGGAAAGAAACATCTTTCTTTAGAAACAGTGAGACTTTCCTAATTTTTTTGCCCCACAAAGTATTTCAATACCCTTAATTAAAATATTTGCTGAAAAAAACCCAAAATTCTTGTTCAAAGAATATTGGAGTTTTTCATTTATGAAGAATAATCTGTAACTGAAGATTTTAAGAGATTTTTCTTAGTAATTTGAAGACAGTTGTTAACATCTTTATGTACAAAATGAACAGGTTTACATACAATTACCAAGAAAGAATCTTTTCTGAAATTTGTTATTTTTCCTCACTTTCAACAAATCACATTAAAATGTTTTGGTGATGTAATAAGACTTTTTTAATGATTAAAATGCTTCTATATAGAACTCTTACTCCTTATTTTGTCAGTTACATAGTGAAAGCTATTCGTGTTTGAAAAACTAAGAGATACTTTTATGTAACATCACAGACATCTGAATGAATGAGGTAAATGCCTACCAATTTTCAGTGTACTCTCAATGCTTATGACAAGTAAAGTTTTTCAGGGCCCTTGCTCATGGAAGATGTCAAGGGAATGTCAGATACCAGTATTCAAGCTATGTAAATAAGGTAAGTATATATTAAAGCTATTTAAATAAATTCATTTAAGTATCAGAAACAGTGCTGTAAAGTTATATCAGCTTCTCATTTAAATAGTCTATGCAGACTGGGACACTAACACAGCAGTTTGCTTTTCAGTTACCTGAACACAGCACACCATTGCATCACATAGATTTGTCTGTGGGTGCAGAAAGAAAGATTGAAAGTGTGAACACCAGAGGCCTTAATCTCACAGAGTAAATAATAAAAGCCCTGAATATACTGCATTTTAAATGTTCCCACTTTTAAGCCATGGCTGCATTGTATATGGCTTTCTATTTTTGTAGGCCCTCACAGGGTAGCACCTGTCTGCCTTCTATCTAGCAGCAGATGGACCTGATCTTAAGAAGAACTTTTAATGGGGTATTTACAAATGTGAAAAGAGGGACTCTGTAGGTTTCCAGTGCAGAGAAAAGAGAAACACAGATTTTATTCAGAGCCAAAGCCAAAATCACTCTCTTGGGAACTCTCTCACTTGGTTGAATATAAAAGGGGCAGGAGAGACAATGGGTTGAAGTTAACATTTATGGATATCTTCTTGTTCCATTTTACAGTCATATATTAAACCATGTAAACAGAGAAGAGGAAACTCATTCCTCAAGTATTAGAATCATAATGATGCATGAGTCTTGCCAAGAAAAAAGGGATAGGGATCTGTAAAAATGTAGCTCAACTTGAAAGAAAATGCAAAGCATGTTGAAGAAGTGTGGTACTGTTGGTTTTCTTCCCTACACTTTAAAATGTTCCTGACTTGGGTTCTGACTTTGCAATCTTTTGATTTTTCTAGAATGTATTTAGACAGGAGGCTTCATGATCAACAAATAAACTGTCTTAATTATTACTGTTTTTAATTTAATAAAAGCAGATTTTTCACAATTGTTTTTTTTTTCAGTGGGCCATGTACCCACTTTTGGTAAAACATTAGGTGAAACAGCATTCTCAGGTCCTAAGTTTGAAAACCCCCAAACAAAAAATACCACTTCTGTGGGTTGTAGCCAAGCTAAAGATGTTCTGACATTCTCTGACATGATCCTTTTGCATGTTTTTCATGCACACAGTGATCACAAGACTCTTGGCTCACCTGTGCTGGGCCTCTCATCACAGAGCCACTCCAGCTTCTGTAACAAATTAAATGGTCATTGGGTCAGAAAGGGAACCCCTCCATAGCACAGTCCCAACAGTTATGGGTGCAGAGTGGTAAGGAATGTCCTTGAAAGCCCACATCCCAGCAGATTGTTTTCTGTGTGCTTCAGAGACAAAAACACATCTTAAATAAAAGTTTTAAAAAACCCCTCATTTATAGGCAGCATTGAAAAGGAATATCCTTGAAATCTTGAAAAGGATGGGAGAACTTCTCACATATGAAGTTGTAATCATAAAGAATTGGTAAATCTTAGCTGTAATCCAGCAGTATATAGCTTGGTTAAAACCCATTTAAATAAGCAATATATATCACCACTGACAGGAAAAAGTATGAGAGATTCTCCTCCCAGTTGTACGTTTCGGTATCTTTCAAAAACTTCAAAACAATCTTGAGAATTTTGTTATGTGGATTCCTTATGGTATTCCTTAGGGTATATCTTTGGAGATGCGCACAACCTGTATTTGCTATTCTGTTTTCTGGACAGCAGCTTTGCTAAGCTTTGAAAAGAGGATGTTAGCATTTTTAAAGCCTTTTTTCCCCTTTTTATTATATGAATCAGTGTTCTTGAAGGAGTCAAAGTTCAATCCTCCTGCTGCATTACAATGCCTTTCAGTCTAATATTAGAGAGCGAGTCCCATTTTACTTTGTAATACGAAGCTTCACTTCGGCATTAATTTCATTCGGAAAGCAGCTGCACTTATAATAGATTCCTTTTAAGCAAAATGGAAAATATACATTTATCAAATGACTTTCTTCCAGTAATGCTGCAGCAGTCTTTATTGCATCAAAGTTGTCAGCAATCAGCCCATCTTTCTGAATAAAGATGTGCCAAATCATAGAAGCAGACTTTATATTGAATAAGCAATAAGTGAACTCTATGGTAGGTAGACAGACAGACACTATCTCAGCTTTTACAATATAATGTATTTATTTATGCCCAAATCACATAGCTTTAGCAAATTACTATTGGCGAGTATTTCCTACATGGACATAGCAAGTGATGTTATCAAAATAAAAATCACGTTATTCAAAGTGTTTTGCCTGGGAGACTAATAACACCTTATTACAAACAAAAGATTTTAAAAATCAGCATTAACAGCTTTATCTTCTTCTGCTGAGACTTTCTTTCTTTTTTTTTTTTTTCTTTTTTTTTTTTTTTTCTTCCAATGTGGTTATTTAATGATTTACATTTTCAGCAGAACATCAGTTTCACGGTCTGGTTCAGCACAGTTTTGTTCTGTTTGTCTTTGTAACTAAAGCAACGTTTAGATTTCTTTTTATTTTGGGGGTTTGTTTTTACTGCTTGGGAAAATGCTAGGTCCAATTGAAATGTTAACTCAGTTATAAATTTGTAAGTTTAATTCTGAATATTCTGTGGAGTGGAATATCCATTCTTATGAAGAGAAACTATTGATATACTATTCTTTGGTTACACAGAGAAACTAGCATTAGTCACTTGATACTCCTCTGCTGAGCCAAGCTTTTGACATGAAATAAAGGATACTTCAGCATTTTTCATAGTTCATTCTATGGATTTCAGAATTCTGGGGGTTAGTGTTTTATAATCTCTCCTGTCCTTATATTAAACACCTTCAGGGACACTTATTCTTGCAGGAGTTGTGATGCAGGCTTTGGCAGTGGAGGTGGAAAGAAAGGGAAGATATTTTCACTTACTCCTGATGTTCAGGTTGTAAGGTTTTGAACCTTGCCAATTCCACAAGCCCAGAAATCCCGCTGATCAGACTTACACATTTATGACAAAATCAATCTGAAAGTGTCAAAATCAATTTGAAAGTGCTTAACTAGGACAGTATATCATATTCCTATTACGATTTTTTTTCCCCCAGATATGTAAAATGACAGTATCATTTTGTTTTCTGACATAAAATGATCCATGGAAATAGCACATGATAAACAGCAACAGATTCGAAAGGGAGTTAAGGGGACGGTGAAGTCCGGTCTTCCATACTTTTCCTTCATGCCTGCTTCCCAACCAAGATCAAGTCAGAGTTGGAAAATAATTCAAATATTATAAAAAAACCCCAACAACCTATAAATAAAAGCATACAGTCAATCAGCAATAAATGAATCAAAATAATCACAATGGCATCATAATCACCAGGTTTCAAAGTAGGTATATAGGTAATGGGTAGATACCCCCAGTAAGACAGCCACTAAAATCAATGGAATTACACTGGTTAGAAATCTGGACAACTATATTGGCCTCGGTCTCTTTCATCTCTTTAGAGCTGAGAATCCCACTATCTTTAGTTTAATGCATGCTTGCTAAGCCTTGCAACAAAACACTCAGGAATTGCAGCAGCAATTGGATGCAGCCTGGGAAACACCACAATTAGGGTAAAACTCCAGCACCAGCTGTCTTCTACATTGTTGCATACTATAAGATGCAGCACATACCATACCCTGTTGTTTTTTTACTTTACCTACTAAATGAGTAGAAAATAAGACGGGGCAGAATTCAGTTAAGCTGCAGTAAGTTTCTGCAGGAGTAGTGTAAGTTCCCAAACTACATGCAAAGCTTCAGCTGTAGCTTCCTCCTCAATGAGCTCCAAGTCTTAGAAATTAAAAAGGCGGGGGGGGGGGGGGAATCCCCCCCGCCAAAAAATCCCCAACCCCTTCGGTTGTACTCGTGTGAGACTGGCTGATCTAATTGATCTTACCTCCTCAGGGAAGCTTCTCTTTACTTAATTGAGAGCATAGCCACTTGCCTGAGATATTGGTATCTAGTAATTCTCTTGAGCAGTCCATCAGCAGATTAAGGCAGTCCTTAACTGATGTGCAGTGCTGAAACACTACTACACTGAGCTGCAGAAGCCAATTTTTTTCAAGAGCTATGCTGCAGGTTGGATTACAGCTGGCTGGGATGCAGCTTCTGTAGTTGTGATTGGCTAGCAGCAAGTCTACTCCACATTGTATTAATAGAATAAGGCAAACTCCTTGAGAGACAGTATGTCTGTATCATTCATTTAGGTTTTTGCATATGGAAACAATCACTTTTTAGATAATGCATTAAATAAAAAATGTAACTATGGTGGGTGCGTTATAAAAATGGTAAGAAAATATAAAGCAAGGATACAATTATAAATGTTGTTTATGAAGGTAAAATAGCTTCTTGCTGTTGTATCACCTGAGTATTCATTCAATTGAGTATAGTATGTATGTGAAAGGACCACAGTGTGCACTTGCATAGGAGTAATTCTGTGAAGCGAAAGTATTATTTTACTTGAAGACACAAGGGATATTTCAGCTAAATTACACTAGAGTAAAAAGAGAATGCACTTGAATACTCATAGAAACTGTCTGCTTCCCTACTAAAGAACATTTATAAATAAAATGAGGCCAACCATATAAAGTGGATTTAACTCTTTGTATTTTCTTATGCTTCAAATGTTAACTGTTTTTATAGGACTTCAGCAAGATAGTAATCACTCTCTGAAGACCGATCATTTTAAAATTTATAAACATAGAGCCATAACATGTGTGTATCCATCAAGTAATTTAACTATGGCTAAGAAACCAGAGCTCAACAATTGTATATTTGCTCATCAGAAAAAGATTCTTTAAAGAGTAAATTGTTAGTTGAGCAAAGGCAGTTCTCTGTAATAGTTATCTTATACTTAATCCAAATAAGAAATAGATGAGTAAGGGGAAAAATTTCAGAGGACTTGCATATTTATAACTTGTTCTTCACTCACAAAATTAGCTCCACAATTATGATTAGATCATACTGAATATCTTAGTGTTCATTTGCAGAGGCTGTTAGTGGACTAGTACATAATTACATGAGGAGATATTTTCCTGTTTGGCTCTACTTGAGTGCCTACAGCAAAGCTTATCTGAGTAAGAAAAATATTTTTAAAATGATTTCTTAGTTTCTTGCATAGAACTCTGCCATAGAACTCTGACTGGGGTATTGGTTTGTTTACAGTTTTGCAAAGCTTATTTTCACTCGTTCCTTTACAGTGGGGGACAGAAATGACCATGACTGAGCCTTCCATATGAAAGGGTAGGAAAAGTCAGGACCTGTCTGGAGGCACTGAACAAGGCAATGTATTGCATCCCTGTTCTTTGTGTCCACCCCTTCCCCATTCCATGGGAAGAAGAGGTGAAATAAAACTGAATGATAGTGCAGGGTTTTTATTTGGTGTTCCTACACACAAAATTATGGTTTTGCGACAATGCAACTTTATGAATAGGATTTAAAATCCTCACTCTGCCAGTGATGAGTTGTGTAACCTTCACTAGTTCCCTCAGCCTTCCTTTGGACTACAATTAGTTTGAGGGACTTTTTGACCAGTTTATAACTCTCTGCTTTTTTTTTTTTTTTTTTTAACATGCTGAGCTTCAACAATTTCCATTGACTTAAGCTCAAACTTCAATTTGTTAGCAGTCCTGAAATTTACCCCAAAAGAAAATAAAATTCAGCTGGCCTCCAGATTTACTCTAAAGATGGAAATTATTTGTCATTTCTTTGCCTCAGCTTTTCCATTTGTACAATAGGATACATCTCTTTTGTAGAGGCTGCTGGAGGCAAAGATGAAAATCAAGTATGAATGATGGCTGTCTGTAGAATGTTGCAAGTATTTTTGGAGTGCGAAGTATAAAAAATTAAGTTTTAAAAATACTAAAAAAATAAGTTAATTTCTATTCGCAATGTAGTTAAAGTGATTTAATTGTTTTGCGCAATAAGGTTAAGGAAATAAGAAAGTCTTTTTGAGAATTATGTAATTGTGCATGGACAGGCAGCTGAATATTATTTTTTTTTTCGGGTGTGTAAATTGCTGCTCTTCTGCTTTCCTTCATTTGTGTGAGATCTGTCCACTAGATGGATTAATTTAGATTTTCTGTTTGTTGCAAAAACTACAGAGGAATTAACAGATTGTGCATTTACTTGATGGGCCTGAACTCTTCATCCAGCATGTAATTTGCTTTTTTAAAACTGCATATTTGGTGTTCTCCACAGTAGAATGACTTTGGCAAGGTTCCAAATTCTTGGGATACAACTGTAAGGTGGGTTTTTTCCATTTTTCTTAATTATTCAGTTCTGAGAAGGAAAGAGAAAGACCTAGGAAGCTTTCCTATATTGATTTTGCTGTATATCATTTTTCAAGCAGAGGAATGCAACTGTATACAAATCATCCCCAAGTGCAGCTGAAGTTTCAAAGCAGGCTGATACAGCCTCTGCATCAAGTTACTGAGGTTCGGCCACTTCGTGAAGTATTTGCATTCATGAAGTTGTGTGCATGTGCGTGTCTGGCAGGGGGACCTAACTGAGCATTTGTTTTCCATATTGTTGAAGTTACTAGATGTTTCATAAGACAAATGTGCTTCATTCTTACCTGATGTACTTGGTACTGATTTTCAGCTTCAGACTTCTAGAGTTTACCTCCTGGGGAAAGTGTGGTCTGATTTTCCAAACTTGTTAAAAGGTACAGATCCTGCTAAACCAGCTGGGCGTGCTGTATTTTTGTGCCTGAAAGTAGCCTTTTCTGTAGATCCCTGCCATCAACTTGCACGTGCGTGTGTATGGACAAGCTTTTCTTCCTTCCACAATGTGCTAAAGATTACCTTGAGGGACTACATTTAATATGGTTTCTGTACAGTTATATAAGTACTTACATGAATCTTACTTCAAATTAAAGACTGAGTGTGAATTTAGATATTAAATTCTACATTCAGCATTTTTAAGTACTTCTAGAGGTAGGTTATTCAAGACTTTTTGCAGTGGTTCTGAATAAATAGCTCCATGAACTAATAATAGTCATCCTCATGTTTTCAACTTGGAAGTATTGATAACAATTTGGTTTACTACTGTATGTCAGAGAGAGCAAATTCTTAAAAAATACTGTATTATAAACCATTGTACATGCTTCTACTGTAAACGAGTAGAGAAAACCAGCTAGCTTTTCATGCAAATTGAAATAACAAATATACCTCAGTAAAAAGAATTATAGAATACATTGTTGTAGAGAAAAAAATTACTTTGGGTATTTAAGGATATTTGACTTGGTGTGTGGGTATTGACATATTTTTCTTGTTTTTTAATGTTTCAGAGTTTTTCAGGTGAATTTTATGTATGTGTTTATGCATCTTTTAAACATATTCTTCTGAAAAGTATTTCCCTTTGCTATTTCCATGGTATTAATACTGGTTTACACAGATCTTTTGGAAGGTATGAATAGGACCTAGCAATAGTATCTACTTGAAAGGGATAGGTTTTAGTTTATAGTATATCTACATGTATGTGAAAGCTTGGGCATTTGCTTTCATCATCAAATTAGTTCCAGGATTTTGTAGGTCTCAGAGATACAAGATTGGTCTCTCAGTTTATTTCACAAAGAATAACTCTACGGTATTGAAATGCCAGTGGTGGTAGACGTAGCGCAGTGGAGCAGGCTTCAGCCAAGTACAATCAGAGTGAAATGCAAATTATCTTGGCATCAAAGAGTGTGTTTCCCATTGGTCCACCTTCATATTGTTCAAGTAGTCAAACAGTGTAGAAGTCTGCATCATGCTTCCCTGCATCACGTTTGTAAAGAAGTAGGGAGACTCAGTCTCTGCTTGTTAGCTAGATGATTAGAGAGAGAGAAATGGAAATTAAATATCCAATGAATTCAGGTGCCTTCAAAATGTAGGTGAGTTAAGAACTGATTTGCCTCCTGCTTGAAAAGATGTGGATCTTCCTCCCTTAAAGCTCCTTAGGGCATGTCTATATTAATTTCATATTTCTGAGTCCTAAAAAGAACTTCTGTCAGCGATGGCTACAACAGCTGAAACTTCTACAATGCAATCCCTGCTCCAACAAACGACCAATCCAGAAAAAGCAGGATACTTTTAGACAGGGAATTAATGAGACTTGAGATATCTTTCAGTTTTTGTCTGTCTTACTTCACTGTTTCCCCAGTCCCTCTCTTGCTCTGATCTCACTGGGGAGCTAAGCCCACATGGATTTCACTTTGTGATGAAAATTGCAGTGTCACTTGGAGATGGGACTCCCACTCTTTTCGGATAATGTGGGTGGGTTCCCTTCATCCTTCATGGGGGGAAAGACTCCTTAGCAAAGTGTAACAGTCTCCCTAAGTCCATCTCTCCAGGGCCTCACAGACTCCCTTTGACTGCACACTGACAGCAAATCTATTGCAGTACTTTGGGGAGAATAGGAATTAACGTTAGCCCAGGGAAAGGGATAATGTGACATTCTTTTAGTCCTATTCCTTCCGCAGTTCTGGTGCTGTGATACTTTTATTAATGCTGAGAAACTGAGAAGGTAGGGAATGGAGACGATAGAGGCAAAGAATCTGATCTGTGGGTGGCACTGAGCAGGGTTTAAGGCAAGTGTCTGAACTTTTATGACAGTATTGGTGCTGCCTGGAGTTGTATATATTGAAAATCCTTAAATTTTCCCCATATAATACCTTTAGAACATCCCAACACTTTTTTTCCCACAATAGAGTTGAGGGAGCAGATGTGTATCAAAATCCAGCTGCTTGTGATGGTTTTGGACCCTTTGTTTTGGCAGGGTCCAAGTTGACCGTCTGCTTTTTAGGGGTTCCCAAAATTACCTACATTTTGTCCCGTTAGTATGTTCTGTGCCATTCTTTACCATTGTGTCTGGGAACTTTGATAGCATGGGGTTTTTGTATAAGTTACTTTCTTTACTGTAAGCCTAGATGACAAACAAGTGGTGTCACTATTCAGACATTAAAGAGGAGTCTTACAGCAATAAAGAAACCTTTCCTGTTAAGTGTGAACTTAAAAACACAAATGTTAAAGTCCAAGATTTGATGACTGAATTCACATCCAAACTTATGTCATCAGTTTTAAGTGATTTAGCTGGGGTTTTTTTTACACGTTATACCATCATGCAATAATTATATAATAGGAAGAAATTTAGACAGGTCAAACTCAATTTTTATCAGCAGAGCTCTAGCAGCTTTTGCTTCACATGCTGTAAATGGCTAGCTCATGCTAAGCGATCTTGCCAATGTTGTTGAACCTCCACAGCTACTGCTATATAGTGGCTTCAGAAGAATAGCATTACATCTATTACAATGCTGTCTTTTGGTCTGGCAGTGGGATACAGCAGACCAGAGGTGAGCTGATCTAGCAGGCCTTTAAGAGAAATTTTACAGTACCTCACTGAATTATTCCAGATCATTAGTCTTGTAGTCTCCTTACTGCGTACAAAACACTGCATGTTTACATTGACTTAGTTTTGTAAATACTACCACAGGTTTTGTACCTACCTCTAGATTACAGATGATTTAATAATGATTGCCTTACAACTGCACTGATTAACATTACTACTATTTTCTGAAGGATACAGAATGTGCTCGCACTGAATGTGATCTGATTTCATCCCAGTGACAGGCACAACTCCTCACTTGCTTTTGTGGTATGCATTAGCGGCATGTTGGCAGAGGTGCTAGCTGTAGCATGGGAGACAGTCTCAGAGGCAGTTGTGTGCCTCTATACCCACAAACTCTTGCTCTTACGAACAGCTCATAGACTTAAACGATTTTCACGGTAGTTAAAGGGTTATTGAATTAAGCCTTGTGACATCTTGGTGCGCGTTAGCCCTGGTAGGCAGCTAAGTCCCACACAGCTGCTCGCCCAGTCCCCCTGCGCAAGATGGGTGATTGTGGGTTGAGATAAAGGCAGTTTAATAAGTAAAGCAAAGCTGCATGTGCAAGCAAAGTGAAGTAAGGAATTGATCCACTACTTCCCAATGGCAGGCAGGTGTTTAGCTGTTCCCTCTTCATCATGCCTAACGGTTACTTGGGAAGACAAATGCCGTACCATCCCCCCTTCCTCCTTCTTCCCCCAGCTTTATGTGCTGAGCATGACGTCACACGGTCTGGGATATCCCTTGGGTCAGTGGGGGTCAGCTGTCCCGGCGGTGTCCCCTCCCAACTTCTTGTGCCCCCCGGCCTGCTGGCTGGTGGGGCAGGGTGCTATTGTGCTGTTCAGCAAAAGCTAAAACCTCCTTGTGTTATCAACACTATTTAGGCCACAGATCCAAAACACAGCACCATCTCAGCTGTTATGAAGAAAATTAATTCCATCTCAGCCAAAACCAGTACACATCTTTATCTGTTATTTTATTACATACGAGTAACTCGAATCAAATGAATGTTTTAGCTGTACTTTATTCTGCAACGTAACTCAGACTTCTCACTTACACTTACACGTTAGACCAGCTTACAAACGTCTACTTTCTCTTCCAGTGCTATTAGTAGAATAGCATAATATAATACCAAGATACCTAGTAGCAGCAGGTTACATATTTTCTGGTTTAAGGAAGAGCTCTGAGGCTTGTTTTACATTCCTGAGAAGTAAAAGTAGCTTTTACATGAAGAAAGAAAAATAAGGAAATGAAGAAATTACAGAAACTTTGAATTCATCCCAGTAGAGCCTGTTTTTCAGATAACTAATTTTTAGGTGTAATTTTTTGCATACCCCAGTTGCCTTAGCAATTCTATGCAAGTTTTGAGCTCTGTGTGGAATTGGTAGCGCTTTGCTGTCTTAAGTGCCAGATCTGCAGGTTGCTAGATGTAGCTGACTGCTATTAATTGTTCTAGAATTGGGCACAGCAAAATTGTACTTATTAAGTTAGAGACTAAAAGAAAAAAATCAAGCATTGATTGTGCCAGCTGATTATTATGTGTTAGAAGAGCAATCTGTGTTTGTTAAGTGATTATTCCATAACATGATGATAACTGAAAGAAAATATGGATAATCTTATTTACCTTTTTATTTGACTCTCTCTGTGAAAAAATTAAATTAATGTAGAGGTCGAAGATTCTGAATCAAATTTCTAAGAAGCCGTGACTGCTACTCATAGTGACGTTTTTTCCCCTACTGGGAATAATGTTATGCATCTTTCCTTTTTCGAAGGAAAAAGTATAAGGGTACAAAAACTCCTTATGATTTTCTACAAGTTACTATGCATTTGTTATGATTGTGACATTGAAGTCTGTACTCTTTTTTGACGCAAGAAAGGAAAAAGTGTAAGTAAAATGTTGCTTTAGAAATTATTAAAACCAGAATTCTGACAGCATTGCACAATTAGCTCTTACATTAAGCATTTATGGCAGCTACAAATTCGCAGCATGGTTTTTGAGGCAGTAATAAATGGGGGTGGTGTGGGTGGAACCAAAACCAGAATGAGTCCAATTGACATTCTACAGTCAGAACAAAGGGTTGAAAGTGTATGCCTTGTATACAACTACTTATGTATTACATATTAGCCCCTTAAACTAGAACTAAACTCAGTATCACCCCTTAAAGAGGCTTCATGCAGTTAATTATTAGTAAATTAAGTCCTTCAATCATTCTGAAGGTTGAAGATCATTAAATTATATAGTGCTTACCAAATGATGGCCAAAATCTGACTTAATTTACACTCTGGAGTCAATGATGTTCAAGAGGTTGTGAATCAGGGCAGAGTCTGGCCCTCGTAATAATTAAAGTAGAACAAAAATAAAGAGCTCATTCAGAATGTCATTGTGAATCTGCAAAGCCTTATGGTTTAGAACTGTACACCTCCAGGAACCCAGTGCTATGTAGCAGTATGACAGAGAGGAGAGGAAAACTCACTCCACTTCAGGGGCTTTCTTGAATAAAAATGATTTGTATGGATGTTCTGCAGTTTTGCTGTGAGCCTTGGGGAATGCCTTTGATGCACTTGATTAGGGAACAAGATCTCAACCTTGTAGACTCAGTAAGATCTTCACATGTTTAAATACAGATAATTAGTCTCAGTTCTCTTCTTTTTCTTTCTTTCTTTTTTTTTTAAACTTAGATCCTCATGGGTTTTTTTTTTTCCTTTCTTGTACTATTCATTGATTAGAAGAGTTTGTTTAATTGCCAGTGCAATACCCTGTTCCTAATTTATGCAATATAAATGACCATGTCTCATTTTTATTTTGGAATATAAGATGATCTATATTTTAAAACAGGTTTTAAAAGGGAGGAGGAAATTCCTTCACATCTATCTATGTAGTGTAATGGAGTGAAGTGCAGAGATTCCTAATCTAGCTCCAGGCACGCTGACATATGCAGTATCATGACGAGATACTAGCTCAGGAGCAGCCTAGCCGAGTTGGGAAGTAGATGTGTCCTCCATAACCTCTAACCAGTATGAGCTTCTGCTGGGGTCCACATTTGCTACATCTTCTCTGACATGAGCTTTTCAGCAGGATAAATTCGGTGTGCAGAAGTCTGTATTCAGTTCCAGAGGCATAGTTCACAGGTATGCCCTGTATGCAGGGATGGGGAGAAGATCGGTGTGAGTAGTTACCTGGGCATAGCCAACAAGATGGATGTCATTATTTAGAATGCCTGAATATTGTATGACGGGCCCTGGGATTCAGTACATGGTCATCCATCATGAGACTGCTTTGGCCTACAGACTTGTTTTAGTCCATGATTCTTTTCTGTCCTAAAAGGTGGTGTATTATGCCAAATACTCACATGAATTCAGGTATGTAAGTGGGCAAATATGTGTGGCTGAGCCATTTTTTCTATCATCATGGATGAAAGCTTGATTTTCAGCCTTGTTGAGCATAGTTTTGCTCTGATTACTTAGCTCTAAAGAGTCATCGGTCCAAGGTAAATTTTGGGCAAAGCATATTCCACCATATCTGGAAAATGTCCTGATAGTTTTAATTCTGTCTCTGTTGGCAGACTTGTTACTGACTGGTTCAAATTATTTAACTATGGAGTTACCCATTTTCCGTATCGGTAAATAAATTCCCTTTCTCAGAGAGGTGTTGAAAAGACAATTCGCTTGCTTATATCATGGACTTCAAACCGCATGAGAAGTACACGCAGTATATTAATTTCTGATGCCTTTTTTTCCACTATGTGACCATGTTGTGTATGGAAGGAAGAGGATCGCAGAAAGGTTCAGAAGTCTGACATGCTACTGTCTGAGGGACTTTTTTATGAAGCCATTTCAAAGTGGTTTTGTAGACAATGTACAGTATGTTAATTCTATGTGAGAACATTAGACAGGGAATGTAATGGGACTTTACTGTGCATATTTGTTTATGTGCCAGGATGTGTTCCAGTGTTGAGCTGTGAAATCCACAGATTAGAGTCTTACCTTTAATCACTCTACTCTGGCACAGGTTAAAATAAAACAACACACCCTCTTTTCTCCCCAGAAAACCCAACGAAAACTGCTGGTTGTGTTCTGCTCTGATGCATCAGTTCAAAATGGCTTTCTGTCTCACTCCACTGGTTTCTTGGAGGTGGGGATTGATCTGTGAATCTCTTGCATGATATGTTTGAAATATTTATCTGAGGTTGAACTGTCAGGTGGTGTCCAACTCACTCATTACTAGGCAGCAGAGGGAGGCTGGGCTGTCAGGAAGTTATCATTTTCATAAGATATGGCTCTGTGTTGATACTTATGGACAGCAGGTTCTATGTTTTGCTAAACTTTGCAACTGGAAGAGCTAGTTGCAAGGTATGTGATTTAAATGGTAAACTGAAGGTAACAGTAAATTATATCCAAACAATGTTAGCATTGTTGTTGTCTGTAATAGTCATGATCTTTTTTTTTCTTTTTTCTCTTTGCATCTTTATTCTTAGATATTTTTTTTTCCTTTCTCTTTTCCTCATTTTGTTTTGCCCTAAGTTTTTCTTCCCTGTGTCAGTGACTGGCTTGCAACACAGCGTAATTGGTACCTGGTAAATGACCTGTGTTTTGTTTCTTGATCTGAATACTCGCTGATCTACCTGCGCTGAGTGAAACATGCCTTCAGAGTGCTACGAAGTTTGCCATGATCAAAGAATCGAGGACTTTTCTTGTGGTGCAACTAGGCACCAATAAACAGTTTCTTACTTCCTACGAATTGTAAGTTCAGTTGTGCTGCAGACTACTAGTAAGAAATAAACCATCAGATGAAATCAGACATGTAATTTATCCTGTTGTATGCTCTCTCTAACGCCAACATTATGCCATGATACAATACTGCTGTCTGTGCTGTGGGAACACAGTGCTACATACAGCCAAGACTGAAAGGTTTCATTATATTTTGGATTCCAGGAGCATAACAGACATTTTTACATTACACAAACTACCTAAAATTGTAGTTCTTAAATGTTTTCATTGTCTGAAAGGCACATCTTATAACTGTGGGATAGGAATGTTATCTTTAGGTCAAATTATTGTGTGCTGAAGCATGACCCAATTTTCAGTTTAATGTGAATCCTATTTTTGGTTGTGCAAAAATATATAAGAAATACCCATTGACTGTGAGGTGCTTATTTCAGCTTTATTAAAGAGCTGCTGATTGCAAGTTATGGGATGCTATAAAATTGAAACTGCCTTATTTAAAAGAATTCTCACTTGTGCAATGGTATAAAGGTTGATTTTGTAGCTGTGTAGATATTGTGTGAGGTTATTTAGATAGTGGTTCTCCATCTGCAGATATCTTCTGTTCTTTCTGTTAAAAAAAAAAAAAAAAGTCCTGACACTTTTACATTTTGACAGTTAATCCTTAATTCTTCACCATACCAATTAACTGTGAACTATTAGAGAAACAATAAGCCATGAATCATCAGCTACAAGTAGGCAGAGAGTTTAATAGTCAAGAGATTGAGCATTTCTTAATCTTATATACACTCAACATCAAAGTGAATAAATCCAAGGTTAAAAAGAAAGGCTATCACATTCCCCACTGGTTTAGAAAGCAACTTATTTCTTTCTCTCTTGTTCATCTGCTAATACAACACAACAAAAGGAAGGACCCGATTCTGCAATCCTTGATTCGTACAAAAAGCTCTTATTTCTGTATCAGTCACGCTAAGCAGAATTATTAATTATTAATAGGCATTATTCACAATATACAAATAAAATTCATGAGAACAAACAGCCTACTTCTGTAAACTTCCAGTTCTGTGGAGAGTCCTCATGAAAAGGAACACTCCCATTTCAAGGGTATTATGTGTAGCAGTACAGCTATTCAATTAAGAGCCTTTGAAACCTTTAAAAGCTTGTACTCTGCCTAACTATGAGCACATAAATAGTCTTTGGCTTTTATAGAGTTACTCATCTATCAGAAGTTAAGCTGGAGTTCGTGTATATTGCTGGATCAGTGCCAGGCTCTCCTGCATCTTGCAGAACAAAGTTACTAGATGAAAAGGCTGAAGACATTTCTGTGGTCAGAACTACACAGGAATTGGACTGCTTCATCTTAAACATTTTGAAAATGATTGGTTACTGCAGTGCTTCCTAAATACAGTTAACAGCTACAGAAGGTTATATAGAAAGAATAGTTCAGATTATATTTAGAATTAAAATGGTTGCCACATGCTAAACAGAATTGGATGCTATGAATTTATAGAAACCTAACTGTCCTTAGAGCAAGCAGCTACATTTCAGACAGGGCAAATGCAATTGGAAGAGTTTCACAAATGCAGTGTCTGTAAGTCAGGATTTTTATACAGACTTGTAGAGCATTTCACTCTAATAGGGCTCCTGCAATGGAGCTGACTTTTAGATCAGTGGGTATGCTCTGCCTGGTTGGAACTTTTTTAAAATTCCAAGTGAAGCAGGCTCAAATTTGGATTTCTGCACCTCCTCACGATATCAGTAAGCAAAGGTAGGCTACTATATTCTGGAGAATATTTTTCTGCAGGAAAATACTTACTCATCAAAAGTGACAGTCTGAAGGAGAAAGGAGAAAATGAAAAAGACTGTTTCAAACCTAAATTTGGAAATGTTTTCAATTGCTAGAAGATATTGCACAAATGCTTCGAAGAAGCCTCACATCTGTCAAAATGACCCATTTTGGTGGTCTTTGAATATTTCGTGGGAGGTGGCTGAGTTCAGAGTAATTTCTTATTTCACAATCCATATTTAATTTGCCAAATTGGCATGTTTTACAGATGTCTGTGCAAACACTAACAAAATATTCCGTCCAACATTGAAATAGGAGGAAGATTGAATTTAGTAGTTGGTATATCCAAAGAATATCATTAAGTAGCATCCATCTAGATACTTTACAAAAAAATGGCAAGACTTCTAATTTTATGCGTTTTAGATATTTTTAGTTTTGATAGTAAATGTTTCAGACAACTCTAGTGTTAATGCACCTGAGGCCAGTGCTGCTTCCTCACCATTGTCTTTCATTTCTCAGCCATTTTTAGAATAACAGTTGGGAATTGTGATAGTGTTTCCTTGCTCAGGTATTCCAAGAAAAAAAATATTAAATCCAAAAAGCCACAGGAATGAATAACATTCTGCTATTGTTCTTTTTCCAAAGCAGTTTGTTGCCAATAAATTTTCCTCAATACCACTTAAGATTCTAATGTGTTTAAATAAATTAAATAGGAGAATTAATCAAATTCTACTCTGTTACATTAGGAGTAATGAATAGCTAAAAATCCTACTCTGTTGGAAATATAGAATTGCTTAATTCAAATTTCAGTATCAACAATGCTGGTATGGGGGAAACAAATAAAAGTTGTTAATGGGCCTGTTAAGAATCATTATGTGATCTAGTTCCACAAAGGTAAAAGCAAATATTGAGATAGAATTTTATCTGCATTAAATTACTAATTTACTATCAATCACATTAGTTATGAACCAGAATGGAAATATTTTCTTCTACTCAGAGTGACAGTAATCAGAGTACAGGCTTCGAAGGGACCTGAGAAATAGTTCTGGACCGTCCACGATCTCAGGGCAGAACGCTCCAGTCTGATATTTCTTTGCAGTGAAACTTCCTTCCAATTGTTACAATTTCAGGAAGTCCATCAATTTAAAAGAACAAAGACTTTTTTTTCTCAAAAATCCCCAGTGATCTGTTTCTCTAACAGTCTGTGAGAATATTTGTAATCACTTCTACTTAAAAAAACTAACTCCAACAGTATTTCATTTATACTCGTCTTCCTTTAGCCAGCAGTCTATCAAGATTTACCCTGAATTACCAGTTTACTGTTAGTTATTGAGACGGAGTTTCTGTGTATTTAAAATAATGGAAGCCTTGGAAGAAGGTATTGAATGAGGAGTGACAAGGTTGTGTGCAGCATGCAGTAAACAGTGTATTTACATGAATTCTTTGCTTTGTGATCCCAATCCAGTGGGGAGAAAACAGATGTTATTTTCATGTTTAACGGGGCACTCATTCTTCCAGGTCCATGATTTCTACAGTAAACCAGGATCCAAGAAGCTCTTACTGTTGTCCATCTCTAGTACAACTTTTTTTTTTAAGGTCAGTATCCTGAGAACCTTGTCTATGCAGAAGACTGCTGTATTCCATGACTAAGAGTTTCAAACCCAGCATGAGCACAAAATAGAGTAGGGCACTGTTTCTTTTCTTTTACTGTCTGAATGGAAAACAGTAGACTATGGTTGGTATTATGAGATCATGAGAAAAAGGCAAGAATAAATCATATAAAGGGATACAGAAGTAGTGTGGCTATCAATGTACTTTTATATTCCGAAAAGATAATTTCCATAAAACACTGGTGGGAAGGGAGGAGGAGGTGGAGGAATGAGTCCCTCAGGACATGGTCTGTGCTGTCAGGGGAAGTTGCTGGAGCACTAAATGCCGTTTGGAAAACACACAGAACTGGGCCAGAAACTTCCAGATCTAGAGATCTAAGATCTAAGAGAGATGCTACATTTTGTGTCAAAACAGCAAAAAGCTTCTATCCTTTCCTATTTGGCTTCCAGGGACACCTGTAATCTAAACTATGAATGATGGTGATAGCAGTCTTTTAATGGGAATTTTAAACAAATAGAAGTGCATGTAAAAAAATACTACAGACTAATTTGAAATTACCAGCAGTTTTAAAAATGTTGATTCCCTAGTTTTAATACTTTGCCTTTCAGAGCAATGGCCTTATTCTCTGTTGAATTGTGAAACTGAAGTATTTTTAGAAAAGTCAAGTTAATATTTTATTTATCTGTGGTGTTACTTTTGTGTGGGGAAGTCGTAGAACAAAGTCAAGTCAAATATTTCCCCCCCTCCTTAAAATATATAATTATAATAAGTTTGTATTTCATTTCTTTTGAAAGTCGAATAGCAATAACACTGCTGTAAAAGAATTTACATTTGAAAGAACAGTTCTGAAGTCTGATGCACATCGGATACACCTTTACCTCTCAAAGAACACTAAAGTTTAACTTAAAAGTCTATCTTGATTAGAATCTCTTGCTTGGTTATTGTTATTTTTCTTTTTATATATATTTAGGATAGATATATACGTACATACTATTCTTTCTTGCATGTATAAAATAATTGAAACCTAGATATATTCTTTGATGGTTTTTTTTTCCTGAATCGCTCATTTTAAAAAATTTATTCCAGACTTTTTCAACTCTCCACTGCCAATAACTATCGGGACTATATCTTTTTAAGGGCCAGGAAAAGTATTAATCTAGAGAGTTATGCTGTGGCTTGGCAATGGAGGATGATTTTGTATTTTATTTGCTGACTATTTCTTCTTGTTTGCTATTTATGGGAAGTTTTTTACAGTTGCATGGATTTTTTTGGCTATTATTTTTTTGCATGGGAAGTCCAGCAGTTTACAGCAAAAAATAAGTTTATGTTCCCTAACTCATCTTGCAGTTTGGACCTTAAACTCATGTCCTTTTTGTGTGGTGAGGACCTTAACTTACTCCCCAACTAATGCCATAACTGCACTCTTTTTTAAAACAGTTATTGCATCATATTCACAGAAAAAGTTACTATGATGCTGAAGTACTGGCTGTTTGTTCGGGGTATTGCTTTTGTCACAGAAAGAATTTGTGTTCTTTTATTGAGGGATTTACCATCTTGTAATGATACAGTAAAGAAACCGTGTATTTTTAAAATCAGATGCAATTACACTTTTCATCAACATTCATATTACAGTTTTTGCGGTTTCTGAAGAGTGGTGGTAGATAGTTGGCCTGAGATGTAGAGCTACCTGCTGCTATTCGGAGAACTAGGATAAAAAACTTTAACCTATGTATTTCTGAAATACACTTTCCTGTTTTAACAAAAAGCTGATACATAGTGATACTCTGTCAGTTCTAAAAAATCTGTCATTGTGCCTTCCCTTTCCTCCTGGGGTGGTGTTACACAAAGTGTTTGAACTGTAATATAAATTGTAATGGGATAGTGTGTGTCATTCCATAAGCACTGTACATACTTCCTATCTTCCAGACCTCCAGAAAATTATAGTAATGTCATAGTAAATAGAGAAGCTTAATGCAAGAATTTTCAAGTCACTGAAGAGACTAGTAAAAGGCCTCATGGGATGTTTTTCTGATCCAGTCTGACCAATCCAGGCTTTCAACACCTGCAATGTTACCTGTGGATAAAACATCAGACGTTTAAAAAAAACCACCTACCCCCCCCCCAAAATCAACAACCAAATGTAATTAACATGGTGGTTGTTTTCGTTGGAGCTACTACAACAATAAGAAATTTAGTAAGCCCTGTAGAAGTAGGATTTAGCAATATAGCTTGGCAAGTACAGTATAATGCCATTTACAACTCTGCCATGTCTCTACAGAATCATCATGTTATAAAGCAACACCATGCATGGCACTACAAGGTAAATATCACCACATTCCATCATCAGCTCACCAAGTCTATGCTCCAGTATATTAACATAGCTGAAAATGAAAAATTGGTTGTCAGTTCTGTTTAAAACAAACAAACAAATAAAACTGAAAACCAAACAGGAAAAGATGTAAAAGTGCACTCTGTAGAAATTCTGTTGTTGTCGTCAGTGGACGCAGCTGACTCCCACTGACTCCCAGCATATATAAAGTTATCTTTTTGCTGCCTTTTCATTAAGTTGGGTCCAGTACCTTTCTTTTTTCTTTTCTTCTGTCTTTTTTGATGTTTTCTAGACTCATTTTAGTGATGCAGTTTCTAGAACAGCCCCTCAAATAGCTGAAGACTAGCAAATTGGCCTAGGCATGAGAAAAAGTCATTGAAAAGCAGGAGGATGGAAATTTTTCTTCTTGGTTTTCCCAAAAGGAAGGATATCGTGTTACTACTCCCAGAGGGTATCATTACATTATTGTCATGTGAATTAGTACCTACTTTTCTCATTGGGAATTCACATCTCCGGACTCCTTCTGTGGGTTCTTTACAAATACAAACAGGCATAGGTTACACAGGTAACTTTTTGATTATTTTCTGTGCAACCATAGAATTCAGAAATTACCTATGCAGTTTTTAACAGTAAAGCTGAGATTGAAAAGCAGTGTAATATCCCAACCTCTTGCTCTTGCCATATTGGTAAAGGGAACATTTCTTACTCTTTGGGAAATGCTGCTGAGAGAGGAGAGACGAGCAGCCATTCTAGTCCATGCTGTTAGCATTCCTTAACCTTTGTTGCTGGCTAACACTTTGAATAGCAAGAGTAGTAAGGAAAAACCCCTCATTTTTATTTGTATATGTGCATAATTGTGAGCTTACAGAGGGGATTCAGAATTCAACAGTATTCTTGAGTGCAAGAACTCAATGGCAAGGTCTACCTCTCAGCTTATACAGTTGCAAACTCCAAAATACATTTCAAACCGCTTTGTACTCATGCGTCAATGCCTGAAAACACAATGAAGCACTTGAATTTTGGCACTCAGGGAGCACTGCCTTGTCAGCTTGGGTCCTGCAACACTTTCCAGTGATGCCTCATTAGTGTGAAACTGTTTACAAGTAGTGATTCACTGTTGAGAGGAAGGAGCGGCAGTGGGCTGTCAACACGTAATATGATAAGGGCTAGAATACATTGACATAGGAGTTGACATACTGGTATTTCGTCCCAGGGCTCAAGCTCAATCATTCAGTGAATATGGCTGTAAAGACATGACTGTTAGTTTCACTTAGTCTATAAATGCTGCTTCAGAGAAGACTGCTTTTAGAGCAAGAGAGATATGTCAGGGTCCAAACTCATCTGAAGATTTGACACAGATTTTACCGCACCTTCTCCTTTTAAAGCAAGTGGTTCCCAAAAGGACCTCGAATCTCAGAGGCAAAGTTCTACTAAAACATCCGCTAGAATCATGAAATTGCAATCAGCTCGGTAAGATAATAATCAGAGGATTGGACCTTGCAGGGGTGGTTGTTTCCTCCATGCTTTCAGTCCAGCAACTCACTGGCAACAAATTCATTTCATCTGTTCAGGCTCTTTGGAAAAGTCTCTTTATCCTTATTACTTCTGAGACCTAGTTTTGTTCCTTGCTTATCCATCAATTTCCTCCTCTTTGCTTGAATCATAGATTCTACCAGTCTGAATGTCTCACTTGCCCCAGTGCAAAAATGGTCACCCATCCACGCCCACCCCCAGTCTCAGCTGCCCGCAGAGGAAGACCAGCCAGTCCCCTCTTCCTTTCACCGGGTTACACCTGCACCAGAAGCAGCAGCCAGGAAAATGTAACATGGTCCTCTGCTTTACTACCCATTCATTCACGCTTTAAGGGAGGATAACATATGATGCACAGCAGATTATAAATAAGCAGTAAACTCATGCCATCTATCAAGGGGCGGAACATTAAAAGTGTTGCTAGTTGACAATAGATCATAATGTTTATGTCCTGTCCATGTCAATGGGCTGATCTACAAAGAGGATAATGGTGAATCTTTGTAACTGTTTGCTCTTTTGATTCAAATAGAAAGCACGTATTGTGAATCTTGAGTGTTGGTGACTGTTCCTTCGGGGGAAAAATATGACCATATAAAGTCAAGTCTTTACCATGGTTCTTGCGGGTAAACCCAGTTTCATTCGCATGGATATGCTCTTATCAGCACCAAAACTAAGTAATTGTTTCTAAAGCTGAATCGTACAGTCGAACAGAATTTAAGTAGCTTCTGTGTTACTTTGCTCACAACACATAGCAGCTATGACTCTTGATCCAGATTGTCAGTGATGTAAATCAGTATAGATCTATCAAGTTCAGCAGAGGGTCTAGATTCTCATCAGCTTAGCTGTGCATTGGAACTGGACATGTAGTAGTGGACTCCCAGACTTTTGGGGACAATAGAGTTTGCAGTAGAAAAAGTGAACGCAAAATACATGTCATATTAAGTTTTAATCCTGTGCTCTTTCTTCTTTTTAGAAGTGGTTCACTCAGTCTCCTAATCACAGTGTATTATGTTGCTGCTTCACAATCACACTCCAAATGCAAATCACTTCATTGCTTTCTTGGTGACAGCAAGCTCTCTCAGCAGCAGGTACTTTGAATATGCCAATAAGATTTTAACTGCTTTGAAATGGTTGCAAGGGACACTGTTTCAGGAGATTACAATCAGGGCATTCCGTCAAAGGGCTGCTAAAATAGCAGTGCTTTATTTCTACCAGCCTATATGCAATGAGCTAATAAGTGATTACTGTCTTTGTATCTTTATGTTTGAGGACTAGGTACAGTATTTCGTTCACTGAACAATGATTATGTCTTCTCAAGGCATAGGCGGCTTCATTAATATTAATGAAGTTTGCATGCTTGCATCAGAAAAGGGCTTATACCCTATATAATCACTATTTATCTAGGCAAATTTAGCTTCATCATTGTCTACTTACTAAAAATAAGCCTTGTGCCATTGATTCATAACTTCTGCCTGGTTTGTGTTGTGAACAGTTACTGTTGTCTTGATCTCTGAGACTACATAACCACTTTCTGCTCATTTAAGAGAAGGAAGCTACCGGTGACCTTTACAAAGAGGATGTCTGTATGGCAGTTGTCCATCTGTCATTTGGAGAATCTGTGGACAAAGAAGGTGAAAGCTTAGAGATTAACACAGAAGTTCAACACTTTTTATTATCATTTTCCTGTGATTCTAGTTCTACATTTTAAGTGTAGTGGAAAATGCCATGCGTGAAGTTGCAGTAGAGATAGAAGGGAGCAAATGCTATTCAGAGCACTTTCCACACTACACGTGCTTCCGACAAGCCCGTTCCTTTCATTCAGGTTGAACCGTTGGCTCAATAAGCTGCGCTTTTATTTGGTCATTTAGAAATTATATTTGTAAAGGAGAGATGAGAAAGCGGAATCTGCCTTTAAAGTACTGAAAAGTGTTCATTGACATCGCAAGTTCTTAATACGTGTCTTCACATGTAATTTTGATATGTATATACACAAAATAATTTTTTTAAGTTCTTTTCACAAGTTTAATTTTTAAAAAAGTGTATACACTTAAAATACTACCTTTTTTAAATGAAGTCAAATACCAGCCAAGATTCAGAGATACCTATAGTAGAAAATGAAGTGATAGAAATTTCTGAAATTTGGTCAGATGGCCATATCTGTAGCCCATGGCCCACCTAGTATAAACCATCCCATCAAGATAGATAAGTAGCAAACTGTATAATATTTGGGAATTGCAGTGAATAATTAGCTGAATCTCAGCTGCCATTGCAGTATCCTGGGAAAAAGGACATACGTAATTCTTGGGTGTGTAGATAGAGGAAGACTAAGTGGTAGAGGGATAATACATTGATTCTGTATCTTAATTTCTGACTATGAATAAGTTTCTTCATTATTCCATGCCTCAGCTGCCAATATTTGAAAAGCATATAATATATTGAAATTAATCTGGCCCGTTTCTTGAAGTTCTGGAGTTTCTGGGAGTACAGCTCTGGGAGATTCTACCCTTTCTTAATAAATCCTTTTTAAGCAGGTGGTAAAGCTAGTGTAGTCCCCTAAGCATGAGAGGCTGAAAACAGAATTTCCCCTTCAAATTTAAAGGAAGATCTCTGTGATCATCTGCTATTATTTTATTCTTCAAATAAACTTCTTTTATTCCTCACTTATGTAATCCTTTTTTAGATTATGAATAGACTCTGACAAAATCGGGTGGTCTTTTGGATGAGTTGCTTTTGCCTCTGGGTCAGTCAACTTCCAAGACTTCCAGGTTTCCATATCGTGGGCTAATTTATACCATTCCCCATTGTCCCAACCAACCCGAGGCCATTCTTTCAGGGACAAAGGCTTTCCCAGCAGCTCATCTAGCATAATTTTAAATGCCTTCTAGCCTTTTGGAGCACTCTGCTCATTATAGGCCATTTGATTGAATTCCAGATATCTTTTAAGTAAGCCCAACTACTTGTTTCATCTGTCTTTCACAGAGACATGTCTCAGTTCATACTACTCTAGCTCTTCATTTAGGTAACAGTCCTTTACTATGCTAATCTTTCCTATTCAGCACTTTCCTTCTGCAAATTCACAGCCTTCTAGTTCTTAAGAACAATGTCCCTTGTATTAGTGTTCTTGTGGATAAACCGTTCCTTATGTTACATGCATAACAGACAAAAATCGTGTCTTGCTTGCCCCCACATGCCCTTGGTGTTCAAGCGTTCTCTACAGTATCCTGCTGTGAGAAAGCTCTCTTTTGATACAGCTTGACAGCTGGAGAAGATTCCTCTTTCTTGATCTTTGTCTTAGTCTGCTCTTTAGGGTGCTTCTATAGATTTTATTGTCTATTCTCTGTTAGGCATCTTTAAGAACACTTTTTAATACTCTGGAAACCAGCCGAGGAACCCCAGCACCTGGGTGCTTGGTGTTGGGATGTCCTGGTGCTCAGTTTGTAGATCTGCACACCCCACGGTGAGGAACACCTCATTCTTACCTAATCATTTTGGAATCACCCTTGGTTCAAGGCAGGTTAAAGTCAAGTGCAAAGAAAACTAGTTTGTAAAGGATGTAAATGAAAAAAATGAGAACAAGCAAAGCAATAAATCATTTTACTTAAAACCACACTTTACTTACCCTAAAATTATACCAGAAAGTTTTGTCTGTCTTTATCCAAGGACTTTCTTTACACTACTATGGCAGGGATAAATTCTTTCCACATTATTTGTGTCTTATATTGGGGTAAAGATTCGTTGCAACTTAAGCAAACCTAAGTCCAGGCTGCTGTGATTTTGCCCTCACTGCTGGTCATGTTTGTGCTTTGTTCTGGTACTAGTGTTCATGCATCCCAGCAGGTTTGCCCAGACAGGGAGCCAATGCAAATAAGAAAAACCTTATAAGAAAAACATATCAGAGGGACCAGAATCCTGTACTTAAAGGATTTCCTTTAGAATTTTTACACCAGAAGCATGGTGAACACAGACTAATAGTCGAATTGTATTTCAGGTTTGTAAAAGCAAAAGACGAAAATAATATCGTTCTCATGAATCATGAGAAGGTTTAAGGTGGTTACCTAATATTGTGTCTAATGCTTAATTTTTTCCATGTTTTTTTTCCCAATCTTTTCCATTCAGTTATTTCTTTAAGTTCAGTCAGAGAAGTTGGACTTTTAGAATTAGATCCGGATTTTTGTGAGTCTACTCACATTTCCTTTCATTTGACAACAATTGTGAATTCAGTAGAATTGTGAATTCAGTAGAAGTTAAATATCTCAGAAATAACTGATACAGACAAGGCTACATATGTAAAAGCTAACAGATATGGAATATGTGAAAATAAGTACTATATGCTTTACATGATCAACAACAAACTAGGAACTCCAAAGGTCTAGAAATTTTTCAAAATTCATATGCAAGCAGGTACTGCTTTAACTTACAGGCTTTGATTTAATTAATTAGAGTAGAATGAGGTCACATTCCAAAACAAACTAGGTGGATTCATTGTGGATAAGCACTGCATGCTGTGCCTGAAACCACACAGTCACTTTCCAGGTCTGAAAATAGATTCACCCATGCGGGTAGGCTGGGAGCCATTATTCCTCATTATTATTACTTTTTTTTTTTTTTTTTTTTAATAGTACAAAAATGAGAACTGAGGCTCTTTATTTATGAAGGAAAACACATCTTTCTCAGGATTATTTACAGTCTAACATACGGTATATTGAGAAAGGAGTGGCAGAAAAATGAAATAAAATAAATCTCTGACCTTTTCTGTCTGCCTTACTTTTTAAAAATCCTTTGCCTGTTTTCTGGCAGGTCCCAAGCTTTTCAAAAGATCTTCCCCCCATACAAAGAACACCTACTGCTGATCACTGCACACAAAATCTTGCATGTTCCCTGTTTCTCCTGTCCTTTATTTTACTGATACTACTTTATAGACTATTTATATTGCAAACTCTTGCCATGTCACTCTTTTGGAGACTGGAACTCCGACCCTTTGTTTTCCAGAGCTGGTGAGCATTTACAGTCCTTTCCTGGGTTTGCGTCCATGCCTTTCTCTTATAATACATGAACGGGACTCTGCCCATATTAGAGATTCCACTATGTAGGAAAGAGACTAATTTGCAGTGGTTCACTAAATGAATTTGAGACTGATGACACTCCTAGTACATTACTGGAAGATTTCCTTGCAAATGAGAAAGTTTAGTAGTCCAACCTCTTTCTTCTTGTTGCAGTGAAAAGGCGCAGTCCTGATATTTAAGCTGATGCCCTAAAACATATTAATTTAGTAGGGGTGCGGGTGTGTGTGTCTACTTAATGAGACTACCCAAAGCTACTGCCCCTTAATCTGATACAAGGCCTTGAGAGAGGATTAATTCCTTAGATCAATTATTGAAATTTACTACATAGTACTGTCGTCGTCTTTGTGCATTTCTGGGGGAGTTTACCCTTTTCCCCTCTTTCTAAGCTCTAACTGTAATACATGCTGCAGTTCTTATCAAGACACCACAAGTTCATTCTGAAATCAATACTAAATATGAAGTGTCTTTCTAGCCACCTCCCTGTGATTATAGATCTCACTGCTGTTGACAGTCTGCTTGACTATGGAGGCTAATGATGCTTGAAAGAATTTTAAAATTTAGGCAGGAAAATTCGTTGTACCACTGATGGTATAAAACAGGATCCTTAGATATTGACAAAAGCTTTTTGAATCTATAATTTATCAGTGCTATAACAAATAGGAATAAACGGAGCATATTTTTACAATCAGCATGGGTTAGCTACAGATATGGTAGAAATAAACCTTTACTATCCTATGTTATGCAATTTCAAGTGAAATTACTAGTGAAAATTTTCTAGGAAGTGAAGTCCTAACTGGGTAAAGAAGTAAAAGAGGATTCATCATCTGAAGTATTCAGAGCATTACATTTTGCATACGCTTGAGAGAGTCTAAGCAAAGTGCAAAACAGTGAAGAAGCAGACCTCACTCGGGCTGCGGGAGTAGTGCTTGAAGCTCTGAGAATGAAAGCAGTCAGTTTTCACGTGCTGGCTTTGTTCAGGAAGTTCTTCCAAAATGGAAACTGGACCAGCAGCTTTGAATCTGGTAAGCCAAACTTCAGCTGCAGGAAAGGTCTTCCTGTTCAGTGCCACAGGCACTGCGAGACCTGGTGAAGAGGAGGAGTCTATCGCACCTTTTGGAGGAGGGTATTTCGTTGTGAGATAAGTCTTCTTGCCTTGGGCATTCATTTTACAGTTGTGAAAAGAGAATTCAATCTCTGCTGAATCACTCCAGCCCCAGCACAGACAGTCTTGTGTTTTCCTTCAATGGTTCAAACTTGCTTATGGATTTCTTTCTACATTATTCCCAGCAGTCACAGACATTGTCTTACTGATATATTTATCCTGTTGTATTTATTGCAGTGGTGTGGACTATGACGCTCAACTCTTGGCAAAACCTTCCTGTAGTATTTTTTTCTTGACTAAATGTTAAAAGAAATTGATCAAGGATGATTTTTAATTATAAAAGTGCTTTGAAAAGACTTTTTTTCACCTGTATAATTAGAAGACATTTTTAAAGAAAATTTTCCAGTCAATTAGTCCCTAATGAAGCTCAATTTGTTTTACAAATTAACCTTTTCTTAAAATAACAGGATGATTTAATGTAAGAGTTATTCTGCTTATTTCAGTCTGTACTACAAGTCCTCTCATCCACAAATATACATTCCTCCTAAGTGAATAGGAAATGGGATTTAAGTTAATAGGTTTTTGTTCCCTAAAGCTTAACTTAAGCTTACCTGTTGACTATGTAACACTCAAATACTAAGGCTGTTCCCAGAACTTTGCTTTGAGCTCTGGCTTCATTCTTGCTCCAGACCTTGTTGCTCTGTGGTCCTGAAATCAATGTATACTCTCCATGAAATTAAGGGTGCCATATAAAATCTGGTTACCAGGTTTTCAGGCTCTTTGTGATTTTGCTGTCTGTTTATTGGAGTCAGCCCTGCTGCATTGCTTAGTGGTTAAGCCTGCGCTCACTTGTGTTTACAGAGCTCTGTTTGTGACGGGGTCTGATTCTGTCCTTTCTCAGGTGTAAATAGCTAAAATTTCCTTGGAGTCAGTGGAGTTAGACAAGTGTAAGAAAAGTTTGCATTATAGGAAGATAAGACTGCACTTGGCCGTTGGCTATACAGATTTAAGTCCACAGACCCCATAGCCTTCTCTTGCATATACTGCAGTTGCAGAGTGAGTCTTTCTGGGGGTGTCTGGGGTCCGTGCTGCCTGTGTGCTCTGCCCCATAACAGATGCTTCTTTGTTCTTTGAACTGACTTCTTAGTACACCTGTCTGTTCTAATGAAGTGGGGAAGTGAAACGTTAACTGGTTTAAATGAGCCTTTTATTGCATGGATCTTATTTTGAAATAATGGTAGTTCATATGTTGGGGTACTACGTAAAAATGTTTTGGTTTTTATGACAGTGTTCAGTAGTACATCATGTTAGTCATTGAGCGAATAAAGTACTATCATTAAAGTCTGCCTGTATTTACAACTATACGTTTTTACTGCATTTAGGTTAATGCATATGGCTTGTGACTAATAAGAGAAAATCATAAACAACAATAACAGCAACTGAAATATTTTCCATACTTAGCCAAGTTTCGCCACTGAGAAGGGGATTTTCAAAGACAGTAAGAGCAGTTAAGCACGCAGTTCCTGTTGAAAGCTCATGTAAGTTGAGTTCCTTAACTTTCACTTACTTGTGCCTAGGACAAGGTTCTGTTTAATGTTGTTGCTGAACACTGCCCATGCGTATTGGCAGCCGTAACAGCTTTGAGGCCAGATTCCGTTCTTGAAGGTGAACGCATCATGCTCATCCTGTCTCCTACTGTGGTTGTGTGTTGACGTGGGCGGGGGAGAATGGGGAAGGACAGTGATGCCCCACCTCTGCTCTGCCAGGGTGGTGGTGTCATTCACTTCAGTTGCTTTTAATGCTGGAATACTGCTGGGAACTGAGTCTGGAGGAAAATCCTGGGGGAAAACTGATTTTGCTCTGTATTTGTGCAAATCTGCCGTGTATAGAGAGGTTCTGGGACTCTGACTGGTTTGTGCATCTCTCCTATCCTTAGGAAAGATGGTATCATTTGACTGTAGTTGGACAAACAGGTCTTTCCTAAAAGGGTATTACGTTATCTGCTATGAAAAGAGATGATGGTTGTAGGCAACCTGAATTCAGCTGGAGTTCAGCTACCTGCAGGGAAAATGCTGAGTGAGCTGGATATTGAAAGCACCTCAGGAAGCTCAGGTACGAAAGCTGGTCTGCATATTACTCCAAGTTATTCTGAAGATAAAACCACAGCTAACGTTTCTGCCTTAAATTATCCCTTTCTGCAACCAGTGATAATTTTGAAATGGCTTGGAACAGGAGCTGGCCTTTTATTCATTTACTTTTTTACTTGATTTGTAATGGTAAGCCAGATTTAGGCATAGCTATGAGCAAGTTCTGTTGAAATGAGAAGTCTGGGGCTGGCTGGTAGTTAAGTGGACTTACTTACATTTGGAGAGTTCTGGACAGAATTAATGATTGGAGCATTTGTTTCTCTCCTGTCTCCTACAGGCACTAGATGGTATTACTAAGGAAAGAAACAAAACGCAAGTTAACAAGACTCTTGTTCAGGAGGTGGTTAAGACTGAAAGACAGCAGAAGTATTGCAAAACTAACTGATCACAATTTAAAATATTTACCTGATGAATATAATACCTGTCGTCTTAGAGATGTACACTGCCTTGACCTTGTTTTTCCCACCACGTCCATTCAGGGTGAGGTTTTGTCTGGCACGCTCGGCTGTTTATTTAGTGGAACATTCACATGATGTGCCTGTCTGTCTTAATATGCAGAGTTTAGTGCTTCCTGGCTTTTTCCCCAACACTTCCACATTAGGAAAACTGCTGTATGTCTGCCTGTGTACTGTTCTGTTCTCAACTGTGTCTGTCTACGTGCCGTGCTCGGCAGAGTATGCATTTGAATACCACCTGACACAGTATGGCCCGTAGGCTCGGGCGGTTAGGTGTTACCAACATACCAAGCAAAAGATGATGGCAACACGTCAATGGAAATAGTTGCAAGTATATGCAATATATCTGTTCAATGGGCTTATCTCTCCTGTGGGATCTTTTCCAATATCTTTCTAAAAGTTAGATCGGTCACAGTCAAGGAATAAAAGAGAGGAACAAATACAGTGCATCTCTCTATTAATGACCCAAGCTTCTCCAGCTTCCAGTTTCTGTTAGAAGCTCCAGGTCTTTCAGTAGTGTGTACATTTTATTTAGGAATAAGTACACTTTTCAGATTTTCTGCTCAGGGCCAAATAAGCTCTTCTGTTAAAGAACTGCAGTAAGAGTGGTAATCCCTTGTTTTCACCCTTTTGGACTGAAGTGACTTTATATGCCGCATGCTGAGCTGTTATATTCGGGTCAGTGCAAGGTTAGCTATCTCACCATGATCACCAACAGTGATTTTTCAAAAAGTAAATTTAACATGGCAGTCAGGAATAAAACAGTGTGAAATATTGTAATTTGTCTCACCAAAACATGCAGTTAAATGGAAGAGAAATATATGTCATTAATTAAGTATAGCTGATTTAGCTGACAGTGGTAGAAATTTCAGAATACCTTTATTATGCTCTAATTCTTCTATGTTCATTCTTCAATGCAAGTACTGTACTTGGAACTAATTTTCATCTATTACACATTTCATAATACTATTAGTCTGATTAATTAATGCATAATACCTCCTGCAGACTAATTTGTTTACTCCTAGAGGGCTCATTAGGACTTGCTATATGAATGTGAGATTAGATTTTAAAGTGAGCCACCTTCTAAAGATTGAATCATATGTCTGCTTTGCAGTAAACTGGCAAATGAAAATCTGGTAATCTAGATCCCTCGTTGATATGCAGAAGCGCGTTACGTTTACTGAAGCTAGACGCATAGCTAGACACCTCTCACAACTAAAAAAAATGTGTCTCCTCATGATAGGTATAGGTATAGGTATAGCTTTATATATTTCAAACCAAAATACTGATTTATTAGGACAATTTGCCACTACTCCGAATCTGCATCAAGTAGTACATGCATTTTTATTTTGCATTCAAATGCATGCTGTATTCTCATAGGGTTTCACCTTTGTTATTTTACTTTTTAATGATATTGTCTAACTAGAATGAATGGATAACTCTGCACTGAAGGTAAACATTCACCAAATACAGTAAAAATTGGGAGAGTTCCCTTGAGTGCTGTGAGTCAGTCTAGCTTTTGTTGCCCTCTGTTGTATAATAATGTCACATTGTTGTAAAGTTTTTGCCCAACTGGCCTAAGAGGAACTTCGGGGTTTTTTTAAGTCCTGGGTTTTTGTCCTAGCATGAGTTCTGAATGTTTTGTAATACTGGTGCAAACAGTGTTAGAGAATTTAGTATCATTACAGAAAAAGCCAGAGTGGTGGTTCCTCTAGGAGTATATATAGTTAAGTAATTATATATAAGTTCCCATATATATGTGTGTGTGTGTGTCCGTATAGTTTATATATAAGAATACCTTACTCATGACTACCCTCCTAGTTCTGAATCGGTCATTAAAGCTGATTTCTAGTCTTTCTATCTGTTAGCCTTTTCAAATAGAAGAGGTATCAGGTCAATGCTTTTCCAAAAGCTTTGTCTTAGGCCTGTATTCTCTGCAGACAGGTGATTTACAAATGCTCTTAAGTTAGTTATGGTCAGTAACCACAAGTTCTGAAATAAATCATTATGTACATATCTTTCATTTCTAAAACTTGGATTGGAAATCTTCCCAGAACAGGCTGTGTAATGAGACTTCCTGCTTTCTGTCAATTATACCTTTCTTACTGTGAAAATACTCTTCTTTTCACAGTATTGGGAACCTCATGTTTGAGCTCTGCCTGATTAGGAAAATGTGAATCCACAAAATGAAGAGAATGAGTTAACCAAGTTTTTCTTTCATCCATCTTCACAAAGAGTTCAAGTTAAAATAGCAATAACTTAGAGGGCTTTGAGTTGTGATTTTAACTGTCTTTATTCTTCTTTCAGGAGGAATATTTGCATTCCTCTTTATGCTACTGTGAAATCACAGATGGCCTTAAAGTTTTTAGGTGGTGTCCCATTCTTTCTTTTCATGTTTCTTCTTCTTCTTGTCACACAACCTTTTACCTCACTGAACAGAGATGATCCACAAATCAGTCTTTAGACTGAAATCTTAGCCCTGCCAAAGGAATTAGGAGGTTTGTTATTTATTTTAGAGTCTAGATTTTGAGTGTTAGCCTTTTGTTGGTCATAAAATTTGCCAGAGATTTGTGCCTTTCATTTATTTCATGGATGCTTACCAGAAACACCTATTGTTTACGACCAATAAAGGAAGTCTGTTTTCTGAATCGTCCTGGTGAGATCAGCACATTGTTTCATACGTTTATGTTACATTTTAGTAAATAAGTTAAGTTTGGATTTGAAGGAGCTTCACCTTGCTATTGTGTAGCATACGTTTTGACAGGCACATATACAAAACATAGTATCTCCATCTTTTGCTAGTTTGTCCTGGTTTCAGCTGGGATAGAGCTAACTGTCTTCCTAGTAGCTGGTACAGTGCTATGTTTTGAGTTCAGCATGTGAAGAATGTTGATAACACTGATGTTTTCAGTTGTTGCTCAGTAGTGTTTAGTCTATAGTCAAGGATTTTTCAGCTTCTCGTGCCCAGCCAGGGCACAAGAAGTTGGCCCAGGACACAGCCAGGGCACCTGACCCAAACTGGCCAACGGGGTATTCCAGACCATGGGACATCCCATCTAGTATAGGAACTGGGAAGTTGGGGAGGGGGAATCGCCGCTCATGGACTGGCGGGGTGTCGGTCGGCGGGTGGTGAGCAATTGCCCTGCGCATCATTTGTACATTCCAATCCTTTATTACTACTGTTGCCATTTTATTAGTGTTATCATCATCATCATTAGTTTCTTCTTTTCTGTTTTATTAAACCATTCTTATGTCAACCCACGAGTTTTACTTTTTTTTCCCCTATTCTCTCCCCCGTCCCACTGGATGGGGGAAGTGAGTGAGCGGCTGCGTGGTGCTTAGTTGCTGGCTGGGGTTAAACCATGACATAGTTTCTTGATGTTATATTAATTGAATACACTGTGTAAATCTTTGGCACCAGTACTTTGTCATTGTACTTGAAACAAAACAGATCTTGGGAAAAAATGAAGTGTTTCTATAATTATGGAAAATGGAATTGCCCACTAATAGCTCTCAGTCTTACTAAGGTGGAGATTAATATAGTGTCTCCTGTCTTTCAGGGATGATGGCACGAATGCTTTTGTCTTGCAGAATTTCTCTTCCTAAGCTTTGGCAAAGGGTTGACAAACTAACTATCTCTCTAAATTATCTCCATCCTCCTAAATCACTTTGTGAGCTAAATGTCCTTCTCCAGCAGATATTCTGGAATAACCAATAAACAAGCAGTTCTGAATGAGATGATTGTCATGATTACATGCATAACCTGTAAATATGGTCTCTCCAACACTATTTTATTCCAATGATTATATTTAAAGTCAATTGTTATATAATTTAACTAAAGTATTGTGTATATGATTTAAAAACCCTATTTTAAAAAAGGTATTTACTTTTTATAAGCCCTCAGTTACATATTCCCTATAGAAATACATGACTGAAAATCAACTAGACAATAACAAATGTTTCTGGAATGTCACTACACTCAAATCAATGGCCAGTTTGTAAAAAAAAAAAATAAATATTCTTGAGGACTGTCCTATGTTTGTTCCTCTGCGATATTATCCTTTTGGGTCATTCTAGAGGCATTCCAGGAGGTACCTGCACTGGGAATAGTACTATTGTGCCAAGGAAATGTAAGGAATAAGCTGATTGTCTAATTACTCAATATGGTTCAAAATCTTGTGTTCACAGAATTCCCTTGTTTCTCAATGCCTCCAAACTCCGACTTCAGTAACAGAGAAATAAAAACCCACACCTGCTCTGACATTTGAATTTCAGCTTCGTAACTGCTGTAGTATACAAATGATCTTGATTTACGTTAAGAATTAAGTTTGGGACCAAGTTTATGCACCTCTGATAAATTGGCAGCTACCCAGCAAATACATCAAGAGATATGTTCGCTCTCTTAGATGTCAGAGTAGGCGTTGTGGAGTGAAACACATTTCTCAGATGCTTCTCCTTGACAACACTGTCGGAAACACTTAGAGTTAAATCTTGATCCCTGGAATGCAATAGAGTTTTGTTTTTGACTTCAATGGGAAGAGAATGTGCCCCTGAAAGCAGTTAGTGGAGTGCCCAGGACAAGCTAATTTGTTTTGCTAACACAGTTCGCTATGTTAGAAAACACTCTTCAAAAAGAATTAAACTTTCCTCTGGTATGGACAGGACTAATGAAACTTCCTTCAGAGCCCATCAGCACCATTCGTTTATAATCAACCAGAGGGACTGCTGTCTAGTGACAGAAGACACTGTCCAATCCTAATGGAAGCCAGTGGCATCTGCTGTGTGAGTGGGTAAGCAAAACCGACAAGTTAAGATGTCTTGAGAGCTCTTTTGCAGCAGCAGGTATTTTATGTGATTCAAAACAGGGTAGGAAAATCTTCCCTTGATGAATCTTCAGCATCTGTCCTTATCTGTAACTCCATGGGGCTGAGTAAAGTCCTTTACCTCAGCAATACTGCTGCCTGTAAGTTCTAGTAATAAGACTCTGGGAATATCTCTTACGTGACAGTTTTAAAGAAATGAATTCTTTAATATTAAGCACTTGTTTCCAAGCTGCCTGAAACTATGTAGAGGATAAGCAAAGCATATAACTGTCCTTCAGCACTGTTGATTAAAGCTTAGATTATTTCAGCTGGTTACAACAATTTGTCTTGCCATTGATATTCCCATGGCAGAGACCAGAGCCCACGTGCAGAAACCAATTCTAGCATCACCCAGAAGGTTACGTGTTCAGCACTTGCTACTCTGTGCTGGGCTCCCCGCAAACCATCAGGAAAGAAAGGGAAATTCAGCACTCTTCCTTCTATTTTATCAGTTTGCAATCTTTTATTAAATGTTGTGGTATGTAATTAATTATGATCTATGTAATTATTGAGCGAGGAACGTTCTCCTTAAGTGGCTTTGGGAAGTAGATATTTATGTGTCACCTGCAAACAGGTTTTAGCAAGTTGCAGGTTTCTACGGAGATACATGCCTTTACTGCTAGCCTATCCGTGGAATATTTAGCACCAGCTAGAGTGAACAGTGCAAAGAGGCTGTAGATGTGTAGTCACTTAGGAATGTACAATACTTGGAATAAGTGCAATTTACGGGGTTCTGGGAATCTTTGACCTGCAAAATTGAAGGATCCATAACCAAGTGGGTATACTGGGACATAAAACACTTCTGGCAGTTCCTAACTGATTGTATTGCTTAAAGCCATATTGTTTCTACTTCTCATTTTATGTTGCTTAGATTATCTCAGAGACATATAGTAAGAATAATAACTAATCATCTGGTTTTTCTTCTCAATTCTAATTGACATGCAAACACTCACCACAAATTTTTCAGCTTTTTCTACCATTACAGCTAACAAAAAGGCATGAAATGTACATAAAGGCTAGCATTACAGGATTTTTCTTTTATTTCTCATTAACATAGCTGATGGAAAAAGAAAGTTTACTCCCAGCTAATTACTTAGAAGCTTGTCCAGTATTATTTCCATATACGTATCTCCATAGTTATATTCATCCTTTGAGAAGAAGAATGCAGTGATTAGATCGGATGAGAAAGAGTTTGAATAATTTTTAAAGAAGCATATTTAACAAATCTTGGATTTTGGTTTGATATTACGGCCATGCATGTGTATTATACTGATGGAGGTGAAAAGCTGTCAGTCTCTTATGGGATGGAGGTGCAGAGGCATATACCAGAGAAAAGGGAGTGTGCACTGTAACATATACAGCAGTGACCCGTGTGATTAATTTAAGGACACTGATGTATGTTCTTGGAATTCTAAATTACACAACTGACTGACTTAGAAAATCATAGTAAAAAATTTGCAAAAAATTCGTTTATTCTGAAGATCACCTGTGCAGCTGATGAAAGCATGTGTTTCCGAAGGAAAATTATTCTTTTTGTTTTTTAAACAGAGAATACGGTAAGTTGTAATGAGCATGTACACGCTAAACAGTTAATTTAATTAAGCTTCCATAAGCATAATGCAGGATGAATTCAAGGATAGTCAGCATTACCTCTGGCTGATTTCAGCTATGTTGCATAAGAGTAAAAGGACTTGATGTTTTCAACAGCAAGATGTCTTAGGCCACAGTTTCAGCACTGCTACTGAAAAAAAGCAGTATCCGTCCTCTCCTCTCTGTTTTCTAAGCTGGCCTTTCATTTCAGTCTTCTGCTCTCTGCCACTTCAAGCATTTGTGCAGCTGTGTCATGAAAGGGAGAAGGGAGTTAATCTAGGTAAAAAATAATCTAGCATCATCTAATTTCAGAAAGCTTTCTTTTATTCGTTTATCATTTTTAATGATAGCAAGGCATTAAAAAGGTATTGTCAAATGCAAGAACGTTCTTCCCCCAAGTTTAGACCTAAATGCTGCCTCTTTCTCACACCAAAGGCGTTGGATTTTGGCTCTTTCTGACAGCAAAGCAGGTTCTTTTCTATATTCTAGGGCATTTTTATGACATCATATTAGAAAACCTATTGTTTAACTCGTCGGTTGGCTTCCCATCCTAGCTTACTTCATATCATGTTAGTTTGTCAGTGGTTGGCTTTTCCGCCCACCAGAGTTTCTGAAAGTTTCAACATATCAACACTGCAAACTGCTCCAAATGACATTTCCTAGTACGCAGCTCGGTTCCTTTGCTCCCGAGTGACGGCGCACACCGCTGCCGGCGCCTGTGCTGGATTCCTTCCAGAAGGAAGCGTGCTGCGTCGGGGTGCGCGTGGCCGTGGTGCTGCACAGCGTGTGTGCTTCACAGCAGTTGTGCTGTAGTTTACCGTTTGCCTGAGATCTGATGATCTCATGCGATTTTCTACAGAATTAGTCTGGTTTTAATTCATATTATATTCTGAATTCTCTCAGCTGCCTTATAGTAATTTCACCCAGAAAACAAGGGAACATAATGTGAATCCACCCAGTACTGTAGCCGCAGGGACAAGTTTATAGTTGAAAGCAGTGTTACAAAAAGACTCTTTAAATTCGGGCACATTTTGTACAAACTTCCTGATAATGTCAGCACCTAGTATGGATCAGACCTGCTGCCGTGCAGACTGCTGCTCACACTCTCCATTTGTGCAGTCCTTTGAAGGCCACTGCATTTTTTGTTGCTGGCAGAAAGTACTGAGTGTCATGGTTCATCTAATAGGTATTTCAGAAACGTTGAACAGCATCGCTGAGCTCTGGGGAAACTGAGTGGATGTTTGAGTAGTCGCCTTCACCAGAACTGCAGAACCTCTAACAGGTGAATTGCTATGGCAATGAAGGAAGAATTTTCAGTCTGATATTATGTAAATCATTGAAGCCAGGTATAACCCTGACTGACTAAAGCCACAGCAAATGTGGCCATTTACACCAATAAAGACAAGACTTTTCCTCTAATCTTGCAGTCCGTGTACTAAATTAAGATGAACTCTAACTGGTGTAGCTAACGAGAAATATAACTTCTGTGTTTCTTTTAATTTTAAAAGAAAAGTCAGTTGAATCTGCTTTGTTGCTTGATCTGAATCCTTTAATGTGTACTGTAAATTAAAAACTTTTTTTTTTTTAAAAAAAAAACTATTGAAATCCTTTTTCACTCCCCGTACTTGATAATTTCACCTCCCTCCCAGGCTGCCTTCTGTTTGTCATTGTGTGCATTGCACAAGGACAGCTTCAGATGAGCAATATTCCCAGCTTTAAACAAGAATCTGTTTAAAAATTCTCTTTGAGAAAAAAACATACGTAGAACATCATCCTTCATGATCACATTAGTAAGAAAGTAATTTCTTATCGCCTTTGCAAATTAGGTTTCTGTTAGCATGCTTTTTGTTTCTTCCAAAGTTTGTCTTAATGCATACACCAATCTCAGTAAGAGAAAATGGTAGACATGCTGTCAGAACAATTTAATTACACTCAGCAGTAAGTACGCATGTTGACAATAATAATGATTTTTTTTTTTTTACAAATAAACACTGGATGTTGAGGTCACAAGGAAAAAAAAAGAATAAAAATGTGATTCTGTTGAGAATGTTTTTTCTAAAGATTTTTGCATTTAAGAAATGTGAAGGTAGGCTGTAATTTTGCTTATCAACCCGATCAACAATCCATTCCTGAAATGATTTCCCATTTCCTTTACTGTGATGTTGATGTGGGGGGAAGGTGGCAGCAGTAGGAGAAGAGGGAACAGAAAAAATTTTTTTTCTGTCTGCTGATAGACTAGCAATCCCTAAATCTTCAATAAAATTGCAAAACTGGAAAGGTAACAGAGAATGTTCGTGTTTATTCATTTTCTCAAGTACATGATTTATATAAAATTGTTATGATTTTTTTTCATGGCAAAATACAAGGCTTATTCTTCTTACTGAAAAAAAGGAAGAAAACACATTCATTTCAGAGGGAGCAAAACTGAGTCTGTATTTTTTTAAAGGGGTTATGATTTTTAAAGAAAACTTCCACCCATTAGGCTATGCTTCCTGTGTGTGCCAGGAATGCCCTAGCAGGATATTTGAACTTAGCTAAGATTTTTAGAAGGAAGTAATAATTTTGTGTTCTTCATTCTTCAGACGTTGAAAAATATCTTGATGCCCCATAATGCGTAACTTTAGGTTCTTTTTCCTTCTCATCCCTCCAATATGAAAGTTTCTCAGAAAACTGCCTGTTAGTTTGCATAGCCAGATCTAGTTTCTTATAGTAGGTAAGAGGATTTATCAACTGATAGATTTGCACATTGGTGTCATTCTCCAGAACAATAACTTTCTTCACATTTGTGTGGATCGAAGTTGGCAAGAATAGGTTGTAACACAACAGATACGTTTTTCGTGCAGTGCTTGCAATGAAAGGAGTGAAAAAGGAACACGTGCTGAACTTCCCCAGGCTTCTCGCAAATGTGCTTTGGATTAAGCCCTTTTCTTAGTAACTTCTGGCATCTGGGGTGCTTGCTGGTTTAACAGTGATTCTCTGAAGGTACTTCTTCCCAAATCCCCTGTATTCCTACCTGCTTTGGAGCTTGTGGAGCTATATGAGGAGAGCTTCCTGTTACTCTCTAAATACCTTGGCAATGCTGAGTTTCCCAAATACTCTTCTGAAGTGTTTGGGTACCCAGTTCTTAAGGATTGCTGCTTATGTAGGAATAGTATGTCTCATTTTCTGTTGTTGTTGCTGCTACTGATAAATCATTCCTACTACTGACTGAGATAAATGTATTTATTTATAAAATCTGAAACTCTAAATCTTTGAAAAAGCTGTTGGCTATGACTTGCAAGACATGCAGTTAGACTATGTTTATCCGAAGACTGAATTTAAGAGGCCTCTGTCGAGTTTGGAACTTGCAGACAAACACTTAACCCCTTTGGTCAGACTCTGCCATGGTACATACATACCATATACCTGCTAGGTGTGTTCAGAGGAGAAAATTACATGTTAGCCAAGCTACGCTAACCTTTACATCCTCTTCATTTCTTAGTGACTTTGTTACATTTCACTTTGCTGATAGATCTTTTCTCTTTTCTCCCATTTTTTAATCCTTCAACGATATTCAGAATCTCTGTCTCCCCTCCTGGGAGTACTAATACCCCCTGAGCATGTCCAGTCGCAATATTGCATATCTAGCCAGATGTGAAACAGGATCAGTGATTAATTGCTGATGGGCTAATGGCTTTGCAGTGGCTTAGCCAGCTGTGTAGCAGAGTGCCCTCTGCGCAGGAATGGGTAGTGCTAAACTGAGTCAAGTCCTTTTGCATTCCATTTGTGCCAATAATTTCTTTATAATGTTTTATACATTAACATCTGGAGTTAATAGTAAATTCAGATCTGCCCATACGCATGCCGTGTGGATGCAGAGATACAGCCATCTAACCAATGTGATACTCCGGAAGGATTGCTGGGAGGAACATTAGTCTGATAAGAGCTTGTCTGGACACTACAGCTGGTAACAACACATAGTTTTTCACACAGGGAAAATAGAAATCAGAAGTAAATGCTCTCTTACTATAAGTATTGTATCTGGAGCTTTCCTCAGAGAAATATGGAAAGTCAAAATACAGACACGGCAAAAAAAAAAATTAACAACAACAAAAAATTAGGTACTACACTAGCATTCCATTGAAAAAAGCTTCCCTTTCCAAAATGGGAGCTTTGCTGAAAATCCCAAACACAAGGTGAAGGACAGACTGAAGCATGCAGCCTGCTGATCCAATGCTTCAGTGAGAACAGATGGTATTCTGAAACAGTCCATTTGTGATCATTCCATAATAAAGATTAAAGTTGCATATTCCCCAACAGAGGTGCTTTCGGCAGCCTGCCAATTCACGAGCAAGTTCTTGGCCCCCTCTTCCAGCATTTGACTCCTTTTTGTTTTTTTTCAATTTATCTGAATCATATCATTTTTCCAATGATAAATCTTTCTATAAAAAGTTGAGATAAAGAAAAGGTTTTATATTGCCATTGTTTTCCTGTTATAATAGTCTATTAACTACAGTAGGAAATTGTTTTATTGTTCCAGACAATAATCTTACAGTAATGTTTTTAGTCATACACATGTTGGAGCTATACTCTGTTTCCAAGGTGTGTGAGGTTGATAATTACACAATGAATGCAGGGCATTCTCTCATTGAATTTGTCCTTGTGAGCTAAGAAGTGTGGGGGTGTTATAACAAGGCAGCAGCTGTAACTGACATTCTAATCACAGTTGGGAGTCTGATATAAATTAATTTTATTTTTTTTTTAAGTTGGCTGCAAACTGTTATTTTACTGGTTATAGTGGACCTCATACCCTGACAGGTTGTATAGTAGCAGTCAACCATCTGATAACCTGGGATAGCAACACTAAAAAAATAATAAGCTGCTTATAAATGCTAGGTATACAGGTATTACATCACACTTTTAAACGTTATGTGATCTGAATTTTGATGCGTTTCCTGTAAAATTGATAACCACATTTTCAGAGGTCCATTCTTTTCTGGTTTTGGGTTGGTTTTGGGGTTTTTTTGTACAGCATGTCAGTTTTAGAACGTTGTCGATGTATCATCTTATTGGTATTACATTTGAAATATGTATCTATATGTATGCCAAAAATAAAGTCGTTAAACCAACGCTTGAGCTATGAATGCCCATACCAGTGCACTATAATAATGCATAAACAAATAGGTATTCAGGCCCTGATTCTCTCAGAGTTGTTTGGAAGGCATTGAGTTCTTACTGTATTTTGATCAAAGTAGATATTCATTAAAATTGAAACAAACGCTTGCTTTCACCCTTCCTCAATTACTTGTTGTTCAGTAACCATTCAGATGAGGAAGCTTTGTTTGGATTCAGTAATTCTTATAACGCTTGCTGGAAGTAGGCCAATTTGCAAACTCTGAGATGGAGAATAGCGATACATACATCAAGGACAGTTAAGATTACCCTGTGTCTGTATGGGATGTACATAATACTTTCTGTTTCTTTGTCTCCATAAGTACTGAGTTTCCTATTATGTCAGATAATGAATGTAAATGCCTTCTTACTGTAAATACCATATATTATCTCTGAAAAGATCTTCTGCCTTCCACTATTATTTTAGAAACCATTAGAGGAACCTTTTTAACATTCAATACTCGGTTGCATTGCTGTGTCAGTTGCAGTGATTGCCTCATCCTTGAGGCTGGTGGCTGTGATGCCACAAATAAGAAATGTGAATGGTAGGGCTTTTGTAAATAACACTGAATACTTTTTGAGCACATGGCCCAGCATAAAACAAAATGCCAAATATATACATTTGGAGCTCTAAAACAATAAGTAATTAAGAATTCTGGATACTGTCTTCACTGAAAGAGATAAAAGGAAAGTAAAAAGTACTTGGCTTCATCTACAGAGATTCTTGACTAGTATAGCTAAAACGATACTGTTTGATTATAGTGCATGGGTGTGCAGGGTCAAATGTATTAGTTGTATTGTGTTATTGGAGGCAATTTTTGTAGCTTGAATATACTGTGCCATGTTCATATCACCTCTGGGCAGGCAAAGAAATAATTCCAAGTAGGCTACAGCCTTAGAAAAGCAAGGTCACTAAATGAGATTAAAAGATCTTTGAAGACAAGGCTTGAGTGACAATTGTAATACTTTGTGCTGTTGAAGTAAATTGTGTTCCATGCTAATGGGAATTGTGACCGTGTTAATAAAAATAGAATATGATAATTTATTAGGTTTCTCTCTGTGTGCTGTCATTTTCTCACCTAGAATAAATAACCATTACTTGAGGTTAAATGTTTGAAACTGCTCACAACAGTCACATTCCTTTGTTCTTTGGCTGTCACAATCCAAAGATCCTTCACAGAATCGTTCTATAACTAGTTCTCCATTTATCAGACATTATGTGAAGAGGTGCAAAAGTGCGTCATATGAGAACAGACTACACGTAAGCAATGCTGTTATCTGAAACTAGACTTTGATTCATGATGTCAAGATTCTTACTCTGATGTGCAGCATCCATTGCCAGTGTTTCATTTCTTTTTTTCAGAGCTAAGGGTCCCTAGTAAAATTGCAATGGGCCACATCATAAGAGGATTCAATATGTTCTTCCTAACCACAAAAACATTTATAAATCTCTTTTTTTTTCCATAACACATGTATTTCCACATTGTAGTTGGGAAAGATCTGAGCCTCAGTCACTTTGATGCACTTATAGCATCACCACAGTACTTGAATGTTCTTACCTGGCTTAGTTTGTAAAAGTTGCTGGCTTTTTGGCTGACTGTGCAGTGGCTCAAGCATCTAGTAATGATCTTCATGCTAAAGCTAACACAAGCACTACCCTCCCGAATGGAGCACAGCAAAGGTAGGATGATTATTTCCTTTCTCCTCTTAACTACCTGGTGAAGTCAAACTCTCACAAGCTAGCACAGGCTGACTGCTTTCTAGAGGCACACGGGCTACTCTGCTTCTTCCCATCTCGTGACAATAATGACAGAATCATTGTCTTGTAACTCTGCCCAGAGGATGCTAACAGAAGAAAAGCTGGTGGTATCTCTCCACCAGTGCAACTTCTTTTGTTCTTTTTTACAGTGCTTCCTTGCAGAGGTCCTTCCTGAAACGTTGTCCCTATCCCTCGTTTCAAATGAGCCCATGTGTTTTGTTACATGTCTCTGAAATACATCATGATCATAAAAAGGAACGAGAACTTATGTGTCCTGCCATAAGAACTGTGTCCTGCCATAGTTTAGTCTCTCTGTATGGCATAGAATAGTCTGGTCTACAGACTGAAACATTTAAATTCCTCCTAGTTATAACCTAGGAGAAACTCTGAAAGTACCCAACAGCTCTGTTGGGCTGTACTTCTGGAGCACTTAGCAAAAGTGTCATGTGAAGTTAGCACATGAGCTGTATTAGAGAGACAGTATGTACATACATATATGCAACATGTGTACCTGTGTGTACATTCATTTTTATTGTTAGGTGTGAAATTTGAATTTTTCTATTCCAATGCAAACTTTGGGCCTCTTCATGTTTCCTTTCTGCTTTTCTTGTATTTTTAAACCACTGTTAAATTATAGAAATACAGAAAGCAGTACTGCAGGATCTTTAGTGTTTTCCTAGCAGATAGCAGCATTCCCAGTTTCTGGATTTGGCATTGTACTTTTTTTCTCTATTTCCTCTAGTTAGAAACATTTGCTTTTGGAGACTAGTGCAGTCACGTTGGTATCGCATGAAATTTCAAGTACGGCAATATTGTTGGTGTAACGCCCAGAGGTGTGTGCTATGTCTAAAGCCAGCAGTGATCTAAACTGAAACCTAGGTAAGAGCATGTCTTTGAAAATAAGGTATAAAGATAAATAGTTTGACATAGGCTCTTTGGTGAATTTAAAATTAGTTAGAGCAGTAGCAGATGTCTAGTAGAAGCAGGTCTGTTGAAATGTTGAAATGGTTTATATCTTCTCAGATTTTTAGTCCTGGGTGTTTGGTTGGGGGAGGGGGGGGAGGGGGAGGAGAGGGAGGGAGTCGCTGAAGGCAGCAAAATAAACTGACTCTCCACATCTCTACCTGCTGTTACTCAGGGGGAATGTGATGCTGTGACACCTTCCATACCTCTGTTTTGAAATTCATCTAAGGTTACTCAGAAGAAAGAATACTTGAGTGTCTGCATCTAAACCTGGGGAGCGAATGGTTGTCCTGTTTTGGGGGTGGGGGAGGAAAGGAAGGTTCACCGTTGGAAATAATTTTTTCATGGCCATGCAAAGGAATTGCATCTGTTCTCACACTCAGGCAGAATTAGAGGAAGGATGTAAGACTGTCAGAATAAAAAAAAGTGGCAAGACTAAGTGGCAAGAAAAATATTAGAGAAATACTTAACTATATGTTTGGTTTATTTATTTAATCTTCTTTTTACTCCCTTATTTAGTACTTCTCCCTTTTTGACCAATTCATAATTGGTGTAATTTATATCCCAGTTAACCTCACATTTTGAATTTTTCTTGATGTATACCTTTCAGTTGCTGAGTACAAGTAAACGTAAAACTGATACAAATAACGGAAAGAGCCGCTTCTCACTAGATTTAGCAATCAGGCAAGTGTTTACGTAAAAAGTACCTGTATTCCTTCTGAGGTTTGGATATCTACGTAAAATCAAGACTGGAATTTCTCTGTACCTTGAAGTAGACACTGTTTAGTTACATTAAACAAAGTGTTTGCCAGGAACCTGATGTGAAGCGTTCCCCTGTGTGCTTCTGTTCTTCATACAGCAGGGATGTAACTAACTTTAAAGCGAAGTGATCTCACTGGGAAGGACAGACCCAAGCCGGCAGTGGGAGGCTTCCTTTGGGCAGTCACTGAGAGTGCTGAAGAGTAACTAAAAATAGATGGATTTTGTTGCCTTTGTGTTTTACACTGCTTGAGTGTTAGTTCCTGCAAGATGAATGGCAGCAGAGGCAAGACATTCCCTGTTGCCTCTTTCTTGTAAAAGCTATTAAACAGCTTTTGAATGTGCCTGCATCATCCTTGGTTTGTTTTACTTTAACTTGGGCTCGTTTCTCTCATTTATGTGAGTTCATTACTAATGTGAGATCACTCTGTGCAAAGGCTGATTTAATACATGGAGGTAGATCTTCAGCTGGTGTAAATCAGCCTTTAACGTTCTGGGGGTTTGACTGATTTACATCACATTATGATTCAGTCTTTACCTCCAGGCTTAAAATTTACAAGCCAAACAATTTATATTGCAACCATTTCACACTGGTTTACATAACAGATATTTTAAATCCACGGTCTCCTTGGATCCTAATTTGGGGGTAAAGTTTTTAGCTACATCCAAGCAAATGACCACAGTGCTATTGATCATGTGCTTTCCCAGACAGATTTTAATTCATGAAGTTCCTTTAAACTGAAGAAGCATCCTGTTTGCTGTTGCATGCCTTTGTCCACTGTGGCTAATTACCAAGATGTGCGCATAAGAAAAAGCATTTCTGTTCTCGTCATCCTTCCCTGGCTGTAATTCATTCCAGGTTGCCACAATCAAGTATTTGTAGCATCACAGTTCATTACTGCATAAGTGAGTTTGATGTCACAGAATCATTGTTTTCTTCCCTGTGCCTCGAGCTGAGAAGGGGAACAGACTGTAATTAGGAGGAAAGTTACTTCTGTGGTACATGTGCACATGCACAGTCTTGGAAATCAGCAGTGATGAAGAAAAGAATACACAAAAATAAATCATTTTAAATAGAATAATTAAAAGATATGATTTGGAAGTGATGACTGAAAAAATGATTTGAAGATGATGCTACATGAAAGATAAAAGGCAGTTCAGGCACCTGAAGTTAATTTTGTCCTAAAGAGATGCTGTAGGATTAAGCATATTTAGATCCAGTTTGAATTAGCTGACAACTTGACTACGGAATATTTTGTTGACTGATAGATGCATTCAAAGAAGGAGATCAAATTCCAGTGCTGAGGAAGAGCAGCTCCAACTCCAAGAGTTAAAATGTAGGAAATAGTAGCGTGAGTCTCAAAATCATGTGGTATTTTCAGGTACAGTTCTGTTTCAGGGGTCCCTGCTAATCCGTTCACCTCCCCACAGGGTCGGTTCAAGTATTTGTTGAGTTGCATCATAACCAGAATGGCTGAAATTATTACAGTTAGGAACAAAAGAACTGCCTTTGGTGGCAAGAAGGCCTGTCCGGGGTTTTTAAATCCAGATTGTTTCCCAAAATGGCCCGGCAATAGCTGTGCTGATTCCAGGGAACAGCCCTTCAAAGAGCTGCCGCCTGCCCATTGCCTCGCTTCTGCTAGAATGGCTGTTTGTGTGGGCCCCCAGAGAACTGCCGTGAGACCTCAAACCGATTGCTGGGCAAAGGTTTCTGGTTCGGCTATTGGTTTCGTTTGCAGATTTCACTTAGCAGTCACACAAAAAGCTGTGCAGAAGTGTGGGCCTGTGATGGAAGCTGCCCAAAGAGCATGACTGTGCCAGCCCTGCCGGGCGCAGGGGGCTGGCACCCACCAGGCTGCTTTCCTCTTCCCCCTCTTAACCTCTCTTTTGCCCTAAGTTTCTAAGGTTGTCTTAAACAGTCGTTCGTAATCTGTTTTACTTGGACTACACTTTTTCTTATTAGAGTGGATAAAGGATCTAGAGGCCTGAAAGCGAGTCATCTTTTCCCATGTCTAATCGAAGTACGAGATTACTAAAAGTACAGCGTCAGGTTTTGAACATCAGTGCTCCTTACTCTTGTTTATTGCTATTGCGATGTCATGGAGTTTCCCATACCAGTAGTACAAGCAGATATGCTGTGTAATCAGTAGAGATATTTTAGATTTTTTTAAAGCACAAAATTAAGGAAACTAAACCCAAACATTTGCATTACTGCAGCATCAAAATTATCATTTTAACAGTCCAAAGTCAGTGGAAAAAATGTTTTATATGCCAAACAGCATTGAACCAATTTTCTTCATACTATTTCATGCTCAGTTATGACATGACTACTAATGCAAATACTATTTTTTCAAAACCCTATGAGGATTATATTATTCTTATCAGTGTTAGATGTCCAAATATTAACTTTGAAAATGTCAGAAGATACACGCAGTGAATATGATTTAATGATTCTGAGAACCCATAACTTGTTTAATGCCTGATTTTGAAGGTTTGGGTTTTAAGTTTGTCTTCATTAATGCCAGTTCTTATTTTATTGACACTAGGGTTTTTTAACAGCATTGCCAGCAATTTTGCCAGCAATGTTGGCAAATGACAGTGTCATTTAATTTAGAAATTTTTTACGTACATTATTTTACTTTTCCTCTCAGGAAAGTTGTTTTCCTTGGAAAACAAAACAAAAGACCAAAACAAAACAAAGAAATGGAATCATGCTGAGCCTTTTTTGCCAGTTTGTAGGATCAGTGGTACCACTAATAAATAATATGAGGAAATTCTGCAATATTTTGCACACTAGCTGAAAGTTCATCAATCTCTTTTCTTTTGGGCCTACAACAGTAAGGAGATATGTACTGATTTTTACAACCAGTTCATTGGGCTTGTGATACCAGGTTGACGCCTTATCAGCACATTGAGAACTGTCTCTCTCAATGGAGTTTAGGCTAGATTCTAGACTCCATATTTTTTGTTAAGGTGATCAGAGGATTTCCATAATGTGGACTGAGACTCACACGTTTCATCTCACCAATAGAAATGTTGTGGCTCAGTGGGTCTTTCTGTAGCTTGTGTTACTTCTGTGACTGCGAGTCTTCATTTCTTGATTTGATTTAAAGTCCCAGCTCTTGTGACAAAGTGACAATGAGCTGTACCGTAAGTAGTTGTTTGCTGTGGTCAGGGTACCATCTGTTAGGCCCAAACTTTTGTTGAAGCCCCACAAGTAACAAGTGAAAAAATCTCACTGTCCAATTATGTGTATGGTACTAGTGTATTATATTGCACAAAATAACAAAAAAAACAGCACCAAAAATTATAATGTGAATTAGTTTCCCCAGCTGTGCAGGAGAATTAGGCATTTGTTAAGGCATTGGAAATTAGAGGGACGTAGACTGGTCAATCAAAATACGCTGTTGATCAGTGTTCTTAGCATGTGCATTTTTACTACTGGATTCAGTCCCAGAATTCTTTGGCTCTGTTTTGTATAACATAGAGAACTTCAGCTCTCTTGTCCTTGATATAATAGAGCCTTACAGCCTCACAGTTTAGCTGGTTAATGCTATAGGAAAGGAAGGGGCACATTTCACGAGTAGCAGATCCGGTGCAAATCGGTAAAATGCTGCCTGCAAATTAAGCCACCAGTACTCTTTCTTGTATACTGCTACTATTTTTTTAAGATTGCAAGAGGAGATGATGAAAATGAGTCCCATCTGTAGTTCCTAGTAGCTAACTGGAGTTTTTCCAGTAGGTTCTAAATTGTAGCGGGATGTAAGATGGGAGCCTGCAGAGGGGGAAAGTTAGGAAAAAGGAGTGTGCAGCAGGTATTGAACAGCAGTGCAGACTGATATGAATACAAATTAGCTCAAAGTTAGACCTGGGTAGCATCTTAAAAGTGATGTAGATGAACTCCATAAAAATTCACTATATGTTTCAGTAAGGTTCTTTGAAAATCATTCTGGCGTATAGTATATATTTTTAACACTTCACAGTGAAAGCAAATGCAGAAGTATACAGTTTTTTAAATAATTCTTCTAAGGTCAAATTAAAAGATTTCTCAGGCTCCTCAACTAATCACACACTTATTTATTAAAAATCTATTTAAAGCATTCCATTCTTCTCCATAAATATTCATGTTTATTTTAATAAGTGCTTTACAGATTTATTTTAATTCCACCTAAAACCCTCCAGTGGCTAGAAAACTTCATATTCAAGTCCAGGTGTACAGACAAATCTGGAATGTATTTCTAAGATGCTGTAGCATAGTTATTAAGAGTATTATTAATGACAGCTATTTTTGTTGTTGTTTTTGATTGCCACAAGAGAACACAGAAGCTTGCAGCTGGGATGCTTTGAAGCAACATTCTATTCTTTAGGGAGCTGTTATTTCGATAAAAACAATGAAATCAGTTAGCATAGGTAATATAATAATTATAGTAATTTATTTTGGCTATTAAGTGTTGAATCCCCTTAGCTAATCATCCACTTAAAGCTGTTACTCAAAGCACACTGGTTGCTTTTGCCTTAAAGTTAAATGTCATGAATTCTTATTCACCGATAAATCCATTTTTAATAAATTCCTGCCATGCTTTTCTGCTAGTGTTAATCTGAACACTATCAATAATGTAATGTATTGTTACCCCAAAGTAGTAAAGGATATTTCCTATTGTCTCATCAATAAGAACAGTCATTCCTTGTTTTCTTTGTGCCTGGTTACAGCCATACTTGAAGCTCGCTTGCTTGCACTGAGAAAAACCTCATTGCTCTCAAAGAAGAGCAGTATTAGAGGTGGGTTTATGGCTGTTCAGCAAACCCTGTATGTGAGCTGGCTGGACATACTTCCTTCCAGCATGTGCATCAGCAGAAGTGCCCGTCTTCCAGTACTGGGGAAGCACAATAATTACTGCTCTGAAACCAATATAAATTGTTCTCTTTGATTAATTTAAACTTTGTTTCATTTTACTTTGTTGTGGCTTCTAATAAGCCCTTTAAATGACCAAAACCAAAACAGGCAAAGGTTAATTTCTGTCTTAACTCAGAAAATAGTGTTTGTCTGGCTTAAGAGAAGAACTCTGGGTCTTCCTTTCTTTTACAGAGCAAAAGTCCAGGAAATCTGTAGAAAGTATGATTCTAACTCCTCTTTACAGAACGACTGTATTTATTTACAGAGACCAGAATTTGATCCTTCAGAATGTTATTGCTAAAGTACTACCGAATAAATTATAGATTAACTGCCAACAGTCAAACTCCATCACCTTTAGAGAAAACATAATTTTTTGTGTTTTAACATAATTTCCCTTGAACTGACTTAACTACTCATTTCCTCAGATACAGGACACGAGAAAGCTGTTCGATGAAAGCTTTGTATGACATAGATGAATACACAGATATATATGGGGTATAGAATTAAGATACTGTCAACTTGTCTGTAAAAGTGTGATCTAAAATCAATTAAAACCGGTACAAAATGTTCCAAAGACTTCAGGAGACTTACAGTCCGATTTCATGGGCTATGTCCAGCAAGAGGTATAAACAGGACTAAATCCAGGCACGTGAATGGTTCCAGTGAGGTTTGCCCTTGCGTAAAGCAGTCTCATTCCTTTTCTGCAAGTCAGAGCCTCACAAGCATGTGACAAAATGAAAAATCCCTCAGTGAAAAAGTGTGTATTGCTAGCAACAATCTATATTGAAGTTGGTACTGCAGTGGTAATTTTAGCTACTTTACTACTGTATTTTATCTCTCAGGCCACAAAAAGTGAGAGATTCTAAAGTAGTAAATCTACTCAAGGAAGAAAGTTGAATTTTGAAATAAGTGGAAGAGAGATTCCAGGATTCAGGCAATCCAGAATGTGGTTTCTTAGCTGTATGGGCTTCGTGGTGATCCTAAAGGTTTGGAAAGGTGTTTGGGATGGCAGTTGCTGGATTTTTCTGTTTGTTTCTATGTTTGTTTCTATTTTACCTCATAATGCTTAATAGTGGTGACTATTTTCAGGCAGTTTCACTGTTTGGTACTCCTGGGAAGTACAGGGACAATCTTCCTTCAAGAGTCCTCTGAAACTAGGAAGAAAACATTGGCTTAGCCTGTATATTTTAAGGAAAAAACCCAGTTGTCCTCTTGTTAGGTATGTCAACTTTTGCACCCCTATTAAATTTTAAATAATCCTCAAAAGTTGAGCAAAATCTGTGTTAGGCTATGATAGAATTGATATGGAAACCATTCTCTGCACCTCTGCATCATCTCATACTGACTGACTCAAAACTTGGGATGTTGGAAAGGCTATTATTAAGGGATTTTGATATCCACATTTCTTTCTTTTTTAAGGGGTGTTCTTTGTTTTCTTTTTGGAGGGATATAAATTAACATCTTTTGGGAGTTTCAGACAGGGAGTGAATAGGAATATAAACTCTGCATTGCATCATTTTATTCCTTTAGGAATCGCATTTTACTCACAGTGAAGTACCAAGAGTTACCATCTTTCCTGAAAAGGATTAAATTAAACTACACTGCATAAGATACTTTGACAATTCCTGTAGAATATAATGATAAGTGTTTTGATAAAAATGATCTTTTTAAGGAAAGCCTTTAAAATACATTGTTCTGTTTCTGCAGGGTTTTAATGGTTGAAATAGACTTGATTTTTTTTGCATTTCTGACTGTTAATACCTGACATAGAGGTTTCTTTTTCTTTATCGTGTCTCTAAATCTACTATTTGCTTACATGTCTTGGTAAAGGCAATGTTGAGGTCTCCTTTAACATGAAAGTGAGGGAGTAGTGAGATTACATGGTTATTGCCAGCCATGAATGAATTCTCAATGCACAGTTTGAGATCACCTATAACATAAAAAGCAAAATAAATACATTCTTCTGCTCAGCTTTGATAACCTTTATAAAGAACCTGGAATATCGTTCTTCCAGTCAAAGTTACTGTAAATAGTCTAGTAATTGTTAATTTATAATTAATTTAATTTAAATAAGGAAGAGTTAAGATTTCTTGGAAATGTAAAAAAACTCTTCAAGTCATTAGTCTGCTTCAAGAATGGAAATTTAAAGTATAATCTGAAAAATGCAGGTGTGATTAAATTAATGTTAGTAACTTAATTGACTTCACTGGAAATAATAAAAACTTAAATTCATATACGTTTGATCATGACTTTAAAATAAACTGGTTATTTTAATAGTTTCCAGAATGCCTTTCATATTCTGGTATTTAATTTGTAATTTTGTTGGATAAAAACCTGCAATTTTTTATTTACTTTGCAGTTACAATATAACTAGCAGGAGAAAAGTTAATCATCCATTATGCCATGTTTTTCTTAAAGCCTCTGCTCTAGAGATCATTCGATTACCGAGCATCACAGCTTTCATGTGCATAAAGACGAAAAGCTTGAAAACATACTTAAAATTATTTTACAAAGGGAAAATAAATAAGATTACAAAAAGTACTGGTTTAGGGGTTGCACTTTGTAAAGACAGTATCAGGTTGTAAAACAGCTTGCTAATGATTTTTGACTGCTTTTGTTCATCAGTATATAATTCAGGATTTCCTTTAAATCTTAGACCTTCTTTATTTCCTGTTTTGATAAATGTTGGAAATGGGAAAGGCAGTAGTACAAGAAATACAAACTTGCAACTGGCAGGCCACAGAGTGTGTTACCGTGGTGGTCATTTTAGGGATATCACTGTATAAAATCTTACATTAAAAAAAAAAAAAAATTAGAACAAAGGCACTCTAAGCTCATGGTCAAACAGTAGAGTACCCACAGACTCTTTCAGTCACTGTGAAGCTCTTCCTCTCTTAAAATGCAGCAAAATCTGTTCACTTAGAAGCAAGAAAAAAATTTCTCTAAGTGATGGATTTAACACACTGGATAACCTTTTCGTTAGACAATTATGCGTTTCAGTCTATGGGATATGAAGTGTCTATTTTTTTGTAGTACGTTTTCAGATGTCAATGACCCTATTTCATGGAATATAAGTCACACTGTGAATTTAAAGATCTGAAGAAAATCAATAGATGAGACATTGAAGACTTATATCAACTGAAAATATTTTTTTTCAGTTTTTTTCTCTCTCTTTTTTAATCTTCTTGCTGAAAGCTCAACCCAAACATCAAAAAAATCATTGAAAGACTTGGATAATAATTACTAGAGTCTTGGATTTTACTGTAAAGAGCTTTTGTATCCTAGCAGTATTTGAAGTCCTAATCCACTAGGTACAATACCTCTGGGTAAGGCACCAGTAATGTAAGAGAGAGTTAATCCATTGAGCAATAAAAAGTATTGCTCTATATCAATTTTGATAATCATCTCCTCTTACCTTCAGAATCAATAGAACCCAAATTGTACAGACACAATTCACATTCAGCTAATTAGAGTAATTAACATAATTATTTGTAATTACATATGCATGCATTTGGTGTTAATACTAGGGGAGTTTCACAAACACACCTTTCAGTAGCACCTTAAAGTTAAATAAGACTATCCTTTAATATGCTTCCCCCATATAATTCCCATATATGTGTGCAAAAACAATCACCTCATTCCTGTCTATTTCTCACAGATTTGAAAGTTCAGTTTTGGACACTTGAAATTTTAAGAGCAAGCCCCATTCTCAGAACTGTATGATTAGGAATTTAAACACATGTTTCTCACAAAAAAAGACTGGATCACCTTATGCACTGATTATATGTAATTCAACAGGTTTAATCCTGAAAAAGATGCCGTTTACGAATACTTTAGTGATTGTAGGGATACAATTTTATATTCTCTTATTAAAGCTGTTTAGCATTTGCAAACAGGCAGAACTTTGGAGTTCTCTGCTTAATTGTCTTGTACGCATGGATATGAACTATGAAAATCACTTTAACAGCGAAATATGAGAGGAAGTGAAGAATAGAAAAAAGTGGAACAACAGCCCCAATCGAACTATCACAAATTTCAAGGACACTTATCCTGCCACTTAGTCAGAGTTAAAAATCATTTAACCTTTTTGAATGAACAAAATACCAGCAAAAATGGCAATTCTTAATGCAATACAAATTTAAACAGAAAATTTTTAAAAAAATAAAAATTTCAGTCCGGGTATGCAGAGTAAAAATTTATCAAATATTCATTCAGTTGGTTTCTACTCAGGAAACAGGGATTGTTGGAAGGACTATGAAAGACACGTATGGATTTGTCTCAGTTAAATAATCATACTTATCTATGACGATGCAAAAACACAGTTTATGTATGGTATTTAAAAAAATCACGTTTATATAGTAACAGCTCAGAAGTTGTTGATAATTTTCATCACTGTAATTTCTTATTTTATTTCATGTCTTTGTTAATTTCTAGTTAAAAATACAAATAATAAACAATGAGGAGAACATCTTCAGTTTACATAAAGTCTGTGTTTCTGGAGATACATTTGTGTTTCAATTAGCCTATTTTTATTTTGGTTGCTTGATACTGTATTTCTCAAGTAGAATTGTGCACATAAATTGATAAGAATTCATCTTAAGGCTATGTTCAGCTTAATGATACATATGAGAAAGATTATGCATGTGAAACACTGCTGACAAGGTAATTAAAAAGTGAAAACATTCTCAAAAATCAACTACAAGTCCCAGACTGAGTCAGCAAGCATTTTGGCTCAAAAATTTGTCCATGCTTTACTTCTAATGAGGGTTAGTTTTAAGAAACTATTCATATTTAGCTTTCAGCTTTAATGCAGTATTGTAACAATTTCATTTATTTTATAACGTGTCATCCTGCTTTCAGATACTTCAGACAGTATCTTAGAGGCTGTGTTTTCCTGATGAAAGGCCATTAGAGGTACAGGCAAGTACTTATGCTGCATAACAGGTCACGGTGGGAACTTTGTGGAGAACATGGATTGCTATAAAACTGCAAGATACACATAGTTTAGTGCTGCAAATTCTTCCAGCGGAGGATTTATAATGCAAAACTTCACTTTGAGTGTCAATTTGTATAACATGTAATAAAAAGTTGCCCTAGATTTGTAAATGCCATGAAGAACAATGTGAACATCAGACAAAAGTGGATGATATTGAGGCAGAATATATCAAACATCTATGTGGATGTGAAAACTCTGACCAAGGAAGATGAAGTAACTTGCTTAAGGTCAGAGTAGGACTCGGATCTCTTGTGCATCATCACTACGCTATACTTCTCGCGCAGCATTTCCTAAATCTTATATGCCCAAGTTACCCACTTTTGCTTATTCAGTTGATTTAATAAAATCTGGATACTTTTCAGTATTGATTGGTGTAAGTGTGGCTTAATGGCAGAATCATTACTTTTTTAATCTTGGAACTGCCAGCCCTTACTATTCTCAACTGAAATTCAGTTTCTTCGATTAAGGACTGCCATTACTAATTGTTTTTAAATGTTGCTTGGATGGTTCTAGTTCAAAAAGTTTACTTCTTCAGCAATATCTTATAGTTCTACACTTTTAGTAATTCATTAAAACTTTATGTTCTGTGGCATGACCAAAGCCAGAACAGGGAAGCTGATAGAAAATCCTGGAACAAAAGCTGGAACTTAAATGATAACTTTCAGAAAATAGTGGCTTAATAGCTTCCTGCACTGCATATGAGCTGCATCTTTATGTCCATTCATTCTTTGCATTAAACTGATACATGTCTGGTGGCAACCGTAACTGCGTTTGCCTACCTATCTCACATCTATTCATGCAGTTCTGGAGGAAAGGTCAGATAAGGATAATATGTCAAAAGGGTATAATTAAGATTCAGAAAGATTAATACCTGTGGTATTTAGTGAAATTGCCTTCTAGTGGAATGCTCATCTATTACTTTGATATTTAACATTTCTGCTGTTAAAATGTTAGTGCTTGTAAAAGTACAAAATTGGTGGCAGACATTTGGTTTATATACTCTTTTTATACCAAAAAAGAACCCCTTAGGAGAAGCAATCAGGTCTTTTTTTTTTTAACCTGGAATTCTTAGGTGTAACTCTTCCAGTATTTCCTCTATAAATTTGCATTTGGTAAGGTTATTTAAGTTATGTCAATCAGTTTGACAAGTGGTGTCAATTTAAGAGGGCGGGGGAGAACACACCAGTAACAGTATCTGAGATATGTGGAACAGTCTGTAGTGAGATGAAAATGATATATCTGTAGGATGAAGAGGAATAAATGTTATTTAATGCTACATGAAGAAAAAGATCTTTTTGACATGATTCAACACATACTTAATTCATAATTGAAATCGGATGAGTAGCCTCACTGGAGTTTGTGGTACATAGCAGCTACAGTTCCTCCAACTATTCCAGCTACTATACAAATACGTAAAAGATGGCACGCTTGCCAAAAAGTTCAACTGAGATGAGAAGACTAGTGCTAATTGATACCCAAAAGCAGGTAAATCTAAAATAGTAACTAGACAGGGATGAACATAATGAAGTCATAACTTTTTTTTTCTTACTCATTATGAACATTGCAATTAGTTTTTTCTTACACACATTCTGTTCAAGTCTGAAAAAATATGCACAGTACACTGCTAAAAATTATGGCACAAAAAATCTGAATGAAAATCTACACAGTTTTCTTGAATTCTTGTCCATTTTGTTTAATCTTTAGTTTCTAAAGTAAATGTAAATTTTACTTTATTGAAAAATAGATCCTGCAAGACATTTACATGAATCATCCTTCTACAAATGGAGTTGACAATTAAGTGAGTCATAGGTAGAGAACTTCTAGATTTACAAGTTAGTAAAACTTCTACATGGCTTTGCTACAGGTATAACAAGTATCAAGATTTTGAGTACTGGCTGTACTAAATATGCTGTAATAAATGTTTCATGACATAACATGTGCTACCATTAAATCAAAAAATTCCTATTAGTGTAACGATAGGATCTTAAACTGCATTCAAAGCAAGGAAATTCAGAGATGTCAGTGACATCACTACTAGAGTAAGTCCTGTAAGAGTTTACAAAATGACACCCCAAAATTTCTGCATTTCTGAAGAGTATAATACTGTGAGTGTCATATCACTATTTCATTTGATTTAACTGTGGGTGGATTGTATTTACAAAATTGCAAATATGTTTAGTTAATGTAATTAACAGCGTGTGTCTTTCCATCCTGGCCTGGGCCTGACTGTCCTTCCAGCTGTGCACAGAAGGAGATTTGGAAGGTTCAGGATACTTCTGTTTTAAAAGAGTTTTCACTGGTTGTCTTCCAGAGTTTTGGGGATGTCTTTGCACTCAATTATCATGTAGGAAAATAATGTCTTTCTCTGTTCCTAGAGTTTTAATTCTTTTCTTATACTGGGAAGAAGCGTTCAGCCTTCTAAAACTGAAATACAACTTTTTATTTCTCTTCTGTTTCTGAAATGTTTGTAAAACTATGATAATTACCTCACATAATGACATCATAAGCCAAGACAATTCATTTAGTAAATAGCTAAGATGGATATAGACTGGACAAGGTGCTGCAGGAATTCAGAAGAGAGTCTCTCCAGGAATTTTTCAACAAGGACATGACTTAGCTTACTGAAAAGTTTCATTCTGTAAATCTGATGGTTGACTGTTATGTGATAATAAGTTCTTTTTCCTATCATTGAAAACAGACGTGAAATCAGGAGCCAAAATAATTACTTTGATGTCTTGTAAGACTCTGACAAAGCTAATAACTTTGTATTCACATAAAAGACAAGGTTACCCTTCAGGCTGTTTTGAGAAGAATGTGCTGTTTGTTTGCAAGTGTGCTATACTCAGGGTCCAGAAATATGGAGGGTGGGGGGTGGGGGTGTTCATATTTAAGTATATAGTCCTACTGAGTCTACTAAAATGATTCGCATAAGAGTTTGTGGGATCACACCCAAAGATTGTTGCTGTTTTGTGTAATGACTATGTATGTTACATGCTAGACTATACTTTATTCTTCTGTATCTTCAGATAGATCTTGCTGTAATCTGCAAGTCTCCTCTACATGTTAGGAATTGCAGTTTAATCTAAGAACTGCGCTTACTGTGACTGCATTTTACATAGTAGAATATAGTTAGGGTTGCCTTCAGACCCACAGCTGCTACTTTCGAGGAGTCTTACCGAGCCCACCATTTAATTGACACATCTCATGTAAAATCTCCCATTAAGCTACAGTACGTTACTTTTTTAACTACTAGACATTGCTTTGTTTAAAAAGCATGCTAATTACTTATTCATCTTTTAGAGTTTACTGAAAGAAAGTAACAGGAAAGGAATGAGTATTAAGGACTAAGAGAAGACTGAAAGGAAAGAGAGAGGGTAAAATGAGAAACAGGAAAGATGGAATTTGTTTGGAATAAATTCAGATGTGTCGTTCGGTATTCTTGCAGCTGGATGTAATGGAGTATTGTGACTAGTGAGGCTTAAATGGAGATCACAGCTCAGTGGGGGAGAAAAAGTGGGAAAATATTGGGGGTGGGATGAGAGATCAGCTATAGCTGGAAAGGGCCAAGGCAATCATGTCTGCTCAAAGTAGATTTGATGTGATGAGTGCTGAAGATACAAGGAAGGTTAAAGGATTTGCAGCCCTTCTCGCTGCTGTTTATGGTAGTGATTTTGGAACAGAAGGGAGATATGAGGATGGGGCTATAGCCTGGAAGCTGTTCTGGACTCTCTGTTACCCCCAGAGTATAAAAAAGGCCAAACATGCCTTTTCTTTTCTGCAGCTGGCCAGAAAAAAATGTTGGAGCTGAACCATTTTGTTTTAGACTTAAATAACACCATGCTCCTCTGGAACTGCCAAATGCATATAGTAAAGCAAGTGATTAAATACCTTGTTGAATCTTACTTTAATTTGTCAGCATCTGATGGGAAAATATAAATGTTTAGTGTCATAAATAGCTCATTTAAAAAAGTAAAATAGAGTGGACAAAACAAAAAAGGTTTAAGATTCTTTCATTCAGTCTTTATTCAGGCAGAATTTCTAATGAAGTGGGCAGTTCAGTAAGGATTGAAAGAGAAGTAGAAATATCTTTATTTTAGCGAATTTGATCTCGCTGAAAAGTAGCTAAAATAGAAACTCAAACTGAGTTTTTAATTGCCAGATATTTGCAGAAAGATAATAAGTTCTGTAAGCATACCTGATGGGATAATGGATTTTTTTTTACCCCTCCCTTTTAAGCAGAAACAAGAAATAGAAGTACTATCCCATGCATCTTACCATTTAGAATCATATACGCTTTACCTGCCCATATCTAGGTTTTCTAAGTGTGCAGCAATTGCTCTTTGAATTACTTGAGTACTTGCTGTTTTCCCATTGCCTGTATTACCTACTTAATTAACTAGTTGTGGCTCTTAACTCATTATCAACATTTTTATTTTTTTTTGTGGCAACAAAGACAATTGCATTGAAGACTTAAGAAACATGCAGAGGATTTTTGTCACTCGTGAAGGCATGATTTGCCTTTGTAAACTGCAGGTATCAAAGCAGCTTTTCTATTCTGTTTGGACACACCGCGTAGTAACAGGGGATGAGAGGCAGCTGTGCTTCAGACCACATGAGGTAATTTGCAGACACATTTTAATTGCCTTTTAGAGAGCATGAAGGAGTTCCAAATAGTCTAATGAGTTCCAGCAAACACCTGTGAAATGCTTTTAGACCACCATGTAAAACAGAAATTAAGAAAGAAATAAAGCACAAATCTAGCATGTATATTCTAATGGAGGTTAGGCAGAAAAAAATATATTTTCTTAAGTCCTCACCACATGCTCTAAGATAGAAATTAAGAAAACAACAAACTATTCTATATTTTCATACCAACAAAAAGTTAAAGAGACAAATTTTAGCAAATGGTCTTTGTGGAACAGTTAATATAGAAGCCTTAGGAGCAGAGGCTTGTTTGAGGTTGCATTATAAGTAGTTTCAATGTATAAATGCATTTTTAATCATTATGTTGTAACTCAGCAAAGTAATTACGGTCAGCCTTAACTTCAAGTGTGTGGGACTGTACCCACTTAAATCAGAGGTGTTCTTGAGTGCTTTTACTCCCTTGGATCTTAAAAGTAACAGTAGAATCTCATTGCAAAGATCCTGCAAATGATTTAATATAAATCATATCTGTGCCTATGTAGTGTTCTGCATAAATGTATTTTTGTCGGAATTATGGGTTGAAAAGCGCTGATGATAGTGAATTTGTTGTTTATGTTTAATATTTAACAGTTTAATGGAAATAATATGCAATTTATATATATGAATATATATATATTTATGTTTATATGTGAAATAATACATGAAATCTGCAGTGAAGTTGATCCTCGAGGTGGAGCCTTGGGTAACACAGGTTATGTACCCCCATTATGCTTCAGCTCTATGAAATACAACTTACACCCCACCAAGAATGCCATGAGATTTTGAATGTGCAATGACAAGAACTTTTTCAAAGTAGATTGCTCAGAGAAAATGTTCAGAAATTTAGAAAAGTTATTCCAAAACCAATACAATTGTAAGTCCTATAGAAGGTGGACATTGTGGACATTGTTGTGTGGTGGCTTGTTTTGCAAAATCTATACAGGGAGGATTTGCAAAAGGAAATACTTCTAAAATTTCTTTCTTTGGCCTTTAAAAAATTCCTAACAGTAACTGCTTTTTTGCCTTCAAGAAATCCAGCAAGTTGATGGAAGTTACGTAAGATGTACATTAAATATACAGTAGAAGAATATCAATTTGACAAGAAAAAGTGTATGTTTGACATTTTGCATTTCATCATTTGAACTTGCAAGACTGATTTGTGGTATGCAATAATGTTGTCTTAGGCCTCTTTGGAAATGTTGTAGTTCTCAGATGATGAGAACGCTGAATGCTTGGCTTTATAGAGAAAGGAAGGAAAGTTTGCTGTTTGAATGACATGAATGAAATGACAGTTCATCTCTAGAATAAGACATTGTGCTGTGAGGCTGCTGTATCATTACTTCCTTAGCAATGAAAAATTCCATTAAAAATCACCTCTATCACACACTTCGTCGTAACGTATATTCTTCCTCACTGGCAAGGACAAAACTGTTTAGGGTATATGAGTTGAAGGAAAGACTTTATATGTACAATGCATGCTGTTGCTTAGAAGAGATACTGAACGGAGGGAGAAAATGTAGGATATTCATTCCTCTCTTCTGATTAATCCTTCAGGATTAAGAATGTCCTCTTTTTTCAGGTGAAGTTCAGACATGAGTTGGTGGTAAATTAATCCATTTTTCATTTCTGACACAGTAGAGGCAGACTTGAGAAAAAATATTTCCTTATCATGTACAAATTATACAATGTCTTAGATCTGGGATTTTTTTCCTGGAACTAGATAAGTTTTCTCCTCTTGTGCAGGGACTAAAGGGGTACAAGGAAGCAACAAGGTTTTATGACAGTCAGCATGTTACAGAATTGTCAGCACAGTGTAAATAGCTGCCAAATAAAGTCACATGGTAATCCAAAAGTCTTGGGATGGTGTGGCAGCATGTGGTGACATGAGGGCTGAATTAAGGACGTTACATATTAACTACTGAGCAGTCATTCTCATTAAAATTACTATTAAACAGCAACAAACACTGCAATATAGGGAATAATCCCGTATGAAACCACAGAAACTGAAGGTGAGCCTCAACACATCGGGTGTCAATACATCCAATAAAACTTAGAAGAGCCTAGCAAGAACAAGTATTTCTTTCAGAAGTAAAATGCCATATCTTCTTTTGCATATAAAAAGGTCTCCAAATTTAAGAATGAGCAATGCTTTTTATTTTTGTGGAAGGAGAAGAAGATCTATATTGACCATTGGAAATTATTAAAAGTGTAGAAGCTCTGCATTTATACAAAAGTATTTAAGAAGTTGTTTTTCAATTACAATCAGCTCAAAGAATCTTTATGGAAAAATATTCTTTTTAAATGCTGTTTTATTGAAAAGTCAGTGGTTTATACTGAATAATTTTTGGTGAAATTTTGAAAGGGAACAATTAATCTGAATCACTTAAATTCCGTTTCATTTCAGTATTAAAACATCTTATTTTGCTTGTAATATTTTAATACATTTTGTTTCATTTGTTAATATAACTCTTTATTTAATATTATGTATCCTATTTTATGTTATAATACTTCCAAGTTATTTCTGCTTAGCATTTGAGTCCTTTGATAAAGTCGATTTAAACCTGATTTTTTAAGGTGTTTGCAAAAATACTGTCAATGATTTAATCATAAAATCCACACTGAGCAGTATGGAAGTTACAAATAACAAAGTAACATAGTAATAAAGATCTACCAGAGAACATTGCGAGTCCTTTAAGTTAAGGCTTTGTAAGGTATGTTCCAGGTACTTGAAATACAGTAAACATTGGTAGAAATATTGATAGCCAGGGTTAACATTTTTATACTCATTCTATTCACATCCACCTCAGTTTCATTTTCTTTTCATTTGTATCTACTTTTTTTGTCTGCTCTTTTTTCCTTTCCTTCCTTCTTTCTCTGTGATTTGAAAAGATTCTAGTGCATGAAGACTGTTCTCTCTGCTGTTGTTTAAAAATTGAGGAACTGTTATGAAAGATTCCTCTCTTTCATCCATACATTTCTCTTGTTTACCCCCTCCTTCTTCTCTGGCATGTCTGAACATCTTTCGCTGCCTTTCCTCTAGATTTTGTAAAGCATCAGAGCACATTTTGCTCCAGCCATATCTTTATATCTTCAAGAATTTTCCCCCTCTTGCTCTTACAGTCTTTTTAAAGGGCTAAACACTGTGCAAACATTAAAGATCAATAAAACCGTTATTCAAGATTTCATCATAACATTATTCTAATTCAAAAAATAAAGAAATCCTAGTTTCCCACATAAGGAAAATGAAGCAGGGTGAGATTAAATTTCAGTTTTAAAATTGCTATTGCTTTGACATAGTCCATATAAGAAATTTTTAGTATGTCTTTTAAAAATATTTAAAACTTACTTATCCTACTGATTTGTGTTAGAGATGTGCCTAATCATCAGCTCTGGGAATTGTGCTTTCACTTGTCATTTCCCACAATCAAAGCATGTTTTTGAAGAACTGATCTGAAATAGCATAACCCTTGTGAATAAAAACTATTCCATGTGTGCCAAGTTAAATGGCTTCTGATAGGTTTTATTTTCATTGTACCCTTCTGGATAATTGTTGAAGAGAGGAATGTGTCTTGCGCAGGGTTGCTCACCATCTCATGAAGAAGGGGGGTCTGGCACCAGGGTAATCCTGAAATTCTGCAGATACTCAAAAGATCTATGGGATTCATGGCAGTGGGGGGGAGAAATCTGTAGGGATGAGGTGGTTTACTTTTGATTTCAGAGTTGACCCTTAGCACTTGTAAAGTACTTAAGATAGGCAGCTTTGTGAGGTAGGTAGACACTGCTTCAATGAAGTTAATTATTTAAATAAATACACATTTTTCTTTCCTAGTATCTTTTAGAAGTCAGTGATTTATGTAATAGTAATAGTAATAGTTAATGAAGTTTAGGTTGATCTAGACACAGCATACTCTGTATACATCCTTAAATAGGAAAGAAATACTTGATATATAACAGTGCATATGCCCCAATAGTTACAACACGGTCCAGAGGTTTGCATAGCTCCAAAGAGAGTACAGGAAAAAGCATCTCTTAGAATTGAAAATATATCATTCTTGATGAAATTTCTGATTGTGGTAAACTGAGAAGAATCTGCATGATTCATTATGAGCATGCCTCGCTTTTCCATTTGCTTCTTTATTGCGGTCTACCTACTACCTACAGTGCCTAAAAAGAAATCTAAAACGAATGTAGTAGGGAAGAGAAAAAAAGGATTTGTCCTGCTTTGTTAAGGCATGTTCTCTATTTGGCTTCCCTCCGGCTAGAATGGATTATTCTTTCCAGGGTTAAAGCCTGGCATCAAAGAAGATCCCAAGTCCAAAGTAAAGATAGGGGAACTGAGTAAATGACTGCCCATGCTGTCAGTGAAAAGCTGACAGTTTGGCAAAGGCTTATAGAGGGAGAAAGGTAAAAAATGAAGGAGAAGCCATCTGCTTCTCTTTACCATGGATGAAACAAACTCATATAAGTGATAACTGTGATTGCTGGCCTTTGCCTGCGCATACCTTTTGTCTCCCTACTGTATATTTTTGAGTAATGAGTAAATAATGCTTTTCCCTGAAGAGCCACATCACTGCAAACTTGTCACAGACTCCTGGGCGGAAACCCTCATGGATGCCAAACCCCAACTTGTCACAGACACTGTAGGGAAGTTCCTATGGATGCCAAAAACCAACCGAGACACTGTCATTAATGTGGTTGGGAACCAGACAGGCATATTCCCGCATTGGAGAGTGCTTGGATTACACAGACCTCTGCTGAGCATGGTACGTGAAGCCAAGTGTCAGTCATTCAATGGAACAAGAGAGAGGGGTGTGGTTTAGAGAGAAGACGCTGTTATACAGTCAGTCTACATTAGGAAAAAGACAGAAATGTAAATTAGTAATCATTCATCATCATTAGTAAAGAGTTCAATCATCTGACTTTTCAAAAAAATTAACACGTTTTTCTATTAACAGCCACTTCTATCACAAACATACTTCATGTTTATAACAATATTTTAGGATGTGAACCCTCTCCCTCTACATTTATTTTTTTAAAGTACTGTCATTCAGAACAAAGTAAATATTACCAAATGCTTTTAGTGAGAGCAGAGTAAATGTAGAGCAAATGCTTAGAGATGTTTCACATTTTTATCGCAAGGACTGCTTTTTACCTCTGCATGAAATGTTAAAAGCTGTAGTACAAGTACAGCTGAACCCCAAAGCAAGGTGAATTTTATTTTAATCGAGGTAGAAGATGTGAGATTTCTAAATTACAAAGGTAATATTGTAAAAAAGTTTCTGAAAATAGGTCACTGTAGTGTATGAATTGGAGTCAGACGTCTACTGCTGGCCTTCCACCCTCAGACTTTTGGACTGTATCATCAAGAATTTACAAATAATTAAGCCAAACCAAAATATAGTCTTACACTGTCCAAAACATGAGCCTCGTACTCATGTGGTCTTTATTTGTGTAAAATAAGCTGTCCACATATAGTCCTCTACCCACCATTGATTACCTAATTACACAATCACTCCATCAGTAAATCAGCACAACATCTGTGACCCTACATGTCACTGCAGTAGCCCCCTCTGATTCCCCAGGAGCTTTGCTGAGGCGGTTCTGCTGACATAATATATTCATTATCCATTAGATCTGGCACACGCTCTGCAGTGCTCAATTACAATACAATCGAGCGGAGGGCCTGGTGTCAGCCGATGTAATGACTTTCTGATTATCTGTCTTTAAATGATGAATGAAATGAAAATGTACTATTCAAACCAAATGTAAGATTGCTAAAGATGCTAAATGAAAATTTTACCTATACACTTTATGGAAAGAGGGATGAGGTAAGAGGGTAGGGGGTTGTCTCACATTCAAAAATAAAAAGGTAGAAATCTTTTCTTAAACCACTGTAAAACCATCTGGTGGAATGATGCCACCTTCAAAGTTGTGATCTTGTGCCCATGCATTTTCTGACCATTTTGGATGTTTTCAGGCTCCCAATAATTCATTGGAAGGATTTAAAATTCAATGACTTTTTCAATTAATTTCATCTTTTCCTTTTTTGCTAGAGAGAGTTAGTTGCTTGAGTTAACTTTGTATGTGATAACATTTCTTTAGACTAGAGTTGATTATAATAGAGAGCTGTAATGATGAGTAACTTCCAATTTCCTTTATTTTTTAATTTTATGAATTATGGGGAAAAAAATGGTCTGCGTGGTTTCCCTTTAAAATACATTTCTATGTGGAACACTCTATTTTACAGCTTACTGTTAAAGAGGTGTTTGTGAGCAACAGTCCTGGCCTCCATTTTGTCTTCAGATAAGAAGATAAAAGATGGTCATGTTGTGCGATACCAATCTGTAAAACCTTAGATAATGAATGATGTAGATCACTACCAGATGTGGTTTCTTACATAATTTCTTAAAATCACAACTTTAAACAGCATGTAACCAAGTCTCAAAGAGTAGGCTATTATCTCATAGAGTAAACACAACATATCAGTATGGGGAGTAATATTTTAACTGAACAGTATCCTTCCAAGTAGACTAAAACAAAATGAGAGATTTCAGTATATGCCAGGATTATAAATAGATGGGAGATTCAGAAGCATTCTGCTGTTCAAATAATTATGAAGCAGATGTTTGATGGTACAGTCTTTTCTGTCTCTGTTTACATCTTCAGTTATTTTAGTTATAATTGAAAATCCCATAAAGCCACATGTTGGAGCACTCTTTGAATCTTACTTACATTATAGCTTCCCATTTTACACCCTTAAGTTGAATATTTCAAGCTTTTGAGGGGTGTGCAGCTTTTCTGGGAAATGTAGCTCTATCTTTTCAACAACACTGTGACCAGTTGAAGGGCTAATTTTTTGCGAGAATACCATCATGAAACTAATTTAAGACTTTTACAATGTATCCAGATATGTTTAACAGCATCCTGATATCTCCATTCTAGTACTACTTTTAATACAAAATTATTTTGACCTGAGTCACACTGTGGGCAAATGAATTTTGTTGCTTGTAAACGTTGTGTGCATATTCTGACTATACATTACATGAGTAATAAATGCAATTGCAATACAGAAGTCTGTATTGAATGAAAATGAAGAAAGGCAGGGGCAACCCTATGGAATTTGCGAAGATGTCCAGTTCATTTATAAAACTTGATGCTGTACAGCAGCTGAAATAAATTTGTTTTTACAAATATTCTCCTATTTGAGGAGCTTGATGGATGGAATCAAAAGAAATGTAACTTACTGGTGCTTCATGATTTATGACAAATTTATGATTAAACTTTAGATGGAAATGAATCTGAGTTGCAAGTGTCATCTCTAAATGAAAAACTACCCAAAGATTTCGTTGCATTCAGGTGTGTATTTGGGATCGTGTCAGCCCTTTCTAGAAGCAGGAGCATTGAAAAGATTTGTAGCCCCTTAAGAACTTTGGAAACTTCTATACTCCTCAGGCCCCAGGATCTCATTTTGAGTAGATATTCAATAACAAGCTTTCTGATAAAAAACAGAAATATACCAATATAACATGAGATAGAGAGATGCTGTCAACAGAAAGAGGGACGTTTGATCGTTACGAATACATTAGTTTAATCTAAACCAAGGGGCAAAGTTGCTCTGGGCTGGTCTCAGGAATCCAGGTGGATCATATAACCTCATGAAAGGAAGCTGTGGAATCTATTAAATAAAAGGAGACCTGCTGGTGAAATAATTTTCACAAGTACATTACTATTGTTCATACTGTTCCTACTATTTTAATCGTCATCATAGGACCGTGCTGTGCCCCTTTTATTTTAGCTTTTAAAAAATCAAGAACTGATTTTTTAAGAAGTCAGTAAATTCTTCCAGTTGAATTAGTTTGTCAGATGGCAAAAGAAATGTCTCTGTGCAAACATTTACTTCAAATGGTAAGGATGTTTCCTTCAAATTTAGTTATAGTACAGTCCTGTCCCCCACTCCAAAAAATAAAATAAAATAAAAAATTCCCATTGTTTAATATTTTAACTTGGCTGCAGAACTCAAAACATACAAAAAGTTGAAATGTCTGACAAGTAATTCTTGTTTTCTTAGTTTAATTTTCTCCACTCTTTCTTCATTGGCTATAATCCTCAGCAGCTCTGAAGATTTGTAGTATCAGGTAACAAAGCTGGGATAATGCAGTGGAGTGCAAACCCTAGGCTGTTCCTTAAATAGAGAAGAGAGACGACCTCTGGAAGAATAATGCAATTTAGTGCTGCTCCACTGGATTTACTCCTGTTTGTGCTTGTTAGCATTAGAAGGCAAAAAGCCAGGCAGCAAGGAGAAAAAAAAAGTGTGAGGAAAGTCAAATAAAGGTAAATGCTTGGAAAGATTGCAGTAATTTTCTGACTTTCATGTTGGGTTAGAAAATTTGCAAGTTTACAAATTAATTGGCATAAATACACATACGGAAATAATTATAAATTGATATTGAAGGCTAAATATAGTATCTTACTGTTTCTTCTGTAAATCAGGTGCTGATCTTCTGTGAAATACCTCTAGAGAATCTCATGAACAACATATAGTTAGTATTTGTTAGTATTTTAATGTTAAAAGAATTAGAGAGAATACGTTTGAGAATTTTGTCATTACAAGCAATTTCCTTCCTCGCTTTTCCTTTCTTTCTTCCTTTCTGTTTCACACTAGACCTTTTCCTCACTGAGGCAAGGTGCTCTCCCAGGATGCCAGCCCCCCCGATGCATACCCTCTGTGCCAACACACAGCCAGTGACACATTTGATAGATAAATTCCATGGAGCGAAATGATGAAATTTAGTGTACATGCTAATTTCACTGTAAACCCCAAGGGGTTTGGCAACTGTGGGGAATTAATGGAGTACAGCCTGAAGCAGTACTTTTCTTCCCCCCAGGTCCTGACACAATACCCACAAAAGAGCTCAAGATGTCGCCTTTGTTTTAAAGGAAGGCATCTGATGCCTGGATTTATCCTAGGCTGGGATACCACTCCCCTTGGGTTTTGAATTACCTCAAGTGATTTACAGCTCGTGCTGAAAGGCTCCATTATATTCCCAGGCTTCGTTAGTGGCAGTAGGCTGAATGATTTAAGGTGGTGGTTGTCAGAGGTTATTGTGTTGTGTGGATAACGTGAGGAGCTGCCTGCTTCTGTTTCCCACTTGTGTGGTTTTCTCAACCTTCTATGTGCAGGGCATATACAGGTAGCTTTCTGGCAAGAAGAAAAAAGAAAACCATTGTGACAACCAAGCAGAAATTAGAGTAATCTTTTGGTGATCAGTTGTTATTTCTCTCCATTTTGTTTAATCATACACATGTAGAAAGGTACTGCATAGATATTCTTTTTATCACCTCATGACCACCTTCCAACATCTTCTGACATGCAGTGCTGCGCGGACAGGCTGAGAAGCACAGTCTTCAAGGACAGTCGGGAAAGTTTAAGACATCTGCTTTCCATGATAGCAGCTACAGCTGCTCAAAGATGCTGGGGTCTAAAAAGTGTTTTTAGTCTCCCACAAATAGTTGGAACACATACGTATCCATTTCAGTGATATTAGATGTCATCTGCTAACCCTATTATTCTGCTTGCTAGTGATACAAGAATATTTATGCAAGTAAAAGCTACAATTCTAAGGCCTTTCCCTGATCTTTGATAGAACGGTGACGTGCACATTACTGATCTACGTGTGTGGGCATATTTTAGATACTCAGAAAAATGCATAGGTGCTTACCAAAGGAGTTGTAAGTTTCTACTGAAATATATACTGATAATGCTGGGAAGCAAGCAGGCTTTTAATTAGAAAACATATGGCTATTAATTGGAAATACAGTTTCAAGTCTCTTAATAAAAATAACGTTTTAATCTCAAGCCTCTTACAACACTGACCAGTAATTTGGATACTCAACAACTGGACAGCCATTTTTTTTGCAAGCTATGTGGGTTTTTTCTGTGTGTGTGTGCACATTGTTAATAGCTCTTCTCAGCAATCAGCACATTTCAAAGCCAGGTTTAAAACATTGTGCTAGTGAATCTAACCTTTCCTCTCATTTTTGTATTTGATCGCTGGTTTGTCTCACATAAATGACAAAGATAGGTGGGCCAAATGGAGTCTTCTGGTTTTAGTTATAATATTTTAATAACAAAGTCTTATAATTTGATGAACACAGAAAGCACATGTCTCAGTAGTTTACAAAATAAAGTTGGCTCTCTGTTTTCAAAGTAGCAGAGCCTCTCTCACTAGGTTGTTAGGTTTTGATTGACAATGATTTTCCTACAGTTTTCCCCTGCTTCAAAATATCATGGGAAGGATATTATGCATTCCCAACCTGTCAGCTTTGGCTGCTTTACGGAGTGTTCAATTATGCTCTAATCGAATAGCTGCCCAGTGTAGGCCACATAATGACTTCCTGATTATCTGACTTTAAATGATAAATGAAATGAATATGTAACATTCTTTTCAAATACAGGATAGACACTGAGCCAAACGAAAACTGATTTTGTGCCCTTTTGTCTGGGAAAAAAAAATTAAAAATAAATCTGTAATTCCATTCCACAGTTGTTCTGTTGCTTACTTTGCCTTCATTAAGATAAACATGGAATGAGTTATCTAGGAAAACATTACTCTTCATTTTTGTTTTCAGACAGATTCTGAAGGTGTTAAACAGCATTTAGATTGTTCTCCTTCCTCTCTTTACATTGACTTGTTATAAAAAGCAAGGTCAGATTTATATGATCAGTTCCTATTGGGAATATTTCAATACATGCTGGCACTGCAACAAATCTGTTTTGAGTAATGTATTATACAGACAACATTAAGGTCTGAATAAATTATTTAGTGGTGATAGTGCTAGATGTTTTTCATTTCCAGTCTGTGGTATTAGTACTAAGCAACCAGTACGACATTTGAAATCAAATAAACCTCTACAACCTCATTGGGATAGCATACACTTATTATGCCAAAGTCGGAGAAGAGTCTCATAGTGATCTTTCAAAGGCTTATCAGGGAGATTCTCTAACCTCTTTACCCAACAGCCTATGATGGGCATTTTTCTGAAGCACTTCTGCTTAATTTGAGATACGATTGTTTGTGCCAGTGATTTGTGAAAATTTGCCTTGATATACAGACTTAAAGCAGCTCCTGATTTTCTGACACATTAGCCTGATACTTGTGGCTTCTAAACCACTAGGAATATCACGTGATGTAATAGATAAAAAGAATAGTTGTAGTGAAGTTCAGCTCATTTTGAACTTTGTTAATTGGCTAAAGCACTGGCAGTCCAGGACCAGCTCCTTGATGAAAGATGTATTTTGACTCCAGTCTGAGCAATCCATCCCTGAACTCAGTTAGCTCCTGAACTACATTCTTTCCAATTTTCAGTCTGATGTGAAGATACAATAGCTGTGTAAAATTCTCCAACTTGGCTGCAGCAGAACTGCCTTTCCAATATATTCTTTTTGCCATTATTGTTCTTCATATTAGGCAGACCATGGCTGGGAGTAGAAGCTCAAGGCCCACTTAATTGTTTTGTGAAAATGCTCCAGTGATTGAAATATTTGAGAGAAACATCCGCTCTTCATAAGGCAGCATTTTGGGAATGGCCCCCTCCCTTAGAACTAAATCCCTTTCATGCAAGAAGTTGATGAAAATCTTGTAATGAGCAGGATGGCGATGATCCAGTCATGTATGTGTGTTGAGACACATCATGTCCCTCTATGTCAGATCAGGTGACAGGGGAAGGCTGCACGCACACGCTCACAGAAACCTTCAATTCCAGGTGCCAAGCATGAAAAGTCAGGTTGACCTGATCAGCAGATCATTTCTGCAAACCAGCAAGTCTACTTTTGAAATCTCTCCTATATGTTTATGTTGTCACCCCAAGAACTGTCGCCCAGAGTTTGCATTTCAGCAGGTAATGGATGCATTTTGCATGCTTTAAAATATTATAATGTAGGTTTTGCACTATTGGATCTTTATAGCATGAGAGGAGCTCTGACTTGAGGAGGAATACATTCAGGGAGGGAAGAGGTTAGTGACCATTTCTATGGTGCTTTTGAGGGTAGGTAAGAGGGGAGTGAGCCAGAAGAATCTGGTCAGTAGACAAAATAGCACTAAGGAGGCATTTCAGAAAGCAGGCAGAGAGTCTGTGGATGTTGGCAACAATTTCATCAAGTCAACAACCTATCATTAAGAGATGATAGCCCAGCTCAGCTTAAGTTGAAGGAGCAGAAGTGCCTTCCTGTGTTGTACAGCCCTGTCAGAGTGTGCTTAAAGTTAGTACAGCTTTAGACTCAGCTGTATTCCCATAATTTTTACCCAGTTATTCTCCCTATTCCACTTCTAGCATCTGGTAATAAGTTTTATGAAATTTGAGAATTGAATTACCTAAAGAAAACTATGTAAGGTTTGAAAACAAGTTATTCTTGTGGTTTAGTAGATTGTGATTCAGGAGATCAAAACTCTGGTAATTTTTTCTCCTGTGTCACAGAGTGACTTGAAAGGAACTAAAGTGATTTTTTTTTAGGTGTTAAATAACATCTGTTTTGAAATGAAGTAAAAAATTCCTGGATTCTGGAAAGACATGGGGTTTCTAATTAAACTTCTTGGGGCTACTTTATAACAGTGTTTCTAACTACTGTCTCACAGTAGGAACACACAACAGAAATAAAACTAAAGATACCTGAACTCTTCTGCAGTTAAAGTACTTTCAGTTGCCTAAGTTCTCTTGATTTCATACTGCTGTGCTTGTGATTCTTTAAATTAGCTACAGCTGAGCTGGCTGCAGTTAATGGATAGTTGCTGTGAGGGTGGTTATTTCCTTAGTAGATCTGAAGTGAGGTGGAGGATATTTCTATTTTCTGATTAGGTAAGGTAGTATTTATACATAGAACAAACAAATTTAATTAATTAAAAGTGTCTCCTTTCTTCTCATTTTCTTTCTTCTTCTTTCTCTTCTTTTTTCTGCACTAATTGTTATTATGTGAAACTGAGGTAATTATAGTGTATGTCTATACTGCTTCAATGATAATTCTTACAGTTATTATGCAGGCTGGCTAGTTCACTATTCCTAACCCCTGTGCTCTGCACTTCTCTCAACTAGCTGAGTATTTGCTCTGGGTTTTTGTTGTTGTTTTCTTTTTCTTTTTTTTTTTTTAAACAGATAAAGTGCATTTCTATGTACCTGCTATGTTAATTTTAGCAGCGCTTGAGCTGCCTACTTAGAAGTGGTGTCTGTATGTCACAGTAATGCAGACATACTTTCTCTTACTCTCTGGAATTCAGTAAAGAAGAAAGAAATATTTTCTCTGTGGTTTAAAAGATATTTTGAAAACCCTAAATAATGTGAAATTAAGAAGAGAGAAAGCTAATTCTGTTGGTTCTTAGTTCATCTCTTGTAAACACGTCTTCACTGAGAGCATTCTCAAAGCAAGAAAGGCTCTAAGTATAATTCTGAGAAATATGGTTTATTAAACAGATGAGGGGAAGAGGAAATCAGTCCAAAATGCGTTCTGTCTTATTTCAAAAGTTGCTGTGGAAAGAATGGGCTAGTGTATTTTGCCATGCTTTACGATGCATACCTGTCCCTCTCTTTCACTTTCTTTCCTCCCCATTTGCCTCTGCTGTCCATAAAGAGAAAAAATGATGGGCTGAGGGGCACTCTTAGATGGTTCTGAGCACTGAGTAGGGCTTCTTAGTACAGACTGGTCACTGCATGTTAATGGTGAACTCTGCCAGAGAAGAAAAATAGACAAACAGAAAGGTAGGAGTGTGAAAGGGTGTAGACTCTTCCTGGAGTTCAGACAGAAAAATAGGTATTTTGTCTGCTTTCTTCCTTTCTTCTTTTCTTGTCTGCAGCTAGGTAATCTAGTCATAGGACTTTGCTATTTCTCTAATTGAGATGACAAAATATAAATCTGATTTAGGAAAACCACCCTATTTAGCCGGATACTGATTTACACCTGTGTTGCTGGATGTCTCTTAAAGAGGCAAATCCAGCTAAATCAAGTCTTTCTGATCTGAACGCAGGCAATATGGTACGAGTTGTGTTATAAAGTGTCCAGTTTTGAAGCTGAAGAAGACAAAGGAAAATAGTACTAAAACCTGATCCTTGAAGAAGAAAGAGGGGGGAAAAAGGCGGCAGCAGAAACCTTTATTAAGAAATACCTATAACAGTGTCTCTTCCTAGCCTTCTGCTTCTCTTCTGCAGTATGAAAACCTGAAGATAGTCTAGGAGGGTTATTATCCTGATTAATTCTGTAATATTTTATTGGGCCTTAGAAAGGCTAAGTGAAGATGGCATGCAAACCATTCATCAAGTCCAGTATGAACACAAAAACACAGAGAAATTTTTCTGAACCTGTACTTAGATTGGTATGTATGATGGGTACGTGCCCTAATGATGTTAATCAGCTAGGCAATCTAGGATACATTTTTTCATTTCTGAAACCTGATTGTGCAAGAAGCATATCTGCCGCAGGCAGAACAGAATGGAAACGTGTAAAGGGAAAGATGACCTGTTGCTAATTCCCCAGAATGAGTGTATGTTGCTCCTTGATCATCAAGAGTGTGAGATCAGAGAGGAGAATTACTTTAAGAATGATATTTGCCCTTTTATTGAGTCTCTCTGCATTCAGATGAGTTAGATGAAATATGTAGCTTACTGTCTTGTCTACATGTAGGATTCATGAATGTTGCTGGGGGGTGTGTAGCATAGTGACTGATAGAGGTGTGTTGGCAAGTTGTGCATTTCTAATTCTATCAAGATCGTTTCATCTCAGAGTCAATTACTCCATGGAAAATTCAGGTATGAGCAGAAGCTCTGCGAGCTCACACCAGCGCTCCTTGAGGGCTAGGAACTAGTGTGCAGCAGTTTTTCTAGCAGTTAGCAACTGTTTAGTTTTTCATAGTTTTTCTAGTATCGGTTAATATGTAGCAACATGAAATTAATGGTTAGTGTTTGTGTGGTTGGTACACCAACTCCTGTGCATTTTGAGGGATGTAAATTGTCTTGGCAGGTTTTGGAGACTCAGCAGGAATCATGCATTTGTAAGTGAGAGGCAGTACAGCGTATGAAATAATGGTCTTGGATCCTCTCTGAGAAATTTTTGAGGAGTTTACTTTAGAGAAAGGGACAGAAAAATCATGGGTGTCCCTGAGTCTTGATGCATATGGTAGTTCTAAGTAGTTTGGTCATTTTTTGGAAACAACCCATAATAAATAAATAATAATGAAGACATTTCTAGCTTTTCAACAGAACACTGTTTTTGGGGGGTCAATACTGATGGTGTTGCTATCGTAACCAATACTGGTATTAAGTATTTATCCCTGCATATGTAGAAACGTGTGTGAAATTGTGAAGCAGAACTTGACTGAAAAGCTCTAGGATTTTAAAATACAGGAGGCCTCAAAATTTGTGTATATATTTATCAAATTAGCAACAACTACCTGAGGACTGCACGTGTAGTATGAAAGACAAAAGGCAGGGTCCCCTGAGAAACGAGCCAGCGGTAACCGAATGAAAACTCGGTTCCCTGCTGCAGCGTGGCTCCTCTCCACGGGCTGCAGGGAAATGGCCGCCCCGGCAGCGTCTCCGCCGCGGCGCCTGCGCTGCCGGCTCCCCTCCTTCTTCTCTGGCCTTGCCGTTCGCAAGGCTGTCTCTTGCGCTTTTTTCCTCGCTGCCAGTGAGCGTTTCACCCTTTCTTGAGCGCGTTTTCCCAGAGGTTCCCCCAGGCCGGGCTGACGGGCTCAGCTGTGCCCTGTGGTGGGGCCAGCTGGAAGCGGCTGGAAGCAGCCCCTTCTGACGGAGACGTGGGCAGGCCCGGGGCACGGACACCCCCCACACGGTGGGGTGTCTGGGATGAGGCCGAGGAGGTAAAATCTTGAAATGGGAAGTGTAAACTGAGATAGTCGTTGGCTAGAGGACAGAAAATGAAAACAGTACTGGAAGCAAGTAGTAGCAAGTTGTTTAAGAACGTGTTTTGCTCTAGTTCTTCTGGTGCAAAACATACCAGTGTAGGTGGCATTTGCTGGGATAAAATATAAGAAGACATTGTCGTTGCAGCGTGCAGGAAAGCTGGATGACTTTGAGGGCAGCAGTAACAGACACGGAATTTAAATCCAGTAGAAAGAAGTATGGGGCATGTAATCAAGGAATCAGAAGATTTCTGCTGTGAGTTTGAAGCTTGTCTGCTGGACACATGAAATGAGACCTGTGACGTGCGGAAAACAGACTCCACAATCAGTGAGATTGTAAAGTCGGTATGTTCATTCAGCGCTGGGCGGCACGGGGGGTAGTCCCACCAAAGTCGTGAGCGTGCGACTCGGCAGTTCACCTCAAGTTTATACAGTCAGGTATTACATATTTACAATATGCCTATACATATGCATGACCTATCCCTGCTTCATATTAAAATTAGCTCCGAGAGGTCATTTCCATAGTCCCCTCCCAACTGCGCCTGCGCAGGGCCTCTTTAATGGTGGTCATCTGGTGGTCGCAGAGATGAAGATAGATGACTCCTCTTCGTCACCGCTAGTAACCTCTCTCCTTGCGCAGGCTCAGTGATTTCTTGGTATTCACCCAAGCCACAAGACCAGTCTTAGCTGGCTCTTGGGGCCTGCTCCTGCTTCTCATCAAGGACCGTCTCTACCTCATCGGCTGCTTCTTGGGACCAGCTCTTCTTATCAATGGCTGTCTCTACCTCAGCTAATTTCAACAATGTAAGCACTAAACATCATCTTTCACCCCCCTTTATTATGTCTACTGAGATTCTTTGACTCCTCTTGTCTCACCTGGGCGTCTGAGCTGGTCTAAGGGTGACTGCTAGCCTCGAGTGCAGCTTGCCCACAGAGTGCAATTGGTAAAATATTTGCTGTAGACAGGGAAGTGTTAAAATGACATTGCGTTGGAGTACAGTGTTTAAAATCTGGGTTTTCATATTAAATAAATGGGAGGAAAAAAAGGATGGGTCAGATGCTGTACAATGACAATGAAGATAATGGGTAACCTGTCATGCAAATGAGTCTAAAACGCCTTTAATCATTGGGCCTGCATGAGAAAGGATCTGAATTTATAACTACTTGTTAGAAATGTATTAAGAATAAATAGTGGGAAAGGGAGAAGAACTGTTTAACCTGAAGGAAAACATTGGTAAAAGAACCGCAAGGTACCATCTGGCCATGATTAAACTGGATTCTGTCCTACCTACTGGAGGATCTTGAGTTACCTTTGCATAGTTTAATGGAGTCAGCAGAACTGACTTATTTTAAGCCAGTGGTTTCAGTTTACAAAGACTATAACAATGGGGATAATTGCAATAGCAAAGGATTGTCTCAAAATTTCTTTTCTAGACGTGTTAATGTTTCTTCAAATCTTGAGGTGTCTTTTCCCCTATAAAAGGATACATCACAGTCAAGACATTCCACCTCCTTTTACGAAACCGAAGTGTAGTCTTACAGTATTAAATGTGGTAGCAGATTAGTGGATAGCATCTTTGGGAGCAGAGGCAGGCCATAAATAATCATTACTGCCATGTGAAGCACAAAGGACTTAAGAAAGAAGAGTGAGCTGAAATATTTGTGCTTTTTTCCTTCAGACCTGTCAATGTTGACATTTGACATAAGGTAGGAGAAGGGCTATGAGCAAAATGTAATGATTATAAGCAACAGCAAAATGTATTTCATTGCAGAATAATGTTGAATGCGAATTGTCTGATAACATGTTAATGGTACTTTAACTACGGAGAATCACTAAGACTGCCACTTGATGTTATTTTTAAAGAGGAAAGGTATGGCGTAATGGAGTTTTGAAGTTTGAGTGTTGTAGAAATCATACATGTTCTTCTTTTCTGATGGTAGCTAGTGCCAGTCAGTATTGTACTTAGCTTGTAATAAAGCGCAGGTACATCTTACCACCTTTGCACTGTAATACATCAGTTATCTGTACTGAAGTCATGTTGTGCTTTATGTAGATAACTTCTTTCAGAATAAATCTTATCTTTTTCTTTTTCTGACAGTCATTTTAAAAGTGTATCTCCAGGAATATGTTGTTAATCAAGATATTGTATGTAATTACAATACTTGGAAGCAATTTGTCAAGAAAAACACACAAGCTGTGAAGTAGTTGCATGTACACAGGTTGACATTCTTTTAGTGTTCTGTGCTTCAAATCATTCATGGAAACAGTTCTACTTAAAATTGAAAGAGAAGATATGGCTGTTCTTAGCTGGGATATGAAAATAGCTGAGTAAGGTGGAGTTAATACAGACGTATTTTTTTCTGAAAATTCTGAAATTTTTCAACCATTTATGCTTCTGTATCCTGGCTGACTTAATAAAGTTTAAGAGAATTCTGACTATTTCATTAATAACTTCCATTTTGATTATTGGGAATCAAAATCAATTAAGGAAGGAAATGCAGCTGCAATGTACATATTGAACACTTTCTAGGCGACTCAAAGTAGATCTGCCAAAGCTAAATATCTATATATTCTGCATTGAAGACAGTTCTTCAGAGAATGGGACATCGTCTCCTAGTCCTTTGTAATATATATACTGAGAAAAAGCCAGACATCCAGACACATTTAAAAGAATCCTGAAAATCACTGTGATTTCAGAATTTCAAATTAAGAAGAAAAAAAACCTGTAGTCAACAAAGCCATTTGGTGTTCGTTTCCTAAAGAAAGTGGTAGCAATGCACAGGTAGTTTGTACCAAGGAGGTCTGAGCTTCGTGCTGTTCAAACCTGGGCCCTGGCTCTGCTCCTGGGCTCTGCCTGGGCTCCATCCACTGACTCTCAGCATCTGCTCCTGTTTGCCCCTGGATAAAGTCAACATCCAAACCAGCGTACCCTATGTCATGACCACATGACCGGGCTCAGAAATGAATTCTTAAAACATCTCTGCAGATTTTAGAACAGGATACATGATTTAACAGTGAATCATTTGCATACCTGCTCCTGTTTTTTTTTTTCTCTCCCCCCCCCCCCCCCCCCCCAACCCCCCCCACTGTTCTGGTTGTACGTGATAAATGACAGATTCTCTCAGATAATATTCATGTGGTACTCCAAAATAATTCTGCAGACATGGTAAAAGCTTTTAGAGACTGTAAAACTGATTATCTCTTCTGTAGCTCTTTTCATCTTCAAAGCACTTACCAACATTAACTAATTAATCCTCACAGCGTCCCTCTGAGTTAGATATCATTGCCATTATACAGATGAAGGAATTGAAGCAAACACTTTCTGACTAGCTCATGATCACCAAGACAGTTGGTGACAGAGATGGAATTAGAATGCACAGACTTGTACTTCCAGGTTCTCTGCTTGAACCACCATGCCATTCATCTCTTGACAAATGTACATATAGGTATTAGTACCCTCAGTATGGCTGAGGGCTGAGTTTCTGTTAATGAAATTGTGTTAGGAATTGCGTTGATGGGAAATCTGTTTGTAGTCAGACAATTAACTTTTTAAACCCCCCTTCTGCAACTTTTTCCTGAATGGTCCAGAGTTGCACCAGAAACAATTTACTTTGGATACAGCTATAGCTAATTTTAAAATGCTTCAGGTGTTTACTAAAAATGTTAAACTCCATTCTGCTCTCTATGGGGTAAATTCCTTAGTGGGCTAACAGATTGGATATCCTGGGCCTGTTCTTTGTGGACTTCAGATGCATCAGAAGAGCTCCTGGCTGCACTCCATTACAAGGCAGCCTGATTATGACATAAGGAAAGACAAGAATGGGGGCACCTGAATTGTAGTTGAGTGCTATGACAGGATTTTCAAATCAGATGGTGTAAACTTTCTGCAAAACCTCACATGCTGTGGAGGTTTTTTCCCAGTAAAATAGATACCTCCATTAAAAAAAAAAAAAAAAAAAAAAAAAAAAAAGGTTTTGCTGAAAATCCTGTTCTCTAACCCCTAAAAGTTCTATCAAAACTCAATTTTTGTGGAGCCTTGAGAAAAGGCCCACTAGATATAACAGAGTCTAGGTAGCCATGTCTTTTACGACAAGGCTTGGGTATATAGGCAATAGTGGAGAACAGGGGAGGTTTTCATCTGTGGTTTTTCACACATTTTTATGAGTAATGTATCAGCGATACTTAAACTGAATGAGGAGGATCACAACGTGAACTTTAAGGCAACTAGCGAATGCAATGCTGAGCATAGGTCAATTGACAATGAACACAAAAATTACTACTACAGAAAGCATAATTAAAGCATACAGTAGTGATGACTGCCCAGGTGTGCCTGGAAAATCCATACAGAAAATCCTCCTGGTTAAAAAATGGAAGAGTCCCAATTTTCTAATTGTCAAACTCCCACGCTGGCTAATGCTGCTGGCACCCGGGGTAAAAATATATTGTCTTAAGCAGAAACTACCATTTGATGTAAAACTTATTCTGTTGAGTAGAGGATGTACAATGAGACTGGGAGCCCAGTTTCTTTAAAATCTGGGTTTGCCTCTTGGCAAATCTCTGCTCTGCAGTGTGAAAGAGCATTGAGATTTAAACTAGTGCGGTAGCACAGGCTGTGTGGCCTACAGGATGTGGAAAGACCTAGAAAGCTGTATGACAGGCTGCCATACGGGCCTTAGTATGACTGATTCCTCTTTTTTTTTTTTTTCCCTTTAAACACTCAAATCAAAATACATAAAAATCTTTAGATCTCCAGATCTGTCTCTTAGCATATAAAACGATAAACTTAAGTCCTTAAATTTGAGGTACTTTAGGTGTCAGAAAGAGACTTCAAAATGTTTCTGCTCCTTTCTCACATGTCTGTACAGGGTTGGTTTCCTCTACTAAATTGAAAATACAGTCTATTACTTACATATTGTATAACAGTGACAAAAGATGAAGCAAATGTAAATCTCACAGATTCTACCTGTGTTAGAGCAGGAAAGCAATGAAGACAAGAGGCTTGTTTATTTTTGATAAGTGGTCCAAAAATCATTACGAAATGGTAGGCTTTGGATGTTATGGTATAACTAAGTTTGTTGAAAGATAAAACTTTCTTGTAGGTTCACTGTTGTTTAACTGCAGCCCTCATAATTGAAGAGCAAGCAATCATGATCTTTAGGCAAGAAGCAGAAATTGGAAAACAAGCCTTATTCCTGTAGTCTGAATGCAGCGGCCAGTTTATTAATATACTTAGTACCATACAATTGAACGTTAAAAATCACTAATTTATCCTGTTGCTGTAATGAAACAAACCGCACACTAGAAGGCTTATGTTTTAAAAGTCCAGAGGGCAGGTTTCAGGTGTGGTTGAAGACTCTCCCGTATCCTTCAGGGATGTGTTTTTCAACCATCTCTGAGGCTGACGAGCACTTGGCTTGCGTTTCTTTGATGTCCATGGGAGTATTTGCCATTTGAGGAACCGTTTGCCATGGGAACAGCTATTTAGCTGTCTGTGAGGAGCAAGTACAGGGATTGGTGAGCAGATGTGGAATTGTTGGTGCTGTGACTTTAGCTCTTTCTGGTCACCGGCTGTTGAGTGCGATGGCTGGGGCCGTAGGTGTTCCACACCGGGGTGAGTGGGATCACTTTGCCATTTTGCTTTTCTGTGAGTATAGAAAGCTGCTAAGCTGCTCTGAGAAGGAAGGCAGGGTGGGGGCTCTGGTGCTGTCAATAAATAGTGCTCAAAGTTCAGCAGACATGCTCTTAAAAAAATTTAGGAAGTAGAAAATTAATATTTAACCAGATTATTACATTTTGTCTGCTTCATTATTTTTTCATTAATTTATGAAAATGCTGTTGATGGAAATAATATTGACAGGGTGTGTTGTTTTGGTTTGGTTGTTGCTTTTTTTTTAATATCTTCTGGTAAATGGAAACTTATCTTCCTTATGAACACAAACCATCTAACAAGCCATATTGGGCAAATGCTCTAATAAGACGATAATTATTAGGGCATGATGCATTAATGTTTTATGTTGTCATAACTCAGCTTTAAGAGATTAATAATGGAGATGTGAGGGGAATGCTGTCTTAAGTGTTTATGATTATGTTACTATTAAGACATACTGTAGGAAAGGAAATTGCTTTCAGGTAGTTACCCTTTTTGTTTGTAGAGAGAGTATTCTGAAGGAAACGTTCTTTCCATTTCCTTCCAATAATTCTTAATAGTTCCGCTGAGATGAAGTGATGGGAGCAACTCTACAAATCCACAAGAACCTCTTATCACTGTTCCTAAAAATTACAGTTCTAAAGTCACTTGAGCTGCAACTCTTTGGCCCCAGATTATGGGGGAGCAAGAATTCCAGAACCTTAATTCATTTTGCAAATTTCACAGATGTTCCGTCTACGTCCGAATCAAATCCGAATGCCTCAGAACTCTGACATGATTTGACCTGTGCATTTGGATTTGACCAGAACATTAGGATTGGCAAAGCCACTTCTAAATAAGAAGTTGTCCTTTCAACAGGCAAAGAATGCTTGGAAAATTTGGAGGTAGTATTTAATCACAGTGACAGACTGAACAAATGTGGTAAGGCGAAAGAAAAGCAATGATTTTTGTGGAAATGAGTGGAGCATACAGCATGGTGGAGTTTTGTGAAGCTCTATAACTAGTTGTAGGCATAGCAAAACCATTCTGATGGCAGATATTTTTTCCTTTCTCTTTTTTCGATCTTAAGCAATTGCTGAGTATCCTTTCTTTAAGAAGTTCCTGAAATAAAAGTGCCTTTTGTAGGAGACAAAAAATTCTTTGCCGTGTATTAGAAACCAAAAACATCTCTTAAAAGCGGTTGCGTGTCATTTTGATGCTGTAGGTAGAATGAAAATGTGGTAGTCATATTTTTATAGAGTATTTCTGTCTGGCCCTCTTTTGTCACAGAGTATATATATCTATATGCAGTCTTCACTTGGCTCTGTTCTTCCGTGTTGAATTTTTGCGCTCTGCCCATTCTCTTAATATCTTTATCATATATTCTGATCGGAACCTGAACCCAGTAACAGTTGAGTTGGGCTTTTAAGATCACAAAGTGAGATAGAATTACGCAATGCAAGTTCACCTATGCAGGATTGCTCTTACTACCAGCATACCACGAGCTTGATCAAACTTGCAAACTCATTTGTGTTTTCCTCCTGCTTTTAAGTGCCTGCACGCATACTGTTAATACTCATACCTAATGTGTGAAACACACAGCTGTTTATCACAGCCCAGCAGGCAGGATACAGATATTTTCAAACAGCACTACTGTATCCTTATCTCAATAGTGCTAATACTATCCCTTGCCAAAACAGACATGATATATTGAAGTATCTGTAACCGTTACAGGATCTCTGCATATTCCTTGAATTTAGCCTGCAGCAAGTCTGTCATCCATGGTGATCCTGATGTTGCAGCTGATGTTGCAAGAAACAGCTTAAAAATATTGTCAGAGCACTGGTGCTGACTTAAAAGCAGTATAGCCTCTACTGACCTGTGAATTGATACATGTCTGTTAAGCTAGACTGCCTGCTTTTCCACCTTCCCTACCGCTTCTTTATATTGATAGTAGACCCCTTTCATGTTTGTAACCCTCAGTCAGATAGAGATGGGGTTCAGATCATAGCCACAAGCTAGCTAGAATCATAGTTCGGGGCCAAACATCTAATTTTAAAGCTTAACAGTCGTTAATGCAATAGGTTCCAATCCACCAAAGTCTGTTTGAGCTTTGGGCAGACTTTCTTTTCTTTATTTTTGCTGACCAGATTAAACCTGACACCATAACATAGGAAAAGGACAAGTCCAATACTGCATACCATTTTCTGTTTTATTATTTCCAATATTTGCATACTGCAGTGCTCAGTTACACCACAATTGTGCAGAGATCCAATCTCTGCAATGTAATGACTTCCTGATGGTCTGTCTTTAAATGATAAATGAAAAGAATATGCCGCCTTCCAGCTGCATATACGACAACGTTTATTGCCACCCAAACCTGCTTTTTATTCCGTGGGGAGGTGGGGAGGTGTAGAAGGAAGGACAAAAATGTCCATGTTATACTCTTTTCTAACCTGTCCTCATATGGTTACATTATTTGGATATATTTCCAATGTTGTTCAACCTCCCTGAAATAAATCTTCCTGATATTCAAAGGGGAAAAGTGGCAGTATGGGGTTAATCTCAGGATTTTACAACAGAGTTTAGATCAAATCAAAACCCTTGGCTATTGCTGAACCACAGGTTCTTCTTGATCATGTAAGTCCCTCCATCACCCACTTCAGCATGGCACTTTTGAAATGCAGAAATCTGTCACTTCTGAGATAAACCCACTAATCCACCTCTCTCCTTGGCACATTCTCTGTTCAGTGGGCAGATTTCTTCTATGGATATTTTCTATCACTTTTGCCAGTGCTACCTCTGTGTCATAAGCTGATGGCTTTAACTAGTGATTTTCTGGTTTTCAGATTCAACAGAGAAATCCAAACACCTCTCTGTGAAGTGTTTTCGGAGTTTATCCCCTGCTGAAAGTCTCCTCTAAGGTAATGGTTACGAATGACATCAGGCGCATTGTAAACAAAATTTCTGAAAAACGTTTCTTGCTCATCCAAAGAGCTTGTGAATTCTGTAGCCTGCATTATTCCTCCCAGCACCAGCAGCAGCCTCTGTCAGTCTTGCTGGTTAAATATCCATCCAAGTCTTTATTCCAGTTATTTTTAGTTAATTTTTTTTAGTCATACTTCCATGCTGTTGTCCAAATTTTGCAGTTTCATATCCCTGCTTGTGCTATCTTTCCTTTTTTGCAGTCATCTGATCTCAATATCCTGCTTGAATTTTTCTCTCTGTCCTCTCTGAGAAGAGACCTTGATTAGTGCCTTTAGCTGTTGTTACCTTTTTGCCACATCTACTCAACTATTTAGTTTACTTCTCTGTTAAGAATATTTTTGGCGTTCATTGTGTGTATGGTCATGCTAATGAGCTTGTGCACTTTATTTCTGAAATAACTCTCAGTCTAGTTCCAGTGCTGTTTGTACATAAGCTCATTGTCTGTGTGAGTTTCAAAAGGTTTTCTAGTATAATGGTTATTTTGGGGTTCTCTGGTGGAATGTTTGTATATTCAAATCCTCAAGACGGTGCTGTGTATATACATGCAAATGCATCTGAATACACATTTATATATAAGTATATAAAAATATATATTCATGTGTATGTACATATGTGTATATGTATATACACCTGCCACTTCTGTTACTACACTTAAACTCTCTATATATGTGTGCCTAAATCACTAAGTGAGATTTTTTTTGAGAAGAGAGGACACTGTGATTACTATAAGGTCCTTATAATCTATTGATCTTCTTCCTGAGCTGTGTTGATAGTTTTGTGCTTTGCAGAATAAATAACATCTATTGTATTATAGCACAGGCTGTAGTCATGGGCATTTTTAGATTCCTACTGACACTCTTGCAGCAGTCTGTTTCCTTCTTCTTGGGCTTCTTTTATAAAGAAGTCTTATCATTTTGGAAAATAAAAACAGGGATGTTATTCACAGTGCTTTGGCACCTTGCTGAAAATTAAAGACATCAGACATATCATGAGTCTTTTCAAGTACTTGTATTGATTACTATTACAGTATTGTTTAGATTAGGATGCAGCAAGATGGTAAATTGCTAACCATGTGTCACTGTTTTGTATTCACTGTTGTAAAGAATTACTGAGGAGGGTTTCTCTCTGTTCCTGTGTGCTACCCTAGCACTTTTTTTTTTTTCTCCTCTAGGTGTTTAGTGGTGTGTTTTACAATATGGTTCTTTTTCACAGAAAAAAAAAATAAAAAATCTTGTCAGCAGAAGATTATGGCACACATAAACTGGTGATGTGAGGCGTTGTATCTGTCTATAGCTTCCCTTTCCACTTTCAAGTCAGACCTACTGAAAGACCTATTTCTGAGGTTTGAGATTCAACATAGTAACACTTAAGATTGCTACTTCCATGATTTCACTGTTTGCTTGGTTTTGGGGAGACAAGTTTGATAGTTACAGTTGATCACAGGATTGCTCATTCATGCAGGTTATGTAGAACTGCCAGATGAAAAATCTGCAGCCTGTACATGGTACAGCCAGGCAAAACATTGTGTTAGAGGACTGAGAAATTTAGGCAGTGATTATTCTGGGAAACATAGTAGTAGTCGACCCACTTGTCAGGGGGAAGATTCAGTCAGAAACCTAGAGAAACAGAGTTGTACTAATTGGCAATGGAAAATCATAATCCTCATCTGTCACCTGCCTTTTTTTCATTTTGTCATTGTATGTCCCCCTGTTGCCTTCCCTCAATGACTGCCAGCCTCTGTAGTCCCAAAGCCTCTGGAATGTGTTATGCTAATCCACCATAACCCATGAGCAAGTTGTTGGATCTGATCTCTCACTTTCTTAGCAGCAACACCTGAAAGGTCATCGGTCTCTAAGCAGGTTTCAAATATTCAAGTGCACTTTTCAGCTATGAACTCAGGTTTTGTGCATATGTTAATTATTCAGCACTGATAACTAGGGGAGAAAAACAACTTGAAATTTGACATTTTGTATCATAGGTCATCCCTTAAATTGTATTAATTATATTAATTCCTTCAAATCCTTAAATGAATTGGTCAGATTGCTCAAGAGGACAAGAATTTGGAAAAAATAGTACTACTAGTAGGCTTTAAAGCATAAATGTGTTAAAAGGAAGTGAATGCAATCCAGAGGATATGCCCCAAACAACAGGATGACAATATATAGTAGCAATACACAAGATTTTTCTGCATACTACTTATTGACTAGGTGTGTTAATACAGTTTCTCATGAGATGGTAATTACACTTAAGGAAAATGTAAGGTAAATTTCAGCAATTCAAAGCCACATTCTCTGTTTGTTTCTTGAGATTCAGGTAGTTGAAGAGCTCATGATTTATGCAAAATTGTTACTTCATACCTTTCTTCTGCAAGGGAATTTTTTGTTTGCATCTTTAATATCCCTAAATGTGATCATCTCAGTTTGGAACTGATGCCTTAATTTCAGTCCCAGAGTTATTTAGATTGTTTAGGTCCACAAGCAACCTTGGAGGGCAACTGAAGAAGGAATTGGGTAGACAGATTCTTTTGTCTCTAAAAGTTTCCAGTACTTCTGTCTCACTTTTCTGCCTTGTATAATGCATAAAAGAACACTTCAAAAAGCTGCATATTTATGGAATTGCTTTAAAAAACTTAAAGTATATTGTTTTGGAAACTGTTGTACAATGGAAGACAATAATTTAAATACGAATGCAAATATTGAATTCAGTACCTGGAGGAATTATAAACATGGATTTTGCTAGTCATGAAGGAAAAAGCAAAACTTCTGTAATGGCTGGTGTCCTGTGACAACACTGGATGGAAAGAATAAAGAATTACTGAAGTAATTTGAACTTCTCTATGGCACTTGACATTTATTCATTAGTGGTGTTGGGGTTCTTTTTTTTTTTTGTTCTGTGGTTTTTTTCCCCAGCATTGTCAAACAGAGCATTTTATAATAATCTTCAGCTAACAGCACTTAGATTCTGTGGTAAAGCTTTTGGGTTTCCCCCTCAAGCTTCCCTCCCCTCCTCCCCCCGCTCCTTTTCCTATATATAAGTCTTTCAGAAAATATCTTACTTCTGTTTGGCTCCTGCAAGCATACTATCATTGGAGCAAGGCATCCACTTTCAAGAAATTTGATGAGAATACTTCATAGCCAGCTACAAATATTTATAACCTTGAGGTTGTCTTTGATCCTAAATCAGCTTTCAATTACCATTTTAGTTACACTGGAATGAAATGATTTTATCTTTTCCAGAATACAGCAAACTCAGGAGGATGCAGTTATTTTAAGGCTTCAGTTACTAATTATAGCTAACTTGTTACCATACATTGTTGCTCGCCTTCCAGAATACTTGTTTATGTAGAATTCATCAGCTTAATTCATCAGATTTATTTCCTGAAGTTTTACATGGACCATTGCACAAGTGCTGAGATAGTCACAGTATTATTTATGAGAAAATTTTAGATTACTTTTCTAAATTCTATTCCTTTCTTACGCAAGAGAGAGCAAAACCCATGAATCCTGAGATATTTGTTTAATATTATAATGAATATTAGATCAAATTTTAGATTTGTTCTTTGTCTTTCAGGATTGTGATATACCTTGAAATTCTCAAACATGCTGGGTGTAATTTATAGCAGCAATGTTTGGAATATGTAGAGTCAGTGTCATGTTTTATGACCTCTGTAACCTCACTTCCATGTGATGCTAAATATATCAAAAAACTCTGGTTGAATTAGGCAGGAAAGTTATAAAAAGGTATCAGCGTGAAACTGTCATATAAAAGACCTCCATCCAACTCACTTGCCAGACACACGTTTTGCTATTGTAATCTTGAAGAAAATTTTTGATGCATTAAGGATACGGTATGTCTTTTATTTGACACAATTTTTTTTTATGTCAGTATGATTCAGTCTTTATCAAAATGTGCATATTCATTAAAAAATTGAGAAATGTAAATCGAAATTGAGGAATCAAGTGATCAGCACCATCTATTTCTTATGTATTTCTTCTTTTTCTTTTTCTGTTTTCCTTTTTTCTCTTTTTTTTCTTCCTTTTTTTTTTCTTTTTTTCCCCCAAGTGTCTTCTGTGCTCTGATTTTACAATATGTTTGGATGAACATTTGAGAACAGGAGAAGTTCAAATGCAATTGATCCCTAAGCTTCTCTTATTTACATTTCTGGTTAAAAAAAAAACAAACAAAAAAAACCCCAACAACAAAAAAGGGAAACTAGATAAATCTCTTCCCTCTGTACAAACTGTTTGCCTCATTTCTAGCACTGTGATGTGAAGAATAGACAAGATAGTTGGTATTATGCATGCACTTGTAAATTAACAGCAGGTTTGTCACTGAGGATAGAAAGGCATAGAAGAAAAGATTGATTTCTAGCATGGTGGGCAAGACACCTGAAACGAGTCTGACTATGTTATTTAGTTACTGCTCCCCAGAAGGAAGCAAACCGTCTATGCAATAGTAACTTGCAACCAGAATAGAATGTTCCCATTTTGGAGAAGCTTATCAATCATTTCTGAATCTCTGTTTTTGGATTAGACAGCTAGTGCTTTACTTGCTTTGCTGTTTAGCATGTTCTAGCATTGGTTCTTTCTTTAGTCATATATGACTTGATTATGTATTTGTGTCATGCTTTTTAATAACTCCTAAAGTTTGGCTATTGAATACTGCCAGATTTCCCTTTTTGTAAATGTTAATTGAGGGGAAGGGGGAGGAAGGCAGGGGGGAGTTATTTAGCCACCTGATGTTCCTGTTGCTCTGTGAGTAAACAACAAAAAATCCAACCTGATATTTTAACTTCCCCATATGATTAACCTTTTCACCAGATGAGAATAGTAAAATTCTAAATGAAATAGTTGTTCTTCTCTCCAGTATAGCATCCTGTATTTAATGCCAAATCCATCCTTGTGCCAACATCTTCAACAAAATGGACAGGGAGGCTGCCAGTGTAGCTGTGTAGTAAGCGCCGATAATAGTTTTTTTCCATTTTGCCAGTGGACATCTTCAAAAAAAGTTGTTGAGAAGTAGAATCTCTCTGTGACTCCTGTACCAAAGTCTGCAATGATTATTATAACAAGTACTTCATTAAGAGACAGTGCTATCACATCAATGTGGAGGCTCCAAACTGTTTACTTTTCTCCCTAAAATGTTTTCTGGTGCAATAGTGAGGTATCTTTTCATGTCAGTAGTACGGGAATTTTATGGATAGATCAAAGGTTGCATTCACTTAATACTAGTCTCTGTTTTAAGTATAAAGAGAAGAGGCCTGAAGTAGAATATGAAAGCACTGTGATGGTACTGTAAGCTCTTAAGGTGTTAATCAGAAAATGCCAGCAGAAATCTTGAAAGAGCAAAATGCAAATAAATAGGGATATAGAGAGTTGTGTAGAAGTGCCAGAGTGTTCTGGAATTTTTACCCTTTAAGTCCAAGGTATGTGCAGAGACTTGTTTTGGAAGATAACCTTCTGGTTTTTAATGAAATACCAAGTTATGAGAAAAGCTGGATGGGGAATATTTTGAGAAAAAGTCTTGGAGCAACATTGTTTTGCCTGTACTGTTGTATTAGTAGCTGTACAACATCTGCATTTTGACGGCAAATTACTGAAGGTACCCATTGCTCGCCTACCATCTTAGCAAATATCTGTGATAGCGAGACTGAATGCTAGGCAAAAACAGGAATAAAAATGATGCTTAGTTGCACAGCATCATTTGTGAGCATTTCTGCATACAGTGTGCACATGCATTCATGAACATGCATGTGTACAGAAGGGCATGGACATACGCATTTCAAAATCCAGGCATCAGCTTTCTGGTACTAGGAAAGGACATGTGCATTAAATAAGAAGGAAAAGCATTACATTTTAATGCAATATTTAAGATTATTTGCATTTTAGTTCTTCCTTTTTACAAAGCTGGAAGTTTTCTCTGGTGATATTTAAGTATTTGGATACAATTCTCTTCACACGTAAAAACCTCATCACTTTCTACTAAGTGAAGAGTAAACTACCTTGTAATTCTTTGCTCCAAAATCTCCTATGTATAGCTTAGCTGCAAGGTTGGTTGTATGTACCTCGTGTTCTTTAGGCATTGTTTACACAAATAGTTAGCTCACTTATCTGTTTATAAATATGATTTGTGCAAACAATGAAATAAATATTTGTTCCCTTTACAGTACTGCTATTTCTATTTGCATTAGTAAAAGAATATTTAATGTGTAAATATCCTTCTGATAATCCAGAATAAACTTTATACCTGCAAAATTTCAGTTTCAGATTAATACTCTACAGTCAGTACAGGGTGATGCTTATTTTAGGTGTCTAAAACTATAGATTATTGCTGCTGGATAGTTACACCTTGGCCAGAAATGATTGAAAAAGTGACATATGACCAATGCTCCTTTGTGCAGATTATCTAATTGCTGGTGAAAGCAACTATTAGAAACAAGGAAATACAGCCCAGAGTTGTTGCAAAGTCATCAGGTATTTTGTGAGGATCTTGTGGTTTATCCAAGAGACATTGTATTGCAGTGCACTGGGTCTTTGAGAGACAGCTCATCATAATCTCTGGGGCCATGACCTAACAGATTAAATAGAGCGATGAGTTTGTATTGTCAGAGCAATTCTGTCTAGAGGACAAAACATTTTATTTAGGGGGTAGATTGATGGGATTAAAGCTTTAAATTGATTTACTTTACACACAAATTTACTGTAAGTTGTTTTTTTATTAAACCAGCCACTGGATTGTTAAGGGAATTATTTTAGGACAGATGAGTTCATTTAAATGAAGAGTGAAGGATCAAAAACCTCAGAATTCATTAGTAAACTCAGTCCCTGCTATTTCTTTGCTCAAAAGCAACATAATATTTTCTTATTTTATGTTTATTTTAACTTGCAGACTATTTGGAAGAACTGGAGGCGTATAACCCTGTCTCTTTATTCCTTTTCAGCGCTAAATAAACTTGGAATGCCACAAGGTATCCGAATAATCAGAAATTCAAATAATTCTTAAGGTGGAGAGACATGCTATCTGTTTTCTTTAAACACTTCAAAAATGGCACAATAAATAGTATCTATTACTTGTGGTCCCTTGATTTGTTGTAGCTACACAACTCTTGAGAATAAACAGAGAAATACGCTATGAAAGCGTATATTCTTTTCACAAATGCAGTTCTTCACTCTAAGATAATTACCTAAATGTTTAAATAAACAGTTTACGGTGAGAGCCTTTTCATTGTCTTTCCATTTCCCTGTACTGCTCAGCAGGTGTTTAAATGTTTGGGGTTTTTTTTTCTACTTCAAAATACCAGTGTGAAGGAATACCAATAAATGTGTTACTTTTAGATAATCCAAAATTCCCTTTGCTCAGCTTCTTAGTTTACAGTTATCTGTGTGAGTTAGAAATCTATTACCGTGTGTTCATCTTCAACCCAAATCTATTCACCAAGCATCAAAACTCATCAGTGAGATGGAATAATGCCATTTAATTAGTCTTTGATATACAGTTAAATTAGGTCTTAATAAGGGGTAGTGCATCCTAAAATCAATTATCTCGGTCTTCTTAATAAGAGGAACTAATTAGTAGGTAAATCGCCACAGTTCCCCTTTTATCCTACAGTTTTTACAGTCTTGTGGAGGAGATTAGGCTGAGGAAATTACTCCCCAATAGCTCAGAGAAATTTTAGGGCATACCTCAGAAAATGCTTTGCCAAGCAAACTGCGGTACAGAAAAGAAACAAAAAAGAAATAGGGGAGGGGAAAAAAAAAAAAAAAGTCGTCTCATCAAAAAGCTTAATTTCTTGATAATATTTTCCGAATTCCTTGTGTCAGGTCACCTACCTGACAAAAGGAAACAGAAACTAGGTGTTGCCCTGCCTGCAGCAATCTGTCAATGTACAAGGAGTGTCTGTCCTGGGGTTCATTTCAATGCTTTCATCAGTTAAGCAAAATATCTTTTTTTTTCATGGAAAATTGTGCAGCTGCAAACAAAGGATACCTTATGGGCCCTAAGCACAGTCTTTACAAAATATGGCTTTATGTGGAGAATGGCTTTCTTTTAGATGGAGAATCTGAATCCCAAAGAGAAACATAATTGTCACGCCATATGAAAGAAGAGTACAGTGGTCATGGAAAAAGTCAGTATTTATCCATAGGTACCAAAATTGTTACATGTTTTAAGCACACAAGCATTGCATTTGAGATCTCATTTTTTTAACAAAGACTTCCAGCTTCTTCAAAAGGAAATTTCTTCAATTTTTTGATTTATATGCCCAGTTACAACAAACTAACTGCTGGAAAAAATTTGTGGGTACAGGGAGAGTATAGCAAAGAGAGCTCAGGATTTCTTCACAAGTTCCATCTGTCTCAAAATGCTAGTAGACATCTTCTGACTTTGACAGACCCTAATTTCATTGGGTCATGTAGGCTAGTATACAGTATACTGCCATAGATTTGTCAAATTTGATGGTGCTTTGTGGAGTTTTTGCTTTCAAAAGATGGTGTCATTCTCTTTCATTGGATAGTCATTTTTTTTATCACGGTCAAATGTTTGAAGGGAACTCAAGGACACCCTTGTGATTAATCAACGAATGGAGAGGCTTTTTTCATTCTTTTTCTGCTGCTACTACAGCCTGCATATACTAGTCCCTTCACACTAAACTCCCTTGCCAAGCATGTCAGAGAGATTTTATAACTGTGAAAGTGTGATGTTATTGCTTCAGTTTCCCTTATGCTTATTGTTGCAGTTTTTCTAGACACTTTCTGGTGTTAGTTGTTAATGACAACACAGTGCCCCCATTTAGAGAGACTGAGGTTGCCGTCTGTTCTTTGTTTTTCCTCCCTGCTGCATTACTCATCTTTTTGTGGCAGGAAGCATTCTGAAGGCAGCCGTTCCTCCCTGTGAGACTTAATGAAATGATGTATTCTTTGATATCTATTCCTGATTCAAATGCTTATCCTAGTAATTCAGTTCATGATCTTAACAGTACCAGAAAGCTGTGAGAAGCAGTCCTCCTATTTGACTTTTAACTGGTCTGGGACAGACAGTTTTAATAGCAGGTACCTGAATCTCCAGGTAGTAACATTTACATTAGCATCTCTGATATTATGTCAGTGGTCTTTTTGTTGGTGGTCGGCAGAGAAGAAAACCAAACGTGCCGTCCAATTCCCTTGCAAGTTCTTTGTCTGCATATAACCAATATGGAATCTGTACATGAAATGTTAACATGTCCTAATAGAGTGCATGTACCGATATCTGTGCTCTCGACACATGCTAATAGAATGGGTCAAACTTGCTGAGCACTTACAGCAAATGCCTATGATGGGGGGGTGGGGAACCAACAAAAAACTAGTGAACACCTTTTGGGGCTTGCCTTTGGTGCCTCAGATGAATTCTCAAGCCTCTCTAGCTTTTCTGACCCTCTCCTCAGCAGTGGAAAGTTAAGGTAGGGTGGAGATTTTAGCAATCCACAATCCAACCTAGGTGCAGTTTAAGCATCTATGGTAATCCTGCTTCTGCTGATAGCCTCACATTTAACAGGACTGAAGGAAATAAGCTAATAGTATGGCTTCATAACTGTGTTTTCTATAGATGTGGGCATCAAGTTTCTGGATGGATACTAGTTGCAAGTTTTAAGCTATTTTTAAAGATACACTTTATTATTTTTTTTTAATCGAAGTTGGAATGGTGAATTAGACTAACTTGTAATTAGTAACGAAACACTGCAGGCAGTTGGGAAAAAGCCGTTAAACGTGGTCCTAGCATTCTTCGTTGTATGTTCAATTTCACGTATATGCAATGTCTTTTTAAAAAATTAGAAGAAGTCAACAAGCTTTGAAACACAGCTGGAGAACTTAAAATGTCAGGAATCCTTCTGTTGACCTCTGCAGATTTTAGTACTGGTTCATAATGGGGACTAAAATGTCATCATCTCTCATTCTCCCTTTTCTCCAGCTGTACATCTTAAGTGAAGGCCAAGTTGGAACCCACAGGTTTAGTGGGGGTTTCAGGAACAGCTGTGCCCCCATGACCCCAAAGCAACATTTTCTTACATTTTTTGACTTGCAACAATAGGTATGGATCAAACTGTTGCCATAATAAGTACTAACAAGCTGTTGAAGGGGTAACAGAAGGTTATTTTACTGAGTGAAGATGAACGTTGATTGCTATTTTTTCCAATTTATTATGTAGTCCTGACAAAAAAAAAAAAAAAAAATCATGCTAGCTTTACTTTCTCTTCTGCATATCTCTCTATTTTTCCCATTTTGCAGTGGACCTGGTTCAGGTGGGAGTCTCTGTTTTTGCAAAATATTGAAGCGTTCATAGCATCCAAGTTTGAGAAAATATCCAAGTCAATATGTTTGCAGTTAAATGAAGTTCATTTTTCCTTCACGAAGAATAGCTGAAGAGAAATAAAGGATATCTTTGTCTTCTTGCCTACTCCCTATTGCAATGGTAATGCATCTTATCCCTGCCAAAGGGCATGGTGGACTCAGATAAAATCACCAGACAGGACAAAATTTCATCTCCAAATGCCCTCTTATTTTATCTCTCCTTTGACAGCTTTTATTGTGTGACCCACAACTCTGTGAAGTGAGGTGGGTTCTCCTCAGCAATATCCATTGATTATATTTATAGATCAACAAACTGGAAAAATATTGGCTAAAATTGGCAACCTATGTTCAGTGTCAGGGAATTAACAATTGCGCAGGTCTGTTCTATTCCCTGTCATCTTGTCTCCTCAAAGGAGCTTGGACATTTTGTTGCTGTCACCTTGCTATCGTTATATCATGATTTACATCTGCAGCTTGTAAACAACAGTACTCTGAGCAGTTTGACAAGTGGCAGTTTCGCTAGTAAACAAATCAGCGATGCACTTAGAGTGATTAACAGGGATTGCCAGCATTTGAGATGGGGTTGGTGCCTGAAACAAGAGTTTGCCCTAAGCAGACCTTCCTGTTTAGGATGCCCCCATTAGGGCAAAAAAAGATAAAATTACCTTCAGGCTTCAGGTGTAACACCCGTGTAAGATTCAAGCTTTAATCAGTAGTTTGTATGAAACTTTTGGTGTTGTCTGATCCACTTGCATTCTGTGGGTATTATTTCCAAAGACTGACTCCAAAACTGAAGACTGAGGTCTCTATCAAACAAGTTCTTTGGGAGGCAGTTAGTTGTTCATTTGGGTAAGTAAAAGAAAGAAAATGTCAGCACAAGAATAAAGCCTTGATTGCAGTTACAGCTATGACTTGGTGCAGAAGATGGAAGAACAGGCAGCTTTCCAATTCTGTGACAAACTTGCCCACATACACCTTTTTTTTATTCTGCCTTTGATTATTTGTCAAATGGACTTTTTCATACATTCCAGAGGTAACACTTCAGGCTTGTGTATGTGTTGTCTGCTGTTATCTTGAGGTAACATTTCAGAGCCTCACCCCAGGTGTCAGAGGCGTGTTTAAGAGCAGTGCTTTGACTTAAAGAAGCATACAGATGCTAAAGCAACATTAAATTTGAATCATTAGAACAAAATCTCCCTGACCTTAAGTTCAAATGATCACAGTTGTAATGGTCTATGGAGTCGCTTATCATGAACTTTTCAGAATCCCACTCTTAACCTTGTTACAATTCAAATTAAAATGTTATTTAAAACCACCAGACCTCTTTGCAGGCAAAGACCAGTGACTCTACTGGCCTTTTCCCTGTATGACTAGAATCATGCATCAGTGCAACGTGAGTATAAAACACCACCAAAGAAGAAAGCCTGTTCAAGTATTTAAAATTAACTTTGTGTTGATGTAAAGGACTACACAGAGTAACTGGTGATAGAAATCAACTGTAGAGTGGCTGCATCCTGGTCTTTAATATTAACAAAGAGTTGTTAGTTGATGTAGAAACCTACTTTGCTAGATTTGCTACTTCCCCATACATACCTGTGTAATTTTTCTCCCCATTCCATATCTTCTCCTCATTGACAATGACCTGTGCTGATTTAAAAGCTAAGGTTGCAATCAGAACCATGAGATACAGCAGGTTGAATGTTTTTACGTATACATCTTTTCAGCAGGAATTTGATTCCTGTCCTCCCTCTCTTCTTTGAGATAAAGCCTTCTAGCCTTTTCAGGAGTCTGGGGAAAAACAAAAATGTCAGCAGCTGTACAACAAATTATAAATTTCACCTGCATTTAAAATTTAATTTAAAATAATCTAACCTTGTCTTACTTTAAATGCCAGCAAGTTTGATATTTCTTTTTACATGAACTTGAATTTACTTCCTGCAATGATAGATGGTTATAAATACTCCTTACTCCATCGGCTGTTAATCATTTTACATTTCATCTCTGTGCTTTGGGTAAACAGAATCCTATAAAACAGTAACTGAAGAATAACTTTCTTATCCTGTTGCTTTCTTGCTGCTGCAAGTATTTCGTTCCCTGGGTTTTCTTTTCTATCACTTGCCATTCATCTCTACATTTTGCCTTTTCCCTTCCCCCTTCTCTTATTTGTCTGCTTTTACCTCTCAAATTCTCTTTAATTTTACAGCCCTCTCCTCAAAACACACACCAATACTAGGAGCAAAATGAAGCAATGTCCTTCCCTCTCCCCTTCCCCAGGCATGGGGATTTGCCCTTCTCCAGAGGCGAAGCTCATTACAGCCCCAGCCGAGAGCAGCATGTAGCAGTTACGGTAAATTCAAAACTCTTCTCAGCCTTTGGCGGCTCTAGCTCCGGGGAGAGTAAGATCGGCAATACATTGTTTTACTCTGCAATTATAGCAATCTGCCACCCTTGGTAAAAATCCTTTGCACTGGGGAGGAGGCCGGGGGACCAGGGTGGAGGGTGGCACAGAGCAAAGCTGGGAACGGAGAGCGCTGCGGCAAATTATCAGGTTAGTTTTCCACTCAACAGCCTTCTTCCCTTATGCGAGTGTGGGCTTTACCTACGACTACAGCTGTCATACAGCTGGATAAATGTGTAAATAGTAATTGACTTATCTTGACCCATTGTTCCATTTCAGAAACAGGTTATTTAACAAATGAATGTCAAATGCTTTCGCCTAATTTATGAATTGTACTGCTACTGCATGGGAAGTGTTATGACTTTGAAGTTAGAGTTTAATAACAAAGGCATTGTGTTTATGTTACCATCCATTATGGCCATGATTAATCCTGGCTGAATAGTACACGGCCACACAGGAATCTAGATTATGGAGCTGGATTTTTCTTTTTCTTTTGGAAAGAATATTAACGGTGTGTTGCACGTTGTCCAGTCCTGCTGGATGTCATGAGGACAGTGAGAATATTCTGTATAATTTCCATTCCTATTTTAGCTTGAATGCTTCCCCTAGTATTGTGGTGCCTTTAGACTTTCATTTGTACAGAAACACTTATCAGTATAAGCGATTTATTCAGCATTTATCACTTCACATTACAATTATGTTATCTGAAGACAAGATTACATAATGCACTATCAGATATAAATATGGATTGTTTTGCTGCAAAGTGGCGGATTGCGTGTATGCGTATGCTTTCTTCCATCAGATATGGGAAATGCAAAAACAAATGTAGAAGGGCAAAAGTATCAGTTGTATAGCTTTTACCTTGCTAAGGAGTTCAGGGGAAAAAACCAATATTATTGTGATTAGTGTCCTTAGTTTGATATATTTCCATTTCAGTCAGTAGCCAATTTTACCATCTGAGTGCTGAGACCAGTATGCGTATGCTTTTCCAAATAACGTATTTTTAAAGCTTGATGCTAATCTTTACTTTGCTGAAGACCCTGATACTGTTCCAAAGGAACAAGGGGTTCAGGTCTGTTTTCACAAGATGAAGTCTCACATCAGAAGGTGCTTCTTTTTCCTGGTCTGTGGCGACCTCTTACTCAGCTGGGTTCATGCGTCACTGGAAGCTCTAATAAATATTTTGCTGCCATTGATTTCACATTAACTGCACAACAGTACTGCTTTAAGCTTTCTAGGCTTCTACTATTTTTAATCTTTCGAGTACCGATGCAAATTACACGTCTTTCCCTTCTCTGTGCAAGCCACCATTTGTGCTGGACAGCATGCCACAGAGAAGGGGGATACACACCTCATCTAGTCATAGGCTAAAAGCTTCTTTTAGCTTTTTTTAAAGAACTTTTTAACCTGTCTGTATATATCCAAACTCTGAAGGGAATTGCTTTATTCTTCTAGTTCTGATGACTGAATCCTTTTCTGCTGAAGCTCTTTCCCCCTCTCTTTCCCCCTCTCTTTCCCCCTCTCTTTCCCCCTGGTGCTGCCTATGTTCTTTTGTGGGCATTCCGGTAATGAGGAAACTTTCATAAATGTGAGTTGTCTGCAGTGCAGTTCCTTTGTGGGATCAAGTGATGTTGTTTATTTCTGTTCCAGGAATTTTTAGGTTATCGTTGTGTTTAAAGGAGGTTTTTACCCAAAGGGGAATTACAGTCTCATATTATAAGGCTCATTTGGGTCCTGATCCAAGGGAAATTATTATTCAGAGGCTTTAAAGAAATGACAGATGTGACAGTATTGCTGTCCTCACTTGTACAAAGTAATTTTCATATATTTGCCCCCTGAACTTTGTCTGTATCACTGATGTTGGATTTATCTTTGCCAGCTGCCCTGTCTGGAGTTCTCAGCTTCCTTTAAATTTTGCTAGACACTGTCCATTCCTTAACCAAGTCTGAAAGGTCAGAGACTACTAACACATTTAAGATAATATCCTCCATACATTTTAGGTCAGAATCTTTCCTTCTTTCCTCTGCTGTTAGTACTGGGTTTAGTGAGACAAAATCAGATATGATATCTACATGTAGATATCTGTGTCTCAATTTACAAGCTTTGTGTGTGAGTATATGTACATATAAAATAATACTTTAATTATGATTAAAAACAAGATACGGTTTGTCTGGAGCAAGGAACCACCCCCCAAAACATCTGGATTACCAATATTTTCCAAAATAACTTTATATTTGAGTACCTTTGCCTTAGTGAGATGTAATTAACTTCATTTCTCTGGTGATTTTGAATCTTTAGATATATTCATAAGATACATCTAGCCTCTTCATCGGTATTATAAAGAACCAGGTACATGATAACAGAAATTCAATAGTAATCATTTTGAAAGCTAGTTTAACTGGTTTTTAAAAAATTAGGTTTTCTGTAGATTAATTTGGCTTAAGGTTTTCTTCTGAGGTAGGAAGATTCTATAGTGTAAAGCTAAATATGGAGACAGAATTATGTTGACCAATGAATGAACAGAATCTCTCCTGTCACTGTAATGAAAACTAAATTCTACTTGCACCTCCCAACTGGCTGTAATTACAGCATTGGCTGTAATTCACTTGAAGAAATCTGTTTTTCAAGTGATTTACCAATATAAATTGTGACAAAAATATTTATGAAACTACTTAATCAGCTTAGCAAAAATGTGCCTCCTCTGATAAAGAGAAAGAAACATTATTACAGAGAAAGTGACGTGATGATTTTTAGGGTCTTTCTTTTCAGTATCATTGTTCAGGAACTGAAAAAAAAAAGGAGTATTTGTTGCCTTGTATATCTCATTGATAGGTTATCTTAGTAAAATTGAACAAAAATGAACATAGGAAAGTTCATCAGGGGACAATGAAAACTCATACAACTGAGAGGAAATAACTGTGAAGAAATAGCACTGAGAGACCTTGAGGTGATAGTGGGAAAACAAATTAGATGTTAATCTGTATAGTTATATATCTGCAAAAGTGGTCAGTACTACCATAAGCAGCATATACAAAGTCATCCCAGTTTTGGACAAGGGAAGAACAGACCCTTTCAATAAAATTCATAAAATAATAAACTCAAGATACCACATTACCTGAGAAGTCTGATCAATTATAATCTGCTTAGAGAAAAGCAAGATAGATAAGCGAGCTAGAGTCAGATTTAAAGAACAGTATTGCTTGAGAAATGCTTGGGAAATAGCAGTTTCATCTGACATTTTAAGGGATGTATTGTTCATCTACTCAACTACATTGCAACAAGACTGCAAGCTTTGTTATTACAGCATGAAGATGCTGAAGGCTGTATTTTTAAAGCTTTACAGTGCTTAAATACTTTAGGCAGACAATGAGTTTCTCAGATGTGTAAGATGAGGTGCATAATATATACTATTTTCATACAGTGCCCTCAAACAGAGTGCAGTTACATGCACAAGTACCTTCACGGTTTTCCTTTCATGTTTTAAAAGGGACAAAGCATACATGTAATGTTGACTATAGAAGCTGCTTACTTTCTTCTGAACAAAACTAGGTAAGTAAAAACTACGATGAAAGCAACTTATACACACACACACATATATTTATGTTACATACCTATGTGCAAATTAAACTAGTGATGACTCTTCCTATATGCAATATGTATCTTGTGCCCTTGTTGGAAATCAAATTCTTTGGAACAATATTCTCCAATGGAATGGAAACAAACAAGCTTTTAAACTTGAATCCATAAAAATGCAAAAATTTACAATAAGGCTGTCACCAGGAGTATTTTGAATGTCTTAATAAAGAACTTAAAAGATAAGGGCAGCAGGGGTAGTTGTTACCTATAAAAGACAAAATATTTCTACAATCTTTTATCAGCAATGTCTTGAAAGTAACATTGATTTTTCTATGCTATTAACAAGAAGATTTAATCTCTTGGCATCATCTCTGGTAGCTTGCTAGGCATTTCTTCATGTCTTCAATAGAAATAAACCTGGATCTATTTGACTCTCAATTTGTCATATCCCATGTTTGACACACAGTGTGTGAGTTGCCTAGTGTTGTGTTATTAATTATGTTCATTGTAATCTAGCAATAGTAAACAGAAAGTATATTCACAGGGGATTCAGCTTCAGTTGGAGTACCATAAGCTGTTAGGTACATGAAAACAGCAGGGAAGTTCTGGAAACTTTAGAAATGTAGCCATCAGTTCACATTCTGTTCATCACGGAAAAATGCAGACTAATAAGACTGCGAGAAATTATGATGAATATGACCATATCCATTTTAGCAGCCATCCAAAAAAGCTCCTACTCAGTAGTTTCAGGACTGATTGAAAAAAGTAGATATACTTCAGCAGAAATGAAGGTAGTGTTAGCATTGTTTGGATAATTGGTTATATTAGATATGAGGGGACCATACATAAGATGTTGTAAACATGAACTAGACCTTAACATTTGAAAGAGCATTAATATGAACAGGAGGTAGTTCTCCCACTGTTTTTGGCTGTAGCAAGAGAGGAAAAAAATCTATATAACCTTAAAAAATACCTACAGAAGCAGACAGGCTTGCTGTATTTTTCTATTTGAAATTGAAGAGATTGCAGCATTTTCTCTATCAATGTTTCTGAAAAGTAAAGAGAAATATCTTAAGAAAAAGAAAGTATGAAAGGCCCCATTATACTATGTGAAAATATATTCTTGTATAAAAACTTGTCATACAAGAAGCAAACAGGTGCACATTTCCCTTCTCTGTTCGCTGAAGTGACGTGTAAAGCTGTTAGATTAATCAGTAAGTGCAACATTTTATAGAAATCATTTCAGACATAGTTGTTGCTTACTAGAATGCTTGTTCAAAATAAGCTTATGTTATATAAAACAGACCTGTAAAGAACACAGGGACTGTTTGTCAGACTTTATCAGAAAGGGACCAAGATAGAAAATAAGCTTTGTGTTCATACCATTCTTATGTAAACATGCTTTGTCTAGACTTTGAATTTACAGAGTTTTTTAAAACGTGGATTCTGAAGAAGAATCTGTAGAAGAAAACATGGCAGCAAACACTGGAAATAGAGGTCCAAATAGTGTCTTATAGTTTTATATTGTATCTTTCAAATTTAAATGTGTTGAATAGGTTGCAAAATTAGCACTCCCATTCTGACCTTTCTTCTTTCACCTAGTGTTTTTCTATCTCTCAGGCATGTTCCATTGACATTTTTTTGCAATATTAATCTTAGCCAAAATGAATGAGGCATTTAATCTCTCAGCACTCCTCCCCCTTCTTCCTCACCACTTTCAAAAAGACAATTCTTGTTCGGATCTGTGTACTAGCAGCTATTTTGGATTACTATTTTTTGCCCATTATGTCAAAATCTCACAGTATCTCCCTCAACAAAATGTCTGATATCAGACTTGCTTGTTTCATCCTCATTGTCAACTTTACTGATACAGCATTCTTTGCTTTGGCTTCTCTTCAATCCCTAATAAATACAACAAATTATTTGTCTGACCTGGTAATTTGTTAATGTTATCTCAGTTCTGCAGATCTTAAGCTGTATGATAGCAAACTCAGCCTTCTCAACATTATGTTGCTATTCAGCTCATTTATTTTTCTTTGAACCTTGCCCCATCTTCCCTCATGGCACTTTCTTTTTTGTTAGTTTTTTTTGTTCCTGAAACTTTGTCTATTTTTTCTTTTTGAGCCCTTCAGTATGAAGGACCACTTCTTTTTGAATCTTTGGAAAATGTTGGTCATACCACACAGATTTAACACAGACAAACAGCCTAGTCTCAACAACTCTTTCTGGTGCCTTGGCCAGTTTAAGATAGAAAAGCAAAGAAGGATGTTGTCTGCTTATAGAAAGGTTCTATATTCTGTAACTGGAAGCATTTTAGGATAGCAAATCATGTCCTGAGCATGAACTTCTCATATCTCATTTCTATGTCAATGCAGTTGAATTACAATTATTTTTTTCAGTATAGCCATTAAGCCCCTGAAAAAAGAAAATAGATCAACCCAAATTGATTATTTGCACGCTTATCAAAATGAAAGACTTAAAATTGCTGCAGATTGAAATTAGATAAATCAAATCAATTTCAGAAATTTTCAATGAAAGCAAAGGAATGGAAGCAGACTGCATTTAAGTATCATTCAGAAAAACTGCTTTTATCTAACAATTTGAGGTATCACGAAAGGAAAAACCTCAAAAACGTCACGCTTCCATCCCATTCCATTGATTCAGAGTTGCTCTAATAATATTTTTTTAAAAAAACAAACCTGTGTTTCAGTGACTAAGTTTGCTTTAAACATCCTTTACTTTCTTCTAATTTTCGAATAGTATATCCATTTTTATTACTTTTTGAGGGAGATGAGGATAAGATGGGTTGGGCTGAAACAGGCAAGGTTTGGGTAATAGCTGTGATGGAAGCAGAGCCAATTTGAATGTGTGATCAACAATCCTATTTCACCCTAGTTTCTTCAACTTTTTGGATCGCATACATACATACTCCCCGTCATCTTCCACATCAAGCCCAAGGGGTCTTAAACAATATTTTAGGTAACATGCTAGGCATTTCATTTTCTTTAGAAGAACCCAATTATGCTAGAAATTAATAATTAAAAATTATAAATAGAATAAAGAAGAAAACATGAATATTATATCCTACGGCTACATTTTTCAGCATGGTGTGCAGGGAATTAGGTGCAAAAATCCCATTTATGTTAATGGATCTTGCATGTCTAATTCCTCATACACTACAGTGCAAATTTACCCCCTGGTGTCTTTGATGGTACAGAGGACCAGCACAGAGGGGGAGAAGAGTGAGTGATTTATTTGATGATCTGTCAATCATAATGGCAATGAGAGAAAATTGCAAAGCTGATTTTAACCTCTGTAGAAACAGCTAGTTAGACCATATGCTTTTTTTCTCTTGCCAGATGTCACCATTCATCAATTTCTCATTAAGAAAATGGCACTTAAAAAAAAAAGTAAAGGTTTGTCTTTTTTTTTTTTTTTTGGGGGGGGGGGGGGGGGTGTTTTTTGGGGTTTTTTTTGAGTCCAGAAAATCAAACTGTAAAATCCAGGAAGAGGTAGCTCTTTTCATAAAGGCACCTACTCTATGCTCTTTAAATTTTGCAACTACAGGTTCAGACTGGAGTGCTTAAACCTGTCACTATCTAGTTTTTTAAAAGGATTTTACATAGTTAAAATATTTTCAAAATTAGAGACCATAAAAGAAAAATTTATCCATTTATTCTGATGATTCTTAATCCTACAGAGTAATCTAGATATTCAGTGTACCATCTGGAGTTTTTATTTTCTTTTTGTCTCTTAGAGCTGGAGGTCATGTATATCTACCTAAGCTCATTCAACCTGTGTGGATAATAGGGGTCTTCTGGCTGCTGTTGTGTGTTTGGTGTTTAAAAACAAACCAACCAACAAACAAAAATCACTGACTGGTAACAAAAATGTTAACATCAGAATAAGGCGTTATTTGTTCTTATGTTCTTGAAGGCTGTCAAAAGTCAGTGTGCAAAGAAAGCTTTTTAGCTAAGTAAATTGTCATTTTTGTTACTACACTGGTTAAATTTAAATATCGTTTAATAGCTCCTGGTTTGTTTTTTTTTTTCTTTTTTTTTTTTCTAATATGTGCTTAAAGCATCCTGGAGAACCATAGGACATCATTTTCCAAATGTGAGGTACCCCCTCTTCTTGTATAAATAACATCAACATGTTGTAAGTATTTGGTAGGCTGCCATTAAACAGCTGTTTTGTTATTAATATTTTATTGCCCCACGTTTTCCAAGATATTTTGACACTTGCTATTATTTCAAATGCAGTTTTTCTTGGAGTTTTTAATGGTTTGTGTATATCTCTAGACAGTTTCAAGATCTTGAAGCTGTCACAACATGTTAAGTAGGCAAATCAGCTAACACAGTAGTTTCAAGAAAGATAATTTTCTTTGCATAACTTCAATCTGCATCATTTTGCATGACTTATTAACAGGAACTGACTCATTGACAAACAAGGCATATAGCTTTATGGAATAGAGAATGTTTCAGAGTAAATGTCTTCAAAAAGCTAAGCATTGATCAAAACTCTGAATTTCCTGTTGCTGACAGACAGTTCAAAATTTGCAGAGGCTGCTTATGGTTAAGAATTCATTGGAAAGCTTTCCACAGGTATATTACAGTTTTGATATGTATAAAATGTTTAACTTTATGGCTGTCAGACCTTTATGCATTCAACCTCACTCAGTAGTTCAAATCTAAATTTCTGAAGCTCATATAAAGGACTGTAATTGTTTTAAAATTTAATTTTATTTTTTCATTTACTCCTTCCAATCCTGGAGTGAGTGGGACAGTGACGGTCAGAGTAATGGCAAAAATGGAGAACTCTGACTTTTTATTCATATAACTAGATACTGTGCATCTGGTCAAAAAAGTACGCTGTCATTACACTGCATTGCTGTTGACCTCTGCCCTTTTCTCCCAATTACACTGTTCCTGGGATAAGAGGTGATTTCACAGCCTGTGATAGCTTAACGCTGTGTCTCTGCCAAAGACTGCTGATTGTTCTGAATCATGTGTGGTGATCAGTTTTCTGATATGAACTACTATCGCAAAGCAGAACACCAAATTCTGTTTGTTTAGGAACTTGTGTTAGACAAAAGAGCTGTCCTAGAGGTGAAAGGATTAGTGTTTTATCTACTAAAGCCGGCCTCAGTTCTACCTTTTCTAAAATTATTTATAAAGCTAGTAAAGATTGAATAGTGTTTTCACTTCTTGTGTTTTATGCCAAAACAAAAGTTTGAAGGAGCTATCGCTGTTCTTTTCTGTCTGGGTTGTTTGTCATGTGCTGTGATAGCGACTTCAGAAGAGAAACTGGCTCTTCTCTCCACTTCTTAGCAGATGGTGGCTGTTTTGAACGCTTATACAAAGTTTTAGTAGCAACTATCCTAAGTCTGTGTTTGAGAGTTTTCATGAAAAGCAAAGGAAAATCTGCCTGCATGCTTTAAAAGCAATTAAGAAGCTAGAAGTCAATGCTAAATCTTTGTCCTTTTTCAGGTAAAACTCCGTATTAACTTCAAAGACAGTGTGCCAGAGTAAAGTCTTTAGGATTGAACTTTTAGCAAATAAAGATTTTGATATTTAAATCTCTTTCTGTAATCGTTATTTTGCTTAGTAGGAAGAAGGCAGCTCTTCTCACAAAATAAGATTTATCAGGAGGACTTTGAAGTTTAAAAAATACGAATGAATACATTTGACTTTTTAAATGTTTGAACAGTTAACATGACTTAAACTGCCTATGTGATGACACTTTGACTAAAGAGAGGTTATCTTTTTCATATGTATGCATTATAAGAACACACGTAGAGTCCGATTTTTCAATGCTGTCTGGGTAGAGTGTGCTGCCTCACTGACACAAAAAAAGGTCCTTTGGATGTTGAGCAATTGAAGGGTTTTTTGCTTTATAAAACTTCTCTGCAAGCCCCAGAGCAGAAAACATTCTTCAACTAGAAGAGTGATTAAGGTACTACACCATTCAATAATGCCCCATGCCAGAAGGGTTACTCGCAGCTGTGAGTTGCGTACCAGATGTAGCAGTGTGGGCTGGACTAGCTTTCAGTCCTCCTCTTGATCGTGCACAGTCCTGAGTTTCCTCTCCCATCCCTAGTTTCTGACCCAGAGCCCAGCAAAGCTGAGGACTTGGCTGCGTGCTCATGAAGATGCATGGAACAGAAGAACACTAAGGGAGTTGTGTGCAAATGTCTTACTGGGTTTCATCGGTTGAAAGTATTTAATCTCTTGTAGTTAGTGGAAATGGCAATTATAAACCTCAGAAAACTCTGATGTGAAAGAGGAGCTCAGGGAAGTTTGTGGGACATTTCCTTCCTTCAAGTACTTGCCTAGAGTTCATAACGAATCTGAATATACACTAGTATAGACAGGCTCAGCAATCTACTTTGTGGGAAAATTTTAAAATTTTATTTAAGTACTGCTGGGCACCCAAATGAATGTTAACCTGCCGTACTGCATTTTAAGCTCAGGAACATGGCCTCTCAGGAGTAACACTGTTACTCAGTAATATTTGTACTTATTCATCATGAACATTACTGAGTTTTTCATCCTGTCTTTTACACTTATGTGATCAACAAGTAATTTAGTGTATTATTGTGTATAATACTTATATTATTTTTCCTGCCTGATTTAAAGGGACTGCTCAAGTACAGAGTCCTATGTCTGTCATCATCACTGTTACATATGCTTGATATCTCTTGTCAAATGGGAACATTCCTGAATAGGCTACTGTCTGATCCAGTCCAGATAGTTGAATTCTAGGCCAGGTCCCTGTTTATAAGTGCACGTTGGAGTAGGCAGAAGTTGTCATCCTTAAAAATGCATGTTTAGCACTGGATTTCACAGATTGAAAGATTAACTTGCACACCAAGTAAAAAAGTTTTTCTATCACTGGAAATGCACACCAACTAAGCACTCTTTGCTAGTCTTTTCTCTAGATGCACCATTACACGGAAAAGCCGTTTCAAATAAGCCAAGTAAATACTTAGCTGTATTCTGCTCCCTGGAGAGTAGAGAGCAGTGGTAGTTGCTGCTAAAAATGTTGCAGGAATTTTGCTCCTCCTTGGCTCACTCATCTTTTCATCTTCCTCCAGCTTCTGTTTCTTCAGAGGCCTATCTGTATCCCAAATGGCTGCAGCAAATAACGCCAGTCAGCTGTTCTCAAAACACATTAGGAAGGAGGAATTACTCAAAATTTCTTCGTGCATAGCTGGACAGAGTGCTTCATCTAGCCAAGAAAGCATGCTTTCAATTGGATGATGGAAGTAAAATAAATCACGAAGTCCTGTGACTTAGAATGAGCACCTGTGTCTTCTTACCAGGGTGCGTGGTGTCAGGGCTTTGTAGACCAACAGGGCTTGCTCTTCTCATTCCTGGTAGCAGGCGGTGTTCCCTCCTGCATTGCTTGGGTAAGCTCCACCACTGGGTAAGAAAAAAGCAATACTGGATAGCCCAAGTGAGAAGTCGGGGAGCAGCTTCTGTCTGTGCTTCTTATCTATATAATTCTAGAGGGATGTAGGAAGAAAGGCTTTCTGTAGCGTGATGGAGAACAGCGTGGTGTTGAGTAGAAGTGTGGCACATACTGCAGAATAGCTAGGACTGGACACTGGTCCTGTTGGTTTCAATAAACTGAATCGTAGCAGTCAGCACCTATACATGATCAAGCCCACAGTTCTTCTAGTCCAAATCCAGCAAGTCATGCTCAGCATGGACTCCTTACATTAAATGATGTTATGGGGTCTATTTGTAGAACATATTCCTGTTCATTATGAGTAAAGACCTTTTATCTTTTCTCAAAAGCACTGTTTGTGGTAAAAATGTTGCTGCAAGTAGTATGAGCTTTTTTGACATTCCTCTTACGTTTTAGTAGAATTCCGTCAGTCATGGTTTGAATTATTCTGTAAAATATTTACCGAGAAATCCATTTTCTTACCATAAAATCATGTCTGTTACTTTTAAACAATTTTGATAGTGGCTTAAACAGCAATAAAAGGTATTGTGAAAACCTTTTTCAGAACTACAAATTGGTCCAGATAACTCCTACAAACTGGAAGAAGATACTAATATATTTTACAGCACTATTTTCTGTTTCCTAACTAGTTACAGTAATTTCTTATTGGGGTTCCAGTTTATCCTAGCTTTATTAAAGGGTCCTGTCCAGCAGGGTGCTGAGCTCTCTAACTGCAAAAAAAACATTTAAATGAGTTCTTAGCTGACTAAATAGTCTCGTTGACATGAGCCTACAGATGCGCTTAAAATTGAACACAAGTATTTTTCTGGATGAACACTGACATAATATGATAAAATGGAGTCTTAAGTATGTAAGATGGGAAAAAAAAATATGAGGGAAAATGTCATTCCACAAAATTTAAAAACGTACGTTGTTTTTAAGCATCTTAAATGCATTTCCCTAGAAGTGGCTACCTTTCCCAAGTGAGTTTGATATTGCAAGAAGATGATGGCAGCCAGGGGCTCACTTGGTTCTCTTGTTCCTTGGATTCTCTTGTGAACATACCATGTAGCAAAACACTCTAGGTATATGTCTTTAAAATATAAATGTGAACCCAGTCATCAAAAGAGAAGTATGTGACAGTGAACACAGAAAAGTTTAAACATACAAAGTCGCGCTTGAGGTTCAGAATGTCCTTCGGAGCTTTACTAAATGGCAAGCTCAGTTACAAGATTCTTAGTGGTGGTACTGGGTTAGTCCCGTTGTCCAGGCACAGCCACAGCAGGAATGGCATCATGCTAAACTGTAAACTGTACAATGACCAGTAGGCTGATTTTATCTATTGGCTCATTGAGGCTTTTGATTCAGTATATGACATGTCATTGTATTCTGTAGTGTGACTATTACTGTGCTGCTTTCCTAGGATACCTATAGTTTGTCTGCCTTAAAATAACTGGCTTTCATTTCTTGCCCCTGCATTTTTACAGTATGTCTTATAAGCAAGTAGGATATCTGTTGTCTTTTTGATTCTTGAGCATTTTATAATCAAACCGTTATTAATTGGAGTAGGCAAGAAGAGAGGAAAGGAGAAGAAACACAGTTTACTTTAGAAGTAATGTGACAGGCTCATAGAAACATTTATTAGGCTTTTAATAATCCATTTATGGAAATAGCATGTTGGCTCAGTAGAGTAGTTGTGTAGTCTATTAGCCTCTCTGTTCCTAAGGAGTTCAGCCCAGCATTGATGTTCAGGTCAATGCTTCATTTGGGTGTTGACAGGTAAGCATCTGAATTTTGATTTAGTTCACTTTTCTTCTCAGAAGAGGGGGAAACCCCCCAAGTTTCCAATGGCTATTGGGAAAACTCAGAAAATCAGTTCAAGTTATGTAGCTTGCTGCTTGAATTCAAGAACAGAGAACACTTCAGTTAATCAAGTTTGTTCTCTGTTAGATGTTTATATGAATTAAAGAGTCATCTGAATTTGATTTTGTGAAATTTATAAATCACTTCACTAAAACAATTTCAGAAAGTTGGAAGGAAAAATAAAAGAGTAACAGCAGCAGTATTCTCTTTTCCTTTCCTGGAATTAGATGTGCAGAGCAGATAAGCATCTCATAGACATATATACAATAGTCTACATAACAAAGAACAGTAGACTTTAAGTACTGTTATGTCATTTTGATATCCCACTCATTCCACTTACTTGCCATGCCCCACACCTAGAAATACCTAGTCTTTATGCAGAGATTAAAGCAGAATCAATACAAAGCAAATAGAACAGCTATTTTCATCTTTATCCCAACTCTTCTTCGTTCTGCACTAATTTCAGTGAATCACTTCTGAAATTATATTCTTGAAAGCAATAGAGATTTTTCCTCTTGTATTATTTTCTGGAGTTCATTGTTCTTGGGAGGTAGAAGATTGAGAATGCTATAAAGGAAAATATCACTCCACAAGTTGTAGATAGGGATAATAAACTTGATTTTTTTTTTTTTTCCTTTTAATGCATTTTAGCTAGAGATACTGGGACCCCGTGCATGAAGATTACTTCTTTTTTTCCATCATCAGTGACTTTTGAGCAACTTTGAACAGCTGTGTATGTTCTTGCTATCTGTTAAGACTGTTTTGTGATATGAATTATTTTTGACTGGAGTTTTGAGTTTTAACAAGTCGTTTGAGGTGAGAAACCCAGATGCCAAGGGTGATGAAGAATTCTATTCTAATAAATAATAAAGAATTTATCTGTGGCTTGTTCATGGGGCAGTAGATGTTCATCCACTCTCGACGTTGTATCTCAAACTGAGGGTCATGATCACCAGAAGAATTCAAAGGGCTTATGAAGTGTTAGCTGCAGTCAAGAGCAATTCATTTCCTCCTGTGTCAGCAGTGGTTTAATTCCTTTAAGGAGGAGAGAGAAAAGACACTGGAAATGTTTACTATTTTTAATTGTTCTCTGCAGTTGAATTTCTTGTAGGTGGAAAAGTAAGTGTAAATACAGTGCACACCAGCTTAGATAAAGCCAAGTGACTCTTTGGGTGACCAGGCCTGGAACAGTCCTGCCTTACTTTTTTCTGCCCTTAAACTGTATTTTTACCTTTTCTGTATAGTGACAATCTAGTGACTGGGGGGGGGGGGAGAGAATTTAGGGTACGAGTATAACTGAAAAATTACAGAGGAGGGAGGCTGGGTGATGGGGAGGATGAACTAGATACTACATGTTTGTAAAAGCACAGTACTAGCCCAAGGGAAGGACACAAAAAGTCAGGGCAGGGTTGTCCAGTGGAATCCTTGCTTAAATTGACCAAAACCACTGTGCAATCTCATGCTCAGCATGTCAGTCCTCATGTGCATCAGCTCAATTTTTTCTTGGCCATTCAAGGGTAATGCAAGGACAGAACTGAGGTTTGCCCCTTAAGGAGATGAATATCGTTTCACGCTATAAGATGTTTAGTTGCCACCCACAGAATAACATTTTTCAATAAAGAACACAGAAATGAACTCCTGCAATCCCAGTCTTGTACATAGCCAGTGCATTGCTTAAAGAAGCAAAGCTGTTATGGACAGAGAACATGAATCCCCTGAGAAAATGAATCTCAAGCTAAACTGTAAGCTATAAGAATAAACCAGCAAAGCTGATTTGGATGAATGTTATAAATAAATAAATAACTCTTTATTTCTAATTTGCATGAGGGATTAATAAAAAAACCCCACCAAACAAACAACTTTAAAAAGATGAGGCATATATGCAATTTTATATCTTAGGATTATAAAATAGAATACACAATGGAAATTCATCTAAAATTTTGCTTACATAAGGTGATTCAGTACTGTGTAATCCTTTCCAACCCACATAATTGTAACTTTGGAAATATAATACTCACAAGGCTAAGATATTCAAGTTAGTATTCAGAGCGCTTATATATGTTCCAATAATGCATTTGATTGAGAATACAGTTGAGTCCTCTTTTATTTTTTTCCCTTTTTTTTTTTTTTTTAAACAAAGCAAGAAAACAGTCCTTGCAGGACTCTTGGGAGGTGCGATACAAATGAAAAGTGGAGATTTAAATGGACCTACACTGAAACAGACATATTGTTCTTTTCAAGTCTCTGTTTGGATTGATCTTTGAAGGACAATATGAAAAATCTTATTTTTAAATGCTTTATTTTCATCCTAAATTAACTACTTTTTCTAGAACTCATCTTGACTATTGAATGAACCCAAGGGTAAAATGCAAATTCTGTTTTAATGTTATTTTGCATAATACATTTGCACATTATGAGTAATGGTACCCAGAAGGAAAGAAGCAGTGTTTAGTTATATAATTCTACAATTCTTTCTGTTACCTTTCATATTTTGAGTCTATTCATTTGTAACTTGTTAACACCAAAGCCATGATTTGAAATGTATTTGGTCTAATAGAGGATTTTAGCTTTCAAGAATAGTAGTGTTAAGTATTTGTAGTCTTTCAAAAATGCTGTGCCATTCTTGTTTATTTTTGTTGCAGCCAGACAACACGAATAACTACAAATATATATGTGTGTATCTTAAACAAGCATATGCGTGCATATACATATTTGTTATGCATGAGTTTTCTGTGGCAGGTAAGATTTCTTGGTACAAGCTAGAGTAGATCGTTCTTTCAATTGCTTAATCAGATTTTGAACGAGCAAAAGAAAGTGTGAAGCTGTATAAATGCTTCTCTTTAAAGCTTTCCGTATTTCAGAATAGCCAGGGTTGGTTATGTGCTTTTGCTGGAATACTTGACTGCACGAGGTAGAGAATGTTGTCTCAGACTGTGCTGGAAGCTGGGGATGTCTGGCACCTCACACACTCCTCCTTTGGTAGTGTAAATGCAAAGACTGATGTGATACTAGACTGTTGAGACGAGTGGGACTTCAGTACAATATACACTTTCTCTTAAAAAGCTGACTCAGTGAAAGGGTAAGAATTTGCCTAGTATGATTAGGGTTATTCATGCGTGTATGTGCCAAAATTTAAATGTGTTACTTTGTCCTGGTTTCAGCTGGGACAGTGTTAATTGTCTTCCTAGTAGCTGGTACGGTGCTGTGTTTTGAGCTCAGTATGCCAAGAATGTTGATAACCCTGATGTTTGCAGTTGTTGCTAAGTAGTGTTTGTACTACGTCAAGGATTTTTCAGCTTCCCATGCCCAGCCAGCAAGAAGGCTGGAGGGGCACAAGGACTTGGGAGGGGACACGGCCAGGACAGCTGACCCCAGACCATGTGATGTGATGCCCAGTATATAAACTGGAGGGAGGAGGGCTGGGGGGGGGGAATCGCTGCTCAGGAACTAACTGGGCATCAGTTGGTGAGTGGTGAGCAATTGCTTTGTGCATCGCTTGTTTTGTATATTCTAATTCTTTTATTATTATTACTGTCATTTTATTATTGTTATTATCATCATTATTAGTTTCTTCCTTTCTGTTCTATTAAACTGTTCTTATCTCAACCCATGAATTTTACCTTTTTCCTTCTGATTCTCTCCCCCATCCCACTAGGTGGGGGGGGGGAGTGAGTGAGTGGCTGTGTGGTGCTTAGTTGCTGGCTGGGGTTAAACGACGGCACACTTACAAGCATTGAAACCGAAATTGCGTAAATTTTGTTCTGTTTCTTTGTGACTGGTGAGTGTGCTATATATGATTTAAGGTTCTGTGTAATTTTGAACAATTTTAATTAATCCAAGCTCTGAAGCAGTTTGCTGACTGGAAGCCATTATGTCTAGGGTTCTCACACACACACGTGTGCGCGCGTATAAAATTAAAAAGAAAATTATTTAGCATAATATGCCATATTTCAATTTAGGAAGGATCTAAAGGGTTACTGTAGTCTGATTTATTGTAGAAGCTCTGAAAAGTGAGGTTTACATTGTCTTGAGCTATTTCAATGGTGTTGCTGGGATGACACTATAATCCAGAGGACAGAATATCAATAAAGCTAGGATGTACAGGAATGTAAACAAGCTTTAGAAAAAATGTCCAACAGTTTGTTAAATAGACCACAACAAAACAAGTCCATTATCATTGCAAAAATAGCTCTGAACTTAGTATGTCTAATTATCTGAATAGCTTGGAAAAACATAATTAATCCATCAGCAATATTCAGTATTCTAATTCTGATACTGGATGGTGAGTTTTATGTTTATTCATAACTCTGTCAATATATTGGCATCTCCTAAAGATGAATAAACATAAGGGGTTTTTTCTCCTTATATGATTCTTACTCTGGCTGACTTTGGGAATGTAGCCCAAATCCCAAAATATTTTTTTTTTAATATATTTTTTTTTAAATACAGAATGTTCTTTTTATTTACTATTAAAGAAAGAGATTTTTGCGTTAATCTCTAATATTGTTACCATTTTGGGAAGACGCCTCAGTAAACGTTTTGCTGCCTCTCCCAACATGCTAACTTACCTTTGTGTTGGATGTCTCAAAGTAATATACTTTATTTAAACTTCAAACATTCTAACGTAATGCAAGCCCACAGATGGAGGAGTGGCTTGTACAAGGCTCCACAGTACGCTGCTGATCTCTGGGAAATCTGGATTGCGTCATAAAGAGTTGATTCAGCAAGTGGCTGAGAACAGGGCTCATAATGAGGAGCGCTCCTTTTCAAAATCAGGTGTGAGTGTAAACAGCATTGAAACTCGAACTGAGTACTCTCGTTCCAAGTTCTCTGTACCCGCGCAGGCAGAGTAGGTGTTTAAGTTCTTGAGGTACCGTGGTGTCCCTTTGCAGCTCTCTCTGGGGCAGCACGTGGTGCCAGGGCGGGCCAGCCCTGCCGCCCCTCGCCGCAGCCACGCTGAAGCCCAGCAGAGGAACACCCGCGCATAGAGACCCAGCTGTCTTCTCATCCAAAAGTTTTACTTTGCTCTTCTAGATAGTGTTGGCATCTGGCAGGGTGAAGAAATGGGAAGGCATGGTATCTTTTCTGAGAGTATATAGAGCTTCCAGGACCATAACTGTTTCACTAGTTTTATATATACCTGTTAAGCCTCTTTGTAAGTCCTTTTAAATCTAGTTTGTATTCCAGGTGGTACATTTTTTACCATTTGCTCTTTCTGTTTGCTATCTTTTCATACTGATAGTATTGAAATACACTGGTCTCTTAAAACGCAGACAAATGTCTTTGGAGTTTGTGAATCAAATAAAATTTGGGAAGAATTCAATATTTATGTTTCTCCAAGTTACAAAAAATGCCAATCAAACCAATGCTCCTCAAACACGTCGAAAAGTAGTTTTGGGTGCTTTCTTCTATTTTCATTTTATACTATACCCCTCACTTTGCCTCTACTATACATTCATTATTGAATCTCATTGTTCTAGTGACAGTAAATAAGCACAGAATAGAAGTTTATTGTGTAAATAGATTATCGTTCACTTCACATTTGGTATCATCGATTACTTCAGTTTGGCTTACCTCCACCTTCTAATATGATTGGCTCTGTTCCGTTTTCCCTGAGGTGTGCGAATTTCATAGCCCTCAGCACTGTATGGCATAGAATGGATAGACAGTTCAGAAAAGTAGCAGCTCAACAAGATTCAGCCTCTCCAAAATCAGCCAGCCATGGAGCTGTGTGGTGATGACACTTCATCTTAGCAAAGTGTTTTCCTAGTGGTTGACAACTCTCATATCTGTAGGAGCCTTATCTAATTGCTCTGCTCAGAGTATCTGCATGTGTATCTATTTCTTTCACCCCAAATACCTTCGCTGGTGGCTAGTCCCTCTCTTTCTCAGTAGCAGGGAGAACTGCATACTTCTGCCCTTTGCTGCTTGTATGATGATTTGCTTTCCTGTGAGCTTTCTGGCTGTTGCATATTTATCTTTAAATCACAAACCTCTGAGAGGACCGTGAATTTGTTGAGGGCATCCAACATTAAAACAAGCTTTTGTGATTTTATGATACCAGGGTCTCTCCCTGTCCCTCTCAGTTTCCCTCCTTTCCCTTTTTTTTTCCTTTCCCTTTTTTTTCCTTTCCCTTTTTTTTCTTTCCCTTTTTTCTTTCCCTTTTTTTCTTTCCCTTTTTCCCCCCCTTTTTCCTTTCCCTTTTTTCCTTTCCCTTTTTTCCTTTCCCTTTTTTTCCTTTCCCTTTTTTCCTTTCCCTTTTTTCTTTTCCCTTTTTTCCTTTCCCTTTCCTTTTTTCCTTTCACTTGTTTTTTGTTTTTTTTTTTCTTTTCTTTTTCCATTTCTGTTGTTGCTATTCCAGAAACCATTTCTTTCTTTGAGTTTCTGTCACATCTGTCCTTTTTGGCTTTGTCAATATGGCAAGTGTGATCATAGAACAGGAATCTATGCCATGAACTGATTGGAAAAAAATAAGCAACCTCCTTTATAATGAAGAGAACCTTGCTATTGTTTTTTAACCTATAGCACTCTGTTAATAACTGACTTGGAGTTAGCCTGAATTTTGGAACAGAAGTCCATGTATTTCAATGAATATATTCCTGAGGGGTTTGAGTCTGTTCACCGTTGCTGATATCCTCAATGCATCATCTGACTCGTTTCAACCTGTGGCTGACGTCCTGGCCCTAAAGCAATTAATTCAGGCACACAGAATTTTGACTGTTACTTTGTGAGATACATGTTTTCTGTTCATAACCAGCACTATCAAACTCCTGCCACATGCTAAAATCTGTATTTCATTCTGCGTGGGTATCTCAATAACAAGTAAGATATGTCTTGCTACATTTCCAGTATTGGTTTCCTGTAAGCCTATGGAACTTCTCAAGGTTTTGGATGTTTCTTTTTAGACTTTCGATTTGCCAGCTATAGCTGCATGGTTTTGAAAGTGCAAACCCTAGGGGTTTTTTTATTTCTTGATTAGCTCTTGTTGAGACAGTGACATCCCATCTAAAAAGTACCGTAAGTACAAACTGCACGTGCCAAGTTGTTACAATGTGATGACAAACAGGAGGTTTGTGTGGCAAAAATCACATGGCTCCGTGACTTCTTTAATGGCAGAGTGGTTTTTTCCTCCTGTCAAATGCAAGACAACTTTGAGTCAGTGTGGTGGGTTGACCCTGGCTGGACGCCAGGTGCCCACCAAAGCCGCTCTATCACTGCCCTCCTCAGCTGGACAGAGGAGAGAAGATATAACAAAAAGCTCATGAGTAGAGATAAGGACAGGGAGAGATCACTCACCAGTTACCATCACAGGCAAAACAGGCTTGCATTGAGGAAAATTAATTTAATTTATTACCAACCAAATCAGAGTAGGGTAATAAGAAATAAAACCAAATTCCAAACTCCTCACTCTTCCTCTGCTCCAGCATGGGATCCCTCCCACAGGAGACAGTCCTCTATGAACTTCTCTGGCGTGAGTCCTTCATTGTATTGTCATGCAAGGTAAAGTTATATTATCCTTGAGGGTAACAGTAGTTTCCTTCTGTTTCGGTGTTTGTGCAAGCTTCCATGAGAGGAGTGTTTAGATATTTCTTTTGCTGATATCAAACAAAATTAAAATCACTAAATGTCGTGAAAAAAAAAATTATAATGTGCACGCATCCAAGCTGTGGATTGTAGAGCTCACTGTTTTGTGTATATTTGAGGTTAATTGTTAAAACCTGTTGTCTCCAGGACTGAAAAGGGATATTCATCAATAGGATTTTACATCTCTGGAGAATATTGATAGCAGAGCTTTAGTCTTTTCTTCTCAGTTTAAATAAAATGTATCAAAAAAAGCAAAGCAAAACAAACTGAGGCAAAGGAATAAAAATAGAGTGAAAAGAGTGAACCATAAGTCCTTATATGATGAATGATCTGGGGCATCTTTCCCAAATAACTGACTACATGTTAGTTTTATACAGTAACAGAACCAGTTATTTACAGTTTTCTCCTATGTTGTCTTACTAGGTGTTCATGTAAGCAGTTGCACAGATGAACTGAAGAGTGGTTGGAATTTTCCAGTACTTTTTCTTCGCAGTAGAGCTTTAAAGTACAACTATAGATAGAAGATGATTGTAAATCAATACGTTATTATTCCACATATTATGTATTCTTCTTTCTGCTGATCTTTGAATACAAACATTTTAGGATTATACCTACTTGGTAAGAAAGCATTGAAATCATTAGCAGCATGATATTTGGTTTTACATTTAATAGAGTTGCTCATAAGACACTTGTTGCCATACTGTTGCACAAAGAGAAATCACATGAGCGTGGTGTTGGGATCTTTTTTCATAAAAGCATATTTTGCTCTTCAGTATAGGGTTTTATACCAAATAATTATGTACAAACCATTCATTCAGTGTTATCCTGATTTTCAGAGCTGCTGAACACATTCATTTTTCAGTGAAATTGAAGAGAATGCTCTGTTTTCATCATTGTCAGAAGTATGGCCATATATGCACAGTGGAATGATATTGCTGTACAATAGTGCACTTTTTACTCAGATTTTGCTTTCTGTGGTTCACAACTGGCTCTTGCTGGCTTATGTCAGTTGTCCTGCAGGAAGATTTGAGCAGTGATCTGTTTCCTAATTGCTGTTTTCTCCTAAATCATTTGAATCTGGGTTGAAGAAATCCTCCTTCTCTCTAAATATTCTGCAGGACATGTGGTTTAAAATCTGATATTGTCATGTTAAAGTGTAAATACCCACAAGTGAATAAGAGCATCAATTCACTCCCCACTTTATCTCCAATTAAGTAGCATTTACTTAGAGAAAAAAAAAAACCAAAAACAAAACAAAAAAAACACCAAACCCAAAGCCCCAAATTTAAAAAAAAATAAAATTGAATGTCCACCAGAAAACAAAGAAACTGTCTGCATTGTCCCTAATTACATACTGTGTACTTCGAAAACCATCCACAAAAATACACACTAAAATTTACAAAGAAACCAGTCCTCATTATCTCTCTTATGGAATTAAAAAAATAACAGTTTGCACCAAAACGTACAAATTTAAGTAGCATTTTAAACAGATCAAAAAGGGAAAAACCAACCAAATCCTTCTATATTGCGATATTCAGAAAATGAAGAAAATTGAAAAATACTTATTTCCTTTTATGAACATATGTTTCATTTTCAAAAGTGACTTTTATAAAAAAATCTCTACAGTGTGTAAAGGATCGCTCAGTGGATTCTCAGAAGTTCTTATATACTAACTTCCTTTGAAACAAATGTAGAATGGAACTTCTGAATATCACTGTCATTGCCTCTGCTTCTTCAGAACTATATTTAAAAAGATTTGGTCTGTGGATATTTAGAAGACTACTGCTTAAATCATTTGGGAGGAAAAGAGGGAAAGACTTTGTCTCCTCAGTCAAGTGAATGCTTTTGATTTCTTTCTCTATGTCAATAAGTACAGCCCTCAGATGTTTGTCTGTGATACAGTTTTCTTCTGAATTTTTTTTTCCTCATTTTTTTGAGTCTTGTTCTTAAAAACGAGCAGCTTGGGATCTGTCTGCTCTGAAACTGTGCTCAGGTTGCACAGCAGATTTCACAGTGTAAGCCTAGACGGGAGTTAGGGAAGTTTGATAGCTAGGAGTAGAGCTGCTAATTTTTCTGTTCCCAACTGTTAAAGAATTCATAGCCATGAGGTGTGCAAGGAAGCTCCCTGGTCAGTGCCTGGAGATTCGGGCACCTTGGGACGGGGTCAATGGGAATTTCTACACTAGCCGGAAGATGAGGATGACAGCAAGGGCATATCTTGAACTTTTCTCCATGCTCCATGTGAAATTTAGTTTCTCTATTGAAGGGTGAATTTACAGTGACTGTCACATGAGAATGGAGAAGGGTTTGTGTTCGAGGATCAGCTCCCATGTCCTCTCAGAGGGGCAGTGTGTGGCGGGGCCAGTGTGGTGACTGCCTGGTGTGGTGTTGGGCTTGGGCTGATGAACCTGACTCTTTTGGTCAGACAAAGCGGTTCCTTCCTCTTTCCCTGCCTCTGTTTTACACTTAAAGACTTGATGTTTGCCTGCTCTGGGACTCACATGTAGCCAGGAGAATTAATGAAATAAAACCCCAGAAAAAAACTAAAAGACTGAAGATTCAAAAAATTAAATTAGAAGGAATGTTTAATTAGGACATTTCTTTTTTATTATTATGTTTTGGCAACTCTTCTATAATTCTGGTGCCTAAAGAATATTTCGGAATAATCTCCCTTTAATCAACAAATATCCCTAAGAAAAAAAGAAATTCAGGTAGTTCTTCAGCAGAATTTAAAAAGCATTGTATTCTAAGGAAACAAAATTAAACCCCCCAAAATATTTGTCAGGAAAAAATAGAACAGCCCTATATGCCTTCTTTATCAAACATAAGAAAAGGGGAAATAAACATTAATTTTACTCTGTTACGTTATGGACTCTTATTTAAAGACAATTTAATGATGAAATTAATCTAATTTTCTCTAAATCCTCTCCCTTTACTGTTTTCAGGTTGTCGTGGTTTAACCCCAGCCAGCAACTAAGCACCACGCAGCTGCTCACTCACTCCCCCCATCCAGTGGGATGGGGGAGAAAATAGGGGAAAAAAAAGTAAAACTCGTGGGTTGACATAAGAATGGTTTAACAGAACAGAAGAGAAGAAACTAATAATGATAATGATAACACTAATAAAATGAGAACAGTAGTAATAAAAGGATTGGAATGTACAAATGATGCGCAGGGCAATTGCTCACCACCCGCTGACCGACACCCCGCCAGTCCCCGAGCAGTGATTCCCTGCCCCCCCCCCCCCCCCCCCTCCCCACCACTTCCCAGTTCCTAAAACTAGATGGGACGTCCCATGGTCTAGAATACCCCGTTGGCCAGTTTGGGTCAGGTGCCCTGGCTGTGTCCTGTGCCAACTTCTTGTGCCCTGCCTGGGCACGAGAAGCTGAAAAATCCTTGACTATAGACTAAACACTACTGAGCAACAACTGAAAACATCAGTGTTATCAACATTCTTCACATGCTGAACTCAAAACATAGCACTGTACCAGTTACTAGGAAGACAGTTAGCTCTATCCCAGCTGAAACCAGGACACAAGTATTTGTGATTTTCATTACCGTGACCTAATTCTCAAAAAGGAATCATTGTAAACTCTACTACATTTTTCTTCCATACAAAATATGCTTATGTTTATTTGTTCAAAGATGTAGTTGCTGATTTTTGGCTCTTTATATTAAATACCATGAGGTCTTCAGATTTTAAAATAACAAGCTCATTCAAACTTGAAGCAAATACTCCTCCAATGTAGTAAAGGATGTGCAAATAATGCAAAGGTAAATCAATATATATTTATCTCTGGTGGTGATGCTAAAGACTTTCTCTAGTCCACATGGCTTCAAGCATGTACATCTGTGATTTTTAAGTTTTCATCTTACTTTTTCCTTTCAATTTTTATCCACTTCTTCCCTCCCCCTTCTTTCTTTCAATTAACAAATAAGATAATATAGAAAAGTCACCTTTCCTGTGCGTTCTCCAGGATTATTTGGTTATAACAAGTAAGATTGTCATTTCTATTGAGGCTTTTTAGAACTAATGAAAATTATCAACATGTCACACAGCTGCATTTCAGTTTTGTTTGTCAGAGCCCAGAACAGAATTGATTTTATAAATAGATCCTAAATGTGAGCACAGAATATGCATGCTGATGAGTTCATGATAAGACTTTGTTTAGAAATACTTTTACAATTTACCCATGAAGAGGAAAAAGAATTACATGTCAAACAGAACAATGTAAAGCAATTTTTTCAAAAGTCATTTATGCAACTCCATATCCTTCACAAAATATCCTACATAAGTGTTTTTTGCTTTATGCTCATTGATGAGATAGAAGAAGGTTTAATGTGTATTAGAAAGAAATCACATGCTCCGGAAAATGGAACATCTTGTTTTACTGTAACACAGATTCAATGAGTCTGACGGGGTTTTTTAGATAAAGTTAATTAAAATCAAATTGATCTGGGCTCCCTTTCCCTGCTTAAAGTTTTTTACACTCATATTAGTGATGGTGCAGAAGAAAAGAGGGAAAGAGGAATAGCTCTACCAGGAGGTTTCCTACGTCCTAAGAACAGCTCCCTTTCTGTCAGTGCCTTTCCTCAGCAAGGAGGTGTTGCAGCGGCTAGTTCTGACGTCTCAAGAGCAACCGCTCTTCGGTGATTCGGAGGGCTGCTCAGCTGGTCGGGTAGCTTACAAAATGTTATGGTCACACCCTTATGTAAGCCTATTTTTCTCCATTTGCGAACTGGCTTGAGTGCTGAGTCTTTTTCCCATTAAACTGAACTCTGCACGTCCATAACTGAGAAGTGCTTCGTCTTGCCAACCACCAGCAGAGCTTGCATATGCAATACACAATTCTGCGGAGTCTGAATATGGGGTGGCAATACAGCTCTTAAGGTCATGAGAAGACCCTGCTCTTTGTATTAAAATATTCCTCCCTGGACAGCATCACTATAAGGAGGAGTTACATTAATCTGCAGCTGTAAGAAATTTGCTGCATTTATTGCAGCATTTATTGCCAAAGAGGAGAGTAAGAAGAAACGACAGGTCCTTCAGCAAACATTTTTTGTTTAGATACCCATAGGAGGGTCAAGAGATGTGTCTGCTATTGTGTCTGTTGCAACCCAACCAGGGTCCTAAGCTTGTTCCGATGTACGTCCTTAGGAAATGCGCCTTTCACTGCAGGTGGACTGTGGCACTCCCATGCAGAGGATAGACTTCCTAGTTCACAAGTTTGTCCTGCTATTTAACCCACGTATACCTCATGGATTCAGTCTTCACATACCCTTTTTTTTTTTTTTTTTCCCCAACATCTTGAACAGTTCTCCTCCTGAGACTTTCATTGCATTTTGCGGAATTGCAATCCAGCTCTTTTTTTTTTTTTCTAATATTGTGGAGCCTGAAACAGGCTGTCTGTGGAGCCGTGGTGTGGTCCACAGAGAAAAGTTCAGAACTTCCCGGTCTGGGGATTATGTTTGGCTTTTACCAGAGGTGTGGGTATTTGCAAACTAGTTTGCCAGCTGGAGTTGTGCTTCTATTCTGAAGGAACTTTGCAAAGACAACAACCCCCACCTTTCTGGGGCTTAACGTAGGCAAGACATTTGTTTATATCATGCACTGAAAAATTACTGCAAATGTAGAGACTGTGTGCATGCTTGATAAGGGTTGAAGTTCATAGACTTCAATATGGTGGTTTTGCTGGTACTGTATTATGTGATGAATGTGGCTGTAGTATTTGCATTTATTTCTGGTGTTATGTAGGCCTTTTTGTGACATCTGTTACGTGGAAGTAGTGGAAGCGCTTCTAGGGTTTGTGACTTGATTTCATAAAATCAATGCCCTCTGCGGTATTTTGTATTAGATTTTGGCTGGTTGGTCCACCTCGTTTAAGAAACAGAGCACTATATCCAGCTCACCTTGGATCCAACTTCAGAGAGGTTGGACTACATGACCTCCTTTGGTCTTTTCCAGCCTAAATTATTCCATGACTGGATAATTCCTGCTGCTTGTAGGATGATTTAATTTCTAATAAGCAACAGAGGAGGATGAATACTGTTCTTCCAAAGCCTGGATGATGCTGGTTTCCAGCACACTCTTCTCAAGGTTAATACACAGACTGTTACACCTTTTTGGAATAACTTTCAGGGGTATCTTTTGTATTATCCAAATTCACTGTCTGGAGTGACCTGGAAATATTTTCTTTCTAATTTTATTATAATAATCAGTTTATTTTGATCATTAAAATATGAAACCTGGTTGGATCATGATCATTTGGTACTGGTTATCAAAGCCATTTGTATTAAATGAAGCAAAAATCAGATACATAGCACACTTTGCATCAAAGGTGAAATGTGCTTTGCTGTTTAGAATTATAGATCAGGTGTATGCCCACTATGTGTCATCCAGTTGCCAAGGTATGGCCTCGCTGAATACATAAAATATGACTTTAGGGAAACTGCGCACATGATCAACCTATAAAATGGCATGGTAGCATACCTGAAATCAGTGGTATCATTCTGAAGAGCATGTGCAAGCCATCTAATGCTGAGTGGCCTCTAAAGCTTGGCTGACATTAAAACGTTATTCTCTAAATCAGTGATTGTAATAAGCATTTTAGTTTGTAATGTTCAGAAAATAATATTTGTGCCATAGAACAGTTGAAGATATCTCTGAAAAATCAACATCTGATCACTGATGTGAAAGTAAAGTTATCTGTTTAGTTCCTAGGTATTGATTATTTGTATTGAGCATAACCAGTATGGCTGATGTCACTAGTAGTAACATAAAGAGCAAAAAATCGAGGTACGTAAAAATTTGGATCAGAGCTGAAATAATGTTTGTAGCATGCATGAGTGTTGCGATAAAGCTAAAATAGCTTTGCTGGGTTTTTCTTTGTTTTAAAAATTCATGCTGGTTGTTCTATTTTCCCGTTAGTTTCCATATTATCCTAGCAAGAACAGTCAGTCAGTCATTTTTCTTTAAGTTATAATTTGTCAACTGTATTTCTCTACCAGGTTATTTTGTCACTGTTGAGCTACATACCCCTCTTAAAGTGATTTACCTTTTTAGTAAGCACTCAAAAATAAAATGCATGGCAGAAAAATTTTGATTCAGCCACTCCGCAAAAGTGAGCATTGTCCATGGCTTTGATTTTGACAGATTAATACTTCTGCCTTCATCTCTCTAAATGTAGTGTTGACAACATAGCTGATAGATTAGCCCTTTTCTTAATTCTGTTCCTAAAACCTCATTGCTAGCTATGAATTTATGTGCTGTGCAAAATTAATATATAGAACAAAGGCTGTCAGAGCATGAGTATTGGTCAAAGGCTTATGCAAGTCCTTTTACTATAGTTTCTTTGGAGAGATAAAATGCATACTTTATTTTTGAAGGAAAATTATTTTTAAGTGTTTATCTGCATTCTCTTATTTTAAATATCTCATTCTCAGTAGTTTAGGCCTGGGTGAGTAAGGATAAATAGATGTACTGATGCAAATCCGTGGTTTGATTACAAGTTGGATTGGTCCTTGTAATTCTGTGCCACAAATTTAACAGAAGGTGCCTTATACAAATTACAGCTTGTTCAAAATGTAGCTGCCAGAATATTTATTTGAACAAAATATTCACAACCCACATTTTTTCCAACTTCTGGATCTTTTGCTGAGTTTTCCAATCTGTTGATTCTGTGCTTCTGTGTGTTTCCTGATTAACTGGCAAGTTCTTGAAAAAAGCCATCTTTGGGATTCCTTGTGTTCCTCTGAACCCAGGCTGATTTCTGGCTTTTTTTGTCATGCTCTTTTGAATGTCTGCTCATTAGTCCAACACATATAAATGAGTGGCTGGTATGACTGTGTTTATTTGTGAGTTATTTCATTTTGATACAGACTGAATCCATTCATTCTGGCTGATATACAAGAGATCTTTCCAGTCTCACTTAACTAGACCTGATGGCCTGACTTAGATTTTCCATGGGATTGAAGTGCTTTTAAGTGGTAGATCACAGAAGCAGATGTGACTTTCATATCTGAGCTGGACACGGTTCCCCTTCCATGTTCTTAGAAATACATTTTCCTGCAGAAGGCTCTGAGTACGGACCAGGAGCCCCATCCTGCCTTCCCTTCTGTCCAGGCTTTCAGGCGAGACTCCGAACTTGTGGAGGGCTCACACAAAGGCTGTTGGAGAGTAAACTGAAAGAATGAAGGAGAGGTTACAGCTAAAGAATACATCTAAGCATCCGTCGCAGGCTGGCAGAGAGATACCTCTCTCTTCCCGGGCAAAGTAACAGCGGGTGTAAGAGAGCTGTCCTAGCGCTGCGTGATCTGTGCAATGGGATGTGATGTATGGCTGCTGCCTCATGTCTGTGTCCCGTCTCTTATAGTCTCTCACCAAATGGAGTTCTAAAACAGTTATAAAGTTGAAGATTACCTTAACAGATATTAATATACTGGTTTGATTGTATTTGGATTGCTTCCTAAGGAGAAAATGTTATTTATATTATAACTGTCAGAGAATGGAAGAAGAATTGCATTAACAAACGCATTACAGCCATGTGTTTGTAGATCCAGACTCCCTTAGGGAATGCTGCCAAACATGATATTCCTCACATTTGGTTTGTAAGTTGCATCTTACACTAGAAAAATATATGCTGTAAATGCATTATTATCCTCATAAATGAGGCCTTGATTAAATAGAAAATTAAACACATCCTTAAATCTCACTGAAGCCAGGGGGGCATAAAAAATAAGCTGAAAATGAAGTATATGTTCAACATCTTTAATGACTTGACTATATGCTGTTGCTGGGCCCAGAATTTTAAGAAATGTATTTTTGAGATTTTTCTGGTGAGGTAAAGTGCATTTATAAAGTAAATGTCCTTTTCTTCTCTTTTCCCAAATATACTTCTTTCACAGGATTTATCCTTTCATACTGCTGAGTCTTTTGACTGTGGTTTAATGGTGTCCTGTTTTTCAATAGGAATAGGAAATAAATGTATAGGAGTGCTATCTTTTGGGCCAGAATCTGACATCTTCACCTGTCAAAAGGTGACCTACTCTTCATAGTACCATATTAAATTTATCTTATTCTCAGAATAAGGTATTTCTCCGTTTGATCAAAGACAGCAAAATCTGGTGTATACGTTAGGAAAATACTACGTGCTTGCAGAGTTTCATTTATTGTACCTTAGAAACATAGGCTAGTCCAAGTGGCCATCTCAAGACAAGGCTCGTAGCTTTTAGTGCTGTGGAGACCAGTGTCAAGGTCCCTGCTTTTAGTTTGGCTTTTCTTATAGTTGCCCTTTTAAAATTAATTTCTGTGAAGGACACTTCCATAAAAGACATTTGGGGAATGGCAGCAGCTGCTAAAGTTAAAGCTTCATGTTGACAACATGAGACTTAGTCTCATGAAATGTTGACGCAATTTTCCAAGGTGCTCTAAAATCCAATATCCAGCTGAAGTAACTTTCCACCATGAGGTGAATACTAAGTTAAGGAAATATACATAAAGAAATCTTTTTATAACATATAATTCAGAAATGTTCCTTACATAATTGATCTTTCCACATTGTTTAAATAAGATTTCCATATGCTTAGTTAAAATAAAGTCCAGTTTGGAAAACAAAATATTAAAAAAATGGAACATGTGAGCTCAACACTAACTTGCGTGAGAGAAAATCATATTTAAACCGAAAATATAAACCCACTATGACATAAACGTATATTCTACCAGAAAAAAAATCCATGCTTTACAGAAATTGTGGAAGCCTTTTCAGTCTTTCATAACCTGTGCAGTAGTTTAAAAGAATTAGGTGTTAATCTGTGCTCTCTATATTTGGTATGTAAATAATTGTTTTAATCAGTCAGGCGCTGCATGTCTGGAGGGTGAAATGTTTCTAAGAAAGAGTCCTGATCACTTGCAAGCAGGTTGCCCCAAGAGCAATGAAGCGGTGAAAGAGGATTTCTTCTGTGTTTCTGCTCCGGGTCCCCATGCCCTCCATCACAGGGACTCCTGCCCCCCGTCTGTCCCCACGCGCATCACACCGCTCCCCGCTGCCGCAGAGCGTGTCCTTTGGGTGCGGGTCCTGCTCGGCCACGGGTAAGGGGCATGCCTGCCGCAGGGCAAACGGCTGCTCACAAAGGCACTGATTTAAATTTTTCTCTGCTACTAGATGAAATTTTATAAAACTTACAGAAACATCATTAAATTTGAAGCCTCGGATTTAGTCAAATGCTTCTGGAAACATATTAGAGATTTTTGAGGAGGAGCAAAGGTGGCTAGCAGCTTTCTGCAGCTCGGTGCCTATGCATTATTGTTCAGCAACTGAGACTAGAGAGGCACCTTCCTGCTCTCTAATTACAAAGTTATTATCTGTAGATGCTTAGAAAGGAAGCAGCTCTAAAACTTGAGGGGCGTTTTCTCCGTTCATCTTCCCAAGTGCTCTTTTCCTTATTTCATCAAGGGTATCATCATAAATGTCAATACAAGTTACATGAAAACGTCTCTTAGGCCAGCAGTGATGTATTAATGGAGTCAACAGGTGAATTTTCATGCAGTGCTGGGTAGCTTAAGGTGGAAGGAAACGTATCGTGAAGCCCTGAAAAGAAAAAAATGTAGAGGCTTGAGGCGGCTCTTAAACTTAGGAGTGGAAGGTGTTGCTGGAAGCTCTAGTCTTTAGTTATAAGGCAGATGTCTTTTTTGGGGGTTTATGATATGAAGTGTGTTTCAAATCATCTGGAAAGTGTTAACTGATGAATAAGCAGCTTTACCGGAAGCTTTTAATGTGAATTTTTGGGTTGTGTATTAGAAGCAATGAAAATCTTGTAACACTGGAATGCAAAAAGCAATGTACCTTATCAGCTTTTGTGAAAAATAAACCATATTACATGTATTTACACTAATTGTATAATTAGACATTCAAATTACAGTATGTAAATACTTAGTAATCAGCTGAAATTTGCTTTGAAAAACAAGATAATTCCCTCAACACAGGCTACCTTAAAAGAATGTTAAGTTAGGAGAAACCCCACGAAAGTACAATGAGAAAATTAGCCTGCAGTAATGGAAACCTCAATAACTGGGAAGCAATGTGTAATTCCATCATTTCCTTTTGCATGCAGCTATATTTAACAATTCAAAGCCTAATCAGGTGATATGCTGAGCACAGTGAAATAAATAGGAGTTCTCAAGAGTCTGTAACGCTAGAACCCAGTTCACTTTAAGGATTTGCCGTATACCCCTAAAAAGGGGGGGGGGGGGAATCTCTCTTTTTCTCTTTAGAAGACCTCTTCCTCTTTAAAAGATCTCTTAGAAGATATACGGAGTGAGGAGTTGAATGTGTCAATGAGTGACATAGCGAAACTACAACTAAACATGCTTAAAAAGGCAGTACTACGCCTGGGGAGTTTTACTGAGTTAACAAAACCCTTAATACTTGTTACGGTTATTCCATCTCAGCCTAAAGGTGTTCTAGATACAGTGTGTAAATAAAAACATTTCTCTCCATGGAACCTTACTCTTTCAGTGTTAAATAATCGAGCATCATTTTTGTAAATTGCTGGTTGTTGTTCTTGACTGACATGTTTACTCAGATAATGTAACAGTTTTTCTCAAAGAAATCTACTTAGTGTCTAGATGACATAAACATGGGGGGGGGTTGTGGAAGAAAGAATTCCCAAGTATTCTTTACAGTTCTGCCTAATTCTCTTTCAGCCTTACAGCCTCATTTAATATCTTCCCTTCCTCAGTACTGGTTCAATTACAGTCTGTATTTGCCTATATCTGTAAAAAGTTCATTTGGTGAGTCTGGGAATGGTGTCTGCTTAGGAAGCACCTTCCTCCTGTGTAGACTGAACCTCATGAATCAATTATAGCCTGCGGTGCTGCTGCCGCCGCTGCTGGTTTTGCTGGCTGGCATGAGTGGATGTGATAAGCCACACACTTTGCTTGACACTGCTCTTCTCTAATGCTAACTTGCTTTACTTTTGTAAATGTGGCCCTTGTGGCAGTGAAATGAGAGGTGAGGGACTGCGGTAGCATGACACAAATCAGCACAGCTTTCATAGGAGAGAGTGCTCTTCTGGGCTAGTGACTCAGAAGATGATGGTTATATCCTGACCTGTGCGCTGACACTTCTTCACTTGTGTGGTATGACAGTAAATGCAAAGACTGAAGGGCTAGGATAATTTGGAGATGTCGAGAATTTGGGGGAAGAGAGGAGGAGGCGAGAGTGTCATGAGATGTGCCCCTACACCAGGTTTTCTTAGCAGATGGAAAGCTTTTAAAATTTAGTTCAGTATTACAATTAAATTTGGAGCAGCAATAAAACTGAGCCAGTAAAGTAACAAAGAGCAGTAATGCTTTACTAAAATGTTTAAACTGCTATGTAACCAGTATTATTAATTTATACTAACATAAAATAATATATAGCCAGTTATTATTATAATTGTTGAGACTTAAAACGTTTATCTTGTTGTTCCCAACGACCTAGGTGGAGAGATTTGCTTTTTGTGGCAAAACTGGTTGATCTCAGACTATTTATCAGACAGGGAACAACTGCGTTCTCCTTCCTGGCTATCCACATTAGGTAAGAGAGCCAGTAAATAGGGTCTTTGGGTCTACCACCTCATTACCCGAATTGCTGAGGAACCCCTGGCAGGTACGGCAGCAAAACTGCGTTTTCAGCCACTTTAAGGGCAGTGCGCCAGATCACAGGTTTCTTTCCCAAACATAAAGTGTGCCGGTAAAGAAATTTAGCAGGCGATGAGAAACAGAATGAGGATGGTAAGGGGATCAGCATTGTCCCCTGGCTTGGCTGAGTCTGGAGTGCAGCGGAGCCAGGAGCAGCTGCTGGGCCCCAGCTCCAGCCCCACCAGGAGCCTCGGCTGCGCCTTTGCCCGGGCACCTGCCTTTCAGGTTGCTGAGCATCTGGTTGTAATAGAGCGTAAGATTATGTGCAGTAACAACTCGGAAGTGTTGAATTTGTTGGTCATCTTGACCAGCTACAGGCAGCCTGCTCTTGCAGGTTATGGTCATACACATGCAGGTTATATATTCAAAAGCTTGAATTAGGTAATTCACTGGTAAATTGAGGTAATCCAAGCATGGCAAGGGCGCATCCTTTGTAATCCAAACACATGATCGGGATAACCACAAATATGCTTTGCACTGAATACATAATGCAGCAGCTTAGAACACAGACTTGCTGTGAAGACAGCCGTGATGAACAATTTCTGGACTACAGCTGACGGACGCCTAGACTGCAGTGGTTACTGAGAGGGTAGCAATACCATTGTGTTGTATTGCAAAGTTATTTTGCTTTGCTGCTTGGGTGAAGACAACCTTAATGAAAGCCAACAAATGACCTCATTAGCCATAGACTTGATCCAAGTTTCCTCACTGATTCACGGGAAGACATTTTGGGGAAAGCAATTGCTGGTGTAGGAGACATGACGAGGATAGAGATGACAGAGACAGGAAAGACTCTGGGCAGCGCTGTGATCTCAAGATAACTTGCAGAGGCTGACAAGACTGAGTCATTCCACTTTAAAACAGTGTAGTCACTACTACTGATAAAGATACTAAAAAGATTCCTTTGACATTTCCAATATTTGGGTTTTCCTATCCATCAGCTCTTAAAGATCTCTAACTTTATAATACCAATAGGCTTTTTTGCGTGCAATACTTTCATAGCAGTATCTGTAGAGACTTGGTCAGTTTCCCAGTTCTACTAGGAAAAATCTGAATTGCCACTCTCTAAAAGAGAGAGTAAAGAATTATAATACGCAAATGAATCCATAGGGATTTCCAGGAAGAACAAATTCAACCCAGAAGTCAAGACGGTAGTGGCTTTAAAAAACCTCTCCTTCATTGCAAGATGGGAGAAATTCCTAAGACAACAGTGACAGTTTCTCCAGTAACTCAGTTGAAGGCAATTTAGATCATTTGATCTGAGACAAAAGAGCATATTTGAACATACCATAGTCAGATCCAGGTACAAAGCAAAAGACGTGTCAGCTCTAAAATCTAGCGTAGCGTAGTGCTTCAAGGCTGTGCTCTTAGAGGGTCCCTTGCAGACAATATTTTTTCTTTTTATACCACCAGCCATCAGGCATCTAAACTGAAGGCTCCTTAGTTCATTGCATACTGGAAATACACACAGCAAAATACTCCAATAGTTGACAAAGATCTATTTAAAATTAATAGCAATTTAACACTACAACAACCAAAACTTGCCATAGCATTTTATTTCCGTGTCTGAAACAGGAAGTGTTCATTTTTGGCCAGTACATATTATCTTATGTCAATCAGGATAATGGTTCTGTGTAGCTTTCCCTTATCTGAGGGGATATATTTGGTCAAAACACTCTTTAAGCATTCTTATGTTAATGCCCTCTGTCTAAAGGAAAACTGATAGCTTTCAATGAGAGCTTTTTATTTAACCCCAATATATGGACATTTATTAATGGGTTTCCCTTGAGCTTTGCTTATTTTTAACAGAACAAAATGCTTCAAATGATAGCAGTTTGAAAAATCTAATTCTCCTTCTAACTGAAGGTGTCTCCTTGTCATACATATATATATATATATATATATATATTTGGAGAAATACTGTTCAGAATTTGTATTCAGATCATTCTATGAAAAGCAGTATCTTTAATATTTTTCCCAACACTGTTGCTCCATCACCTATTGTTGTTTCTTCATGTACATAGCTGTCAATGTTGCTGCTGGCACGCTTCTTTCGGGCAACTTGATTAAAATCAATAAGTTACTGGGAAGCGCTCAATTAGCAGTCTTTCACTCCTGGTGGCAGTGCCTGCTAAGCCTCCTGTGCTTTAAGCACAATATTTCTGCATGACTTTTCAGTCCAGATGTACACATTAATCAAATGAAGAGTACAACAAGCAACGCTGAGTATACTATTTTGATTAGGACACCCGACTGGACGATGGCAGGCTCACAATGACAGGCACGGGTGTACATGGAAGTGGCAGGCTGAAATGTCGTTAATATATGATACCAATCGCTTCAGTGGATCAGCGAGACAATAACTAGATCCCCACAGTGAAATAAAAGAGAATGAAAGGGAGCCAAGTGCTTTATCCTTTGCTTTCAGTTCAGTCTTTTGAATCTCTCTATCCCTTTTGTCTTCTATGCTTGCCCTGATGATACCACAAAAGATTGTGGTGTAGGTTTAAATCTTTTTTTCTTCCACTAGGTTCAAGACCACTGTGAAATCCAGGTTCTTTTTCTGTGAGATTAAATTGTTGGATTTCAATTTCATGGGCACAACCATAAGGTGCTGCCACTAGGAATTCCTGCCAGTTACTTGTACTAATTAATAATCCCCTTCTGTGTCACTGTGCACCCATGTTCCAATGCAAAATATTCCTTCCCAATTTCCCTTTATTAACCACACCCTAAACCTCATTCTAGCTAAACAAAAAGAACAAATTACTCAGAAATGCAGTCTCCATCAAACTGTCAAACAGTTACAGGAAGATGGCAATTAAGAAAAGCTAGAAGCAATTTGAAGGCAGAGTTTCAGATCGATAGGCAAAGGAGCAATCAGCTTTCTCAGACCTTTGGCTGGCCATGAGATGTTACCACTCTGTGCAAGGCAAGCGCCTGCTTTACGTTTTTGAGCATGCACTTTCTTTCCGTGCTTCTTGGAGATGTTCATCACCTGGTATCAGGTCCTCCATCTCATGAGATGCTTGGTTGACACATTGTTATTTTTTCCAAATTCTAGGTTATATAATACATGTATATAGCTTGCCATACTTGGATGGGAAAAACAGAGTATTCGGAATGAGTTATTCACAGTTCCGGCTGTGTTTCACAGCACTGACTACATTTTTTCTGTGAGTATCTCTTACTACCCCAGACCTGGAGAGAGCTACTAACTGCTTATTTGTGGGTGTGGTGCAGACTCACTTCGGTAGCGCTTGTTGCTAGAAAGTACATGGAGCTTGAAGAAAGTCACTATTTTTGGGCACTATTAAAAATTAAACGAATAAAAATAAAGGCTTTCAAGCACCTACATGCATTTGTTTATCTTATCAAAATATCAGCATTGCCCTGGTTTTGGTAATTTCCAAATACATTGCTGTGAAATGTGTGCCATCTGCTCACTGTTTTGTAAAGGAGTGCAGTGAAACGTTGAGACTGGTACGAAAGGTCTCAGCTTGGCTTCTTCGCCAGTGCCATTGCACCCCAGCACAGCTGTCCTCTGATCGCTTCCCCGCGGCCTCCCTGCTGGCCTCGAGGCTTTCTGCGGCCGTCAGCCCACCCGCCCTGCTGCTTCTGGAGTGCCCTCATGGAGCCTCATGTCTGCCCTTGTGGGTTAGGCTGAACTGGGGATTGAGTGAAAAGAAGAGTCGTCATGATGCCGGACTGAGGAAGAGCGCGCGTCCCTTGTACCTCCTCTGCCCCCGTGGTGTTCCTCCCAAAAGGCAGGAGGGACAGGGACGATGCATGTGGCTTCTTCCTGCAGTCCCACCCCAAGGGTCTGAAAAGCAGCTGTTCCAGGACGCGCTCCTGATTGCACAGGCTTGACGCAACCCAGCTCTCAAAGCCACAGAAGAGATTGCACATTTCAGAGTTGTTGTTGCAGCATAAAAATCATACAGATATATCTTGGAAGCCTCAGGGATATCCCACAGATTTTCTCATCCTTGGGATGAAGGGAGGGAAAGTCACAGTGTTTTCTGTGATGGATTGCGTTTGCACTTCTCCTCTAATTGGAAAATGTGAGATTATATGTAGAACGATATCTTCTAAGAATTTATGCTCAGTGGAAATGAAAGATGTGTTTCTAATTCAGATTAGGTACCACTGTAATTTCTCTTGGCCACTTCATTTCCCTCTGTCTTTCTCACTTATATGTTGAACTCCCTGTTTAAAATTTTAGGATTCATTCTCTGCTCTACAATAACACCTCCTCCAATAATCTGTCATTTTCCAAATTGATTTTCCTTTCTTCTTCTTTCATTACAATGCAACACTGTTTCTTTGTTGACCTGATTTTTGGTTTCTCACCATCCTTTTTTCCTTCACTTGCCATGTCTATGCCAAATGTTCTGTAACCTACTCATGCTCACAAACACTCTTTCTCTCTCCCCCCTTGTTTAATTGCTATTCCTTCTGAACTCTTCCAATTCTCACCTCCCTATTCTGAGTCCCATATTTCATCTGTGCCAATTTTTATTACTGCCACTTTTATCTGTGTCGCCTTCAAGCTTCCATCGCCCTTTGTGTTACCGCAAACTAATGATCAAGTGGGAACTGTATCTGCTCTTTTATTCTTTCTTCTTTCAACACCAGTGTGATTAATCCTAGTCTTTCTGATTGGCCCATGCAATGATGATTGAGCTGTCACTCACACTTTCACCCTGTCTTACCACTGGTATGAAATTGAACTTCAAACCATGAGAGCATTCAGCACTGTCAGGAAAGTGTGAGTCAGTAATTTACAAAGTGGCTCCGCATTTCATATGCTATCCCAACTTATGAATGCAGAAAATACTCTGTAGGACTTATTAATGAATGAGGATACAGCAATGCCACTACATTACGCAATCTTGCATCCCTCGAGATGAATGAATTATGGATACAAAACCATTATCACTCCCTCTTGGCAACATTTTCACTTTCTCTCGTACTGTATACCTGTGACTTGTTGGCAATCCTTTATTTCCTCCCTCCCCCAGTATATTGCAAAACTCCTGGAAGCTTTGTATTTTTATTATTTTTGTAGAAGTACTTTCATTGTTTTTCCACTGAATTCCCTTTCCTTTTGCTATTATGCCATTAACCTCTTAAAGCTTACATTATTGCTTTATTCATCTTAATAATTTTAGTTTGATGAATGAGAAACATCGTATAATGCAAAGTGTTTTCAAAATCACTGACAACTAAAATTGATACCATTAATGTTCTGTATTTATATTGGATTTTCTGATGTGGAGAATCCAGAAGTTCAGAGAGACCACAAGGAAAACTGCCTCTGTCAAAAGCGTGGGTACCCAATCTGAAATACGAACATGCGGTCCAGGCCCCCTTTAAAATTCTGCTCATGATACTGGAAGAAGAATCTTGCGAAAATGAAACTTCTCTTATTAATAAGTCAACTAGATTTTCTGACATCTCCAACTAAGATTTGAGACATTTTTTCCTCTAATGCAAATGTCCTCTTTTTCTGATCAAAAAGCCTATACACCCTCCCCATGCGTGAAGTTCCTTTAATGGCATCTTTTCAAATGTATCATAGTGCATATTCAGTATAATTTATAAATAATGTGGTGTGTTAGGTCAAATCATCTTATAATGTTACATCAAGAAATGGGGCTGTGGCAACCTTCAAGGCAGAGCTTCTGTAGAGGCAAGGCACTGTATTAAGCTCTTTTCCTTTTTGATTTCCACTCTTCCCTCTCTAGATTTATAATCCACTTTCACAAGTGGAGTAACTAAAATGAACAGAGAATGGGAATATGCCTTTAAAAAGTACAGTGAATCGGTTTCTATTAAACCCCACTGTGTAAGAATGGGCCAGTGAAACTGGCACAAAGTCGGATGAGAGAGAGAGAGAGATTAATTCATCTTCTGTCACTTCTGAGAGCAGAGTTCAAACCAATCCAAGGAGACAAAAAAGACTTTTCGCATGTGTGCTTAATGTGTATAGTTGTCAGCAGTGAGGTACTTCAAACTGCTCTGCCCTAGTTTCCTGTGTATAGAAGTATCACAACCCCAACTGCAAGGTCTTGGGTTTGGAAGCAGCCCAGGAGCTGAACTCGACACGCTGGGACTTTGTTAGCAGCACATGGGCAAGTTAAGGTGCGCTGGAAGGACCTGACTAAGGGATGCTGTACCAGCAGATGAGCTTATTCTTTCAGAGACTCTGAAGTTATTGTTTAGGAGAGGTGTTTGGATGTTGTGTGTTGGGAGAACGTCTGTTTTAAAGAAAGCAAGCTCAGAATAAAAAAATGAAAGTAACGTCAGACGTTTGATAATTGCCTGCTTGTTGACCATCCTAACACAACCAATAACACGTAAATTTGGCCACGGACCATTTACAACTTTTGAATAACGTGATCTCGGTTGTGGCTCTGACCTGTGGCCCTGGGAGACGTTAAGCCGAGGTTTGCTGTGCCAGAGAGGCCTCCTGCGGCACAGGGTGCCTGAGGCGCCTTCAGCGGGCTTCCGAGCGGAGCGGTAGGGAGTGCGGCTCTCGCTGCACCTTTAAAAGTGTACAGGATATGTTTCTTCACATGCGAGACCAGACCGGAGAAGTTAGTGCTATTATCGGTGCTAGGCTAATGCAGGCTTGGGCACAGAGATTATTTCCATTCCCTGAAAAAAGTACTGGAATGTGTCTATATACAGAAAAGGTTATGCATGTCCTCCAGCTTCCCTGACTGCCAGACAAGATCAGGTACTGTCAGTACATACGGCAGTTGCCTCAGCGTTGCTGTAATTCAGTTCATTGCGATTCTGTGATACAATCCTATAGAAATTAATACTTCTTAATCAAATAGCTTTTGATAGAATGCATTTGATACAGTTTTCTAGAAACGTTTCTAAGTCCTATAGAAAGCAATAGAAATATTATTTTTAACTTTTTAAACCACAATATTACAAAAGCAATTTATTAAATTTTCAGAAATAATTTCTATAGCTTTAATATTTTACTATTTTCCATTGTCTTCTGTAGAATGTTCAAATAAAGGCAGAGGGCAAGTTGTCTACTATCAACAGCAGTAATATGGAAATTTAGAAGGAAAAATAAAGTGGAGGATAGGTCAGTAGGATTTAACTGGATGCCATGAGTAGCAGCTAGCTTTTCTGCGGCAAACAAAGGAGATGAGGCTGAATTTTTTAATTACGGCAATGTTAACATTGCCACTTTTTACAGCTCCTACACAATATGTAATCTGTAATGACAAATGTCTAATACTCTGTTAGGACATAAGTTCAGTGTTATTTCCAAGAGAAATATGCTATTCACTGAATTTCTGTAGCAATTTCTGATAAAAGTTACTTTGTTTAAAGCAAAAACTGAGGCAAGAAAAATCAGGTTTTCCTAGCAAGCCAGACCAGTAACTCACTCTGTACAGCTAAGGAGCTGGACTGACACAAAGCACTGACACAGCTGACGTTAACTGTCTGTGGGAAGACTGAATGATTGGTCTCCATACTTTAAGCCCAAAGATTCCAGTTCTTTAACAGCCCTGCAGGCGTGATTGGTATCTTTTATTCCAGTTTTACATATTGCAGATATGAAAGCACAAAAAAAGATAAATCTTGCATTTTTATTATTGCAAAAAACGTGCAGTTCTTAATCTGCTAACTGTTTTTTGTACAATGTATCTTGTATATCCAGTTGTACTTTACTTGAGATTGGCTAAGGAGGCTGTGACTAGGCTAAGGACTCGGCAAATCTCCCAGAATAGGGAAAAAGCACATGATTTAGTCCTAAGGCATCTCTTGGACCCATTCTTGCTTACTTTAAGAACATCTACCTCTATATTGTTTTTCTCTTCTTTTTGATATATTCTTGAATGATTACTTTGCCTGGATTCATAGAAGTTTCCTCACCAAGTCTTTCTGGACTTAATTTGTTCTTTTACCAAGAAATGTCAGATTGTGTCAAACAAGTTCAGCAGTGAGTCTGCATATGTATTTCTGCTCAGCGTTTTGCCTGTAATTTTTCTTCTCTCCATCTGTTAATTATATGTAGTGGCTTATGAAGGATCACATTAAAACATTTTAAATAATTGGTATGATAGGGGATACTATTAGTCACCATTATCACCGATAGGTGATAATTTTCTGCTCTGTCCCTTCTGTTTGGGTAGAATGGATGGTAAGTCTGCTAAAAGGGAAAAGAAATTCTGAGTAGATTAAAGAAATGTTGGACTTGATTCTTCTCTCACACACACTGTATCTCCACTGATTTCACAGAATTGCTCCTGATTTATATCACCATAATGTAGAGGAAAATCAGTCCCTTAAACTATACTACTGCCTGTGCTTCATTTTGTGTTTTGTCATCCTATAATGTATATTTTGTATTTTTAATGTTAAGCTACACATCTTTCAAATCACTGTCACATTATACGTAAACTACAATATTATTTATCATATCACAGTGGTGTTTTGTAATATTTTAGAATTCTGTGTGATACAATTTGAAAATATAGTGGTCTTATCTTTTCTGTTTTCTGTAAGACTTGAGATTTTAAATATTTATTTTTTTTTAATATTCCTTGAGCAAAGTACTTCATTGTCAATATATATCAGGCATTCTTACTGATGAGAGTAGAGTTTTGGATTTTAAGAGGTGTGTTCTAATACACTTGATAATATAGAATATAATACAAATAGCGTTAAATAAATTAGAACTGTGCTTTTCAGGAACATAAAAAGATTTCTAAACAAGAACAGATTATAAAGAGAAATTTTCTTAAAATTCTGTAATAGGTGGAAAATGTGAAAATTGCGTTTGTGGATGAATAAGTAAACAACCACTGCACACTTTTACTTAAAAAAGCAGACACCCCTCCCTTAGGTTTTACTCTAAATATGTTTATAGTTAGAGGAGTGGGTGTGGTCTTCAGCTACTGCAGGAATCCTCAGAAATAGCAGGCACATGGAAAGGGTGTTGGAAAATTCTCCTTCCGCAGCCATGGTATATTGGTCTGGAAAGAAACCCTAAAGCAACTGTGTATGCATTAATATCTGTCCAACATATCAAAGAGCTTAAAGAGTGGGAATAGTTTGGTCATGTATTAGACATCACCAGTTATTTCTTTATTCAGCTTGCCTTTTTCAATAGCATAGATGTTTCTTTCACACATGACCTTGAAGTCCTGAAGGATCAGGTTACTTTATGTGGAACTGGGATTTAACCTCAAGGCTAGCCCTGCTTTCAGTGAAGGTCTGGACCAGATGATTTCCAGAGGTTCTTTCCAGTCTGAATTATTCTATATGTTAATATGATGCAGAGACTTGTTAATCAGCCTCTGTTGCCCAATTCTACAGGCAACATAATTATTAAGGTGCAACATCCCACTGAAGAGCTGAATACATAATGAAAAACTAATGATTAATTCACAAATTCTGTCTGAAATACAAATTGCAAAATATTGCTGTGTGGATGTTAATGTACAGATGTTCCCAAACACTTTTCATGTTTGATGAAAAAAGTCTTCTGATCCTAAAAGCACCCTAAATTTTAGTATAGTTACTAAACTGAAACTGTACAGCAGCCTTGCTGTTAGATTATTTATTATTTAATCACGTGGTTAAAAAAAAAAAAAAAGTGTCTGGCTATTGAAACAGCAAGTATCCTATGGTTTGGAAAAACATAAGCAGTTTATGAGAGAGAGTCACAAGGAAGATACATTTGCAATTAATGCTGTTCACCACAAAGAGCTTTGACAGCTTGGGTGAAAAAAAAGCAAAGAAGCTATATTTAGGATAAGAGTTACACAGAACCAGTATACAGTACGTAAATACTCCTAATTCGCCTTCCTTATTCTTCTCTCTACCAAAAAAAAAACAAAACCCCAAACCCCCGAAAACCAAACCATCACAAAAAACCAAACCTCCCCAGCAAAATTCTTCAGCATCTTTGGAAAAATAAAACTGTACCTGCATAAGAAGAGAGTAAAATTACAGGAGGGAGGATTGGGTGGAGGGAATGAACCTGAAGAAAGAATCAGAAAGGTAAAGGCTCCAAATGAGGTACCATTAGCAAACTATGTAAAAGGCAGAGCATGCTTTTAAAATGCATAAGAAGCCAGGGAATAACAAAAGGAGTTGTCGATCCTCTGCTTAAGAGGATGGAAGGGGAAAAAAAAAAAAAAAAAAAAAGTATGTAGAAAGCTGAGAAGCTTAATAGCTACTTTGTGTTAGCCCTTCACTAAAAAAGATAATAGTTACAGGCTTAATGCACTAATAGTAGTAACATAAAGGTGAGATGGAATCGGGAAGGAACAGGTTAAAAAGTGCCTACCGATTTAAGATGGAACACATTAAAATAATCTCTGGAGAGCCAGGCAAAATTCCCCCTGGAGTGAGGTAGCATCAGTATCAAAGCCATTGGCAATTTAGTTAGTGAATTCATGGAGAGGAGGGAATTTCACTGGGGCTGGAAATGAATGCTATAGAATGAAATCAAGCAGGTGTAAGATCTTCATGTTCAAATTCTGCTTTTTCAACTCAGATCTTTAGGCCTGAGGGAATATTCTGCTGCTCTGAAAATCCATTGTTCAACATGGTATATGGCCCTGACTGAACAGCCTGTCAACCTAATTAGTACTTATTTTGGCAGTGGTCGTTATATGGCCAACAGCCAGTCGTGCAGGCTGTGGGGACGCATTCTGCAAAGACGTGGACTTTGAGTGGCAAACACTACACGATATCATTTCCTACAGCAGTAAAGTCAACCTCCCAGTCTGCGATGGTACTATCTGATTGATAACTAGCATTATTTTTTAAAGTTGAGGGACTCAACAATATTGTGCTAAACACACATGAAGAGGAAGCATGAAATCACTTTGGTTGCTGTCCAATCTTTTCTTTATAATTATTTCATAAGCTGCCATCTGTAATTAAGTTTAAACTGTTAGTGGTTCCATAGCATAGTGGTGTCATTGATAATAACATGTACACAATTATATAATCCTTTCTATTGGGAAACATCAAAAAATCATGACCGGGAATACATAATGTTCTTTTCAAACAAGAGAGCAGAAAAAACAGAAATTTCAATGGACTCTTATAACCCCACATTCTTACTGTTGTTATCCTTCCTTTTGTCTTTTTAATCTCTGCAAATGGGGTATTTTTGGATTTAGAATATTACTACATTTTGTTTGTTAAACAGTTGTCCTCAGTTAAGTTCAGGTTCTGATTTTAGAACAGGAAGGCAAACAGCAGCAGAGTGCAGGTGGGATTTTCCTTTCGGAATATTACTTGTCTCATTTGCACTGTGAAAACTCCTCCAGATAGTTAAGTCACCTACTTGCACCCTTTCCAGTTTCCTGATGTGGAGAAGGTATTCAACTCTGTCCATCCTTTGGGGGAAGCTTATGCAACCAAGCGCCTGATTCTTACGACCCTTTCAGCTGTCTCTGTTGAAATGTTCCGTCAAAGCCTAAAGCAGCTGCGTATCAAGCAATGGCAGAAGCATAGCAGCAGCTCAAAAATGTTGCCGGTCCTCCTCAGAATAAAAGAGCACGTTCAATAACAGGAGAATGACAAATTTCTCCAGGCAGTCCTCAGCCCTGGGGCCCCTGTGGGAATTCTGCCATGCAGGAGTGGTTCTCACTGTGGGCACATCTCCCCGTTGATCAGCAGAGCACAAGAGGAATGAAATGTAATTTGTGCCACCCTATTTCTACAAAAGAGGATGCAAACCTCCTGTTTTTATAGGATATACATAACATACACGATTACCATATAGTTATGGTATACATGGATATATATTTACCCATATATTTGTACAGTAGCAATGACTGCAGTCTTTTATAGTTTCTGATGAAACACCTGTATCGCACACAAGAGTTTTCCTCCTCCTTCCTACCCTCAAAATCTCTGGCTAAGACTATTTGTATTCATCTCACCCAACTGTAGAGGCCACGTATTGCCATATCCCATAGTTGTGATTCTCCTTGTAGATGGGAGAGTTTATGTTCCCTGCCCAAATAACAGAGGAGGAAAAAAACCCCACCTTCCAGGCCATCTCTAGTGACATCTCAGTCTTGCATCCTCTTCTCAGCAATAATTTCTCTCTGCCTCTCATTCTGTTTGTGAACCCATCTGGGATTAAGTGTTATGTTAACATAACACACAGTTATATGCGTGCCAAATCCTTTCCGATATTTCTGTAAGTGATACAATAGATTTTCAGCTGTACAGCAGCAGCTTGGGACTGGATGGGATGCAGTCAAAGTGTGGAGGGAGTTGGCCCAGGTCACCGTGAGGTTGCCACTTACTGTCCTTGAAAGGTTGTGGTGAATGGGGAAGGTTCTTCATTGCAGGGAAAAGCAAATGTTACACCCAACTTGGTAAAAGACAAGGAGGAACGTCCCCCGTGGAGGATCCGGGGGTCCTAGTGGAAAGGAAACATGACTCTGAGACAACTTTGCCCTTCTTTTAAAAAGAGAATATAGGAGATGATGTCAAGGTGACCTTCTAACCTTAATGTTTCTATGACTTTTGGCATATCTCTGACTTTGGTATGTATAGGATTCCCAGCTCCGGCCTCGTATGACCTCAGGAGTTCATCCATCCTTGTGCCCTTGTCCAATAGCTCCCACATTGGCCGTTGGCAGTCGTAGAGCTGTGTGTGCTCCGCAGCGAGCACCGGGGAGCCCTGCGGAGGGTCGCTGGGTTTGTTCCTCGTGGGTCCATGGAGATGGCGTCAGGAAGCCGCCTGCGGTCTTGCTACTTTGTGTGGTTCTGCTGAAGGTGCTGAAAAAGCCTGCGGCATTTTTCTCTCAGCCGTGCATGAAGAAACTGTCGTCCCCCGCAAATGGTCTCTGAAATATGGGGGCAGGGGAATGTTCCGTCATTTGTTGCTCCGATTGGATTCATCTGTCATTCATGTTTGCCGATACCATAAATTGTGGCTGTAGACATTGGGCTCTTGGATGGCACTTGTGTCACATAAGGGGAGTTGGATTCCGGAACCAACAGTTGAATTTGGTCTGTTTAATATCTGTCAATTTTTCTGCCAGCAATATACCATTTTTTGACTACTGTTATTGAATATTTGGGGAGTAACTGTAGTAATGCTTACTTTTTTTTTAAGGAGGTAATAGCAAGAGGTCTCATATATCTGCAATATATATGTGATATTAGATATGTGACTTACATGTTGTAGTATAGATAGCAATTTCCATGGAGACAGAATGGGTGACTGTGAGGGCAGGGTGGCCTGAAGATAAGGGCTATCTGCTATCTTGGCATGAAATATTAGTAGCGAGCATTTAATGCGTTTTTGCTTTCCCACTTTATTTCAAAAGCAGAATTAAAAGGATTTTGTTGCATTGAAACAAAACCTTTTACAAATTAATATCCCTGTCAACGCTTGCACTTCATGTAACTTTTCCAGTCTGACAGTGAACAATGGCAGTGAGGGCAGATCATTTTTAGAAAGTTGCTTTAAAGAAAAAGCAGAAAAAGAAACCTTTGTAATTATAAACCCTGATTATGTAAAGTAGTCAGATATGGGCTTTTTTGCTTGGATTGTATGTTTCTCTTTTAAGATTTCTTGTTTAGAAGTCCAAGTGCTGAAATGGAGGATTTTCATTTAACATTTAAAATTAAATCAAATATCTGCTTTCTTATTGTTTAGCTCTCTACTTATAATTTGTAGAGTTAGCTTGTTTAGCTTTATAGCAGCATTCCTGTATGCTGTTTGGGTCTTTGAACCTCGTTGCTCCCCTCCTCATTTTATTATCATAAAATTCAAAATACTTGACAAGGGAAAGGACTTCAGAGACTACAGCACAATCATACTTCCCTGACATCAAAGTGAGAAAAGACTGTGCGATGAGCCTTCTTGACCAACATGAAACAGGACTTTGACATTGTAATGCATTGACATCACTCTCATTTAATCTTTTTTTTTCTCTTTTTTTTTTTAATATTTTTTATTATTATTTAGGACAGTAAAAAGAGGATATCCTAAGGACACTTATGACTTATGCAACCCGTAAGTGAGCAGAGGTGTAAAAAGCATCTGTAGCCCCACTTTGCTTTGAAGAGAGAATCGAATCTACCAGACAATATAGGGATTGCCTGGCTGAATGTCACGTATAATACTCAATGCTCTGATGTTTCCTTGCTGGCCACTAAAATATAAAATAAGAAATTGATTTATTATACCAGCTTAGCAGCGAATAAGTAGCACTTGATGCTGATAATACACCAGAACCTAAAAACACACAAGCCTTAGGGTATGCCAAATAAATGCAACTCTTTTTTTTTTATTTATTTTTTATAATGACAAAAAATGAAAATCCTAGTATTTGGTATCCTAAATTCAACTTAAGCTAATGTCATTATTACTGAAAAAAGTTCCTTAAATATAAGTTGGAAAATAGTTACTAGAATCATATTATTATTATAGGAGAATGTAGTTATTTAGAACGTGGGAAATATATGTGTTTGAAATGCAGTTGTTGGGAGGCATGCATTTACACACTCGGGAAAACTCTGCTTGTAAAACAGATAAGTGTTTTGTACGGTACATCTTATAATTCAACAGCTACTGGAAGATTATCACAAGTTTTGTGTTAGCCTGCCTGAGGACAAGAGCTTTTTGCTAAATTTTAAATGATTTGCCTTATTGCACTTAAATATATTTTGTTGTGATTATTCAATAGATGAATATGCAAAATTGTTTTTTATCCTCAGTGTGACACTGATGAGCAAACAGTCTATGTGCTATATTTCGAAAGTGTCAAAGTATTAAGAGCAAATCTTGAAATAAAAAGAAAAAATAAATTTAAAATAAATTAAAAAAACAAAACCAAAGGCATATTGGGGTATTTTCTGATACTGTCTGCAGCTCGGCATGATGTTGTGCTGTTACTGTAGGTAAAATGTGAGCAGAGCTAGAAGGAAAAATGAAGTAAGTGCATCTGAGGGAAAAAAAAATAGAATTTTAAGATTATCGTAGTGTTAGTGTTTTGACTTTTTTTAACATCTAAGAAATATGTTTAATGAAAATATATCTCACTGACAATATGTCTTTGAGCTAAAGTATGTATTTATGGACAGAATTGTATTTACTAAATATTGCACATAATATATTAATGGACATAGTATGACTAGTGTTATAATTAGATTATTACATTTTATTTCTGTTAGGTTACTGATGCTTTTTATTAAATAATTATTTCTTGATTAATTAAATAGAAGGGTTTTTTTTAAATAGAATATGGTTTGTTATATATTGAATATGAAGTCAAAGGATTCACCGTAAAATATGAAACCTCTAAATAAGAATGTAAATAGCCAGCGTAAGTCAGCTTTGAATGAGCAAATCTTACATCAATAACTGAGGTAGGTTTTTTTTCTCAACTGCTTTGTCTCTGGATGCATGAGAACATCTCTCTGGCACTGCTATGATAAGTAATTACATATTGAATCATTTAGAGCTAGTGCAGTGAAAGTAGCACATAGTGTACTTACCTGGCTAAACTGATAGAGAAAGCTTTATAAAAGTAAGGCATTGCAGACAAGTAATAATATTTATGCTGTATCTTTTTATGACAAGCAGCTGTCTTTATCTCACCATCTCCTCATCAGAATGCTTAGTTTCTATTATCCTATGCTGTAAATTAGGCACAATGCTGTGCATTATGACAGGCTGAAAAAAAGACATTAAAAGGGCATGAAATTAAGACAACAAAATATTTTAATCGTTAGCGATTACTGAAAAGGATATTACACCTCCTGTTCTCTCTTATGTAGTCCCAAATAAGCAAGTTCTGCTGTATTTCTGAGGTGGGCTGACGGTGTGCATGGAGAGAAGACAAGCATCCTGATCTATAGACAAGTGGTCACTGATTTTGCTTTAAAAAGGACTTAGAGCAAGCAAAGGAGGAAAGTCTTTTCCTGCGGTAATGCAGTGAAGTCTATTGTTGCTATGGTCTCAATTGGGTGCCTGGAAGCACCGATGTACGTGTGAAATGTTTTCATATCACAAACACATTAGCAACTTACTTGATACCAAGCACAGAAAAAGAAACCCACACTGTTCATGCATATCCTTGTTTTCCTCTTTTTTGTACTGTGGTAAAGTGAGGGTGTTGTTGGCAGCCAATTTGATGTCAGGTCTTTCTGTGATTCTTTCTCAGTGCTCATCGGGGTGCCGATAGACTAAAGCCATCCAGCATGAAGAGATTTTTCACATCACAGTTGCAGAAGCAAACTATTTCTTGCCAAGCACAGAAAATACCAATAAACATTACATATTCACATTTCCCTTTTGTTGTCTAATAAGGGAAAGGTGTCCTGGTGATTGCTCAGCCATCAAGCAGGAAAAATTACAACTTCTTTTCTTCTCTTTTTGCTCTTTTGTCAACAGAGACTCTCCTTTCCTCAGCCTTCTGCTGTAAACTATAGAGAGCATATAGAGAGTCTCAATAGGACACATAATGGGAAAATATGAAATTGCATAGCTCGGTTGCCAATCGCAAGCGAAGGCGCCTCTCCTCTTGGCTGTATGTGGGTTTCTTTGTTAGCCAGAATTGTCTCCCTGATTTTCAGAGGCCTGTTTATATGTTTGGGATATGTCTTCTTCCTCCAAACACTCTACTGTAAGATTTATTAATGGGAGTTGTACACGTGCCACCTAGATTTCCCCCTTTGTCTTTTTAGTAGGTTGTGGGGTTTTTTTGCTGTAATAGGTACCTCTTCTGTTGGTCAGGTGGTGTATGGCACTGCTCTGCAATGCACCTCCCAAATGCAGAGTAGTCTGAGGGGCTGCTTTTGAACTAACCAATTAATAAAGTGTGTGTGTGTAAGCAAAATTCTTTGCTTTAAAGTCCCGTTTGCTTAATTTTAGTGCCACCACCAAGAACTGTCAACCTCACCACTTACACTGTAAGTTTCTGCTCACTGTGAGAAAGAAAATCTGCCCGAGCTGGTTTTTTTGTTTTGTTTGTTTGTTTTTTTCTTTTTTCCCCCTGAAGATGAGAGGACCCAGATCCTTACGCAAAACAGCTATGGAAATTCCTCCTTCGTTAGGCTGGAAATATCTTTACTGATCTTTAAGTCTACTAATTCACTCTGTCTGCCAACATGAATTTGGCTCAGTTTCTTACATGTCACTAAACCACTACTAAACTACTGCTACTACCTTAATCTTTCTTGTATAACAGTAGTCATAATAAACCAGCAGTAATAAATGCCATCAGTAGACATAAATACTAATATTTGAGCATGATTTTCTATTTTTTTGTTTTGCTTTATTTATAGTAACAAAGAATGAATATTGCAATAAATGTGAAGCCTTCCCATTATTTTGAAAAATTTTGCTTTTAGGCTTTGTGGTCATTCGATGATCTCTGAGGTAGGTGTGTACTTCTGCTGCTTACATACATGAACTGAAGTGTGCAGCAAATACACATACTTTGTCTTTCATTTAAACGGTGACTCCAGCTTAAAAAGATCTGGTCCTTTCATGCACTTGATTTTTTTTCCTAGTACTTTGGGGTTAATTTATGTCTTACAGATAGCAAATTGTAGATGTAGAAAATAAGACAATTTTCTGACATCGCTGTTTCATGATCAGTATTCCAGTATTTTAGTCACTATCTGCTTCTGTGTCTCCTTAAATGTGCAAGTCAGGCACCACCTCCATTGCTGGCAGACCCTTTAGAAAATATTATGTCTTAATGCTTGTAAAAGTACTGATGTACTTTTGCTTCTGTAGCGAATGTAATATATTGTATATAGTATATATAAAATTGAACATTTTTCTTTTAACACCTGTAACAAAAGTATCTTGGAAATACATAAGAAACATATAGATCAACTCTCAGGGAGTCATCTGGTGTGCTGTATTTTTCTCAAACTCCATTTATTTTCCCAATAAATTGTGATAGTAATTTTGGTTTAGTATGCTAATGTAGAAAGTAATCACACAAAGATTATATACACTAGTTTATATTTAGGATACTGGGAAGGATCCTTATGTAGCTCCATATTAGACTACAGTCTGCTTTCTCTTTTCATTATGAGATATGAATTTATATGACTGGCTGCTCTGGGAAGTTCTGGTAAGAGTTTTCTAATATATTGCTTGGCAAAATAATCATACGGTATTGAATGAATTCATACATTAGCATGACTCACATACAAGGCTGAGCAATTGCACAGTTAAGCCAGCCACTTCCAGTAAATAGAATTCAAAATCTCATGTTTATTTTAATTTTATTTGCTGTATTGCATATGCATATTTTCATGTTTTTCCAGGAAAACATGATTGCTCGCCCCACCCTTCCCTGCTCTCTAATTGGCAGATAGGAGTGACACCTTCTCAGATGGCTAAAAACCTCCCAACTTTCACATATTTTTCTGAAACTATGTATCTTTTCAAAAACAGGTCCCTATATGTAAATCAGTATGGAAAGACAATGCTGAAAACCTGCCTGGTAGAAAACAGTTAAAGCTGTTTGATCAGGAGGTGTCAAAATACAATTGTTCTGTTACAGGTTTGTACATTAAAAAAAAAAAATAAAAAGAAATAATAAGGTAACTTAAAAAAAAATTGGAGAGAGAGATATTTGGGCAAATGAAATCAACACATTTAGAGTCTGAAACTGTCCTATTCTCTCTAGGAAATAATAGAAGTCTTGTTGAAAGCAGTGCTTCTCATATCACTGTATACAAAGACAGTTTGGATTTCAGATACTGAATTCAGATCTAATATTTTTCAAGATACAGAGTTACACTGCATCTCTTTAAACTAATTCCTAATACCTTAAAATTTCTGATTGAGAAAATTATTTTAGAATTTGGCTTAAGCTTTTTACTTTGGACATTTCTCTTTCCATTGAATTGGGCACAAAGGGTTTTCATGCATCTTCCAATATCCAATTTTTGCCAGTCTGTTATCTTGTACAAGGTGGGATATTTATCTTGTCATCATTCACTCTTACCATCTCTGTGCTTGAGGGAGAGAGAGTTACGGGCCAGTATCTGGCAATTCACCAGATACAGACTCGGATTGTAAAATTATATTCTGTAGAAGTAAGTGTAGCTAATGTGGGGGTGAATTAGGGTGGGATATAAGAGATGTCACCAGACAGCACACCAGGTTTACTTCTCTGGGATTACAGCCATGCAGATTTATGTTTAGTTTTTTGTTTTCAATAGTTAAAGCGAAGAACACTAAGGAGGTGACTTTTTACCTTCTGCAAAGTCTTTCATTATAGTCTGGTGGGATTCCTGCATGTTATTCTTCTAATGGACTTTTCCTGCTGTGCTGAAAAGCAAGCTTGTTAAATAAGATCATACAGAAATACAGGACAAGTGGAAATTATTCTGTAATTTTTTTAATTGATGGGTAGGGAGAATCTTTCACTATAATGCACTTTAGAACAACATTGTGGAGTTTATGACACAATTCGTAACTGATGGGGAGGTACAAAATAGCACCGGAGTAGGGGAATCTGTAAGTTTCAGGGAAGGGAAGGTTTTCCTGGTGTAACTGTATCACTGCTGGGGATTAGCAACTTGCATTTTGGTCTCCAGTCAGAGCCTTATTTTCAGTTCAGCTACAGGTAAAGATAATATGGGGCACTAAGTGCCATCAAAACCATGGATTTCTTAAACTTGCTTCTTGTTTGTTTACCTTTTGCCATAATACCTGGCATCTCGCAGGTTTTTTTGTGTCCATCTTCACAACATCAGATAATAGGATCGTGGGATATTTTAGGCTGGAACAGACCTCGGGAGGTTGTAAGTCCAAACCTCCTGGTTAGAGCAGGAGCAGCTCTAAGGTCAGCCCAGGTTGCTCAGGGCTTTCTCCAGTCAGGTCTTGAAAAGCTCCAAGGACAAGGACTGCACAACATCTCTGGGCAACCTGTTCAATGCCTGAACATCCCGTGCCCCTGTGAGGTTCTGCCATCCCTATTGAATAAGTGGGAATAGAAGAGATTCTGAGCTTTCTGCGCTGAAGTTAACTCAGGTTACAGTGTCGCCTCTAACTGAAAGCTTCTCTGCAAGCAAAAACATTCTTTAAGAAAGCAGTTGTATCAGGAAATAGAAGATATAGATCAAATTAACGGAGTCCAGTAAGAACATACCATATAACAATCAAATCAATTTGTGTAGGTTATTAGTTTGCAGTGTGGTTGTTTCACTTAAACTTAACTCTACTGGAGTTATTCAGATCACCTCTGTAGTGAAGTTGTAGTCCAAATGACTGGTCCTGGATGACCCAAAAATCCAGAGACGGAAAGGAAAACGCATTCTCTGGTTAAGAGTCTGAATTAAGTGTCTTAACCAGTGAATCGGCGTACTCCATAGCAGGAACTCTGATGGGGTTTCTTGGTGGCTTTTGGCTGTCTGACAACTTTGAAGCCTTGTCTTATCAGCAAAATTAGGAACAATTCAGTAGTCCCTAAAGGAATTTGTACTAAGAACTGATAACTGCTGTAAAGCATTAGAACAATAGGGGAAAGAGGAAGAAGAGTAACAAGTAGCCTAAGAAATATGCAAACAAAATGTATATGTGAGAAGTGGTTCCCATGCTAAATTTATTAAAATTGTTTAGGATATGCTTATAACCTCATCTTTAAAAATTTTGTGTGTGTGTTATCCTATTATTTTTTCATGCCAGAAAGTCAAAACGGATGGACCACTTTCTTATAGCAGGGCCCACATCACAGTGTGCGTTAGAAATGGTTTGAACTAGCTGGAGGCATCAGCCCTTAACTGCAAGCCCCAAAATTCACCCAAGGTGATTTATGAGCAGCCAGTTGATGCAAACCCTCTCCTGGGTGCATCACTGCTGTAGCACTGGTGCGTGGGTCATCGGCCAAGGTAGTTGTCCACACTTCACCTGCCAGTAGCCAATGCTTCTGTATTTCTCTTTCATTTTCAGACACATTAAAAATTTATCACAAACATTTAAAGAAGAAAAATGCATTGACTTTTCTGAAAGCAATTTGTTAATTAACATCAAAGGGATGAAATTTGCCTTGCATTGCCTGGTGAGTGGCATTCTTCCATCGTCCTGGTTGCTATGGCAATGAAGGAAACTCGTTTGTTCCGGGTCACTCCTAAATTTGCACATGAAAGCATTAGAGATTACTGCTGTCTAATCAAGTTATATGGAAAAGTTTAAAGGGAGGTACAATGTTTTACAGCCAGCAACCCTCAACAGAATAAAACACAATAGCTGAGAAAAAGGATTATCTTGTGCTTTTAAAAACATACTAGGAAAGTTCAAAATGGTATGAAAGCTTTTTTAGCCAAACATCTTGATTTTTTAATGCTATTTTCTAAATGAGGAATGTAGAATCCCATTTCTAATAGAGAATTAGTGTATGCATCGCCCAACTCCAGGGCTGGATTCAGCATAATGAATAAGGCATGTGCTATGCATTCATTAAATGATTTTACTTTTGAACTCCAGATTCTTCTGTGTCACAGCCCTTGGTATCGTTGCATTGCTGCTGAAGTACAAAAATAAATGGTTACTCTTAGTATGAATTGAATCTCAAAAGCAGTCAGGACTGACACTGAACTTCGAAGAGGAAGCCTCAGCAGAAACCCACACCTTGCTGCACATACTTACTGGCAGCAGAGTCTGCATGCAGCACATGCGGACTGTATTGTGTCTGCATGTTTGAAGGTATTCTGCAATGCTGTAGGAAATACCAGGTGCATACCATGGTAGAAACTACATTTTTGACAAAGCTTGTATTTTCATGTATGGTTTAGGTTTTTTCCTCTTTTTTTTTTTGGCCATTATTTTATTCATTTTTGTTGATTATTAGATTTTCATAACTTGTAGTTTCCAGCTAATGTGTCAGTAAGTAATATTAAATACTGTTTAAATGGAAAAGTCTAGAGCTTTAACAGCAGTTATGCAAACAGCTCCATTACAGAACAGAACATTAAGTTACGTTAACTCTTAATATTTATGATTTAACGGTACTGTTCAGAGACCACAACTGAAGAAACATAATGAGTTCTTCAAGTTATCTTTTAAATTCCATATAAACAAGCATATAGCATCCTGTATCTTAATTATATATGAGGATATTCTTGCTATAAAATAGCATTGTTGTCATGGAAGCAATCAAGACTCAGCAACAAGGAAACTGTGTTTGATTGACCAAGGCTGTTTTTAACAATACAGAGTAAAAAAATATCCACTTTAAAGTAACTGCTGAAGAAATTTATCTGCTTAAATGTTGGCTTATTTTTCAGTACTAAACTGGCATTTTTCACTAGTAAAGCAAAGTATATGTTTTCTGATGGTACAAATTAGTAGCACACAAATGTAGAAGGAGGCTGTATACACATACGTCCTTACTGAAGAGGGATTAACTATAGTAGCAGAACACTGAGTTATATACCCATGTTTGCCTTTATATGAGGAAGGATCAATTAAGAATGATGTATCAGTTACATACATTCGTTAATCTGTAACTTTTTATCATCCCATACTGCCAGGAGTCTCACTTCCATACTTCTTGGTTCTACTTCTGACATTTAGTTCTGAATTTGAGATTTTAATGTGTGATTTCCCCCCTAGCATTTTTCTATAGAGCAGAAATACGCTATGTCCTATATTAGTCTGTCCGATCTATTTGTCTGTTCTATAAGCTAGGTCCAGATACGTGATGTGTTTAAGGAGCACACTCTACAAACATGAGGAAAGTGTTAGTAAGTGTGAGAGTCCGATACTGATGAGTTTTTTCATGTTGCGAGTGAAATACAAAATTACAAAGACTTAATCACATACTTTGTGCTCAACTTATTATTTTTTGATCTGCTGTCTTCTACTTTCTACCAAAAGATTTACCACTTCCTAATTTTCTGGGGTTTAAGGTGTAAGAAGTGCACATATCCTGTCTTATGCACAAGGTGTATAAATTCATCCAGGATTGCACGTGCAACATGGAAGTCCATATAGATACCTATTTTCCTTAAGAAATCTGCCATGTGCCAGTATTGACAACTCGGTAGCTTAAGCGCAGCCGTTCTGCTCTGCGGGCTCTTGCAAGGAAACGCCTGGTAGCTCGTACCCTCTGCCCTGCCGCAGAGTTCCAGCGCAGAGCGGGGAGGTAGTTGAACATTGGGGCTCTCCATTACTTCCCGGCTTGCCTAACCATCACTTCAAGATTATTAGGTTCCAATACATGGCAAAAAGAGCATTTTACTGAAGCCAACAGTAATCTTTTCAGCAAAGTGATTAAGCATGTGTTTAAGTGCCTCGCTAGATTGGTATCTTCAATATCACTGCTGATTCTGGTAGAGCCATGGTTAATCCTCATGTGCTAATATTTATGTGGAAGGGGAATTCTGACTCATAGTTCTCAAAAATCAAACTCAAGTTAATAAAAAAGAGCAAAATGAATGTAAAAAGGAAGGTTAGCTATATACATTTTTCTCTCGAGGCTTAGTGGCGACATTAGCCACCTAACAAAAAACCTAAATGACACACGTGATGTTACCCATTTTTTAGGACTCATTATTTGTAATTGCATACAAAATCACAAACAAGGCTCATCAAATACTGAAAAACAAATCACAAACATTATTTGAATTTGAGAGGTCTTTTCTGTTCTTTGCCTTATTGGCTATTTTTAAACTGGATTTGTTGGTGGAATGACTGTTCTTTGTATAAAAACGACCCTAACCATTTACAAGCAAAGATATTCACACGAGTACACATATTTTCTATTCGTCACTTTAAAAGTGTTTTGTCTACACCAGGAATAAAAGTGATACTGTGATTTTAGTTGACCAATTGCACATCATGAATAATGCAGAGTAAAATGAATAACTCATCAGCAACTCTTATGCTGAGATATGTTCTCACCCAGGGTCCACTAATTGTGATCTGATTCATATAGAGTAGCCCGCTTATAAATGCATTGTGAACAGAAAAAGGAATACATTCTCAACAAACAGTATTTTCAATAATTTTACCAGCTTCAGTCACAACTTTTCATTTCAATTCAAAATGCAGCTACTTATGCTGTGGCCCTATTTTGATCTGAAATGATACAATTAATTTCTTTGTTTAGTCAGTATTTAAAAAGCATCCATTTCCTAATTCAGCCTTACAGCAAATCTCTCTATTGGTTACTTTTTAAGCATACAAGCAAAACAGTACTTTATGAAAATGAAGTAAGTACCAGAAGAAGTAGATATTTACTGTGACTGTGCTCCCTTTCTCTGACTTACTGAAGGGAGGAAAAGAGAAAAACATGCTGTGATGGGTTAACCCTGGCTGAACACCAGGTGCCCACCAAAGCCGTTCTATCACTCCTCCATCCTCAGCTGGACAGGGGAGAGAAAATATAACAAAAGGCTCGCGGGTCGAGATAAGGACAGGAGAGATCATTCACTATTACCGTCACGGGCAAAACAGACTCAATTTGCAAAACATACTCAATTTATTACAAATCAACCAGAGCAAGGTAATGAGAAGTAAAATGAAATCTCAGAACACCTTCCCACCACCCCTCCTTTCTTCCCGGGCACAACTACCCTCCCGGATTTCACCACCAAGCCCCCCCAGCGGCACAAGGGGACAGGGATGGGGTTTATGGTCATCACACGTTATTTTCTGCCGCTTCACCTCCTCAGGACGAGGGCTGATCACACTCTTCCCCTGCTCCAGCGTGGGGTCCCACCCACGGGAGACAGTCCTCCACGAACTCCTCCAACGTGGGCCATTCCCACGGGCTGCAGTTCTTCACGAACTGCTCCAGCATGGGTCCATTCCACGGTGTGCAGTCCTTCAGGAGCACACTGCTCCAGCGCGGGTCCCCCACGGGGTCACAAGTCCTGCCAGAAAGCCTGCTCCGTGGGCTCCTCTCTCCACAGATCCGCAGGTCCTGCCAGGAGCCTGCTCCAGCGCGGGGTTCCCACGGGGTCACAGCCTCCTTCGGGCACCCACCTGCTCCGGCGTGGGGTCCTCCACGGGCTACAGGTGGAGATCTGCTCCACCGTGGACCTCCCTGGACTGCAGGGGGACAGCCTGCCTCACCAGGGGCTTCCCCACGGGCTGCAGGGGAATCTTCGCTCCGGCGCCTGGAGCATCTCCTCCCCCTCCTTCTTCACTGACCTTGGTGTCCGCAGGCTTGTTTCTCTTACATGTTCTCACTCCTCACTCCGGCGGCAGTTTCTCTCCGTCCCAACTTTTTTCCTTCTTAAAAATGTTATCACAGAGGCGTTACCACTATCACTGATTGGCTCGGCCTTGGCCGGCGGCGGGTCCGTCTCAGAGCCGGCTAATATGGGCTCGCTCTCTCTCGAACACAGGGGAAGCTTCCAGCAGTTTCTTACAGAAGCCACACCTGTACCCCCCCCCGCTACCAAAACCTTGCCAAACAAAACCAATACACATGCTACTTTCTCTTTAGTCCCTTTTCACTTCCTTTAAATGTACAGTTTTATATAATAAGCAGTTGGCAATTTTAGGAAAGTACTGCGGTTATGAATGATGAATAACCATTGCATCATGTTATGTTTTCATTTTTATTTCGGAATTGTGATTCTACACTCCAAACTGAGTACAGAATGGGCATCTTGATAATTTAATAAGAGGTGAAAATTGCATTTTTTCTCCTAAATCAGTGCAAGTACTTAATGAATGACTTTTAGAAGATGCATTGTGAAGGAATGGAACCTGAGCAGTTTCCTAAACACATAGTGAGCAGAACAGATGAAAAAGTTATTGAGAAGAAAGATGGGGTTTGAAATGTAAGGAACAGAAAGCTGACAGCTGAGGGCCCAGGTTTTCCTTCGAGGGGCCTTCCACACGTGGCTTTTTGAATACTCACGTGAGAGAATGAGCGCGGCCTGAATGCCCTCTCCCTTCTCTCTCCCTCTGCTATTTGCCATACTACCAGAACATGGGGAGATTTTCGAGAGGTTAGGGTGGTCTTTTGGGGATCCTTCACAGCACCCACTGGTAAGGACTTAGCTGGTGAGTCTTCAGAGGCTGCTCAAGAATCAGTGGAATGAAGTAGGTTCCTCCAGAGGTCGCTCGGAGTATCAACGCTTGGCTCCTCTTGCACTGAAGTTGGGTGATCAAAATATAAGTCTTTCTACAGAAATTACTTAAAACGTTTTAAGCTCCTTTCATCCCCCTTTGCCCATAGTCAGAGCAGTTTTCACTGTGTCGGTGCAGATACATCATCAGAAAAAAGAATGAGAGAACGTGGAGGCCTTGTTTCGGTGCCGAATGACTCCAGCCTCTGCTGTCCCGTCTTCACAGCCCCTTGTGGGTGCTCCAGCTGGAGCAGCTCACAGTCTCTCATCTCCCATATAGACGGTAATGCTCGCCACGCTTATCCTATTCTGAAAATGAAATGAAGTAAGAGTAATCACGTTTAGAGACCTTAGTGACAAGTGACAGGTAGAAATGTAAGGATTTCTACTTCTTCATTGTTGTTTTAAAGCTGGTACAGGTTTGCAGCAATGTGAAAGTTCATTCCTAATAGGCAAGTGCTCACATCCCAAGCCTCAGGCTACAGTCAGATATAATTAACACCCTTTGACAGTCTCAGAAGGGGGAGTACAAAGACCATCTGAGCTGGGGAGGCTGAAAAACCCTGTTTCCGTTGCAGCTGAGATCTTCAAGGCTGAGCACTTTGCTGAGAGAAGTGTGGAGAAGTCAGCATTGCTGCGGTCTGAGCTTTAGCTCCTCTGCTGATAATCTGGATCTTGGGGACTGGGACTGTGGAATCTTTCAGTAGCTGAAAAAAAAACCCTTTCCCTAATGTTAATGTTATGCCACATTTTTATTTTTCTTCTATTAGAAGAATAAAAATGTGGCATATAAGTATCAAATGCATGGGAATGTTCACAGTTCTTATTTAAATTAGTTTTGGTTCTCTTAAAAGAAAAAAAAGGCAGAAAAAAATAGAAACGGCATTGTCTTACAGCATGAAATCTTTCTGGCATTGGTGGAGCAGTCTGTTTTCCACCTCTCCCAGTACTCATTGTTTGTTCCAGATCCGTTACAGTAATATTGCTTTTTCCAGTGCTATATTGTTGTGATAAATGCATACGTATTTTCTTCAGCCCTGAATTTTGGCTTCAAGGAATCGATTCAGACTGGTATTTTTCACAAATAAGCTATTATAAGAACTTCAGAGAGAGCAAATAATTTTAGCTTTCAGAATGAATTGGCTGCTGAGATCAGGAGCTGGAAATGTCAGGTGTGGCGCCCGTAGTTACCCTGGGCTTTCAGGGTCATGTGCAGACATGAAGTGAGAAGGGGCCTGACTTGCAAAGATGCTGGAATTCCTGAGAGTTGTTAGCATTTCTGATAATTATGCCCATTTTATTTCCGGTGATTATTTTAGGACTGAATTTATAGCTTTTGAAAATATTTTGTATTCTATTTAATTATTGAAAATAATGTATAACTTAGTTGTTTGATTTCCTCTAAATGTTAATGAATTTTGTGAGACATACAAACTTGTCTGACATGCTCAGGAAAACCAAAATAGTCTTCAGTAGCTATTTACCTTCTGAAACAGTTATTTACCTGCTGTAAATCAAGTGGACCGCCCAGTTTTCTAAAGGCTTAATGGAATATAATCACTAATGATTTGCTAATTTTTCTCTTAAGCGTTTGGTTGTACTTCAGGCTGTGAGAATGAACTCAAATGGAAACAGAAATATAAGGGAGTGCTGTGAAGTGACAACTGTTGCTATACGGTGCAACACATAACACATACTGCATGTGTTAGGTTTACTGTCTATGAATTTCCTGACTTGGGTTACATATTTCAGTTACTTTGGTTTCCTTAATTCATTAGTCTGAAAAGTAGAAGTAAAGCATCTAGCTTTACATAGTGGGAACAAGAATCACAAGTTGCAAAATACTGCACTAACTTTTGAGATACTTCCAGCTATCACATATGCATGCATCATTTCAGAGGCATCCTCCATTATTTTTCTCTCTGAACTCGTCTAAACTTACTCCTAATGAAAATTACTTGAAGTACACTCGTGAATGTTAATAAAATACAATATAGTGTTAAGAGCTAATCCAGTTAAATCTCCATTAGGCTCTGTAATTCTACCTATTTGTCATTCATGCAAAACCAGATTTTACTGGCATATCTTTAAAATGCCTCAGGTTCATTTTACACTCTTCCTTAGCTCATAGCCTCAGAAAAAAAGAAGGAAAAGTGCTGGTAATGTAGACCAAAATGAAATGTGTTTGTTTCTCTCAGCTTTTTTCTATACTGCGTGGCTCACAAACTGCTGTGTGCTTGGCACTAAATCCACATGAGAAAGTAGAGTTATATTGTGAAATGGCAGCAGTTACTGCAGCATGGTTTCAGGACAAACTCACAGCTGTCAGCTTTTGGATCAGTCAAGTGTGGAGTTAGTGCAGGGAAAATGTTTAGCCTCAAGGGGGAGAAAGCCAGCTGCCATGTCCATTAGCACCCTTTGTTGACCATCCAAGAACACCAGCGGCATCCAAGGCAGCTTTGTCCCAGCTCTCTTTGCTGGAGGAAATTATTGGAAGAAGCCCAGTATGTGGGCAGAGAATGGGGTGGGTAAAAAAAAGGCAAAGGTAGAAATGCATTTCGATTTTGAGGTACAGGTTGTTTGAGTCTTTGGGTATCCTCAAGTAGCAACTTAATTTTCACCTGTCCTTTCAAAAAGAAAGGGATTAATGAAGCATGACAGAAGAAAAGACAGTTAGACCCTTTGCCTTGCCTGGCGAATGCAGAAAAAACAGGCCCCTCAACAGGATAATCAATGGAATGTGCTAATATTTGAGCCAGCACTTTCAAAATCCTCAATTAATTTGGGGGCTGAGGATATTGGGTGCTCAATCTGAGCACTCCAGCTGCACTTGAATTATCTGAGAGTGTAGATGCTTGGGATCTCCTAAAATGAGATCCCAGCTGTTTCTGGTTGATAAGTCTAAAATTAGTAATCACTTTTGACAATTTTATTTTAAATTAAAAATTAAGTGCTTTCATTCATTATTTGTATTGCATCAGAGCACTTGGGAGCCCAGTCACAAATCAGGACTCTACATTATTCAGTACGTACAAAGAACAAAAGATTGTCCTTGTCCCAGAGAACTTACAGGTTAACTATAAAACTATGTATAAGAAGCAAAGTAAAGGGTACAAGGATACTATGAGATACAATCCATCAGCATTGTCTCAACATAATCAGCAGCCTAAGCAATGGCAACTTGTTGCTTTGTTTGTAAAAATAATATTTTTTTTTAAAGGGAGGGGGGCAAAGTTTAAGGGAAGATTGAAAAGAAAACAAAGTGGCAGCTCTTTCAGATTACCCGTCAAGCTACGTACTTCACATCCACTGAGTATATACTGCTGCAGTTGGTACAGAAAGTTATTCTTATACCTGCAATGGATGGATGTCTCTGTGTTAGTATTTCAATATACTACCATTTGTTCTTGTTCTAAAATTATTAATAGGTTTTTTTTCTTTTTTTGTTGCTATTCTTCCTGGGACTATAATCAACAGATGAAGCATAATTTCTGTATAGATTATAGTTGTTGAATTGAATAATAACACATGATAAGGCAAGACAGAGAAATTACCATTGATGTCCAGATGAATATCACCCATTGAAAATTCTCACCTTTAAGAGCTAAGAGAAGTTAAGTACTAAGTAGAAAAAGGTACAGTTGATGCTAATGAAAACTCACACAATAATGCAGTGCGTTTGTGTTTTATAATAATTTCCTCATATAAGCTTTAGAGTGTGTGTGTACATAGAGTTGTGTGTTTTCCTGTATTGCGTGTATGGATGAAAATGAAACATACAGGGAAATATCTGAGTACTTTGTTCTCCTTTTGTATGTGCACTGCTATTATTCCCTCACTAACTCTTATTATAAGACTGAAGCATTGTATTTCAATCTGTGGAAAAAAATGCCGTTGTTTAAATAAACAATGTAGAGGCAGGAATTTGTTTGAGTCATTACAGAACGATGTATACACAAAGAACGAAATCCCTAGCAGGTAGCTTGAGTGTAGTTATGTCAAGTCTTCCTAGCACGGATGGTGCATCCACAGTGCTGTAAGTACACAGTAGATAAAGAGTATTTATGTGTGTACTTATTCATGGCAGAAGGAGAAATTGTATCGACAATGCAGGCAAAGAATTTTTGAAGAGTTATTTACAGTTTGCTGGAGTAAAGGAATAGTACAAAACCTACTATAGGATAGTAAACCTATACACTCACCATTTCTGTCAACATTTTTACTTTTTAATTCATTTTTATTTATGAGACTGAGCCAAAATCCTGAATCTGATCATCATATTTGGATGAGACTAGGAAACAGATGTGAATTTTAGCATTCAGATACATCCTAGCTATCTAACTGGCTGTCTGATGGTTATTTTTTTATAGTTTTAATCACTTCCTCAAGTACATGACATATTCTTGATCTGGGCCACCAACATTTTTCCGTCTTGGCATTAAGCGATAAGGAATTATTCCTCTGTGTAGGTGCAGGTGCAAAGAAGAATTATTCTGACTGCTTATGGCTTTCTAATTCAAATGAAGTAATCATAGAAGGTTGTATAAATCCACTAACAGCTGAGAATACCCCCCAAAATAGCCATGTAAACATCTTACAAGAAATGTTCTCACATGGACCCCAAAAGAGAATTCTTCGAATCTAGAAGTTTCTTGTAAAGCTCCATTTAAACTGTTATATTTACTCCAGACTTTCTTCTTGTCTACAGGACCTTCTAGCCCTGAAAACCTTTCTTATCCTCCTACACTCCATATTCAGCTTGTTCTTGATTACAGTTATTTTACCACTGTAAGAATTCTACTTCCAAAAATACATACGAAAGCTTTTATTTCTGTGCTATTCAGCAGAAAATAACCACAGCATGGAGGCCACAGAAAATTGTGGATCTTGTTTCCTGCCTCCTTGCATTAAACAGTAAAGAACTAAGGCCACCAAACCATTTCCATCCACCTGCGTGTGTATCTCCTCTGGAGAGCTGATATTGAGCTTTCTATCTCTAATAAGCCCTTCCACTTGACGTACAAAGGCTGGTCATCTCCACACTCCAAAACAATATTTCGTCTAATTACTTAGGCAAAACCAGACTGAATGTCTTTCACAATCACTTCCAGTGAGGGGCTTGTCCTGTCAGAAGGAAAGAGAAAAAAAAAAAAAAAAAGAAGAAAAAAACAGTTCTGGATTTAAATTCCTTGCTTTCACAAGCAAGATGGTCACAATAATTTTAAAATAATTCTATTCTAGATTATCAAGGCTTTGCTTGCAGTCATGGGCAGTGAACCTTGAGCCAATCTTAAAATATTTCTAGGAACATTTACCAATTCCTTTTGATTTGGTCAGTTCCCCAGAATTTCCAGAGGAGATACTAATCTTGATTGTTCTCCATTCACGGACAAGGGGATAATGATTAGAGACAATATTAAACTGCCAAAAGGGAAAGTTTATTTATTTGATCTTTTTTTTCTTTTTCCTTCAGGAATTAGTATTTCTAGAATTATCTTCAGCTGGTGAATCAAGGAGGGGTACTGTTACAGAGTCTCTCAGTAGGGCTGAAAGGAGACATTCCATATCCTTGATTTCCAGGAAGTGGTTATTAGCTCAAAATAAAACAAGTGTTAACAACAAGACAATGTGTCAATAGTCACATATAACTTTAGTGAGAATTATTTTCAATTAGGTGATTGGACTGTTTAAATTTGGATACGCTTCATTGGAATTAGACTTAAATATTTATTGTGAAGCTGCTGTTAATATAACAAATGAAAAGAGAATAAAACTGCATGAAAATGTTGCCATGATTGTAATAATTAATGTTTTTAAAAAGTAGAGACATAGTAAGAGGGTATTTTTGGGGGGGGGCGGCTATTCAACCAGTCCTAACAGCAATACTATCTCTTTTAAACTTTCTAAAATATTGACATTTCGCAGCAGTAAAATGAAAGTGGTATTTTTCTCTATGGAGTTTAATTTTCAGTAATTTCATAGTAATGGATGAAAGTTTTCCCTCAGCATGGATATTAAGCATCATAGAAGCCCAGTTTTAAGAGTGCAAGCTTGGTACGTTTCTTAATATATAAACAAATTTTGTGTAAAGATCATTTGTTTTTTCTACTTGCATCATTTTGAAATGTTCACAACTAGTCACCTCCAGTGTGTTAAAGACTTCTCTTTGTTCCACAGCTGTTTACCAGCATTACCAGAAAGTTAACATACTCACCAGCCTTACTCCAGTTCAGCAATGCCATCGCGCTCCTTTCACAACACATTCAGTGCTCTGTGTTTCACAAATTAACGTAGGTGCCATGGCAATGCAGAGGGTGTGAGGAATGAGGCTTTCTCTGGACTCTTCTGTATGCTTTGTGCATCATTTTGATGGAGCCAGATACGTGAATTTATGTCAGAAGGGTCGTGTAAACTGATATCTAGATCTGTGCACGGAGATAGGTCTTTATCTAATCACTCCCATATAAGAGGAATGACTTATTTTTATGAATAGTATATTTTGGAAATCCATTCAGTCTGGGTTTAAAGATTCTAGGAAATCAGAATGTACAAATGCACTCAGTAGTTCTTTCCAATGTTAATGTAACATGTCATTGGATTAGAAAAAGGAAAAAAGATTCTGACATGACTATAATAGGAAAATTCTCAGCTTCAGAAATGATAGATATTTCATTGTGTTTAATTTTCCTTTCATTTATGAGTTACTGGAAATTTGCTGATAAACTGAATAGGAATTGGAATAGCTTCTGATAGCTCAAGTATTTAAAGAATAATAAAGTCTGTTAACTATTCTGTTTACTATCTAAATAACATTAGAATAAGGTGGCTGTGGATTCTTTTGTTGTTGTTGTTTTATTTCTGGGTTTAGGGGTTTGGGGTTTTTAATTTTTGTTCTCTGTAATAGGAGAGGTAGAACTAAGTGATATCTGGGGGGGGGGGGGGGTGTATTTTTTTTACAATCTTGTAGACATGTTTTCAATACAAAGATGCACATATACACCAACACAAGATGTATATTTAGGAATCTGCAGTTTCTACAGAGCAGAATCCTCCGAGATGTCAAAGTCTAAGTGGAGTGTTTCAAGTAATGCTTAGGTTATGAACTAAGTCTTTGCACAACATAAATTTCACTGCCAGAGATGTGGAACTCCAGGTGGAACTCTGGTGTACATCTAGGAGTGTTTAATAAATAAAATAAAAAAATCTTTATTGTGTCATTCCTAATTTGAAAAAGAACCCCACAGTGTCAGAAGAGTTTATTGCCTAAATTGGATGATGCCTTCCTTAGACTGTTAATTTTTTCATTTGAATGAAAAAATATCATGTATTCCCCCAATTCAAAACTTGTGAGACCAAGCAATTTTGTGGATTTTCTTCATCTTCTCATCTTTTAATAATTTTCTTGCTGCTGTAGAGAAGATGGTAATATAATGGGCAAAATATTACGGGAAAGCATATAAAATTTCAAATGGTGATAGAAAACCCCTGAGGAAAAATATTTCCATCACAAAGTGTTCTCTTTTCAAGGGATCTTTGAAGTGTGTCGTAGGACTCCACATTCAAAAATCTTCCTGCTTTGTTTCTTTTTTAAATTAATCATTTGAACATTTTTGGGGGCTTCAAATGTTTACTGGGTGATTATTAAGACACTGAAGTACTGAAGAAGACTCATGAGGCTACATATTCACCCTCATAGCCTTTTTTTTATTTTATTTTGACAAACCATCAATTGGAATTTTTAATTCAAACTATTCTCAAATGTTACAGCATTTTTACACAGTATATTATCAAAGTATCAAGTCCTTTGATAAGGGTAATTAAACATGCCAAGTTTGTTTCCATAGCCCTAAGTCTGCAATTGCTTAGTCTTTCATTATATTACAAGACTTACTTCAGCTCGCTCTATTTATTTACAGCAAAGCCAATGGCAATGCTCCATCCAGTTCTAAATGGTGGTATATTTGTCATCAGTGTTAATGATAACATATTATTTTGGAATAGATAATAAAACAAAGGACATTAGAAAGTGCAATCACAGCGAAATACATGTTTTACATTGATTATTGACAAGAGTTGTCTGGATGGAACAGAAGTTTTATATGTGCCCTTTATTTGGGAAGACAGAAGAAATAAAGAGGGCATCCCTATTTCTCAGAAAAAAAATATTTTAATGGGTTATATGAAATAATACATTTTTTAAAAAATTAAAAGTGGTATAGACTTTGTGGATTTTAATATAGATAAATGTAGGTTTTGCAAGGTTTTACAAACCCATACCTGCCACATAGTAAGTGTCATGAGCTTCATCTCCTACCAGAACCTGAAAATGCCAACGCAAAGAAATACTTGCTTTTGCGTGGTCTCCTCTGTTGAAGCTGGAAACCTACAGCAAGTTGTGGCCATCCTGCAGACAGCTTCTGCACCTAGTATGAACATTTGACTGTGGGAGAAAAATCACATTTCAAGTATTCTTCACCACTGGTAATAAGGGTATATCTGTTTTAAAAAAAAATTATACTTTGAATTAGAACCCAAATGTTATGCTAGTGGGATCATTTTCCTTGTCCTCAAGCTGGCACTGAGTAAGGTGGTCTTCATCTTTTTCTAGCCAGGGAATGAAGAGGAAATCTCTTAATATTCTATAATTGTCTTGGTTTCACAACATAATATCTGCTTTGTGACACATACGCTGGCTGATCCTTTTTATTTTCTTTCTCTTTGTCTGAGAGTGCTGGAATTTCTTGGTGTCGAGCCCTTGATTTTGTCATTGGAATACATCCTAGCAGAAATTTCAATTCACAGAGCGACGTCCTCTTTATTTTAGATTTCTGTAAAAGTTAACAAATTACAAGTATTTTAATAAAAAAGCAGTAGTGATAGCTCAGGAATAAGGTTTAGGCTTAATGTCTGTGCCAGGGAGTACATTAACTCTAGTCAGAAATAAAAGCATGTGAAATGGCATACTACTGACATGAGCTGATTATGATAATGCCTTAGTACAAATTTTTGAAAATCAGATACTATAAAAATATACCATTAAGTTTATGTTAATAAAATATTTTGCTTGATGCCTTTTAAATTATTCATTTGAAGTAGTCTAAAAATATAAAAGAACTCTTATTATCATTCAATTTACATGATTACTTTAAGTTCACTTTTTTGGTTTAACATAAACAGAGTATAAAATTCCCATCAAGCTTTTGGATATTTAAAATGTATCATTTTTATGCAAAAATTGGAGCCTGTTAGGATGTTAAGGTTGTCATTAGTATAAATATAACTTCAATTTCTGATTTGAAACTATTTTACACATAGAAATTACTACGTTTGTTGATTTGACTCATTATTTCTGCTTTGATTATTCATGTGCTCTTTTGAAAAACACAGTTTTAAAAAATAAAAGCTAAAAAGCTCTATAAATTAACTTAAAATATTATTATGAACATTTCTTGTAAGTAATGCAGGAATCAAGGTAGCCATGGAAGGAGAGATGTGGCTTATTAAATATGAGAGTTGTTATTTTTTTAAGTAAGCTGAGCTTTCTATGAACCGTGGCGTTACTCCAAGCATGAGAAAGGCACTTTAGCACTCCCCAAAGCGATTAAAGTGAAGCGGGTAGCTTTTCCCGAGATGGAAGCCTCCATCAGCCTTTGCAGAGAGGCTGCGCGACCTCTCTGCATTATTTGCTGGTGGCTGAGATTTGGAGAAGGTGTTACCTGATCCTCCGCTGTCTCTTGTTGCACGAGATGACAGATTCATGTGGCTTTCTGACCTCTGTGATCCCTATTGTTTCCCAGAAGTAGCCTCAGATGACTTTTTTGTTTGTTTTCCCTCATCTGTTTCTACCTGACTGTAAAGTCTATTTCCTTTGACTGTAAAGGCCATTTTAACAGTGCAGACTTGTCGTCAGACGTTTGAGTCTGATTCGGCCGTCTTCACAAACCCTCAGTCGCTGTAATGCCCTGTCCCACCTGGAGTCCTCACCTCAGTGCCGCATTTAACCGTGCACCCGCGGCGAGCCACCCCGACTCAGCAAGCTGCTACCCAGCGCCACAAGTCCGCTGTGTCATGGGAACCCAAAACTGTGCAAAAAAGACGGTGGTTGCAAAAGTCAACTCCCAGCGCTTAGCTTTATGGTGATGAAGGGGATTTTATTTGGGACTTCCTACAGAGAGCTGTGTGCACAGAGGATTGCAAGACTGGGGAGATAAACCTTGGCAACTGGAATAAGGCCACAAAATGAATAAGCCAGCTTTTCAGTCGTTCACAAGGGATACGGCCTGAAATCAAGTCAGCCCTGGATCGCCATCCGCCAGCATATGCAGGGGATTCTCACAGCTGCTGTGCTCAAGCCTTGTTTATTGGAGGAGGTCACAGAAAATAGAAGGTTTCATTTCTTATTTCTAAGTCGTCTCCGCTTTCTGTGCTATAGACTTAATCCATACCAAAGCCACTCTGGCTGAGAAACACTAGACAATGGTATTTCCCTCTGATTAGCACTTTTTCCCAAATGGTTGTTTAATCTCCATATCTAGGTTAATTTGAAATAGCAACTGAGAACACAGAGACTTCCAAGAAGGAAGGAAATATATTGTGCTGCTTTGCTAAAAAAATGAGCTTGACAAAGTAAAGGCGTTTGGATGTGGTGTTTGCTATTAAAAGGCACTCTCTGCAAAGAAATAATAACCCTGAAGAAGGAAATGGAGCCTGTACCTCAAAGGTGTCAGCTACTACAATGCAACTTAATTTAGAACTGCAAGTTAGAGAAAGTTTTTCCCCTAACCTCTAAATGCAGAAACCCCAGTAAAGGGATCTTCTTTCTAGGTACCGTTATGTAGGCATCCAGGTAAGGAGCTGTCAGTCAAGTGCTTGATAGATGCATTTTTTCATTTCCCTAGGTTATGTAGCCCAAACTACAGAATATAAAAGCAATCTTCACTGGTTTCTTAAACAAACAAATGTATTGTATTATACAGAAATATCACTGAAACTCGTTACCTGGTTGCATTTTTGAAGATTTAACATAACCAAAGCATTGGGGATTTGACAGAGGTAATAACAGTTACTTGTTTTTCACTAATTGGCAGGTTGGCATGACTATGTTTTTGGCTTTCTTGAGATCCATAGCTTCATATGCAGTGCGGATATTAGTGTGTCACAGCCGCGAGAAGGCAAAGTATGTTTGGTACCTGAGGCCGTAATTACTCACAAGAAGTTACAGACAGAAAATGTAGCCTAAAACCTCTTCCAGGTAGTAATTCCTAACAGAAGGTTAGAAGCAAGTTTGTGTAATATATGAGGCGCTGAAACTGGTAAAGCCTGTTGGGGATGTTTTCTTTCTTTAAACTGGTAAGTCATCTTGTGATGCGTAGTATCGGGTCACGTCAAACAAACAGGTGGTGTGACAAAATGAGCAGTTCAGCAGTATAAAACAAAGTGGTTTTCTTAAATTGCCTTTTGTTTAACCTTGTTAAAAAGTAGTGATACAGAGAAAAAGAGCCTTCATTATTCAGTCTTTTATATAGAATCAGACTAATTTTTTGTGTAATGAAATTCAGGATAGAGCTATTAGCTACTTCCATAATTGTAGAAATTTTTTGAAATGTGACTGTGCTACTTGCAACCATAAAATCAAATTAGAGATGATTGATTAATAGATACGTAGCAGATGTCTGTTGAATCAGCTGAAGAGACGTGCTATGGCCTACCAAGCATGCATCAATAATAGCTCTCCTTTCTCACAAAAGAACATACCTCCTTTCAAAACATACACTTCAGAAGAGATAGGGACTACAACTCTTCTCTCCTAAATACCTCTGTACTCTTCATTTACAAATGTCAGGATTCGGTGAAGGATGTGCCACAAACCTCTTCCCTCTGCGTTCGGCAGTGTCTGTTGTTGAGCCGATGTGTGCCCCTGGGACCTCCTGGGTAGCTCGTGTTAACTAAATTGACGGAGTGAGAATTTGCCCAAATTACTTGACTTTTCTGAAGAACTAATTATGATGGCTCTTCGGGGATTCCAGGGCAAGGGCAGTCTGTGGAGTTAGAAATGCAATGCAGAGGTCAATGATAAACCTGTCCTCTCCCAGCAGTTGGAGTGGAGCACTTTCTGGACAGCAGTTACTCCCCCCCTCACCAAAAAACAGGGACGCTTGGGAGCCTTTCACAGTTCTGACTGTTACATGTTCATTATTCCCTGCGATACCAGTTTGGACCCACCAGCAATTCTAAAAACTGACATCATTAGAAAAATAAAAAAATCTTCAGCAAAGGAATTTCCTACCTATTTCCATATTCCATTTTTATCTTGCATTGTACAAATGTCTTAGCTGAAAGTACAAAATGCTAAATTTGGCACTTGTGCACTTACTGCACTGTCTCATACAATACATAACTTTACTAGCTGGAAACAAAGCAGGATGTTATGCAACAAAAATGTTTTTACTTTATGCATTATTTTCTAGCTTTAGGGATTTTTTAAAAGTTTAGTTTCGTTTCCTTTTTAGCTCTAGTTTCTTTGTTACTTTATTCTCCTTTTCTCTTGGTCAGCTATCACAAGACTCATACGCCAAGGTGTGAAATGTTCTGGATTGTTTTGCAGCAGCATTTGTCTCTCTGGGAGGAATTGGAGTTTGTTTCACTGGCAACTATGAAATCACCACTGGGTCTGTCATGTGGTTAAGCTGCAGATGGTTTGCATGAGTTGCTTGTTTCAACTGCATGAAATGTCCCTGTGGACTCGGCTGTGATTCTGAGGAATATATGCACTATCAGTCACATGAAAACAAAATCATGTTTTACTTTTCTCTGACATTAATCCTCACTAGCCATAAGTTTAGTTGTACAGTGCAGCTGCTTCTTCAGGTGAGGGAAGGAAGCCGCACCAGTGGGATGCAATAGTAGGCTATAACGAACCTTTCACAGGCATCATACAGCCTGGTTTAACCTCAGGAGATACCATTGCTGATAGTCAGAGATAGGTGGGAAAGAAAATCCTCACGTAGAAGTTTATGTCAAGTATCATATCAGAAATGAAACTTTTTTTTCCCCCCTCAATGGATTGCCAATACAAAAATGTTTCAAATAAATATAATAAACAGTTTTCTCCTTTACAGGAATTTTTAAAAGGTACGTTTTCTTTTTCAGAAGAGTATGTATAAAACAGAGGCTGTGGTGGTCAAGGTACTTTTTCTCAACAGTGTAACATTTTTATACGCAGCCATGCTTGATGTGAAAGCCACAGGCAATGCTGCAGCTTGTTGTTGATGGTTTGTCACTCATCTAGTTTTGCTGGCACAAATTATGTATATGCAAATACAAATTCTTGTCATGCCGCTAGATATTTTAAACGTCAAAAAACTCTGGTTAGCCTGTACAAGAGTAGAGGCTTACAACACTTGCATGCACATCATGGTTCATAAAGAGATTACAGATCAGCTGAAATTATGATAATATTTCACATAGAAAATACTGAATTCATTGAGGAGGAGAGGTTATTGTCTTTATGAATTTAAGGCTCATGAAAGCTGTTCAGTTATCACATCTGAAGTTTCATATCCAATTATTGTTAACCTAAGACACCAGAACATTGTGGCTGGAGCCAGCAGGGCAATGTTTTCAAAAAGTTTGTTCATCATTTAGATACTGAAAGAAACGGCCACACTTTCAAATATTCTCATTATGTGAGATATTGACCACTTTTGAATGTCTGGAGAGAAATGGCAGGAGGGGAGCTCCTGAGTGCTGAATTCTTCTGAAAATCTCCCATTTACACTCTTACCAAACTTAAAAAAATCCCCGAATACACGATTTTGTTACTCATATTCATTATTTAGCTAGCTTATAGATTTTTAAATGAATATATTTTATACTACTTTTAAAATGCTGAATAATGTTTTAGATTCCAGAGATTGACACTCTAATTGCATATTGGGATCCCATTAAAATGGGATGTTTAATTTGACATAACTTGCATGGGTGGCCTGAACAGCAGGATGGAAAGCTACACTGGTCAGCCTCTAGGTAAATAAGATGATAAAGAAACTACAACCATATCTGAGGGGAATGGGACTTTGATATGCCATCTCAAGTTGTAGATGAGATGCAGAAGTCTATTACTAAAGAGCTGTTTTCATGAAAAAGTAGCAGCTTTGGGGTGCAAACTGGAAGCCAGAATTGCTATAATAGCTGGCTTTCCTACCTTAAAAAAGTTTACTTTCATCTTATGGCACAACACTCAGATTGTAAGATTGAGAGTCACATTTGCTCTTCAGATTCTCATGTAAGAGCCCACCTGATGCTTTCAGCATCAGGTGTCACTTGCCTGTATCGGAAGGCAAACCAACATCAGTTGTCAGACCCCTGTGATGTTGGGGTGAGAGGATATGAAACCATAGGCTGTAACAAATTACAAGATATGAATGTTGCATCTTCCCCATTTCTCCTTTCTCTACTTGAAAGACAAAGTTACAAACTAAACAGAAGAGAGAGAACCTCTGCATTTTCTTGTTAAGTAAAAGTTCCTGACTTGAACTCTTTAGTTTGTGAAAGGGGTGTGGAAGTCACTTGGAAGTGTTAAGCTTTGTCTTCCTGGGGAGTAACTATATGTAAAGGCAGAGCTGCGATATTGGCTTGCCGAGTGTCGCGCCACCTGCTCTCCGTGTAAGTGACCTTGGGATTGTAACAGAGTCACACAGCAGTAGTCTGACGCTTCAAGTCTGAAACTGTTTGCCGATGGCAGCTTTATTTTATTTGTGTGGAAATTGCTCAGCTCTGACATTTATAGCATGATTGTTGCTCTGCTCAGATCCCTCTCTGATCTATTGATCTGTGCTTTCTTTTCTCCTGACAAAGTATTCCATACTCATTTATAAATCCTTGAAATTAGCAAAAGTCATCACCATAATATTTTGATATAAATTGGGCATTCACAAATTGCTGAAAAGTCATGAAGCCAGTACAAAAAAATGTGACCCACCCCCCAGTCTTAACAGAAGCACCTTGTATACAAGCTTACAGTACAGGCTCACATTCTGAATTTTTGTTTTCCCCTTTCATTAGCGGGATGGGAAAAATAGCCGGATTTCAGAAAGAGCTGTCTCGCACAGTGCTGGAGAACGCAGCTTTTGATTCCATCCCACACTCTTCTGGGTGTGAAATAGGAGGGGCTGATACTACCCCACATTAGCTGTGTTCAGCTGACAAGAGTCTCCTGTGCTGTACTACCAGTAAGCTCAGCATCGGTAGGTCTGTGCTGAGGGAGGCTCCCTGTACCTCCCTCTTCTGCACTAGACAGAAATGTGGAAAAGCAGATCATGCAGAAATTAAACCAGCAGTTGGTATGTCTAAAATAGTTATACTGTTAAATATAACAGTAAATCCAAAATAATAATGAATTGAAAACAGAATCGATTACTAATTGCTTGCAGAAGTTGTGTCAAATGCAGACCAAGTTGGCACTGGCTAAAATTTTCTAATTTGAGCACTTGAAATGTTTAGTGGCAACTTTAAATTGTTTTGGGAGCTATAGTCCATGTCTCAGTCGATACATGTCTATATTTACTAATCATAGTGACATATATTTTTTCATATTTGCCAAGAATAGAACCAGCAAAGAGAGAGAATGATTTCCATTCTAACTCACGTTTATTATCCTTTCACTTCATTTGGAGAAGTGCAATTTCTCACTCATAAGAGACCAGGCTGTTGGGACTTACAAAAATCTGTGCTGATCATGATGATAACATACTGTGCAATACACAGAAAAATATTTTGCCAAAAGCTTCACTAGCAAAATGAGATTTGCTTCATTTTATAGAGTTTCAGACCTAAGACACTACTAATGTTCTCTTAAGAAAAAAGAAGAGATCCTGTTTGAAATACAACATGGATTTCTTCAAATAACATGGAGGGTTAAGACAGAAGGAGAAAAGAGAAATTTTACAGGAACTGTTTACTTATTAACCAAGGCACATAGCCTGACTTATGTACTCTGGAAATAGATCAGACATGCTGGCAAAAGATCAAGGATCATATAGAAGCTTAATATGATTTGCCATTTTTATATAGGATTCTGTCTCATAACTATTGAGAAGTAGTCATTGATTGCTGCTATAAAGGAAAAGAACAGCCACTCCCCATGAAGCCCAAATTAACAGTAATATGCAGAAAATATTGGAGTTCATGTTGGATGCCAACAAGTACGACTAACAAAAAAGCATGACTGCATGAATAAGAACTTCTTATTGCTCTTTAAATAACACTTTTAGAGCAATTTGGAACTGAGTTAGTGTACTGACAAGTGCTTCCTGGAAATTGACAAAATTGTTAAGGTTTTTGTGTTGTTGTTTAAACATGTCTGAATTTTAAGGATAGAATGTATATATGAACAGAAGAATAATTCAAGAATTCATGTGCAGAAGAAAGGAAAAAAATAGGAAACTAGTGCTAAAGAGAGAAAAACTCATGAGAATTAGCCTGAAAATGATCTTTAGCATTTACCATTTCTCCTAGGAACTTACTATTATTTCCAGCTGGTGTTTTTATTAAAGGCTTTGCACAACGCAAAACATTGGGAAAACTTGCAATGTATTTTCCCACTGTTTGTTCCTCCTAATTTAGTTGTTCAGTCATAAACAGAAAAGGATGCATAACATTTCCTCATACTTTACATATAAGCAAAACCTGATGATCGGAGAAGCTCTTAAAGAATTTCTGTCTTCCACCCTCATTTCCAGAGGATCAATAAAACTAAGGAAATAAAAGAATCCAGTGGCTACTGTAATTGGTAATGAAAAGACTTGTGTGACTGTCAGTGACTTATTGATTGCATCAGTGACTTACTCATTGCATCAGTGACTGTCAAGTGTCAGGCGCATAACAATTTCTCTCTTTCTCAGACTAATATATCCACTATCAACAGTTGGTGTTTGTGGAAGGATTATGTAGTTTGCAGATCAGGCAAAACCCGAGTGTAGACATTCCCAACCTGGCTCGACAACTGCCATTTTATCTTAAGAAATCAAGTCCAGCATGAGCTTCACCTAGCGCATCTTGATCTGGGGCATGCCCAGAGACCCCAGCTGTCTGCGGTCAGTAGTATCACAAACTTTTTCTCTGTTACATTTTCACGTCGTGTTTTCGTACATAACTTGTCATGAATGAGGTGGATGGATTTCACGTGAGTGATGGATGTTATCCATCCCTTTGGATAATCCAAGTCACCCTGCCACCCTTACTGTCTTAGATGTTTGTGGATTAGTTGTAATACTGCTGTGTCTACAGTCCATTCTGCTGTCGCTGGAATAGAGGTTTTGTGTGGATGTAAAATATTCTAAAAGGCATCTTCATCACCTTGGAGTGAATGTGGTGGGTCTATCCCATGTTGAAGGAAGGCCTTTTATAAATAACAATAGAAGACATAACTGTCATTTGAATAAATTCTTAAATAAAACCATTTGAAATTGCACTTTGTGTTAGCTACAAAATGGCTAAAAAATTACTTCAGCTCTTAATGTTGAAGTTCAGCCACATATGGCATTGCTGTTTTTTCAGAGAAGATTCTCATTCTTCCAGAAAGAATATGTATTAATTTTTGAAGTCATACTTACAAGTAACCTACATAAGACCTGCTGATGTCTTGAATTTTCATAAGGCATTCTTTTATGAATTACAGATTCATAAAATGTCTCATTAATTGTAGCTTGGGTATTTGAATGTATCATGGCTACTCCTGGTGCAAGGTACTTTCCATTATAAATAAGATTCTGCTTATAAGGCCTGTCCCCTGGTAAACTGCAGTAAACAAGATACTGTCTCCATTTGAAAGACATTCAGCTTTAAAACAAAATGGATGATAGAGGCCTGTTTGCTTTTACTTTTTATTTCCTTCCTTTTTTTAACTGTGACAAAATTTCTTATAGTTTATTCTTTATCCACTCCTGAAGTACTTTAGCATTTTAATTTATTTAAGGCTCCTAAAAATATTGAATTGCACAATAGTCCAAATTTTTAGCTGAATACAGTGAGCAGAATTCTCTGCTTGAATATATAACTGAATATATACTGCTAAAACAGTAGCACTCAAATGACTTGTGCTGTTACAGTTCATAAAGTCTTGGTCATCTGATGAGGAAACCTTCATCATGAACTTGATACAAGTGGAATCTAAGCTATTTAACGTTACTAGCCCTTTAAATGCACTTTAAAGAATCATCTGCTTCTTTAACTGTCTTACAACCTGTATCAGAATTGAATAGCCACACTCACGTATGTTCAGTTTCTGCTTAGTATTTTCACTCAGTGTATTTGAATGTGGTTTATATATATAGTAAATAAACTGTTTATAATTAATATTCTTTTTGAAGGTTTGGGGTGTTTTTTACAATTTGAAACTCATACTTCAGTATGTTGAGGAAGAAAACCTACATAATATGAACACAGATAATTCAATTGCATGTGCTATTGTCACCTACTTGCATGCAAGTTAAATTGCAAGAGTAGTTTTACTGATAATTGAACTTTTTAAAACAGATGTACATATGCTGTATGTATGTCATAAAAAAAAGAAAGTCCTCATTCCGGTTCTTGGAGAACTGAATGTGTAAATCTTCTGTCTGATTCAGATGGCCCAATTTTTCACATGCAAAGATTCATGAGAAACCTCATGAAATACTCAAGTTCCTCTGTAAAATGTCACAGATGCATACTTTTAATGGCAAAAAGTTACTGATCCAAATCAGAATCTTAGATACTTATCCTTAATAAAAGGACACTAAAAAATTCAGGTGAATAATATATTGTGACGTTGGGGGGCAGAGAGGGTGATTATCCTTATGAGGAAAAGCAGAAAAACTATCCACTGCCTCCATATTTAGTTTACAGACTCGCTTTCTTAAGATAAAGTATCCTTCTCTGTTAAGAGAAAAGATCATTTGTCTGAAAAATATAGGAAAGAAAGAAAATGGCCAAAACCCCTAGCTATTATTATATGGGTAGCTAGAGAGAAGGGTTCAAACTCCTATGAGTGCCAGAATTTTTATTAAATCTGCTAATGTCTTCTCTATTTAGATGCTTATAAAATAAACAACACATCAAATTTAATATATATAATCAGTGATCTGATAAAAACTGTAGCCCTTATGCCAATTTTATATGCATTATTCTTCCTTTTATAATTATACTGATATTCTCCATTGTGAGAGAAACACAATAGGAACTCTCACATTATTAGAAAAAAACCAAACTATCGAATTTGTAGAACAATTATTCACTGTAGTTGCCTGTAATCTCCCAGAATCTTTTTTCTTTGTGTGTAGATACTTTCTTATAAGTACATTAATAAAGAATAAATCTAAACAAGATAAGAAGAGAAAATTGGAAGCCTTCTCAATACATTTTCTTCCTCACAGCAGGAATTACAAAATAATTTTGTTTCTTTTTTCCAATTCTTTGCTGTTGCCCAGCCAACACCTGAGGGATCACGAACAAACCTGGGAGTAAGTAATTAAAATTCAAAGCTTCAGCATTCAGATACTTTTTACACTTTCTTTTGCTTCTAATTAGCAAGGAATTTTCCAGACAAGCTTTTAATTAACAGGTGAGTTTAATTGATATGTGAGTTTTCTGTAAATGGAAAGGATATCAATGAGAAGTATGGGAGGACTCTTTCATACTCACAGTTTAAGACCATTACTTTTGTTGCACATTGATGTTTTTGTTGAATCAGTTTTCTTCAGTGAATAAATAAAATGGAAGATATAAATATTGGAAAGAGCTGACGAAGATTTCACCAGAATGATGGCTAACTTTCATAGCAGCTCCTAATACAAAACTCTGCCTCAACTATACCTGACAGAGATTAGCCTGCTGCCTCTATTAAAAAATAAGAGTGATGGAAATTCATAGGCACCTTAAGCAATCTGTTGCTCTTCAATAAACTTTATGTGATTTCGTTAGGTTGGGACTAATTTCACCTAACTTTGCCATCTAAAATACAGGTGTCAACTGGGCTTGTACTCCAGTGAGTGGAGAGTCAGAGGTGGTGTTGAACCCACCTTACACCGAGAAGAGTCACCTTCTAGAGGTGGCTAAAAGCCTGGCTTCAAAATGCCTTAATTTAGACAAGAGAAATTAACTCCCTAATGTTTAACATGAATGTTCCTCCCTGCAATTTAAGACTGTTGGGTTGTTTGGAGGCTTGGGGGTGGCTTTTTTTACTTAACAGGTATGAAATTTTAAGCGTGGGTTGGGTTTGGGGGGGCTTTTATGTAGTTAATTTCTGAAAGCCGACCAACATACTCTTTGTTATGAAGTCAGCTATTTTAAGACACTAAGCCATGCTGTGCACTGGAGGTATTTTGTAAGTTAGAGAAGCAACCAGCCAAAGAGTTTCTCATGATTAAGGTAGGACAGCACACACATTTGTTCATGAAGAGATTTATTTCCTCCTCCGTCATTACTGCTCTAGCTCCATATGAGTCCAGTGGAAGAGTTGGGGAGAAAAAAATAGTATAACGTAGTAACACGCTCTTGAAACCAAGTTCTACATTTTCATCTTACTGCCACCCTTTTTAAAAGAGTATTTGTTGCCGTATTTATTTGACTCAGTATACTTCTGTGTATAAGCAAGTGATTTGTATCTTGAGCAAGAGTGACCAAATTGGGCATTTAATATAAAATTATCTTGTAATTGGACTGTGCAAGCTTCTACAAGAATATTTATAAATTCTTGTGTGCATATGAAGACAGCCTAGCTTTTCTCTGAGAGTATTTGATCTGTCTTTCTGAAATACAATCTTTCAAGGAAGAAAAATGTGGAGATTATTGTTTAAAAAAAAAAAAAATTTTCCATGAAGTATATTTTTCACAATAAACATTAAAATGAATCCAGCCTTTCCAATAATTTTTAGAATTTCCCACCTTACAAGCATTGTATGATTCCTTGCAGGTAGAACTAAGGGTAGGGTTAAATATGACATTTATTGCATTTGTAAGGAAAGACCAAGCAGTTTTCTGCTGCAGAAAATACTTGGTACACATTTTAGGGAAAACCCCAAGCTGTGTTACCAAAGATATGGGTGTCCCTTACAAACTTCATCCCCCCTTTCCATACAGACGCTGAAAATGAAGTCTTTCCTGGGGGCTTTCTGATGTGATGGAAACAGGAGACAACTTTGCTCTTCATGTGTTAATCAGCAGAGGGCAAGGTCTCGCACACAGCCCACTTAGGCTCTCCTGGTATCGTATCGTTCTGGCTGTAGGGTAGGTAGCCTTTGTGTTGGTTGCACTTGGCATGCTGTAGCTTCGCTGGAGTTGTGTTTGAAAGTGAGGCGGGGGGGGTGGGGGGAGTGGTGTTTCTTTTAGGGATTTTTTTTAAGTGTATGGTTGTATCTATGGATTACTTGGAGTAAGCAAAAGTGAGAATTATGTTAATTTCCATTTAAGACCTCTGAAACGTAGGTTTAGGATGTTGCCTTTCTGTCTTGATGGCATCTCTTTTGTTTGGTATCAATTACATTTATTTTCTCCTGCTCAACACATATAACACACTGCTCAGAGGGAGTCTTTTAAAAAGAAAAAAAAAGCAAAGTGGGAGGAAAATGGCTGTGCAATGTAATATGCTGATGCTACTTAACTCCATTTCTCAACATATGAAAACCTGCCTGCTTCATGAAAAAAACAACTCATTTAATTAGGCCCTCATTTCCATGAATCTCATAGTCCAAATGTATCCTCTTGTCAAATGGGCTTGCCTTTATAACCTTGCAATCCATCATGGCCGTGTTAGAGGAAAGGAAGGTCTAGCTGGAGAAGCGTTTTGCTCTCCAATTCCTAGTGCCTACTAAAACAACTTCCATCTTTTTCATTTGCTACATGTATTTATTTCTTTTGAATTAAACACGAGCAATGATCCCTACAACAAAGCTGTACATGTATAATTAGTGTTGTATTTGAGTACAAAAACTTAAAAATTTGAGGTTCAGATAGGAACTTGAAAACTCAACCACCCAGCTAATTACCAAAACGCTTGTCTCCGTGCACTGACCGGCTAGGGAACATGCCTCTTTTTTCTTCTAAAACAGATGGTGCTTTCAGCGTACTGTAAGGTCACCAAATTCAAGCTGTTACAAACCAAAAAGCAATTCCAAAGTTCTGCAGCTCTCACAGACATGGCTTTGCCAAGCAGCCCACTCTGTGATAATGTGGAGGAACCGGTGTACGAGACACAGTAGTGGCAGAATGTCACCGAGCATCTGGGAGGCTGATCTAAGTCACTCTTTGGGACCGATCCAAGGATCAGAGAGTAAAGGCTTAAAGCCACCTTTAACTTCCCAGGAGCTGAATTGGGCATCATAATACTAACCCAAAGAGCTGGCTCAAAGCTTTATGAAATTGTAGAATATGTGAAAGCAAGCTGTGAAGACTTAATCCAGATAATATCACAGTGGTGTAACGATGGGCTGGGGCAGCAACTGGGAGATTTGGCTGGGGCTATGTCGCAAAATGGCCAGCATTTCCTTCTTCAGGGTTATTATTTCTTTGTTAAAATACAAGATAGGTTGTTAAAACAAATATTTTCAAAGTATTTCACCGTTTACTGAACAGTGAGCACTGCTGTACACTGAGAAACAAATTAATGAATCAAACATTGCAGCACTATCCACAGGGGCTCGTTTAAAAGCAAATGCATGACAGAGCTGGAAACCAGCTTAAATGCAAATAAGCCAATGTGATGAAATCTGTAATGTTTGATTCATTAATTTGTCTCTCATCGTACAGCAGTGATCATTGTTTAGTGTGTGCTACTAATGAAAGACCCTTAAAGACAAGGATTTCCAACTTTCTAGATGAGCTTTACTTTAACAGAGAAGTTCTGTCACAAAACCTTTTATGATCATGTGAGATTCTTGCAGCATCTGTAGTAATTAGTTTCACAAAAAAGTAATATTTAACATATATTTTAGTTTTCTTATGATGCAGGCTAGCAGATGGAAAGAAGGAGAGCCAGCATCATATGATCCGCTAGCTTTCCAAAGGCCACCAGCAGCTAATATGTTATAGTTAAAAGGAGAAAAATACTGGAAAAAATAAGATCTTGGCTATAGAATGGAATAGAAAAGCCCTTCCCCCAGTCTTTAGATACAGTTACTTTCCAGAAGATTTTAATCCACTGTAAAAACATGATTGAAAGCCCAAAAGGGGTGAGAGGGTGGTCAACTATATTGTTTACATTTTATAAAAGTTAAACTATTAAATGTCAGGTTTGATATTCTGGTAATGTATATTCAATCCTGTATAGCAGTGACATCAGCCTCTATTTGTCAGCTCCTTAACTCGCAGCCTATAGTTGTATTTCTGTTCTCAGTCGTTCATGTGACTATAAGATTGGGGAAGACAGGACAGAAAAGGATTATCAAATTAAATGGCCACTGTAAAGCGTGTCGTAAAATGTAGCAATCTGGGCTGCAAAGACAAAGAAAATTCTACCTGAGTCAGCCTCAGCATTTACAGCCGTAAATATAGAAATTTGTATAGGTTTGTTTTTGTTAGGATTAATCAATATGATGATGACTTTGATAAGTAGGGATCGCCACATGTCAGTTTTGAGAGATGGGTGGCACTAGCCTCACAGTGTACCAGAAAAAAAGAAAGAGACAAATCTTTTGTAGCTTATCGGCAGCATGTAATAAAAAATTGGCTCAGTTAGGAATCACATTTTTGAGATTCTTGTTCCAAATCCAAACAACGTGCACTAGGCCAATCTGTCTATTTATTTCCATTCTGTATTTACAATGGGGTGACATTTAGGCAAGTACAGTGCTAATTGCCTTGCAGGTACCTCTAGGTATTGACATCTACAATTAATCACAAAGCAGGTACTCTCTTGATTCAAACATACCAATTTCTATCACGTCACCACAGAAATGTGATTTATTTACCAGATTCTGAAGCCATTTTTTATGGTAGGACAGTTTCTGTTCTCTTGGCTTTTTCTGAGATTGCAAACTAAGATGTCAAATACTGCCTGCTACAAAGCAGCTAGGTCTTGAGGGCAACTAGAGAAGGTTGTAATGTCATTAGTAATGACATAGAAAAGATCTTTTCTGTGGAAATGACTGTCTAAAATCAAATTATAGAAAATCTGGCCCTGCTGCAAACTGAATTTGGTTTTCATGGCATACTATAGACCAAACCAAAACAATATACATTTTTTCAATGGCTACCAAAATCACTTGGAAAAGGGGATTGAAATAGGTGTTTAGAAATGTATGAATTGTGATCAAGATTTTCTCAGTGAAAAGTTTCTTGAGTCTTGTTGTGGTTTAACCCCAGCCAGCAACTAAGCACCACGCAGCCGCTCGCTCATTTCCGCCCCACCCAGTGGGCGAGAGAATAGGGAAAAGAAGTAAAACTTGTGAGTTGAGATAAGAACGGTTTAATAGAACAGAAAAGAAGAAGCTAATAATGATAACGGTAACACTAATAAAATTACAACAGTAATAATAAAAGGATTGGAATATACAAATGATGCGCAATGCAATTGCTCACCACTTGCTGACCACCCCCCCCCCGTTAGTTCCCGAGCAGTGATCCCCCCAGGCCAACTCCCCCCAAGTTTATATGCTGGGCATAACATCACATGGTCTGGAATACCCCTTTGGCCAGTTTGGGTCAGGTGCCCTGGCTGTGTCCCCTCCCAACTTCTTGTGCCCCTCCAGCCTTCTTGATGGCTGGGCATGAGAAGCTGAAAAATCCTTGACTTTACACTAGACAGTAATTAGCAACAACTGAAAACATCAGTGTTATCAACATTCTTCTCATACCTAGCTCAAAAGCACAGCACTGTACCAGCTACTAGGAAGACAATTAACTCTACCCCAGCTGAAACCAGGACAAGTCTGCTGTCCTTAGATGTGGAATAAGCTGTCAGGATGAAATTTTGCAAAACCAACCAACCAGCCAAAAAAAAGAAGCCCACATGCAAAGACATTAGAAAGTAAATTCCATGAAAATTTCATTTCTGTTTTCATCTAGCATTGAACATGTGTTAGACTTTGATTTTTTGCTTAAATCTCTTTTTCTATGCATAGTTTTCTGTCTGGTAGCCGCTTAGTTTTCAGCTTCCCCAACACCATTTAAACTCCATTTCTGCCTACCATCCTATCTTACTGTAGATTAATGGTGTTATATATCTTCTCTGGATTCAAAATTATTTTGAAATTTCTAGGAAGAAAATAGCTAATTTTTTAGTCCATTAATACCTAGTTCTGTTTTGCTAAAGCCAGTGGCAAAAATCCTCAATGTGTGCCAGTGATTCAGAACCAAGACCAAAGAATGCTGCAGTGTATTTCGCATAAAGCCATCGCTTTACCTGCCTGTTTTCCTTTAATCCAGTTAAAAATAATTTTTGTTGGTGTTTTTGAATTTAGCAAACCAGTATTTCTTGTAATGGCAGCATCTTCTACCTTAGAACCTGTATGACATTTAATTACCCATTCTATGAACCTCTTTGGAATGCATTGTCTCCTGTTCTCTGGGATTAGAAATACAATATCGAGTGGGCTTTTCACCCAGGGCACAATGATTTGTGTGGCTTCTTTCAGAAAAGGCAGTTGTGCATTCTGTGGGTAGGCATGGGAGCGGTGTGATAAAGAGCTGGGCAAGGTAGCGGTTGTGCCTTCCAGCCAAGAAGTAAGCTGCAGGTGGTGCTGCTAGAGGTATATACTGGGGCAAAACACAGGATGGAGGGTGGAAGAGGCAGGCTCGGGCGGGGAACTGTGGAGCTGACTGAAGACAGCCGGCTGCTGTGGCATTGAAATATTCATTCTCTTTGATCACTAAACTGGTCCCACAGCGTTGGCACCAAAGGGTTAACAGAGTAATACCAGGCAGACAGAGTAAGTTGATCGTGTGCTTAGCATGATTTTTTTGGTCTCTTTTCTTTTGTAATTTTTATATGATTCATTTCTGCCTATTAGATCTTTTCTAGTCTTTGAAGTCCTACCTAGCACACTGGGTTTTTTCTTCAAAACCAATTTTTGCTTATCTTGAGATTCACAGCTTTGTTGTGGCTTTTATGTTGATGAAGCATTTTCTCATGGTTATGTTTATTTCCATTCACAAACTATTGTTGGTCTATTGCTTCACTTCTGAATGTCATTCCATTTCTTAGCAGCCTCTTTTCACCATCTCTTTTAGCATGTCCAATCCTTTACATCAGTCTTTCGGACGGTTTAATTTCTCAGTTCTTCAACTGATGGTATCAGACCTGTTTATGTTACTAGGCACAGCCACAGAATTATAACTTGTATGCGCCGTTCCGCTTCATGCACATGTTTATTAGTAAGCTAGTAATGTTGTCAGAAGTTGCGCTAGCCATTGCCTGATGTAGTGTACAAAAATTACAGTATAGTAATTCAAAAATGTGTTATCTCAGAAGAAGGTTGTGCTTTGGAACTTCTGCTTTCTATTCGAGCTACGGCAGGTGGTTTTAGCTAGTTAAGGAAAACTCTAAAAACTTTCTTTTTTAGGTTATTTTAAGATATCGTAGAAATCTACAAATATCGTAGAAATTTACAAATCAAAAATTGTTGTTGCTAAACAACTGAACTAAATACTTCACAAGCCACTAGACATTTTATTTCAGCTTTTTTCCGAAGTGTTTCCATTGAACAACAAAATGTTACGCCATTCTCTTTACCCGCATTCTGTTTTAATGTTATGAAAAGTAGCTTTCAAAAGTGACAGCCACTGCACCTAGTCTACAGTCTATATCCAAGAATTTTTTAGGTTTTCCCTTAAGTGTGTAGGACATAACTTTGTAGTTTAAGTATAGGCATGAGAAAACAAAGAAACTGGAGATAACAAGAGATTTAAAATTAATAAAAAAGTTGCAGCTGCTCAAAAGTCTTTCCAGGGCCACTGACCTGTATGTTTAAGACCTGGAAAGAGCATGCATTGGCATGGTTTGAAGGCTCAGACGTGGTCGGAACAGTTCCCTGGTCATGCCACCGCACTGCAGACGTGGTCAGTCAGAGCAGAGCGGTGCAGCGCAGAGAACTTGGGAGCTCACCGAGCGGGTGTCGGGGAGCCCAGGAGACAGGGCAGGGCTCCTGGCAGGGCTACAGCTGCCTACGTACAGAGCTCTCCGAGTGCCACCGTGCCCCGGCTTTGATGTGACAGAGATTCTGTAAGCTGACACTGTTGCACAGAGGCCCAAATAGCAGAGCGGTAGATTAGTTTTATTCTTGTCAGCCTTTTTAAGGATTCTGCACTAACCAGACTGACAAGTATATGACAGAAAGGTTGACTGAGTAGTTTGCTTGGAGTGTAACTAAACCTGGAACAATCTTTAATTTAAAAAGGTCTTTTAATCGGAGCTGAGCTATAGAAGAAGATGATGAGCAGCATCTAAACCTTACTGAGAAATTCTGCTATCGTGGCCACCTTCTCCATAGCTATAGACATTTGTTGACATAAAGAAAAAATTCTCACCCTGAGGACAGTCCAGCACTGGAGCGGGTTGCCCAGAGAGGTTGTGGAGTCTCCACCCTTGAGTTTCTCAAATCTGGAAAAAACCCTGTGTTGAGCTCAGAGACAGACAACAGACAGATGTTGACAGATGACTTCCCAAGGCCCCATCCAACCTCAGTTGTTGTCCTCTTCTCTGATTGTAAACCCCATACATTGACCATGCCGCCTTTTCCAGTGGTGAACTATTCAGAAATAATAGTACTGCTTAACTGTCACTAGCACCTTTCCATGAATGAATCTCAAAGTATCTCTAAATAGAGATACAGGTGATTTGGGGGATAACTGGGACAGAGTGAGCTGAAGCAACTTGTTAAAGGTTACCAAGCTGGGCAGTTTTAGAGTTGGTGATAGCCAACAAATCTCCTCCTCTCCAGTGCTGTTCCCTTTACACATTGCACACTCTTACGTAATTGTAGAGATGCGTGAGTTGGCTGAAGGCGTGTGTCTGAGGCACACGGCATCGTCCTAGAGACCTAAGAGGAGAGCAGCTGCCAAAGCATGTTCCTGGGTCCAGGTTTGCACGTACTGCTTCTCAGCCGTGCTAATTAGTTTGGAGGCAGCGTTGAGCTGACACAGGCAGACTGGTTCTGGTTCTGGGGCCGGCTACCTTGGTCTGGGGTAACATGGTCCACTGCACCATACCCTATTGTATGTCCTGGACTCACCTGCTGCTTTTCCATGAGAGGAGCAATGTAGGTTTGTGTTCATATCATGCAGAGGTTAGAAATTTTTTTATTGTATTTTATAGGAAGTTTTCTAAGAAAACACGGAAACCTGATCAGTATTAAAAAGAAAATCTCCTGTCTGTCAGAGACGGCATGGGAGCCAGTACTGGCCTCTGAACCAGTCAGCTGAGAAGCTTACACGACATAAAGGAAACACAAAGTGAAGTCCGCCATGAAGTTCGTAAAACTAGATGAGCTGTAGCACCCTATCACATTATTCTTAGTGCCCTCCAGATATTTCAGGAGAGGGCACAGGACCTCCTACCCTGTAACTGTTACAAACCCAAGTAAGTGCTCACAGCACACGAGACTGTGTTAGGATGAGTTACGTTTCATGCCTGGTGCTTCATAAAGGCCGGTTCGACCCTTCGTGTAAGTTATGTGCATTATTAGCAATAGAAATTGATCTCATGAAAGTAGCATAACATAAATAGATCAGTTCTGAAGACTCATTACCAGGGTAAGCGAATATCATGTATTATGTTTTGTAATGTATTCTTTTATTTCATTTTTAAGTACCACATAGCTGATTAATCAAAAAGCAGTAGTACTGTCCATTTTTCTCTTGTGTAAATTTTATTTCAGTTCTTGTGAAGAATCTTTAAGAAATAACATCAGGAGTTGCAGTAAATGTTAAAAGACATTGTAGAGAAGAACCTCATAGACTTCCTAGTTAGTTAACTGGTCTTTCTTTAGATCTGACTTTCCCCTCTTTGTGTTGTAAGACATATGACTAAACCAATTTGGTCTTTAATCCACAGAACATGCTGTCAGCCGCTCCTGTCTGTTTTTGTGTCACTGCTTACTTGACTACGACTACAGATGTGAAAAATTGAATAGTAATAAGTCTCTTGCTTATATTTGATATGCGATTTTTAGATGTTTTGTGCTATTTCCATATATACATTTGCTGAGAACTAGTCTTTAAAATTACTTTTTACTTATCTTCATGACTCTAGACTTTCAAGTAATACTTCAATGACAGCTGAACTGAGACATTTTAACAGTTTCTGAACAGGGTCTGAACAGACCTCTCGGTATTCTGCACCATGCTAAAGAACTCCTTCCCTCTTGAAAGTTTTATCATGTAGGAGGCTATTAAAGTTATGAGTTTAGGCTGAGGCATGAATAAATCCTGAGTCTTACTGATGATGTCATTATAGAGGTCAATAAAATACATAGAAGCAAACGCTTTTCATGCTACTAAGATCAGCTAACCAAATCAGGATACACGAGCAATTAACTCTTTAATTAAGATGAATGGATGACATTAGCCCTCCTTAAACCCTGCTCGTCAGCATTTACAAATAGAAAAAGACGGATGTCTCCTTCCCAAGAAATCTAGCTTTTATTTTTCATTCTTTGACAGCATCTCATTCTTTCCACTTTGTAAACAAATTCACTGATGAACACTGCCAACCGCAGAGATTTAAACAGCCCTGTTCAATCAGTGCTATTTCTCTCATTGCTCAGAGGTAATGTATATGAATTTAATTTATTTTCTAGGCAAGTTGCATTGAATCTATGTTTCTAATTAAGAAAAATAAAGATCTTTTGATGGCCAAATATGTAAGATCATACGAATTCAATCAGCCTGACATGTTAGAGGCCACATAGTTAAGTACTATGAAAATTCTTGCCTTTGAATTGGGTTATTAGTTCTGACAAAGGTGTGTGTAAATTGAAGGAATAAAATCTCTCAGTTCTCTGTCCTTGCAAACCAGAATAATCTGTCTGGAAGCAGAGAGATTGTCTCTCCCTACATTTAATACATATATTGCAGCATATTTTCAGAAACATTTGAATTTCCCAGTGATTGAGGTGTTATTGCCCTTTCATAATCCTACAAAATTGCATGTTTCCCACTAATAAAGTCAATTTACTGCTACTTTCTATTTTTAATGATATATGGTTCATATACAAATTCTGGAAGGAAGTAGTCTGTTTTCCTACTACATGTATTGAAATAACATACCCCACGTGTAGTGCACAGATTGGAATCAACATAACTGTTCAAAACAGGAATTTAGTATTGTTTTCACTAATAATTCTACATGTGTGTAATGTTTCAGGTACAACTTTTATCTGTATGGGTGTTACTGTTGGTAAATTTGTGAAGCAGAATTTCGCAAGGCAATATTAAGATATTGCTTTCTACTTCTGTAGCAAGTCCTTTGTTCAAAGAGTCAGAAGTGCTGAACATTTATTTAAACCCAGACCCTCTGAAGGATGGGAAGTCTATATGATCTTTCCTCCTGCAGTTGCACCACCAACTGGAAAAAAAAAAAAGTTCACTGCATCCATTATGTTCCTGGTACAGCAGTATGGGGTTGCAGCAAAGAAACAGAACAGTTCTTCTTTGAACATAGACAGATTTTTTGCACAGTCATTGGTTTAACACCAGTTCAGAATAACGACGTTTTCAACTTTCATGTACACTTACCCACACATTAAAAGTAATAGTCCAAACATTTTCCTGAAATATGTTAGCTCTCTGTCCTGACCTAACACATCTATATCCTGCTGCTGGTGTCAGGTACATGAAATTATTCGGATAATTTTCTTGTCCCTATTGTGCGATGTTCTGTTAACCACAAGCCCCATCTACAAGATGATCCTTAGGAGGTGCTTTTCCAAGACTGTTTTGATTTCTTTTTATTTAAAAAAAATAATTTGAAATGGTTCAAGGAGGCAGAGACATGTATATGTAGGAACGAAGTGGGATGTAGAAGAATTAAGACCGTAGCTAAGATTAAATATGTGATTACACAATACGTGTCTATACCAGGATGTGGAGAAGTTGACAGGAGTCAATGTCCTGGTGGCTTTATACCAGAGGTGTAACAGAGGGTCCTTCTCTTCAGGAAGTCCTTGCTGGTTCAGATGCATCCAGACAACTGGCTTTAACTTTGCTTAGCTAGGTCCAGTGAAGGAGAATTGCAATTTTGCCCCACTTCAAATAGCAGAAACAGAATGGCATGGTAGCAGAAGAGTATTCTTGACTCCCTTTTCTAGGTTCAAAAACTATGGAGCCTTTTATGAAATCATGTGGCTTTTTGATCTCCATGATGTGGTTACAGCTAGTAAGGCTAGGTGGGACTTGGGGGAAGGACAAAGCAAGGTGGGCAACGGTGTCATTTGCTACGTGTAAGCAGAAGTTCCGGTTCCCATCTCTTTCAGGGTTATGATTTCCCCACCATTCTCCCCTGCAGTGCAGTCTCTAACCTGCTGGGGAGCAGATACCTCTTTTCCTGCATAGGCAAGTTCTGGCTCCAGTGCTTTTCCTGCTGTGCTGCCGTGCAGGACTGGAACGTGGGGACATAATCCCTACAAGCTATTTTTGTCATGCTGTACTCATGGCAGAAGGCCTGGTGGTACCTGTGATATATATGACATTGTTACTTGCAATACCCAGAGCCTGAGGCAATCACCCAGCATGTTATCCAGCGGTGCGGTCTTCAGTAAGACATTCTTATATACGATCAAAACATCCTCACTTTGCAGTTTGTAGCTCTGTTCTCTTAAAGAAGAAGGTGCAAAAGCTTCCCTACTCAGGGAAATCTGTTACAGAGAATGAAGTTGAAATGGTGAGGAGAACAGCCGAGGAGCTAGATGATGACAGGGAAAGAATAGCCATCTGGGTTTCAAGCAGATTTTTGGCTTCCTGACAGAAAATGGAATAATGCAGCTATTTGAACTGCCCCATGATTGCGTTACCCACAAGTCCAGTCAAGTAAGATATTCTTTCAAAAGCTTCAGATGATACAAATCTACATGTACAGAGAAAGATATAGGGATGTAATTATAAAGGGCACAAGCCCAAACAACACAGATTTTATAAGTGAACTCTTGCAGTTATTAAAATGTTTTGGCTCCGTAACAGAATACAAATTGTGGTTTTGCCAAAACCTAGATGTGAGGCCTCTGCGGAGGTGACGCTGTCACTTGTTACAACTCTGGGAGCAGTTTGGCATATGGGGTGCTGCCTGCCTGGCGCCCAGCTGCCGCGGCCAGAGCTGCCCGCGCACCGCTCCTTCGCAACGGCAGCGTACGGTGGGGAAGGGCACCCGTGGGCTCCGGTCACCATCCGCCATTCTCCGTGTTTCCTTTTGTTGTGCCATGGCAATACAGACTACTGACGTTTCTAGCAAACTTTTTAAAATGAGGAGCGAAACCAATGTTTTGTGAGTATTAGTCACACAGGTACCGAAGGAAGAACGTAACAAAGGAGTCAAACGCGAGGCGGTTTGAAAGCGTACGGCTGTGCTGCATTCAGCAAGGCTGCCCCATGTAGTAAACCAGCACGTGCTGCTCTCCACGTCGCTCCGGCCGGTGCTGCCGCTCGTGCCCAAGCCAGCTAGTTTAAAGCGCGGCTTCGCGTCTCTGCGTGGACCCTGCCGCCTGCTCTTGGCTGCACCCCGCGAGCTCGAGCCGAGCCCCGCCGGCTTCTGCGCGGGCAGGATCACGGGCTGCGCACGTATGGGAAAGGGTGACACGAAAGCATCTCTAGCGGCGAGGCGAGGGGCTGAGGGCGCCGGCACTACGCAGCGCCCCGTCGCCGCTGATGCGACGAGGCCGGACGCTGCGCAGGCATCGGCCTGCACAGCCGGGCTGCGGCCGCTCCGGCTGCACCCTCCCCTGCGGTCCCAGGGGCGATCCTGCCCTTGCCCCCGCGCCCGACCTCCCGCTTCCGCAGTAATGGGCCCCTCACTGAACCGTCGACTCCCAGGAAAGCTTCTTACTCGCTGCACGGGACGGTTAATGGCAAGTCCTTTACTTCAGTTGTCGCTTCTGGGGTTGATGTAACTTTACGGTGTGTCGGAGTGACGGCTTTTGATAGTTTTAATGCTTATTTATAATTAAACTTTCCATCAAGTTCCCATGTTTTGATTATAATTTTAGTCACTTCAGTTTTAGAAGGCTGGAGAGGATTGCATTGGGATGTGAGGATGCTTTTAACCTCCAAGCCAGCCTTCTAGGGTGCCTCTTAACCTTCAAATTGCTTGTACGTTCGCAGGGGTTGTCCTTACCGGTTGGTACACGGTCAGTTCTGCCAAAATGATAGGCTGACCGCTTGCCACGGAGCTGTGGTTATCTGCATCAATATATTAGCTTTATTACTGACAGCTCAGATTTAAATAACAGGGCGGACATAACAGCACAGGCTGGCTCCCCCCACGTGCAGCGAGGAGTCTGGCTGTGCTGGCACAGCCTGCGCTGCCGCCTGGTTAGGGAGACTGCTGCCAGCTCTGGGCACCTCCGGGTCCTCCACTTGTGCCGCCCACTTGCAGCGTAAACACAGACAAAGGGCTGATTTGGTAAAATAGTTCTCTGTAGTTGCTTTGAATATTTAAGTGCTGGTCAGTGCTTCTAATACGGACCATACCTTCAAGATTAGTTTGAAACGTTAGACATCTATAGAATCATAGAATCATTTAGGTTGGAAAAGACCTTCAAGATCATCAAGTCCAACCATCAACCATGCCCACTAAACCATGTCCTGAAGTGCCTTGTCTACACGCTTTTTGAATACTCCAGGGGTGGTGACTCAACCACTTCCCTGGGCAGCCTGTTCCAATACCTGACAACCCTTTCAGTAAAGAAATTTTTCCTAATATCCAATCTAAACCTCCCCTGGTGCAACTTGAGGACATTTGCTCTCATCCTATCTCCAGCCACCTGACAGAAGAGACCAGCACCCACCTCACTACAACCCCCTTTCAGGTAGTTGTAGAGAGCGATCAGGTCTCCCCTCAGCCTCCTCTTCTCCAGGCTAAACAGCCCCAGTTCCCTCAGCTGCTCCTCGTAAGACTTGTGCTCCAGGCCCTTCACCAGCTTGGTTGTCCTCTGGACGCACCTCAGCACCTCAATGTCTTTCCTGCAGTGAGGGGCCCAAAACTGAACACAGGACTTGAGGGGCGGCCTCACCAGTGCTGAGTACAAGGGGGACAACCACCTCCCTGCTCCTGCTGGCCACACTATTTCTGATACAGGCCAGGACGCTGTTGGCCTTCTTGGCCACCTGGGCACACTGCTGGCTCATATTCAGCCGGCTGTTGACCAGCACCCCCAGGTCCTTTTCTGCCGGGCAGCTTTCCAGCCACTCTTCCCCAAGCCTGTAGCGCTGTGTGGGGTTGTTGTGACCCAAGTGCAGGACCTGGCACTTGGCCTTGTTGAACTTCATACAATTGGCCTCAGCCCATTGATCCAGCCTGTCCAGATCCCTCTGTAGAGCCTCCCTACCCTCGAGCAGATCGACCCTGCCTCCCAACTTGGTGTCGTCTGCAAACTTGCTGAGGGTGCACTTGATCCCCTCGTCCAAATCATTGATAAAGATATTAAACAGAACAGGGCCTAACACTGAGCCGTGGGGAACACCACTTGTGACCTGCCGCCAACTGGATTTCACCCCATTCACCACAACCCGCTGGGCTCGTCTATCCAGCCAGTTTTTCACCCAGTGAAGAGTACACCTGTCTAAGTCATGAGCTGCCAGCTTCTCCAGGAGTATGCCATGGGAGACAGTGTCAAAGACCTTGCTGAAGTTGAGGTAGACAACATCCACAGCCTTTCCCTCATCCACTAGGTGGGTCACCTGGTCATAAAAGGAGATCAGGTTGGTCAAGCAGGACCTGCCTTTCGTAAACCCATGCTGACTGGGCCCAATCCCCTGGTTGTCCTGGACTTGCCATGTGAGTGCTCTCAAGACAAACCGTTCCATAACCTTCCCCGGTACCGAGGTCAGGCTGACAGGCCCGTAGTTCCCCACATCCTCCCTCCGACCCTTCTTGTAAATGGGCGTCACATTGGCAAGCCTCCAGTCGTCTGGGACCTCACCCATTGATCAGGATCGCTGATAGATGATGGAGAGTGGCTTGGCAAGTACCTCCACCAGCTCCCTCAGTACTCTTGGATGGATCCCATCTGGTCCCATAGATTTGTGAGTGTCCAAACGGTGTAGTAGGTCACTAACTATTTCCTCCTGGATTAAGGGCAGTATACTCTGCTCTTCATCCTTGCCTTCCAGCTCAGGGGACAGAGTATCCTGAGGATAACTGGTCTCAGTATTAAAGACTGAAGCAAAGAAGGCATTAAGTTCCTCAATATATTTCCATACAGGCATGTATATAAAATGATTGGATGGCTAACTTCTAGGGGTCAGGCCTAGAATTAGGTGTCTCAATATGAATTTAATTCCTTGCTATCTCAATTTGAAGTCGTTCTGCTCCTTAAATTCTTAACAGGAAAACATCTGGAAATTTTATACAGGAGCCTTCTTTAACAGACTATCATTGCTGATGATTAAAGATGGAGATGGGACTGTCCAAGAAACTTAGGTAGTAACACCTGTTCAGAAATGAATGTAACTCATGTGCCTGTACTTTAAATAATTTGTGACAATTCCATTGCATTTTAAAGCAGGAATTAAAATTATTTTCATATATACTTAAGCATATATTGATATATAGAGATATAAACACAAAATTATTTTCAAATACATAATCTGTAGTTTTGGGGGAAGGAAACTGAACTCTTCAAATTTTGCATCCAACTGGTTAGGAAATTAGTGCTTATGAAAAGGCAGCACTCACCGCTTACATATTTGTAAAAAAGTAAAGTACTGCTATTAAAAAAGATAAGAGAACATTAAGATGGAAAACATGAAATAAATAAAAAGCCCACAGTGGAAACAGAGGATAATCAGAAAAAAAATTGATTACTTCATTTTACAACTGACAGTTCAGCAAAGTTTCTGTTTTAATATTATGTGCAAGCCAAACTGCCAGGTTTTATTTATCATCTGATATAACTCTAGCTCTAGTCCAGGATACTGGAAAACCTCTCTTGTAGAGTTTTACCTCTTTAACCTCAAATGAAAACTGGCATTCCATCTGGATAGTGTCCAATGTGTCACATTTTGGTAGTCATCAACCAGCTCGCCTTATAAATCAAGAGCACTGATTAAATAATCAAGATTTTTGAAATGCCTTGAGGGAGCTGTACGTTTTTTGCATCAGTGATTAGTATTCAGTGGTAATACTGAAATCTATTTGAGCTGCAGATATAAAACTGCATTTTGCATACTAGGCATAATCAGAGAGATTATATTCAGAAAGTGTGCTTCCCCTAAGACAGCAGAAGGTTATGACTTTTGCCATGGCTCCATTGTTAGTTTAAGTGAGCTTTGTCCTTGCTGTTGTACAGACCTTCATTCACCAGAATAAAATCTTTTTTGCAGCTGTGTACTGGGAAAATGAAAACTCTAGGTAATAACTTTCATAGGGCAGCTGGTTAAATAAAACTCCAGCCCCTGAATGGAAAGCAGTTTTAATTAAAGATCTTTTCAGTTATTAAAATATAGCTTACATTGTAGCATTTCTTTTGCTGTTACAAGTAAGCATTTTGTCATTTAAATCATTCCCCCAAAACACATATTACTGGTAACAAGGGGGACTGCAGTTTACAAAAGAGACAATAGTTACTGGTTGCAAAAGAGACCGGTTAAGAAATAAGTTGCTGTTCATAACAAAATATAGAACCTAAGCCCTAAATCCACTAATGAACTTAAAAGACGTATAGGAATATAAATCAAAACATGCTTTCCTGAAAACCCATGCTTAGATTGTGCAAAACTTTGCAGGTTGCCGCAGTTCTTTTTATCCCCCTCCTCCTTTCTGATGTGTCGGTTCTGCGGCTCTGAATGCCCACTGGGAGCAAACTGCGCAAAATGTAGCAGGGACCGAGTGCTAAGTTACCTGGAGCCTGGGAGTTCAGGTCTATTGCTCACAGTCCTGCTGCCAGCTACAAAGTTTTCCTGGGCAACACAGAGCAGTGGGAGACTCTCCCTCCATGCAGACTCATCTTCCCAGCTCCCAGACTGACCAGCTTTAGCTAAATGAAAGTGTATTGTGTTACCCTTTAGATAGGCTGGAGAGGATGTTTGGAGAGCACTGCAGTTCCCCAGGTTTGAGGCTACCGCGTTTAGGATAGCATGCCCCGATGTTAAGCAATTATATTTAAATTACCCTTACCTCAAAAATTTAAGAACTAAAAAAAAAAAAACATCCTTGCAACTGTCAAAAGAATGTTTGAGCCTTGATGTGGAGCCTTGCTATACATCGATCCATGTATTTCCTATAACCTTGCAGTGTAATGTGTAATCATGCTTAATACAGTCTGCATAAGTGGGCTTAATGCAGGCTCATCACTGGCCTGGAGGTGATTAGAGATGATGATGTATAATCATTTGGAAGGGGGAAAGGAATGATGATTTGGGGTTGATCTGTCCCGCTTCCTAGCCCTGTCCTTGATAGATACCCTGACAGCCTTCCATATTCATTCATAGCCCATTGGAAGGCAGTGGTAGTAGTACCAATGCTCATCCTACCTGCCAGCAAACCTCCAGACCTGAAAAAAGGTAGTTTTTTGTCTCACTACATCCGTTAGCCTTAGAAAGATAATAACTTTTCCTTCAAACCTTGCTTGTACCCTTCGTTATCATGACTACAACGACACCATCGCTTTATCTGCTGTAAAAGAAGGCTCTCTCCAAGGGAATGGAAGCACTGAGTTCAATATCTTTTTTAATGGGGGATTTCCCTCTTGTGTTTTTCTCACACTCCGGTTGAAGTTCTGCTGTGACGCAGAAGGGAATTTGAGCCTTATTCCACGGATGAGAAAGGGCACAAGAAGTAGCATGGACTCCAGCGCAGAAAGTCCTTCTTTTCAGCTTTCATCTCTCTGCACTGTTTTGGTATTTTGTGTTAAATGGTTATTGGATAAGAGTGTATTACATGAGGATAGGGTTCTATACAGTAAAGAAAATGGGGCAGAATCTGGCACAACATCATTCTCATGCGTATAGCTAGATTTTCGTATATCCAAAACAGGCTGGGTGGGAGCGGTCTTCGGCCAATGCTCTCACCTCAGCAGCATGCAAGAGTTGTCTGGGAAGTGCTAGCTGACTTAGGCCAAAAGCACATTGGCGATCATGCTAAATACGCTCATGCCTGTGCCTGGCCCAAGTGTAACCTCTACACTCCTGTCCAGTGAGATCCTTACAAATTAGGCATGTAAGTACTTTACTGAAACCAGCCTTAAGGCAGAAAGCACTATTGTGCATACTTCTGTAGAGGTGAGACTAAACTAAAGCATGGGAAATATTTTCAGATTCCTGGATGAAAGAAACTGCGTGACTGAAAGGTGTTATTGCTGCATTGTTTTGATAGGTATAAATACATAAAAACATTGCTATAGACTCACACAAAATACTGGCTAAAACCAGAAAAAGGCTTAAGAGAAAAGTGTGGCTGTTAATAGCCCTACCTTCTCCTTGTCCCCTGCTAGGGGTGGCATTGCTTAATAATCCCAGTTGTGGTAAAAATGGTATAGTCATTGAGATGCAGTATCTGCAGTACTTAAGCAGAACTTGACTTTGGGGGGGGGGGGGGGAGGATTAGGATATAAACGTAGATATTCTGTAATTTTAAGCACACACGATTTTTTTCTAGGTCAGGTTCATAGCTAATTCCACTGACATTTAATGTGCTAGAGTATGTGGAATGTGATCTCTGCATGTTCCAACTGAATGCATCTTCATTTCATACAGTAAATTGGAGATTAAAGATGTTTGACCCTATCATACCATACTAGTTTTGGTGTTTGATGAATATACTGCCCTTCAATTGCTGTGTTAGTCAGTTATCTGTTATTGATGCAGGCTTTGCTTGTCTTACTTTTAAAGACAGCTACATTTTTACCCCCCATTTCTCCCTGATTTTTAATAATAAATAGCATACCTTGTGAGAAATTCAGCTGCTTACTTTTTAAGTTCACTATTATTCAGTGCTGGCAACTTCTAAGCTACTGCAATTACCAATTTCCTGTACAGTAACTTCTAGAATGGCTAAAACTTCCTCATCTTTTCATGGAAATAATACTATAAAATAATTTGTCATTGACCCTGGTTTCATAGGATTGCAAGTCCCTTTCCTTTAGTTGATTTCATCCTGATTCCTACTGTTGGCATCGAGCAAAAGGTTGGGACCATTAGACCTCGAAGTAGGTATTTTTTTTCAAATATTTTTGGGAAGACCTCTACAGACTTGTCATTTAGCTACACTGCAATGCCACTTTTCTACATAGTGGTTCCTTTCAGTTCCTGTTGGTCCAGTAGTTGCACTGTCCCCCTTACAGGCTTCCTGCTTGGTACACTGGAAGCGTTTTTTACTGGTTGTCTTATGGCTGTGACTAACTGCTTTTCAAGTGTTTCCACAGGCCTCCAAATTCCAGTCTTCTATTGCACCTGAAATAAATAAGCACTTCTTACTGGCTTTATTCAAGTCTCTTTAACAAGGACTAGCTTTTTGCTTTGCCTTAAACTACGATATTTTCATTCTTTAGATTCAATAGCTGGAGTTATGTCTTGGCATAGATATAGAGGTACAATACATGGGCAGAGAGGATTCTTAACAGAAGAAGGAGAGAAAGACAGTTTTGTGGTTTGGTAGACAAAAATCAACTTCAGAGATTTAAGGGCTCATTTGCAGGGTACAATACATTATTAGCTGATCTTCTCAGGAAAATTCCCTGCTGAGGTTTGTGAATGTTTTGGTGGGAGTGAGTAGGGAATACTGAACAGAGCCCATTGATGTGGGTATTTTAATCCATGCGCCTCTTAGCTTAATACAGAACATTAAATTACTCTGCTGAATAATTAGGCATTTGTCAAGGAAAATAGATGCTTATTAATGGATGATTTGCTGTGTTTCATCCTCTCCACAGCAGACATGCTTACTATTCTGCTATTTAGAGAGTGCAAAACATTCTCTTTATTTGTCTACTCAGTTATGAACCTGAAATCGCATTCCCTTCATTTAGTGATGCCTGTATGTAGAAACTTCTGACTCCACTTTTAAAATTTTTTTTCAAACTATAAGTTCTCATAATTCTTTTACATTATGCTTTAGTTTATGTATTATTGTGAATAAAAGCTTCCCAGACTTGACTCTTGCAGTATCTGGAGCACTGTGTCCTTTTCTGGGCTCCCCAGTACAAAGAGATCTGGAGCTACTGGAGACAGTCTGGCAAAGGGCTGCTAAGATGATGAAGGGACTGGAGCATCTCACTGATGAGGAGAGGCTGGGAGAGCTGGGACTGTTCAGCCTATTCGGCCTAGAGAAGAGAATGCTTGGGGGGGCGGGGGGGGGGGGGGTAATCTCATCAATGTGTACAAATCTCTGAAGGGAGGGTGTAAAGAAGATGGAGCCAGGCTGTTTTCAGGGGCGTCCAGTGACAGGACCAGAGGCAGTGGGCACAAACTGAAACCCACAAGGCTCTGTCAGAACATCAAGAAACACTTCTTTACTGTGAGGGTGACTGAGCACAGGTTGCCCAGAGACGGCGTGGAGTCTCCATCCTTGGAGCTGTTCGAAAGCTGTCTGGGCATCGTCCTGGACAATCAGTTCCAGGTGGCCTCACTTGAGCAGGGGGTTGGACAAGATGACCCCCAGAGGTCCCTGCCAACCTCAGCCATTCTGTGATTCTGTGTGATTGTGTATGGTGATGGTCAAATTCACCAGACATGGACAAATGTCATAAAAAGAACTGGTGCCACCTTTATGTGGACATGCATGACCATATTGAGTACCTGCAATTCACAGTAAAATATGGCCACACTGCAGCAGTTAATTTAATAAAATACCAGTTGCTAAAATATCATTTTCTAAAATGAACATAAGAGATGTAGTGTATTGTAACTAAAAGCACATGAAAGCCTTTCACGATGATATCATAAATATTTCTTGTTACAGGAAAACCACTGGTTTTTGCTGATACTAGTGATAGCAGAAGCAGGAGGCAGTAATAAGCAGTATTTGAAGGAGCTGAGAAAGAAAACAACAAAAATAAATGGTCTGAGGTTTTTTGATGTTCTACCTATTGGTGGTTACATGTAAAGAATTATATAAGAAATAATATATTCAGCAAGCAACATAAGTAATTGAATTATACAAGGATAAAGTGCTCAGTTTCATCAAGGGTTGAACTCCCTGCCCACTGAATGCAATAGCCAGACTCTCATGGGCTTTAGATCAAACCTCAAATAAAACAGTTTGATTAGTGCTGTTTGACCAGTATAACAGCAAGCCTGCGTGAACTTAGTCTCATGCTGTGTTTTTAGCATATTCAAACTGATTATAGCATAATGACCAACATGCTGTATGCCTTCAGTCTAATAAACTCAGTGTATGCCAGTTTTAATTAATGAAAAAGCCCGCTTGCGCTTATTTTAAATATTGATGGATGCTTGGATCTCCTTTTTTAATTCACACAATACTAATTTTTATCACCTTGCAAACTAATGTTCTCCATGATAACCTGGCAGGGTAAATTGTAAATGTGGTATAATGGGAAGTTTCTTGTCATAAATGTAGCTGCTCAGGATACGAACCCTTCTGAGCCGTTCAATCCCCTGGCAGAACTAGGAGAAAATTCTGCAGGTTATACCCAGATAGTTTACTGACCATACATTCATAACTGACACTCATAACAGGGATAAAAAAATGCCAACAACTGATAATGTTTATAAAAAGATTGCAGTGATAGAAGACTAAACTTTATCAGTGTGCTCCAGACTGGCCAGTCACTTCTCTGGCAGCACTGCCATAAAGTGGTCTAACATGTTTCTGTCTCTGAGAATCATTCCCGTAATAAAATACCATACCATTTTGTGCATTTATGCTCACTTAACTGTGTTGTTTCTCCACACAGAGAGGAGGGATATCTCACCTCCCTCTCAGAACAACTGCACTCCAGCTGGCAAACACTGCTCTAGCTGAACAATTCTGATAAGTATTTATAATAAGCTAATGCAGCTGCTCCAACTCATTCTTTGCGTTTGTAGATCAGATTTTGCATTTAGTATTTTCTTTTATGATATCATCTGTTATACTAGCTAGATTCCTCACAGATTCACTCCAAATAGTAACAACAAATTATACTGCCATTAACAGAATTGTATTATGTTTCTACTAATAATGGAATATTTTTCCACAATTTAAGCTACATAAAGTGGAATAAACAGATATTCTGCTATTCCTTGGTGGCCTTGTTTCTTCTCTATAGGAGGCAGCAAGTCTTTCATTTCAGCATGCTGTCCTCAAAGTTCATGCCATTTGGAGGCTAAGCTGTGGATGACAAACTGCAAAGCTGACAGCAAAACATGCAAGGTTGATATATAAAACAAGCTCGTGCTTTAACTGTCATCACTGCTTCCAGCAAAATAAATAATACTGCCTCGGTCTGTGCAATGGTCCTGAAGAGTTTCTTCAGCTTACATAGGGAATGCTGCAAATTTCTTTTGTATACATTTGGAATCTAAGAACTGCAGTTTCTAAAACAAATTGAGAAAAAGAAATATGTTTTTCCAAACAAATCCATAAAAGAAAAGCTTGTATAACTTGCTCCCAAATTGAACAAAGCTAACAGAAGAGTGATGGTCTCTTTCATGAACTGTGAAAAACGCTGTAGATATTTCTCTGGCTTAACAACCAAATGAAAACATTCTCTATTCACCACTAGCTCTGCAAATTTTGCTGCAAGCACCAACAACTTTACACCAAGAAGACCCAAAGGAATTTTCCATCAAAGCAGAAGTGTGCACCACATGAGCAGGTGAAAATGTGATGGAGAAAGGTGTGATGTCTCCGTGTTTGCTGTAAGCTTAACCCGTGCCAGCCTTCATCTAATATACAATATTTTGTTTTATTTCCAAATTCCTGTGGATTTAGTAGTTGAACATTATTCTTGTGAGAAGTCTATTATTTGGCATTCATGTATATAACGATATGCTAGTATATCCTAAAAAAAATAATCAGAATTCACCTTGTCAGTTAACATGCTGCAAAACGTACATGTAATAGAAAGGGCTATTTAAAACATCTTTATTTCATTATCTCATTTATTATGTTGTAGGTTGGCAACTAATTAGTATAGATATTTGAAGTTACAGATCGAGAGAAACTAAATTACTGCGCTATAATATAATTAATCATAGAAAACTTTTGTTCAGCAGCTAATCTTCTATTAGCTACTTCTTCCCTTCTTGTTGATACTCATAACTTTGATTAAGATTTTTGGTGCTTTATTTAACACCATGGCTTATGAATATGAGATTCAGTGAAGTATCTGTGGTGAAGTAAAGTATGCCTCTGGAATAACATTCCCAGAAAGGTTTGGAATGAAAATCCTCCTGGCTTCAACAAGAAATAGCATATATAAACCACCAAGGGTCAATGTATGCTAGCAGTCCATTGGAGAAGAATGCCTCCGGGTATTAGATAATCTTTCCATTTATGCCCTTCCCTCTAGTTATTTTCCTATGCTTTCGGATGTTCAAACTACTAAGTATACAGCCACAGCTAAAATTGGTGGAAGAAAGTAGTAATCCCAGCCAGGACCAAGATTCTTGCTAGCCCCTTGAGAAACCTATAGCAGAGATACTGCAAGGGCAGAACTCGGTGGCATTTTGTGAGTATCCTTGCACTGTTCATGTGTACATGAGAGAGCGGGATAGGGTCTGCATACTGTAACTGATTCAACATGATTTAAATACCTCGTCTTGCGTTACTCCTAGCGTTAGTATGCTGTTCAGCACTATTTCCTATCCTTTCATTTACCTATACAAATTATCTCTGAGAAGCAGGAATATCTGGTAAGATTTCAGAAGTGAAAATAAATTATCCCATTAAAAAATTCAGTAACATTATCCTGCCGTCATGATTTTCTTTTCAGGTGAAAAAGTGACAGGATACATAGGTCTATGTTATGTCACAGGCATAACCTATCCTTGAAAAAATAAGAAGCCGCTTTCAAGAAGCACTTGCACATACTTTAGTGTGTGCCTGTATTCTGGCTCAGATCATTTCAACGGTCTTGCTTTTGATAACAACAGGAATGCAGGAAGCTCTAAGAAACTTTGACTTTACAGTCACTGCTTCCTAGAATCTTCCTGACTGCAGCCCCTCTACTGCAAATTGATCATGAAGTAGTTTCTTCCTCATTACGCTTACAGGTTGGGTTGGTCAGGTTTTGCTGTACGCAGCCTCTGACATGACTGCAGGCTTATCGCACATCTGTACTCAGGTCTGTATTTCTGAAATGTTTTTAAGGAAGATCTGCTCATAAATTCTTTCAGAAATGTGTGGCAAGCATACTCAGAGAGCTATAGACTGTCATGGTGTGGAAGGAGGGATAATATCTTTAATTAGGCCAACTAGCATTGTTAGCTTTTGGCGGTTCAGGATCCGAAAAAAACACTTGTATGTCCACACGCTTGTCAGCTTTTTCAAATAATGTTTGCTGATTTAATTGAAAATACTGTTGCAGAAACAGGCCTTACCTTGCCTGTTTTCATTGCCAGTATAATTATAAAGAGGTATTAAATTATGAAACTAAACATTTAAATGCTTAATCTGTATGGTTTTTAATCTATAGGTGTTGTGGTTTAACCCCAGCTTGTAACTAAGCACCACACAGCTGCTCACTCACTTCCCCCCCACCCAGTGGGGCGGGGGAGAGAATCGGGGGGAAAAAAAAGGTAAAACTCATGGGTTGAGATAAGAACAGTTTAATAGAACAGAAAGGAAGAAACTAATAATGATAATAACAGCAATAATAAAATGACATTAATAATAAAAGGATTGGAGTATACAAAACAAGTGATGCACAATGCAATTGCTCACCACTTGCCGACCGATGCCCCGTTAGTTCCCAAGCAGTGATCCTTTCCAGGCCAACTCCCCCCCAGTTTATATACTGGGCATGACATCACATGGTCTGGAATATCCCTTTGGCCAGTTTGGGTCAGCTGTCCCGGCTGTGTCCCCTCCCAAATCCTTGTGCCCCTCCAGCCTTCTTGCTGGCTGGGCATGAGAAGCTGGAAAATCCTTGACCTGGTCTAAACACTACTTAGCAATAGCTGAAAACATCAGCGTTATCAACATTCTTCTCATACTGAATCCAAAACATAACACTATACCAGCTACTAGAAAGAAAATTAACTCTATCCCAGCCGAAACCAGGACAACAGGATTTTATCTAGTCAAATAGTTACCAATTGCAACACTCGACATATGAATAAAATATCCGAGCAATCCTTTAGAAACGCCCACTAAACAGGATGACAAGCTATTGACCAGCTAAACACTGTTTAGTCCATTTACTAAATGTTAGAATATTTAAAAAAATGAACTGGTTTTACTGTAACATGGCATTACTGAGAATACACCAGCAGAAAATAACTAGTTTTAAAATAGTACCTTTGGTTGGGGTAACATATTGGTAAACATTTTAAAATTTAAATTTTTATTTGACTTCACTGTGTGTGTGAGTTTTGGTGTAATTTGACACAAATGTAACCCATATTCATACACTAACTGTGTATTTATGATAGATAGTTATTTGCAATTCATGCTTTAGTGGCCATTTAAATAGTTTTACTTATCATGTCAGCCAGCTCTGACATTATCACATGACTCCAATTTGTTACATGCTTTAAATAATGATTAGCAAATAGGCAAGGACTAAGCAATACCATTGAACGTGGAAATTTGTTGTATGAGATAAAAAAATATTTAGAAAGTAAAAACAGTTTTCCTCATTTTATTTTAGTAAGTGGATGGTATGTTTTCCAGTATATATCTGAAGGGGTTTTTTCCCCAAATATCACTATACTTGGATTAGTTATAGTAAAAAGCAGGAAATGTTATACGAGTAACAGTTGTGTCCTGGTGAACAGCTTCAGGTGTCTTTCAGGATTTTATTATGAAAATTTGATAATGAGGAAAAGCTGTAAAAACTTAACACCCAAAATATTTGTAAGAGCAGAATGATAAATGTGGTATAAATGCATGATTTTCCATTCTATATATTCTAATGGATTCTTAATTGCTTTTTGTTCTTATCCAAAATTAACATTTGATATTATAAGTTTGTGGCACACAGATTTCTTTAGATACCAGTTTTATATCTGTACATATAAAATGGAATGCACAAACATAGAACACTAGGCTCTACTAGGCTATAATACTTTATGGTTAGAGCTCTACAGTATTTATCTAGTAACCTACTACTTTTCTTGTTTTCTTAATGAAGCTTGAAAACAAAAAGCGAGCTGCATCATTTTATGAAGTACAAAATAAATGTCTATTTTACAGAATCAGGAGTCAGAAATGTGTGAGCTCTGAACTGTGGTCACACTGCATTACACTGCTTGACTTCTTTGTAAAAATTTGTTTGATTTGCATGGAGATCATCTGTAAATCATTAGGAGTCAACACATTAAGGGACTTTTTCTTATCAAGATTCCCAGTGATATCACCAGTCCATCTCTAGTGAGAGCTATTACGTGAATGTTAACACATAGAGAAGTGCCAGTATTTGGTGCAAGTCTCTGGAAAAAAACAATTTTTTGGATGTTACAGTGACAGCGCCTGGGACTTTTCTGTTCCAGCTCTCTTTGTTATTACCAGTGCACCTTCTCTGTAGCAACAATGGTGGGAAACAGTGAACAAAAAAATTCACTTTCTGCTTTCTCTTTAAGAAATTGATATGCCTGTTCTCCTTAGGCCTTGATCTCACCGTGAAATTAAAAACATGCGAGTCATAATTCTACTTAAACACGTTTTTGCTGACATAATTCATGGACAAATACCGTGAATAATCATGCACAGGTATTATTACTGTGTATGGTCTCTTCTAAATAAATCAGTAGTGGTACATGAATTACAGACTTCCAGCAGGCGTAGGGTTTCACAGAATCACAGGCTTTAAGGCCAAAGGGGATCATTAGATTGTGTAACCTGACCTTCTCTATAGCATATCATGTAATTTCATCCATTTACTCTGTACTGAGTCCAATAACTTATGTTTGACTAACACATCTCTTCTGTATTTGCCTTTATATTAAGTTTCTTGGCCAAAAATCCATTACCATTTTTGTCAGGTCTACCATCACCTAAAAGAACTTTTGAGAATTTCTTTTACTATATTAGAAACCTGACACCGGGAACGTGGTGCTAAGTTCCTTTAAATGGCAGCGATCATCCTAGAGTCTACAGTTTTGCATGATCAGTAGTGTTTCTGTCGGGCTTAGGGATTCTTTGGAGTGAAATATACCACTGCCTGCCCTATTTTCTTATTTATAGTTTTTTGTTAGGAAGTTTTAACAATTTTTTAAGAAACTGGTTACGTTAGTAAAAAACCAATGTTTCTGCCATTTTCAAAAGAAACATTATAACATACATTATTATACATTATTTCAAAAGAAACATTATAACATACTAAAAATGCATTCTAACACCATCCAGACCCTTCCTCTCAATCTTTTTTTATCCTATATAATTCATAACAACATCCGATATGTTCCTGCTAGCATTGTAGCACAGATGATTAGAGAAGGATTTTTAAACAGGAGAGGGAGATTGGGGAAGACATACATTTGAACTGCGTGGCTGTTGCTCCCAAGGTGGACATTGCCAGCATTCTTCAGTCTCCCAGATGTAAACTGGTATGCTGAAATAACGGTATTTTATTTAAATCATCCATCTCCTCCAGGCTGTTAGACATTTGCAGTCCCAGAATTTATTGTCTGTTTGTAGTCAACTATGTTTTTAATAGATATTTAAAGACATGGCTTTACTGTATGTCATGGATTATTCTTTGGGGTTTTTTCAGGGGAATTTTTAAGCTAAACAAAAATTATTTTGGATAATCAATAAAACCCCCTACTTTAAAGTATTTCTGTACATTTGATTCCTCTAATATGTTTCTTAACGTATTCCTTTTCTTCCTCGTAAGAAACAAGTAAACAAACCCCCAAACAAATAAAGAAAACAACTCCCTCAAAGCAAAAAACCCCCCCGCGAAGGACAGATATTCCTCTTGTAGATCTTGTAACTGAAGAGAGGAGGCTTCTATCTTGCTGGCTGTCTTAGAGCTTTAAGAGGACTCCCTGTAAATGTAATGAAGACTCAAAAATACAGTTGGATCATTTAAATTAGGAACCTTATTCTGTTCCTCACAGTATAGCTTATGTTCCTATAGATACTTAAGTTCAAGGCGATGCTGTGAATACCCGTGTGCAGGCGGTTTCTGAACGTGTTCTGATAGTACCCAGACCCAGTCGTCTGAAATACACTGACAGCACGAAATGAAGTCCGTGAACTAGCACTTTTGCTAAATTCTTTGTACCCTGATTCAACAGTCGTATGATATTTTCAACAGCAATAAGGAAAACAACGGTAACTTCAGACACAGACTGTGGAAGGTTTTATCTTCATAGATTAGCATATAAGGTTTAAGCATCTTGTAAAATTAATTGGAGGGGAGCTAGGAGTTCTGAACACTTCTCATGCCAGCCACGACTTCTAAGATTTTGTTTTGTTACTTATTTAAAGGTGATCATACCTTTTTGGCAAACCTAGTGCTTTCAGGTATTTTTAATAAATTCACAGTACAAAGTATCTGAAGTACAAAGATTTTATAATGAGCAGTAAAAATAAGAGATATTTTATTAGGCTGTGTAACTACCACTTGCCAATTACTTTTAATTGGTGAAGTAACAAATTGCTGTTTTATCTCTTTAAGCTTTTGACCTAGTAACTGCACTGTTTTTCACGAAACATCTCCTTTGGATATAGCTAGAGGCTTTCTCAGTGGTTTTGTTCACAAACTTATAAATTACTCTCTGGTATTAGTTCGTAGAATCATGGAGTAGTTTGGGTTGGAAGAGACCCTTAAAGGTCATCTAGTCCGTCGTGTCTCCCCCCCCCCCCCCCCCAAATCAGCAGGGACATCTTCAACTAGATCAGACTAGTTATTAGTTAATATACTTTTCTAGCAGCGTACTTACGAGTCTCTAGTAACATGCTGCTGCTTTTTTACAGCTTTTTGTGTGACTTTTCAAATGAAAACTTTTTAAACCAAGTCCTAAGCACCACTTCATACAGAAACACTTGCATTATTAAGAACTGCAGAGCAGCGTTGGTCCTGTCCGTCCCCTCTCCTTCCCTCCCCTCCTTGCAACCCAAGTCTTTGCCACGTACAAACAAACAATTCAGTAAAAGAAAAATAATCTCTGGACCATATCTCAATGTATTAGTACTACTTGTTATGTATTACCATCTTACCACACAGTGATGTTGTTTTCATACAGATTTCTTTCTTGCTGATAAACACCCCATCCAGGATGCAGGGTCTAACATTCATTCACTTTTGCTACATAATTGAAGAGAGTATATATATATATATATATAATCTGATATCCCTGAGGGCAGTTGTCAGTCTCCAACAATCTGAGAAACTCAACTAATTGATATTCCTTAGCTTTTTTTTTTTTTTTTTTTTTAATGTATCACAGTGAAGTTAGAGACCTACTGAGTTACTTCTCTGAATTATTTCCCCCTCCTCAGGCTGTTCCAATATTTAAACAGAATTCTATATGTTTTCTTGCTTTTAAATGAGACCATTGTTATTCATAACCTATTTAATATGAAAAACTGTCCTCCTAAATGGATTCTAATATAAAAAGGTGTACCTTTTTATAGGTGTACACTGATCTCTTCTTTGACCAAAACAGAAATCATCTTATGAATCATATCCTATTGTTTCAGATCTCCGCTTTGAAAAAAACTAGCCCGTGTAGAAAACTGAGCTTCATAGAACTGCATTTATACAGATCTTCCTGACAGGGAAAACCCACAGTTGACGCAGTCAGAAAAGACTTTGATAAACCCAAGAAGAATGGATTTTTATCTCTAAAAGAGCACCAGAAACTTAAAAAAAAAAATAAAAAAATCCCTGAAGACATTATTTTAGTCAAGCAAAAGATTTTTCTCTCTTTCTTTATCTGGATAATCTATACAAGTGCTGTAGAAGTTCTGTGGACAGAGGGATTATAAACAAAGTTTAGGCATCCTACCGCTAAAGCACTGGCATCTGGTTTGTATTCAAGTGTTGCAGAACAATTTAATTTAAATTATTTATTAATTAATTTATTTACCAGTCCTTTGAGAGTGTCCTAGGATTTTCTTGTAGAAGTGCTCATTCTGAGGAAGTAATGCATTAATTTGTAATCCGTGTAGACATTAGTCTGGTGATACTCTCTCATTAGAAGAGAAATATGAGTACAAAACTAAATGAATAGCCAAAAATGATGAAACCATGTCATCAACTTTTTCACTCGTAAAGAATAAAATGAACAGAAAAGAATAGATACCTAGATATTTTGTTAATATTTTTTAAGGACTCAAGCTACCTTTCAAATTTTTACTGAAGTAACGACTGAGTACACATTTCTGATTTAATGAATGTAAAAGTGATTTTTTAAATTTTATTTTCTTGGCTATCCCTTTTTTTGTGGATTTTTAAAAATAGAAATAGGTTTGCTGTTTTGTCAGCGTTCATCACTTCTGATTGGTTATTCCTTGCATGGCCAAATTCAGCCCCTGGGTAAGCGATATGGATTCTTCCAAATGAAATTGCTCACTGATTTGTAGCTGCTGTGAGCTACACTGACCTCTTTCCAGCTACATGTGATGTTTAAGCTGGAGACTAAAACATCTTATTGGATAGTAATACAGACAGGAAGAATCATAAGAAAATTCTATTATCAGATAAATATTTTTAGTAATGAGAGAGCAGGATATAGTCATGCTAGATGCTTAATCTGAATGCCAACAACTCTTCAGATCACAACACATTTATAACATTTTCCTCTTCCAAACAATGAGCAATCAAACATTAGCTAATTAAAATGCCTTCAGTGGTGAAAGAAAATATAAAAATATATGAAATTATCAAATAAAAAAATCAAGCGACTAATTTGTCAGCTTCACCATCACTTTACAAGTAGCAGCAGCCAAGTTATCCCTATACTGCATATCAATCAATTTTACTTTTTACAGCTGATAAGATATTCTCTAATTAAATTATGTTTTAATTGCCTTTGACTTTTAATGCAAGGAAAATGGCAATATGCTTTCCATTAAAACACTCCCTACTCATTTCTGTATACTGTGATTGTCATTATGCAGTTAACAGTTGTTCCCCAGTGGTATCAAGACTCCACGTTTTCTCCTTAAACAAAGACCCTGAAATAAATGCAGGGTTATTTTTTATACCCTAATATAATTCTTTTAATTGTTGGCAATATTGAGTAATGGCCATTTACACCCTGTTGTCATTCTCGGAGTTATTCAAATAGCATCTTTAGAAACATTTGATTCCATGTGTGACTGCATTTACAATTATGCCAGTCCTGGAAAACACAATCTCCGTATTTTTCACACTGAGTTACTTACTAATTACCTTTCAGAATATTTGTTTTCTATAAGACTATCATGAAGCACATAGATAGAAGTCATATTCCTGCTTTATGATATGAGAATTAAAGTTAATTATAGTACAAAAATGTGTGTCAGTAAGAACGTGCCAGAATTAGGATTGTAGATCGGTTCAGCCTCCCAGCACTGGTGTGCTTGTCCTGCGTATGATGGCAAACACACAAGGGCTGTACTGATAAACAGACCAGCTCCAAGATATAAAACTTAAAGAGGACTCCTGTCCAAGTCTCTCTTCTGCATCTGCAAAGCAAAGGGTGGGAAAGAAGCAGGTAAATTCCTGGCAGTTCCTATTCTTCAATTCAGAAAATACAGGAGTGTTTGGGGGGCTGGTATTTTGGACAATTCAAACCATACTTCATCTTAATTCAGGTCAGAAGTAAAGAAAGGTAAGCAAGCTATAAACAGACACTGCTGCAAGTTATGAAAGCAGAACCAGAAAAATAACGAAAAAGAGACAACTTCTTTCTCTGGGCTTTGAGATAACCAGACTGGACGAAAAATCGAAGTGCAGCCATACTGCATTTACTTTACTGTCTGACCCCCAAATTAATTTCTACACCAGTTGCAAAGGAAACACCACCTCAAGGTTGTACGTGAAGGCTTCTGTCACACTGTCACACAATTGCTCAATGTTTAAGCATTCGCTCATTGCTATATGGACCTAATACTATGCCCCTTTCACCTGGTTTACAAACAAAGCAAGAAGGGCTGCAGCTGTATTTTCCAGCCATTCCTTCAATGAACTGATAACGATATAGCCAATGCTGAGATATTTGATGTGAGTAGTGGACATTTTAGTCCCTGCACGAGTCCTTAATCTCCCTAGGATCCACAGGAAGAAAATTATTTGATATGAGAACCTTTGATATTACAAGTTGTATTTAACATTTCAAGGCTCATTTGAATCAGCTCAGCTCAGTGAACTGCTAAAGCATACAGGACAACACATCCTGTAGAGAGGAAAAACCTATAGATGTGTTTTGTAGCCTAAAGGTATATTACCAAAAATCACGAAACAATGAGTTGCTGAAGATAAGGCCCAAAATGTTATTGGTGCCATTCATTTCAGAAGTCATCTGACAGCACAGGCCTGGTGCATTACAGAACAGAAGGGTAGAGGGATCAGGAGAAAAATAAAAAAATAGTGAGATTTCCGTGATGCACTGGGGAACGTCTTAAGACAGAAATTCTGTTATGACCCGCAAATACCCGCAGAGCATGAATCAATGAAATTCCGTGTTGATGCAAAAACTACTGTATCACAATTCCTTTTCCCCTGTTGTAATCCATTAAGATGCTAGAAAGTTTGAGTTTTCAGTAGAGATGTGCAGGCAATAACATCCACCTACTGTGCCTTGGCAAGGTACTAACGGCTATCGCAAAACACTTAGTGTAAGCATTCAGCCAGGTTTCTGCCCACAGCAGAAATAAATGAATAAATATGCTTTTACCCAGTTGTGCTACCCATGTTAACACATTGTTTTGTAACCTCAGTATAAAATAGAAAAAACAAATCATTTCAGGAGTTATGTATTTTGTGGTACATTGAAGATGAAATCCCAAACAGAAGGTTTTATGCCTTTAGAAAAGTGTATCTTTGTAGTACTCAAAGTGCTTGGCTTCTAAGTATAGCACTATAGTGCTTTCCGCAGATCTGTCTTTTTAACAAAGTATATATGCTGATAATGTTGAACCGATCCTGAGGCTTTATTTAGGTGACATTCTCAGTGACCCAGTGGGACAGATTGGGGGGGGGTGGGGGGGTGGGGCATTTCTGTTAATAGGCCTGAAGGATTAAACTTGCATTTAATTTCTAAGGCCAGCACAGCTTTTGACAAGACACTGTTATTTCTACTGGTGGCATGAAGTTCTTGCAAAGAAAAGGCATGACATAATGTGCGCATTTTCTCCCTGGGATGTTTGTTGGAAAGACAATGTGAGTCAGTGGTCAAAGAATCAAAAAGTCAGAAAATTCAGTGAAAAAAAGACAGATATTTTAGAGGAAATCAGACTGCCTGATGTATAAGCTTGTATTTGTGGAAAGAATAATTATATACAACTAGAGTGGTACCACCTAGAAAGCACAGAAGGATACAGTGATACATTTTCCCAGTTACTGTAGGGGAAGGTCTGGTGTAGGCTCTCAGAAGTCAGTAAAATTCTCTGTTTTAATTCAAATTGACTATGGGTCATGTCCTAGATTTACAATAATTGCATTAAAAGTATTGTGATTAAAAAGAAACCCTAGCTTTTTCAATATATATAAAGAGAGTGGGAATTAACACATACCTTACAAGATCTTTCACAAATGCAGTTAATGTGCACGTTTTTAATATTTTTTTATTATTATTATTATTTTTTAATACTAGGCAATACTCAAAATCTAGAGAAGAGGTTGCAATCTACAGGAAGCTGGTAGGTCAAATTTTAAAATTATATAAACTCTAGTATAATTAGGCTGACAAAAAAGATATAAGCGGTAAGGTAATGAAACTTGCATTTACTGGGTATTCAGAGAATATGCAAAATCATTTAAATTTACATACTGAGGGGGAGAAAATGTGGTTTAGCAGAGGCAATTAACATGAGAAAGTAAGACAGATGCTGTGCAAATAATTCATAATGAATAATTTCTTTGCTCCATTTTGTGTTTGCAAGTTTTCCAAACAAACTAGTTTTTCTGATGTATATGTTCAAACTGTTTGCTGAATAATATCTGTGCATAATTTTTTGTCTGTAATTCATTCATAGGCAGAGCTTTTTGAATATTCAAGCTTTTTTTGAATGGGTATGTAGGTCGTACAACACATTTCTCTTTACCAATTGGAGAAACATAACTTATAGGTTCTGCTATGAATAATCACAATATTTAACAATATTTGCTTCATTATTTTACCAAACATTCCTGCTAGTAAACTCATTTGTTAAAATAATCATGGAAAAAGAGATGCAAACAAAAGCAAATAAATTAGTTTGGCATCCCCTCTTTTGTTTCTGATTTGAGAAAAAGACTTGGTACTGTCCATAATTCCATTTGTCTTTAATTAAAGTACATGAGGAAGCTGAAAATACAAAATCATAGTCTTAAAGATACTCAGGTTTCATATGGCTGTAGAGTTATACTTAAATACACAGAGTTCCTTGCCCAAATGGGCGCGCTTTAATTTACTTCATACGTTCTTGTTGGCTGGTTTTCTGCCAATGGTGCAGTTCCACTATATGACAAACCAGGTTCTTAACTAGAGTCTGCTCTTTCAGCTCACTTTCTGAATAACTGATGTAATGGGCAGCTTGCTCCTCCACGTAAGCTACAGCTGAATTTCCGTCCATTCGGTAGCCAAACGTGGTATCAGCTTCTGCTGTATAGCATAAAGACTTACATGTAGGAAGATAATGAAGATAAATATACTATTTGTTGGCAGTCAAGGTGATTAATTGCGAGAGGCAAGCTTCATTATGCCAGTAGTAACAATTGGTGTCATGGACAGACACTAAGTTTTTTATGGCCCATTGTTAGAAATGTGTTGAAGTTTGAATATGAACGCATTAAGGAATTAGTACAAATTGTGTCTTCTTACATCACAGGCATATATTCTTAATTATATTTAGAGCTGTATTTCTTTGGAATGCTGGAAAAGTCAGTTTTACTTTTCCTATAAGTGAAGCGGTCATCAGACCTGAGAAACTGCAGCATTCTTATGATAAATTGTGTATGATGAACTCAATGATGAATGAATTCCACTTGCAGAATCTTATTAGCAATGTAAAAAATGTATTTGATTTTATATATTTATTTTTGTTTTGTACAAATGCATTGATATTTCAGACTTTCTACGTGTTTACTATTTCAATAGTGGTAATTTAAAAAAAAAAGTAATTTTGGTATTATTAAGCTAAGTTTCACATTCCTAAGGAAACAGTGGGAGAATTTTAAGTTCTATTTTTGATGTACCTTTATAACCCATTTATACACTGGCACTGAGGATCTGGCAGTGTCAGCTTATACCTTTTTTTCTTGATATAAGAAATTAGCCTGGGAATAGCTTATGACATGAGAAGTACAAAGGATCCCCTAAACCTTTCTAACACTAATAGGACAGGAGAATGCAGAGAACAGATAAATACAGCTTCACAAATGTCAATTCTGCAAACATGTATCAGTGTGAAAGTTCTGCCATTCTTATATTTTACACTGAATAATGTAAGAACATCGATACAATTATTTTAAATAACTGAAGTATACCTGTAAGTTTTTGGAACAGAACGGAAATAAATAGAATAACTTGCTTAGTAAGTCCTGGTGTAGTAGTGTGTTAACTAGCAATTATGATTTCCTTTGGGTACAAAGAAATTATGTCTTTAATGAGCATGGCAAACTAAGTAACGGTTTGAAAATACAGAAAAATAACAATGAAGTGACATTAAAACTAGAAGGAAATTGTACTTCACTAATCTGGCAGATTTTATATAGCAAACATGACTTCATTTTTTTAAAAATGAGATATATAAATTAAAGTAAGAAAACAGTAGAAAAGAAAACACCCATTAAACTGATCTAGTTGAGTACATATTCTCATTGTTCTTTGGGTTACTTGCCTTCTCTTACCTTTTTCAGCACTTTAAATTTCAACTTCATAAAACATCTGGACATAGTAAACCTTACAATTACTATCTTTTGTTGCGTTCTTCCCTATTTGTCTACAGTTTAAAGGAATATGTTTTGGAATCTAGGTATTTCATTAGCGATTGCTATAATACATTATTTTTGTGATCTTAAAACAGACATTCTAGATCATACATCCCTGCAAATATAACTCCTGCTGTAACTTCCCATTCTTCCATGGCTACCTTCATTTCTTTTTGCACTGCAGGAGTTCTTACTGGTAGGAGTGATAAATGAACATGTTTCTTTGCATTATACATATTTACAGCAAATAAACTGTGTATACCATATCACCTCATAGATCTATTGCCCAGTGCTGTTACAGCCAATGCATTAAATACTGGGTTTCTCAGGGACTGCTTACTGCAGTTTAACACAACAGATAATGAAAGGAGATCAGGCATGAAAACTTCCTCTTTATCTTGCACCTTTAGTCACACAAAGTAACTGATAACAGCTAAGTTCATCATCCTTCTTTCATACAATATTCAGGAAATCAGGCCCTTAAACCATGACCTTCACAGAGAAAGGACTGTGCCATCTTGTTTAGTCAGCAGCAACAATGCCCCTCCCCCCCGGTCCTGAATGGAGTTGTTGGATTTTGTCAGAAGATAAATAAAGCAAGTGAATACTTTTGTGTGCTTTTATGGAACTTCTTTTCAAGGAAAGCATTTTGCATTAAGAGAAAAGAAGGTAGAAGAAGGCACAGAGCATATAAATTACTTGTGAAAGACAGGGCTAAACTAAGGTTAAGCAAATATAAAATTGTTTAACTAATAGCTTACTTAAAATAAACATCAGTTACATAGCCTCTATTATTTCATTATTTTATTAAAAATGCTACGCAATAACACAGAATTTATGCTATCTGTTGGAAAAAAGTTATTCCAATCCTGAGAAATTTATATTGGTTTATTATGATTTAAAATTTCCCATTGTCGTGGTAATTCTTGCACACTAAGAAAATGAAAAAAATATTGTTCTATTGTATTTTCTAATGCCCAGTGAGCCTATGGAAGTTAAAAGATTCACCAAAATATCATCATATTTTTAGGTAAGAAATTGAGCTTTCCCCCCCTCTAATTCTTCCCCCAATCTCCAGAGTGGTCATATTTAAAACAAACAAATGCTGTTAGTGAAGTTTGCATTGGCTTTTTATGTAGGGCTAGTAGTGTATCACTCAGAAAGTAAACTGTCACAAATTGTATGCCATATTTTATATATTGCACACTTCTGTTTTTATTTTTGTTTTTTGGTTCTCATAATTCTTTCCCCAATCATTCTTTGCATTTTTACATGTACCTTCCAGTAGATGATTTGTCTGCACCTTTTTATGTGCTTACTGCTGAAGCAGACTGCTAACTTAATATTGCTTTTGAGTCAGACTTTAAATCTTGTACCGACTGAATTAATTTCAATGTTATGCAAAATAGCTACTGTATCCTTTACACCTTGCTAGTTTCTTTTTCTCTTCTCTATGTATTGTTCCAGATATATTATTCTACCACTTCTTGTGGCTAAAACAATTTAACTGACCTTTCACCTAGACTAGATACTAGAATTGTCTGTGTGTTGCTATTTACCTAAACCTAGTCTCATTTGCTCTTGTGCAGAGTATGTATCTGTGGTGTACCTCATCCACACCAATACCACTTCATGCAGAGCTGAGAAAAAATCCTTCTGATATCAGGCATAAATGTTGATTTTATCCTTAGTTTACTTTGTCAGTGAACTCAGTGTTACTAACCAGAATGCTCCCTGACCTCCGTGGTTTTTATCATAATCACCTTGTAGTATTTTCTTCCAGACCAAAAATGCAAAAGCATTTCTATACACAGACAACTACATAACACATACACTTCTTTCTTTAATGTAATGGTTACAACCTCTCAGTAATTACTGCAGGAAGACAAGTGAAACTGTTCATCCTCTGTGGTGTCAGAGTCATTACAATGGCTAAGAGAATTAACATTGTAATAGATTGCAATTACACTCAGTAGCAGTCAGTAGTTTGCAAAACCAAACTAAGGACTAGTTAACAGCCGCACCTTCCACTTACACTGCAACAGTCATGAGAACACAGATTTCAGTATTCAGGAACTGGAATCTAAAATGTGTATTAGAAACCAGTATGACTCCAGTAACTGGATGGGCCAGAAGAAGGTAAGAGACCTGGGTCCTGATTTGTATGAGTAGGAATTGCCCTGATATTTGTGTATTTAGTTTAACATTTTTATTAGCAGTTTAGGATTATCACATAAGCACTCTTAGCACGGTTAACTACAGTGGAAATAGTGCATCCCACCAACCCTTCAACAGTGATACCTAATTTCAATGCCCACAAGGTGTTGTCTCCCGAGAGCTGGACAATTTGAACACAAAATTTTTTCTCAGAGCCCAGTGAATTCTCCTCTTGATTTGCCAGATGAGCAAAGGCCCATCATTTGTTTAGAGATAGCACTAGTTCACTTTAACAATACGTTGGCAGCCATATTCTTCAGAATTCCTTTGAGATATTTGTGGTCAGCAAAGACACTGTAGGGCAAAAGGGGTTTAGGTATGTAAGTGCAGAGGTTCATGTATGGAGAACACACTGTAGACATGCACCAAGACAGGTGGTATTCTACTGAATTTTGCGTGGGGGGTGGGAGTTTCGTTAGGGATGGCTGTGCATACCGAACATACTCATTTGCAGACAGCGACCTCTCTAAAGAAAAATGATCCCTCTTTCAGTAGAACAGTGTTCTGTGCTTATAAAAGTCTTCACATTTTCTTTACTTTCCACTGAGCAGGTATCACCTACAAAGACTTTCCATCTTTTTTTTTCTCCCCTCCTTCTTCCAGAACTGCAAACTTGTTGATGGCTTTGAATTGTTCAGAGCCGTTCAAGCATATAGCAAGTAGCTTTCTACCTGCTCAGTACTTCCATTTGAGCCATTTCAAAGACAGGCTATAATTCTTACAAGGTAGATGGGCTGGCTGTAGAAGGGAAGGGGAGAAAAAAAAAAAAAAAAAAAAAAAAAAGAAAGAAAAAAAAAGCCTAAAGGGACTGGAAACTACCTGAAAATACTAGTACAATTTCAACACCTTTCTCTTCTCTTGGTTTGGCAAATTATGGACAGCTTCTGGCAATATTTAAGAGGTGACACAAATTCCCTTCTTTTGTCAAACATGCACCACATTTACTGAATTACCAAAGACGGTAATTCCAGTGTGTTAAAATTCTGTATCTTGCCACTCCTCCTCTGCTGGTAGCTCACTGCACGATCCTTGGATATTTCTCCTGTACCACTGTGTGGTTACTTCCTTGGGAAAGATACTCCCATGTGTATATTTTTTTTTATTTTTCTATTTTTGTATAATTCACACTACTGTTCAGAGGATGTATTTCTCACTATGCAATTGCAGGCACAGGATTAAGAATGAAAATAGGACATCTAAATCAGGTGCAACTAATGATATTCCAGTATATATAATAAATGTGGGAAATTGTACCAATTAATTAAAATAATCCTCTTTACAACGTGTTAAAGCATTTGAGAGGCATTGTTCAGTAAGATAAGCTCTCTCTTTATTCTGAAGAGTTGAGTCCTATGTTGTTATGGTGGATCATTGCATATCACGATTTATAGCTTACAGGGCTGGAAAAAACTATGCTTATCATCTGGTGTGACCTCTTGTGTAATGCCAGCCAGTGAATTTCACCTGAACTTCACCCAAGTAACCACTTCATCAATCCCATAACTTACATTTGAGATGCAACATATCTTTCAGAAGGATTTTCAGTTCTATTTAAAGATTCCAAGCAACATGGAATTCACATTCCATAGGTAAAATGTTCCAGTCATTAATTAGCTGCAGTATTAAAATTTCACCTTCATTGTACAATGCATTTACATAGCATCAGCTTCCAGAAACTGTCTTTTAATTATGCCTGTTTTGATCAAGCTATAGCAATGTGTGTGGTGGAGCAGCTACATGCTAATAGAGTAGTAACAATATATAGGGGCACATTGAAAAATCAGCAGTTCTAGGTTAGAAAATTCCAACACATGCTTAAAAGGCAAGGGGACGAGCATCCAGCATTTATCTCCGGCAAACTGCAAATCTTTTTTCTTATCTCCTTTTTCCTTTCCTTTCAAATCACACTGAAGGTCAATTCTTCAAAGAAGTGTGAGAAAGAGAACCACGGCCCTTCTGAAAGTGGACAAGATGTTCTTGTGTCAGCAGGTTCTGTAAGTGACAAGGTGATATGGAGAGAGACTCCAAAGATATTAGGGACTGAAGCTAATAGAGCACACAGGTTCTAGGTTGTGTATCACAGGCCTACCTTTTAAGCATGTCAGGCATAGAGCAGTAACTAATATAGCCAACAGGAAACAGGACAGCGATAACGTCTGCAGTCCTGTTCCTCAGGCACTTTACTCAAATCTGAAAAAAATACGCTTATATTCACTTGGGATTCACTGCTTGGAACTCGTTCTTGAAGGTAGGCACTTACATTCTTTCCTCTAAAGAACTAAACAGAGCTAACGGATTTAAAACATGCTAGAGGAGGAGTAGCCTGTGGTGACCATTTACTTACTAATCCAGTAGTTAAAGAGTTCTAACTCAAGAAATGAGGTATTTGGTTTACGCTCTGCAGCCTCATGCGTATTCAGTCTCACATCTCCCATTCCCAGGAGAATACCCTGACCACCAGATTAAAGGGATGGGAACAAACCTCTCTTCCATTGAAGCTGTATCACCGCATCAAGAAGGATCCAAGATCTATTTAAACAGAGAACAGGAGGAAGAGAGAGCATGGTTCCCTGTCCTCTGTTGGGACTCTTACTTTAGGGAGAGGACATGGTTATCCTTCTAAAACATACATTAATTGTCTCTCAGACATTCTATTTTTTTATATAGTTATCATTAATCCTAAGTGTGGACACGAAGCCAGTATTCCCACACCAGTCTTACTAATAATGCCTAGACTTGCAACTTCTGTTTATTTTTGCTTTGATACTCTCTCTGCTACCCATCCACTCACAGCTGTCAACTTTACTAACCCATAACAGTGCTAGCATATATTCAGTTATTCACCAGGACAAACTAAAGCTATTTCCTGTAAACTGCCTTCCAGAAAACAATCCCCCAACCTGAAATGTCACCCATGTTCTTTTTCACTAGATACCTGACCTTGACTTCAACAGTTCTGTTGAACAAATGAGGCCACCTTACCAGGGCATCTAGAGTGGTCCATGCCATTAACCTGTATCCATCATGACTATCAACGAATCAGCCATTTGTTTGTTCTCTCTCAAATCACTGGTATGTTAAGTAGCTTTGCAATATTCTGCATGATCGCTACTAGAAATACTCCAATGAGATGAAGATTTACAAATATCTTTAGATCGTATGGGCTAAACGTATTTTGGGTTTTGCTAATTTCTGTTCAGTCGTCATAGGCATCAAGTCACGTGCTTTATGGACTGCTATTACAGACTTTCCATTACCTTTTCCACTGAAACTTGTGTTGCATCAAAATGTAGTTTGACAAGATTTGCTTCCCATCTGAGTGTAATTCTCAGTCATTCTTCCTGGTAGGGACAACTCATTACTTAACTGCAACAATCTTTTTAATACTTCTCTAACATTCATTTTTGCAATCTCGTTTATTTTCAGGCAGAGAGATTACTTCCACTAAAATGACTATCACAGTATCACTGTAGAGAAGCCTTTCTGCAGAATCAAGACATCACCATGCATATTACATTAAAATTTAGACCACAGCATTTAAGACAAGGACACATCTTGAAATCTGTGAAATGCCATAGAAAAAGATGAGGCCAGGGAGAAGGTGTGGCTATGTGGATCTTCTTCACCCCTGTGAATAGATGCAGTCCTCAAGCTACAGCATTGCATGTAATTTACCAAGCTCTACTAGTATGCTCAGCTATCCCCTCTTCTCAATTAACCTTGAAAAGCTGAGAGAGACTTCCCTGCTGATTTCTGGATTGCCCCGTAAAACTCCTGCTCTTTGTTGACAGTTACAAAACTACAGTTGCAGCTGGAAAATTAACCCTGCTGTAGTTTCTCTCTAATCATACAGTCTGCTTTTCCCAGCTACAGGTAATCCAATGTGCTCTAGTTTACTTAATTTCTCCAGACAGATTTTCCATTTTATACAATACGGACATGAAGATTGTTACTTTCAGCAGCACTGTTAGCCCTGCTGCTGTGCATTGCCCGTGGCCAAGGCTCCTTTTCACTGCTGTTTCTGTATATCCTGGTCAATTTAAGTCGCTAACTTCCCTCCTGGCCTCGCCAAGAACCTGTACGAAGTTCTATAGGTTGACATCAGCGTGCGTCTACCAGTTCGCCATTCTCTCGGTTTCCTCCTTTACCTTGCTTTAGTGCTCCTTTTTTTGGTGCCATTGGTGCTTTCACCGATGTGTAGCAAAGGGGGAGGGGAAGAGTTAAGGTTAAATAATAGTCAGCATTTAATTAGACTTGACAAGAGAAGTGTTCTGCAGAGTATTTGGAAGTAACGCTAAGGAGAACACGGTGTCTGAGGCTCACCCACGGCCAGCTCACCGCGAAGGGGAAGATACGGCTAAAGTCATCCCTTTCTGAAGAAGTGCAGAGCAGCTTGTGGAAACGTTTCTAACTTGCGGCGCCGAAAGAGGCAGAAGCAATCTTTTAACAGCTTTTTTTTCCCGCGGCGAGGTTCGGTCGGTCGCCGTCGTTCCCCTTCCCTGCCCGCGGCGGCGGCCCGCACGCTGAGGCGGCGGCGCGGCTGTGAGGCGCGGGGGGCGGCACAGGGGCCCGGCTCGCCCGCGCCCGCCCTTACCTCAGCGCCGCCGCCGCCTCACGGCTCCGGCGGGAAAGGGCCGGCAGGGGCCGCGGCCCTCCGCGGGGGCGGCCTCCGTCCTTCGGACCCTCGTCCCCTCGCCGGGGCGACGGGACGGGCACCCGGGACGCCGGCCTCGCCCCCCTACCCCCCTTCTTCCCGGGGGCCCTTAGCCCGGCGGAGCCGAGGGGCCTCACCCCCCCGCCCCGCTCCGCTCCCGCACCTCTGCGGCAGCGCTCGGCTGGGGCGGCCCGGCCGCTCCGCCGAGGGCCGTGCGCGGCGCGAAGCGCTGCCGCCCGCTATTGCGCAGCAACGGTCAAGGAAACAAGGACACCCACGCAGCGCCGCGGGGGCCCAAGGCGTGACGGCGGGGCGCGGGCGCTGCCGCTGCCGCCGCCGCCGCCCCCGTCCCCGCGCGGCAGCCCCTCACCGACCGCGCCGCCGCCCGGCGCCGGCAGCGCGCGGGCGCGCGCGCAGCCGGGCGCCGAGCGCGGGGATTGGCTGGCGGCCCCGGCCGCGGCGCGTGCAGCCGGGGGGCCGGCGGGGCTGCAGCCAGAGCGCGGCTGGCGCGCGCGGCTGCCGGGGCCCGCGCTCCCTCCGCCCGCCCTCCGCGGCGGCGGCTGCAGCTGCTGCTGCTGCTGCTGCTGCTGCTGCTGCTCCCGCTGCTCCCCCTGCTCCGCTCCGCTCCGCTCCTCTCCCCGGGGGCGGTGGGAGGCTGCTGCTGCTGTTCCCGCTGCTCCGCTCCTCGGGGGAGGGACGGGACGGGAAGGGAAGGCAGAGGAGAGCAGGGAAAGGGAAGGGAAAGAAGGAAGGGGTGTCCCTCGCCACTGAAGGAATCCGCACCGGTGCTTAAGTTCTCTCCCAGAGACGGTGTGAGGCACTCGGGCTGCTCAACCTGCTGCTGCTGCTGCTGGTAAATGCTCTTCACTTCTTACTCGCCTACATGCTCAGGGCTCTCCTGGCTGCTTTGCGTTCGGCAGCAGCGCCTAAAGCTGCGGCGTTTCTGTCTCGGTCGCTCCCTTCCCTTCTGCCCCCCCCCCGCCCCCCCGGCTGTAATTGCGTTAGCGGAGTTGACAACTTCTGATCTGTGTCTGCAAACCAGGCAGCGAGCGTTTTGTTTCCTGGAGCCGCTGAATTCAGCAGTTGGAGAGGTCATTAGTTGCCTGACTTCCAGGGAAAGAGGATTCTCTGTGCCTCTGCAATAAGTGCTGCTGCTTCTCTGCCCGTTAATTCTCATCCTTGATCGCTGGTATTTCTCTTTTTTTCACCGTGTTTTCATGTTGCCTTTGTTCTTTAAACCGCTTCAGTTTTTTTCTTTTCTCTCCCCCCCCCCCCCCCTTTCTTCTGGGATCGTAGTACAATATTTTTATTCGTCTTTTTTTTCCTCAGTTTTTGCCAGCAGTGTGGAAAGGTATCGCTGATTCAGAAACTATTGTCCACAGTGCGTCTGGGTTAGGAACGGGCAGAAATAAGAGAAGGCAGGCATTTGTATTCCGAAAGGGAATTAAAAAAAAATAAAATAAAAAAAAAAAAATGCTGCTTTGCATCATTGATGCGGATTTGCAGGAAGCAGTAAGGGACAATAATATTATGTTGTTTGCAAAGATAATAAACATAGAAGCGCTTTGGTGTTTCACGTATAGCCAGCCCTGCGATTGAGCTGTTTTGAAATTGCACTTGATAATAAATTCATAGCTGTGGAGGCAGAGATTGCTGGCATGTATCGCATACATTGCTGAGACAATGTACCAACGTATGCTAACACCAGACCAAGTCCCCGTTAGACCTTACATGGAGTGGCAGTTTGACAAGATACTATTTTGTTTCTTGCATACACCCAAACTGAAATTTAAATAAGGTAGCTTAATGGATGCGAATTGAGCTCTTAACTCTCTAGCTCCGAACCAGGCTCCTTTTTCAGCACTTCTTGTTAGGAAGCTTGTAAATGATAGCATAAACATTTATCTGTAGCAATTTCAGATGATTTAATACTACTGATGTCTTACTATGTGCTTTTTATGCCTTTTTTTTTTTTTTTTTTTTTACTTCTGTGCTGAAGTGTTCTTTCCTTTTAAAAGGCTCAAAATGTATGGGCAAGTATTGTCTCTGTGTGTGTATGTTTGTGTATATAAATATTTATATATATAATGTTTGGCTTGTACTTGTTTAAATTTGCCAAACCGTGTCCAAACCTTGTACTACATGGAGAAAACAGGTATTTGAATTGAAATGCAGGAACATAGAATTAGAGGAGACTTTGTTTATAATATTTAGTTGTATAGTTAAAAGATTGTATAAGATGAAAGAAATTCAAAATGCATGCATTCTTTCTAAAGAAGTAAAGTCTAGTAGTAGCAGTATTGTAGCAATTTATGAAAATGAAACTTGACTGAAACAATACGGAATGCAAGCTGTCAATAAGTATGTGTAGTTATCTAATATCCTCACACAGCACTTTTATGGAATGCTGTTTGAAATCTCATGTGTTTAAAAACGTAGTCTTTGTGAAGTGCAGAGTTAATGAAAAAGTACCATCACCTGTTAATACAGTTACTTTATGCAAGTTTAATAGTTAACCTTGGTTGTACAGTCTCAAAGTTTTTCTTCAAACTTCAGAAGAATTTAGAGAGAGGTGATTCTTCTTTCAAGATATTTGTATTTTCATTCAGTTTGTACTGATTTGAAAAACTGTTGAACCTCCACCGTATAGAATGATGACGGGTATTTTTCTAAGGGGCTTATGTAAGTGCTAGGTAAAGTAGATTTTTACAAGGGGCCGACAACCTAAAGATAGGTGGCATTTCTTGCATTGTCAAGGTTTAAAATATATACAAACAATGTATTTGGGCATCATTTTCCTGTGTGTTGGCAAATCAGTAGCCAGGTTGACGATTAATTTAGCTTGGCCCATATGCTGAGGTTTCTAGTTGCCGAGTAATAAATAAAAACTATTAATATATTACACTGATATAGATTGTGTGGTATTCAAAAAGCCAGCCGTGAGGTCTGACCTTTAATTCCTTTTGAGAGGAAAACTTTTTTAGCTGTGGTTTCTTAGTGTCCTGGCAACATCTGAGAACTCACAGAAGTATTTTTTTCAATTCTTAACACACGTTCAGCATATTTAAAAAAAAAAAAAAAAAAGTTTTGATCCAGATAATCTGTTTGAATTTTTATTCTGCTCATTTTTAAACATTTCTTATTAAGAAAGTGCTTACATGAAAACAATAATCTTTTAATTCTCTATATGCTTATTTTTCATGTGGAGAATGAAAATAAAATAATCATTTCTGTGTCATTACATTTCAACTGTTTATGTAGCTTGGGGAAAATTAACATGTCAACATCACTAGTGATCTTTTCCTTTAATTAAATTGAACTCTATTTTCATTTTTAGTATTTTGTACTAGAAGTCAAAGAGCTGCATGAGAAAATAGAGGAGGCACTTCTTTCTCTTATTAGGTCAGAGATTAACAGTGGTGGGAGTATTGATTTGAGGGGGCTAGTAGTTAAATTTCTTTGCTTTTTTTTAAAGAATATTTTTATTTCTGGGAAAAACAATATATATATATATATATATATACTTGTGATATATTATGGTCATGGGTTTGGCATTTTCCTGTCAATTACTGTCGTTTCTGTTTCTGCAGTCAAAGAAAATTCCTTGTGAACAGTATTACTGTTAGAGTAAGTAATGGTGTAAGCTGTATTAGTGATCTTGTGCTTAAAATTATTTAGAACAACATGGAAAAGGGAAAATGTTTGTTCAGTTCAATCAAGGTCAATGTCTAGACTTTCTTGTCTGAGAGGTCAAACTAAACTGAAGGTCAAATTAGATGGAGACAAAGCTCAAGGCACTGTAAGACCACTCAAGTCAATATACCAATGTTTGAAAAGCTGTTTTGTGTTCGTTTGCAGTTTACTATGAATGTAATCCCTCAATCCTTAATGTTTCTGGCAAAAGGCGCACATAGGAGCAGCACTGCTGAAGTTTATGCCTAAAGATAAGACCAAAAAATTATTGGACTGATCCTTTAAGTAATAATATTCTTTTATATAAATGGATAGTTCTAAAAAGTCTGCCCTCCCCCACCCTGGATCTGTAACAGGAAATACAACCTTAGAATATAAATTAAATTCGTTTCTAGTAAACTGATTAAGATAAGAGATGTTTTAGTCCTGATTTGCTTTTTCAGAAGGTTAGTATTTAATGGAAATAGCAAGTTTTTTCCAGGCTTTTTTTTTTTCTTTCTTTCGTTTTAACTATACTTATAATTTCACAAGATCTTTATCAGGAAGTATGGTTTTATATAATACTTACTTTGCTACATTAGAAAAGATAGTTTTGCTGACACTAAAAATATGCAGAACCGGTCCATACTTTCTGACCTGAGGTGTCACATCCCAGAGCCTTCATACCAACTGATAGTGACTCATTTTTCTAATTTCTTACTGCAGAAAGCAGCTCCTGTACAGTACACTTTTACTTTAGGGAAGTAAGTAGAGTATCAGATGAATCTGGCTGCATCAGACTGTTCCAGCCACAGACAGGACCAAATTTGTGTCCTGGTTGTCTCTGTAGCCTTAAAGAGCCCCTTGTTCCGATCGCTATTCAGAGTCACTTAGCGGAGTGGCTACAGCAACACGTAAAATGTTTTCTGTAATACAGTCTTACCTAATCCACATACGGATTTAGAAGATACTTTGGGGCATTCTCTGTTAGCTGAATTTTGTCTCACAATTACTGCTCTGCATTGGGATCTCGTAATGCTGTTGAAGTTCAAATACGTTGTTTTAAATCCACCTTGCTGACTAACTCAGTGTTATCAGATAGACTTTTCAGATAAGCAAGGAGCGTGCTAAGCTTAGATATTATTCATTTTTTATTATTTTTTAAACAGATTCTTTTTGGTTGAATTGATTGACATTCAGTGCCAAATAGTAATAAATTGTCTACTTTTGTGTTTATTGCTGAACTTTTATAACCTAGTAGTCATCCAAATGGGGATGTAATTGTAAGATTTTTAGCAACAAGCTGCACAACATTGAATTATAAACTTATGTTTAGCTGAGCAAGTTGCAAATGGATACGTGATGCATAAATTGCCTTACACCAGTGGCAGTGTTCAGACACGTTTAAGGAGACAACTGATCTTAAATCACACTTATTTCTTTAACTCAGGAACAGATTTTGTAGAAGATATGTTTTAGTGTCTGATGAATGGAAAGCAAAGTTGCACTGAGGTAGGTGGGTTTGACTTTGGGGTTTAGTTTTTTTTTGTTTGGTTTGTGTTTGTTTGTTTTTATTTTGTTGGTTTGTTGTTTTTTTTTTTTAAGTATAATGTCAGTCAAGTAGTGTGGGGAAATTAAGAACAAGGTATCACCCTTTTTGTTTTTGGATAATAGAGTCTTTATTCTAGTTTTTTTCTTAAGGGACTTCTTTGATGTATAAAAGTGTATGTTTAGCCAAAACACTAACTGTAACCCTTCAGAACTATAAATGTGTGTTAAAGTTGTATAAAATATATGAGTAGCTGCTCTTGAAGGATTTTCATAGTAGTTTGGGGCACACCATAGCTGCCTTTGTGTCTTTAGTAGGAGCGTTTAAAGCTTTCAGTTGGTCTCAATTCTCCAGATTTATCTGTTGTTTTTCAGCCCACATGGGCAAGGAAACCACCAGGGATCATTCAGGGGGCTATGTGAGCCTATCAAAATCATTAATGAACATATCCGTGAAATACTTCAAGAGTGTGGAAATAACTTCTGTATAAAGTCCTTGTGGCAAGTACCATGTGAAGTACGTGGAGAGGCAGCAATGGAAGCCCGGTGCTGTCGCTGTGCATAAGAGTAGGCACAGTGAGCAAGAACAGCGTGAAGGTTTATGCTGATGTCCTGTTTGGGGGAAGCAGTATAAGTGATAGAACAAAGCTGTCTTCTCTTGCTTATCCTTGTTCATGGAAGGCTTTTGTGGGCACAGTGATATCAGCTAGTGCAAATCGTTTGAACCACAGTCTGAGAGACCCAGAGAAGCTTTTACTGCAAATATGAGTCCAGGTCTGCCAAATTTTAGTGTAGCACCTTAACATTGCGAGTCATCTTTTTACATCAGTGTACATACGTACAAGAGCAAACAGAGCCTGTCTCCATGCGTGCATTTCTGTGGTTAGCTATGTAAGGTTCTAGATGCATCCTGGGAAGTTTTATGTGTGTTCTCTTCACTCTGAACGTGAAAATCTGGGGGTTTTATTATTTTTTTTCTTAAGGGGAGTAAAATTAGAATGTGTAGCAAAGTTATTTTTTCCTAAACTGATGAAGTTAGGAGTGTTGGTTCTGTTGTGTTTTCGAATGGCCATGTACAGTGCTACATGTAACCTACATTGTTGAAAATGTAAGTTTAAAAAGGTATGGATGAACATATGTAAGTGGAAACTACACAAATTCTGCTCTGAAACCATTAATACATAGTAGTGTAGGACTTACGTGTAAACACATGTAAAACCAGTAAAATATAGAAAGTCCTATTAAATGTAAACGACAGATTTTTCCAAAGCTTTTTGCGAGTATAGATTGCCTAGTGACTTTTCTAATCTCTCTTTAAAACACAGCTACCTACAGTGAAATAAGTTATCATAATAGCATGTTCCAACATTGTACTGCATACTAAAAAAAAAATGGTAAGCACTTTTTTCAATGAAAAAAAAAAGTTGAGTACTTAGAAAGGCAGAATACTTGATGTTGAAATATAACAGTGACACTAGAGACAAGATTTTGATCTTGAAAATAAAGTTCATTTTACTTGCTACACTTATCTTGCCAATGTTATAGGAGATACCATGTTTCCATTGGATTCTGGGGGATCTTGGTCTTGGTTTTAGATGAATTGAAATAAAGTAGCAAAGGTAAATATTAAATTCATCATAGTATATAAAATGCATTCTCTAGGGAGGAATGTTACGCGCTTCATACTTGCAACATTAAATGAGTTTTCTGAACCAAATTAAAACAAGTGATGTGCAGCTTAATACACTTAAAGAATATTAAAAAAAATCAAATTTAATTAAGAACGCATATCAGTGCACACTGTTTGCCTAGTTCTGCTTTCACTGTGTAGATACCTACTTTCACCATGACCGAAGAATTAGGCATTTAAAGAAAACAACTTTTCATCTGAATTCATATTTACATAGATTCTAGGTATGGATATGCATGTGTGCAGGTTCTTGGTGCATTTGGTTTTGGGTTTGTGCCTAGGGACATTCAGAAAGTTATGGTCTGGAATATTGAAGCTTTTCTTAAGGCATGTTTTCTTGTCTAGGCATTTCTTCTAACTTTTCTCTACATGGTTTTGACACAGAGAAAATGTTTTTATCATTGTCTGTGGTTTTTTGAGAGAGCGAGCTATGGCTGGTATACTAGTTTTGCATGAGAACATACAAATGTGAACATCCACAAAAACATAAGCCCCTGAAAGGACAGGGAAATAGTTTTCTCTTCCACTTCAACATAGCTGACTGGGCACTAAAATAAAAAAGATTATTAATGAATGTCACAGAAAAAAATAATTGTTTTTGGCAGACTCCTTCCAATCATGGGGAAGTTTTAGACAAATCTTAGTTTACAGAAGAATATTTGAATAAGTTGAAACTTTATACATGTAACTATAGCTGTGAGTAAACACAGCAGTGCCGTGAAAGCGGATCTGTAATTTTATAACCTTGTAACAGTTTGATTTGTCTGAGTGTTTATATTACATGTGTACAGTTACCTAAAACATGATTGAGTTTGTGTAAACGTTCATGTGACACATGAAGGTCTGCTAGCAATGAAGATGCAGAAAATTTCCATGGTGAATGGCTTCGATCAGTTCCTTCTCGTTTGGGAACATGTGGCCTAAATATCAGCTAAAGAACACTGGCAAGTGCTGTTGAGGGAAACTGTAAATGTGCAGATCGCTATTGGAAGTGAAGCAATAGAGAACAGATTTTTTTTAAGAAAGTTGACTCTTTAGAGATGAGTGGGTGCCTATAAGATGATCAAAACTTCCTATTAGGTTTACTCACTTTAAGGTCAATTCTTAATGTCCCTCTGGACTTTATCTTGCATCTGTAGCTGTGGAAAATCTTTGAGAAAAAAACCCTGCATCTAGGTATTTCAGTTAAGGGACCCAAAATAAATGTGTATGTTTGGTGGTTAAGTCTTTTCAGGAAGTAGACCGTCAGGTAGATTATTAATAATCTGAAAAGCAAGGTAAGGTAACAAAGATTTGTATATAGCCTTGGTCACAAAAGGAACTAAACCTCCTTTTTTTCTTGAGAAGTGAGCTGGCTTTAGTTGTTTCCCTGCATAGAGACTAACCTAAATCTTCTCCTTTTCCCTTTCTCTCCAGCTGCTTGTTGTGGGCACAGAGCAGTTTGAGAAAAAGTCTCTTAGTGCAGTGCTAAATTTGGAGGTCACAGCTTTATTAACCATTACCGAAGTACCTGGTATTCCAGTGCAAATCTTAGCTGACACCAGTGGCCCCAGCTACGGAGTAAAGAATAAGTTGTGCAGCTGTCTTTCTTTCAGCTTTCCGATCTGCTAAGGGATGCTGACTAAAATCCAGAACATTGACACCTTCTTTCTTCTGTGGTACCTCCTTGAGGTTGAGAGATGACATGAGAGTGGAACTGCACAGAACGTATCTTTTCAGAATATCATGTCAGTGGTCAGGACCAATGCCTAAGTGGCTCACTATGCAGCAGAACTTGCTGCAGCATTTTTCTAAGGAATCAAAGTCACAATTTTTTCAGCAGTCCTTCTAAAACAGGCCCTCTAGAAGGTGGAAATACCTTCAGGGTACTTTGACTGTTTCATTATTGCAGGGCAAAGGAGAGAAGTAGTCTCTTTCAGATCATGACATTGATAATCAACGTGCCTTCCATTGGTAACTGATCTTACCATCACTGAAAAAAAGCTGAAACAGTGAATCCTCAGTGGTTCACTGTCATCCCTCTCTTCCTCCTGCTCCTTGAGGATCATTCCCTAACAAGGTGGTGCCTCCTGCTTTGGGAGCCTGTCTACAAACAGAAGTCTCTTTCCCTTCAGGGCATGAAGAGGGGTGAGCAGGAGAATAATGCAGGAAGAAAGTGACCTGAATGTTGCCTCACCTGCCCTGGGGTGTGTCTTTTCTCTTTCAAAAGTGTACTTATGGCTTTTGGCTCCACCACTACATCACTGTTTCTGAGGTGAGAGCCTACCAGACCTTGAGCCCTGCCTTCTGCCTCCGAGCAGCGGAGGGAAGGGCTGGCAGCTCCTTCTGGTATTGTGCTCCTTGTTGTATTACCAGTGAGGATTACTAACTAATGAGTTGAATGAGAGAGACCTTTCCCTTCCCTTTCGCAGCAGCTGTCACTGCTGGAGAGAAGAAGTGGCGAGAGGTGAGAAGAACCTGTGGATTGCCTGTGGAGTATTTATTCTTCTATTGAAGCTCTAATTACCTAACTGAAACTCTTCTTCCATTTCTCCAGCAATCCCAGGGGCCTCTGTAGGTTCCTCTAGTTCAGCTGGCATTCCGTATCAGCTACCTCCAGGCTTAAATTGTCTTTCTTTTTCCTGCATTGTTCCTTTAAAGGAGCAGTAATCACTTCCGCTCGTGTTTGTCAAACTGTCCAAAATATAAGCCCTTAATAGATTGCTCTTTTATGGAGCAGCTTATGCATTTCCTCAATGCCTGTCACTCTGCCCATAACCTTCCTTGATTGCAAGTATTGGAGTTTATACGTTGTCTGTTCTGTAGATCTTGAACTTAGTGTTTGTTACAAGATTAAGATTTATAATTGTACCCCACTTTGTTAAAGGCCAGCTTCTGGATGGCCTTTCCCCTTTGCACAAGGGTACTGGAATAGGGAGAGCTACATCATTCTGTTTGCCTCAGCGCCTTCTTAGGGAAAGTCAGAATTCAGATTCTCTTGATATTCCCAACATAGATGGTCGTTCCTTTCTCCCCTGGTGATGCCACGCAAAGGAGACAGCCACAATACTTTTTCATTCCCTTGCTGTTATACAAAGGAAGCAAGCAATATGAGGTGTGGGGTTTAGATGCTGTGAAAAGCTGCCATGATTGCTGCTTTGTGGTACCTCCATTTGCCAAAGGTTTTCCATCTAGCCCTGGATGCTAGAGAGTCTCTGATTATTGAAAATTTCCTGACCCCTAGAACAAAGTGTTAGAAGTCCTAGGTATAGTCAGATTGGGTTAGTCCTGGTAAGGCTGAAAACTGGTGGGTATTGCGAAAATCTTTAAGCAGTTTCCATGAAAACAAATAATTTGTCACTATGAACTGTAGAGTAGGAATGTCTTTAAATTTGCAACATAACGATACTTAGATATAATGACAGTTAAGCCTGAATTAGCTGTGTCTGAATATTAGGGTCTGATCCTGTGAATAGTCATTATTGTCCTGTTGTTCAAACGACTGTGTGTGAGAAAGGGTCACCTGCTTAAGGCAAGCTCTGCTAGAACATGTTTTTCCCACTATTGTCCATTTGCAGTTTAGTTGATGCATTTGAAAGGACGCTTAAAAGATGGTTAGATGTCACTAATTTTGCTAATGAAGTGCTGTTTAGTGCTTAGTAGGCCATAATATTGGCACAGCAGAACCTATCATTTATAGCTAGCAAGTTTTATTTTCAAAATAAGCAGCAACAAATATATGTGAGGTTGAATTTGTGGCAGTTGAAGTTAATGGATGCCTTGCAATGATTATAGTGACTTTGGATCAAACCTGGCTTATACAGACTACTTTTTCAGCTGGATAGGGAGGCTAGCTCTCTTTGTTTCAAAGTGTTTTTCTTTAAAGAAAAAGAAAAAAAGGTGGGGCCTGGCACTACACATTACACAAACAATTGCCATGGTTAAAGAAAAAGTGCTCAATACTTGGTTTAAGATTGCTCTCCATTTAGGCAGTACAAACAGAAATACAACTAGGGACTCTACTGGTAATTCGAGAGCAGCTATGTGTTACTCTATCTGTGTCTTGCCTTGTTTGCTAAAAAGAATATTGGGAAGCTGGAAGGACTATGGCTGGTGTGCTGTTTCCTGGGTCCATGTGCTGAGCTAGCAAAAATGTGGATTAAAATCTTACTGTCTTCCTTTTCACTTCACTTACCTGCTCTAAACTTAACTCTGGCACAGCTGTATTTTAAGCTCCAAGACATAAGCTCCATGACCAAGGGTTATTTGACTTGGTTCAGTCAGTTCATGAATATTTTGAAGTATAATTCCCCAGATTTACTACGAACAGGTCTGTCCGTGTCAGGAGTCATGGTATGCATATCACTGTGTATTTTAAAATAATGCTTTCTGTGTCAGGTGGTTGGGTGGTTAATTTATCACATTTATGCCATGAGCATAAAAGGAATGTCTTTGGTTGGCTGGTAGTACTTTTTCTCCCTTCCACCTTCCTTCCTCCTCTTTCCTTACCCTGCTCACCTCAGCCATGACATTGATGGGGAAGATTTTGCAGGTATAGTTTACTGTTTGTAGTTGACTAATTATCTTATTGCCAGAAGTCATATGAATACTTGGTGCCATTTCTTCTGCTGTGTCTGAAATCTTATTTGTGTCTATTACCAGTAGATTATAGCTAAATGCTAAATGTTATAAATGAATGTTTATTTCCACTTTGATTACTTTGGAAGTCCATAGAGCTATTATTCATCTTTCCTACTTAACAGTTATTCAACCTATCAGTGTGCTCACATAGTAAATCTGTAATAGCTTTTTGTATTATGGAAAACAATCCTTCTCTAGTAGGGAAGCAGTGGTGCAGGATAAGCTAATGCACTGAAAAATAGGTTTATTCTCCACTTAGAAAAAGGGCTGTTGCGGTCCCACAGATAAGGGTCTGGATCCGTTACCTCTGAACAGCAGACAAAATTCTGCTGGTCAGTTCACCCACTTAGCTTACAAACTGTGCTTTCCTTCCAGACCTGCCATAGTAGATTCATATGGGAACTGGATTTACTGCCAGAAATGTATCAGTTTTGTGGAAAGATGCATGTCTTTAGGTTTGTTAATTGTGCACCTTTTGCTGTTGTGATTTTTTTTTTTTATTTTTTATTTTTTTGCAAATGTTTCGACTAGAAAGTACTTTGGAAGATGATAAAAGTTGGATGAGGTTCCAGTAGTGTAGGAAGGAAAGAAAAATTAATCCAATTTTTAACTTCAGATAAACAGCTTCATTATGAAGCCTACCTTCTCCCTTTGTGATTAGTCCAAACATGGACAAGACTCTTCTGAACTAACTAAAATGGCTGTATTTTATTTGAAATATATGGTAGGTAGGTGGCCTGTTCACTGCTCGCTTTTAGCACATTATGGGACCGTATTCTTCTTTCAGTTACCGAGGCTCAGGTTCAGTAGAATAATGAGTGCCTGGTTTAGCCCTTCTCTTCAAGCTCCTACAAGATTGAAATCCTTTGGTGAGCAGGGCAGATGTACCTCACCGGTGACCGTGACTATGTCGTACAGTGCAGAAACACCCGCGCTTCTCCCAGATAAAAACTGGGTGGCAGCACTAAAATCCCGCTGGCATCCTGTTCCCCATTCACTTGCCATCTTTGAAGATCGGTGTTGACTAAAAGCTGAAATTCTGGAATACACAAGCTGAGCAACTCTTACTCCTGGGACATACCTGGCAAGGACTATTTCAGTCTTCTCACGTGACTTAATCTGTTATCCCTGTGGATAATGGAATATAGAGGCTCACAGCGGAATAGAGTGTCTCAATGAGAAGCACGTTTTTTGGAAAACTAAGTTATACCTTGGAGCTACCTGCTTTTCCTTAGTGGTTTATTTATAGATATCTCTAAGTCTGTTGCGTATGAGTTATTCAAGATTTTGCAAGATGCAGTTTTATTAGCAGAGGGTACCTTCTTTCACCATTATATAGACTTCCCCCACCCACTCCCCATCGTGTGTGTGTGCGTGTGTGTGTTACAGCTAAAGCTAGCTTACGGGACGCTGTTATCTGCTCTGAGTGCCGTGACTTATAATGGCAAAGACATTATACCTACATATAATACATAGCCACAGAGGAACTCTTAACCTGGCTCCCCATTTCCTAGCTACCACTTCAACGACCTTGGAGTTCTGTTTATCTTAGTTTGGAGGTCCACAGGACTTGCCCTTGGACCCTCTCATCTTTCTCTTTTTCCACCTCCTGGCAGGAATTCCAGCCCAGAGAGATCATTGTTCTTTTCCACAGTCACCACAGTGCTTCACTTCATGTACCCTTTGTTCCACCCTGCTGCGACTTAGGACTTACTTAAAGCTTGAATCGCTTTCACCAAGAGAGATTGAGGTTAGAAATTAGAGAAAACAAACAAACAAAACCCCAAATCCCCTTTCAAATAATAACAATAGGAAAGCATTGGAATAGTATATCTGCAGAGGCTGTGAAATCCTCACCATTACTGATATTACAGTACAGACTAGACGAACATCCATCTAGTCTGATAGCATTACCATTGATACTGTCTTGCAGTTAGTGGACAGACTAGACAACTTTGTAGTGGGCATCTCTCCCAGCTGTATTTTTCTGCAACGTACTGGACTAGCACTTTATAATAGAAATAGGTTGATCTAAACAGATGCCTACAAAAACCCTCCAACTTTTTTCAAAGTAGGTTTCTTAGAAACTTAATGTGTTTTTCAAGTTACTGAACTGCAATTTTGAGTTAGGACAACTGAAAACTTGGATAATTTGAGAATGGTAAAAATTGAGTGCTATTTGAGATTAAATACATATTTATATACAACACAAAAAGGAAGCCTACAGAGGGTGGAAGCAAGGACAGGTAGCCTGGCAGTAATACAGAGAAATTGTTTGAACAGTCAGGGATCAGGTTAGGAAAGCCAAAGCCCTGACAGAATTAAATCTGGTCGGGGATGTCAAGGGCAACAAGAAAAGCTTCTATAGGTACATCGGTGATAAAAGGAAGACTAGGGAAAATGTGGGCCCTCTCCGGAAGGAAACAGGGGACCTGGTTACCCAGGACATGGAGAAGGCTGAAGTACTCAATGACTTTTTGCCTCAGTCTTCACCAGCAAGTGCTGCAGCCACACCACCCAAGATGCAGAAGGCAAAGGCAGGGACTGAAAGAACAAAGAACCACCCACAGTAGGAGAAGATCAGGTTTGAGGCTGTCTGAGGAACCTGAACGTGCACAAGTCCATGGGACCTGATGAGATGCACCTGTGGGTCCTGAGGCAACTGGTGGATGAAGAGGCTAAGCCTCTCTCCATCGTGTTTGAGAAGTTGTGGCAATCCGGGGAAGTTCCCACTAACTGGAAAAGGGGAAACATAACCCCCATTTTTGAAAATGGAAAAAACGAAGACCCGAGGAACTACAGGCCAGTCAGCCTCACCTCTGTGCCTGGCAAGATCATGGAGCGGATCCTCCTGGAAATGATGCAGATGAGACCCCACCTGCAGTACTGCATTCAGCTCTGGGGCCCCCAACATAAGAAGGACATGGACCTGTTTTGGCTGGGATAGAGTTAATTTTCTTCCTAGTGGCTGGTATAGTACTGTGGTTTGGATTCAGGATGAGAATACTATTGATAACATACTGATGTTTTAGTTGTTGCTGAGCAGTGCTTACCCTAAGTCAAGGACTTTTCAGCTTCGCATGATGCCCCACCAGCCAGCAGGCTGGGGGGGCACAAGAAGTTGGGAGGGGACACAGCCGGGACAGCTGATCCCGACTGACCCAAGGAATATTCCAGACCATAGGACGTCATGCTCAGCACATAAAGCTGGGGAAGAAGAAGGAAGGGGGGATGTTCGGAGTGATGGCATTTGTCTCCCCAAGTCACCGTTACTTGTGCTGGAGCCCTGCTTTCCCGGAGATGGGTGAACACCTGCCCGCCCATGGGAAGTGGTGAATGAATTCCTTAGTTTGCTTTGCTTGTGTGCGTGGCTTTTGCTTTACCTATTAAGCTGTCTTTATCTCAGCCCACGAGTTTTCTCACTTTGACGCTTCTGATTCTCTCCCCCATCCCATCGGGGAGAGTGAGCGAGCGGCTGCGTGGGGCTGAGCTGCAGGCTGGGGTTAAACCACGACACCTGTCTAAGGAAGCTCTTAATGTATGGAAAGAGGCTAAGATCATGAGTAAGATAACTGTTTTGCTGAGCTGTTCTGTAAGTGCTGTAGCAACCTTCCAACTCCATAGTTGAAATTTTTGCAATAAGGAGTATTTGTATATTCAGGCAATTCATTTGGCATCATGTATCCTAAAAATAGCACCCAAATAGCTAATGAGATTTCAGCAAACACCATGTAAAGGAAATGAGAGTGTCCTTATTTGGTAAATGAACCTGACATGAGAGAAATAAAAGCACAGAAAAGTAGATCATGCTTTAGATCATAGAGAAATACTGTGAGGAGAGGATAATAGGAGCAAAGTCTTCATGGTAGTCCCTAGAACGCACATGAAATAGTGTAAGATGAAAGATTTAAGCTATAATAGCTTTGTGAGGGAATGCCCTGCCTCTCTCCTTGTTTCCCTGTATTGCACCAGTACTGTCTTTTAAAATGTGGAAGTAGGTGCCCTCTGTGACTAGAACTCCATCAGTACTACAGAACGGCTCCTTGAACTCTGGATTCCACTGAGGTATCCCCAGATGCCCTAGATACTGTTGAGGCTTTCCCTAGAAAACAAAATGGTTCGGGAAAAATGACTGATCATCCAGGCCGACATAACCTTCCTGCATGCTTTTATAATATAAATTACAGTGGAATGAGCGAGAAAAATATTGAATATTGTCTCTTTTAATGCTGTCCTTTGAAATGAATGGTAATGATGATTCCCCATTTTGGGGAACATGGTAGTGGCTTTCTAGTGACTAATAGCTTCAGTCAGTAATGTAATAGATTTTTGCAACATGATAATGAAAAAAATTCTAATGAAGGTCAGATAGCAAATGGCTACTGAATCGTTAGTTTTAGAAATCTGTCAAACTTTGCAGTAATTTTTTCAGGTTTTGTTAAGCAGGCTTTTTCGCCCCTGATGACAGAGCTGTGATCATTACAGATATTTCAGTGAATTTGTTGGAAGAACAGACCTAGTCTAGTAGGCTCTTGAAGAAGGGAATTGATGCTGCTTTAGCTTGATGCATGATGTCAAAGCCCCATTTGGTTTTCAGACTTTTTAGGTGAGATGACATTGTTGCGCCTGACAGTTAAAACAGGACTGTGTGAAGACTAGTTTTGCTGGTTTATTTACTGGCTGAATACCCATCACAGATAACCTGATGGCACGATACAAGTGAATATATCGCTCTGGAACTAGTAAACGCTTTCTACTAGATGACTTTACTGTAGGTGACTAAATCAGTAACTTAGTGATGCAAGAATATCTAATTTTTAGACATGAGTTTGTTTTTCTATGTTTGTAGGTTTTTTGTTTGTAATATCATTAGCTGTTGCAGCACTGGTATTCTGCGGGTGTAGTGGTAGTTTTGTTGATTTGGGTTAGTGGGTGAGGCTTTTTTTGTTACACAGGTAGAGGAACGTGTCATGTCTTAGAACATCTTGTAAACACATTTCTAAATTGTGGCTAAAATCAAATGTGTTTTCTTTTTGTAGAATATTTTTTTTCTCATTTATGTTTGTGAATCATTCATCTGTTTGTCACCAGCCAGTGATATTTCTGTAGTAAGTGAATTTCCATTAGCTACCTACAAAGTAATTTTTTTTGTATAGTGTACTGATTCCTCTTATGGCCCAGTTATGTTAGCTAGAAAACATTAATCTATGAAGCATTAGGTAACTGTGATTATTTCTCCGAGTGATAGAAAGTAAACACAGAATAAAAGCTAAAAAAAAAATTAGTCTCAAATCTTGAAAGAAAAATTATGAAACTGCCTTTTCCTGTGAATCAGTAGTTTAAAGTGAGGGTAATACTACGAAAGTATAGTTCAAGAATTGGCAGACAATCCTTGCTGCTCAGAATCTATTCTGAGGAAAGCACGCCACCATATAGGCTGTTATTTTTTTTCTGTGTTGAGATAAATTTGTTTAACTTTTGGAAGGATATGCATGTATACATACAATTTCCTTCAAAAAAGTAAGTATGGGAAGTTAAGTTTCTGATTACTGGTTCCATGAAGATGGAAGAGAAAGTCTGACACAAATTCTTTGTTAAGAGGAGGTGTTTAACTATAGTATTATTATTGAATTAAATAATTCCTATCATGTCTGTTGAGCTTTTTCATACCAAAATATTGTTTGCCAGTGTAAGATCTGTATGTGAAAATTGGAAAGGAATGCAGATACTAGCTTTTTGAAAAAAAAAACACCTTAATCTTCATCAGTTACTAAAAGGCTATGAATGACTGATCTGAAAATATTTCTTTTCCATTCAGAATATTGGAGAAGGGGATTATGTATTATTTCAAAATTTAAGACCAAAACACAGTATAGTACAAAGTACAATATAATACTTGTTTGTACTACACATGCATGATATTGTTTTAATATTCAATTTTTTAAAATTAAAAATAAAGCAGGTTAGAACTGCTGTGGAAAAAAAATGTGTCTGTGTATACCTCATTAGGTTGCATTTAACTGCTGTAACAAAACTAGGGTAATAAATAGATGCAGTCTGCAAGTCCTAAATAAATTTACTGTGTCAGAGAATTAAAAAAAAAAGCTCTTAAAGCTTTATTAATTTATTTTTGCATTTTCAAAAACATTTGCCTCTTAATTCGCTTCTGTGTTACACTTTCACAATATGCATTTTTGGGTCAAAACCTATCCTAACAGGTTTCTCATACATCTTCAGTATAGTGATTATTTTTGCGCAATGACTGTTAAATCCTTGATTATGTTGTGGGAAAAATGTAATCTAGCCCCTCGTTTGGGAAGGAGTAGCTGTTGTGTTGTTAATACGTTCAGCATGGTGCGCATGGAGCTTTCTGAGGTAAGATGTTAAGAAGGACATTTGTATGTTGTTCAGCTGCTGCTCTGAAGGCTACAAATTCATAGCTGATGTAAGGTACGTTTGATTCTTGTGGCCATGTGGAATGATTGGAGTGTGGGTTAGAGGGCAGAGTTAATGGTCTTGCTGGCTCTGAACTGGTTATGGTCCTAATCTCTGTGAGTTTTTTCTTCTCTGTGATGCAGAAAACTATAGAACTTGTTCTGGCTGTTGAGCAGTTCACACTGCTTCCTAATAACCAAGGCATTGTCAAAACCAATTGCATAACATGGTGTCGTCATCTAATCACCTTTTGCTGGTGCAGTATGAGCCAGGCACGGGTGTTGGCAGAACTGCTTGGGTCAGTTCTGTGCGACAGCAGGATTCACTTTATTTTGGTGTCTGTTGCCTTTATAATACGTGCCTGTCATAACAGAAATGGCTGCTGCGCTGCAGCTGGGGGTCTAGCCTTCTAACGGATCTATGCTATGAAGTACTAAGTGAATGAATTACGCTGATTCAGAAGGGTAGGAATTTTTAGATTTGTTATCAGGGTGAGTTGCTTCCTCCTCTCACTTGATGCAGTAGTGCTGTCTGTCCATCATTGTTTCATTGGTAGGGCACACCGTATGAGAAATTAAAGAGTGGATGCCTAATACCTGGGAACAGGTTTTTCATTTTGTAATCTGTGACGAGCTGGCAGAACATGAGAAAACACGATGGCCTTTCTGCTTCAGACATATCTATCTGTCTCGGTGCGAGTACCTTGTCTATGACCACAGCCAGTGAGGAAAAAGTACATGTGGAGGTTAGATACACGTGGATATGCCTGTGCTTCTCCAAATTAGATGTATAAAGTATTGTGGATGAACTTTTTAAACCAAAGTGTGTTGTCACAAGTCTTTCCTGAACAGTTTATGAACTTTCATACCTGATCTCAATCTACTGGCACTTTGAATTCTGGGTTTTTCCAAGCTGTATGGGAACGGTGAAGCAAGGTTTATTCAATTATTCTCGTTGCCATATTCTCGGGGGGGGGGGGGGGGGGCTTTTTGTTTATTGCATGTTCTTAGAAGTGAAATATTGAAGTCCAGACAGTTGTACTCTGATACCCTTCCACAACCAAAAATGCAAGCTTCCTGTTAGCCATGATTTCTCTCACACAATGGATGTGGTAAGTGTAGCATATACCATGAATGGACTTAAAAATCTAATCTCACCTGCAGCCAACTCTTTTGATAGATCAGAAGAAAACGAGGTATTTCTTTATCCTGGCCACTTGCAAGTATCATCTAAAATTTGCATAGTAAGCACATCATTTCAGATGAGCTTGGTCATAAAAGGTGGGTGGTTTATCACCTTGGTTAAAGGTGAAGAGGTTCAGAAAAAAGAAGTTACCAGAAATATGAATTCTGTGTGATTCAGACTGCAAGTACTATGGATTTCTTTCATTCTTTCACAGTTCACAGAAAATATATTCTCAAAGAGACTGTATTTCATAATACTTTAAAAAAAAAAAAAGAAAGCTATGATAGCTATATTGGATTTTTAAGTCATCTTTGATTCCTGCCCTGCTGAATAGAAATGAGCAGCCTAATGTGGAGTCTTCAGAATGCTTAGCAAGTAGTGTTTAAACACCTGCTGTTACATATAAATATATGGCAAAGAGCTCTGCCTCAGACTGAAGGAAAATGGATTAAGTCTAGTATTAAATAAACCACTACAAGATTGGACTTCCCTGTTCTTTGTGTATAAGCAGTAAAGGCTGGGTCTACTCCCTTGTTGTAAGTTCTCTACTGTTTTCTTCCAAGTCGTTATGCTTACATTTTTTTGCGAGCAGTGTTACCAGTGTATTACACTTTTAACCAGTCTAGGTTAAAAAGAGGTAAGGCTGCATCTGGACGAGTTCTTGGCAGCTTGCATCCTTTCAGTCGCTAGGAATTGTGAGTACTATGTGGAAATGGGTTTTTTTATAGCCTGTGCTTTGTGGAGATCCATTAGTAACCCTCCATTTGGGATGTGCTGCTTCTGACTTTATCCACCGAGTTCACTATTAATTGGAGGATATCTTTGTTTATGTGACTTGAATTCATACAGTATAAATGCCTTGGTGTTCTCAAGTCACTTTATTATGTACGATAACATTTTATTTCTCTCTTTAATGGCAACACTTAATTCTCTTCAGCTCCTTAGCAGTACACAGAAACAGAGCAGATGATGGTAGCACTTGCCGTTCTATTCTAGGTTGCAGAGTCTTGCATGCTCAGGACTCTTCTCCAAACTTCTACCATTGAGTTCTATGGATGAGAGAATCTCCTGTTTTAACTTGGGAGGAATATTTAAGTCTGTTAGGTTACAACTTTGAAAATTAGGTAAAATTACACATCTTGAGCATAGTTTTCATATTATATGGGGTAAAGTGATCTTTAAAACCTCATAAAATGTTTCTTGACCTGAAGATGTCAACAGACGATTGCGTTGTCTTCAGGAAGACAAATGCGTATGCTCTCACCGTATACAAGAAACTTAACAGTTTAATTTTAGCAAAGTAAATATAAAATTATTTGATTCACAACACAGAAAAAAACCAAGTACTTGTTATTTGACCAAAGAGGATATGTTTTGGTACAGTCTCTTACGCATAATTTTAGAGAAACGTGAGAAAAGTTTCCCTTTCGGATTTCATTCAAATATTTACGAGACAGATGATGGAGAAGCTAACGTTTTATGGTCTCGCTACACTTATTGTTGTAGAATATTTGAAAGATTGCATCCCCATCTGGTCATTTGGTGGAAACTTTTTGAAGCTTTAACAGTCAGTTTGGCTTCTACAACATATCACAGCTTTGAGACATCTTCCGCAGCATTATTGTGCTATCTGATTGAGTCTGCATTTACTAGAGATTACAGCTGTGATTATATAACCAAGAGATACAGGCAGATAGATAAAGATGAAAATCCTTTGTATTATTTGGCTTTGATTTTGTTTTGTTGTGGGTTGTTTTGGTTTGGTTTTCCCTCTCAGATTCAAGTTGAATATAGAAACTTGAGAGAAAGAAGTAGAACACAGACTTGGGAAAAGAAGACTGTAAATTCCAGTTAGAAACCATATAAATCAGGGTTATCAAGAAGATGTGTCACCTTTACTATATTTATATTTGTGTACGTGTCTATACATACATATGTGGAAAGGCTTACAATGCAAATGCCCTTGCTGTGAACTCAATAATGTCAGTAAGAGTATTTTTTCTATGAAATGTAGGTTGTTCTTTGTTAATTCTTAATTTTTATCTGACCATATTTTATTTGGGTGAAGATGGTGGTGGTAAGCAGTTGTTTTGCAGTAGAAGAATTCAAAATTCATTAGCAAAATGCAAAGCTGTCGTCTTTGCCATCTTACTCTTTATGAAAGTAGGATTTTACACACAGCAACATTAATTAAAATTAACTATAGCTAGCATTCTAATTTGTTGACTTTATTTATTCAGAACTCTATTAGTGTTAAACAATTAATGGTAAGTTGAACTTCAAAGTGGATAAGAACGTCATTCTAAGCTGTAATAGCTTAGTGAATGAGCATATTGTCCTAAATTGGCTTAGCTACATCGTTAAATGGTTGCTGTATACAGTGCGTGTAAATATATGAAGACTGAATGCTATTAAACGTATCACTCTCTTAGGTACACATCACAATATTGTAGCAAATGTTTCTAAAAGTTCCAGTTACAAAAAAGTTGTTTCAAGCGCTGTCTTTAGGTGTTCACTGGATGAATTCTAGATCAATTTACAAAAAATATACAGGTCAGAGGATTTGACTTGTTACCTAAATCTGGCTTTGCTGGTATGTTTACTTTTTTGGCAACATTACTTTTCATTTGTTCTGGTAGAAAAATTATTTTAGACTTTGCTCAATAGCTTTATTCTCTTTCGGTACACTTTTCACTTGGAGAGGATTTGCATTCATAACACATTTTTCCATTTAACATGTGTTATATTATAGTAGGAAGTAGAGAAGAGAATCGCCAGGCTGGTTAAAAATTCAAATAAATACTTGTTTGTTCTGTGAGTTACACTTGAATTAATAAATTTCTTTTTTTTCAAACTGCTAAGTGCAGTAAGGACACAATCCAATGATGAAGTAACCAGTTTTCTGAAACAAAAATATGCTAGCACACACACTTTAAAATAAATGTATGTAGGAAGGATATTTTCTCTTTACTTTTGCATTAATGTGTCTGGGAAGGGTATTTTCTCCTTACTTTTACATTACAACCAGATGCACACATGCACACAGACATATCTATTTATCTCTCTATATTTATAAATATAGGCTAGTCCTTTCAAGCCATAGTAAGGCAGTGTGTGTAGTGGGAGCAGTCCGAGGCAGAAATAGTGCGACTGAAAACAGCTGTTGCATCCTGGTTCCCCCACGTGCTCCCTGGAGAAATAATATGTTGCTTATCTCCAGACAGTAGCTGATTATTTTCTCCTACGCATTCCTTGGCTGTTAGCGTGCTCATGGACGAGACGAGGCAGAATCACAGCACCACGTGTCTCTACTTAGCTCTGAGAGGGGAAATGGTGTCCTTTGTAGTCTGGTCGTCCCCGTCACAGAGGCAGCAGTGGCCTACACAGGAGAGTAACTAATTCATGCTCTCTGACCTTCTGCATGTAAAACAAGCAATATTATCATCCTCATTTGCACTTCTTTATTATTTACCATAGTGATAAAATCAGAGGTCCGCAGACAGCTTTGAAGTGCTGTTGTCTTGGGTTCTGCATATGCAGAAACCAGTAGCAGTTACCGGGAGGATGAGGTTTCAGCGCTGGTACAACAAACTCCCGAGGGTCTCTGGGGCTCCGGTGTGCTCCCTGCCGCCTCGCTTGACGCCCCCATGCCGTGGTGCTTCACCCGGCTCTCCGGACTGCACCGGCTGCTCTCCTGTCGCCCGGAATGCCAGCTCCCCTCCGGGCCTGCAGCGCTGCTGCGCAGGCACGTTCAGCCTCCGGTTTCATGGATTACCCTGGGGAATATCGTGTGCTAGGGAGTTAAGAGGTGTCTTACCTCCTGCCTCATTTCATAGACTGCCACGGCCTTGAGAGGGGATTATTTTGTGTTTAACCCGCTATCTTGAAATCGCCCTTAGCTCCAGCCAGGTAAAGGACAAAATGCCAACTGAAAGTGGCCGCAGAATCTGAACGAAACAACACACATGTTGCTGCAAAGGGTGTAAGTGAGGAAAAAGGTTCTTAATCGGTTTTTAATGAAATAAGTTCAGGAAGTTCTCCCTCACCTTCCTACTGTCAGCCGCCCTGTGGGTTTTCCTGGCAGTCTCTACTTTTGCATCCAGTATGTCTTAAGATGCCTGTTGCAGAGAGCAACTTCTTGGTGAAACATAGCATTTACTGCCAATCCCATTGTGAAGTCCTTTAAGGAGAAAGCTGCTTACTTTCTCTTCAAAACTACTTTATTGCTCACACCAGAAAACAGTGCAGCTCTTCCTATAAATTAATTTGGGTTGTCATTTTCTTGAAGATCCCTGTCTGTTACTCCATGTTTTCCTCCATGTGTACTTACCTGGCTGTTGGTGACTCCTCCCTTCCCCTTTTGGTGATTCAGTGTTTGTTTCCCACCATGAACTTTGTTGGTTTTTTTCTGAACTTAATATTTCTGTGTCTGTTCATCCTTAAATAGGCATAGTTGATACCAATGTCAAAAGTGGATGAGCGTAGGTGGCTCATTACTGGCCCCAGATTGAGACGGAGCACCACAGTAATCACCATTTTGTGGGCACCAGGGGCTTGGAGCAATTGACCTCCATTGTCTTGCTCTCAGCAATACAGAAACACAGGGTTTCAGAGGCGAGGCAGAAGCACGAACTAATGGGTCTGAATTAATTGCCATTTTAAATGATACCTTTTCAAATTTTCTTTTGAATCTGACCCTCCCTGGACTTTGTTAAGCAGCTATCCACAGTGCTGTTGGTGTGACTAATGATGTTGAACATCATCTTTACTATTGTGGCTAAATTGGTTATTATGAACCTGTTTGAACAGATCACCCTAACTATGAGTGTAGTTATAGTCTGTTTTCAGCGGTCTATCAAGACCACCTTCAATAAGCAACCATTTTTTGTCAGGGTTTTAGTGTAGTCTTTGTTTGCCTGTCTGTTCACAAGTGGCACAACGGCTCTGCTTTTTCCTTTGGATGCATATAGCATATTATATAAAAACTTACTCTCAAGGATGAAGGTTGGGCTGGTTTTGTCACATCACAAGTACTTTGTGGTCCAAAATCAGGCTGTGTCAATCCACAGTCAGTCCGTGGGTTTTCTCTGTGGGTTCAGTTTTGGAGGAAAAGGCAGGCTAGATGTGGTGTCATGACCCCACACTCCTTTATTGCATAAGAGGGAGAACTAAGCATGTGCACTCAGAGGGAACAGATGTGGACAGTTAATTCTGTTGCCCTGACCAAGTGATTAAGGGAATTAAACCTGGCCCATTCCATTATGCTGAGTGTCCTTACACCCACTCCTGTTTAGAAGCAAAATGCTGCTTAAAGTGAAGAGTTATTGAATAGCAGAGCACAAAACAAACATTATCAATCACAGATGTGACATCTAACCTCTGTGCCTAAACACATGCCTTCATGAATACGAGATTCCATTGCTGTGACCAATTGAATTAGACTATTAAAAAAAAAAAATAATAGTGTGAGACACCCATTTGAGTTGTGCATTGTGATTAGATTTCATGAAAATGGTGTCTATTAAAAAGGGCTAGGGAAGTAAATGCACACAGAAAAATTACAGCGTGTTTTCTCTATAGTGTTGGGATATATTTTGTTACTGGTTTTAAAGAGTATTGCTCTACACTTTTCTATCAAGCTTTGCCCTAGGGTGACAGTTTAGAATTTTTAATTTAACTTTGTCTGTCATGACAAATGCAGAGAACTAGACAGCTGGGAAATTGTAAAAGTTGGTTTAAAAGCGAATTATCGCGTCCCTCCACTTCAGTGGATTTACCAAACCAAATTTTACAAGAACACTATCGATTATGCTTGCAGAAGTAAGAGCACAGTCTTATTTGTAAAATATGGCCATGCTAATCATTACTAATTTTCATACTTAAAAGACCATAATGTTCCAGAGCTGCTCTCCTGTAATTATTAATAGAAGATTAAAGATGGGCTGCAACCTTGAAGCTTCAGATTCAATGTTTTGAACTTTTTAAATGTGGTAAATAGAAAAGGAAAGGTTACCATGAGCTTGATTGGGTTTTCAAGACCTGGAACTACATTAGTTAAACCCTAAATTTATTGGGATAGAAAATTGACATAATTGGCCAAAGATAGATGAAAGGGAGGAAAAGGGTGAAAGTGGATAGCAAGTTAAGTTCAGAAGCAGTACTTTATAAAGAATTTTACCTCTCCCATCAGAAGAGAGAGTGCTGTGGTGTTTCTACCATACCACATGCTTGGACATATCTTGTGCTGTCTGTAAAGGCAAGAGTTCAACTTTTATAGCCACTTCAGGCAGGTAGGCGTTCAAGAAATGTGGTGGTTCAAGAAAAGCATAATGGCCTCTCCTACTTCAACTCAAAATCTGTGAGGATGCAGAACTACCGTTATGTCTTTACCCTCTCCTTCAAAGCCTCCTGCCTGTAGGTGAGGGCAAGAAAATATAGATATGCTATTCTCTCTGTTCCTCATATTCTCTGCTTCTCTCAAGGAAAAATTTGGAGTCCAGCCCTATGACTTTCTGAAGCAGTAGCTGCAGCATAAAAAATAAATTGCAAAACCTCCTGCATGTTTCTGAACAAGAGCCACGAAACTACTCTTTTGCCGGTTGTTTCATTTCAATATTCATTAATATCCAGAGCTACAGGAGAAGTGCTGGAACTGCCCATAAATTGAGGAAAGCAATGTTGTAGCTGTTAACTCTCTGAACGGTTAACAGTGCCATCATTGAAACTCTGTGGATAGTGGTGTTGGTGTTCGAATATTACAGAAGCTGATAGCTTAGACCACTGCTCACTAGGGAAGTATGTTCAAGTGTATTTTTCAAGTGTTGATACATTAGACTGCTTAATTTTATGGTCCTGTGACGGAATCTAATTAATATTTTAAAATTAATTTCAGGCAACCTAATTAGCATTCTGTATTAGTAGGAATTAATGCTAGTACCTCTTTTGTTTTCTTATGCACAATTATTTTGCAAATATTTGCTTTTGTCACTGCTGTTTGTAAAGAAAATGAAAGCTTTTTATTTTAATTGAAAACAAAATGTATCTTTTTCAAAACTGAAACAAGCCTTATGAGAATTTTTGAACAGGAACGGTATTTCAGCATTAAAAAACTTAAGAAACTAAAACTTTTTTTTTCCCTTGCTTATGATATGCTGCAGAGTATTTAATGTCAACTATATTTTTTTCAAGACCTTGAACCATTTTGGTTTACTTTTACTATGGCAGTGCCTACAGCCTCAGTCTCTCGGGCGTATCTTAGACCTTTTGTTATTATCATGTTAGAGCGAGCTGGGTTTTTTGCCTTTCAAGCTCTTGAAGGTGCAATGTTATTTGTGAATCTTTGAATCAAAAACATTTCTGAACAAAATTTTAACTTTATATATCAGGTGCAGTTATACTCTAACATAGTTTTGTTCTTGCTGATTTTTGGGCTCATCTGTTTTGATTACGGCTATCCTTTTTTCTGCAAGTTTTGCAGCAGCACATATATTCTTACGTGACCTTCCAGCCTGCTGCTTGCAGAAAAACTGGTAGAGGGAAGATTGAATTGATGGATGGAAACGCAATGGGCTGTTCCTTTCTGTACTTAAATGGAGGATTTGTGAGAACGAATCAGCTCCTTTATACTCTTCCCCCTTCTTTCCCTTGCTGTACCCATGGCTGGAACAAGCTAGAGAACCCCTTGACTTTCCTCTCCTAGGCCATGAAAAATGGGCCGTGACTACCCCTGGTTTCTGACACTGGAGAGGTCTAAAAGCTCTCCCTGTCCTTGCATTTGTTACTGCTTCCAAGTCAGAAGAGTTTGCTGCAGCCAGCAGTCTGTGGCTGTGGTGTTAATGAAAAGACCTGGGATGGTACGCAAATTCTGTCTGTTCTGCCATTTACGTAAGGACTGAAGAACAGGCAGAAGAATTGTCCAGGGAATTGATCAGAATAGGAAAAATTTGAAGTGAGATTAGGAAGTATGACTTTTTTTTTTAACCTGTGAAACAGTATGGAGTTATTTTTCTTCCTCCTTGTGTGGACTTTTAGATAATATTCTTGGATGTTTTCTAACAGAGTACAATGCCCCAGTTACACCTGTCAGTGGCCCAGTGGGTACATGCCTTCCAGTTTCTACATTCTCTGGGAAGGTATGGGTGTTAGTGAAGCTATATGTAATGATTAGTGTAGAAAAATGGAAATATTAGGAGGGCACTTTTGTGTGTGTGTGTAAAGGTATTTACTTCTGATAACGTGAGTTGTCATGGAAAAGGTTAAAGTACTCTAGCAAAAATTCTAGGGGTTTTTGGTTTAATTACCCATTTTTTCTGATTTCCTTACAATTTCACTTTCAATTAAGTGTCCAGCTGATGTTACACAAGGACAGACTTTCCTATCTTTAGTTGCTGTCTTTTGCCATACAATTGTTGGTGTGTTCTATTAATCTTGCAATCATTGCCCTTCTGGTGGTATGCTGTTTGATTTGTATCCTGCAGGATGCTGGAAAGAATGATAGAAGGAAAGACAAAATGCAAAGTTATAAGAACAAGATGAAAGAAGAATTTTGGATCAAATGCTGCAATAGCAAGCAGCATTTTCTTTTTATGTCATCCTGAGTCAAACACAAGATAGAAAAACCTGGGATATTTCTTGTCTAATAAACTAAACCATGAAACCAGTGTGGATCTATTCATCTGCTGCAAAGAATCCTCTCTGCTGGTTATTGTTACTATACTGGGAAAAGGAAGGGAAAAGGAAAGAGAAAATGCTTCATTTTTTTCACTGCTGTCATCACTCATCCTAATGAGGACAAAAAAGGTTACCTCTACTAGGAGCATGATGCTTTCATGTACTCTGAAACCCACCTGCTCACTTCTTAATGAGAATGTAAGGTTTGGAGATACTGTGATCGTGTTAGGTTATTTCTGAAATACATTACACAAGAAGTAACTGTCAGCTGCCTATTTGGTAACCATGACTTTTTAAATTCAGACATCTTATGAAATGCTCTTGAAATAAATTTTGGAATCCTTTATTCTGACTGTTTTAGACATTGTCAAGTGTCAGACATCAGCAGTATCTGTGTCTTGGGGGTTTATAGGTTGCATTTTACACAAACATATTTCAGCATCTGCATGTATAATATGCAATATATATGTATGTATATGCAAATGAATATCCAGATCAGCACTGTGGTTTGAATTTAGAAGAGATCTGACAATGCCTATGAGCTTTCAGAGACTATTAGTAAGAGGAAATGATTTTTCATAAGGTATTTTTGACATATCTGACCCATAAATTTCACCTAGTGTTCTGCTTCTGAGTTTGCGTATGTACCTTGGAGTTGGAAGTGTCATCACCATCCTGTGCTTTATAGCTGGAGTGTAAAAGGGAGTCTAAAATTATTAAGATGAGAAGGAGATGGTTTTATTTTGAGATTGAAAGCTGAGGGTGAATTTAGAGAGGCTTTTTTTTTTTTTCTTTGGAAGTTAGGTGATAATGCATACCATATTTCATATACCACAAGACATACAGCTTGGTTTTTATCCTGTACCTATTTGTTACTCCATTTGCTGTTAAGTTTATATATATAAAAAAGAGGTATATCTGTAAACTTCAGTGGTTAAAACCTACTTGAAACTGATAGAAACAACATGTTACCACCTCATTTGTGGTCACTTCAACAAAATAACTGAGAGAAAACATCAGCTCTGGAGCTTTGTCAGTGATCATGAAGTTAACCAGCTTTCTCAAGTCCTGACTGAATATATTTAAGTACAGAATGTTTTGCTCCAGTCTCTCAGTTTTGTTCATATGAGTATTTCTACTGTTAAAAGTTGCTCACAGGGGGAGAAACAGATCCTCTACAGCCAGCTGCCAAATCATTTAAACACTTCTAGGAAAAAAAGCAACACTTAGACTTCTATATGCCTTTTTACTTAGAGTAAACTCGGGTTGGGACCAGTTAGTATCTTTACATCTGTAGGTCATTTAGATGAGGTAGTTCAAGGTCGCTTTTAGTATTTATATTTTTGTTTCATTTAATTAATCTGCTTTATAACCTAACCTTGTGACTTTCAGTGAAACACAGATTTTTTTTTTTTTTTTCTTCCCCTTGCTTGCTTGATAACAGATAGATCTGGCTATCCATGCCCGGTGGGGGTGGGGTAGGGGATGTGTGTTTCTTTGCTTTTTGTGTATGTAAATTGAGCATGCGAAGAAATCAGCTTGCCTGGGAGGTGCAGGTTTACAGTAGTAATCAGTTACTTCCTCTAACACAATACAGTTAAACTTGATGGAAGAATTGCTTAAGTTGATTTGTGCCGAATAGCTGTCCGTTGTCAAAAATTCATTATGGTCATTGGTCTGCTAATAAAAGTAGCTCATAGAGCAAAGTAATTTTGAGTTAGAGGAACAGATGTAGGCTCATTAGTGTCAAGGAGTTCACCATCAGGAGTTCAAGCTGAGTAATGATTAGCCAATGGAAAATATGACTTAAAATCCTTAAAATTCTTTTAACCCTTGCAAATACATATCTTTTGAGGGCCAAATTGACTTGCTAATTTACAGTGCAGCTGGGGCATATCAGACTCTAAAAACTACATGAGAGGTGACAGATGGGGTTAACTGATCCTTGAGGAGACCAGGTGAATGCTCAGTGAGGGGGAGAACAAGGTGGGCACATAGTCTTCCCCCCTCCTCCCCCTATTTTATCAAGAGTTGGGAGGGACATTCATACTCTTTATCCCTTTAATTCTCCAAAGGTCCTTAAGCAGCAGCCAGGGGCTTCACCCTAGCTCTAAAAGTGGAGTAATCTGTCTGTGTGCTTTTGGATTGTTTTTGTGTTTCATTTGAAGGGAGCAGAAGAAAGAGTGCTTACATGGCAAGAATTGAGTTTTACACGGTCCTGCTGCGGTTGCTGTTACTTAACAGATTTTTAGCCCGATTCCAGATTCTTGACCTAATGTTTCTAATACAAGAGCGCTTCTGTTGCCTCTTGAGTCTTTTACTAGCTTTCCAGCATTTAGAAAGAAGCACACCCTCAGCGCTGGGGCTCCCACCAACTTACTGCTCCATGGTGCAACACCGTTATTGTGAACTTAGGGTAACAGGTAAATGATTACAATACTGTGACAGTTTGTTTCAGAGGGTATTAGCTTCTTTCAGTAAGTGAGTTGTGCTGTTGGTCTGTGTAGGGGAAGTTAAAAGGGCATGGCATAATGCCCGTAAATATAATTTTTTTTTAGTCATTTAATTCTGTTTAAACCAGGACATCATCTTTGAATCACTGAATGAAGAAACAAATGAAGATTTCTAATGTTATTACAGTATATTCCCTCAGGTCATAATAGAAAGATTAGTGTTACATAAATACTTTCATCATAAAAATTCATATTCTGATGAAGAAGAGATTGTGTTAATGACATGAAACTACTAGAAGATAGTGCTACACAATCATATGTTACAGAAATGTAACATTTTATCCTTCAGCTTGTTTTCCTTCCTATTGCATATTGTTAGTTCACTTGTGCATAAGTATTTCCTGTATCTGATGGATAAACTCAAATAACATGTTTGATAGCTATTCATTGGACAAAAATGCTTCAATTTCTGTAACATAAGCATAACTATATCTTCTCCTCTGCTTTTTAACTGTGATTTAGCTGAAAGTTGGAGCATAGTCAGTTCCATTAATCAGTGATGAATCAAGTCTGTAAGCTTTATATTAAGATTTAGGTGTAAAAACCTTTATTTTAAAGCTTGCCAAACTCCACCCCTGAATTTTCTTTCTCTTGTAGGAGCTGATAACATCACTAACACCTAAGTAGAATTGGAACAGTATTTCTTGTGGTGATTTAAGTGATAGTGATCATCTTTCTTCCTGCCAGAGAGAGAGAATGCTCTGAGCTTAGGTCTGGGCATAAAAGTAAAAAGAATGTTTCAAATACATTGTTTGGAAATATATGGGTTTCATTTAAAATTTTTCTTCTACAAGGATTTAGTACCGTTTTTCTACAAGTAGAAAGTTGTTTTGGATTATACAGGCTATAAACCAACGTTGTAGAGTGACATAGCAATGGGAGGTTTATTTGGTACTTACTGAAAATGGAAATTATTACAAGTCCCATTATTAGAAAACTGCAGAATGAAACAATAAGTACATAGCAAAATACATCTGCTGAAAAAAAATGCAGTGGACTGCAAAGTACATAAATATTCAGGATAGTTGTAGATAGAGTTTAAATTTGCTTTTTTGAGAAAAAGATTATCTTTCAGCACAGAGATGTGACAAATGACATTATGATTTCCTCCCCTCCACTGAACTGGTACGTCTGTATTTCTCTCTGTGAATGTATCTGTGAATATATGTGCAAATATCTTCCTTTTTTTTTATTTACTATTTCTCTGTCAGTAAATATACAATGTTTTATCCACACTTGTGTCCCTGTGTGGTCATCTACATGTCTTTTTGTAAGTGCTTGATGTTTCACTTCTGTGACAACCATCTATATTGATTTATTATACAAAAAAGAATGCTTACTCTAAGATGATAGTTTTGTTAGAAGTGTCTGTTCTTCAGTCTACTTTGTCAACACAGAGCATATTAATTTTACATTTCAAAAAAGGCTATTTGTTGGCCCAGAATAAAACTGTCATGAGCATAGATGGTGAAAAACATCTTTGAAAAAGTAAGGCAGTTCTTGATCTTTTCCACCTAGCTAGTGAAAAGATCACTCCATTCCATTCCACTGATCTCCAGGTCATCTTCTCTGGTCTCTGCTGTAAGGGTATAACAGGATGGAAGTTTTGTAGGACAGAGAGACTACATTTTCTTATTTTTACTATTTTAACTTTTAGATAGACAATGTGGGAAATGTTAAGGAGGAGAAATTATGGGGGTACTGGAGAAATTCCTGTAATAGGATTTTCTGATGTGAGGAAGTATAAACCCACCATCTGCCAGGCAAAACAAAAATCAGAAGATAAAACTAACTATTAAGAAATTGCTTTACTCTCTCCTCTCTTTTTAACAATTTCTCAATTTTTATCCCAGGCTCTTCTGGCTTATACATCATAAACAGTTAAATAAATTGAAGAACAGCATTAATGTAGACTGTTGTTATAATGTTAAAGAATATTTGGCTCAATAAATGAACTATTATCTATTATAGTATCTGTTGAAGATAGAGGCAAATGTGTTTCGCCTACTGGTTTTTGTATGGTGCTCCGAAGAGTATTTCAAACATGCATGTGCCCAAATTTTTAATTCTCTGTTTAGATGTCTGAATTAGTTAAAAAAACCCCAAAACCTAAGAAACAGAAAAGTATGAGTAGGTTAATAATTTAAAGACACTTTTCTAGAATAAACTTTCAACATACAGCCAGGCTAAAATTCTATATTCACTTTTCCTTTTTTACTGAAGCAGAGAGAACTGTGGAAACCACAGTTTAGATGCTCAATTTACCCCTGTAAGCTCACTGCATCACACTGAAGTGCACCTGAAATCCATATGCTCTATGCTTACTTGCTGAACCTGTACTGCTATTTGTAGTGTCTGTCTTGCCTGTGACATTTTATTTAGTTCTTATCCCTGCTATGCTCACCTTGGGGCTGCTGGGCAGATGGGAACAGACTCAATTTGCAAGAGCACGCGGATACAAGAGAGCAATCCTGCTCACCGTTCTGTTTTTTTTGTGCGGAGGCCCATCTTTTAAGGAACCTGCACTTTGTAGAACAACCAGACTGCTCCGTGACTACAAGGGCAGGCTGCAGGGTGGGTTGGCTTTGGAAAGTTGGAGTTTTGTTCTATGAAAAAGGCTTTTTGTTTGGTGATTGACTGGCAGATCTGGTGAATATGATGGTGTCGGGAATATGCTTCTGGTCATCTAAAATGCATCTGTGTTTGGTGGAGTATTAATAAGCTTTTTCAAAAACTGTGCTGTGGAAGCACAAGCTTGAGATGCAAAACTGTCAAGGACGTGACAGTCAATCCCACTTGACTTCTTAGTCTTGATAGGACTGTGTATGTGCCACCTTCCTTGGTCTTGGGGCTGTGGCCGCTTTCACATGCTCCAGGCTGGTACAGCCAGAGCTAAAGTCAACTGACTTCTGCTATTAGAGATGTCAGAGATATGTGTGACTGCTGGCTGTGGTCGGGGAAGCAGTGGTCTGGCAGTATGGAGCTCCTTGAGGATTAGTTCCCATTATTTCTTTGAGGAGGTTGCTGTGTTGCTGTGCTCTGAAGCAACTAATGCTGAATTTAGATAATTTAAAGTTAGTACTAGCTACGCTCAACTGTAGGCAAACACTGATAAAGTTATTTCCTGCATTCCTGGTCCCAGACACATGTCCATTACAAATATCTAGCCGTCCACCATGAAAAAAGGACAGATTCTGAGATGAGTTGGGGCTGGAAGTCATTTACAGACTGGATTGTACAGCGTGGTGGACTTGTTTAGGATAATACATAAAGCTTTATTTTTCTCAGTGTCTTCCTTCTTTTAGCAGTCTCGGTAATAGTTTTCTGCATAATTGTATGCTTGTCAATTGTACTGTGCTGCTCTTTCATTAATAAATAAATTAATATTATTCTTGGTACAAAGAGAGCTGAAATCTTACATGGGTCATAAATCCTGTTGCAGTTTCTAGAATTTGAACGTAGTTGTCAGATCAAAGCATTTAAATTCCACCAAGGTACTCCTCACCTCTTTAACTTTATGACTTCTTTGTTTTTGCAAAGGCTGCATATATAGTATAGTATCATATTAGACTATTTGGATATTCTTTCACTAAATGTTGTCAGTGATCCATATTAGCTGATATTTACGTATTTGTATTTAAATATTGGTGATAATATGACTTGTTCTCTGTTAATCTTTCTATTAACTGAGAAGTTTGTATTTTAATGTTACTTTATTTTACACCTTATTCAGCTTTTCATGTTTATTTTAAACCAAACCTTTCTTTGCTCAAGCAGCACTGTAAGAGTATATACAAAGCTATATAAATATAAAGCTAGCTAGGTTAGCCCGGTACAGTAAGCCGTGAAAATACAAGTTCCCATTTTCTATTTCAACACACTTTCTTCAAGCTGGTAATAAACATAAATAGTATCATCTTGTACTCAGTAGTATCACAGATTCACTGGCAGTATTCAAAGTCCTTCATGAGATGAGCAGGGATAAACACAGTGGAAATACAAAATACTGGAAATCAATTAAGTCAACTAGCAGGAAGCATTTAATATCAGATTGTATGTGTTACCTCTGTGTAACCTTGTTACATATGTTACAAGGTTATATTATTATAACATATATTCTATATAATATATATGTCAAGTGTACTTTTTCATATGGCTATCATATGAAGAAATTACAACTGTAGTAGAAGTTTTCAAACATTTTCTTAACTACTGTTTTTCTGAGGGGTCATTTTTGTTAACTTCTGGAGAGGAATAGACCTTTACCATAGCAACTTGATGGCGTTATGTCCTTACTTCTTGTGTGTGATTTTAAAATGTTAGCTTAACACTGCAAACAGTGGGTTTGCCATCTGATGGTGTGTTACCATCTGATGTAAGCTGTCATTGCTGGTTTCTAGGACGGCTCATGACAGAAGGGTTTGGGGCTTAGTGTATGAGTGGCTTTAAAGTTCGGTAGTTCTGCCTCACTCCAAGCTGCTGTCTTTGTGTATAACTGAAACTGTAATGTGACAGTCCAACAACATTCACAAAAGTCCTTATTAATTGATTATTAACATTGTATGCCAAAGACCCATGGAACTTAATTCTCACCACTGAAACAAAAAGGTGCCTCTAGAACAGTTTGTAAGTCAAAAGTATATTTGTACTCTTCCTTCCTCCATTCAGATATCTTTCTGAATTAGTTTGGATAGTGCTTTCTGAGGAAAGAATAGGATTTTTAGTATCATTTCTATGGTTAATAAAAAATAATTGTTTCATAATTAAGATTTTTTTAACTACTTGAATTCAAATGCTGTTTTCCTGTTATTATTAAAAGGGATGAGGTGGTCTCCAAATGAAGCAAAAAATGTAATTTGAAGTTGATATTCGATTCATTTCACGCTACTATGAATTTTTACTTATTCATTTTGTGGGAAAAAAAAAAAAAATTGCTTAATTGCAGTTAGAATCAAGATTAACCTCTCCCCCTATGATTCAGACGCTGATCCGCACCCTCCCTCCCCACCCCCATGAAAGTGTTTTTCTTACAGATCTACACAAGAGGCTTTAGCCACTCTATGGTACTCAGACAGCAGAGCAACAGTATCAGTTTTTGAGGTCCTCTGGTTGTTCAGGTAGTTATGGTTGTCAGGAATACTGTTTGTTATTTGCAGTTGCCAAGAAAGTTTGATTTTAATTGAAACAAAATAATAAATAATCTATCTTGGTTGGTCATTCTTCACTTGGGTTACAGGCAGGGCAGCAACTAATGGATGGTGTTTTTCCAAGACATTACATTTTATAGTATCTAGAAGAATAAGATGTTAGAGTAGCTCTGGCTTTAATGTAAACAGTACCTCAGCTACCTCATAGCTTGATCTTTGTCTGTTTCTCCAGCCGTGGAAGTGTTATTCTTAATAAAACTTCCAACTGGTGACAACCAAATGCGTTCATCTCTCCTATTTTTTCTCTTGTTTTACTTCTTTGAAAGTTCTTTGATCAAGACAGCGTAAAGTTCAGAGTCTGCTGCAAACTCTTTCTTTCCCCTTCCTGAGGGAGCTGGCTGTCCTTTGGGAGGAGGATGGAACTCAGTCAAATTTTGGAGACCTGGTGTAAAATGTTTTCTGGCTCTCAGATGACTCTGAGCTACTTGGCTTTTATGCTTAATATAACACTGTATTTGCACAAATATATTGAATTTAGTAGAAAACAAAGTTTTAAAAGTAAATGTAGATTATTTATGATTAATAATTCTGTACTTCATGTTAAAAGTAGGCTATTGGCATCTATTAATGAGGTAGCAAAGAAGCAAATTACATAAATAAGCATAAAAAGATTGATAGAGATGTTTATCTGAAAGCTGTGGTAACGTGCATACTTTTTTCAGAATGAAGTTTTTTTCCTCATGAGTTGAGATAAATAACCAGATTTCTTTGGGATTGTAAATCAAGTATCTTACTATTTCTGTTAACACAATGTGCCCAATTCTTCTCTGACGGTTTATTGTACACTTCTGTGGTGCTGAATATTTTTCTCTGAGCTTCAATGTTGTAACATGGGTTATGCTGTTATAATTTTCATTATAAATTATTATGTAGACATTTCAGATATTCAACAATGAAAAATCAAGTTCTTGAATCTCCTCAAAAGTAGGTTTAATTCACACATGTATTTTATGTATTCCTGTCAAATTAATACCTATGCATTAATGTGCTCATTAATGACATTAAAAAGAAATTATATATTTGGATATTTTACATTCCTAGAGTTTTACTTTGTATTGTTCTCTACATTAACCTTGTTAAAAGTGATTTAGTTGTGCATAACAGTTCTATTATTGTAATGCATTATGTTAAGTAATACATATCGGTTTGTTTTAGAGGAGTTGAAGTACTAACTGTAGGTAGCTTTTCAGGCTGAAGTTGCCTGAGTACCTATGTATATGGCAGTCTACCAATGCACAGTCCTCAGCCTTGTAATTTTAGAATTCAGTGTCTTAATAGGATCAAATGGGTAATTACATACAGCTCAGTCGGCTGCCTTCCCTCACATTGAGTTGCAGTCTACTCTAGGATTGATTATAGGGGAGGAAGGTGCAATGCAGCATCTAGAGGGATGGCATGTTTGGGGGTCTTTGTTTAAAAATTCAACATAACTGGGTAATGAAAACTTGTTTGTAACTATTAGGATCAATCAAATTAATCAAATATGGATAGCTTCATGGTATATTCTCTTTACTAATGTTTTGACAGAAGACTCCTTGGGCTGTTCTCTTACTTGGCTGGAGGTGTGTATAGTTCTCTGGGGGAGCTTGAAAGACAACAGCCTTAGCTCTGTGGCAGCTTAGTCTGATTTGGAGATTGAGGGTGCGAATATCCACGTACTATCATCAGGATCACAACCACCAGCCTTGGCTACTACTTACAGTTAGAGATAAGGAGCAGGGCCAAATGGGCTGCTATGTCTGGGATATTTTTTTTTTAGGTGGAGTGTTACTTGAGCCATGTTGCTGGAGCTTTGGCATATGCGTGAGCCTTTGGATGGTCAGTACGCACAAGCAATGTGTTTGATCTATGGCTTTTTTCTGAACAACAGGTTATATGAGTTCTTGACTTTAGCACAATTTGAGGTGTTTGCTTTGGCGGTTCTCTTCACTGGGATTGTCACAATGGTATAGAATGAAATACAGTGGTGAGAAATGAGTGAATGGACAATGATGCTAAAGGGCAGTATTTGGGTGTTGTTTGGCATCTGAAGTTCAGAAAAGTGAGGAGCGTTCAGATTCTTACAGAATTTATTGCCGAGTTACCACAGTCTCCTTTCTGAAGACAAACTAAAGATGTTAAAATCCTATAGTTGCCTCTGTATAGGGTTCAAAAAATTTGGTCAGGAGGAGAAGGGGATCCTGTTTTGTCTACAGTGGACATGAATTTGAAAGGCATTTTGCTGTTTCCTAATATCCTAAGACTGTACCAAAAAAAATTAAAAAAAATCACATCTTTAACTGTGTTAATGCATCAGCACTTGTACCATAACCTGTTTTTACCCTGTCTTTTTCTGTTCAGGAGAGGACATGGTAAGAACAGGTAATGGTAAGAATGTGGTAAGATCAGATATTCAATCCATAGTTATTCCAAGTCTCCCCATGTCTGTTTCTGTTCAGAAATCTTCTATTCTGGAGGCAGACATGGAGAGACTCAGAATTAACTACAAGTTGAACATATAGACTTCAGTCCTGGGAAGGATATTAGGAATCTTTCCAGAGACTGATTTACAAAGAAATGAGCAATAGGGATGTAATTCTCAGTATGCGTAGCTTTACAGGAAATGAATCTTGAGCAAGCTTAATTTCAATATTTAAAGAAGTTCAAAGGTTTGGCTGATAAAGGTGAAGGTGTAGCTGTAACAGCCCTTTTAGGAAGACAGTTCTTCTCCTTGCATGACATTCCAGTTTGAAAAATAGCACTGCCCTGTATCAGTGAAGCACAAGTTAAAAGGATTAAGAACTGGCCAACTGACAAACCTAAAAAATTAGTCATAATAACAGAGTGCAGCTCCATAGGGATCAGCACTGTGCTTGACACCATTTAACAGTTTCATCATTGATCTGAAGTACATGGAACTGTGATAAAACTTGCAAATGACACAAAGATTACCAAAGCGGTAAATAAGGAGGGCAGGGAGTAATGTAGAATTATCTGTACTGATCCTGCCTGTATTCAAACATAATGTATTCCGATTCAGTCAGATGCTATGCCTTACAGCTAAGAAGTAAAGGTGTATTAAGTGAAGCTAATAAGAAACGGAAGAGTGGAAGAATGACAAACTTCAGGACTCAGAAACTGACAAATCAGCACTACTTTTCTGCAAATACAAGAACGGGCCCAACAATTCTTACCTATATAGACAGAGAAATAGTGGGTAATGGACTGATCTGTAAGCATTAGGATCAAGTACCAAAGGAAATGGTGAATTATCCATCTTCCTGAATCTTTACATCAAGATTAGGAGTTCTGCCGTAATTTAACATGGATTATTGGGCTCAAACCAGAAGTCATCAAAGGTAATGTCACAGCATGTTGATGCACAGGAGGTCAGGTTATATGAACTACGATTGCCCCTTGACCTTGAACTGTATACATAAAAAGTACTGAGTTGAATTGCAAAATTGTTTGACAGACTTCTCTGGGGAAGCTGTTGTATTTCTTATAGGAAATTACTTGTCCCTTTAATTTAAGGTTGAAGCTATATTTTTAGGCTCCACTAAAATATGCTTCTTCCCACATACTAAATTTAGACAAATTAAATTGTCAATTTTTCTGGCACAATAACATGCTAGTCTCGAATGTTGGAGATTTTGTTTGTTTGTTTGTTTTCTCTTTTAAGTTCGAGGCAAAAATGTGTATATAAATTAAAGGCTTCCCAGAATGAGATATGTTTTTCATACTGCTTTTGCGACTTGCGATAAGAAGACATTTTGGCCTAAGAATGAAGCTTATTTTTGGCATAGGGAGGGAATTTCTTTCAAGACATGGAAAGTAGGAATATTTATTTCAAAATGTTTTAAGAGCAGATTTGGAGTTGAAACCTGAACACCTGTTGTCAGGCTTATACTAATCACCTGTGAACTTATAAGTAGGGTGACACAGTGCTGTGTTGTGATGTTCATGTTCTTAAAGAACTGGTTAATGTTCACAGGGACTGAAATTCTGTTGTGGCAGTACTGGAAATGTGGAGGCTCTTTCCACTCTTTTCTGATGTGTTTTGCAGTGGTGGATATGCTCCACAGTCCCTGCTGTTTCAATATTTTGGCTTTACCTTGCACTTTCTGTGCATCAGTCCCTATATGGAGCCGTCACAGTACCGGGCACTCAGCAGCATTGCTGAAGGACTGACAAGTCCCAGGAAAGTAAGTCTCAACCTCAGCAGCGCTCACTATCTTTGCAAATGTAGAATTGCCTTCTGAAGAGTACAGAGAGAGGATCTGTGTGCTTTCCCCTCTTTTCCCACTTACTTTTCCTGGTGCCCTTCAGGCTTATGATCCCTCGTGTTGCTCAGTAATTCCTAGTATCGGGGGGCTTTCATGTCCCCTAACAAGAAGCTTCCAACTTAAGTACCCTTGCTACGAGGTTACATCTTCTCCTGTAGTCAGTGAAATATTTCAAGAATGATTCAGACTTGGATGTAGGTTAAGGAAATATTCTTTAGAGATTTTACAGGAGTTTAAGGGCCTATGTCTTGTCTTTCTTTAAACTCCTGGCACTTGTATACATCCAGTATAAAAAGTTTTCTATTAAAGTAGAGGTTATATTTTTTAGATACAAAGATAAAATGATCTCATCTCGGACTTGAAATTTATTTATAGTCATTGAATAAAGCAAAGATAAAGGCAGTTGCATTCACCTTTCCGCATGTTTTGTTTTGTTTTGAGTTTTTTTGAAGTGTGGCCTGGATTTTTGTTTTCCAGCCCTGGTAAATTTTAATTTCCTTTTTAAGTTAAATTGCAGTATTCTTTCAAATCACCTTCCAAAAAAAAGGTTTAGTTACATAGCAGCTCTTCAGAGTATCTGTGTGTGGCAGTGGTGTTGTGGAAGGAGGGAGTGGCAGGGTGGGGAAAGAGGTGTTCTGTTTTTCTTGTGAGTTAATTTTAGTCTTTGGTGTAAGTAAATTTCCATTAAATGTGATGAATTGAGCTGTTATGCAAAACAAAATGGTGTCTGTGTATTGCAAGACTACTAGCAGAACGAGGGTGTCCTGCTGCTGAAAACCACAGGTGGAATATTGTGGAGGTCATGACCTTAGTAGCCTTTATGTGAAGTGTACAGTAATAAGACGTGCTTTGTTTTCTATTGAATGCGTGGGTGCACAAAAAAGTATTGGAAGCAATAAGAGTGACATGACAAATACATGATGAGATTAGTATTATGTTTGGAAGAACAGCAAAAAAATACATTCCCTCAGGAAAATTGGAGTTGTATAGTGTGAGATCGTAATACAGCCATGAAAAAGCTGAGCCAAGTAGGAATTTTCTGCTCTTATTGAATAAGGCTCTACAGATCTTTTATCTGGATTCAGGCTCAGGCATATGATTATGCTGACTCACTTGGTAGTCGCAGACATGAGGCCTGTTAATATTAACCCAGACATGTAAAACCATTTGAGTTTTTCTTTAAGGTAGGGGAAACTTGGGACATAGAAGTTGGTAACGATAAAGCAGCAACTGTAGGATGAAGGTGTAGAATTGGGTGGGAGAGGCCAGAAGAATGTTCTTGGTTCTTTTGTACAAATTAGGGCAAAAAGAGAGAAAATCTTGGAAATAGGCCACGGGTAATGATGTCTTTGAGGAGAGGGTTTTTATGGTATTCCACTAAAGAGCACAAAGTAAATCTTGCTTGGAGTGCTTGTGTCTGACATAGCAGCTTGCAGGTGTTTGGAGTGTAGTCTGAGAAATTGGTGAAATTCCTGCCCAAACTAGGCTTTTGAACGTCAAGTACACCTGAACATCTGAAAATAATGCACACAGCATGAGTAGTAAGAAAGAGGAAGTTCTTCATTTTACATGTGGAGACCCTAGATGAAGAAAGCAAATGAGCTTGCACAGAAGAGCTGTACTGCTGCAGCACATGTTGCAAGTTGCAGTCCTAACCAGCGAGCTGTCTCTTATTTTGGAGTTTACATAATGCTTGAAAGGCTGAGCATTTCACTCATGACTACTTGAAAATCAGAAGTAAAGCAGAAACAAACAAAACAGTGATTCACACCCAGTGCTGTTGTACTTACTGTTGCAAAAACATGTGGTTGGATGTTGAAGAGTATATAGCTCTCTGCTGGCACACAGCTGTCTTCATCTTCCTCTGTTCCCTCATCGAGGGTGTGGGGAAGTTAACTTGAATCTTTGAATTACTGCCATTGAGTTACCATTATAACAGGTTTGAAAAGAATTAATAAATCCTACATTTTCCCACTGATTACAGCTAAATACTTAATTAGTGTCAGTGGGAAACAATATGTAGATTTTATTGATATAGTAATGTTTCTTAACCCAAGGACTTCATAATGGAATAATATGATTTCTGTGAAATACCAGACCTCACGTGAGGCGGTCTGATGCTTTGGAGCAGACTGAATTCTTAACCAGGTGTGCTTGTAACTGAACTGGTTTGGTCTGAGATGAATCTTGTCAAAACCAAAATCCCCACCATTTTAATGCAAATCATTGCAGGAATTAAGGGAAAAAGGAGAATATTCAGAGTTTTTGAAATATTTTTACAAAGACTATAAAAGATTCAGTCTCTGCGTGATTCCCTTCATAACTGAGAGATAAGTGTGATAAACCTTCCAACGTCCTGCCACACACACGCCTGTACAACACTTTGAGATGGTATAAAAGTCTCATGCTGAACATGAGCATTTGGCTATTCTGCAGATCAGGGCTGATCCAAAAATGCACGATAGTGTGTTTTACCAGCTAGCCCCATTCTCTGAGTTTTCGGATGTGGCTTCAGTGGGCTATACGTTGGACTTTACCCATTAACCTCTCTCTGCATGAGGACTGCCACTGGTTCATTGGGATTCAGGGCATGCTTGAATGACACCGAAGGCACGGGACCCACTGTTGGAGGTAAGGATTTTCAGGGCAGTGAGTTGCAAGCAAAACCAAATAATGTTTGCAGTTATAACAGAGTCATACAATGTTAGATAACATTGCAACCTCCAGCCAAGCAGAAATGATAGGATCATATAAAAATAGGACTGGAGATGACTGTAAGAGGGACTCTGGTTCGTTTCTTGCCTGAGGGCAGGATAGAGTCGCTTTAATGTCATTCTTATCAGGTATTTGGCTAAGCCATTTTTAAAGGCCTCCCATGATGGTGAATCTATGAAACCTCTATCCCACCTACCCAAGTCATTCTGTATCATTAAAAAGTATTTTGTAATCTCAACCTTTACTTTGGTTTGTGTAGTTAGATTTCTTACTGCTGCTAACTTAGTAACTACATGAATATGAATAAAACTTTTCCTTTCCTTTTTACTTTTGCATTATATGCAGTTGAATGTGTTATCTTGTCCCATCCCCTTCCTCTGCTGTGTCAACTGTTCTTCAGACTGAACAATCCAGATTTTTTCAGTCTGGTTTTATGTAGGTCATGTTTTCTCTGATTATCCTTGTGGCACTCTTCTGGACCTTGTCTGGCTTTCCTCGTTCTTGAAGTGCAGTGCTGCAAACTATGTGCGGAACTGTGACTGAGCAGAGTTGGAAGGATTATTTCAGAGTCTGTTTTCTTGTTTATACAGCCCTATATAAATATAAATGTAATATATATTTAGAGAGTGAGCAACAGCACGATATTGTTGATTCATGTGCAGCTTGTGATCTGCCACAGCCAACAGCTTTTTTTACTGCAGAATTACTTGTTTCTCATCTGTTTGTGTGCAGCTGAGTATTTTTGCATGAGGGAAAAATCTTGCCCTTTTTCTCACTGTCATGAATTCATTCTTTCAGAAACATTTTGCCCATATGTCAAGCTAAATTTAATTTGAAACCTGTCCGGTAGCGCACTACTTTTTCATGTTTATGTTGTTTCTAGATTTAAATAATCCAGATATTATCTGTAAAATGATAGAATAATTTAGTTTGGAAGGCACCTTGGGTGGTCGTTTGGTCCAACCCCTTGCTGCAGCTTTGTCAGTCAAGTTGTTTGTTGCACTAGATCCAGCACACATCCTTAGAGCTCCACACTATGCGTTCTTGTATTTTGACTGTGATCCCTTAGAGTATTCTGGGTTGCAGTATTCTAGAAATGGCTTTCTCCCTTTACCCCTTACTTATCTAGCCAGACTGTGCTTCATTAGCTTGGTCAGCTTGTCTCTTCTATTGTCCGATAGAAGGTCAAATTGTGAGATTTTTCAGAAGAAAAAACTCTTTAGTTTATCACGACTACTTTACTTCAGGGTTAAACAAAAGCTTTAGGTAGTCTATGTAACCATTAACTGGTTCATAAGTGGAGGTTATTAATTTGGCTTTTCCTTGAAGCAGTACCTGGTTTTTAGTTGTATATTCTCAGGGCTTTGTCTTATTATTTTGAGTCATGAAGCAATTTCATCTGCATCCCCCACTAAGTTGGGAGAAGCCAGCTCCTTTCAGCATGCCAGGTTTTGACATGAGAAGAAAGGCCGTTTGGAAAAAATGTATTATTGGTAGTAACCGTTGCTATATAAATACCCATCTGTGGTGAGCTAAGTTTGGGAGAAGATGCAAATTCTTATTTTGATCAAATGCCTATTAGAGGTAAATCAAGAGCTGCCTGATGACTTTGAGAGCTGCCTGATGGCTGAATTTGGCCTTTAAGAGGTTGGTGCCATGTTCTGCAGGAGGTATGTCAAAGAAGGTAGGGGGACACAGAGCTGTGATTAGGCATGTTTCAATCGGGCTAACGATGCAAGGAGAGGCTATGCAGCTTTATAACTGCAAGAATAATTATGAAATATCATTAGTGACTCGAGAAAAAAATTTGGCCACGTGCTATGACTCACTGAGTAAGGGCCTGTGTTAGGATTTGGTTCTGAGGTTGTAGGAGACTATGGGACAGGTTTTGATGGTGGTATTGGGCTAGATAAGCAAACTCATTTAAAATCAGGATTTCAAATTTCTTTAACATAGGCCAAGTGTTTTAGAGCTACTTAATGGATTAAACCAATGTCTAGTGCTGTAGGGGTTTTTTTGTACAAAATGTTCTGTGTGCTAAGCATGCAATGGGAGCTTAATGGCAAGGTTTTTTGTTTTTTTTTTTAATTTATTTTTTTTAATAAGGTGTGATTCATCTTTGCTATTGTCTAGTCTAATTAAAGATTAAAAATCTGCAACAGAATACAAAATTGTAACATCATTCTACAATTGTATAGTTTTGTAGCAGCTTAAAAAGCATAATTGCCACTTTTACCCTATAAGTAAAGTATTTGGATGAGTATGATTATCCTGTACTGCCCCATGGTATGGCCTGCAGTGCTTATGCTTTTCTCAGGCCAAATTCCCTGGTAACATTGCTGCCTTAGCCTTATGGGTAAGTCCAGTGGACTCGTTGGAAAAGCTTTTAAGTATCTTGGGAAGTTTTGGGTCAGGTCCAAAAAGCACAGCCCTTAATCATTTATGTTCCTGTGTGTTCCGAACAAATGGATGTTTTGCTTTTCTGGAAACTTGGTAAATTCTTGCCAATGCAAGGTGATAAATGCTGCCTCCGAATAACTATGACGTTATCAGGTGATTTCACTGTGAAACAGGGGCATGCCGAATCAAGACCTTTGACAGTAACACCTGCAGATTTAGCAAAGGTCACTACTGATGTGTTTTGGGGTTGGGGAGAAATGCTCAGAAGAGAAAAGCTAAGTGTTCGAGTAAAATTATTAGTCTTTACAGCCTGTATCTTTCTTTGAAAGACTGTTCTGAGAAACTTGGTTGTGTTGTGTATGCAGTGCTCTATTCTAGCATGGTTTTCTAAGGAGATCCTTTCTTGCTAATACTGAAATACTAAATTTTGCAGAGGAGGTCATCTGTCCTTGTAAATGAAAAGGTTTTTTTAATGGCTGAGTAAGCAAAAGAGCTGGAAAATATTTTTATTTCTTTTTTTTTTTTTTTTTTTTTTTTTAATGTTACAGATAGCAGTATTTATCATTCAGCCAACCGGGGAGCCTTTCTACAGACATCATAACAAAAAGCCCTAATGATATTTTTAAAGCAGATTAGAAATAATCTTTCTGCATGACCTTGCCCAGGTGACCTCCTGGTTTGTTGCTTTTTAGTTGGGCACTGCATCATCATAGCAACATTTTGGTGTTTAATATGGTTTACGTGAAGTGGTATTGTATCTTTATCTATACTTCATCACCAGAGAGAGAAGTAAGGCAGTACAGTACACTGTACAAAGTCTGCCTGCTTTGTGTAAAACACATTTGGAGAGCAATGTCACTCAGATAATGATATGCTCAATGACACTGCAGCAGACAGGAGGAAAAGAGAAAAATACAATACAGAGGATCTTAAAAACTTCTTTTAGTTTAATTTAATATGAACTCAATGTATAATTATTTAGTATGATTCCCTTGTTTACCAAGTAATTATAGCTTTAAAATCTGTTTGGGTTAGCATTTAGCTTCTCTCCATCCAAGGGGATCATAATATTGATGGAATATGTATTAGCCTATTCTTGTGAGCAAAAGTAATTAAAAATATATCTCTATTATTCTCAGTATGATAGTAACCTATAATAGATTTTGAAATGAGCTGTTCAAACGAAATATCCAAGTAATGTGCTGCTTTTCCTTTGCATATAGAAAATGAAGTCAAACCTGCTTAGTTTTACAAGGTTTTAATTAAATTAAGGGCTTCTAAAACGACATAAATTACGAAAGTGAAGCATGAGTGGTTTAGTATTGGGAAAAAAGTCTTGACACCAAAATTTAAACAGTATAACACAAACATTAAAGTGGCCTTCAACAATGACTTGAGGATTAGAACTGTGGATATCAAGAATTAAAGGATTTTAAAGGAATAATCTTTCTCTTTTGATTATCACAAGCTAGTGCTGATATATTTGACCTAAAGGAAAAGCTTTTTCCTTTAGCTATGTAACATCTAATAGCTTTTATTGTTGTTCTCATTATAAAGAGAATGTCTATAAATGAGTGCTTGAATGTTTGCTTTTTTTCTTATTTGTCTATTGTAACATTGGGAGATAAATACAGGAAAGTAATTATTATTCCAACTTAACGGTACAACCTTGTTTTTAATGTACACACTTTCTAGATTTCAGTAGATGAAGATTTATATTCTAAAATGCTGATTGCTGTAAATCGTCTTTTGAGGCTTCAAACACGATATGATATGTAGACAAACCACAAAACGACCTAATTGTGTTTTAACTTACATTGTAAGTAGCTGAACTGATAAGGTGGATTCATACGTATTCTTATGTTTCTAAGCTCCTATAATATATGGAATCTTGAAGTTCTTAAAGTGACAGTAATTGTTTTACAATAATGTTTATATTAGGCTTTCTGAAGTGAAGTATTTTATTACCCCACATCTGCATATTCAGAAATACAGGCATGCTGTAGGAGAAAATTCTAAATATAAATTTTAATGATTTTTTTTTTTAATAGACTGGAAAAATATATGAGGTCATTTTCTGGCCATTAAAACTGAAAGAGAATTTGAGACTTGAGTTACAATTCTGAATATTCTGAGGAAGAAGAGTGTGCAGTATTCCAGAAGTCATCATAAATTACCAAATATTTTTACAAGTTCTACAGTGCTCTTAGGTTTTGTGTTTTGGGCGTATTGGTTGGGATTTTTTTTCCCTTAAAATAAAATCACTAATATTGTTACTACCTTTATGAAAGTGTTTTCTGTAAAATATATGTAGTCACAGAAATATTTAAAGGGACAGTGTTTTGTTGTATGAAAAATACACTGAATTACGTGTATTCCAGAAGCACTTTGTTCAGTCCTAATGTTTTGAAAAAAACCTGGAATATTGACAAATCATTTTAGTATCTCATATTTCTGCAGATAAATTAATTTGTAAAGCACTTGAAAGAGGAAAAAAGTTAGGAGGTGACATTGTACAAGGCTTTCTCTCTCTCTCTCCCCCTCCCCCCCCCCCCCCCCCTTCTCCCAAGTCTCTGCTTAAAATGTCATTGATGATGCCTCGTTTCTGTACCTGGCCTTCCAAAAAACCCCAAACTTAGATGTCAGGTATTTTATGTATTTTGCCTAATAGTCAGGAGGTATACAGGCAAACGAAAGGGTTTTTGAATGTAATCTAAGAGTAAGGATGATTTTGGTATAAACCTGGTCCAGTGTCATCTTTATGAAGTTATTTAAAGTATAGATGAAGATAAAACCACCTTGATCTTTCTTAAGGATAGTTTTGACTGGTCGTTACAAAAAATGAATTAATCTTGTTTGGTCATTCATCAGATACATTGTATCAAGTTTCCTGTAGCTTTATGTGGTGTGAAACTCATCCATTTATAAACGTTTAAGCAGGTCCCAACTGTGACCTCATGATATTCAGGTCAGGAAGTTTGTACTACATACAGAAAGTTGGATATTTTGGTTCAGCACACTGCATCTTGCTCTAGGGATGAGTGGCCTGGTGCAAAAGTAGATTCAGCGATGCCTTCAGACATGGACACATGCTGGCCAGGATGATCATCCACTGTTAAATAAATACCTGCGTCAGCCAGGTCTCCGCTCAAGGATGTGGAGGGCTGCAGAGATGAGGCTCGCTGAAGGCACCACGAACAGATGAGGAGGATCTTCGTGGAGCAGCTGATGTTCTCCGTGGTAGTTGGATTGCGGAGGCGATAGAAATTGTTCGCGTTGGTGAAGTGCAGCCGGTATAGTACTTCACAGACTGGCTACTAAGATAGCGCTCTTGCAAACAGTGACTGAAGTGCTGTAGATTTTGAGTGGGTGCATAACCGAGCTTTGTGTCGCTTTTTGATTTTGGAAAGAGCTTGTTTTGTTTTGTTTTTGTTTCCTATGAAGAGAGCTGTTGCTGATGGGGAAAAAAAACCAACCAACCAAACTTCCATGTAAATGTCATAAGAAGTAATAAAGTAATCATTGTTTCTAGTGAGGCAGCAGTTAAAAAGTATCCTTAGCTTTTTTGTTTGTTTCTTTTTTTTTAATTTTCTTTTCTCCCTTGGAGGGGAGGTGGCAGAGACATGGACATTTAATCGTTGTCTTTACTGATTATGCAGTATGCAGAGGAGTGCTCAGTAACTCTGTTTTGCTTATTTTGTGGCTTCCCCCCCTCCACCCCCTATAATAATATTCAGGCTGTGAAGGGGTTGAAATATCAACCTCATATCTGAAGACAAATTTACATTTCACTCCAAACACCATAATTTAATGAAGGTTTTATGCTGTTGTGGATACTTAATTATGCTAGAGGCAGAGCTGAAATTTAATATTGTTCCACATGCAGGGAAGATTTACTAGTAGCTTATTTTCAAAAGTCCTCTAAAAGACTATTTCTTATGCAGTCTACTCTTGTTGTTTTTTAAAGCAGATTGGAATAACCCAAACTTTCATAAATAAAATTTCATTTTAATTGCTCAGTGAAGATAATGTATGTCTTTTTTAGTTTATGGGTTTTTAAGAAGGAGGTATCTGGATTAGCTGGCTTGGCAGCAATGATCAATGCAGTGTTTACTGCCCTTAGCATCTAAACTGATGATCTACATGTAAACAAATGTAATCATTCAGGACATGTAATGCTGTACACATTTATATATAAATCAAGACGACAATTTAAAAATTATTATAGAGCACACCTGTTGGTATCTCCTGCAACAGTTCTTCTCTTGCGCAGCAGAAACCCGCCTTTTCAATCTTAACCTACTGTGTTCCTCATAATAAATGAGGGTGCACTACTCGGAGACATGGCTTTCTCAGTTTTAGATTCATGGCACCATCTAATTTTGTACAGCGCTGTGAGTCAGTGGGGTAGAAGATGTGGTAGCTGTTGTTAGTAGGGGACTGGGGGTCACTGTGATGGGAGCTTTCTGAGAGACTGGACACCAGGGAAATTTCCAGACTTCAAACAAGCATGTGTTTATGTACAGCTACTAGGCAATCTATCCGATAACAATGAAAAGCAATCAGTAATTATAAATATTAGTCAAGCAAGCCTGAGCTATATTATACCACATTGGCTGCGATGGTTGTTGAATTTGAAATGTCCAGGCTGAAGAGCTCGTGGAGGAAGCTGAAGCCAAAGCGAGTATACCAGCCTCTACCACAGGCTTCGCTGCTTGGCGTACACGTCTTCTGCAGATCAAGACCAGCCTTTCTCTTTTTGTGGGTCAGAATCAGTCTGTTCTGGCACTGAGATGGATATTACCTCCTGACCGTTGGTCAGTTCACCTGCTGCGGATGAGCACTACCAACTTGGGGACTGAGTGCCAGTCATCCGAGTCCTTTAAGTAGTTGCAGACTGGATACTGTTGTCATAGGTTTCCTGTGCTTATACACCTATGACAAGGTTATTTTACTTCTGGCACTAAATGAAGGTGTCTTGAGGTATGTCTGGGGCCAGGGCAACCAGAATGTGTTAGAATATGCTATGAAGACACAGGTTAAACATACACAGGACCGTAATGTGAAAATATGAACTGGAACTCTAATGGTAAATGTATGTATTAGTAGGATTTATTGCTGACATATGGGTGATGTAACTGAGAACTCAGTGAAACAAAAATTGATGTGATTAATGTCAGAAGTTAGTAATTTTAACTTAATTGAAAATAGCAATTTCTGCCCAGTGCATCAAAATACTATGTGGGGTTGTTGAGTTTTTTTTCTGCACACACTGGCTGCTGCTACTCTGTTAGGCAGATAGTGAGATGTCTTGACTGTTTGTTTTCTTCTGTTCAACAGGAGTTGAAAGAACTGAGTATTTCTGCAGTTAGGACTTTTTCTAATGAAGTCTCTAAAACAAAATCTGCTGCCTTTTTGGGGGGAACATTTTTTTTTATTCAAAGCCATCATCTCATTTAAATGTGTGACAGTTTCATGCCTGACAACTTTTCTAGTAGTAATTCCTAATCACTGAGAACCTAAATATGACAGTTCCTGAGTCTTAGATGTCCGGTTTCTTGTCATTGGGTAAGAGAATTAGACTGAGTGACTTCAGCTGGGGAAACATCTGCTGTAGTTTTGAGCTGATTGCTGGCTTTTGGATAAGCTCAGCTCTAAATCATTCTGTAGTTAAAAGAATCCATTCTAGTTATTTAGAATTGAAATCATTACATGGGTACCATGTCATAAAGCGGGGGGGGGGGGGGAGGGGTTTAAAGGTGAGAAAACTTTCTAGCAATTTCATATATGTTTTGTTATTATTGAAACTGTTTATATTTGGGGGATTTCTTGGTAGAAGGCATCTTTCAGCACAGCAGAACTTGGAGTCAATGTTTCTTAGATCACAGTGAGAATCCCCAAGTTTGGTACAGTAAGGGAGGTGCTATTTTATTTGGGCTGCGTACCCCCTGCTTAAAAACATATTTACTTTTTGCCTTCTACCAGTTGGGGAAGCATAGAAGTTCTCTACTAAATGTTCAGCTGTTGCTCCAAAACAGAAAGTATATGCTATGTGTTTCAATTAAAAGAAGCCCTGTAGCAAAATGTGTTAGTCACAGGCAGAGGCCAAGTGTATCATTATTCTGTAGGAACAGCAGTCAAGATAATGAACGGCTAAGGACAGTGGACAATGGAAAGTGAAGCATGTCGTGTCAGCGCACTGTCAATGGAGTCTGTGCATGCTTTGCATTAGAAAGTGGTGTGAAATTGCAGGGATGTGGCTGATCTGTGGAGAAAGAGTAGAAGGTTGCCTAATGGCATGTAGTAATTTTAAGACTGATTTAATGCTTTTGCCATAATAACCAAAAGACTTAAGAAAACAGCTTTGGTGTTTAATTCTTTCCTTGCTTTGAGACAAACAGAAGTTGTTCCTGGGCTTCCAGTGCATTTTACTTTGAAAGAAAAGAAATTAAAATCCAAAAGAGACTTAGTCTGGTATACTTTTCTTTCCTATGAAGTATATCCCTTATGTAAACAGCTTAGGTGAGAAGCATGTTATATTGGAGTTGGGACCTCAAGAATTACACTGGAGAAGTGGCAAATCTCAAAAACAATATTATGTACATGATCAGCCTCATAAATACTGAGCTCAGGATTCTGACTCTGTGTTGCAGCTTTCAAGCATCTTTCTGAAATCAGGACTGCAGAGCAAGCATACCACTAGTGGGAGAAGAAGAGATAGCAGCACGTAGATTGAATGTTGCACTGAGAATGAAACTGGTGAATTTGGAAGAAAGAGAAAAGTGGCCAACAAGTTGAAGGGGGAGAGTAGCAAAGTGCTTATTTTGCAAGCTAAGAGGATGTGTTGTTTGCCAGCCATGCATATTATCTACAAATCTGGGAAAATACGGAAATCGAAGGAAAAAATATTAATATCGTATTTTAAGAGGTCACAAAAAGGTAGCTGGAAGTGCTGAGAGAATACTTATTTTAAAACTGTGATTATTTTTTTTAATATTAATATTATCATACAGATTGCTGGACCATGTAGCATGTTTATCTGCTTGCCACTTGTCTAAAGTAGCATACTCTTCAAAACAATAACAACATACTTCTCTTGAGTTTCCAACTTTTAAAAATATGTTTGAGCATTATTACAGTTTAAAACAGAAAACAAAACAACTTCAAGATGTAATTTCTTTTCTGTTTAGGGGAAGCAAATAGGAAAATAACTTTAGCCACGTTTCCCTGCATATGTTCCACTTGAACGTAGAAGGATATGGTGCACAATGGATACTTATGAAAATGGCATTTGATAGTGCCACCTATTGCTAGAAAAGCAGAACTAAAATGAGTATTTTTGTTATGTGTTTGTCTAAATTGAGCAGAAAAAATGAATGGTACTTGTTCGTCTTTTAATTATTTCAAGTTCATTTTAGCTGTGTGGATCTAAGTTTGACCTTGTTTTTATGGCTATGAAATGAACTATAGTTTTAAAAAATGGATTTATCGTACAGTAGCATCAGACATGGTGTGGTAAGCTTCTAATCCAGAAAGCTTGCAACTATTGGTATGTGCTTGAATGCCAGTGGCTGTATTTTGGCTAAACCTATTAAGCCTGATTATTCCCCACCCCCCTTTAATTTAGGACATTAAAGTTCATGTAATGCACTAGAAGATTGATCCTAATAATCCTAAAACTGCTTTAGATTTAGCAAAACACTGAAAGTTAGTTTTTCCTAGTGCTTGAGTTTTATATTAAATGTGAAGAGAAGGAAATGTTTTTTAACATCCATCCAAAAATTCTATGAAAAGTAAATGGTTAATGATGAAAATTCTTTGAAGACAATTGAGATCTTAATACTGAATATCCTTTATGAGGCCTTTCAGTTGGCAAGCATGGAAGCTGATTTCTCCACCTGCCCTTTGAAGGATGATACTTGTTTTATTATATAAGTCTAACTAATGCTAATGGTAAGAATAATGAAAGATTTATAGGGGCAGCCTGAGATCAATTTTAAGTTTTAATTGTGGTTCTTAGCATTACTGATCCTTCTTAATGCCTCAGTCCTGTTGTTCATCTCTACTAGAGAAACACCCTACCCTAAAAAAATACACATTTTTGGCTTGTAATCGTTAATGGAAAGAAAACATGTCTTCTCTGCATTGTTTTTCTCGTGAAGGATCTAGATGGCAAGGTAAGAACAGGAAAAGATGGAGCACCTTGGGAGTAATTTGTTCATTCTCAGGTCCAGGCAGGTATCTTTCACGAGTTTATTGCTGCTTCACATAACTAATATTCTTTGGCTGAAGCTGTCCTCCTTCCTCAAAGATAGAGAAGTCTCTTGTTACCCCTGCTGAGCTTCTGAAGATTGCTGCAAAGCTTAAGGGAATCGAAGGAAGCAGCTCTCGAGTATGTAGGCATCTGTAGATTTAGAGAAGGTTCAGAAGGAGAGAGATGGGATGACCTACCCATTCTCCTGACCGAAGAAATGATGTGGAGAAATCTGACTTCATCATCCTAGTTAAGTTCAGGGCTGAAATCTTATTTAGCCAAATAGAAAGTCTTTCTTTATTGATTTTTTATTTTTTTTCTCCCCCTTCAAATGATGTTTAACTTCCTTTTCTCCTAGTTGCCTCTTGGACCTGAATTTGAGGTCACTTGTATTCTTTGTCCCTTTTGCCACTGATCCAGGACACACTTTCTCTTGCAAAACCTGTTTTAACATCATCTTTTCACTGTATATTTTTGTTTAGCCCCTCTGTCTTTCTCATTCTGAATGCTGTGACAGCCAAAAGCAGCATAAAGCCTTTAGCAACTACATTTTGCAGCATGGAGAAGGATGTTGCTGCCTAATGGTTTACTTCATGGATGGATTTTGTATGCTCTCCCTTCTTGAATCTCCATGCTGAATCTCTTCCACAGTCTCTGTTCCTATACCTTTAATCTTCTGGTTTGTGTTTGTAGCTCCCTGATCTCTTGGTGTTCATTAGCATTGGTCCACCTGTTTTGTTGTTCTCTTGTTCATTCATCTGCCTGTCATCTGTCCGCAGAATTAGAGTGTCTGAGTGAAGCCAACGAAGTTTCAATTCTTGGCGCAAAGTTTAAAACCCCTTTATAATTTTCCCTAATGCAGATCCTGTTGATGTAAAAGGGAAATAATTTTCAACAATGAAATTCTATGTCTTTATAGGAGTCTGTATGCCCTCTTCTAATGAAGTTTTGTCTTAAAAAAAAGTTACATACAAAATGTATGAGCAAAGGCATCTGGAATCGTGGCCAGCAGAGGGCACATCAGCTTGAAAATGAGAATGGCGCTGAAAGCTGTAGTCTAAATACCCTTAAATTGGCTGTCTTTGTTTAAAAATGAAATGTTTTTTTTAAAAATGTTAATGAGAATCATTTAGGCAAGGGGTATTTGCATTGTGATTGGTGCTTTGTTGGCATTGTCTTCTGCAAACTATGTATCTGTGGCCAAACACGATTGTACCATGGAAGAATTTGGGAACTAAAGGAGAAAAAACGCTCCCCGTATAGTTTAAGATGTGACTATACTGAAAGAAATTATACCTTTGTTGTGACGTTGTATCATCTAAAATTGAACATAATAGCATATGTTAAAGCCATCCTTTAGAAACTTTTTTCTTCCAAAGTGGGTACTTCTGATTTCCCTTTAGTTGTGATTTATTCTTTTAATTAAAAAGCAACTGAAATTGGAGAATGCTGTAACCTATTAACTGACTTTTGTGAATGATGGTGTAAATGACTTAACACCAAATAGTAATCTATTTCCTCTTTCAATCCAGTGCCGATATTGTTATCTTGTAATACAATACTAACATATGATTATATCTGCCATTAATGCATTTAACAGTAGATGACAAATTTTATTAAGATAAGAAGGGCCTCATGCTCTTCCACTTTCCCTGGTGTAAATCAGAAGTTACGGCATTGAATTGAAAAGATTTATTCTTGTGTAAGAACTTAGTGGTGTAAATTAGGAAAGTCAAGCCTGACATGTGGTGATGTACCAAATTATATTACAGGATATTTAAATTCTGTCTCCCACTGTGAACAGCAGGATACCGTTTTTATCCTTCCTGTTGAATGCAGAATCACTTTTCCATTTATAAATTGAGCCTGAACAGAGTGCTCTCAGTATTGGCTGTTCCTCTGTTACTCAACATACAGAATATATTAAGACACCTGTTCATCCTTGTAAGGCAAACAAAAACCAAACCAAAATACTTTCCTGTAAACAAACTGGTCTGTGATTAGTTGAACTAATGAAGCTTCACTGCCTGCAGATTTCTGTCCTTCATCCCATATCCCCTCAGCAACCCTCCCACCAGAAGGATTACCAGTTTCTCTCTGCTTGTATTCCCTATGATCTTCCCCTTGTCCTTTGTCGCCTACAGTAATGCCAGTTCCTGTTTTTCTCCATCCTTTAAACCTTCCCGCAATACCTTCCGCAGGTTCCTCCTGCCCCCGTAACCATGAGCAGCACTTCTGCCTGACCCTGCCTGACTTGGGTGCTGAGTGGCAGCTGGTCAGCTAGCGAACAGTTATTAGCCTCAGATTTCTCTTCTCAGAGGTCATGCTAATACGAGGCTCTTGTTTTACTATCTGACAGATTTTCTCAGAGCTCAGGGGAATTTATTATCTTCAAGACAACTGCCCGCTGTTAAATTTCATGAAATGGATCAACAGACATTAAAAGTGTGTCTTTATTCCCTCCTCCTTGTTCCAGTGATTGGCCTTTGTTAGACTAATTTCGATTTGGTTTCGCTAAACTGCTGCTCTTTCTCCTATCTTGCTCTCTCTTGTTTTGCAAATCAAGTGCAATGGTTACCACCCTTGTAATGATATTATTAACTGGATAGAAAGCAAGCACAGATCAGGAAAGGAGCGCTTAGCCTCCTATTATTTTTAAGGGCATGTATGCAACTTCCATTAATCAACTTATAGATTTTGCACTTGAGGACAGTATGAATTGATAGCCTTCAAGCACACCAAAAAGAGGGAGATGAATACTGAAAAAATCTTTAGCTTCAAAAAATAAAAAATAGCAGATCGCACAATTACAGCATACCAATGATACTGAAATGTAAGTAATAATGGAATGTATGGGGCTGGAAGGAACTTCTGGAGTCCTACCAGTTCTTCCTACTTCCAGAGTCCCTCTGGAGTTCTAGTACGATTCCCTGCTCAAGCACGGTCAACCAGAGCAGGTTTCTCAGGACTGTGTCCAGTTGGGCTTTGAATATCTCCACAGGTGGAGACAGCACAACCTCTCCGAGCAGCCTGTTTCAGTGTTTGACCCCCTGTGCTAGAAAGCAGTGTTTAACGGGCACGTCCTGTGTCTCAGTCCGTGCCCACTGCTTGTCCTGTCGGTGGGCTCTTCTCGGTTCCACCCTCCCTTCAGGTACATGGGCACGTGGGGGAGATCTCCCCGGAGCCGCCTCTTCTCCAGGCTGAACAGTCCCAGCTCTCTCAGCCTCTCCTCATACGTTGTAATACACAGAGGTGTGTGTGATGCACAGATGTGTCCTGAATATAATTTGACCACCATAGTATTAAAGAGTAAATGTCACAGAATAAAGATTCTGACTTGAGAAAGAGCGGTTCTGAATAATAGCCTACATGTGAACATTTGCTGTTCTGGTTAAAGCAGGGAAAGGTGTAAAAATCTGAGAGCTGAGCATCACTATGTGAGAATAAAAGTTGGATGACAGTCTGTCCTCAAGATGGTTTCTTGCGGATTCTTTGCAAGTAGCATGATAATGTAGAAAATATTTAAAAAACTTAAACCCAGCAGACATTCAGACAGAATTTGTTAGCCATAGCTACATAAGGTACGGTGCTGGTATTTTTTTTTACTTTTTTTTTTCTGGTCATGCTATGAATGGTTAGCCATTATGTTTATAAAGTTTTGTACTTTGTATAGCATATTTTTTTTTACATCAGCTATATTTGTTTTGAATTGCTGAACACCTAGGTGCAACCCATGGTATTCTTTTGTAAACCGAGTATTTTTCAGAAGGTCATTTGAAATTCTGTACTCTGAAATTCAGATACTAATTAAGTTTTCCAGAGGTTTACTACCTAAAAGTTGGCCTGCCCATGTATGTATGGATATTTAAGGTTACTATTTTCACAGTAAAGGGGAAACTATTCGAACTTCCTACCTATTATTGTTTTAAGTTAGCAAATCTAGGAGCAATCCCTGTCCTTTTAAGCTCTACTTTTACCATTGGCTATGTATAGATTCATTGTCTTACCTTTTAATACTTGAAAATCCTATCTAAGTGTATTTATGCTTACTTAGGTGCTATCCAGTATCTGGTATCCAAATGCCAATACTCTCAGTTGAGGCCTTTAAGCTTGTTTGTTGCATTGAGTCTTTTCTGTCTTTTGTAAAAATGAAAGCATGCACAGTATTTTTTATCAATATGTATTTAATGAAAATATCTGCAAGTTATAAAATTGTCCCATTTGCTCACTGCAGAGCACTCACAATAGAAATAGCTGGGAGCAGAAGAATTGCACTGTGCTTGGCAAGATGGCTTTTAGCTTAGCCTTATGGCACCAAATCTCCTGGTGAATATAAAGTTGTTTTCTCTATGCATTACTTTCCCAAAGGTGTATTTAAAAAAAAGTAAAAAAAAAGTGTTTTTTTATCTTAGTAAATACTTCTTTTTTTTTTTTAAAGAGATTTTTAGACTGTAGTGGTTACCATATAAATACACTGAGCAGAAATTTTTTGCAAATAAATGAACCATGGTCAGCGACTCCTATGCTGGTGAAGAATGTACATGTGGCTCTTTAAGGACTAATGAACAAATGAAATGGTTTCCATTAATGAGGCACTACGGATAAGCCATAAGCATTTACGGATATGAATGTTTTATTGCTGTGTTGTATCAAGGTCCTTGCTTAAGCCCTAAGCTAAGGTGTTGACAGGTATTGTAAAAGGCAAGGACTAGAAATAATAAACAGAACCTACATAAAAAAAGCAAATCTGTCTTTAAACTACAATTTGTAAAAGTAAGTTGGCTTCAGTCTTATGATAAATATAACCCTTACCTAAAAGGCAACTGGCAGCTTGCTTCTTAATTCTCTAAATATTTGGTACTGCTTACTTTGAAATTATTTTGGAAGCAACATCCAATATGTATGCCAGCTTTTTTTTTTGTTGCTTTGTTGTTTGGGTTTTTTTAATGAACTGTGAAGACTCTCTTGCCTTTTCCACTTTCATAGCTGCGAGATGATAGGACTTGAAAAAACGTACTATTAAAATATTTTATGATTTGAAATACTGTATTTTTATTTATGTATTTATGTACATCACTCTGTAAAGGTAATTAGGTAAAAAAAAAAAAAAGGTCCCAATAAAAAGATGTATGAATTTCTCCAAACTGCTTAATGAGGCCTAATATAAATCTGAATTTCAAATCACATTAGGGTTGTCGTATGCCCTAATTTCAAATGACAGTTCTGGCTTGCCACTCAGTTGGCCTTTTATTTTGTGTCACAAATTAACCAACCATGTGGTTTTATGTCACTGTTTTATTAGAGCAGTGCTATACGTAGAGATGGGGAAATTTCATTACAGTAGTTTTGCAACTCACACTGGGGGGAGGGAGGGGAATAAAGGCAGTTTCAGGCCATATTTAGATATTTTAAATATGGATAAATATAGAGGAGTGAAAAATTCCTTCTAGTTTTCCACACTTCCTAACAACACTGTTCAGTGCAAAGTACAGTTTATGCTCATTAGCGGCAATATATCAGCATCAAGGTGCTACATTGCTCTTCAGCAACCCGTGCTGTTAATGGATGACTAATACCGTATACAGTAGAGAATATATTTACAGGTGAAACAGTTCTTGAAAATGTATGGTGTGTGTGACACTTTGTAAAACAGAAGGTCTGCTATCTGCAGTTGAAGAAAGAGAATCTACTAAAATCATGAAAGGAGAAAAAGCAACTGTGAACTGTGTGGGGATTTTTTGAATCCGCTGTTTGCTGAAGGGGATTAGCGTCTCATAGTGCCTATTTTTTTGTTCTGTGGCTTGGTTCTGTATCATCTTGTGGGCCTAAATAAATAAGGTAATACGTAGAGCTTGATGCACTGACTTAATATTCTGGGATTGGATTAATAGTCTGGGGAAAGGTGGAAATGTAACTTCTTGTCTTCGTTTGCCAGTGCAAAAGACGTTATCAAGATAAGCTGGTGGTTTCAAGCCAAATAATTCTTTTCTGTCTCTGTGTAGAGGTAGAGAGATGCTAGAAGGAACAAGAAATAGACTATAGCCATACTGGTTCAGATCGATGGCCATAAGTGGATACCTGGGGACAGTAAAAGAGGCAATCATAACTGAAGTGCCACTTACTCTTTCCCAGGCTTTCAGCCCTTTTGGTCCTGGGACTTCCTGAGCGGGATGTGGCCTCGGCTGCTTGGGAAACCTCTGGAGTTCTCTTCTGTGGATCTTTCTTGCCTTTCCTTAAATCCTTGTAAACCTGAGGCCTCCCCAGCATCCTCCAGCAAATGTGCATTTGCTGTGTAATGAACCATCTTTTTTAAAGAGGGGGGAAGAACAGAAGAAAAAAAAAAAATAGTTTTGAACCAGACTACTGCTAGTTCTACTTGATGTCCCCTGGTTCTTCTATGGAAAGAGTCAGGAAGATTGGGATAACACACCTTGCAGCTTTCTCCACGGTCTCCTTTCCTCTGAGGGGTATGATTTTGTCAAAGGGGAATATGTGAAGTGCATTGCACAGTTTGCTGTGTTGCTCTTTTCAGTGCTGTTCCCGGGGTGGGAGGAGGAGGTGCTGCCCTGTGGCTTTGGGAGGGGAAGCCTTCCTCCTATCCTCACTGCCCAGGCGGGGCAAGGGAAGATGATCGCTGCTGTATTGCTCATTCTTTTCAGAGCTGATCAAAGCAGACTGGGATTTCGACCATTTAATGTAAAGAGCTGTGAATCACGGTATGGTTCTTTGTGGTCTGGACAGTTTGTAGGAATGCAGATCTGTGCAAGATTAGGTAAACCGCAGAGGCATTCTCATCCAGGCTTTCAAATGCATGTGCCTTCAGCAACTCAGTTTAGCTGCTCTTCATGTATAGGAGGGGTGTATGTGTACCCCTCTGAAAAAAATTATATATATATATATATTTATACATACACTTACGTCTGAATGAGAAACTCTTCTAGACTTACTTTATTCATCCCTTTTAAAGAGATATACTTGTTATTTCAGTATGCATGTAAATAATAACTCTTATCCAAAGACAGTGTTTAGAATTGTAATTACTATTAATTTTTCATAAAATAGTGTTGGAATAGTTCTGCACTTATTGGAATGTTAAGTTTTGCTTATATCCAGACCAAATACACTTGTACTTCTAGTGGTGCCTGGTGATGGTGCTGTGAATGGTTGTAGTTTCCTTCACCCCACCAGAAGAATGTTTCTGAATGCTCAAAGCTGCTTCGGGTGCTCTACGTTAGTGGCTGGTGCAAAGTAAAGAAGGAAAGACCAGGACTTTATTGGCAGGGTGTGTTGTTATTCAAGGCTGCAGATCCATTTTAGGTGTTGACCGGCCGTAACTGTGGGCCAGCTGCTGCTCCTAGCAGCACTAAATGGCTGATAGAGACAGGTCTTCTCCCTCCCCTGCTGATGTTCCCTTCACTTTCTGGTAGCCCTAGTTCCTTTCATCCTTAGGTGAGCTGTGTTTGGCCTAATAGGATTACCCACCTCTTCTGTTCCCTCTCCCCCTCCCCTGATGATTGCAGCTTACTTAAGTAACTGTCTGTTGCTGTTTGAATCCGGTTACCGTGATGCCTGTCTTTGAAGCTTTGCAGTAGTTCTGAAAGTTAATGATATTCTGGCAGTTTCACTGTAAGTTTTATTCTTTTCTCCATTTTATGTTATCCTTTGTAATTGGAAACTCTCAGTGTAAAGTAATGGTAAATACTGTCTTACATTTATTTTCATGCTTACAAGTGAAGCTCCTGATTCATTTGCTCTGGTTATTATCTACTTGGCTGTTTGTTTATATCATTTCAATTAATCCCTTGGACTCGGATGAGTCAGACTGCTAGTTGTGGTGTTTGTGTGTGCATGTACATACACTAACACTTTGCACCTTTTAGTAATTGCTCCGGTTTATGCTGTAGCCTGTACTCTACAGTGACACTGATTAATGTTTTGCTTAGTTGAGCTACTTAAAAAGAAAAACTAAACCAAGACTAAATGTCAAGAGATAGTGGTTTTCTCGTTGGTCATACAGATTGAGGCTTTACTGAGTCGCAGGCTATGGTGGGCACGGCCCAGAATGTGTTTCTTGCTGGCATCCTGCACAGCACCAGAGTGCCTTTCACGAATCTTACTCAGACGCTTTGCTTTCTCCTTCCAACTCCTTTTTCCTCCTCTTGAGAAACTAATGAATTCTTCATAATTGGCCTGTTCTTCACTCTCCAAATTATTGATAGCTGTTTTCTGTTTACCTGACACTTTTCCAGTCCTTTGCTTTGTTTTATTTGCAAACAAGAAGTATTATTTGTAGGTGTTAAATACACACTGTACCTGTTTTGTAGGTGTTAAATACACACTGTACCTGTTCTTGAAAAAATTAATAAACTTTCCTTTCAGACTTGTCATTTCAAATTCACAGGAAAATATTTGGTTTAATGATTTGTCCTCTAGAGGTTTTTTGGGTCTTTTTCTTTCAGGTTCTTTCCCTTGCAGTTTTAGGAACTCTTGATACCCTGGAACAGGACAGAATCTTTGAAGTTTGTTATCCAGGGGTTTCTAATCTATCTAAAGCACTGTTTTCCAACTAGATGTAGACCATGGATAAAACACCCAGCAGTGGTGGTGAATGATTTTTTTTTTTTCACTGAGCATAATTTTGCTTTATGAGTGTCAGCTCTCCTGATTCATATGCTAGAAGAGGCTTCTTCCTGCAGGGATGGTACTACAGCTGTTGCTTGTTAAGCACCAACTTTTAGTGTTCCTCCATTGTAGCATGTTTAATTTATTTGTGGAATCACAGTCTCCTTCGTGTTTTGGATGACCATATTGCTTCACTTCAGCTTCTGCATTCTTTCTCCCTGCTCTTCTGGATACATATTTCAGTAGATATGTCACAAAGGCTGGTATATTTTTCATTTTTACAGCTTTTCTTTTTATTTGGATTAAGGTTGCTGTGTCTCTGAAGATGTGAGCAAAGTTACTTCTCCGTTGTATTGTGTTTTGTATTCTGCTATGATTCAGCTGCGATTTTCATTCTCTGCCTCTTGCAAGCAGTGCTATTAGATTTTTGCCATGATCTTTTCTGTTACTGTCAAGGACTGCATTCTTGTTCTTGTTGGCTTTGGTCAATATTTTTCTTGAAAATTTAAACTGTTGTCTTCAACTATTACCAATACTCATTAGAAAAAAAGGATTAATTTTTTAAGATAAAAGTTTGGAAAGATGTCAGTTATGAAGTGGTACAGAACTTAAGATACTTGAGAAATCTATAATTTCTTTTTTGTAATTTTAATTTCTTTTTTTGTTCTACAGCTGTAATATTTTGAAAAACTTGTGTTTATAATTTCATGTCTGTTAAAAACTTTATTATTGTATTTTTATTATCATTCATTACCCAAAATTCAGTTAATTTCCATTTACTAATCTACCACTGTCTCTTGTATCTTTTGCTGGCTAATAGGAAGATGTTGCGAGGCACACACAATCAAATCCAACAAGTGTTAAAGCTCAGATTTATTCTTCAGTAAAAAGTTAGTTAGAACTCTGGTAACATTTTGTAAACCATGGGCTCAATGATGTGAAGAGAATTAATACTACACATCCGACTTAAGAATTCTTAAGATTTAAAGTGATGGCTCCAAAATGCGCTTATCACTCCCCTAAAAGCGGAGGGCCCTCTCCCTCGAGGAGTTACCTCGGACTGTGCCCGACCCGAGGGGGAGTCCCTGACTGCAGACCTGCTGATCCCAATGTGTCCTCCAGCAGGACCCTGTTTATAGCCCTGTCGAACCTGACCGGTGGTCATTTAATCCTATTGGCCAGGAGGGTCACCTTGGTACATCTCGACTGGCCACTTCAAATTTCAACCTGTGGCCTCTAGGGTTTGGTTGGTTGGGTTTTTTTCCTCTTCTCCCTGCCCGGAGAAGTTTTGTTTCCTTTTGGGGGGAGTGTACTGCCACAGAAGAAGAAATAGTATTTTTTCTTTCAAGTTTGGCCTAAAGCTCATGAACCTAATTTCCATTATATGTATTGATGTCAGGATGAGGGAAAGCATATCTTGAAAGTTTTACTCTCATTTGTCAAGGGTTTTGATCAATATTGCTTTCAGTAATTGGCATCTATGTGAAATATCAAATGTGTACAAATTCTAGATATTCCCTGATTTGTTGGAAAGTTCGGTATTTTATAAAGCATTAGTTTATATAAGTTTCTTCAGGATGATAATGCTATACATTGACTATAAAGTTTGCACTGTACATTCAAAATGAGTTGACATAAAAGTACTAGATTTCTCAATTTTTTAAATGCTGTGTACAGTTTTACTTACAAGTACACCCTCTACAAGCATCTACCTGTCTTTATTGAAAAATGGGCTATGTTAGAGTGCAGTTATTCAAGTTGCCAAAAAAAAGGTGGGTGGGGAGGAAAAGTAAAGGACTCAATAGCCCAAACTAAAATCTTTAACCTGAATTTGTCGTGGCCTTTGGGTGAAGTTGCATGATGATGTCTTTTCCTCAGAACACTTCCTTTATGCAGTATTTTGATCAGATGCTGTCTAAGAAGAAATTAGTGTTTTGAAGCCAAGTATGGTGTCATTTGTAAGATCACTGGTTTGTGGGGTTTGGTTGTGGGTTTTTTTCTGCTGGGGTGAAGGCAATGAAAGAAAGAGTTCAGGAGGGGGATCATCTTATAATGTACATGGTTGCATGTTGTCTTACAGTCCAGTTCTGTCATCAGTTGTCAGCACTTGATCAGGACATTCCTCTGTGCTCATTCCTGCCCTGTGCACTCCCCCCCAGCCCCATGTGCTGCCATTACATACTTACATGGCAATACATGGAACCAGGTTAAAGAACTGATAGAGAGTAAAACTGTGGCAGAAAGAGACAAAAGAAAAGGGAATATTTTGGTAAAGTTGCCCAGTCAGGTTCATTGAGTAACCACATCTGCTCCTGTCCTGGCTCAAAGGAGGGGAGGTGTTTCAAAACTAGGAAGCCAGTTGCCGAGGTAAGGAGAGAATCGTCTCTTTGAGCCTGCACACAGAGATGGTGACTGCTGCTAATGTATTCGCCTGGCTGCAGTGTTGAGGAGAGAGGCGAACTGCAATCTGCGTGTCCCATAGCTTTCTGTGCGGTGATAGATACCTGTATGAAACAGACAGTAAATGCTTACTTGTTCCTTACTTCCTGGATACCTTAATTTATAAAAATTGTTTATCATTCTCAGCTTACTGCTGAAGGCACCCAGAGCAATCCTATAGTACGCAAAGTGCTGTATAATGCTAAGTGCTATGAAAATTGGGCACATGGTGTTCGTATACACTTCTTCAATCTTCCTGTGCCAAGATCCCAGCCAATTAAATGGGAATAGGGGCCTCTCGGGTGTGATGAACATCGAGTGGTTAGTGCTGCGTGGCACCGGGGGCTGCAGTGATGGGTCAGGGGAGGCTGCCTGGCCTGGGGCCAGCGGTTTCGAAAATGAACAGGAAAATGTTTTAGTGACGCTCAGTAGGCGAGTACCTTGCACTAAATGACCTAGTCACTAAAAAAAAAATTAAAAATATTAATACTAGACTTCAGCATAAAGTATGTACCTACCAGTACCAAATACAAATTGTCTGTGTTATGTAGATTTTGCAGTTCCCTGGCTTTTATATGCTTGCAGCTGTGATATTCCATTTCCATCATTACTGTGTGTGTAATCTATAACCGTCATCCAAGAAACATGACTCATTAATTAATCATTAACAAGGGCAAGACATGCAACAGCAGGAAGTGTGCCAATTCCTTTCTCAAAGTTTTTAAGTGTCTGACTGCTTGTAGATACCATCTCAATAGTACCGGCAGATTACTCTGTAAGGGCCAGTTCTTGGAGCATACAGTGAATTTATGGATTTCTATATCAATTACTCCATTGGCACTCAGAGTAATTTACAACCTTTCTTTACATTTGATTAACACCTATGTACTCTTATTAGGTGCACTGTTACTGTGGTATTAGCTGAAAATTCAATGGCAACAGAGACTGTGGCCTAAGCATGGTAAGTATTTGTGCAAAATAGGCACCCTTTTCACTAACGTTGAAAAGGATTACAGAACTGTGCAAACTCCGCTTTAGTGGAGGGTCCTGTGGCAGGGCCGCTGTGCAGCTGGCTGGGACCGGCCAGAACCGGCGGGAACCGGCCGTGCCCGGCACGAGGCAGCCCCGGCCTCTCCTCACAGAGGCCCCTGCAGCCTCCCTGCCAGCGCCGGGGCACTGACACCCCGTACAACTAACGAGAATGTAACTGGCAAAATTGCCCTTTTTTAGGTTATTTTCAATACAGGCTTAATTCTCATTTATCTTCTTCACTGATTGATTAACCATTTGATGACAATTTTGTCATAAACTTGCAGTACGGCTGTGAAGTAAATAGATACTTTCCCAGGTACTAGAAAGGTATTCCCCTGTTCCTCCTGCTCCTTAGAAAATAATCAACTCTCATCTTTAGATGCTGATAAATTAGAAGAGAGACAGAGTGTCCCAGACTCCAGAAATGCTTAGTGTCAGTGACAGGCTGTTACATGGGACGTGCCTTCCCTTTTGATAAGTAGTGTACTTTATTTTTATGCTGGTTGTGTAGTATCTACTGAAATTAGTTTTAAAGAATCTGGTGTAATTTGTTATTGTAAGAGAAGTCTGAAAAGAACGACTCCATCTGGTCTATTTTTGCTTCTTTTCTTGCTTGGCTTTGCTTATTTGTAAATGCTGGTAGATGTATACAAATATTTGTCACGTGTCCTCTTACAGAAAGGCACATCAAGGTAAAAAATTATTTGTTAGAATTTAGAGAGACTTTTCAGCTTGTCAGACCGCATTTTTAGCCAGTCCTGGTAACGAGTAGGTTACTGAAAAAATGCTATAATGAAACACGAAACTTGTTTTAATTTTTGTTAATTAATTTACTACATGGATTTAGGATGGTTTTTTGTCATTTTTATTTAGTTATAGCTAGACCATTTCATCTTTCTTTGGACTTCTCACATATGAAACAGGCGAAAGGAGAAACTGAAAACAGTAACTGTAGCACTGCTGCATTTTTTTACAGCATCGGAGGAGAAAGAAAATCAAATGCTTTTAAATCTTCCCTGAGTCTGAAAAACTCTGTCCTTCCTTTAGCCTTCTTTTAAAGTCATTTCTGCATAATCTTTCATCCCTTCCCTCCAAATTGCTACATGAGAAGACGCAATACCAGCAGCACGACGACAGTCAAATAAGAGCCAGCGTGCATGGCGGGGCTCCACGCAGTCGCTTCTTGGCCAGTGCGGTGCGTGACGGGGTTCGTGGGCTGACGGGCACCTCCCGCTGACGGGCTGGGCTCAGCACCACCCGGCGCCTCCTGGGCGAGCTGGGCAGCCTCCTGCGCTGTGGCGGAGGCCGGAGCAGGAGTGCTGTGTTCTCCAATTATTTTGGCTTTCGGAATCAAAATACTCCTCAAGTTTAGCTGGGAGTGGCCACACGTGTGTCTCTGTTGGTTGACGGTTCCCCATAATCAGTTTTAAAAGCCTGCATAAGACGGTCTTTTTTGAGGATTAAAAGATGATCCTACACATCCGGCTGCCAGTTTTTGCATGAGTCTGACTTGAGGAAGATGTTAGCTCTCACAAATTACTTATTGTTCTTTTTCTTGGTAGATTATCGGTGTTTGTATCTCAGTGTAACCTGATGCTGCTCTTATGTTTCTGTTCCAAATTCAGCGGTTCCTGAAATGGTGATATACAAACAGGGAAGGTATAAGAGAATTAGCAATTATAAGCAAATACTGTAAATGGCTCAGAATTACCAAAGCAGGAGGTATGTAATAGAACTGTAATTTGCATTGAGGCATAGGTTGATAGGATTGCACAAAAGAAAGTAAGCATAATAGTGAAAATAGGGAGATTATGAAAGTAAAGACTGCATTCCAACCCCTAATTAGTGAGGTTATCTGTATTTCAGCTTTCACATTTGCAAATTAAAAGCACCGGGGTTTTTTCACGTTGATTCATATTCTTAGGAGATCTTATGCCATGATTCTGGCCTTAAAGATTTTACATGATACTAATGTACAATGTGTATTGAATTCTTTGTCTTATTTAAATAATTGATGCTTTATGGAAAGCTGTTGGCCTGAAATACAATTATGCCTATTCATTTCCAGGGAGATAGACCTCAGCAGTTAAGTAGTGCTAGTACATCAAGCTTCTTTTTTAACCAAAAATAAGTACCATTAATTTAAATTCAGTGAAAGCAATAGATAAAGCTGGCAGTGTTAAATACCCTCAATGTTAAAAGAAAATTGCTTAAAAGTTGCATGCGTAACAGTGGAAAGCATTAACTTGTCTTTATAGGTTTTTGTATGCATTTATGAAATATGTGGCTCTAGTGTTGATGGTTAGCTTGTCTGTTCCCACCTCCAGCCTGTGGTGATTTTGTATTTCTTGAGTGGGTGGGTATCAACTGTTGGAATTTTTTTGGCAGCATGACCAATCACTTCTCCACTGTTATTTCTTAGCATTCGATTTTATGATGCAAGGTGAAATCTATGTTTTTTTCCAAGTCACCTTACAAGTAGTTGTGGCTCTACCTGGATCATTTCATTGACCAGGTGAAAAATAAATCAATTGCTGAGGCTGTGGACGTGTTAGGTAATTTTTCTTTTCCAAAATTACTTTTGAGGATAATGAAAATTCTGAAGAAAATGTGGGAACCAACAGGTAGTATAAAGCATTACATACTGAGAAAGAGAAGAATAAATTGACAGAGGAAGTAACAAAGTGGTCTGCAAAGTGGTGGCAGCTAGGAGTACTTTAATTTAAACTTTTTGCAGTGAAGATACCTGCAGGAAAAAATGTCTTGACTCAAAAGTTTTTGAGGAATTCCATCCAAGATTACCATGTCTTTTCTTTGGGAATTGAGTAGAGAGGACATGGCCCATTACTACTCCTAGTTTTAGCAGTGTAAAAATTAAACGATTCAGCAATCTCATTGCTTGCGTGTCTACATTTGGGGTAGGGAGGAGGGAAAATGAGAGGCATAAGGAAAGATGCATCTAGATTACATTTTACATCCTAGAGTGGGTAGACTGTGTTAGCCTTTTGGTAGTTAAAATCTGAGAGAGATAAGTACCAAAATACTTTTAAAGTATTTGCTTATTAGTAGTATTTTACAGTTCATTTTTTCTGACAGTTTTTTTTCTTCTTTTCTTCCTGACAGATCCTTTTTGCTTCTCATTGCCCAATGCATTAAGAATTCACTCTCACCTGATGAGCTAAAGACACGACCCGCAACAACTGCAAAATAAAGCATTGCTGACCTCCCCTTTCAGTGAGTAGTCACAACTTCAGTTTTGTATGTTGTTTTGCCCTGAGATGTGTTTATATTGTTGACCGAAGTGCTTCCATCTATGCTTGAAAAATGCCTAGAAAGATCTCTGCAGGAAAGTGTTTTTGTAGAGGAAAGCAATTTGTCTCAGCACTTTCCTTTACAGAATCTGCTTCAGTCTTTTCCAGTCCAACTGAATTACTTCAGTATGCTTCATTAAAAGAAATACACCTTTTTCCTACCTACCTCGATTTTCATTTGCTGGAGTTGCCCATCCTGACAAATTCAGGATCAAATGAGGATGTTAGGAATTAATTGCTCTGGACATCAAAAGAAATTTTTCTTCACTCAAGTGAGCCTTTTATTCAGATTCTTAACAAAAACTTTTTAGTCTGTATGAATGGGTCCATATCATAAAGTTGTAAATCCATGTATCCTATAATATATGCTGTGCAAAGAAAAGATAAACAAAAAGAAGAACCTTTCAAATTATCTGTTCTTGTATGGTGTCTCTAACTGCTGGACAGAATGCTCACTAGATACCCTATAATTTAATTAATGTTTTACATACGCTCTGGGAATTCATGTAATTACATACAGTAACACATTTATCCCAATGTGTCCAGCAGAAGAAGTAGGGTATCTTGCTTAGGAGTAGCTCAAAAGCAAAGGAAATATAACCTTCAGTTGATTGACTCCCATAAAAATTTAAAACTTTTTAAGATGTTGGGGTTTTTTGTGGATTTTAATTTTACCAATACAATTTTTTGTGATACACCTGAGAATTCTTACTCAAGCCATTTAACTCAGTGGCAATACTACTTAAGAAACTAGTTCTAGATTGTGCCTCTTGTAAAATAAATCTTATGATTGGAGTTGGTTTAATATAACATTTTAAATGGTATCGTATGTCTTTCAAAGAATGGAAATACTGTGGGGTTTAGATATGGCAAGCACCAAATTCCAAGTGAATTCTTTCACTCACACTGACATTCTTCTGCATTGTTTGCAATGAGTCAGTTGGTTATCATTATATATTTTTCTACTAAAAGGTTATTTTCTGACTCCATGACTCTGTATTTCTTCAGTTATTAGAGCATTAAGATGTGTGCTACCTACTTATAAGTAAGACACTTAGAATAAGTGCCTGAATCTTTGAATTTTCAAAATTTATGTAGTATAAGAAAATTAAAATGAGAAAACCAGAAATGCTTCAGTATAAGTAATTCTTCATATTGGAAGAGAAAATCTTGTGGGATTGTGCAGGGGTTGTTTTAATCAATTTTTATTTTTTTACAGTCTGGGTTTCATGACAGTTTTCTGCCAATTCTGTATAATTAGAAAAATTAAATAGGGGATTCCTGAAAATTGTTTTTACTATTATAAATGTATCTATATACTCTATGGAAAAGTTCATATATTTGTTTGAAGGGATCTTCAGAGCCCATCTTCAAGTAGTTAAAGAACAGATTGACAAGTACTTCTCATACCAAATTCCCGGAGAACAAACAATAAGTGATAAAAGATAATGGTCCAGAAGCTCTCACTTTTGCTCTGTATCTCACTGCAGTCTGTCAGGAAAAGGTTGCAAAAGTAGGTCCTCAGTGAAAATTTCAGAACACCTGATAGCTCAATCTAAAAATCCCCTGCTGTAGTCTTGGTTTGTTTGTTTTTGCTGCCTATTCTTTATGAGGGAACCTGAACATCACTGAGTGATCTCCCAAGGTCGGACAGCAGGTCAGGAGCAAAGCTGAATGTGAAATCGCATTCATAATTCCCTGCAGTAATTGAGGTTGAGAATGTGTCCATTTAAACCTTTCAAAATGGTGGCTAGATCCTGTATATTGCTTTCTTACATTCCTCTGGAAAATATTGAGGCCAGTGAGGATTTTCAGGTACTGAGGAAAAAAATTCCTTCCTTCTGCTCCCCATTGTATGGCTGTGGGAGTTTGCTATGGGTTTGATTTGAGTTGAGAGACATGCTAGGACAAGAGAGCTTAATGCTGTGATGTTTGTGAGGAGCACCGCCTTCCTTCATGAGGATTTCCACCAATTCCTCCAGCTTAGAGAGGAGGCCTCACAGACTTCCAGGGCGGGGGAAGAACCACAGGAAGATTGCGCACAGTGTATTACTTCAGCTGATTTGGGGTTTTATTTGGGGGGCTTTTGGGTTTTGAGAGATAATCTGTCTTTACATGCCACAGTGAATTTTCCTTAGCTGAGGGCTTGGGGTTGGGAATTTGTCCTGGGTTCTGTCCCGGGTGCCGGTGATATCTCTTGTTTTCAGCCTGTTGTAGGCTCTGCTGTTTACTTTGCAGTGTTGAACCAGGATCCTCCATTCTTTATTTCACTCATTATATTTGTGTTCCTGTGGATTTGCTGGTGTGATGAAGAAGTGCTGGTAACTTCTCAATTACTTCCCTTCTGTGTTGTTTGTCCAGCCTCTGAGCACTGCCTGTTCCTGCCTTTTGATTTGTTCTTCTTTATACAACTGACAAAGACTCGCCATCAGTTCCTAGACAAATACTGAGACTCATTTCCCTCCGTTGTGTCCTTCTCCAACATTTTCTGTATTATTCAGAGACCATTGCTGTGACATCAATGTTTCAGCATATTTGTTAGGTTTGCTTTTTGTTTTGGGGTTTTATTTGTTTTCTTTTCAACAAAGGCTGCTATCATCCCATCATGGTGGATCAAAGCCTTTAGAAAGTAACTACCTTGAAGAAAAAGGGCTGCCACTCTGTGTAAAAAAGCATATTCTGTATGGTTTTAAAACCTTCTGTAAACTCACATTGGTATGAATAATCAAAACTACTTGAGAAAATTGCTGAAGTGGTCTTCTTTTTACTGTGCCTCTCTTTATCATGTTTGGTTTGTTAGTTTCCAGTGTTCATGGATCTTCTAAGTGACAGCATCCATCACCAACACTAATGCTCTCGTTTTGAGCCTATAGATTAAAGTCTTGTTTGCGTGGTTTCTGCCAAATTCCAGGGCTACTTCTGCTAGTTGTACATACCTTTGTGTCCTGTAATGTGTTCTGACCAGCTCCTGAGAGGCACCTTCAGTGAGAGTTAACAGTAAATTCTAGTGTGCTTGTACTTACTGCTTTTCATAATTGTTTAATTTTCTGGCTCCTTTCGTGCTCCTACTGTAGTTCTGTGCTCACAACCTCCCCCCCCCCCCCGCCCGCCGCCAAACACCAAAACACCCCAAAACTAAACCAAAATGCAAACACCAAAAAACAACTCTCCCGCAATCCCCCAAACTCGACTTCCATGAAATTGCGTAAATGCACTTCTTTGTAATTTTTAAAGATACAAGATACCATTTTGCTGAGGTAGTAGTCAATGGATGTGAGGAAAAATTCTGTATTCCTTAAATATGTAGTCTTGTAAACAATTTTATTTTAAAGTATGCTCTTATTCTTCCCTAAAGCAAATTATTTCCTTTCAATTGATTTTTTAATATACTTGTGTTTTTGAATAGTTGTCTTTTATTTCCTAAGCACCAAACTCCCAATCACAACCTGATAAATAAAATATTTGCACTCAGAAATGGAACCACAAAACCAATGTAACTTCTGCTATTGATTCTTCTCCTGTGTAACTATTTTGGCAGCAAAGGCTGAATACCGTCCTGTGTAAGCATAAAACTTTCTTACAGTAAATTACTCTCAATTATAAACTAACCAATAAATCAGAATTGCTACAGTGTTCTTCTCCCATTCCTCACCCCTCCCCTAAAATATGCATCCCAAATAAGAAACAATGCATTGGAAAATTGTTTTGATTTTTTTCCTTAATGAATACAGTAAGATGAACACTTCCCGGAATTATCAGCAATAGTTCAGCATGATGAAAGAACAAGGATATGTATTCAGTTAAAATGGATCATTGTAATATGAATGATTACAGAAGTAGAATTAAGATGTTACCCATGCTCTTGTAAATTTTGCCGCATCACCAATTACTTGTTTCACTAAAACTTATTTTAAGGAAGAAGAGAAGCTATTTCTTTACATTTCTGTCTTTGTTATAGTTTTAGTAGAATATTAATGAGGTTTAACCTATTTAGTTTTAGGAGCAGCTTTAAATTTATCAGGATATTTGCCCACACATTGGCCTTAGTACTGCAAAAATACTTGTCAGGAGGGAAATTTGTTTAGCAGCATTTCTTAAGACCCAAGATTTGATTTGAGGAAATAAGTGAAACACTGTCATTTTTCAAGTCCTGCATGAGTAGATGAGAAATTGAATCCTGTTTTGGATAAATTCAGGCCTCTGTCAGATGTGTGGAAGATGGGAATAATTCAAGCAGAACAGTAAGTCTAAGATGATTTACCAAGGGAAAAAAAAAAAAAAAAAGGATTACTGTATCTTAAATATTTTTACTGGATGCTAGATATGGGTATCCAGACTGAGAGGCTGTAATGAGAAAAACTAACTATATAAAAATAAAAAATTATCACTAAATGTCAAGTAAGAGTGCACTGGCAAAGATAACTAGATGTTTGAAAACCTGGATTTTTGACTGATTACTATGAAGCATACAAAGTTGAGTGTTGATAAATAGGTGCTGACAGTATTCAGTATTTTATAAGGATTTTCTTGGAGTAAGGTACAGATTTTACTAACAATATTCTGCATTCTGTGCCATGTAGTTGTATAATTCATATATTTTTCATATACTTCAGTGGGATATGAGCTTTTGTATAAAAAAGCCTCTGGGGGGAAAAAAACCCAAACAAAACACATGTAAGCTTTGACCTGTGATTTTTATAACTAAGGGCAGGTTTAAATATGTCATAATTTAAAAAAAAAAAGTCATCTTTTTGCTTCTGTTGGAATATGGGACTGTGGGTCACAGGGTGGCGGGAAAATGCTGTAGATATTCAGGCTGACCTAGAATACAAGCTTGAGGGAAATGCTAGGATATCTATCTGACTGCTTGTTGAAATGAGGCTGAAAGAGACACATCTTGACTAGAAACTCTGCAATGGCATTCTGTGGCTGTCCTTGGAGAGCCCAAAGAAAAGAGTTATAGCTTGGCACAGGTGATGCTCCATGAAATACTTCTCTGTAAGCTGCTACAAGCACTGAATAAGGGTATCTGACATGAAGGAAAATGTGAAATCCTAGCTCTTGGTAATCTGTCCTTTATTCAAGGTTTTATCCATTCTTTCCTGTACTGAAAACTCAGTACTGGAAATTCTAGACTTTTGTGGAACTGATTCTGAGGTCTTACTGGAAACTTGGTGTGATTTCAAAAGAAATTCTGTGTGCTTGAGAATGATGTAGCCCTTCATGTTTGATGATGAATCGTGAACTGAACTATTTTAGAGCTACCTCATGAAAAGGAAAAGGTTAACCTTCCTTCTTGGAAGGAATCCTCTGTTTGTAATTACTCTGTGACTGGAGTTTGAGGTAGTGTGGCTGTGTAAGTGTCTGATAAATGGTTTTGGTGGAATAGAGCACACACGTGAGGAATGAGTGGCTAAAGCTGCATTTCAGTTCCATTCATTCCAGTCCAGGCTGGTGCTTTTGCCCTCATGAACAGCTTATTTTTGTGTATTTAAAGACAAAGGAGGAAAAAAATCTTTAAGAGAAGGGAATCTTGTGTAAACAGACATTTTCTTCAGGTTTTTCCTTTGCTTTTCATTGCACTGTTTGTGTTTATAGAAGTAGCAGGTATAAACTGGTTCATTAGGCTTTGAATGCCTGTTATAAAATACACCACAGTTCTGAATCAGTCTGAAATCAAATCACAGGTTAACTTTTAGTCAGCAAGCTATATCTGCTTGGAAAGGATCTTGAAAAAATCAGGCTTTATAGAAAGAAAACAGAAGAAGTAGATAGAGCTAAACTGCCATCACAGTGAGAAATCAAAATGTTCAATGCTTACAGACGTTTTGGTATCGGGAAGAGCTACCACCATCAGTACTCCATCTGACAGCTATATATATTTGCCACTGAAGCTGGGACATGAATCAGTTACAATAAGCCTGAAAACAGGCTCAGATGTCATCCTGGAGATGGCTGCTATTGACTGCAGGAAAGGAGATATTAGAGTGAGCAAGATACCTTGCAAGAATAAATCAGTTTTGAGTAATAGGGAGTCCTCCAAGGGTGCTAATAATGCAGTAGAAAAACATGTCAGTAGGGCATTGGAGAGTGACAAGATTATGCTGCACTGTAGCAGTGTTGCAATTCCAGTAAGTATACGAGGCAAGATGATTCATAGCAGAAATAATTTTTGTTCTACCCTTTTATTCTTCTTTTAAATTTGAAGTTGTATGCAGGGAAGGTTGTGGTTTGCTAGTTGTCTTCAAGCTATTTATTCTCGGTTTCACTGTGCCTTATACAAGTTTGTCATTTACATAAATATTTCTTGTAATGTTAGTATGTTTACAGTGACTTGAAGTGGAAACCCAATATGACTACCATTGTCTTACATGATCTACTATAGAAAACCAAAATATACCTAACTTTCAAAGTATGGGTTTCAGAGGAATAATTTAAAGTTATATTTTTGGTATAATAAACTCAATATAACTGGATTTTTACTGTGTTTTTTTTTTTTTAACCTAGCACCTGCTTATCTGTTTTACTGGCAGATGGGTATAATCTTGCCTTTTTGAGCATGTGCAGTAGAAGCAGCTTTATTTCATCCAGGTCTTTACTGACCTAGCTTTTTATACCCTCTGGCAATCTGGTCCATGCTTGTACAACACAAGGTTAATTACAGTAATGTGAATATGGACATTAAAACAATCTGCCTACTGTTAGAGAGATTTGTTATTTTACAAGATTGCATCTTCTTATTTTTTAATATTAGCTTTGTTGTAACTGTGATGTGGCACATTTCACGGACAGTTGAAGTTGAAGTTTCCTTCACTGTAGCAGAAATTTAGCTTATTATGCAGATATCCACTTTTGACAATGAGCATCTGCAGCTACTCAAGACATAGAGATGTTGGTGTATGTGTCTAGGCATCTTCATTTGTTATGCTGCGTTGTCCCAGAATAAATATGCAGAATATATTACAGTAGAACAATCACAATGCAAAAAAAGAAACACTGTTGTTTTGATATATGATAGCTGGCTGTGCTGCTGGTTATAAAGCAAGTAGTTAAATCCAAGTGGAAAGAATTTTCCTTTTTAAAAAATATTCTAAATATTTGCTTTATCTCTCTATTTTTTTTTTTATTCAATCTCCTTAGCAACAGAAACATCTGTTTCTTTTCTCTTAGTCATTACATTCAAAGAAAGTAGCTGCTTCAAAAATAATGAAGGTAATTTCTATGAATTGGGTGGCTATTAATTGTTGCCAAGATGTTTTAGTATGATAATAAGACATGCAACAATTGGCTCTTCTCTTTAATCGAAATATAGCTATCTAGTTAACCTGTGCTGGTTAGGTGAGCTATAATCTATCAGCTCTTATATTGCATTTATTGTGTGATTTTTCCATGTGACAGACAAGAGCGAGCTTGACTATTTCTGCTTTATTTAGGAGATACTTAGTATCAATGTGTGGATTGCTGTTGCACCTGATGTTTTATTAATTTGCAACTTCAAAGCAAGTTGGTGAAGAGTTTGCCATAAAGACAGAGGACTAAATATGCATGGCCCTACAAATGTATACTTTTATATGTCAATCTACAATTAGAAACAGTATAGTTCAAAATACAAACTTTGTTTTATATGTTCTCAAATTACGATGTGTTTTTCTGTAGATTTTATAACCCAGTTTAAAGCTCCTGTTTGGTTTCAAAAGGGCTTACTGATCTGTAATCCTCATCTGTATGGCCAAGAGTGAATTCCTAAATCATGAGAATTTGGCATACGTAAGTGAGATTTAGAAAGAAATGAGCTAGGACTGCAGGATCAGGATATGAACTGCTCTGTCTAAGCCAAGAGAAACCACCCTACCTTTTCAGTGTTGAGAGGGAAGGACCTTTGCTACTACCATAGTCTTGAATGACTGTCATTTAGCGCTAACTGCATATGGATGGACCTGCATAAGTGCTTGAAAACTAATGCAAAAAATGAAACTTATTTCTTGATAGTGTGAACCTACTTAGCTCATCCCATGGAGATTAGTAACAGTGTTGGGGGAAAAAAAAATGTTTGGATGAGCAAAATTGGGGAGGCTTAAGCTCAACTGGACCTAAACTAGCAAGGGCTAGCAAGAGTGACCAGGAGGGGTCTTACAGGAATGTATACTCATTGCAAAAGGAATTACTAGGTATTCGTGGGTGCACTGATGGATGGGGAGAAAACTTAATGATGGACACTATGGAAAACAATTAAGTACCCGATGCCAGTTTTGCCTTGCTCTTCACAAGCAAAGTCTGATTCTAGACCTGTGTGTGTACCATCTTGGATTGAGGAAGAGTGGTGCAGCCAGACTCATGAAAGGCTAATTTTAGGCCTTTTGTACATGATGGCCAGCCTAACCTCAGTCCCTGGAAGGACCATGATCGTAGATTTGAAATCTACTTGCAAATGTGTCAAGCATGAGAAGGTAATCAGTAATAGTATGGATTTACTGAAGGGCTACTAGTGTCCTACCTTTTATGAGGAAGTTAATAGCAATGTCAGTCATTTTACATATTTCAGTACCAAGTTCTTCTTTCAGTAGACTTGCACACTGAAGCCACAGAATAGATTTTCTTGGATGCTTCTGCAGAGTACGAATCTTGTGGTTTTTCTTCTGGTTTTTTTTTGGGGTGGTGTGTATACTTTTATTGCTTGTAATGCTCTCTGACTATAACATGTGTACAGAAGAAAAAAGAAAATAAAGCCTGACTTTAATTTTACTCTGAGGACCAGCAAAACTTTAGATTTGAGAAGGAAAAAGTGAAGAAGACTACTGTTATGCTACAACCTTTAATCATGTTTGTACTTTCCCTGATGCTGTCTTTTTCTTTGTCTCTCTCCAATACTGAAAATAATAATTCTGCATAAGACTACTTCTGGCACACGTAGGTGGCAAAAATGGTTTTGAGAAGCTTTACCAAAGAACCATCTGGAGCCTGTATGAGGGCCAAGAACACTGAGAACTTCCTCCATGGAAGAACTGATAAACTGGGTGGAGCAGCGAGCAGTAAACTATGGCTGTAATCCTTTTAACTGGCCAGCATATCAGACAGATGGGCAGGCTATCCAAATGCCATTTCCCTGGGTGTTTTAGATAGCGGGCCATACTCTGGTTTCCCCCTGAGGTTGTGCTAAAGCAATAGTTGAAGCCATCTGCATTCAAGTTAGATGTGCGGAGTAGTCCAAAATACAAACAATAAAACATTCCTGATTCCTCAGTAGAATGGAATGGAGTGGAATGGTTGGGATTGGAAGGGACCTTAAAGATCATCTGGTTCCAACCTCTTGGGACACCTTCCACTAGACCAGGTTGCTCAAAGCCCCATCCAACCTGCCCTTGAACACTTGGCGCATCCACAACCTCTCTGGGCAACCTGTTCCACTGCCTCACCACCCTAATACAGTGAAGAATTTTTTCCTAATACCTAATCGAAATCTACCCTCTTTCAGTTTAAAACTGTTACCCCTCGTCCTATCACTACACTCCCTGATAAAGAGTCCCTCCTCATCTTTCCTGTAGGCCCCCTTTAAGTAATGGAAAGCCACTATAAGGTCTCCCCAGAGCCTTGCCTTCTCCAGGCTGAACAACCCCAACTCTCTCAGGCTATCCTCATAGGGGAGGTGCTTCAGCCCCCTGATCACCTCTGTGGCCCTCCTGTGGACTCGCTCCAACAGGTCCATGTCCTTCTTATGTTCGGGGCACCAGAGCTGAACACAGTACTGCAGGTGGGGTCTCACAAGAGCAAAGTAGAGGGGGAGAATCACCTCCCTTGACCTGCTGGTCACACTTCTTTTGATGCAGCTCAGGGTGCCATTGGCATTCTGGGCTGCAAGTGCACATTGCTGGGTCATGTTGAACTTCTCATCAACCAACACCCCCAAGTCCTTCTCCGCAGGGCTGCTCTCAATCCACTCATTGCCCAGCCTGTATTTGTGCTTGGGATTGCCCCTACCTGTGTGCAGAACCTTGCACTTGGCCTTGTTGAAATTCATGAGGTTCACACAGACCCACATCTCAAGACTGTCAACGTCCCTCTGGATGGCATATCTTCGCTCCAGCATGTCTACAGCACCACACAGCTTTGGTGTCATCAGCAAACCTGTTGAGGATGCACTCGATCCCACTGTCCACGTCACTGACAAAGATGTTAAATAGCGCCAGTCCCAATGCTGACCCCTGAGGAACACCACTCGACACTGGTCTCCACTTGGACATCAAGCCATTGACTGCAATTCTTTGAGTCTGACCATCCAGGCAATTCCTTATCCACTGAGTGGTCCATCCATCAAATCCATGTCTCTCCAGTTTAGAGACAAGGATGTCGAGTGGGACAGTGTCAGATTCCTTGGACAAGTGCAGGTAGATGATGTCCGTTGCTCTTCCCTTATCCACCAACACTGTAACCCCATCACAGAAGGCCACCAAATTTGTCAGGCACAATTTGCCCTTAGTGAAGCCATGTTGGCTGTCTCCAATCACCTTGTTATTTCTCATGTGCCTTAGCATAGTTTCCAGAAGGATCCGCTCCATGATCTTGCCAGGCACAGAGGTGAGGCTGACTGGCCTGTAGTTCCTCGTGTCTTCCTTTTTTCCATTTTAATAAATGGGTGTTATGTTTCCCCTTTTCCAGTTAGTGGGAACTTTGCCAGACTGCTACAACTTCTCAAGTATGATGGAGAGTGGCTTAGCCACTTCATCCACTCGTTGCCTCAGGACCTGCAGATGCATCTCATCAGGTCCCATGGACTTATGCACCTTCAGGTTCCTTAGATGGCCTCAAACCTGAATTTATTGTACTGTGGGTATTTCTTTATTCTCCCAGTCCCTGCCTTTGCCTTCTGTGTGTTGGGCGGTGTGGCTGGAGCACTTACCGATGAAGACTGAGGCAAAAAGTCATTGAGTACTTCAGCATTCTCCATGTCCTGTGTAACCAGGTCCCCTGTTTCCTTCCAGAGAGCCCACATTTTCCCTAGTCTTCTTTTTATCACCGATGTACCTATAGAAGCTTTTCTTGTGGCCCTTGGTGTCCCTGGCCAGATTTAATTCTGTCAGGGCTTTGGCTTTCCTAACCTGATCCCTGGCTGCTTGGACAATTTCTCTGTATTACTGCCAGGCTACCTGTCCTTGCTTCCACCCTCTGTAGGCTTCCTTTTTGTGTTTGAGTTTGTCGGGGAGCTCCTTGTTCATTCACACAGGCCTCCTGGCATTTTTGCCTGACTTTCTCTTTGTTGGGATGCATCGCTCCTGAGCTTGGAGGGGATGATCGTTGAATATCAACCAACTTTCTTGGGCCCCTCTTCCCTCCAGGGCTGTATCCTATGGTACGCTGCCAAGCAGATCCCTGAAGAGGCCAAAGCCTGCTCTCCTGAAGTCCAGGGTAATGAGCTTGCTGTACGCCCTCCTCGCTGCCCTAAGGACCTTGAACTCTGCCATTTCATGGTCACTGCAGCCAAGGCTGCCCTTGAGCTTCTCATTCCCCACCAGCCCCTCCTTGTTGGTGAGAACAAGGTCCAGCATAGCACCTCTCCTCGTTGGCTCCTCTCCTCACTTGGAGAAGGAGGTTGTCATCAACGCATTCCAGGAACCTCCTGGATTGCTTATGTCCTGCTGTGTTGTCCCTCCAACAGATACTAGGGTGGTTGAAGTCCCCATGAGGACCAGGGCTTGCGAACGTGAGGCTGCTCCTATCTGTCTATAGAGGACCTTATCCACTCAGTCTTCCTGGTTGGGTGGCCTGTAGCAGACCCCCACTCTAATGTCACCTGCCCCTGCCCTCCCTTTAATCCTGACCCATAAGCTCTCTGTTGGCTCCTCATCCATCCCCAGGCGGAGCTCCATGCACTCCAGCTGGTTATTGACATAGAGGGTGACACCCCCTCCTTGTCTCCCCTGCCTGTCCTTCCTAAAGAGCCCGTACCCTTCCATTTCAACACTCCAGTCATAGGAGCCATCCCATCACGTCTCTGTGATGCCAATTAGATCATAGCCCTGCAGGCGTGTGCATGTCTCTAACTCCTTTTGTAAGTAAGCGTGCATTCTTTGTATCCATTTTATGCTGGAATTGGAGCTGGTTGTCAGAGCTCCTCAGGGATGAGGTTGCTGTAGGCAGGTAAAGAAAGATGGTTTCAGGAAGACTGGGAGAGGCTGAGTTTTAGTGAAGATGGGCACTGTTGTCTATTCATTCTGTTGTAACTGTTGTGGATGGGGAGGAGGAAAGGTATCTGCAGGAGGACCTCAGAAGGGAAGGGTTTCATCAGTTGTGGTCAGGGACAGTGTTACAAAAATGACAGATATTGTTTTGCAGGGAAGAGCCTTAGGAAAGAACCAAACTCTCATGGTGTCTTGCTGTGAGGCAGGGAGGCATCACAGGCTGCCAAAATGGATGTCTCCTTCTCCGTAGGCCGAGTCTTCTCCCTGATGCTGCCTGCTAAAGTAAGTAGTTGGTTATTCCTACTAGGTGTTGAGTGTATTTGGTTTATTCCAGGTGAAAAAAATATTGATCCTATAAAATAAAAGCAGCTAAATACCTGAAATCTTACTGCCAGTGTCATCTAGAAATATAAGTAGAACAGGTATATGAAATCTCTGGTCAGGCGTTTTCTGTGAACTTCCACATACAGTTCATTAGGTGAGCTTCTGACTCTCTTCTAGTTGGATTGGAATAGGAGGCCTTTTCTTGGAAGCAGGAGATGGTGTAAATTCTTTCAGGATAGGTGCAAATCATTCCTGCAAATCGGTGAGGAAACACTTTGTCACTTGGAGTAATAATACAGTCATCAGTATGGTTCTTTGCGAGAAGCCCTAGTTCTGTAGGAAAGCCTGAAAGTTTATGACTGCAAGGTGGAAAAAGAATAAGTTGCTTTGAGATAAGAAGAGCAGAAACTTCAGTTACTTGTTGTCTCCAGTGCTAACCATCCAGCCATTTAAAAAATGAAAGGGATTTTTTTTTTTGTTGCTTCTTCCCACTTTACCCTCCACTGAAAAGCAAAATTTCCCTTGGCACAAGCTGTGTCAATGTTTCCTGGATTTTGGAAAATCATTACTTACGTATTGGTGCTCTTTCTAAATAAATGTAGATGATTTCTGCAGAGTATTTCAGGGTAAATTGCACATTTTCTTTCATGTTCTCTGTGTGTTTAGGTTTCATATGCAAGTTATCTGTTACTGTCCGTGGGTTTGGTACTTGCTTAGGATGGAATTTATTTAGAAGAAAACAACTGAGTCTTTTACCATTAAAGTGGAGTAAAAAAGAAACACTGGGTGAAAAAGAAATAGCAAACAGGGTGCTTGATGAAGATAGCACTCTCAGTAGCAGTGTTTCCACAGATATTTAATGCATATAACTCTTCAAATGCTTGCATAGCAAATGGGTGCCTTTTTAACCTTCTCGGCAAATTGCCCCTAAAGGTAACAGCTGATAAATCTGCAGCTCTTCATGATGTCTGTCCACAAGTTATTTTCAAAGACAGACTTCTCATGAAGAATACTTCTTTGATATTCAAAGAATGAATCCCAGTCAGTTTTAATGCTAATGTGAATAAGACATAATTTTTTATGTTTCAAGTTTACTTCTGATTTAACTTGAAATTGCTGCAGTTGATAACAGAGAGGAGAAAAATATACATGTAAAGTTAATATTTTTGAAGTAAGTGTTACCATATAGGTGTTAAAATGTGTACTTTAACCAGACTGAATATTCAGAATTTGGCTGTTTTTTTCCTGAACTGTTGTTGCAACTGCATGAAAAAGATGTGAATATAATTCATTTAATTAATACTCTTGAAAGGACTGTTTGTTTCATCTGTGGTTTCTGTGTGGGTTTTAAGGGTCCAGGAAGGTTGTTTTGGTTTTTTGTTGGGTTTTTTTTTCTTCATTTGTTAAAACTAGCCTAAGAACAATCTGAAGTAATTGCCTTAAGTTGGATCTGGGTTCTGTCACAGTGTTAGAACGAGTGTTTTGTCTGATAAATTGACACTGTACTCTTGTAATAGAAAAAAATATTTCAGAAAGAAAGCAATGGAAAGTAGTTTTCTTCAAAACCAGTAGGAATACCTATGTTTGGCAGTTACCACTCTAAGACCCCATGCTTATTTTGAGTTGCGGGTAAATTTTCAGTAAAACTAATGCATTAATTAGAATTACAGAACCCAAAGTTATTTAGATATTGGGGTTTTTTTCATTACCTTACTATAATGATTATTCATTACTGTGGCAGATCACAATCACATACATATCAATACTGATAGCCATTTTTTATTATATATTTCAGGTGTACTCTTAAAAAATCATACTATTTTAAACAAATTTATAATACAAACACCTTCTCTGTAGAACCTACTGTTGTGTGGAATTCAGAGAAGTTTAGAATCTGTGGAAAAATACTTTTCATCCACCAAAGGAAATAGGGTATTTGACAACATGCATTTGTCTACAAAATGCGAAGCAATATCTGATGAAATATGCTTTGTCAATAAAATAAATTGCCAAACAAAATGTAATCCTTCCTCAAAATACATTTAGCCTACACAGTGAAATAAGCTACTTCCACAAAGTGCATTTTGTTGCTTGAATTATTTTGATTTGCTGTCTATCAGAATCTGTAGATAAAGTGTTTTTTTGTCAGACACTGTATATCAACCTTATTTTATTACATATAGATAAAATACATTTAATTTGAAGGTAGACATCTGATAGGACACCTTAAACTGGTTTTGGTTTAGCTGAAATGATAAACCGCAGACATGCACTGTCTGTGGTGTGAGAGGCTCATTTCTGTTCCTAACTCTGCATATAAAGTAATGCCTCTAGTTTCTAATTCAGCTACTGTTGCTGTGACTTAGGTGTGTTTAGTTTTTCTGTGGTAAATAGTTTCCTTCAATTGCTCACTGTTCTAAAGCAGAGTATGTAACTGTTTGGCCAATTGATGCAAATGTCAAGTACTTGTTCAAATTTTCATGCTTTGTCAGTCATATAGCTTGCATTACCTATATCCACATATGAACCATAGGTCTTCAGATAAGCCATTCCCTGACTTTTATGGAGTCATACCAGATTCTTATCTGAGTAAGAATTTGCAGGATGGGAGGGAGGAATGTCTAAGCTTAAGAAAAGCTCTTCAATTTCTAATTAATTGATTTTTTTGCATTATTGTAATTCTGTTAAAGATACAATGAATTTTTCTTTTTCAATGACAATTTCTTAGTGATCTCAAAAATGTAAAAAGAACTTCATTGTGTATATGCAAAGCTACTTTAGCCCTTATGTAGCTGTTAAGAAAGGCATAATTCATCTTTGGAAAAGGTTGCCAAAAACTTAAATCTCTGTAGAGAAATACAAGGCTCCTGTTGATTTGTTGAACATTAGTGTATGTTGAAGTTGGTACTACAGGGTCTAGAGCTCAGTTTTGTAATACAATGTTCAGAAAAAAGGATTACGGTATCCTATTTCATGGTTCTTGTTAAAGTTAAAATTACATATGAGGACTCCAAATTTTCATGTAAAGCAATAAAAGTTAAGTTACTTTGAGACTTTCTTTGTATCAATCTAAGAAGTACTAGTTGTGGCAACAAGTAAATGTGCAAATTGTTCAGTCGTAATTTGGAAGTACAGAACCAAAGGTGAGAGCAAAGCAAAAGTCTCCAACCCAGGTGAAGTATTTCCTGAATTGGAGTGATTTAAGGTTGTCTTTACTCAGAAGAGGTTAACAAGATCATTCTTGTCATTGCTTGCTTTCCCGATTGCAAGAGTATGAAAAGAAAAAGTCTGAAGAGTGTTAAGGCTTTAGTTCAGCAAAACAACTTAAGTGTCTACTCAAAAGTTAAGTTTGTACTACAGTGTTTTGAATGAGAATGGAATTACTTATAAATTTAAATAAAAGTTGAGGTCTGTTAAGTATAAATGTAAATGTTTGGCTAAACAGAAATTAATTCTAAGCTTTTGCATCTTGTGGAAACAAAAATATACAGTGCTACAAGTGGAAAACCCATCGCAGATCTGGTTCCTTCACCTTCTGTAAAAATCATTTCCCAGTTGTTTCGGGAAGAACTGCATGGGTAGAGCTATGTTTATTTTTATCATGTGTAACGAAGTAGAAATTACTTTTGTTTTAAAAGGTTATTTCATGTACAATAAATTAGAAGCTCTAACTATAAAATGCATGTGTATATAGAAATGGGCAAACTGGACTATTAATATTATCTGAACATTGTGTAGTGTCATAGGAAGTGCATGCCTCCTTACTTTCTCCTTCAAACCGGTATGCTTCTGTTGTTAACATTATTTGAATGAAGTGTGTCTACGTGAATGAAATTATTAATGTGATATTTGTTTAGATATTTTTACCTTTATTTGGAGGACATTATTTTTCTTGTCCCTTTTGCTGCCATATTTCAGAGCTAACACAATAATCACACATTATAAAATACACATTAGCTTGGGCATCACAAAGATTTGACAGAGAGCTTGCTTGGCAAGAAGCAGACTAATCTATATATGAGGTATAGGAGCTGTTTTTCTCTGAACAGCTTCATAGCTGAAATGAGAGATGAGCCCAAGTACCTGAGGATAACTTGGGTAAATGTCAGAGCTGTTGCATTTTTCTCTATTTTAATGTAAATCAGGATTGCTCCCTCTTTCCTCGTGTGATTTAATACAGTAAATCTTTATAGGAGCTGTCTGAAGATTAATAGCTGTTGTAGAAGAAACTGTGTAATAGATCTTTAAATGATGTTTTAGAATTATGTATCATTTCATATTTTATTACATAATTGTATATAGCACAACTAATGAAATACCAATTTAAAGAACAGCTGGTTTTTGAATATGTAGCTATTGAACATCAAACCATTCTTTTTGCTTCAGCTTGTTAGTAAACCAGGTGTTGCAGAGCTGAGGTGTAAAAGTTGCCTATTTATTATGGTTTACCTTCATTGCTTAGACTTGTGGTTAGTCCTGTCATGTTACTGCTTTCATTGAAGATACTTCTTTAGACGTAGGTCGAATATCTATCTCTATTATTGCGTGTGTTTGTGTGCACTTTGAAGACAAACTTCTTATAATTGCCCTTACGCAACCTGATGCTGCATTTTCATATTTACATCTTGCCATGGATCTGAATCCAGGTTATTCACGTAGTGTTTTATGCTCCTTGAAAGGAAGGGTCCTTGGGGGACCCAGTCATATTCTTTGTAGCTCGTTTCTGTTTAGGGGTGGTAGACAAAGGAAGGAAGATGCTTAAGGACTGCAAATCAGGCATGGGAAGTTAAAGAATTACAGCTACTTCATTGGCAGAACTTGGAGCCTATTGTGGATATAGGGAAATGCTACTGGAAGAATGAGGACCATCTGCAGGTATGAATGTGAGAAATAAGGTACTGTAAAAATGAGTAATGATTAATATGCAGATAATACTTTTACTATGTAGGATGCTAGTTTGGTTGCAGAGGGGAAGAAGTGAAATGCACAGAAAACAGTTAAGTCTTTTTAAGTTGCTGGAAAATGTTCTTTCTGTGCCATAAAAAATAAAAAGTAAAACTGGATGAAACAGTATAATAGTAGAAATAGTCTAAGTTAGCTTCTGCAGCCTATTGCTCAAGTTCAATGCTAAACCTTCGTACTGACACAAAAACTCAACCATTGGACTTTGCCTTTGGAAACTTATCATTAAAGAATGTGCAAAGTAGGCTCACTCTTGCTCATTAAGCCACTAGATGTATGTGTACAAGTCATAGTTATGCTCCTTTTTATTTTGTTGAGTGTAGAGTTTGCATTAAATTTTGAAAAAAATCGTAATTTCAGAAAGCTAATTCTTGAGTGGTTAGATTACAATTGTGCTTCCCACTTAATATATTTTACAGTTTAAATAATCTGATTCATACTGAGTTTGGAAGATGGGGGTACTATCAGAGATTAGGACTGAAAAGTTGCTCTTGATGCATTTTTACCTGCTGTGTACGACAGCAAGGCTTATGAGATGGTGTTTTCTGCATCTCTGTCAACTTCATCAATCTAAATTTTGAACTTTCTCACCATGTCCACTGACTTTGCTTAACGGCTAAGAGATCTGAGAGAGAACTAATTTCCTGCAAGATGAAAGAGAACTTTTAAATGCTTGTATTATGGGGAGCTCTCAGAAGAGAGAACAGATTTCAAAATGCCTCAGCTATAGAAAAGTGTCCATCAGTGAATATACTTTGTAAGGCACCACAATCAATCACAGACACGCACAGGTCACATACACACACACACAACTATATAGGTCTTATCAGCAACTGGATTTCATTAGTTCCATTGCTCACAGAATTAATAGTTTTTGTTGAGAAATCAACAATGCAAGGTTTCATCATCAGGGGTATAGTTTACAGATCTTATTGCTAGAAATCGTTATAGAAAATATCTGTCTTAAAATGGTTATGTTGAGTTTTCATGAAAAATTAATATAAATACTGGGAAAATTAAGTGAAAACATGTATGGACCTGATAAAATTTGTTGAGGTTGTAGTGTAACTGCAGATAATTCTATATCCAGTCTCTGAGGCGGTTTCTTGTAGGCTGTGCTGTATTTGTAGGCTGTATTTGCACTTAGATGAAGAACTAAAGTATCACATGCTTTCCCAATGTACTGACATTGATTAAATATAAACAATATTTTTGTTTAACTAGTTTTAAGGAAGCCTATTATTTGGAAGGCAAAAATGAGTGCTATTTCAGTCCCAATGTTCAGAGTATATGGAAAATGCTGGAATTTTCTCCAGGTTACATTGTATACTTCCTTACCATTTAAACACTCTAATCATTTACAAAGAGAAAGGAAATGTGAGTGTTCATTTGGGTACATTCAAAAGGTGGCAATACTTACAGAAAAATAAATACACTTCAGGAATAAAATGCCCTGCATCAATTTTTAAAATATGTTTCCAAAATCTTGAAATGGTGAATATTAAAACAGATTTATATACAGTGCTTTAGTGGTTTTTATCAGCTGGCTGAAATTATATAAACCAATTTTTTTTTGTCTGATGTCATTCTGTACTAGTGTGCTGTCTCAAGGCTTTCACTGTCAGTTGATTCCCTGTAGCAACAGTTTCTTACACTTAGGTTATTTTCTTTGAAGGAAATGAACCAGCCTATTTCTCAGTGATAACTAGCTATATCTTCTTTTGATCATTGATAACAACTCCATGAATTGTAGTATTAAGAATTGCTGGTCCTGAGCATCACTGCTGAGAGAGAGCGCAAAGTGAGGAGCAGTTGGTGTCGTTTAGTCTTGGTCTCCTGCATCATGTCATGTGCTCTTCTAGACCATCACCAGCCAGTCCAAAACCTTTTCATGCCACTTCTGGCTAACAAGAGGATAAATTGACTTATAAATCTTTGTTGCCACGTGAACCAGGACCTTGCATTTGTTTACGAGGGCCAGAAGCGTCTTTTGTTATTCTGTCTCAGTTCAAATGCACTGTCGCCATTCCCTTTGCAGTTCAGGTTCTGCATGTCCTTTTGCATTTGTCATTGGCCTGTCATCTTAAAAGACTGTTTAGGATGTGGTAAGCCAGTAATGCAACTGAGATTCAGATGAGCATATTCAGATGAGCACTAGAGCGATGGAATTGGACATCCATGTTTGGCTTGCATTTCTCTTGTGCATTGGATTAACATTGGATTAAATTTACACAAGTCAATTTTAAGGGTAAAGATATTGCTGCAATTTCTTCACCCCACGTCTGTATGTGGGAATTGCTGGAATTAAATACTATTTTATTCATGTTCATAGATTTGTAACGTAAAATGTTTGCTTAAACATATGTCTCTTGCCATTTATTGCACTTAACAAAGATTAACTGATGGGAAAAGAAAGAGATATGAACATTCCTAGTTACTAGCAAAGCATGTAACCGTTTTGTGGATAAAACATAACTTGGATTGTTCTGGTATTTTGTGGAAGAGCCAGGGTTGTTGAGCAAGTGGAGGTGTTTCTTGGAGCTGCCACTTACAGATTAGCAAAAGTTCCTTATTTTCAATTAATAATTAGTTAGTTCTGAATTTGTTTATATTACTATAAGAGTAGTAACATTTTTATATGGACTTGTATCAAATTTTGCAGTTAACCTAAAGAAGGCCTGTTCTCAAAGACTTGGATAGGTTCCTGCAAGGATTTTGGCTTTGAAAGATACTGTATACATATTTCTACCTGTTTTTTAGTGCATTTTTCATTACCTTAAGTGCTAGAGTCACTTCTGTCAGTTAAACCATTCTGTCAGTTTTAGTTTTGAGTAGTGTTTCTCTGTGCTTTATTACATTGCTTCTTCCCAAAGCCTTTAGTCAGCTCTTTTAATCTGAGCCTTTCACTATGATGGTTTTACAGCTTCTTCGGACATGAACTGTGTTGACATGGACAGCTGCTTTTGCAGTACAAGCCCATATTTGCTCCACACTAGTGAACAAATAATTGCATAATATGGAAAGCGCCTTATACTGTAATTTTTTGTGTGAATTTAAAATTTTCTTCTTTCCTAATACTGTGACATTTTTTGTCACAAAAGTTGTCAGGGACCAGTGGTCCCTGAAGTGATGAAGCTTGGTGCTTTGCTTTGCTGCTCTGTCTGAACAGGCTTCCAGTATCCATTGTGGATACAGGAAATTATATGCCATCAAACTGGCACAGCGATGATAATACATGCCTTTTGAAATTCTCTCTTTCTGTATTGTACATGTCATGCTTCAGTTGCTGCAGTTTTTTTAAAAAAAATTGTTCTGTGCAGTACTTACATGGCTGCTTTTTTCAAATGGCTGTTGCTTTTTGTCTTTTCTGTGTGGCTGTGTGTACGTGTAGGAAGTGGGCTGAGGGAGCTGTGTCTCAGAACATAATGTATATGAATTCCCCGGCTTCCTCTATTTGTCAACTTTAATTGTCAGAGTTTATTTGGAAGGAGCTACCAAAACCAGGAATTATAGACAACATAACTGAGATAGATTGAAAATGAAACTTTTTCTGTCAGTCATGGGGCTCTGACTACACTGGAGCAAAATTATATGATAGTTTTCTTAATATAAACCTTAGAATGTGTGTTGGTAGACAGTATGTTAGTGCTGAAATTCAGAGGCAATTGGATTTGTTTCTTTTATATAAATATCCTTAATGTAAAATGGTTGGTTAAAAGTTGAGAAAATGTAAAATATTTGTGGAAATCAAATGATCCTTGATAGAGCTGGGAGGATTCAGTTCTTGGGAAGGGCAACTGTAGTCTTAATCCGTAACATAAAAACAAGAATAATTTGCAAAAGAAAGTCATGTTAAATGTTCATTTAATTAGTTTTGAAGAGGAACAAAATATAGGAAAAAACATTGACATTAAAAAAGTATGGTTTTTAAATTAAGCTCTAAATGAGGATTGCAGTATTGATAAATTGAACAAAAGCAACTGTCTAAGGAGGATTCAAAAAGCAATGTGTACAATCTATCAGAGTAAAATAGCTTTGTGCAAACAAGTGTTTTGACAAATTATTTGAAGTGAGCACTATGAATACTTTTTTGAATTGAGTAATGTGCAAGCCTTCATCTAGGAGTTAATATATCACCTGGAAAAAGGACCCAATAATCTCCATACAATTTTCGACAATATGAATATAATTGCAGAAAGACAAAAGCATAACCTTAAAATTAAGTCAGGAAGCTTACAAGAAAAGTTAAACAACTAGAAAATAAACCGATTAGCAGAAGGGATGAACTTAAATACATAGGAATGGAAATAATTAATTCGGCTAACATGAGGTTGCTCATTATATTAGTTTTATATGAATATGAGATTATTATGTACTGATTAGTACATGTGCTTATTTATTTCTAAAAAAGAAATCTGATCTGAAGGAGTTTCATTGACCTTATGTCCTGATATATTGCCTGCTGTATTCTTTTAAATGTGAGAATGTACGAGCAGTCTGATGCAAGCCTGCAGTTAAGTTCTCAGGAAAACAATTTGTTAAACTAAGCAAGACATTTTAGTGGTTCATTTTTAAAACTACAGACACAAGTTAGCACATGGTACCAGTTTATTCTTAAGCCAGTGAAACTTTGAATTTATCTTCCTAGTCTGTATGTTTCAATACAGAGTGTGCAGCAGAATTCTGTTCTATGTGCAAGATTTATTAAAAGTATGCTGAGGATTTATGATGAAATTAGAGCAAAGTCATGCCTAATTCATGCATGTCAGTAAGGTCCAATTTTATCCATGATATCAAAATCTAGATTCTCTGGATCACAAAGGAGAAAAGATTTCTTCATCTGTTAAAAGTAGAGATGGAGTTAAGATGGAGTTAAAAGTTCTTGTGAGATTGTTCCGCTTCCAAGGAGGGGAGCAGGAGGGTAAAAGCTATCAAGTGATGCAATAACTCAGTGTGATTATTCAAGAAGGAATTTCTTTTGTTAGGGAGATGCAATATTTTTTTTATTTCTATAAAGTAGTTACAATTTGTATTTCTCAAATGTTGTATTATAATCAGCCTATCAAAACATAGCAAATAACGTAAATACGTAACAACACTTGCAGTTCTGGTCCTTACAGTTTTGGTCCATTTTCTAAAGATATAAACCTTGTCAATATTTATTATGTGTAGGGAGAGTCCAGATGTGTCTCCTACATAGTCCAATGGATGACATCTTCAGCATCTCAGTTTGCATCCCTAATTTAAAAAGAAATTTGGCGAACTCAAAATCAAATTCCTTATAATATGGATAATTAAGTTTAAGGCTGCAGATGACAAATACTCAACTAAACCAAGACATTTGTGAACATAACATATTTGAAATATTGCCGTAGTAAAAGGAAGCAATGAAATAATGGCTGCCCTGTGTAATAGAAGAGAAGGTAGCTTGAACTCTTGAAAGCGAGAGATAAGTCAAATAGTTATTGATGTGAATGAGTAATTGATCGATCAGGTAATAACTATCCTAATTTAAACCTGACGAGGAAATTGCTAGTTGATATTGTTAAATATCCTCTAATGAGGCAGAAAAGGGACAAAAGAAATGCTGGACTTGTGTGAGTATGGTATGAGAGTTGCTTTGATAAACAAATGCAATATGGAATGACTGGAAAACAATGAGAGATGATAAAAGGTACAATTTTCTAGTCGTTTTTCAGACTATAAGCATTATGTCTAGCATGTACAATGGAAGAAAATGAGGGAAATTACTGAAGCTAGGAAAACATGGCATTATCCTTTGTTTGCAGTGAGTTTGCATGTGCCCTACGTTGTTATTACATCCTAATTATTTTAAATGAGCTCTATAAAAGCGTTATGTCATTCCTAAATTTCTTGGGAAGTTTAAGCATCTGGGTTCTGTGAATTTTTTTGTTGTGCTTTTGTTCTGTGTTTTTGTTTGTTTTTCTCACACCAGATATGTGGGATTTGCAAATAATTAATAGATTTAACACGTTTAACAATGTCAGTATGTAATTTCCACTTCTAGGTAAGTTCTTGCATAGATCCCACTGTGCATGTGGAAGAGGTCATTAAAAAACCCACAACAAACTAAATTCACAGATTATTTTCTTTCACTTGTATTATTGTTGGTGTACCTTTAAAATACTTAATTTAAGGCAGAAAAAAGAAGATGTAAATTACTGCTTTTTGCAATTGCCTAATGTATGCTTGTAATTTGGTAATCTGCTCTCCTGGGCAATTAAAAATGTACTTTATTCCCAGAATTCTAAAGGAAAACATCAGAAAAATTTCAGTGAAGGACCAGACTACATGGATTAGCCCCTAACTATGGGGAAATAATTTTATGGCTTGTAATAACTGTGATAATCATTGTACTTGAGTAACTAAGGAACCCTTTATTGATCATGGTAATTACTAACAGCTACTGAAGATGCATTCTAAAAATGTTCACAAAATTAGTCTATTCTACCAAGTTTCTGTTTTCTGCATTTTTTAATGAAAATAAATTAAAGGAATTTTCAAATTAAAATCAAATATAATTTGAATTACTATAAAAATGAAGTACTCTATTGAATAACTTTAGGACTACAGAGTCTGTGTTACATCAGAATTGGTGCATAGATGGCAAAATAAAAAGAACAGCAGTCCTAATTAAGATGATCCTTTCTCCCGTGTGGTTAGAAAATTTTTTATGCCCCCAAAGTACGTGCTTGTACTTGCTTTCTCCTTGCTTGAAATTAAAGTTTTGTGTGTTTCCACAATGAACCAAAGCTAAACTGTGGTTTTTTCTATGATAGAATAGTTAGCATGTGATCACACTATAATTTTTTGTAACTATTGCTCTGGAAAAATGAGAACTTTGAGTGCTTCTTTTAGGGGCACTCCACTGGGGCTTAATGTAATTAAGAAACATCACTGTGATACAGGTAACACTCTGTTATAATAGTGGCCATTATGGAGGTAGAGTATGCTAAAAATAAATTAGCTTAGCTCCAACCTTATGTTCATAGTAGAAAGAATAAATAGCATGGAGGTAGAATGTATACATACTATTTTAAAAAAAAATATTTTATAATCATGAAAATATTCTCAACTGGCAAAGTTACTGAAGATTTTTGTGTGTCACTGAACTTTATAATTTGGATTAAGAAAGTCTTACTGGGTTTAGGGGTTTTATATAGAAATTTGTGTGCAAGAAGTGTGAGAGGTTACTGATACATTTAGGAGGACTCTTATTCCAATGATTCTAACTCTGATCCATAAAGCAGTGAGTTTCTGCTGTGCTGACTTGCATATGTTCTGCGAATATTCAAAAGTAAATGGAGAGTAATCACAGTGTGTATGTAGAAGTCTTTGAAGGATATGAACCTGAAGTGTTTTCTTAGGCCAGTAAGAATGCCTGGCAGATAATGTACCATTAAGGTACTGTTGAAGACTTATAGAGTGGGCTCTTTATACTTCAGTTTAGATTCCTAGGATTTTTGTACTGGTAAAGTGATACTGAGTACTGCTAGGGGCTGTCAATGCTGAGCATAAAGCCACCTGATGCCTCTCCAGCCAGCTGCCATTTTCAGAACTGCTGGGCAGACAATTATCCTTCAACTCTTGCCACATTTCAGAATATACAAAGCTTATATAAAAGCTTCAGGATGCCTCTGCAACCTTAAAAACAAGAGTGTCGTCCTCTCATAAGGTTACGTATTACTGTGCAAAAGATCAGCATTGCTGTCACTATTATTTTCTCCTTTCCTCAGTCTGACTTTTTAAGGAGAATTAACGATAGGTGCCTGGTTTGTGCTGGATTGGTTGCTGCACCGAGGCCCTGCACATGTTCTGGGAGTAGGCAGCAGTGCTACTGCCACATTCCTTAGTCACTGTGAACCTTAGGCATAAACAAAAGGCTGCCATGCATATGTGAAACATTTGGGCAGAGCAGCAGAATCATAGAATCGGTTGGAAAAGACCTTTAAGATCATCGAGTCCAACCGTTAACCTAGCACTGCCAAGTCCACCACTAAACCACGTCCCTAAGTGCCACATCTGCATGTCTTTTAAATACTTCCAGGGATGGTGACTCAACCACTTCCCGGGGCAGCCTGTTCCAATGTTTGACAACCCTTTTGATGAATAAATTTTTCCTAATATCCAACCTAAACCTCCCCTGGCACAACTTTAGGCCATTTCCTCTTGTCCTATCACTTGTTACTTGGGAGAAGAGACTGACCCCCACCTCGCTACAACCTCCTTTCAGGTAGTTGTAGAGAGCGATAAGGTCTCCCCTCAGCCTCCTCTTCTCCAGGCTAAACAATCCCAGTTCCCTCAGCTGCTCCTCATAAGACTTGTGCTCTAGACCCTTCACCAGCTTCGTTGTCCTCTGGACATGCTCCAGCACCTTTGCTGCAGTGTTTGCTGCAGTGAGGGGCCCAAAACTGAACACAGGACTCGAGGTGGGGCCTCACCAGTGCTGAGTACAGGGGAACAACCACCTCCCTGCTCCTGCTGGCCACACTATTTCTGATACAGGCCAGGATGCTGTTGGCCGCCTTGGCCACCTGGGCACACTGCTGGCTCGTACTCAGCCGGCTGTCAACCAGCACCCCCAGGCCTTTCTCTGCCGGGCAGCTTTCCAGCCACTCTTCCCCAAGCCTGTAGCGCTGTGTGGGGTTGTTGTGACCCAAGTGCAGGACCCGGCACTTGGCCTTGTTGAACCTCATACAATTGGCCTCAGCCCATCGATCCAGCCTGTCCAGATCCTTCTGTAGATCCTTCCTACTCTTGAGCAGATCAACCCTGCCTCCCAACTTGGTGTCGTCTGCAAACTTGCTGAGGGTGCACTTGATCCCCTTGTCCAGATTATCAATAAAGATATTAAATAGAACTGGCCCTGGTACTGTGCCCTGGGGAACACCACTTGTGACCAGCCACCAACTGGATTTAACTCCATTCACCACAACCCTCTGGGCTCAGCCATCCAGCCAGTGTTTTACCCAGTGAAGAATACACCTGTCCAAGCCATGAGCAGCCAGTTTCTCCAGGAGAATGCTGTGGGAAACTGTGTCAAAGGCCTTGCTGAAGTCGAGGTAGACAACATCCACAGCCTTTCCCTCATCCACTAAGTGGGTCACCTGGTCATAGAAGGACATCAGGTTGGTCAAGCAGGACCTGCCTTTCATAAACCCATCCTGACTGGGCCTGATCACCTGGGTGTCCTGTATGTGCTGTGTGATGGCACTCAAGATGATCTGCTCCATAACTTTGCCAGCACCGAGGTCAGACTGATAGGCCAGTGGTTCCCTGGATCTTCCTTCTGGTCCTTCTTGTAGACCAGGACCTCCCCAGTTAGCCAGGACTGCTGATAAGTGATTGAAAGGGGTTTGGTGAGCACTTCCACCAGCTCCCTCAGTACCCTTGAGTGATCCCATCTGGCCCCATAGACTTTCGTGTGTCTAAGTGGTGTAGCAGGTCGCTAACCATTTCCCCTTGGATTACGGGGGCTTCATTCTGCTCCCCATCCCTGTCTTCCAGGTCAGGGGGCTGGGTACCCTGAGAACATCTGGTCTTCCTATTAAAGACTAAAGCAAAGAATGCATTAAGTACCTCAGCCTTTTCCTCAGCCTTTGTCACTATGTTTCCCCCCTCGTCCGATAAAGGATGGAAATTCTCCTTAGCACTCCTTTTGTTGCTAATGAATTTATAGAAACATTTTTTTGTTGTCTTTTACAGCAGTAGCTAGGTTAACTTCTAGCTGAGCTTTGGGCCTTCTAATTTTCTCCCTGCATAACCTCATGACATCCTTGTAGTCATCTGGAGTTGCCTGCCCCTTCTTCCAAAGGTCGTAAACTCTTTTTTTCCCCTGAGTTCCAGCTTGTTCTGGTTTCAGCTGGGACAGCATTAATTTTCTTCCCTGTATCTGGTATAGTGTTATGTTTTCGATTTAGTAAGAGAAGAATGTTGATAACACACTGATGTTTTCAGTTGTTGCCAAGTAATGTTTAGACTAAGTCAAGGATTTTTCAGCTTCTCATGCCCAGCCAGCAAGAAGGCTGGAGGGGCACAAGGATTTGGGAGGGGACACAGCCAGGACAGCTGACCCAAACTGGCCAAAGGGATATTCCATACCATGGTGATGTCATCCACAGTATATAAACTGGGGGGAGTTGGATGGGGCGGCGGGGGGCAGATTGCTGTTCAGGAACTAACTGGGCATCAGTCGGTGAGTGGTGAGCAATTGCATTGTGCATCACTTGTTTTGTATATTCAATTTTTTTATTATTATTATTGTAATTTTTAGTAGTAGTATTTTCTTCCTTTCTGTCTTTTAAACTGTCTTTATCTCAGCCTGCGAGTTTTACCTTTAGTTTTACCTTTTTCCTTCCGATTCTCTCCCCCATCCCACGGCGGGAGGGGAGGGAGCGAGTGTCTGCATGGTACTTAGTTGCCGGCTGAGGTTAAACCATGACGCAGCCAAAGCTCTCTGTTCAACCAGGCCAGTTTTCTTCCCCACTGGCTTGTCTTTTGGCATGTGGGGATGGCCTGCTCCTGCACCTTTAAGATTTCCTTCTTGAAGAATGTCCAGCCTTCCTGGACTCCTTTGCCCTTCAGGACTGCCTCCCAAGGGTCTCTGTCACCCAGTCTCCTGAACAGGCCAAGGTCTGCCCTCTGGAAGTCCAAGGCAGCAGTTCTGCTGTCCCCGTCCTTACTTCTTCAAGAATCAAAGCCACTATCTTTTCATGATTGCTATGCCCAGGATGGCCTCCAACCATCACATCATTCACAAGTTCTTCTCTGTTCACAAACAACAGGTCCAGCGGGGTGCCTTCCCTAATTGGCTCACTCACCAGCTGTCAGGAAGTTCTCTACCACACACTCCAGGAACCTCCTAGACTGTTTCCTCTCCACCATATTGTATTTCCAGCAGACATCTGGTAAGCTGAAGTCCCCCGCAAGAACAAGGGCTAGCGATTGTGAGACTTCTCCCAGCTGCTTATAGAATATTTCATCTGTCTCTTCATCCTGGTTGGGTGGTCTATAACAGACTCTTCCTGTGATATCTGCCTTGTTGGCCTTCCTCCTGTTCTTACCCATAAACACTCAACCTTATTGTCACCATCATCAAGCTCTAGACAGTCCAAACCCTCCCTAACATACAGGGCTACCCCACTGCCTCTGCTTCTTTGCCTATCCGTTCTGAAGAGTTTATAGCCATCCATTGCAGCACTCTAGTTGTGCAAATCATCCCATCGTGTTCCTGTGGTGGCAACTATATCTTAGTTTTCCCGCTGCACAATGGTGGGAAAGAGCTAGTGAGTTTTATTTACTCCTATGGTTAGACCACCATGGGGTGTGGGTTTTGGTATCGCTTCTTTAACTGAGCCATGTAAGTGCAAGAGACGGGTATTATTGTAAAATGAATTGTGGTTACTTGAGTAGAATATATGTGTGAATTTTAATAAAATACTCATTCAAGAGAAAAAGAGGATGTTCTTAGGAAAGTGAAGCAACTCAAGTGATGAAACATATGCTCAAATATGTGCATCATTGGGAATTATATGAATGAGGAAAAAATTATGGTGATAGATCAGTTACTTCCGTCAGCTCTTAGTCTGAAATTATTTTCTTTATCAATGTATTTTTCAGAGATAATGATATCTCTTGAACCAATCAGTTCCTATTGCCAGTAGCACTTAGCTCCTGTTAGCACCCTGTGGAACCATCAGATCAGATCAAGTGAATTAATCTGTGACATGCACAGTAAAGAATAGCAGTATTTATCATCTCTAAGGTCATCCCTCACAGCAGCATTCTCAAAGCAGCAGCCCCTTCTCGTAGCAGGACTTTTCACTAAATAAGTGACCTTGATGGCCCATATGTTCTTCCTTTATTTGTTTCAGATGTATAGCTTTCAGAGCACATAATAACAAGGATTGTACAGAAGCGGCATTCAAAAATGTTATGGTAGTGATGGCATAGCAGAACAGACTGCTAAGAATAGCTGGGAGGTGGGGGGTTTTGTTTTGGTTTAATTTTTATGTTTGGAATGGAATGTCCTGCTGGAACATGAGATTTTGGAACTAGAGGTTGGAAAATTCAGGCCATAGATAAAATGATACATCTTCAAGAACTGCAACAGTAGGAAGAAAAAAAACAAACAAGCAAACAAAATTTTCTGATTATGGTAGAAAACACCATAGGTAGGTTAGCTGACTTTGAAGGAAGCTAATATACTAGAATTCCTGAAAATAACGATCACTAGTTAAATAGGCAGAATTGACATTGACTTCAAAAGACCATGAATTTACCATCTACTCACTAGGAAAATTTTATATTCCTTTTGCTGAACCTTGTAACTGGGGAGCTTTTGACAGCAGAGGGTGAGGGATGTTTGTTTAATTAAGGATGTTTATCCTTGGGTCTTAATGTGATGATGCTGTCAGTCTATCCCTGTTTTCCTTGCTTCTGACTCTCCCTTCCTGTCCTCACTCACTTTTAAACTTTAGACTGACTTCTTCCAGATTTGACAAAAGAGTCAATGTCCTAAAGATAGACAAATTCTGCCAGGCTGTAGGACAGATGATCCTATAAGCTTGAGGGAAGACTGGCATTATTTTGCCCGTTACTGGAAAATGGAAAATTTATAAGAACTTTCCTGGACATTCTCTCTTTCTTAATATGGATTTTGTTTGGGTGGATCTTTTAAGGCACTCTTTCTGTGGCAGAGGTTTCAGACATGTGGTAGCGCTGTGTCATGACTGCCCAAGGTCAGTGTCCTATAGCCTGCAGGTATGCACAGCCACTTAGGAACCTGCATGAAGAGACTTGCAGATGAAGAGCATGTATAAGGTGTTGGAAGTATGTGTACCAACAGTTTAAAAAAAACAAGTGTTGAGACTCTGCTACATTCTATACATGCAGTATGTATTTCTTTTGGATGATGCTGTGCTAGAAAGGCTCCCTTCTCCCTTATCCACAGGAACCCTGGAATGAAGCCTGTTTTCCTGGATTACAAGCTCTTGCTCGATTTTATTTATTTTTTTCCCCCATTTTTCTTTTTTCTCTTGTGGTTGGAGCATTTATGAATTTTCCCTCTCAAAGGAAATGCCTGATTTTTCTTAACTAGAGAAGAGGAACCAAGTCTAATGTGATTATCATCATAGGAAAAATCTGTGATTATAAAAGTGTTCAGTACCATTTGTGCTTAATGGTCTGCTTCTCTTAATGATTTCCTTTAAGACAAAAAAGATAAAAAGAACAAAAAAGGTGCCTGCATGAGTGTGCGTAAGTTTCAAAGACAGAATTCAAACTACACTGTAATTTATTTATATCTCCTATATTGCAGAGAATTCAGTTGCAATGTAGCTATCTCGTTAAAACTATGCTTTTTGATAGAAATTTTAACATTTGAAATGTAATGTCAGAAGATAAAAGATGAGGAAAACCTGAGGTAAAGTTACTGTTGTTCTTGAAATGCTTTTTATGCTTTTGACTTGTTACAGCAGGACTTTGGTACAGTGAGAGAGTAATGGAATTCTTCAGCATCTGTTATCCCTGTGCTTTTTCCTTACAGATCTCATGTACAGTGTCAGTGTCTGTCTTTGATTGTATATGCTCCTTAACTTGCATGCTTTATTTCAGTCTGGTGTCTAAAATAGTCTTTGTATTTATTTAGTCCTCCTTACTTACTCAGAAAAAGTTTCATTGTTTGTATAGTCACTCTTTTTATATGGAAGATGAATGCACTCTGCAGCTGTTACAGAGAACTCTTGTATCTCATTGCATTTATGCACATATGTGAATATAGGTGAGACTCACAGAGCTGATAGCTGTCTTGACCAGTAATGATATCTTATATGCTTGTTTTTATAGGAATACCTATCTATATAATGATTTAATTATATTTTTGGTCAAGGTCTGTCAGTCAAGTGATTTGCCACTAATGTCAAACATTTGAATGCTAGTTCAGTCCCTTCAAAGTAGATAATGTCAAAGTAGTAGACTTATAATCAAGCTGAATTGAACAAATTATCAAAATCAAAATGTCATGAAGTCACTGTGTCAAGGGACACTTACAATTCAGTTTAAAAAAAAAATATTCTGTGCCAATTTTTATGGTATAGCCTTTAAACAACACATCGCATTTGTACGTGCCTTGTTTGATTCCTGTGTTTGGGTGTGGGTTTTGGTTTTTTTTAAAGACAATATCTTTGATATTTATAAGCTTTTTATCAGGGCTTTTAACAGGCTGATGGGAGTTTAACTGTTGCCTTTTCTAGGCCTGTGTTTTCACCCCCAGCTGCCAAGTGCACAACGATGAGAAATAATATAAAATAAATGGTTCTTTAATTTGTAATTTTCTTTGGCTCTCATACTTCAGTGACGTATGAAACACTGTGGCCTTTGGTATAGCTGTAGCCTGAATTTAACAAGTATTCAAGTAGGTGCCTTAAACCTGGTGGAGATGCCTGTATTCTGCAAAACCCTGAAACATGGTCTTAAGTTTGTTTTCAGCAGGATGTTACTCTGTGAGTTAATTGTTGTTCATATGCTGAATAGAGTTTGATATAAGGACGGACAGTAATTACAGTTGTAACAAATGGATATATGATTTTCAGTGGGCTGATGCTATATGTGTAAATAATAATGAAAACAAATTGAGAAAGAATAGTGTCTCAACCTCAATGGATGCAGTCACTGTCATAGTTAAAGGAACCAAATGGAGCTCATTTATTTTGTGAGAACTTCAGAAGGGACATTGTTGGCAAAGTATTGCCTTTCCCTACACTGATAATGGCAATTGAAAAAACTTGCATTGAGGCATCTACATCTGAGTCCTTCATTAGCTGAAACAACAAACAGTGCAGCTAATTTAGTAAAACTAAAACTAACTTGATTTTTTGTTCATGAGCTTCTTATACCTGTATTATATGTAATTATGGACTTTCTTCAGTAGTACACATAGATTTGATTAGACTCCCTGCCATGATGCTGAGAGGGACATTAATTTTGTGTGTAATGTTTTGCAGGTTGGTAGTCATTCATTGCTCATGTGCTACAACAAAGGAAATAATCTGAAATGGTGTATATAATTTTTAAATATTTTGGAGGTTTGTTTGAGTCAAAATATTTAACATTTTCTTATTTTTCCTAAGCCTTCTTGCTAGAGCTAAGCAGGCAGAGGATGAAGGCTGTACATATCAATTCTGTATTCACAGCAGGATTTGCTTGGCCCTAGCATAGCGTTCTAGGTCAAATGGCCAACAGCAGTTTAAAGGAAACCTTATATATGTATACTATATATATATGTATACTTTACATGTATAAAGCCAGGTCACAATTGTTTTAAAAATGTATTTTGGGGTGTAAATTATATTCTAGTTATGAGTTTGACATTTCGACTATATCATCCATGTCTCAGGCAATGCCAAAATCACTCAGTCCAAGTTGAATAGAAGGAAGGAAGGAAATTGTGCCTAAAGAAGTCTGTGCTCTTTGTCCACCAGACCCTGTGTTGATGGGTAGTTGCTCCTGCAGGTTGGTATTTTTCCCTGAGACAAGCTTGCCCAGTCTGCTTAGCATCACTTCTTGCTGAGCCCTGGACATAGTTATAATTGATTGTGCTCAGCCTTTTGCAATTAGATGTTAGATGTCACTAAGTATGACATGTCCAAGAGATAGTATTCAGTCAGTAGCTACTGTTGAATCCAGCCACATAATGAATCTTTTACTTCATCAGTTGATATCCAAACAGCTGTGAATGAACGTATTGTTCAGTACTGGTGTTTAAATAGCATACTGTTGGCATACAGAACAATTCTTGACTTTATAATTTTGTTTGTGATTTTGCTTTGATATGACTAGGTTCATTTGTATAGAGCCATTTCATCAAGCAAACAAAGTATATGTTTGGCTACATGAACCTCAGTCTTTTATACGTAAATTTTTAAAACTAGGTCAGGGTTGGCCTTTAAGTAGACCTTAGATTGTCTTCTCCCCATTATGGAGTAGCAATATCAAGAGATTCCTGGCTCCTTCTATCTTTATAGACAGAAAATCAGCAGTATGCACTGTTTTCAAACATGTCTGCCTTTGCTGAGCTGCTACAGTATTTCTTAACACCGTTGATGAACCTAGGTATAATTGACTTCTGTCTTCTTTCTGCTATTTTGTGAGTTTGAATTAGCAAGTGTTCATATATCCTCACTATTGATTTCTCATAGATGAAGTTCTGCAACAAAGGCAGCACTAAGTGCATGGTCAAATGGAAAGAATGGCTAAATGAAGGAAAAAGCATCTAGGTAGCAGACCTGAATCAAGTAGCAGCTGCTGCTGTTTTTAAGGGTCTGATCAACTGAGTCTGATTTTTGACCCATCTCTGCTGAGGAAGGCAAACAGAAATCCCCATGATGCAAAAGTCAAGCACTGAGGACATTGAAACTAAAAACTGTCTGAAAAACTGACTCTTTTGCTATCAACTAGAAACTGGTTAGTGAGTTAAGTGAGCAAAATCTTCATCATTTCTGTTAAATTTTACAAACTGGAGATTCCATGTATCTTGCTGAATTTATTTTAAAAACATGTTGAGACAAATGTTCTTGCACAGGAAGGTTCAAGAAGGAAGTCAAGAAGACTACATGAAATAAAATATCTTGTCAGTTGGAGCTGCATATAAAAGAATTCACCCTCACCCTTCTCATCAGGCATTTGCGCCATTTACACATGCAAAATGACATGAAGTCCTGCATTTGGAGTAGTATTTTTTTTTTTTTTTTTGATGAAAACATTTTTCTACCTTACAGGAAGATACTAGTTTCCACTGATGGACGTGCATGGTCATGGACTCCCAGGAACCCATGAGTGCCAGATTTCTAACTCTGTTCTCTGAAAGCAGAACAGATAATCTGCTCTGCTGTTTTCCAGGAGAAGCATATGCACAGCACAAAAACCAGAACATTATATCATGGCCAGGGAAGCACAAAGTCTTCATTGACCATATGGCCCTCTGGGGACTTGACTGTTTTGCTTTTGATTGTGTATACTACTACACTGCTTGTCACACTATAAACTAACCTACCTTTTCTGAAACTCTTCCAACTATATTTCTTCCCAGGTTGGAGAAGAATTCTGATAAGGGTATGTATTTTGTAATGCCTGCTTCCTTCCATGATTCTGAGCTTGTTGGCACTTCTTTAAAAGAAGGATCAAGTAGAAGCCCTCAGGCACATCCTGCCAAGCCTTTAATGCTACTGTCTGTCACAATCTGAAGAGCATACTGACATCCCTTTAAAGTGGGCCATGAAGAGGATCCCACACCTCCTTTCTCCCAGTGCTAGTCATTCTCATATAGTGACATGCTTCCTCCCTGGCAACAGTGGCTCCTGCTAGCATTAAAAATTTACCTGGGGCAGTTGCTCTGAATCTCTGTGCTTGTTTGACTATGACTTCTGAAGCTTCTTTTACCTCATGACTCAAGAACCAGAGACCATCTTGTTGTCCTGAGAGAAAGCTAAAGGTACTTAGCTTGGAGTTTAGCTTGAGTCTGAAGTCAGTCAGTATATAGGTTCTTCTGCTGGGTATTTTTATTAATGAACCTTTTGTTGCATCTCTTCCAATCTTGAAGACTGTTCAGAGACTGTCAGGTTGCCAGTTTGCTTGCCTGCAAACAGAATATTGTTGGGTAATGAGCTACATGCTGTAATCTCACTCTCTGAGTGCCACTACTGTCGTTTTCTGTAATAAAACACAGTATAGGAGCCTGTGACCCAAAGCTACAGCCTCGGAATGTCTGGATGGCAAGAGGGGCCAAAGTCATTGATGTTTACTCAACATTGTGTATTGGTGGCATTCCATAGTCTGGGTCAAGTGATACCTTGTGCCTCAGTTTCTGTATTGAGGCAAATGTCTCACTTGGATGAAAAAATAAGTCTTAACATACAACTATAGATTTCAGAATGGCCTGAATTAATCTGTAATTTTTGAATATGAAGCTCTACCAAAAAATCAAAATGTTATTGGAGATTTAGTCTCTGAATTGCCAGTCTTCCTTTATGAGTCTTTCTTATTTGCTTTCCCCTGAGACACTGCCTGAAACCAACTTGCCATTCTCACTGGTCTTTCTGGGCCATTGGTGTCCCAAGCTCAGACACCCTGCAGCGTGACTGCCGCACCACTTCAGCTGGTTCCTGGGGTGTGGCGGAGCAGAGTGAGGCTCTCTGTTGGGCTCAGCCAGCTCTTCCTGCTCTCCAGGCCATTCATCCACTTGCCAAACTTGCCCTAGGCAACTGTCTTTTGAGATCTACAGCCATGCGCTCCGTAGGCTGCTATGTTTGTCAGAGCTTATAGAGCAATGTTGCATATCCCAAGACAAATGAACATTATTTTTAAAGCACTAATAACTAGGAGATGCTTGCTCTCTAAAATGCCACTCACTCAGGGGCATCCTTATCCTTTTTTCTTGACTCAAGCAATTAGTGTGTTCAAGGTACATTTTCTCTGCCAACCTTCCATCCCTGTCTGTGTGAATTCAAAGAGGATGTAAATTAAGGCAGTGTTGATTGCTCATGCTCTGGGAAAACATGTTAGATTTTAAAACTGAGGATAGTATTCTTCACTAAACTGCCATTTGGATAGACCAACTTACCCTCTCCAAGTATTTCAATGAGGTATGCATTGTAATTTTTATTTTATTTTTTTTTTAATGCAAGAAATAGTGGAGGAATAACCTCTGTTGCATACTTAGAAATACAGTTATCCTTGCTGTTGTGACATTGGAAGGAGAAGTGTAAGTATTGCTTACCTAATAAAAATTGGTAGCCCTTCTGTTGCTGTATTTTAAGTCTGGTTTACTTTAAGTCAAGCTGAAAATAAAATTGAGGTATTTTCCTATAAATACCCAAATTTCCTACAAACAGGAAGACGAAACTTCAACTGAATTTCAATGGCCTCACGTTTCCATGTCTTATTTTTTTTTCTTTGAAAGGGAGGGTTTGGTCCATTCTTTCTAATTAAAATCACTTTTAGAAAAAGAAAAAGGAAAAAAAAAAAGCCTGCTTTAAAGGATTAGGTTGCTGGGAAGAACATAGGCTAACATCTTGTATTCAAGTAAACTTATTATCTAAGGGCCATGAGCTTTCTCATTAAGAATTAAATTAATTTATCACCTGTATTTCACCAGTCAGCACTCTGTTGTGCCTAAGATTCTCTCATTTTATTAAAGATATATATATCTGCATGTGAAGGTTTGCATGCATACTTACTTTGTATGTGTAGTCACCTAATTTTGTTGGTAATAACTTTACATAGAAATGTTCAAGAGAATTTTCATTATTCTTTCTGGAGTGATACAGTCAAATATGCTCAAGTTAATATTTGTGTGTCATGCATCTTCTCATACCTACAAAGATTATTTCTGCTTTTTTTTTCCAAAACCAATTTCAGGGAACTTGGGTTCTCTCAGTAGACAGAATGACCTTATTTTGGAGACTTCCAAATATATATAGAAAAAAAGAAAATAGGAGGCATTATTGTAAGCACAACATAAACTCATTTTCAATGCTAAAAAAAGTTACTGTATATGCTGAATGAAGATTGACTTGTATGGTAGTGTCTCTTTAAGGTTATTGTGAAGAGTAAGAACATATGAAAATGATTCACCAGGGCTGCTGCTTGTCTCCAGGTTCCTGTAACAGGGAGATGATCTCAATCTGCCTTCATGCTGTTAAAATGATGCATAAGCCTACCAGCATTCTCAAATGATGGAGTATTATTGCAGCCTCTTAAAAGTTGGGCACTGAGATAATTTGGCTGATGTTGGAGAAAGAATGTACCATAACCCCTGTGGCTCAACTTTCATTGAATAAATACGGCATGCTGCTGCTTTTGTTCTCCTTGTATATGGAAGAACAATTAACATGTCAAAAAAGAAGAATCACAGAATGTTCCGTCTCCTTCCTGTAAAAGTGCAATTCCACACTGAGCTGTGTTTTTGAAGTTATTGAGCAAGATTCAAGGCTTTATCTCCAAAATATCAGAGGTAGTCAGTCTTATGCTTCTTATGGAAAGATATGTTACTGAAATTGGAAGAACTAATGAATACCATATTACTTTAGTACCTATCACATGTTTTAAGAATAGGACATATTTTTATTGCTAGATGTAAACAGGATCTGCAATATGACTACAGCAGTAGAGTTGTAAAAAAAATGGGGTTTGTGTAAAGGTTGAAGATGGCTAAGATCATAGTTTCCTGGTTTTTTTTAAGTAAATCAAATAAAAATAAGTTTCATCAGTTGTCCATAATAACTTGCCGTGGGGATTTGTCAATGAACTGAAGATTTCCATTCTTCTCTTTGGCTGTAGGAGAGATACTGTGAGAGATATTAAAACCTTTCTAAGATTTGATTACAGATTTACATATTTTCAGGCTCTTGACCTTAACTGATTTTTTCAAAGTAGGAAATTATGCCTTCTTTCTGTGTTTTATCTTTTGTTTGTTTGGGTTTTTTTGTTTTGTTAGCCCTTTAGCCCTTATCATTGAGGGAACTTTGCTTATGTGTCCAGCAGTATAAAAAAGCTATGGTGAAATATAACTATTTACAGTTTCTAGAGAAGTTTGATCTTTCTAGTTCACAGTCTGAAATTTGCACGAGAGAATCTGTGAAGAGCAGATTCATAAGGTGTTTCTATTGAAAAACTGTTGTTAATTTTGGGGTGAAAGTTTCTGACTGTGGAAAAGTTCTGCATTTCTGACAACAATATGGAAACTTAGTTCATTGTAACACAAAACCAAAATAATTTCTAATTCTCTAAGTGAGAATGAACAGTGAGAAGTTCTTAGCATTGTTTGGATTTTGTTCTGTCTAAACCGGATACAGCTTGCCAGTATCAAAATGGTGATTGGAAGCTAAGTGGTTGTGAATGAGAAGCAGCATAGGTTCATATTAGTATATGTTTTACAGAAGGCAAGTGAATTAGCCCAGTTTTCACAATTAGAGCTTCCTTAAGGCAATTTGCAAATGAAACTGTTGTATAATGCCCTATTTTGTAAAAAAATAGGAAATGAAAAATCTTAGAATTTGCAAAAAGGCAGTGGTAGGTCACAGGCTGCAGTTAGTAAATAGTTGTTGCATCTTTAAATAATCTGTGTGAAATGCTAACAGTATCAAATTTAGCAGAACAGCAGTCTTGTAAGACAGTGTTACAAGTAGAGTTTGTGTAACTTTGTAGCATACTCTTTGATAACACCTCTCTGCCTTGAAGCATACCTTCTAAATCATTTAGGAGTCTGAAGACAGTTTTCTTCTGAAATACATTATAAGATGTTTTTTACCTTTATTTCTATTTGTGTTTAACAGGAGAACCCCGAGAGTCATAATTTCAATATATCAGAACATAAATTTCAACAATAACGTGATTGCATCTGTCTTGAGAAAGGTTTGTTGCTTCTTAAGGGTTTTCATAGTGCAAGTGCAGCACATAGGTGACTGCAAATTGCCTTTGTGTGAGGCTGTACATTGTATCTAGCTACTGGTGAAGCTGAAGTGCTTAGTGCGATGAAAAGAGTGAGAGATAGGCATGCCTTTAGTTTATATTGTGCTGTCACTGAAAAAAAACCAAGATAAATATGTACCTTTGTACTGATAAGAAAGTGTTTATAATGTACTCAATCTTTAACTTGACTGCTATGATGTACCCTGCTTATTAGGTCTTACCCTTTCTCTGGCCTGACTGCAATTCTGAAATCCAATAGTTTTGCCTAAGATGAATTGGGTAATTCTGAATTCTTGTGGCAATACCATAACTTCTGTTTTGTGAGGAAGTATTTCCCATTGTACCATGTTTCAGTGTGAGGAAGAACATGAAATGTTGTAATCATGCTGGATAAAAAATTATTTTATCTGCTTTTAGGAACATCCCTTTCTGCATCACATGCACGGTAAAATTCAGGTTCTGGAGTCTTCAAAATACAAAGCGTTTGCAGATCCTGTGACCAAACGCTGTAGATCCACTGCTGCATCAACCACCTTGTATCCAGATGGCTATACTTTTAAGACTGCGATACATTGCTTCAGAACAGCTCATGTTTCCCCTATTTCCTGCTGTACTAATTATTTCTGCAGTTCATAGTGTTCACGTACTTTATCTGCTTAGCAGTTTTTGACAGTTCTGGTAGATTCATGCAACTTGTCCAAACTGTTGTTCTGAAATTTAGCCTGAAAACACCCAACCTCAGAACTGTGCCTCAAAGTGTTACTCTTTGCAAGAGTCAAGGTTTTGCCTCTTAATTTCTAGATGAATGTAGATTCCTAAGAGCTTCCTCTAAAGTCTGGTCACAAATTTCTGCCTCACTGGATTTTCTGACTTACGTATTTCCCACCCTTGATTGCTTAGAGGGCAAATCTTGCAGCTGCTGGCACTGATTGGTTTCTAAATATAGGGAAATCTTGCTCCAGGAAGTTTTGAGAAAGATCTGATAAAAAGAAAAGGTGAGAAACTTCTCTCTGTTATCAGAAAGTGGTAGCTCAAGGTCAATTTTATATGGGCTTCTGTAATTTATCTAGCTGCTACAACTTAGATGAAAGATTAAATTTACCCTTTTCTGCATAGATCTCAAGTAATCAGTCTTTGGGTGAGGAATTAGACCAGATTTGTAGAGTTAGTATTTATCTTTTCATCTCTGATTAAGGTGGACTGCTAAGTAACACTGTAATTCCTCTGTGATTCAAAGAGTAGGACTAGTGATGACGCTTTTCCATTTTCCCCATAAGATCTTGCATGTCACCTAGCGCTCACTTTTAGGGTGGACCCCTGTGTCATCTGTTCTCATTCTCCGCAAATCTTTAACTCTGCATGAGTCAATAATTTACAACTTTTTCCTCAGCATGCTTTTTGCCCTCAGTTGAAGTCACTGCCCTTGCAGCAAATGTCTGTGGGGCTAACATTGCAGAAATGTTTAGTTAAGTGTGAAATCATTACCCCAATGTGATAATTTGACAATCTGTTGTGACAGGAGAAAATCTTCTGCGCTAGCCCCAGTGGCTATGTTACATCATGCGAAACATGCCCTTCATACTGTGGCTGCTTCTCCATGTTTGAGAGGTCTTGTTTTGAAAGCGAGAGACACTATTTATTCACAAAGAATAGATCAGAATTAAATTGAGATGGTTTATATATAGAAAACCACAACAATCAGGAGTTACTTTAGCCATGTCACAGCTTGGAAGCTTGATTACAATTATTCTGTACTTAACCAGCAAACATCATCCCATCATTTTTCTTGTACGATGGAAACAAAAATAAGTACATGAGTAACTAAATATATGAGGACAGAAAAAATATCCCAAATAAGCCTGTTGCATGAGGACTAGAACCTTCTCATTCCTGGGCACAGGAACTGTGAAAGAGTATTTTCTTCTGTTCCCCACTTTAAGGGACACTTGGAACAGTTCATGTCCAGATTTTCAAACACAGAGACTTTTGAATTAGGAGCTTTGAAGCAGCTCACTATAATGGATCACTGCAAATTAACCACTTCCTGGGAAATATAACACAAAGCTTACTTTAAGGGTTTAGAATGTAATGTAGTCTGAATTGGTGCTCGGGACAATTTTGACATGTGTGGCCTTATGAAAGGTAGCCTTAATCAGAAACAGGTGTCAACTTTCTGGAAGATGACTAGGATGAGAACTAAAAGGTTAGGATTATGGTGTCGTGGTTTAGGCCCAGCCGGCAACTAAGCACCATGCGGCCGCTCACTCAGTCCTCCCCGCCCTGGTGGGATGGGGAGGAGAATCAGAAGAAAAAGGTAAAAAAACTCATGGGTTTTGATAAGGACAGTTTAATAGGACAACACAAGGAGAGAAGAAATAATAATAATAATAACAATAATACTATTAATAAAAGAGTATACAAAGTGAGTGATGCACAACGCGATTGCTCACCACCCAGAACCCAATGCCCAGCCTGTTCCCGAGCTGCTAACCCTCCTCCCCCCCTGGCCAGCTCCCCCAGCTTATATACTGAGCATGACATCATACGGTATCCAGTATCCCCTTGGCTTGTTCGGGTCAGCTATCCTGGCTGTGCCCCCTCTCAGCGTTCTATGAAAATTAACTCTATAGCAGCCAAACGCAAGACATATGGTAAGCACTGAGGAGCTGCTACTGTTAAGAAAGCAGAAAACCCAGGCACAGGGTTGGGTTTTGTCTTGAACGTTAACGCTTGAAATTTGCTATCATTTAATTAGAAATGAGCTTTAAAAACTCTGATACCTGTGATCTATGTGTTGCTACTGAGGGAGAGTACAGCCAAGTTTGAAAAAATTATTGGAACGTTTTATGAGACTGTTGGAGAATAATTAAATATGGTCCTTCACTAAATTATTTATTTCCTGGCTTTTAAATGTGATTTTCTTTTTGAAGGGTAAAGCAGGCTATTTCATATTGTAACTTAAATGTTAATTCTTGATTTTATTTTTTTCTTTATTGTTCAGTTACATGCCTTTTAAAACTATATTATGCTTTCAGTCCCTACTGCAGTTTCATTTCTTGGAGAGCAAGGTACATTCTGTCTAAAAAAAAGTATAATACCCTTATAATTGAAGTAATTATACAGAGTAGAGGAGCAAGACTCATCGAAATGGTGTTACTCAGGGTGTTTTCTGCCACAAATTTCTGTATTTATCAATTCATATTTTTAGAGAAATAAAAGGCTTCTCACATTTTCACGGAAAGGGAGGAAAAAGGTGTGTCTATGTGGCCATAAATACATATATATGAAAGACTAAGATAGACAAGTGACAAGCATTGTGAATAAACTTCCAAGTAAAGCTTAAAATCAATCATGAGTGCTACCATTACTCCCTTCACATCTTTCTTTTTCTGTCCTCTGCCAGAAATCTTTGGTATCTAATACCAGATCTTAATGATTTATTACTAGATAAAACTCTTTAATGTCAATAATGTTTGACAGTTTGTCATGACTGCAAAAGGAATGCAGCCATCTTTGATTTAGTCACAATTTTGATCTGCTTCCTTTTTTATAAATTTTTCCTAAAACGCTATGCAGTCCATGCTCTGTATTTTTTCACCCCCAGGAGCAAATGTTTCAGTGTTCCTTTTTCTGTTATAAAGATCAATGCCAGAAGCCTGATGCTCATGAGCAATCCTATTATAGCAAACCGGTATTCACATACACTGAAAGAAAACAGTTTAGTAAAGAAACAGATTTAAGTTTAAAGCTTGCAAAGGATTACTACCAACAGCATAGAAAAATCTTTTTTTTTTTTTTTTTTAAATAATTACAAGTATCATAAAATTATCCCTTTAATGTGATTTAAACATGCCTTTGTGTTTGTAATAAGTATACATTTAATTTTGATGAGCTACTTGCAAATAAATTTAGAAATGCTAGAAATGAGGATGCTTTTTTCAGTCACTTGTGTCAATTGCAGGGTAATTGGCTGGTTCTTCAGAGGACTTGTGGGAAAAGCATTGGAGTACTGTCAGCATTTGACTATGCTTTTTTATTTCCTTACTGTAAAGTACCCATAATTCAGCATAAGTTGCAGGCTCTAACCACAAAGATTATTTTATGCTGAAGAGCCTCTATAAAAGCAAGGTCAAAATGCTGCTGTGTGGAATAGGTGGAAATGTCAGCTACAACCTGTGTGAAAGCTGGAGAAGAGTGAAATGAAATGTACACTAAATAGATCCTCTTACTGCCATGTAGAGTGCTCATGTTGATAGAATGAATGCATTAATCAATGAGACTATATATATATATATATACACACACAAACTAAAATGTATCTTTATTTTTACTAGCTGTTGTGCTGTTATGTGAAAGTGATGGTTAACGCAGCTAAAAAGAGAAAATTAGGCATCTTATCTTTAAATCCAGATCTGCTGGACAGACAGGCACCTACAGAAAATGTTGAGGTGTTAGGTACTTGTGTATATGCAGTACAGCAAGAGCATTTTGGGTAAGGGACAGATACTCTTGTTTTAATTTAAGCTATTGTGTCTGGTGGAGGCGGCGGGTGTGTATGTTGCACAGCGGTAGAAGACCATAATAAAGTGTCAGCATGAATTTTTGTCCCTACTTTTATCTGTTTAAGACAGACCATTAATGTTATTTTAATGTAGTGTTCTGTGATTGAGTGTTCTGTTACAAATGCAAGTTGAAATACTCTGTGATATTATGTACTCTGGAAGAATTTGAAATGGATTGATAAGCTTGGGTACTCACAAATAATCTTTCTTCCATTCTGAGTTTGAGAAGGATACTGTTAAATAAGGCCTTCATTAGCTGTTAGTTAATTTGGGACAAAATACTGAACTTAATGTTTAGTAAATGGAAATGAAGGTGTCTCATGCTGATTGAGTTTATTTCCCTCATACATTTCACCCATTGCTCAAGCTGTGGCATTTTTGATACCAGCTAATTAGGTAGATGGACAGCCAAAGTGACTCAGCAGGGCAGAGTTAAATTACTTCCGTCCATCCTGCTATGCTTGTTAGCAAGTCATGAATATCCTGATATAGGGTTTTTTGGTTATTTTGTATGTTTCAGTATTTTCTTCAGAGCAGTTGTGAATCATGGGATAAGAATTAGCCTACAAGAAGGTTTTAGATATGTTGAACGTGATTATCGTTTTCCTCGGAAATATCTTAAACCTAGCGTTTTGCCTAAAATGTTTTGATGTTCTAATACCTACAAAGAGTCATTGAACTATGGCAGCTTTATACAAAACTCTTTGCAGACGTTTGCCATGTGAAGATCAGTAATATGATTAATTTGCCTTAGAATAAATTCTGTATTTCCTAACTGTTTAAAATGATGAACCGTTACAGAATTGTTAACACTGGAAAAATCTTTAAGAAGTAGAATCCTTTGGAACCTGGAAAAGGTGCAAAGGCAGAGGATTACACAGGTCATCCTTGTCTATGTTAGTGACTCTAGAAGAACAGATTTTATCAGAAGCATAGCTAAATAGATGCATCTCAGGGACAATACTGGTACACTGGTTTTGTATTAAGCGTAAACATAGTTTACATAGACAAAACTGGTCTTACAAACCAAGCAGTAGAGACCATGCTGTTAATTTATTTCTCATGAGAGGCTTTTATGGTTTTCCATTTTTCTTTAGTGTTCATCCAAGATACTTCCAACATCTTGGACACTGATCGTTCGATAAGCAGCAGCTGTTCCAAATGAATACCACCCCAAAAATGTTAGTTTATATTTACCATTTCTTCCTGGATCTTGATAGCTAACTAGTTATGCTGTTTGCTAAGCATTCTTCTTGATTCTCCCGCATATTACCTTAAATATCAGTTGGGTAAGGAAAGCTGTAATGGTGCCTCAGATGTTTTGCTGTACTGAGATATAAGGTTGTTTGCTGGCCGTGGTAGCAATGGTAGACTTTCCTCTGATTCTGAATTTCTTGTTCACTTTAATTAGCCAGAGATGTGAGGTTAGCTGGTGCTAAATGAGTAAGCACTGGTCCTCAACATACAGCTCCCTGGGAAAAATCACATTCTGGTGATGGGATCTTAGTAAACCAAAGAATTTTTTCTTTTGAGTTGGAATTGTTATGGTTTTTCAAGTATGACTCAGTAAATTTCCAGAGCAGATGTGTATAATACCCATATACACATACAGGCCTATCTGTTGAACAGCACTAGCATAATGTCTGTCTGCTCAAGGTCTACTTGATGATCTTTTAAAATGATGAGGGGTTTTGATTTTAAGCTAAATAAAAAGCCATGTTAAACTATGAGCATAAAACATTTACTCAAACTGAAATGCCTAGTATGATAGATTCTGCAGGCATAAAACGCATTTGCGTGGATGTTAGTTTATGTTTACAGGTAGAAATTTCTTTTAAAACTTAACAGTGTTTGCTTGAAAACATGGTTGGGTTTTTTTCAGTGAAGTTTTTTAAAAATGTAGTTTTTATAATTTCTTTCAGTGAAATGTTAACTGTCTCCAGAATCCTAACTTAAAGAAGTCCTAACTTAAAGAATCCTTAGTGAAGGTACTTTTTAAAACATCTCTGGCACACTGGTAGGTGCTGTGGGTGTACATCTGCTTCGGAATCCCCTGATTACATGAAATAGAGTAGTTTCTTATAAATGGCTCAACTAATTGTTCTTAATATTATTAATCCTAGGATGTTAAACATCTTGCTTACTCAGGGGTAGATCTTTATCCTGTTTTTAAGAGGAGACTGGGAAGAGCAAGGGATGGGCACAGAGAGTCGCAATGCATGTAAAGCTTTGGATAACATAATTGAACTGCAGATACAGAAATCGAAATGGCTACTCTGCTATGCATATTTCAGTGGTTTCAAAATACTATCTTTAGTATATATTGAGCAATGTGTTTAGGAAATACTAACAGAAAGATAACTGCAATAATTGCATGTTTTTTTTCAGTTTATCTTTATTTATCTCAGCTACATAACCAACACTGCATGGCTTTTTCCCCCCACAATTTTCTTTGTTCCAGCAGGATTGATGAAATCTGATGAAATATTACTTAGCCCAATTTCAATAGTCAGCTTCTAATAATTGCTTTGGTTACTAAATACCTGATGTGAACTTTTCATTTCCCAAATGGATTAGATTATCTAAGCATTGGGTTCCCTGCAGGCATTGAATTTTTCAGCTGATTTCCATCTTGATTTTAATGCTTTTGTAACAATGAATAAAGTTGGTCGAGCTGAAAATGATTGATATGACCAGAAGGATGTTTGAACCTTGGAGGGTTTTTTGGGTTTTATTTTAAGTTTGTGTTGTTGGTTTTTTTAAACTTCTTACGTGGCTATATCAGAAATGTCTGCTAGAGTTAATGAAGGAAAAGTGAAGCTCTACTGCTTATCATTTTAATACAGTTTTGGGTTTCCCAAGAGAGAATTTCTTATTTGTCTCAAGGTGATTTTTTGTGTTGTACTTAAGTTGTCTGAATGATAAATAGTGCCCTAGGTAAGTTGCAGGCTGTATATGTAACGAAAAGTAATATTGCATTTGAAAGTTTTCTGATAAAGGGGAATCCAATTTTGAATTGAAAAGCTAAGATGAATTTTAACCAGTTTTTTGCTGAAATGTCATCAATCTGGGCTTATTAGGAAATGAGACATTATTCATTTAAATCTTCAGTGATTAAGGACTGACAAGATTATTTTAATAGAATCACTTTTTACAAGTAAAGGTAGAAGTGATCCTTATTTTTTTACCTTATTTTATAAACATCTATATATAAATATCTATTATGTATAGATATATTTTATATACATAAAATATAGATACATACACAGCAATATGTATAGTTTTATATATATTTCTGCATTGTTTAACATAAGAAAAACTTCAGATTAATTCTGAAGTCTAATTGTGTGCTAACTAACATTAGTATGAAATTATTTCAGTATCAATATGTTTTTAGATAACTTTGTTATTTTAATTGGTTCCACTTTGTAACAAGATACAGTGAATAGAGCTTTACTAGTACTTCTGGCTTAGTTTTATCTACAGCGCAGTTCATCTTCAGAGAGACTTTGACACTCAATTCCATATGTAAACTATATCACACATACAATTTTGCAGTAGCTCATGCCACCTGCACTTAGTTGGATGGGAAGTTTAATAATTGGCTCATAAATTGAGAACTCTGTATATCAGTAAATGACAAAATAATCTCTGGTGATCTGACAGCACATATAAGAAACCATAGGGCAGGTTAAAAAGGACAAAATTGTTGCATGTGTGCAATATCTAAATATATTTCCCACAGCTAAAGCCAGCAAGAGAAGGAATATAGTAGCTGTTTTAGAACACTTTGCAAAAGAGCTGGGATCAAAAATAACTTTCCTTCATTGCAATGGGTTGTATGTGCTGAAAATGAGTAAATGTAATATATATATCAAAAGTATTTACTTTGATTATGAACCCCCGTGTAATAAAAGCTATATAAATAAAATAATAAAAGATATATCGTTAACAATATGCAATATTTTTACATGTAATGACACTTATTCTTCCAAGTTACTTTACTCACCTATTGGTCTGTATAACTAGCACAAATTTGTAGTAATAAGTCTAAATTCTGAATATGTTTAGAGCAGAAACACCTGATAATGAAGATGTCTTACCGGATTGTTGAGTATAAAACAAGGTGGGGTTTTTCTTCATCATATTTACAGAAAACTTTGCATATGGAATGACAAAGGGGTTGGCAGGAGCACTGGATATGGTGAGATCTGGGATGGGAAAAGTCTTCAGTTCACTGGGAAACCATTCGGTATTGTACCCTGGGTGACTACCCCTGGGACTGGATGAATTTCGTCTCTTCCAGCCTGACCCTGGAGGCTGATTCACAGCCCACTGGTGACAATGGAAAGACTCCTGTAGGGTTTTGGATTGGGGCTGAGATCCTGCAGGGTGGTTAGTCAGAGGGGCAGGGATGTGCTCAGATATCACCTGTGCTCAGGAGCAGTGGAGGTCTCTTTAAACATCTCTCTCTTGTTGTCTGGAGATAATAGTTTGTCTGTTTTATGGCCTGGGGGGAAGAAATTGCAGGTGAGCACCCAAGTTGTTGGTTCCATACAGTACCAGTATGGAGCTGTGGTAAAAAACAGTGCCCGTATCACTAATGATGGAAACATATAAGATGTATTTCTTTAAAAAGAATATATTTGGGTATATTTGAAGTATTAAAATAAAATACAAGCAATACATTCAAACTAATATTTCAGACAATTTCAAAAGTTGTGTACATTATCTGTATCATGAACAAATATGACAGGTCTGTATCATATAGGATTCTTTCAGGAGTGTGTCTGTCTGCTTAATCATTAGCAAGGCTTTTCCCTGACCAGACAGAATGTGCTCAGTTTGTCTTCCATGCTACTCAGACTCATAGCCAATTGCTGTTTAAAAGGACAAAACCCAACCAAACAACAAAACCAAACAAAAGCTTGCTCCAAATCAAAAGAGAACAGCACACAAAAAGGTTACAAATCTGAAGTCCAGACAGGCAGTGTACTTACATCAGGTAAGCATTCATATTCTGTAGCTTGATTTGAAATTTCTGTTACAAAATTACTAACATATGCATACTTAAAAGTGTGAAGTTATGGAAACATCTTTCTAATAAATTAGTTGTTCTTGAGAGTTTATTTGGAAAAAAAAAAAAATCCCTTTTTTGGATTTAATTGTAATTACTACTTAAAACTAAACTTTGCTGGAGAGGTGAGGCAGTTTATGTTCCTTTGTTAGGCTGTTCATATTGCACCATTTGTACACTGTCACTTTCACATTTTAGAACTTCCCATTAGGAAGCAGAGTATTGTCATTCTGCTGTTAGAAACCATTTGCAGAAGGTATTGTAATGGACCACTGAAAAAAAAAAAAAAATCAGTACTGTATAGTCATTCTCCATACATGCTTGCCTTTGTGCCCCAAAATCCTAATGACCGACTGCCATAATTGTCCACAGGTCACTGCTTTGAGATATATACCCAATGTGTCCAGACACAGCTTCAAGTATAACCTCATGGGATTTAGCTGGTTGCAGGTGAAGGTGGAAAAGGGAAGGGTGAAGAGATGCGAGTTATGGTTTTGGTCATGTGGGAGGAAAAAAGAAGATACAAAAGGGAAATGATGGCTCTTACAATTGGTAAGAGCACAGATGCGTACTTACATGATAGCTTTCCACCTAAATTCAGTAGGTTTAGGGCCTCGAGTTAACCAGTGTTGCTTCTGTGTCTCCTTTCTAGCACATTTGATAAAGTACAATTACACAACTGCCTCTTGGCTCTGGTGTTAGTCTTTGTACCAATGTTTTTTAATGCTTTGCAATATGATTCTGTAGCAATCTGTATGTGTATTAGAAGAAGGTTCGCTTTCTGCTATAGTAGCTATGTCATCTCCACCTTTGTATCCTCTACCTGTCACATCCTTCATGTCTGACTCAAATTTAAAACACTTGTCCTAATTTCTGAAACTTTTCTTCTAAACTGTATTTAAAACTTAATGTTTTTAGCAACCTCCTCTTTTCTTCTCTGCTGACTTTATTCCTGTCTTCATCTTACGTCTGACCCACTTAAGTGCCTGTGACTTTTTCTATGCTACTACTTATAATTGAAGCTGTTTGCTTTGCTTTATGCGCAAAATACCCATCTCTTCAGATCTTTTTTCAGACAGCAAGAACCCTCTTTACTTACAAGTCAGATTTTCCTATAGAGAACTTGTCATCAGTACAGCTTACTGGCCTCACTAAAATCACCCGCACGTGATTTCTAACAGCCCAGTTTGTGCTGAAACAGAAACTCTTTCATGTTATATTCTTCTATAATACCAAAGAGAGTTGCCATTTGGTAAAATTCACAGTGATAATATATAGCTCTCTGGCACCATACTTTTTTTTTTTTAAATTGCGCTGCTAGTACTAAAATTATAACTTATTGCATGTACACTATGTGATGAAGCTAGGACCTGTGTTCAGCAGGGCTTGTGAGTATATTTTTTGTCTTAATAAACAAACCCTGTAATTTAACAGAATATTTTTTATTTTACGGCTCTTACAGGAAGGCAGCAACTGTAGGACAGGAACAAGAGGGGAATTTTTACACACCTCTTCTTGTCTTGTTAGTCCATTACTATGTTTTAGCCCATTCTCCCAGTGGGAAAGTGTGAAGCGTAAGTGCAGGCAACAGAGTTAAGCTGGAATGTCCTGCAGAGATTCACTATCACAAAGGGTAATACTGCTTTATCGATCCCTTCCATACCGACTCCCACAGTTGTGTTAAGCCTGTAGCAAGTACAACCTTTACAAAACAAGATCAAGAGATATGCCTTACCATTTAAGTTGAATACTGGCTTTAAAATAGGATAAAAGGATGTTTCTTAGGCATGACATATTGTTGGCATTTTAGTGTATAAATCATAAAAAATCTACAGAGTGGAAGTTCACTTTTATTGGAATAATTATTTATTTTTGAGCCCTACATCTGTGGATGAAAGTGATAGGGCCAACTTCACTTTATATAAAGCACAACTTAAAAAAGAAAAAAAAGAATTATTTTCAACTTTAACCAGACAGCTTTCCTAGAGAATTCAACTTCCCATTGCTCCCCATACTCTGTGATATATTACTTAGTCATTATTTTGTTATTTATACTGTAGGAGTGAACAAAGATTGTCTTAAGATTTAACACAAGACCATCGGACATCTTTTCATAAATATGTTTATGTTATTCCCACTTCCATCGCTGCAGTAGTTGCAAAAGATGCTTATAAAATTTTTCACTATTGCTTACTGAAATTATTAGTACTCCAGGCTTTTGAAAGACTGATGAAGGGCTTTCAGTTTAGTAGTGCAGATTCTTGCTTCAAGTGTTGGCCTGTACTTACTGAGAAATACATTAATATGATAGCTCTTAATTTCTATTTTGAAAACCACCAGAAAAGTGTCAAGTGCTTTAGATCTGACAGGATGCTGATACCTGTTATTCTGCACCTTACTGGACTGCACATTACATTCACATGATTGAGGCAGAGCTGGGGTCAGAAAAAAACCAAAGGAAATTGGAAGACTGTTCCGTTCAGGTGCTAGCAGTGGTGTTTTGTCATGTCCTCTCCCCCACAGCCTAAGTGCCTTGTCTCTAGAACTGAAGTGCATTTGTCCTTGAATGCAATGCACAGGCTTTACTTTGCAGCTTTTTCTTGTATGCTGCTTTGCCGGCCTTTATACCTATGGAAGGAGCTCATCTACAGCTTTGCCTTGACTGTTCAGCCAAGCCTAAGTGCCTCGTGCTAAACTTCAATTTATTTTAAAGTTATTTCGGTGACTGACTTGAAGAGAATGCGCTTTAAAAAAAAAAAAACCACAACAAAAACGATCAAACAAAAACCCCCTCAAAACAACCAAAAAAGCCCACCAAACCCCATATCCTAGATACCAAGATATCTTTATTTCTCCCCTTCCATTACTAGAATAATGTTACCACTCTCAAACAATGTGCAAAGAAGTATTATGTGACCTGTATTTGAAGGAAGTTACGGATTTTCTGTATTGATGATGTGGAAGAATACAAAGACTGCTGGGAAATAGCAGAGTTGCAACTAAAACTGCGATCATCTCAGTCAGTTCTTTGTCTTGTGATTAAGACTGCTTGCCCCATAGATGATTTGTCCAGATGAGAAATTCAGCAATGAATTGGGAAGAAGCCAGTAGCTTACTTCAGACAGGAGTAATAAGAGATACCTCTCAGGAAACAGTGTCTCAAATAACCCCCTCCCTTGCTTTGCTTTTCAGGATGGTTCAGTCTTAGACTCTTGTACCTGTAAGTTGTTATAATGAACAACATGAATAAACTTTAAAACCCCTTGTATTCAATTTTAGATGTAATGAAAATAGTGAAGTACATTGATTGTAGAGCAGCGATCCTCCGCTGAATGCATTGTTTACATAGATTACTATTCACTAGCAAAGCAATAGGACTGCAAACAGGTAAATGACTGTCATTGAAGTCAGACTTAACACCATACTCTGTTCTTTTTGTTTCATATGCTATAGGTGTATTTTTAGAAAAAAAAATATTCAAGATGAAATGAGTTGTTACAAAAATCAATTTTGAGGGCAAAAAACAGGTAATTGTAATTTTTTCCATTATTTAGACAGTGAATAGATTAAGAAGAATCTCTGGTATGCACATGTCACATGAATGGAATTCACAGAGCTTGGAAAATACAGTGTATGCTGTGAAGTATCCGAAAATAAGAGCAGAATTCTTTATTTCCTGAAGTAATTTTAACACAATCTTGAAGCAACACAAAGAAGTGCTTCATTGTTTTGAAGCTTCTGATTCTCTGGTGCTAATGACATAATTATTAAATCAGTACTGAAGTATCTAGCTGATTATTATTATTGTTGTATAGTATGAAAGTAATAATGTTAAAAATATTTTATTTCTGTATATAAGTAAAGAAAATATGCATCTTAATAAAGCTCTTCTTTTTTATGATCTAGATTGCAGGTTTGATAAATTGTAGTATAATGAATAAAAGTCTGAAGATGAACTCAGGCCTGGAAGGGCAGACCGGAGAGATATTGGCTTAAAATACAACATGTAGTTGGCAGATAAGTTCCTTGCTAATTTAGATGGTTGAAACTTTTTAGAGGGTGGTTGACAGCAAAAATAAAAATCTGCTTATGAGCAGACTACTAGCAAGTATGGGTACTTATGTGAAAAATTTTTCCAAATATGCACTCATTTTTACCAGTGTTTATAAATGATGAATGTCTGTTATCTCTTTCTAAGTTTGTTTATCTACTTGTGAAATGTAATCAAGAATATTTACAAAGGGAAAAAAAAAAAGGTGACAGGATGTTTGGATTGGTAAATTGCAACTGAAACAGTTGTTACCTTTGCTACTAATCCATCAAAAGTTATGGGTAAGCAAGTTAATAGGACTATGCCTGAAAAATAGAAATAAATAAATGAAAAGCCCACATGCTTTTCAAAGTTACTAAACTATATTGAGACTTTGGATAAAAGAATATTATGTGGTAATTTTAACAAAAACCATTGAATTAATGCCACTGCATTAGAAAACAGTCATACAATGCAGCATAGTCACAATACAGCACAGTTGCTCAAATACAGGAATTCAGGTTTTAGGGAAAAAAAATTACTGTATTATTATGTATGCCTTTGGTAATGCACAGTAATGTGCAGTACTTTCCTTGATCTCTTAGAAGCTTTGTACCAAGCTATTAGTTTTTTATAGTGTTAGAGGAGAGCCACACACAAGAGCAGTTTTGCTAATCCATGACTGAAAATTACCCCACTTTAAAGTACTTGGTGTATTGTACATGTGCATGTAGAATATACTGCACATCTTGTGTACTTCAGTTGCATTGTGAAAGACAGTAGCTGGGAGTAAGTAGTTGACACCAGGAATTTTATCCATCCTGTTCCTAGGCACATTGTCTCCCAGGGGCTTATTGCCACCCCCTCCCAGATTTGTAAGGGAGATGCTGCAGTGAAAGATGTCACTTGCAAATGGGCAGATGCTGGTGCCAGTCCATTAATCTGTACTTCTGACCTTCTCTGTCCTGAAAAAAAAGCTTTCCAAGTGAAGATCATCAGCTGAGAGGAATGATTCCAGCAGACTGAAGGCAGCATGTGCTCTACAAGTTAAGCACTTCTCTACAACAGTTGTTCCATAGCCACCAACAGTGCTTCAACTGTGTATTTAAGAAGTGGAGTGGTTTACATGGAGCTATGTTTAGGGCTTGGGGCTTTATTTTTAATTAATACTCATAACATAAAAAAGTTTTAATGATTATGTGATAAATTGAGAGGTGGTAATCACTGGATAAACAGTGTACTTATGTTTCAGAGAATAATTATTCAGTTCTGATATTCTGGTTAATTCCACTTCAGTATTTTCCATCTGAACTATTTATAGGTAGCACAAGGCACATCCTTTTGCCACATACCAGTCTATTGTGTATGTAATATGCTTTTATGTATGAAAGGCATAGATAGAGTAATAATCCTTTAAATTTGTGTAAAGAATATTCTATAGTCATGATCTATTGAAAGAACGTTTTGCATTTCCTGATTTGGTGGCTTTCAGAGAGGTATGTATATGTGTTTGTATGTCAAGGATTGCAAAATATATGTAAAGTAAAAGAAATGATGCATGCGTACACTTAAAAGCTCATTCTGACCCTGACTGAAACTGCTTTTGAGATCTGGAGGGGAAAAAAAAGTTCTGTATTATCATTTTTGCACAGCTTTTCTATTTGGTTCCATTAGGGATTAGAAATGTGGAAATATTATGGAAGAGCGGCTGTCAATCTGAGCAAAACCTAGTAGTAGTGGAAATCTCATTAGCCTGTCTATCAGGTAAGATCTAAAACTGAGGTCTTTACCACTTGTGGTCATTAAGTTGCTCACTGTTCAAAGGACTAAAGGTGTTAAATTCAGTGTCTTGGAGAAATTCCAACTTGTGAAATTAGATTTGGTCTAAATTCACTACCACTTAATTCTTTGTTTCTTATTCTTAACTACAGTGTAATAATGCTTTTGGTTAATAAACAGCTGCTCACTTGTATCCTAAGCATGTCTGCTTTTCATTGATAGGAACAGTGTATGTTATACCTTAATGAAGTAATATAGAAAAAAGTTATAAGCAATAAAAGTTATAAGCAATAAGTGGAAGCTACAGCGTTAAAGCTTTAACATGCAACACTTTGCTCATATATTGCCAAAAATGTATATGCTGTGTTCATTACTGGCTCTTAATTTTTAAGCCAAACCCCACAGGTTAGTAGCAAGCCATCTTAACACTGTGGTAGGATTGATGCAGAACCAGTCTGTGGCACATAATGCAATCTTACTCTCAAAACACACCCTTCCATCTCATAGCATGTAAAAATGTATAATGGAAAGATCCTTGTAACTCAGGAATACGTCCATTTTCTGATCCGGTTCACTTCTATATCCTGCATTGCTCTCCAGGTCTGCCCACCGAACTGAACCGTTGGCTGCTACAGCCATGTGCAGCTTGCAACCATCTATAATCCCTGTTTAGGGGTGCCTGTATAAATTCTATGTCTGTAGAGATTAAAGATGTATTTGTTGATACACATATTTGTCTCTACAATACTAACAGCGATTTCTTCTCTCTGTCAGTTTTCCTTCTGTGTGTTCGTTCTCATTTAGCATACCACAGGGCTCAGAGATCCAGCAATACCCATGGAGAGCATGTATGCATTCTCCCTGGGAAGGAAAATGAGGACATAGCAGCAGGCCTTGGTGTCTTCCAGTAACCTTCCAGATTGCAGTAGCACTGAAGAATCTTGCCAGTCCTCAGAATAAGGCAGTCCTAAATTATCTTTTTCCCTTCTTTCTACTCCTTGGCCTACAGCAGTTAACTGTATATGGAAAGTATTAATTCTCAGGGTGCAGTCTACGCTCAGGCATTCACATTTCATCAAATATCTAAGGTCTTCACCAGCTTTCATCTTATAAGTGTTCTCTTCACATACTGATAACACTGTCTTGTTTAAGACATGAAGACTTACCCTCTCATCTGTCGGGTACCTTGATTGCAGCTTATTCTTTCTTTCTGTACCTCAGATAAGTTAGATCTATAGGAAATACCAGAAGCAACATATAGTGAAATGGTGGTTTACAAGTGGAAGAGCAGAATTAATGCATTCAGGACCGAGGAAGTGGCATAACTGTGTCCCCTTATGTATACAATCAAAGGAAGGACCGACCTCATTTCAAGTATTTAGAAATGTACCAGACCCATGTGTTTAAGCATCTCCTTGCATTTCATATCCACAGTTAGCATTTTAGACGTGGGCACGTTATCAGGTTATTGCAAACTCAGGCTGTTTTCACAAGTCATCTGTTCTGTGGTGACTGACTGATGTTCTTAGACTACATCAAATGTTTTTGTCACTTATGGGCAAACTGCCTTATATCTTTGTGGAGTACAAGTCATCACACAGTCATATCAGACTGCTGATGCAGCATGTTTACACCAGAATTTACTTTCCTCAGTTTGAGTGTCCCTTTCCATTAGTTATATGAGATGATTTGGGTTTTTTTTTTCTGGTTAATCTTGTTTTTTAAAAAAAAGCCATATCCTCATTTTTCATACGCTGCCTATTTTCTACATCCATCCAACTACTCTTTAGTTTAGGCTAGTTCTAGCCTCTGAATTATGCATGCTCAGCTTGTCATTCAGTGCAGCACTTACAACATTTCAGTAGAAATTACTTTTCAAAGTCCTTTCCTCAAAGATGTATTTCTGGAACATTAGTGTGTGCTTTGAAATCCAGTGAGAATACGCTATAGAACCAGGAAGCAAACACTTAGATAAGTAAAAGATTATGTATGAGTATCTGTTGTTAATAGTAGTCATTTTGCAATGCTCATAGGAATCCAAACTGTTGTTTCTCCCATGCTTGCAAAATTTCATGTGTGTTTCCTCCCTAGTCTTTCTTCTTCAATCTTAAAAGGCACACTTACAAACATACATTATATAGAACATCTAGTTTCTCCAATAGGTTATTGTTCTTCCCGTCTCTTTCTATTTTAATAACATGGTAAAGCAGGTGAAAAATAAATCAATATTATTAGGGGAGCCATAAAAATATGGGGGTTTTTTATTTTTGAAGTTTTTAAGTTCATTTGCAGTTATCAAGTGGAACAAATCCTTACGTTGATGATGTATAGTTTATAAAACTACACATATTTTGTGTCTTGCGCTGATCAAGGTAGTACAAGGGCTCTGTATTTTGAATGATGAGGAGTGCCATTTAAGATGAGAACTATGTGTCAGTAGAGTTTTGTCTGTGTTTAAGTGTTTGCAGGCTCAGCACTTATATATGTTTCTTTCTTAGTCTCACTGGAGCAGATAACAGTATGAAAACGACTTATTCAACTCTTTAAAGGATTTTCAAGTCCTACCAGGGAATGCAAAACCGGCTGTCTTTCAGTACTTTGCTTTTATATGGTAACTCAAACATTTGCCCAATTTGTATATGTATTTTGGCATGTGACTTAATTAATACTTTGTCTCATTAATGTATTGTCCAGTAATACCTACCTCATGTTGATATACCTCAGTAGAATGGTAACCAGTTTCTTTGAAAAGAAAGCCACATGGAATAAGAACCTATTTCCTTTTTTTTGAGTTTGTGCAAGTCTTGCTGTTCGGTTCAAGCATTGTACAGGTGATGGAAATCCAACAGAAAGGAATCTAGCAAATGTCTTTTTATTAATATTACAAATGGAGTGAATTCTGTAAAGGTTTTGCATTCTGGATGTCAGCTTACTTTCTTCTTTCTGCATTGGAGTTTGAGTTACCTTTTAATTTTACTCTTAATTTAATGTTTCAAGCAAACAGGGGAGAATGAAGTGTTTGAGGTGTTTGGGGGTGGGAAGAAAAAAGTTCAATGGCTCCTTTTTTTCCTTGGCATGGGTGAACACTGCATGTCATGACAGGTCCTGAGCTGGTTCACTAGCAAAAGTGAGAATTGCTATACTTTCATTGTACAGCCTCCTGGCTACTTGGTATGCATCTCAAAGATACAGAGAAAAAACAGGGAAAACATCAGTCAGGTCTCCCTAAATGCAGCGAGAATTTTACTTTTCTGAGGGGTGAAAAATATGCCCCTGAACGTCTTCCCAGTTAGGAATTAATCATGATGGATCTCTGAGGAGAATTGTAGTCTTCTCTCATAAAATCAACTCAGACATTATGCCCATATTTTCCTGCATTTAAAACTGGTCCCTTGTTTGAAAAAAGATATTTTCTTACTCATTCCCTTTCCTATTCAATAAGCAAAATAGCAAATATAGTGTAAGATTTAGGAAGCTGTAGGATATTTAAATCAGTGAAAATTTGTCTTGCTCAGGCAGCTGTTCATTCACGACAGCTATGACTGGCTGTGCTGGGTTTCAGACTGCAACGCAAAAAGCTTAAAATTTACCAAAGGAGATTTGGTTCTGAGCTTCCAGGAACTGTTGTGTTACCACTGATGTAAATCATGTTGTCTACAGTCAGGCAAATGAAAATTCTCGCCCATCATTTTTCAGGTACTCTGTTGGAAATGAGACTTTTTTTTAATATATTATTGATTGATTGATTTTTAATAACTGTCTCCTGATATATTTTTGTCCAATTATCTGTTGCAAGAAGAATATTTTTTTTTTTCATTTGAAATTCCAAACTATATCCAGGCTTTCTTTGTTTAGCAAAACAATCTTATTTAAGCTACAATCTATCTAATCTACCAACTACAAGTTGAAATCATATTGCCTTCCCCAAATTTATGAATAAAATACTGCTGTAGACAGATTTGCACATATGAATTGCCAACACCTGTAAAAGCAGGGAGCTATGTTGGCTTTTTAAGGTATGCTGGGTTTAAAGTGAAAATACCCTCCGAAACATAATAATTTAGTCTTTACAGTTTTTTCATCATTTAAATGTTTGATGATGATAAATGACAGTGTTACAATGTAGGAATAAGATTTCTAGTATTTCCAATACAAAATGATGGAAGGACATTTTTATTAATTTTAATAAATTTAATTTAATGTCTAGGTCAGGAAATAATTGACCACATGCTTAAGATGGTGACTAGTCCTGCTAGCTTAATTGAGACTATTAATTAATTTAAATTTCAAGAAATACGTAAATGTTTATGTGATAGCCTCCCTAGGCAGAAGTAAAATAATTTGGCAATAAATTGTCATTTTAAAATGATGTAGGTATTGAATAGCTAAACAAATTTGTGAAAATCTAGGAACAAACTCATTATGAGAAGAAAAGTGAGACCAGAGGCAAGCCTTCCCAAGTGTAATCACATGAGTGCATAGCTGGCAGAACTGGTGGCCTAGAAAACAAAATAGAAAAGAAGTTTTCTAGGCACCAGGAAAAGCGTGTCCTGTGAAACACATCTGTGAAAGGACGTTCTCCTGCCTTTAATCCTGGTTTGAGTGACCAGATACCATGTGTTGATGCTTCCTCATTTATTCCTTGTTTGGATTTAAAGCACATCTTACTTACGTGAGATGTTATGACACATTCTCTTTAAGTACACCAAGTATTAAAGGAAAAATATTAGGAGGTAATTTTTGAGACTTTGTTCTTTAATCTTGTTTTGTGTGAGGAATACATTGGTTATAAACAGCTTGGGAGAACTCTTATGTAAGCGTTCAAGGCAGGAATTGATTACTTGGTAAGCTTGAATCTCTGGGAATTTGGCTTCTATTTTACCTTCCTAGCAGTCATTCTCTTGTGTTAATGTGCACATTCCAGCTGCATGTGTCAAATCCCGTTGGTGATCTGTATTGTGTCCCTGCTTGTACTCTAAACCTGCTCATGGTTCTGCTGTATAACAAATTCAACATAATTGGTATTCAGTCCTTAGGCAGACCTGTGGTTAAATGTGTAAGAAAATGGAAGTGTCTGTTGTCTATAAACAGGTAATCTCATTAGATTAATGATATTCTGTGCTGGTGATGTTAGTATTCTTGCAATGCCTGCATTACTTTGAGTTGCATACCTTGCTGTGAATGTGTATTCCATGTTAGCAATTTCTGCTCTTAATGTTCTCTTTGTAAAAAGTATCAGACAGGCAGTACAGGCAGAATAACTCTAAACTCAGACCTTCATTTCTGTTAGTAAATGAAATCAGTTAAATGCCTGAATGCTTGGTCTTGTTTGTCCTGTATAGGAGATCGTACTGACTATACTGCTGAAGTTTGCTGTTCAAGATGTTCTTCGACTGTAGAAACGTGCAGTCTCAAATCTACTGAAATGAAGGCATCCCATAGTTTTTCTGTGCAGAAAAATTCTCACTGAGGCAGAAATCCCAAAGTTCAAGTAACTAATGTAGGATCTCCTTCCCCCTGCCAAAGTTTTTATGTATTCATACAGTGAATTACAAAGGTGTTACGTTATTTCACTTTCAGAAATAATGGAAACTGAAGGATAAAGTTTATGTCTTGGTTTTGATATAACAGCTTCTGACTAGGATACCTGTTGTTCCTTGGTTAGTCACTGAGATTCTTTGATTTGGGGAATATGGCTCAAAGATTAGATTATGTGAAATAGCTTGTCAACATCAGAGTAGTGAATCCGAGGTCTCTTCATTTCTTGATTGCACAAATTAGACATGGATACAGCAGGCCAACAGAATGATTTTAGCACAGAAGTGGCAATAATGATAGGTTAATTTTAAACATATTAAATAATCATTAAAATCTGTGAATTTCATCGTGCTTGCAATCAATGTTTTCTCATCAAAACCTGAAATAGAAATTACATGGGATAGAGTGTTGTTGTCCTTGATTGCCAGCCTGTAGGACAGTAGCTAGGTTTGTGCACTGTGAATGGATGGACCAAGAAGGGTTTGAATATGGTTGAGTTGCAAACCCCCCCTCAAGGACCACCTGTGGCATTAAAGGTTATTGCAGTGCATTAGCATGGAGCTGCACACCATCCCGCTCTTTCTGCTTCTCGTTCTGGTTACGAAAAGCTTTAGCTTTCCTGCTTCCATGTCTCTTACCTCCTTGGTACCCTCTTCAGGATTCTGCCTCTGTCCTCTAATAATATTGACTGATAGCAGGGAGTATACATGGCTGCTCTCCACAGCAAACTGAGCACAACATTTTCCCCAAGTCTGTGGTACTTTTTGATCGTGTCCTAAAATGGTGGCACTATTTCATTTCATGAGTAATTACTATATGCTGAGTTTGGTTAAAAGAGTATGGGCAGACAGCAGAAGGGAGGGCTATATCTTTACATTTTTCTGGGTGCTGGACACTAAGAGGGAGGAGAAGGCGTGGCTCTGGAGCACCCCAGTGGAGTGGGTGCCTTTTTCCTTTGGCAAAACCAAGCACGCTTCTGTAACAGGAGCTTATACATCAGAGGGTACAGCTGGTGTATATCTATTTTCTGTATTCAGAAAAGCAAAAAACCTTACCCTGTTCCTTGTCAGAATACACAGTCTTTCTAGTGTGCTCACGGAAGCTGCACAAAGATATATTTCAGAGCACAAACCAACTTCTATCCGGCTCTTGGGGACTAAGCAGGGGGTACCTGTCTTCTAGCTGAAAACAACCAGTCAGCGTGTACACTTTCTGCTCATCTGTTGGCCTTAGAGATGCCAGATTTTTTTTCTTTTTTTTCTTTTTTTTTTTCCTTTTCTTATTGCTTACCTGCTCAAAGGATAGTTCATAAGCCCCTGGGCAAACTAAACATACACACAAACTGCCTTCTTTGCTGGCATGATGATCAAAGAGCTGTTGTGGTTGGGTTAGGTTGCAATCACTGAAGGTCTGCATTGCACACTACTAACAGGTCATATGTTCATTCAAGCTTGATCCAGGGGCCTGATTTACCTTCAACCTTATGTAGTCACACTTAATTAGATAAGAGCTTAGATTTAATAATGACTGATATCCACCTACAAAGGAGTGTCAGTGATTACGCAGTCTGGAAGGTGATAGCAGAGCTTTGCCTGTTCGTCAGGCTGGGTTGTATCTGTTGCTGTCAGGGGTCTTTCTCAAGTTACGTAAGCCTACCTTTAAATTTCTTTTCTGTCTATAAAATACTTAATGCTTATTATAAAGCTCATGGAAGGAGGCATGCAGACAGAAGGATTAACTTGGTGATTTTAACTTTTATTACAGGGGTTTTTTACACTATTCCTTGTACTATTCTGCCTTATGATGATTTGGACCAAACTGTGGGGTTTCATCACATATAATGCAGCTTACACAGCTTTAGCCTGCATCAGATGATGGTGATGATAATTTTAGTTGGGAAGCAATTTGCCCTTCCAGAAAAGCACACAGAATCATGAATGCTGATTGAGTATTTTCTTCTTTTTTTAAACAAACAAAAAATCCCTTATATAAACAAGATGGATATACAATATAAATTGTAAAGATAAGAAATTTACTTTCCCTTCTCTTGGGGAGTATGTACAAGCAGATCCTGAATATGAATATTTGGCATTTAGCCTAATGTTGAAAAAGGCCCCAGAACATGTCAGAAAGAATTTAATAGATGATTGCTGATGACCGGCTGCCAGTCAAATGTACAAAACCCAAACCGAGCAGGCAGAAAAACAAGAGACTCGGTAGTTGTATCTACATCCTCTTAGATTACATTAGGCCAAATACTAAACAGGAGGAGGAAAAAGGTGGGGTGCAATGGAATTTAAAAACTAACAATTACTTTTTCGAGGGAGTTCCTAATTGATTGCTGTATGTGTCTGGGTTGTGTAGCAGAAATAAAATCCTAGTTCAGAACATGTAGTTAGAATAGAAAGTTGGTTTTATTTTAACTGGCGTTTTGATGCCTGTGGAATAAAAATAACTCTGTAGGGTTTCTGTGATTTGGGGGAAGGAGTAGGAGGGGAATTTCAGACAGTAATGTTTTTGCAATAATTATGATAAGTTATGGAAAAAAATAATCTGGTGTTATGAAAAATAATAGAATATGCTGTTAAATTGCTGCTCTACAATGGTTTACTTGGTAAAATAAGACAGTTTATGATATTTAAAAATGGTAGGGGAAGCATCTTGAAAGCAAACATGTAAGTTTGTATTTTAAAAGTAGTAGCTTTGAATTGTCCCAAAAGTAATTCTTGTTTTGATTTCTGCTTCTGCTCTCCAAAATATTGCATATCTTCTGATGGATTTGTAGGGACTGTATTTGCCTTCAGAAATGTAATATTAGAAGATAAAAACCAGGGTCAATAAGCACAAATTGGACAGTAGTCCGGGGACTAGTTTGACCTAATAGTTTTCAGGAAGTCTTGAATGCTAAATAATTCTGTTAATTTGTGGTCTTTACAACATGTGCAGCGTCTCTTAAAAGGTTTCACAACAAAGAACTTGCTTTGTCTACAGTGGCAGTTCAGAAGAAAACAGGGTAATGATCTGAACGTCCTGAAAGGTTTGCAAGGGGTATTGTAGCTTTACGGTTTCTATCAGATGCAGTGTTATCGTCAGCTTATTTTTATGAGAGGTTTGACTGGTTTGTTCTTCTAATGTGTCTTTTGTGTGTGTGTGTGTGTGGTCTCTGTGGAAATGTTGGTGCATCATTTATATATGCCTGTAATACCTGAGTGGTCCCTGTTTTATCCTCCTAATTTCTACTGACTCCTATGTTTAAATATTGAGTAAATTTCAAGTATTGCTCGATCAGAGTTTTGGAGACATATCAGTTATTTTGTGATTAGAAAGTCAGTTACAGCTGATGCTTTGCTGCCAGGCCTATTGGGCTTTGTGTCTTTTAATTGTTAACATGCTTATGAAATAAAACTAGATATTCAGAAGCTTGTAATTAGTCTTTTTCCTCTATGTTAAGCAAGTGTTGCTGTTGCCTTTTAAGGGAGGGTGGCGCATTGCTCCCTTGGAGGCACAGTGGAATGATGGAAGAAGTCAGTGGTCAGGAAAAGGACGATCATCAACTGATAGCAGTCGTCGTAGCAAAGGTACTTTTGAAAGACTGAGACTGGTGAACTACTCCAAAAAGGCTTAAAAGTGCCAGACGCTGCAAACTGTAAGCTCTCTATATGCTTACAATGAGGTGCATAAAACATAAAGCAATATTACTTTGTATCATCACTGTTTTACAAACTACTTTGTCATACCCACCCCAAGCTCCGGGAGAAAGTTTGTGGTCCCAGCTGTCTCATTGATCATATGCCACTAGACGTGGCAGCACACACAATTGAATTGCTTTTCCCTCAGGGAAACAATGTCTCCAGGTGTGCTAATAATAAAATTAATAGCTTAGAGAAACTGCTTGCCACAGCAGCCATGGCTCTACAATGAGAGGATCGATTCCAGTGTTTAACTGTCCTAATTCCATAGTGGATACCCGACTCAGCCACCGGTGAGATATGTTCAGTCTCACAGTTAATCAATACATCCCTGATTTAAAACAAAGAACCAAGATTCGGGATTAGAAGTCTTTCTGAATAAAAGGATGTAGGTTAAAACTGTCAACACCCTTCAACTATTATCTTAACATAAAAGTTCGGAGTGCTTTAGCTAGTGCCTCCACAGGAAGTAAACGTTGATACTGCTGAATATATCCTACTCATTTTGTGAAACATTGGCTTGTAAATATTAGAATGTAAAATGGCACTTAAATCATCTTCAGCTGGCGTTTTGTAGAGCTTCATGAATTTTGATTGTAATTGATAATATTACTTTAGTGTGGATAATGTATGTAGTCATACACTGTAGTTATTACTCTGTCACATAGTGCTGCTGTCAGTAGCCATAGATTTGACTGCCAGCAATGTGTCTTGAGGGGCACACATGCTTTTCGTATTGGATTTTGAGGAGATCTCAATTCTGAATGCTTGTAAATGTCAAGGTTTGGCCTGTGTATGAAAGAAAATATGCATTCTTATAAGTTAATAGTGGGAAGTGAAAGAGCATTACACATTACTGTGTGGGACAGGGGGCTGAAATTTCAGTGACAGCTTCTTAGTTGTAAGAAGAATGAAGAATTTGTTAAAAATCACTTGTTTGCCAAAGCTGGTCTTTAGCCTGTAATTTGGTCTAATGACAGCCATTATTGTTACTTGTCTTGCTTATATCCTTAGATGATTACAACTCCACCACAGCTACCTGCCACAACTTAGTACAGTTAGTGAGGGAGGCAGCTAAAGAGGTCTGAGACATTTCTGTCAGCCATTAAGCGTGGCAGTTCCCTGCTGAGGGAAAATAAGTTCTTCTTTCCCCTCCTTCAGATTTCAGTGAAAGGAATCGAAATCAGCTCTCCGTAGTACATTCGATACCACCAGAGGAGTGTGGCTTCGTTTGGTTCTTTAGAGTTTAAGAAATCTAGGGCTAACCATTAGAAGAAGTTTGAGAGTGCTGCCCTAATCTGGTGACGGCTTTGTAGGTAATGGGCAATTTGAGGTGGTACCAGACCTGAAGAAAACAAAGGAGTTAGGGGAGGAAAGGCTTCTAAACAAATGTAAGTATTAAAATGCTGTTCATAACTTAGAAAAGGTTGATGTATGTGATCTGAAATGTGTAGAGGTATTGCTGTTACTTTCTTTACATCACTTGGCAGAGAGGGTAGGGAAAAAACTCCTGTAACAGAAGTATAACTGAGCTCTGAGCTATACCATGACATCATCTCCCAAAAGATCTCACCACCACTCTCATACTTCAGCCGCCATACTTGGCAGTAATGTGACTTGGCAGGGAAAGATGAAAGAAATGAGAAAATCCCTTACAAAAACATGTTTAAAAGAGAACTTCAGCCACATCCTACGTATACCAGCAGGTAAAACATCGCTTGAGTGGATGGGAAGCACCAGCACTGAAGAAGCGCTGGTGGGATTTGCAGGCCTGTGAGGTCCACGCTGCACTTCGTCTGAGACCTGCTGCTTTTTGTCTTGAGACTCTGGCCTTTTTTTGCAGTAGTTACTTATGACAGATGTGGGAGAGGCCTGCGCTTCTATTTTTATCAAGTGTGTTTCAGTAACTTTGCTTCATAATAAATTGCTTTCATTTTTAATCTCTTAATAAATGAAACAATGTCCAGAGATAAAATCTCAGGATAAATAGTTTCAAAGGAGTATCTAGGGCCATGACTAGATCTCTAATTAGTTGTGTCTTCTTTTCTCCTCCGTGTCCCCATGTCACACACTTTGTACACAGAGGTTGAGGCCAAGAGATAAAGATAAATTTGTTAAGCAGCAACAAACTTTTTCCTAAATGGGGAGCATGGCCTACTGATGAGGGCAGGCAGAGTCTGAGAATGAGGCTTTACGGCATTTTTCTGAGGCAGTTAACTTTAAATGATCGCTGGGGGCTATTGGTAGGAATGAAAGCAATCCTTTGTGGTTTTGACTGTTTGAATAAATAAATTTGTTAGGAAAAATGTGCTTTAAGTTACTCAGATACGCTGCTGGACACAGGCTTCCAATGGGGAAGCTCTTAAAGGTGCAAATTAGAGTTTGGTCTGTTGCTTCAATGCATTTGCAAGTAGTGGGCCAGAGAGTCTGAGTAGTGCTAGATCTATAGGATTGTGTTCTGGAAGAAGTCCAAGAAATTGGTTTTATCTGAAGAACAGAGTTCAGATGGGAGATTAAAGAAATCATGCTCCTCCTGCCATAGGAGGGTATTGGTCTGAATGAGAAGTCTACTTTCGGGGAGAAACTTAGAGGTCCCACTCACAGAGGCAATTTTTTTTTTTTTCCAGTGGGCGTCATTACAGGTGAATTGATCTATGAAAAATTTGGATTGCATTTTCAATCTTTCCTTTACAGCTGCAAGCATTCAACTCTATTTGTTAAAAACTGTCATTTTCAAGAAATGAATGTATGCTTCAGTAGTATACCTACATTGTCTGTTTTTCTGTGTTCTGAACTTGTCCACTGAGGCTGGAGTCCTACTGACCAAAGTGATACATGGTTGCATATTTAGAAGTGTAGCGTAAGAAAAAAAATTCCTCATGCAGTATCACAACTGTTTTGACCTTGGTGTAGACATTCGTCTGATCACCCCGTGGGACTCGGCACAGGGTCCACCATACCCTGGGCCACAGAGCACTGACACCAATATGAGGATGCTGCAAATGGCGTTTATTCAACTGCGTCACGCCCTTACATACTGTCTGTCGGTCATCCCGCCTCCTTTAACCCTTCTCTTTCCGTACATCGCGAGATCTTCCGAGCGCCAATCCCTACAAGTCCCCCCTCACTATGGCGGATGACCGACGGTACAAACTGGCGTTACAGTTATAATCGATCCCACCACCTCATGGTAATTCGTGTACTGGTGGGTACCCGCACTCTGTATAAAGAGTTTCCGCACGCAAACAGTCAGTGCTGGTATCCCACAACAAACCATAATAACCACCACCAAAAGGATTCCAAATAGGGTCAACGTTTTTCAGTCAATCAAAGACAGGAGCCATTGCCAGGTCGACGAGAGGAGATTGTCAAGCCACTGTCACCTGCCTCCTGTAATTGATTGGCTTTGTCTAAAAGCATATCATAGTCCCCTGCTTATGGGGTACACACAGCGGTTGCTGTAAAGTGGATCTGCGGTGTTCAAAACATCGGTCACACCATTTTGATGTTCGGCTGGTGCGCCTCCAGAGTTGTTGTCCACAGCGGTCATACTTGACAAGCACCCAAGGGTCACAACGACCACAGTGCAGGTACTCAGATGATCTTCTGAACGGCATCCTGCAAAATAACTCACAACAAATCGTTATTGACTGAGGCCTGGTTTCAACCACCGTGCCGGCACCCAGCGCACACGTGAGTCTGGGTGCTCTGATGACTGTACTGCAGCATACCCTCTTCCCTGTGTCACCAAGCGCCTCCCACCTTCCCACTTTCCTGTTTCTGGGTCTTTCTTGTTGGGTCTCAACTAGTGCTGCTTGTAATCTGTTTGTCCAAGCTTCTTTCTAAATCAAGAAAAAGGTGTGAGTCAAAATCATACTGCAAAACTGTCGCGAATCCCAGGGAGTCAGTGAACCTGAAAAAACCACATCTAAAAGAGAGCCTGTCATGGGATGTCCTAAGCCGTATTCATCCACGGTCTTCTTCACTTGTTGCAAAAGCTTGCTATCTAACGGAGACCACTCCACCCCTACACCACCTGGACCAGCTCGGACTGGGCAAACTAAAGGGGGTCCTTCAAAGCGTATGCCGTCCATAACACATTCCTTTGCTACAATTTTCCAGTCTGGCAACGTGACCTTCGGTGAATCGGGAACTCCTTTCTGTTCCCCAGCTGCTTGTAGCAGCTGCCGCTGTTGCTTCACCTGCTCCTGCAACTCCTCTACTACTCGCTGCAACATCTGCAGCGGATCTGTAGCTGGGTCGGGCACAGGTATTAAAGGCATAGGCGTTGCCTTTTCACTGGCTGCTGCCGACTGCGCCTTACAGCCGGAGATAGCCTTTTGTTTTACCGCTGCGTGCGGCGGACGACAGCGGTTTCCGCCCACCAGTTGCCACGCCTCCTCTAACCGTTGAGCCGACCCCTCGATTGAGTCCGGACCACTCTCTTCCTCTTCCGCTACGCGCGTAAGAGGGGGTGTCCTGACTTTCCTTCCTCCTTCCTTTGGCCGTGCTCCGCCTCTCCCGACCTCCGGAGAGACATCCGGGGAGAAGGCGGATGTCGGCGCCATCTTAGGGTGCGCTTGTGACGCGGTTCGCAAAACACATCCCGGCACCCAATCCTCCGGATCATACAGGGGAACCGCTCCCTCCTCTGCCTGCTCCTTTTCCGATCCCTTCATCACCGCCCTCTCCGCCTCCTCTAGTCTCTGCCTCTCCTTCTCCCGTCTCCTTTGCTCAGCCACGGGTTCCTCTGCCTCCTGAATTAACTGTCGCTCTTTCTCCCGCTCCTCCTCTCTCGCCCGTTCACGCTCCCGTTCAAACTCCTCCCAAGGGTATCCCGGTGGTTCGGCCGGTGCCGACGGCTGCACTGGGAGCACCAGAGGCGTCTGCTCCGCTACCTCCGTCAGCCCTTCTGTCCGCGCCCCCCCATCCGCCTGCACGCCCCGATCCGCCTGCGCGTGCATCAATCTCTTTGCTTCCTTCCATGTTAAGCCCTCCTCCCGCACTTTCCTCAAAATCGCCCTAATCCGCCCCCACGTCTTTAACTCCGGACCATGCTGCGTCGCCATAGCCCGTTCCGCTAAAGCCGCGGTGCATTTCGGCCAGCACTCAGGAGACAATATGTCCCCCGGGCGCTCTATCGCTTCCTCTTTCAGGAGCCGCTCTAGGCAAGCTTTCGCTTCTTTTTGTCCCATAGGGATTTTTACCTCTCTAGAGCACGAGTCCAACACCTTCAGGACTCCTTCCATGCCTGGCCAGGCCTTCGATTACGCCCCGCGTAATCCGCCGATGTCCAATCACGTCAGGGTCACCACTTGTAGACATTCGTCTGATCACCCCGTGGGACTCGGCACAGGGTCCACCATACCCTGGGCCACAGAGCACTGACACCAATATGAGGATGCTGCAAATGGCGTTTATTCAACTGCGTCACGCCCTTACATACTGTCTGTCGGTCATCCCGCCTCCTTTAACCCTTCTCTTTCCGTACATCGCGAGATCTTCCGAGCGCCAATCCCTACACCTTGGTTATTTCCATTTTTGTTGGTTCTTTTCAGAACATACATATTAAGTGAAATGTTCTCTTAAACTATGTCAGGTAAAGTATATCCTTGCAACGTACAAGTTGCTTGTTCACTCCAAGGTATATTGATTTTTATTAAACAGTAATATACCTGTTAAGCATTCTAGTTATTTGAGTGTAGTTTTTGTACCTGTTTTTTTTTTTGCATAAGATAATGTGGATGTCTCAGAAGTGGTGTGTGTAAGTCCCATAGCAGTAAAGCCTATTGATGGTATTGGACTAAATGTTTTTTTTGCATTAGAAAATGCCATCGAGTTTTTTATTGCATTTTAAAGTATATTCAGCTTTAAGAGAACTAGTTCCATAAGCTTCAGAGGAGCATCAGTAACTAAATAATAAAGAGACACCATTTAGTTTTCATGAATATTATACTTACTAGATTAAAACAATGAATTTTTATTAAATAGACCTGTATAAGAAGTCATTTCGATTAAGATGCTGTCTTTTCATATAATGGATGTTGGTTCCATACAGAGTAACAGATGAAAATTGCCTCTAGAAAATAATAAAAAAATGTGTAGAGAGAGAGGGAAGCAAAGGTTTTTCTTCATGGCTTGCCAATACTCGCAAACATGATTTAACAATTCTTTTGTCTGCTTTTAATTTTACAGAATTAACAGTTAGCTTAGGGTCATGATGTATATTTAATTTGTTAAAGCACTTCTTTAGATGTTCTACGTTATACCTAATCATTATTCTTATGTTTTTGAAAATATATTTCAACTAACTAGAGGGTTTTAACATTATGGTGTAGTCTGAAAAGATGCTAACAGTGTGTTTAAAGCCACAAGAAAAAAACTAATGAGTTGCATTGCTACATTAGGATTGAGTATGTCTACCTGTAAATAAGAATTGGTGTGTGGATGTGCTTACAACTTGGTTTCAAAGAAATTCCAAAAAGCATAGCACATTGTATCATACATAGATGTAATTAAACCCTATCAAGATTCTCATCATAAATCGAAACCTGAATTTTCTTTGCAGCTGTGCTGGACTTAGGCTAGCTGGCATGGAAGGAAGGTGATTGAGCTGGATGGCAAGTGGGGTGCAGACGCCAAGTTGAGGGGGTATTGGGCAGAGTCCCTCTAGGTCTAAGTTCCATCACTGCAGTCCAGAAAGTGCTCTGCTTCGTGTGTTGTGTGGAGTAGGCAGAGGAAGAACGGGGGGTGCAGCTGCTGGTGCAAAGCTGTGAGTTCAGTTCTTACGTTGTAAATTTAGAAAAGGCAGCAGCTCTGCAGGAAGCTTTTTCCTACTACCTCCATCTGTCTCTTTGTGCCCCCTTTGCATTCACAGGGCCTCTGCTAGACTGGAAGAGAGGGGACCCGTCTCGAGAAAGTCCATCCTAAGTTGTCATTAGTCCTATTATACCGATAACTTCTGTGTAGTCAAGAGAAGAAGGCGGAGAAGGGAAAGCAAAATTCTGTTTTAAAGCTCTGCTGAAACTAAAAAAACTCTTATAAGGGGAAAAGGCATATTTTCTTTAACCCTTAGGCTATCTACTTGATGAATTTCAAAGGTTCACTGTGAGCAACAGAGGTGTTAGTACTTCCTAAGTAGCTTGTAAAATGTGAAACTAAGCCTTGAATTAAGATGTTAAGCTTTGTACAAGTCTTCTTACCAATCCCTCCTGTAACATCCCAGTATAACTTCCCAAAATGGAAAGTTTTGATTTGTGATGGCATTAAGAAGATAGTGCCACACAAATGCAGATCCCGGTCTTTGATGTTTTGGGTTTTTTTAATAATTTATTTAACAATAATGTAAGTGCCTTTTGTGGTGTGGAAGAACAAGCTTGTATAAAGAAGAGCATTTCCTTTCATTTATAGGCTCGGGCTGTAGTAAGAAGAAGGTGTTGTCAGGGATTAATTGTAATCATATTCAGACTCTTATCCCTTAAAAATTAATTCAACAAATGAATCCAGGACAGACAGCATTTTCAGTCATTCCTATAAAATGTGGCTTTGTGTTACCACTCAAAGTATAAATATCTGTAAGCTACAGTTCTAGAACACAGGCATGGAAAAGAAATATAAATACATGATAATTCAAAGGCCGTCGTCTTTATTATCCTTTTAATGAATAGCTGAATTACACTGCTAGCTCATAAGCCTTCTGTGAATATTTTGCTTTCTTGCACAATGACTGTTTAGTCTCACTTGACCTCAGTGAAATTATATGAGAGGTGAATCTGATTATTAGTTACAATCTGAAATAGTCTTTGATCAATTTTGTCAGCTTTACTTTTTCCTGTGTGGCTTTACTTTTTCCTGTGGGCAGACCCGTGTTCCTGAAAATGGCTATAATACTTTTATAGGTTTTCCTTTTCTTTTTCTTTTTTTGGGCTACATTTTCCAGTGCTGGAGAGTCAGAACTTAGGAGAAGCAAGATCTTCTCTCCATCCCTAATTTCTTTGCCAATTGTTTTACTTTTATGCTGTGATAGCCAAATACTATTGTTTGATAGCACATCAGAGCTTTTGTCCATCAAAATTAAAGGATGTGTAATACATGCTGTGCTGGAATACTTACAGGAAAAACAGCATTACAAACATGGATGCTCAAAAGGCAGAGATCCAAGCTGCTAAGTGTTGCTGCACTAAGTTACTAAGGAAGAGTCTGGTTTAGACAGTTACAGAAGGAGAAGACTGTTAAAGTAATTTTGAAAGAATGGTAATATGTATTAGATACTTAATGTACAAAAGATAAGGCTGGCATTTCATTTCATAGATATATTCCTAAGACTGTAGAACATCAGCATCTTAGGAAGGGAAAATCATTTACGTAAGAGCTTTAGGTCATAAATGTGAAATAAACCCTCTCTCTATCATTAATACCAGGTGATGTCAATCACTTCTCTCATGCTAATAATCACTATAAATAGAGCAATTACTACATAAGCAGTCAATTATAAACCATTGCATTGTGAAAAAAACCCACAGTACATTGGCTTGCTGTCATTTCCAGAAAGGGTTTAACCTTTTACTAAAAAATAAATAAGTGATTATGATTCAGTGGGAAAGATCTAGAAAAGCTGCTGAAAGGGAAGAAGAAAGTGGTGTTGCTTTCACTTGCATAGGAGTTAGAAATTTCAGCATTCCTTAGTCGAGTTCTGTTTCTTTCCAAGATTATTTAGATTGAGATGCTAGATTGAAATGAAGATCCTTTGTCTTTGCAGGGCCACAGGGGCCACAATTACTATTTGACTAGTGAGAGGAAAAGAGTTTTTTGAGAAAAATATTCACAGCTGCAGTTTAGTTCCTCAAGTATTCGTTCAGCAGGGTGGCACAACACCAGGCATTACAGGACTGACTCAGCTCTTCAGCAGATGTGGATTGTTTACAAAACTCTTTTTTTTGTCTCTGAGTAACTTTCCTCGTGTGCCTTAGAAGAATTCAGGCAGGCATTAAAGTTACTGAGTGATGAACAACAGTGGCAGAAATTAGCAGTCTTATATGTAAGTGTTAATATGATACACCAAAATAGAACCGCCCTCTATTACTTAACATTTCTGCAGATTATATTGCTGTTACGGATAGGTAGTGTCATGGTAGGTAGTTCTTACTGTGTTCCAGTGACACAATTAGTTTCTTCACTCTGTGTTGTAGAATTAGAAACAACAGATAAGTGTATTAGAAACACTCAGCCTCTGTGAGCAGGATCCATTAGATACGTTTGGACACCAGAGTGTCCACATTCTGCACTAGAAAACTGCAAAATAAACAGAATTTTCAAATAATAAAATGTGGAGTAATGGTCAAAACTAACAAGAAAGAGAAATGTGGTATGAGTACTAGAACATTAAATTAACCTCCTAGAAATAAATGGTAAGGTCAGTTAGACACGAAAAGTGTTTACGTGGGCAGGCAGTGGAAGCAATGACATCAGATGTGTTTGTAACTAGACTCAGGGACTTTTGGACAAGTTAGTGAGGGAGCAGCCACGTGTCCTCTACTTCCATCTGCAAGTCTCGGTGCTGTGATTTTGAGGCCTGTTAATTGACTACTCTGCTTTTTTATTGAGTTGGGACCCTGTACATCTCAGTTAATACTCTGTAATGAATACAGTACATGTATGTGCATCATTAGTAAAATCTGGGAAGAGAGATTTGATACCTCTTCATACATAATCAGTGATTCTCAGGTCCTTAATGGTCTCTTCCACAGTAAAAATAAATATGTTGTTCTTGTATTAATATTATAGTAAGACCCCCTCTGTATCCCCATTTGGATGTGTGTTTAAATGAAGAAGAAATCCTCACTGTATTGTTTACATACACTGCATAATATGTAAGCAGTACTCCCTGTTGAATAAGCTGAATTTAACTGACATTGTATGTTATTGTCATTACTGTAGTTAGAACAATACTGAAACTTTTCCTAACAGCTTTCTGTCATTGATGCTTTTTGAATAGGCTGACTTACCTTACTTGGGAAAGCTTTTTTGAGTTGCAGTTGAAGTGACGGTGTGAACTGAACAAGTTTTCCTTCTGGAAATGAATACTGTACAAGGCCAGTCCCATTCCCAAAATTCTGTATAGGAAAATATGATCATCTGTGGTAGCTGCAAATAATTATAACTACTCTGTGCTGAACATGTAACTTGTTAAAAGCAGTAGCATTTAAAGGGATCAAATGATCAGAAGTGAGCTCTTCAATCAAATACATCTGGAGACTAAAACAGGCTTTAAAAGTACATACCTCAAATACTAGGTACTGCTGTCTCTGAGATGCAGAGAAAAGTGAGGTCAGAACCTACGTAGAAGTTAGAAATTGTGTAATACCAAAGAATAGGGATGTAATACTGCAGGATGGAAACAAAGTCTGGCTCCTATTTTGTGAGCTGTTTCATGTAATGCTGCTGTGCTAGAACACAGGTTTATGGGTAGGAAATTTAATTTTGAGACCTTTTATGTATAAGGAACATAGTTCTCAGGAGGTGAAACTAAAGGGAAAAAAGAGATCTGTTTGTTGTTTAAATTATTATTCAAAATGTTTGAATTGGTTGTTTTGAAAAATGCCTGAAGTGAATCAGATACAGTGAAGAAATCTTTGGTGTTTAATTACACAGTACTGCCACCTAGCATCAACTCACAGATTTGTGTGTGTTTGTAGATTTAAAGCTGTATCACTCTTAGGCTTTTACTTATATTTATTTTTCTGTTAAACCTTGTTATGATCTTTAAGAGTATAAATGTCTATGTTGAAAAAAGACATTTCTTACATGGTAAACCTCAAATATTAACGTGAAAAGGTTTTCAGTTCAGACAAATTGAAACAGGAATAGTACAAGCTTTTTTGTTAAATAGATGTAACAGTATTATAGCTAATATGATAGCTAATATTAATGGTTTCCAAGTTTGTCCTGGTAGATGCCATGCTAATAGATGTTACTATTTTAGCAGCTCTCAAAATAAAATGTTGCATTTTCCATTAGTGATGTCCTTCCAAAATCAAGCAGAAAATGGAAAAGGAAGAAATCTCCTCATGTTTTTAGTGCACATACCCCAGTTTTACATATTCCTGAAAAGAAAAATGCCTGTGGAATGGTAATAAGCAGGGTCACAGTAATAAAGACATGACTGATTCTGTATGTGGCAGCAACTAGGTATTTTATATTTGGAAATTGTGAGATTTGTTGAGATATTTCATGCTGACATATAAAGAAGTAGCAGCTTACTTAGTCATATATCCTTTTAGTATAGCACAGTGTGAAGTCGTCCATCGTATTACTCTCAAGTGTAGTGTGAAGTTAACACATCCAGTCAAAAAGCTACTTTACCTTAATAATCTTTTAGTGCTTTGTTCTATTTTATTTCACTTTTTAATACTTTAAAAAAAAAAAAAAGTATCAAAATATTACATTTAGATTGATGCTGTATTTAATGAGTCCTTTATAGGATGTAATACCAAGTGTTAATCAATAGACATGCCAGAATAACTTCCAATACAACTTGTAGAGTTTTTTAAATTAATTCTTATTAAAATTATTGACTTGTTGTGACTTACTGGGGCTGCAACTGGAGCAGTTTTTCATCCTAATTAGGAGGTTAGGTTCCACTGCTCAAACTGCAGATAATAGTGTAATGATTGTCATCTTGAAACATAAAAATCAATGTGAGATACTATCAAAATCTGCCGACTGTCACAAATTATGGAAATTATTCAGGGTTTTAAAAACACTGCTAAATAGTGTTTCCTTTTATTCTTTCTAACATATTCAAGCACAGCTACTCAAGAGAGTGTCTATTAACATAAAGCAAATATCAAGTGGTGCTCAGATAGTTTGGGCCACCTCTTAATCTGTGATATAATTTACAAATCTTTTAGGAGAGATATGGAATAGTCTTATTTTTTAAAGTATTAAAAATCAAATATTGTATTACAAATTATGTAGCAGGATTATATTGTAGTCAGCACTGTGCTCTGTCTTCTGGTCAATTTTATTTGTTTATGCAATAAAGAAACTGGAATGTGAAGGTAATGACCACATACATGCCTGTACATTGCCTTCACTGGTAACGTCATGAGAACTGGAAAATTTTAGGTCATTCTATAGATACATATTCCATATTTTCTTTTACTGTTTTCACACTGCTATGTCAAGGGGCAAAAAATGAGAGAAAAAGAAAAAATGTTAGTTGTCACTGGGGCTGTGCTTCAGTTAGAGGTTATTTATAGTGAGTTTGGTTTTAATATTTGATGTACACAGACCTTTCCATCTCAGTCAGGTGTAAATCTGAAAAACTCCTCTGCTGTAATTGCCTTCGGAGGTCTATAGGCAGCTTTAAAGCCTCCCATAGATTCTGAACATAATCTGGAGAGAGTATTTTCTGTCTGTTCAGATTAAAAATCTATCAAGTAATAACAAAATTGAAGGTATTTTACTAAAACTACCCAGAATATTTGCTTGTAGAAATAAATAAATATCCACATACATGAAAGGCAGTTACAGAATTGAACAAGATACATGCTATTTGATTAGTCCATTATAAATTACTATATAGTTTCCCATTCCATCTGCCCTGTCTGCAGAATTTATTCTCCCATCTTCTTATGTTCCATAATGAAAAAAAGAGTGTTCTGCATTTGAATGTTTGTGTATATCATGTGTAAGGGGAAACGAGGAGGAAAACCTTTGGATTCGGAAGAAAACTAAGCTAAAGCTTGCATGTGAATATTCACCAAGTTGCATCCATGTTGATCCTTGTCTCCTTGCAAGTACCTTAAAGCAGCTAATTTCAAGTTTTGTAATGAAGCACTTAAAGATCTGGGTCCAAATCTTGCATCTTATTTTGCATTTTCTCTTCATCATCTATGTACCCGGGGAATTGCTGACAATTCTTCATAATGGTCTTTTAAAAGAACCTATGATTTTAGAGGTAAAAAGCACAGAATCACAGAGCGGTTGAGGTTGGAAGGGATCTCTGGAGATCATCTTGCCCAACCCCCCAGATTATGTCAGACTTCTCAATTTTCTTCTTTTCTTATTGAAGACTTTCTGTTAAAAAAATAAAGTCCATGCCATTTTCAAGCATGTTCAGTCCCCATGTGACCAAGTATGGGTTCCAGTTGGAGTTAAAATGAGCAAATGAAAGTGGTTCTTCATACAGCAGGTAACCTGGGCTTGTAAGCCTCCACACCAACACATACTGTGACTGCAAAAAATTGACCTAGGCTCCAGAGGAGACTGAAAAGTACTTTCAGCTTGAGTTACCTCACATCAGTTTGAGTAAATACCGAGCTAAAAAGACTCGTGAGTTTGAACGCGTCAGACCTACATCCTCTCTTCTTCCTTTTCCCTGGATTTCTACTTACTGCCACTGCTGCAAACAGGATGCTGGGTGCGATGGACCCATTGTCAGGAACACTTCTGTCCTCCTCAGGTACTTACTGGGACACAGTAAATGTGGGGGAGAAGGGGAGGTAGGTCCCATGCACGAGAACTGCGGGTTTCACATCTCAATAGGATTACCAGATACCTTAATTTTAAATTTCAATTGCCTCTGCTCTAGCAGTGTCCTGTAGAGAGAGAATTTGGCAAACTTTCTATTGCTGATGATAGGATATCAGCATTGTTTTGCTGTGTTTTAAGTATATTTGAAGTTTCAAGAAATGGAGGAGCCTTTTACAGAATTGTAGACTGGGATGTGATTCAGATCTCTTTCCTGAGAAGTATATGTTTTCTTAGATTGTTATGTAACACAACATAACAGTTCACAACTCTCCACTTTTTAGATTTTAAGATGTGCATACACCTAAGCTTGTAGATATAGTGTGAACATGGCATTCGTGTCCAATGACGTTGAGATTTTATTGTTTACTGTTGCTCAGACATTTAGCTGATATGTAACTGTGGTGTGATGAGTTGACTGAAATTCTAAATGGTGTATTTAAATTTTAATGTAAACGTATTTTTGACAAAACCAAAACTTTTACTGGTATGCAGCTTTGTGTTTTCACTGAAAAGGAGCTTTCAAAGTGATGATGCTAACCCTGCTTGGGGGCACAAACTGGCAGAATTCTCAGCTGATGCAAATCAACATATCTCCATCAACTCAGTGGAGGTGAAGTGATTTATAGGAGCTGCAGAGCAGATAATCATCATTATCTTTGTGTGAAGAAGATAAAACTGGCTCTGAAGATCTACACAGTAGATTATAACATTATTTGAAAAGTATTTATTAACCTTGCACTGTTAAACAGAAAGTAGCTTCTGGACTCTGCTATAAGAAAATGTAAGATTTGTAACACTTGAAAAGGAAACAGTAACTTTGGCCTTCTCATTAACTTACTTATAGCTTAACCCAGCTATGCCGGTGGTTTTGTAGGCTTTTGAAAACATGCTATTGTGTCCATATTTGGATTCAAACCTGCACACTGCTAGCATTAAGTCAAGTGTCAGTAATTCTTCGAATTGCTCAGATGATAAAACAGGATTTGTTGGAAATAAGCCTCTTCTATCAGCATTAATGCAATATTCCAAAATTTAGGTGGTCTTAAATTCTTTCTAATAGAAACCAAGGAGAATTGTGACTACAATAATTAAAATCACATTAACTAGCCCAGGACAGGCTGCTTTTCTCTATTATAGTGTCAAATTCAATCCTTAGTGTGAAAACAAAACAAAACATAATTTCAGTTAAATGTTTGTTGAGTAAGAATAATTTTCCTTTGTAGACTCCTTAGAAACAATTAAACATTAGCTCTGTCAAATACTGAATTGTGAATGAATTCAGTTTAAAGTATGTGAACCATACATTCTTTGAAATTTGCCTGAAAGAACTCATTATAAAACTAATGCCATGAAAAAACACTCCTTTTCAAACTGGGTAAAGCACCTGAATACTTTTTGTAAGTGGCTGCACATGTTTTGAAAGCATACTAGTAATGCTTAAAAACCTTTCACAGTACCTTTCAACCAGTAAATTTCATATTCAGCACATCTGTGTTCCTATAAGACTTGCAGTAATAATCAGATTGGTTAACTATACTTATTATTTTTTTTAAGATTGATTTTAATGCTTTTATCGATTTGAGGCAGATAAACTCAATTGTGCGTGAAATCTTATTTATTTTTGGGACAAAAGGGAATTGAGTCTTGGTAGAAAAAAACTTACCTTCCAGGGAGGAAAAGTCCTTAGACTTCACTTTTTAAGGCATGTTCAGCATACTTAAAAATTCATAATTTTGGTCAGCATTACTTGTCAGATATAGAGTTTGGTCTATTAGTGCATTTTGGATCCAGGACAACAGTTACAAGTATTACTGAATAGTACTGCAGATACGGGGATAGTGTATTAGTTATTTTTCTTTTACCAACCCATTTCTCCAAGTGGCTTTTACTGGCTAGTAATGATTACTTCAAAGAGTTACATATAAATATACACAGTAGAAACTCATTAATTTTCAGTAATTTTGGAAATGCACATGAGGAATGGCTGAATTCTGCAAATCTGTGCTGTTGCCCCATGCTGGATTCATTTATAAAGAGAGTGGTAGATTGTTTCAAATGCAACTCCACCTAGAATTTGTGAAACCAAGAGAAATGAAGGAGTAGGATTTTCAGAAATGCAGATGGGTTTGGGGAACAGTCAAAATTAAGAAGCTTATAAAAGCTGAGAGACAAAAATGGGTCAAAATCAAGTAGCTGAAACCCAAGGAATGTTAATGAAGCTCTGATTATAAACAGAAAGCAGAAAATCTTACAGTATTGTCAGTATACTGCTGTGAAATGCATGCACCATACTTTGACCTTTATTGGTTTCCTTTTATTTCCTTTTTTTTTTTTAATCTTTTAGTTTTACCTGCTGCACAGCAAATTTTGTACCTAGTTGTCCATTATATCTTTTGGGGGCACTTTCAGTGTTAGTTGTTCTACTTTTTGTCACACGCTGATCTAGAGCAAAATTCTCAGCTGCCTCGAATACTTTTCCATTGTTGTTGCTCTCTCTTTTATTACTTTGCAGGGCTCCAATGTAAGTGCGAGAGGTTTGGTTTGACTGTGGAGCTTGAACACAGCATTTGTAATCTGATGTGTGTATGTTTTAGTAGACATTACAGGTCGTTTTCATGATATGACACCTTGCTTTTCCATAGTTAAGTTCTTACTGGGAATGATAAGGAAACATGCTTTTGGTCCTTCTGATAAATTATGTTACTTAGCAAAGCGAGAATTAGCCTGGTTCTACATAGATAAGTAGACTTACCCTTAGACTTATCTGATTTCTGGAATTCTTAGGAAGTATGGATGAGTATCTATATATAAAGAAATAACTTTTAAAAGCATTTTTATTCTTAATTTAAAAAAATCTAATTAACTGATATGTCACAATTTCACGTTGAATTACAATTTTTAAATCATACCCATTTGAAGCACTGATCTGACCATCTGTCTGATGATGCACTTGCACTGTATCAGAACTAATATTAGTGCAGTCTAAATGGAGTCATGGAACTACGGACCAATTTGTATTTCATTCTTATCACTCAAAACTCAATTTCTAAATGGGACATTTCCTAATTCTGTAGTCTTGATTATTGGAAAATGTTCCAGTAGCCTCATGTAAGTTTTTTATAGGGAATATAAAAACATTTCAGATGACTAAATGACTTAAAGAAAGGCAGCTATATAACTTTTTTCACCTCTGCAAAACAGGGGAAAGTTTGCTTGTTCAGGCTAGAATTTCTGAGAATTAATATTAGTTCTGAAAATTTAAGCCAATCCAACTGGAAAACTGAGGATTCCATCAAGGTATTCTGTGAGTATATAGATTTCCATGACGGTATTTATAGGAAATGAGATAACTAGTTTTATTTTATGCTTTAGAATCACTATTTTCAAATAAAGGTTATTCTATCTACATAAATTCAGTTGCAATTTAGGTTACTACAGGTCTTTCTTTTGGGACTTGCTTTGAGTCTTAGGCATTGAGATTTGTGTGTTGTAGAATGTCTCTTCTGCAGATCTTGTAATATATAAATGTAATCAGAAATTCTAAATTACAAAGAGATAAACCTGATCTGAAAGCTACTCTTAAGGAATTGTATTTCTTTTTCTTGCACCCTTTTTGCATTTTATTATTTTAGTGTGTGAACATGCTATTCCACTGCTTAAAAAAAAAAAAAAAAATAAAGGGAAAGAAAAGAAAAGAAAAATTGGAGTTGAATGTTGGGCTGAAGCTTAAAAATAAAATTAAATCATTAAAAAAAAAAAAAATTGAAGGATTCATGCAAACTGCTTTGTCCATGACAATATTTTTATGAGAATGAGAAATGGGACCTACAGCCAAGGTAAATAAATAGCTTGTTTATTTATTTGTAAGAATACCCTATGCAAAAATTCAAGCAAAGAAATTTTTAAGTTGTGCATGTATATCAGATCTTGACTAAAACTTAACTTTTCAGTCAAAATTGTGGAGTTGGACAGTCTTGTTAAATTGCTGAAGCTTGATTTCTGTTGCTTCTGTTCTCAGTTGTTAACTTTTAGTGTGCTTGCTCAGTCTGGTGATTGTCGTTCTTTTAGCTTTCCTCTCGGGAAATGGGAATGGAATAGGGGATAGCTGAGTGATCTAAATGGAAATCCTTTGTTCTTATGGTAGCTGAAATGAAAAAAAAAATTGATCATTGTATCTTTAACAGTGTTAGAATTGAAACCAGTTTAGTGGTTTATTCACAGAATCTTGTTGGTTTTTTTTTCTTTTTTTTCAGTCTAATTGCATATGATTGAACAAATATTTGTTTTCTTTTTCTGGTTTGAATTCTAGCTGCTTGTATAAGCACAAAACTCTTGTCCGTAGAAAGTTGGCTGTATGGTTCAGGGAGCAGCTTTTTCTAGAATGAAGTCAGTATGGATTACTAATAAAGGATGTATTCGTGCTGCCTAATGCACTCCGTTCAGATACAGTCTTCTGTGTCACCTGTTATTCTGTGTTACTGGAAAGACAGAACTAGAGTTGTCCAGAGTCCTTCAATAATTTCTGTCTTGCATGAAATCTTTATGGTAGTGCTGTAAGTGGCTGCATCGCTTTAAGTGGCTTTAGCTACAAAATCCTCAAACATACCCTTTAATCCTGCTCTTTTTTAGTTAGCAGGCTCTGGTTTGGGGGAATATGAGAGGTCTAAGGTTTGTAAGAAGCTCTTTAATTCTGAGGTACCTGGAGTTCTCTTGTCAGTAGCTGAGGACCACTGCCTTCCCTGGCCACGGACTGAGCTTGCAGATCAGGCGCCTCTTGGTGTTGGTAGGCACAGTCTCAACCACTTTTTGTGCAGAATTTGCTTTTGAAGAGTGACATAGGTGTACCACTGAAAATGGCATCAAGAAAGAGATTTCTCCCCTTTACTTTTTGCTTTTTATTTTTTAATTTAATAATTCATAAAAGATTTCATGCAAGTTAGAAATTACTGAGATAATTTGGACAGCTGAGTAAATTGGTGATGGTATATGGATCATTTTACCTGTAGGTCATTGTGTGTCTCGGTGTTGACCTAAATTTACAATCTGATGGCTCTTAATGTATAGGAAAAGCTTTGTCATATGCCTTTCCAATAATGTTTCTTAGTAAATTAGGTAAAAACTGTTCATAGTTTAATGATTTCAGTTCAGGATAATAAAGCATTTATAGTGTTTGTTTCCAGTTTCCTTCCTGCTCTGAGAGGTACAGAGATAGGAGACAGTTTTTCCCACTGCCTGTAAGGCAGAACAACCTACTGAAGCTAAGGGAGGCTTTAAATAGCAGGGTTTCTCTGTGACTTTGCTCTTCTCTGCCTCAGTAACTTTATGTATTAACATATGGGATTGCAGTGCTTTTCTTTGTGAAGAGGAGAAATGCTTTAAAGGGTGGAGCATTAGTAAAATTGCTTGTGAAAGATGTAGTAGGATGTTGCTTACAGTAGTCTTGTTCCAGGGGATTGAGGTGCACGTGTGACTACCATTAAGCCAGAAGTGTGTGTCTGGGTGATCAAGGTTTATGAACATTAGAAATACAGAGCTTGAAATTCTGGACCTATCAACTTTGACAGAAACTCATCTCAGACATAACTGCAAAAAAGGCAAGTTACGAAGCACATGGTTAATTAGGACACTTTATTGACTCTGCGCATCTCAAGAGCTACCAACACTAGTTCATGGAATGTATCTAAGTTTTCCTTCCTTCACCATTTCTGCTGGGAGAAATTGTCCCTAATCCTCCACAGACGGTCTGCAGCTCTTTGAAGACCTTGTAGGAAAGAGAAGGTGCTGGGGAAAAGGTTGAGTAGTTAGTTAGTTTGTTTGCTTTTTACACTAAGCAATCACAACTCTTTGATGCAGTTACCATAGGTGATGCTCTCTCCAGAGGTCAGTTCCAATTCTGTTGGGTTTCCTCAATAATAAGACTGTGTGGTACTGTGGGGAAAATAAAGCAAACAAAAAACCACAGAAAATTTCAATTGCTTTTCTGACCTACTCGGAGGACAACAGTTCTTCCTCTGACAATAACTAAAAACTACCTCTGGTAGCAATGGACAAACCCCTTCCTGGTTCACCGGGATGCCTGGGTGGTGCTGGGGGACCAAACCTTTCCTATGCTAATCCCAGGAATGCAGTTATATGACTGTTCTGTCTGTATACCCTGGTCTAGTAGCTTGTGTTCTCCATGCACAGAGAATGACCCTTGCTTTGAATTAAATACAACAGAGAGGAAATGTTAGCCCACCACCCCCCCAGTATATTGGCTAAAATTAACAAGCCTTTTGCAGTTTGGCAGATGGGATTATAGAGGAAAAGACACCACCATTGACTTCTGTGGAGTCATGGGTTCATACCCACTCTCTGCGTGATACGCTGCAGTGGAAATAGAAATGGAAGGATTTGGTAGGTAAATCACTATCACAACTTCAGCTTTGGATATTTTTTTCTGTTTTATGAAAATCTATAGATTTTCAGACAGAACAATGTACCATATATCTGAGTATCACACACACAGAGCTAAAGTTGGTCATTGGCCACATATCTGTAGGACAGGCATAGATGAATGCCATGCTTGCTGGGCTGCCAAACAAAAGACAAAATCCTCAGTGGAAAAGGAATATGTCTGTATTGATTTACATAACATGGGAATGTGGCTGTGGCTGGTGGAGAGGTGGACTCTTGGGTGTTAGAGGTTACAATTCCTTCTCGTGCATTGTTTTCTTCAGATTTATGGTAGTGTCATTGTAACATATGGAAGAGTTGTTTTCTTTTTAATTTTTAAGGGACTGTTTCAAAGTCAGCACTGTCAAATGACATATTTGGAAACATATGAGCTTGCAGTAGTGTCTTGGGAATGATGATAGAGCTTGTGCTTGTTACTTTTGTTTAACTATGCTTTTAATTCCTGTAGATTTTCTTCACTCTAGAGCTTTATTTTGGGCATTTTCTGTTCCCTCAGGTGGGTCTGTAATGTGGAGCTGAAGAAGCAACAAAGCCCATTCTGCTTTCTCTGGCATATTGTTTGCGTGTGACTTCCTTTTGTTCTGTCACCAGCATGACTGCGTAGCAAGGACCCCACTGCAGTGGTGTTTGTTGGTCCTCTGCAGTCTGCATGCATGTGTAGACATAATGTAGCCTCTGCCTTTTTAAGGCTGTGTGTTCAGCTTACAAAGCTTTCATCATGTGTTCACTTTGCAGTCTTGTTTCCTAAAGACATACTTTTTTGGTTTGTTTGTTGTGGGGTTTTTTAATGACTATGGAACTTTTCCTAAATTAAGAATAACACAGAGTCATAGACCATCGAGGCTGGAAAGGGCCTCCGGAGCTCACCTAATCCAAGCTTCAACACTGAACTAAGACCAAATTTCTAAGGGCTTTGTGCAGCTGAGTGCTGAAAATGTGCAAAATTCCCCAGCTTCTGCAGCAACCTGTTCCAGTGGATATTTGTCCCCGTAGTGTTTTTACCCACCTCATTTCTGATCAGAGCTTCCTGTACTTCAGTTGTGCCTATGGTTTCTCACTCGTCTTTGGTTGCCCTCACTAAAGACCCTGGCTTCCTCTTCTCCATACTCTCTTAGGTACAGGAAGGCCACTACTAGGTCCTGCTTAGCCAACTCTTCGGCAGGTTAAACAAGCCGAGTTCCTTCATTTCTCCACGCAGATCACATGCTCTGGTCCCTTGAGACGCTGGCGTCCTTCCCTGGACTTGCTCCAGTTCACGAACATCTTTCTCGTTTTCTAGAGGGAGCGGAACTCGATGCAATATTGTTGCCATCTGTAAAGTACTGCTAAGAATAATAACATTACGAAATCATTTACCTAGGTGGATAATACAGCATTGGAACAAAGAGAGCATTTTAAGGCTTGTGTTTAACTTTTAAGAAGTTGGTTATGGCTGTAGAGAATTCTAGTTTCACAATGTCATTTTTGTTAAACTGCACTATTTATTTTTGTTTTCTGTATATAACATCTAATCCTTAGTAGAAGAGTCAACTAGGTTTTGGACCTCTAGTTACTTTTCTGTTTTGAAAAACAAAGCTATAAATTTTATCAATTCTAATATCTTTAGAGAATAAGTAATTTTAATAGCAATTTTAAAATATTTTTAATTCCATATACTGTGGATGTAGAACAGGGTGTCTGTATACCTGTACAGATACAATAGATACTTAGTTTAAACCGAATGTCTTCACTGAAGTTATAAATTTTATTTTGCAAGAGTCAGTCGTACAGCTGGATGTGGTAGGTGAAACAACATTAGTTTTAAATTTGTTTGAAATTTTTCTTGCCAGGTTCCCTTAGGCTTGATCTCTATGCTTGTCATAAAATGCTGATGCTTTTGCCTGGGAAGTTTGACCATGGCATTTGAAGGAATGTAGGCATCTCTGTTCTGGATACACAGCAATCTAGGCACCAGATGGCAAAATTGTGGGGGCTGGCTTTAATGCAGTGAGCTTAGTCTAGAGAAGAAATTAGACATTGCAGCTTTGTTGTTGTTCTTTCTGTGAAATGGCAATGGAAGGAAAGGACAAAATGAATTTTGTAAAGATTCCTTGCAGCTTTGAGAGTGCTTTTTAACTGGTGACTGTTCTTGCTTTCTAAAGCTCGGCCACACATGGTGGTGAATAGGAGATGGCTGTTTGCATTTCTCATGCAGTAGCTTATCTGAGAATATCCCCATGTGAGCTCCCATGTTCTGTGCTGGTACAGCTTAAGACCTTGCTGTCTCCAGGTGCCTTCAGGCACTTCCTGCTAGGTGTTGGATGAAGATCACATACAGGGTTGAGAATTGTGGCAACCGAGGAGCCAGGATGGGCTTGGTTCTGACAGCTCAGCCACGTGAGCAGTGCCTGCTGACAAAGTGCCACAGAGGAAACCTCTTATCCACCAGCAAATGCCAGACTTTCTTTGGAGACACCCACAGATAGGGGAGACACCCACAGATAGTAAGCAAAATGATGGTCCTGTCCAAGAAGTCTGCAGAAGGAAGTTGCTTTGTGAGAGTATGTATTGGATTACATGTACTGTGCTACATGACTTGAATGAAGCACGTGGCCTTTTCTGTAGAGTGATTTTTCTCCAGAGTGATGTGGCTTTTTTCTTCATGATTTGGAGATGCAACAGAGAGTATAGTAATGTCTGCACAGTGACTGTACAATATTATGAGGTGTTTGCTGCTTCTTGTGGTCTTGGACCAGTTGATTTCCTAGAAGTGTATTTTTCTTAAGTTATTAAAAATATTTCCATTAATCAAGGTAAGCCTTTCTGTCCTCTTCTGCTATGATAATATGCAAGCAAACCTTGCACTGCAGGTTTGAGTGGACCAGCTTTAAGGGTGATAGGACCTCAGTTCTGTTCCTGCCAACCCCTTGCTGTGTGGACACTGGAAATTCGCTTCAGAGATTTTGAGTTACAGTTGGTCATTTTATATAATAGTTGTATTAATTTTATCTGTTGCTGCGAGGTTTAATTAATTTTTATAAAACAATTCGTTTTCCTTTATTGGAAGATAGAGCAACACTTGAGGTGTAGTTTTTAGCTGAGAAACTTATAGAGCAGCCTTCTTTCTTCATTATGCAAAGTTTCATTGGTGTCTGAGGCGGCCTAGAATTTAAAATGTTTCAGTAAATACTTTTATGGAAGTTGTTGAGATAGGATGTCATCTATTGTCTTCCATTCATGTTTCTCTTTTCCCTTTGACTTTTTCTTAGCTTACCTTGAACCTTTAAAACAAAGGATCACTTTAGAAAGTTGTTATTACTGATAAAATCTGTGCGTTTACAAAAGCAGAGAACTCCCAAGGAGTAAGGCTAATAGTTTACACAAAATAACTCTTTTTTTCCCTTTTTTTTCTTTTCCTTTTTTCCTTCCCCCCACCACCCCCTGAGGGGAGTATGAGGGCTTAGCTGAGTGGGTTATTTACTTGTGTAATTGGGAATAGCTGTCTTTATTGAAATTCTACTAAATACGATTAGGCATTTTAAAATATTGTTGCATTTTATTGTCATAAATGTATACAGCCTTAAAAATGGTCTCTAGTAAAGCCTTCTTCAAAGAATATTTTTGTAGGTTGACACTGCTAGCAGTGTCATATTAAAGCATCTTGTTAATGAGAATATGAGAACTGTTAGTATCAAATTGAGGTAGGAGAGGTTCCATGGAAGATTTAAAGAAATGCAGCGAGTGTTTCTTGGACAGAATGAGAGAGAATGATGTAAATTTAGAGTCAAAAGCAGGTCGTGTTCTCAACTGAAATGATAAGTGAAGTACCTAAACTCATAACTGTTTGCATGATTACTACTTTTGTTGAGTTCTGACAATAAGACTATTGTAGAGGTTTGAAAATTGCTGAGAAACCTCTTCAGCAACTTGATCTTCTTATAGTAGCATCCTCTGATGAGATGTACACAGGAGCTTTGCTTGATCTCAGATTCTGGAAATGTTCCCCTTTAACAGTGTATTCATCTATTAAGAGTAAACAAGAAATGAAAGGTGCGTTCCTAATGGTTTTCTTTTGGCTGATATTTTACCCAGCGGTACAGCTTCCGCTATTGCCAGCAGGAACAAAGGTGCCCAAGAGGTGTAGAATTACAGAATGTTTTACTTAAGGAAATGAAGAAGAATTAGGAAGGAACTGTCTTAAAATTCTTGGCATTGGACCTGTTTGGGTGCAAGAAAAGTACAAGTCCTTTCACGTCAGTTATATTTCTCCAACTTTATAGCACAGTCGTATGTTTAAAATGAAAACCCTTGAGTCTAATATGGAAGCACAGTGCCCAGGAGTTCTTAGAGACAGCTGATGGATTAGCCTGGCTGTGAAGGAAAACGCTTGTGGAAATGAATAGCATTCAAATCCATAACTGAAACTATGGGGATAAATAAGGTTTTTGAGAAAATGGAAAGACAGAGGAGCCTGACAAGAGGACAGAACACTGGAAAATGCTGGTGAAAAATTAAATAAACTAATGACTAAGTGCTGGTGAAGGCAAACAAGAGGGGAAATGGCTGGAGCAGAACTTGTGCTCCAACCAGCTTGATGTCTTGGCTCCATTGCTAGTAAGGTTACAAATCCCATTAACTTAATTAAAGACAGCATTCTACCCTAGGATTAGAAGGAAAAAAGAACATCACCAATGGACAATTAAATAAAGCAAGTTGTCATTCATTGCATGGGCATTTAGATCTATCTCACTTCTATAAATGTGGATCAGTTTGATCAAAGAATTAATCAAAAATTATTTAGACAATTATTTCCTGATTCAAAAGTATTCTCTAGTGAGAGGAAACTATTATACAGAATCGTTAAAGCATGCTTAACTGCATTGCGTTAATTATCCCATGATAAATTATTCTACTTTTCTTCATTAACAGCATTTTAGCAGTAGATAATAGTATTGTTTGTTCTTCCTAGGCAGTAGAAGAGTAATAATGTTATTTAGGCAATTATTTTTAGCAAACTTAGTCTTTTGAAGTGGCCAGTTTGTATATGATCTTTAAAACTACTTTCTGAACTTCTTCAGCTATACTAATTTTAAGTAATTATATTAATTGAGAAGTTGGCTTGTTGTATTGTTCTATGGTGACTTGATTTTTATTTTTTTTTTGTCTGACTGCATAGAATGATTGAAGTATGTAGATAACAATTATACTGTGAGCAGGAAACCAATAACTGGAGCTTGGGGTTCCCAGTCTGCAGCAAACTTGTTGTATAACCTCAGGTGGGACACTTATCCTTTCGGTGTTTAACAACTTCTGTAGAATAAAGTTGATACAGATTCAGCTCTCATGGCTGTTCTAAAGCCTAATGAATGTTTGTAAATAACTTTCAGTTAGGAGTGGAAATATGTTATCCTGGGGTAAAACCTCATCTTTTTTTTTTATTTGGGCAGTGTTTGGAATGGGGGGAATGTTAATGCCTCATTCAGAAAAGAATGAAAAAGACTCTCCAAGAGGAAGAACTTGAAAACTTCACATGGCTGAGAAACTCCAGAATACACACAAATTTTTATTCTGTCACTTTCTTTTCTTTATTTCTTCTTCAGAGTTTCTACTGTTCTACCTCTGTGTATCTGGGAAGAAAAGTAGATGTCATTTCAGCCTCATTTATATAACCAATTTGGGTGGATTTATAATCCCCTCTCTGAAAAATGAGTTAAACTTTTTGCTGTTTGTAAATGTCTGTACTTTATTCATTGCTTGTGTCACATGTTTTGTAAAAACATGGCCATCTTTCTAAGTCAGTGTAACGCAATCTATTTCTAATGGCTGGTGTAACATCTAGGATGGGAAACAACATGGTAGTTGACATTCTCTTTTGATGACCAGCTACTGAAATATATAGGATGCAAGTAATATTTTAGTAAGTTTAAAATAACTTTTCAAGAAAAATCATGTAGATATACTGTGTGGGCTAACGGAGGCACTAAATAAGTTTTTTATGATGGAGTCTTAAAGACCACTAGTTTTCTTCCTGCTCTGGAAGATATCACAAGTGTTTGTGAAGGTTGCAGTTTCTGCTGTTTTTCTCACAGGGGGAAAAGCTCATAGCAGATGAAATGAAAATGAAGAATTGATTGGTTCATGTGTGCCACACTCTGCCTCAGACCTGGTGCTTAGCTAATAGTGAAATTTTACTGGTACAGTTTCTGAATCTATAGTGATCCCCAGCTCATGAGGTTCATACACCAGAATCCACATTTAATAACATTTAGGAATTTGTATCTGAGTTTGTCTAGCTGCTTTTTCAACTGACATAAAGTACCTTTAAGAAAGAAATTCCACATTTCAGTATTTGGAGAGGGAAAAAAAAAAAGAATATGAAAAATCAGAAGAGACTTATCAATGGAAAATGAGGTCACATTATTACACCAAACAGACTGTCCAAATATACTTTGATTTTTGGTCCAAATCAATACTAGCGTACTTGTCATCAACATTATTTCATGTGACAAAGTGTACATACTATAGTAGTATTTAATTTAAAAATTGCATTTTATTTATTGCCTTTTAAAAAAGGCAGAGGTGATCCAGAAGTAGAGATGTACTTTTTCACTACTATTAAAATCAGCAAAAAATGCAGCAGTTAAATAACCCTTTTATTTATTCCCTGAAAATTTGTTCTGTGCCAAAGCTGAATTATTGAATTTTCTCATTTCAAAAATAGTCTTTGCATAAAATAATGAACAGCATTTGATTCGCTAAATCACAAGCTTATTTTCAATTGTTGATGATGAAAAGAAGTACAGGCTTTTAAGAGACCTGTTTTTTAATGATCAGATTGGTACATGGTGTACTACTTCTTTTTTTTTTTAAAAAAAAGACTGTTTCTAATATTGTATGCCCTATTGTAATGTTTTGATCTAGTTGTGGTAGGTTATTTAGGGGCACAAAGTAAATGTGAAGTGCTTTGTTTTCTGTTGAACTTCCAAGTGATTACTGCATTCTGTCTATTGTGAGTGGCAGTTCTAATGGCCGTGTGCGCTGTAATAGTATAAGGGATCATTAGAAAATGCAAGAAACAAGCACATAAGTAAGATCAGTGTATGAATCAACTTCAAATTTAAAGAGAGTTTTAGCACAGGATTCACTAAGCCATTAAAATTCATTTTGAGTCCTCCCTCCATGCCTCCTATTGATTTGACGTTGCTAACACAAAAAGAAGTGGTCATTTTTTTTATAAAAACCCTAAACAAAAAACTGTTTTTTACTTCTCAGCTCCTCAGCTTTTTCTTCTCTTCTCTCTTCTCTCTTCTGTTGTCTCTTCTCTCTTCTCTCTCCAGGACATACAGTGTTTTAATGCCCTTGGACTACCCCACAGTTACCACTTCATGCTCTTGTTACCAGTGCTGTAGTCACGTCCAGGTAAATGGCTGCTGCGCATGAACACAAGAAATCTTATACTGGGTGAATAGTGAGTCCAAAGGTTATTAGACACGTGTAACTTGTGGCACGTGTGGTACGTCAGCAGCAAATACAGCATATCCCATTTATTGCTTTAGTTCTACCATCTGTGGAAAGTCTAGATCAGCTGAGACTATCCATCTTTGAAACTTGACCAACCCTTTTGCAAGGTATAAATACCTTTTTCAGAAGGTTAGAAAGGGGTCCTCTTAGTGCTTCACAGATAATTAAAACAATGCTAGATGAGAAAAACACTTGAAGTCAGTTATTAGTGGTTGTACTACTCTGTAATATAAGTGGGTCAATATGAGCAGTCTTAGTGAAATCCTTTGAAACAAAAGAAATTATTAAATCAGTTACTATTTAGGTCAATTACTCAAAATAAACCATTCACAGAGTGCCCTTGAGACAGGCAAGTCAAAGAGTATCAGGAATTTTAAATTTAAATTGAATCTCGCCATTATTCTTGCTCAACCAAAGCCATCACATTTTACCTTTCCAGGAATACATTACATAAAGATTTGACTAACAGGGAAGGTATTTATCGTTGAATTGAAACAGTATTTCATCTATTTAAGATAAGTATGAGAAAAATGTGAAACAAGTTTTCTAGGAGTGCGTTACAACTTAATTCCACCGTATTTTAAACCATGTATGGTGTTACTGTTGTCTGAATTTTAAGAGTGTTTTTTTGACGATGCTATGGAACTGCTTTTTGCCTGACTGTTTTGTTCATAGAAATCCCCAAAGCACAGAGGAGGATGGGAGAAGAATCTATGAGAATATTTTGTTGCAGTTAGGTAGATGTATTTAGTCTCAGATGTTTGGGATTTGTCCTCAAGTAATAGAAATATCAGAAAAAAAATTACAAGTACTGTAATAAATATGAATATGTCATTGAATAAAAATATCAGAAAAAAAATTACAAGTACTGTAATAAATATGAATATGTCATTGAATAAAAACCCCAATAAAAATGTTTTTCAAATTATCTATAGTATTTTTAAGCATCTCTTAAAATTTAGTAAAGTTCAAGAAATTTTTAATAGTATAGTATTATAAAGATCAAGTTATTCACCAAATTATTATGACATCTGATTCTTGTAACAAGATTTTCCTTAAGAAAGGTCAGAGTAAGCTGTTGGGACATATTTATCATATTTCTACATTTATTTTCTTGTGTTAACATGTTGGACTTGTCACGGTAATGACAGGGCAGACGTTGCACCTTGCATTCTGCACATGAGGGTGACTAAGAAATATTTCTTGGCATTATCAACAGTAGAGCATTGTCTTACCATTTCCTTTTATTTTTGTATTTGTGGGGTAATTGCACAAACTCTACAAAAGAATGTTTACTGAGGGAACAATTTCAAAAAATCTTGTCTGCCTGAGAAGATGCTTTAGTAAACTAATATCATGGAAATACTCAGAAGTTTTATCTCAGTCATAGTAAATCCCTCTTTCAACTATAGTAAGAAGGAATTAAATGTTCTTTCAGAAACAATAGGAATCAGGCCAGACAGCTTAAAGTTTAGCAATCATAAAAACAAAAAGCTGTTTGTCTTCTGAACTGATAGACAATACCTTCATATGGAATAATAGGCTTTTGTGTTGAACAGTAGCATGAAGACGTCCAGAGAGTTATTGGCAGTTTTTTCTCAATACTGTACTGTATTCATCTGTTTTGGTGTTTTAAAATTGTGATATATTGTTATCTGAATTTGATGAGATAGTATTGAACTGGAATCAAAGAGCCAGGCATTGTTAATCTCAACGATCATATATCTCCTCAAAGTTGAAGCAAGTGTTTGTGCCACCAGTGTTAACATGCTTTACAGTTGAATAAATATTACAGGGCCAAAGAATTGAATAATTCAGATACAGAGAAGTCAGCTTAACCACTAGACGTTCAGAGAGGTGAGAAATAGGAGTGTATATTTAGTCTTCCTTTCTCTTTAATCTAAATTCTAAAACTAACCCTCCCAGTTTTAAGTGCTGAACATCTTCTGTTTTGGCTTTTCTCTGTGTGTTGTTTTGTGGTTTATTTTTTTCACCTCTGAAATGTACCATCATAGTTAAAAATAAGAGAAAAAGGAGGAAAAAGTAAGCATGTTTACACTTCTTATCGCTCACAGATTGCAGAGTACCTGTGGGTGGTTTAAAGCAGCTGTTTCTCCTGGTTACCTAACTTTCTTCTTCAAAATACAGAAAGAAAGAAGAAAGAAAAAAACCCCCACAAAACACAACAAGTCTAAATGTCAGAGTCTAAATGAAGCCAAGAAACCTTTTCTTAAGTCACTAGCTCATCTGGCCAAGTACTTTTATTCTCTCTTAGGGGCATAATCCATTCCAGCCAAAAAGCAATGATTTAGCCAAAATACTTATGCCAATGTTACGACCTCCTCTCCTACGGGTGAAACAACTACAACAATGAAAGACATGACTGCCTTCTGGGTTTTTTATCGTCTTTCGCTGGAGCTTGTTACCTTGGTGGCAGAGGTACTGCTGAAGTGCTTTGGTAGTTTAAGTAAGACTCTGGCCTGCAACTGGGTGTAGCAGGCGTGCAGGACCTGCTCCTGTTCTGCTGGGTGGGCTTTTGAGTAGGCCACCTGAACTGAGAGGGGAAAAGGAGAAAGAAAATGTCTTCAACCGTCCCAGCTAAATTTGCCAAAACCGTTTCTTCTCCCCCTTAGCCACGTATAGAAAAGCAGAATTTTTGTTCCAGTTTTTGCTTGTTAGCAAATCTGGATATTTTTTGTGGGGGTATTTTTTGTGTGGGAAGATTTCTTTTCCAGCAGAAAGTTTTGTCATGAGGATTTCTCAGGACTATTACAGACCTGGGCCTAGGATGTCATGAGAGAAAGATATACGGATACCAACTCAAAATAATTAGTACCCCAGTGGTTAGGGTGCTCATGCTTAGTGTGTTTCTTGCTTTCTACAGTATCTTTCATTTTGCAGTTTATGCATGCTAACTGTGCATATATGAAAGTATATCTGCCACAGTAAGGGTGTCCTAATTAAGTAGATTGTAAGAATCTATCTCTTTCTGGTTCAGTGAGCAAGAAGGTATTTACACAATTTTGAAGAGCTTCAACTGCTGATATGGATAAACTGGTCATCTTGAGGGACTGTGAAGAAGAGCATCTAGTCATGTTCTGTGGTGCACAAGAGCAGCCAATTCCCAAAGTTTTTTCAGAGAATCATAAAAATGCAGAAATGTCGAGGCTGGAAAGAACCTCTGGAGACACCTGGTCCAAACTTTTGTTGAGAACAGGGCCTTGGATTATGTTATCCAGGGGCAATAAAATCAGTTGCTGCTGGCTTGTGAACACATTGTTAAAGGATAATGTACACCTTTGTAATGCATTAATGCTGAATAGGAATAATCTCCTCTATGCAACTTCCCTGCATGCTTAATTCTTAATTGCAAGCCCTCCTGCAGGAAGAACAGAAATAATTAAAGCTGGTTTGAGTCTGCTTTTCTTTGTACTGTTGCATAACAGGAGCAAATATTAGTCTGTCAGTTCTGTGCTGCGTTATCAGTGCTCATTCAAAAATCAAAAGATAACAGTGTTTTTGTTTTATCATTATTTTTTAAACTCTTCAATGAGATGATAATTTAGATAGAAAGCAATTCTCTTAGAGCATTTGATTTTCTCCCCCCACCCATTCAGGTCAATTATTTCAATTTCTAAGGATGCATCATGTGGGTCTTCTCTTTCTTCTCAATCTGTGCCAGATTGTTCTTCAAGGATAAGTCACGGAAAGTAGAAGAAAACAAAATGTAGCAGCAATGTTGCTCACTCTTTTGTTATCCTTTCCTGGTTTTAGGTGACAGTGACTGACCCCAAATATAAGTGTGACTTTTCTGAAAACGTCCTACCTGACTCAGAATAATGGATATAAAAGATAGAAGACACCGTTCTCTGACAAGGGGCCGCTGTGGAAAGGAATGTCGCTATACAAGTTCTTCACTGGACAGTGAAGACTGCAGAGTACCAACTCAGAAGTCTTACAGCTCAAGTGAGACACTGAAGGCGTATGATCATGACACCAGGATGCACTATGGAAATCGAGTTTCTGACCTGGTTCACAGGGAGTCAGATGAGTTTCCAAGGCAAGGTATGTTTAAAGTCAGAACTGGTTTCTTTTACGGTAATCCGCGTTAGACAATCTCTGTGGCTTGTTGAAGGATACCAGTGTTATAAGGAGTTTTAATGAAAGAACGGTAGGAGAATGGTTGCCATTTTAACATTAATTCAACTGTTTTGTGTTAAATTAGGAAGTTCTTTCTCTTCTCAGATTTCTGATACTGTCGGAATTCACTATTGGTAAATGAGGCAAACCAGGATCCACTCTTCCTGATAAACAGAAATGCTAGTGACCCTTAACCAAATGTTGTATTTGTCATGGATCTCAGGGTTGGCCAATATGCTAACTTTCTATTCTATTTCCTAGGTTCATTTTGGAAATAATAATGTCATTTTCACCTAAACTTTTCTGTCTTTAACAGAGTGCCTGTACTGAAAAGATAACTATAACACTGTTATAGTAAAACCCCATATGGCCGACATATATTCATTATTAATCAGGTGCCTTGGAATTCCTTTCCTGTTCTTGACTGCTCTGTAATTAGAATGTGGGAACGGGAATGCTGTTTCCTCTGATTTCATTTTGTCACTGCTTACCCTTACTGCTTACCCTTCACCTCATATAAACTGGAAGGAGGAAACCCGTCTAATTACTTTTATAATTGGCTATAATACGTTATCACAGCATTGAGATCCTAGAACTAATATTTGAAATAACCTGCCTGTGTGAACTTGTAAGCAAGGTGAAGTAACCTCTTCTTTTATAAAATGCTCCTTGCTTTAAATACCTGTTATGTCCAATGAATTAACAATCTAAATTATTTTAGCTGAAAAAAAAATGTGATTATGCCTTTGCACTGTACTCACACGTAGTTTTGCTCTCATTCGGGTATTTACTTGTCTGAGTAAATCCTAAGTCTGTGTGTTGAAACCATTAGTGAACATTGCTTCATAGGAACAGTGTTGAATCATCAGGTTAACTTGACCAAATAGTCTGCTGAAATTGTCACTTAGTCAACAATTAGATATGGTTTTAAAAATAAATTACTTGGTTTAGTTTCAGTTGAATAATCAGATGTGGTTTATATATCAAGCAAGATATAGGCAGTTTTGAGGCATAAATGTATAGCCCTTTGTGTCCCTCTCAATGGAAGGTAAATTATCTAGTACATCGTTAATTGCTGAAATACTTCTATTCTATATATGTGCTTGTTAATGGCATATGACAGTTCTCTACTATACATTTTTAATATTGTGACTCATGAAATTCTAAGTTATCACACTTCTATGTAGAGAACATCCAATGAAAGGTCATTTTTTTATACTTGATATCATGTCATGCAACTTGTTTAAAGCATTCTGCCAACAGTCAGTGCCTGTCTTCACCTTTAAATCAAAATATCTATTAATTAGCATCACTAATTAAACCCTTGTCTAATCCCGTGTTTCCCTCGCATTTGTGTACAGACATTTGGAAGTGTTTGCATTGTGCTTGGTCTATCAAACACCCAGTTCTATTTTCTAAGGTAATCTCTGTTCTTGTAGAGTCTTTCTTTGCTTATAGGTATTTACCTAGAGATAACGCATCAAACTGCAACTAGATCATACGAGCTACTGGAGCCATTTTCACTGTGGTTTGTTCAGCCTTTGTGTACAGGAGTCATCTAAATATTGCTTTTCCCTATCTGGATGATTGATGCTTCAGCTCAAGTGCCTCATTTTAGTTTCCAGGTCATTATTCGGCATTTCATGCGGGTGTTCTTTTTCTCTTGATTACTGATTTGACAACTGTTCATCCTCCTCCTGCTCTTAATGTGTTCTTATCTGCCCTCTTTATGAAGGGGAGTGCAGATTGTTGGTAACTGAATTGAAACGCTCAGGTGTTTGTGGGGGTTTTTTATTTTATTTTTTTTTTCCGTCCTGCTAGTCTGTGTTGTTATGTCAGGTGAATAAAGTTTATTTTGAGGGCCAGAGTAAGTTTTTTGTTAAATAATACAAGCAGTGACTCCTTATTTTCCTGCTTTTGTTAAATTTACAAAGCAAATTTCTTTAGAAAATAAGTCTGTATGATGATTTTTCCTGTTTGAAAGCTCAGTATCTTTCTGATTGTACAGTTCCTCTACTGACATGAAATTTGACATAATGGGGCAAGTAGATCTAGATTAAGACTTGCTACATGTTCTCACTTTCTATATTAATGTTATATGGATAAAAAAGTGGTTCATATAGTAGGAAATACTGTTCATTACATCTTATGCATGCAGTTTCCAGCTGCAAACATCTAGGGATTTATACATGTAAATTTATTCTAAATTTGAGTGGGTGTTTTGATGGGATTAAATTCTGTAGGAAATAAACATGCTTAAAATAAATAGTCTTTAGAGAATTTTTTATTCATCTATTATAAAGTAGCTTGACATTTTTTAAGCAATTGTGGATATTTTCCTCAATATTTTGTCTCTTCTGTTAGTAAAGCTATATGCATTTGACTTATTGAAAATTATCTGGTTTAACCATGGCACTGGATCTGCTCAAAACAGTTGTTTTTAGCTGCTGCCTGATCACATGTTACTTGGTTTTGAAAATCTGTTAACCATAAGACCACATTGTACTACTTCTGTTTTTGTTTGTGATGGTTAGACAGTGAAATGCTAATAACAAAAACTATATTCAGGGCTCAGAAGTCTGAAACAGATCATCTTGGTCTGCTTTAGTATTTTATTGTCTTTCTGTTCTTACTTGTTTGTCTCATTCTTCATGAAAAAGCAGATCTCCAAAGTATAAATACCTCTTAAGAGGCATGAAGGGTGACGTGACTGTGTATTACCTAAAGCACTTTAGCCTGGCATTACTTCTACTGTGCTTTTCCTTAGATGTTTACCTGTGATTTTTCTAAGTAATAAAATTCCCCTTTTAAAGCCTGTTTTTAATGTAGCATTAATAATATTTGTGCAAAGTAATTCAGAATAGGTTTAGTATTTTTGTGTCAAGCTTATTTTCTGATAATCTTCAAAACAGGTGTTCAGGTTTTTAGATAAAATGACAGGTCCAACGCATACTTGAGCTATTAATTTGTCTCAGATTTTCTCTAATATAGATAGAAACGTATTTGTAAGTCAATACCTGCACTGAATATTCATTAGTCAATTGATCTGAAAAATACAGTCCTTCAGTGGATCTGAGAGAGCATTCAAACATTACAAGTTTTATTTAAAGTTGAGGAGTCCTTTTTGAATCTGTATTTTAAGATGAATAGAAACTTTTATACTTTCTGCTAGGTTATGTCAAAAACTTGACAACAGTTCTGAGACCTCTGAATATTTGGAATATTTTACAATCTTCTGGTAATACATGAATTTCTCTGTATGCTCTGTATTTTTCCACCAAAGAGAACCAATTATCAAACTACTTTTTTTTTTTTTTAAATACCTTCTTTCTAACATCATTTGCTGACACAGCATGGTGAAGGTAGATGTCCTTTAAGGCTAAAATGAGGATTTTGGAAAACTTTCTTTAAAGAGGTTGCTTTGAAAGGCAACTTTTCTTTGAGTATACTTTGTAACCAAATTTTGCTTAAAAGAGCACTCTACTGAGTTGTTAAGGGTTTTAAACTGGGTTTCAAAGGCACAATTGCAAACATTAGTATTCCGGAGTTCCTCACTTGGCATTCATAGCTCACGGATTTTGTGTGTCTGCCTGGGCCAAATGCCAGCTGATGCAAAATTTATTAGCCAATAGTTATACTGAATTGACTGCTTTCTCATTCTCAGGTCAGATCTAGTTTAGCAGTAAATCTCTGCTGTGAAATGTTAGAACAACTAGAGTATATGATTGAATTTATTAAAAATAAGTCTAAAAACCACAATCATATTAAACTGGACCCAACAGTCTTCTGAAATATTTTGAATTTTTTTACCACAGTTGAATTGCTTTGTATATGTCACAGCATCTCTTTTTGTATGGTGAGATAATTTCAGTAAAGAACAAGAGCCAATACTTTTCTGAATGTCAGCTCAAATTCCATTTTTTATTCTTTTATACTTAAAACCGTATGCTTTTTGTATCCTGTTTAACACTATAGGTATGTTAATGGGAGTTAGAAAAAAGTAGTGACAATGATTATAATAAGTCCCTTATAATGTCTCTTAAGATTGTCCAGTATTGTTATTAACATCAAATAGAAAATTAAGTTATTGCAGTAGAATTCTCAGAGAGGGGCACTTGGGAAGTATATAGTGTATTCGGTTTTCTTTCACATGAAGTTGTGTTACTATGGCATACTACTTATCATCTCCTGGGTATTTCATACTGCATCTTTTCTCCACACATATTAAACAGGTTTCTTGAAGAAAAAAGAAAACATGTCAATAAAACAACTCCCCCAAAATCCAAACCCAAAGCAACCCAAACCAGTTTGATGAATCTACATTTTATTTTTTACAGCCTACTCTAGGCAGCTCTGATTGCTGAGAAAAACGAATGTTGTTTTCTCTTCTTGTTCTTCACATCATAAATCTGTCACCAAATAATTTACTGGGACACATTCGAAGAACCACACTGCAGTAAGAACATTTCATGAGACTGATTAAGCTTGTTCAGATATGAAGTTATTGTGGTCAGGTATTCTGTGTTCAGCAGTGACTAATGTGCTGCTATACAGAGGCATAGTTGCTGTTACAGGTTCTAGGCTAACTGGACTTTGTCTCGCTGCTTAAATTCCCAGTAACACCAAGATGAGATTTTTGGTTATCTTGTCATCAAACACAAGTTGTACTCAACTTTTAGGCTCAAATTAGTGTATCCCTTCCAAATCCAACTGAGTTTTACTAATTTTAGTTTTAATATATCTTTCCAGAACCTGTGACCTTTTGAAAATTAAATGTTCAATATATAGACTTGGATTAAAGATGTTAAAGAAAACTTCTTCTTGTATTCTGGCTAGAGTGGGAGCACATTCTTACTTTTCCTTTCTCATGTTAGGTTTTGAGTAGCATTCTGAAATACGTTGCTTTTTGGTATATCCATACACTTAAGTAATCAAACAAAATCTGAGCTAGAGGCAGGTGGCAGAAGCTTAAGGAGGAAGCCCTTTAGAGGGAATGAGATGTAGGGTAGCTCGTGTGGGGAAAAAGGCCTCAAGGCAAATTTCCTATTATAACTGGTACACACAGGTAACTTGCACTGCTGTTGAATCAAGATTTACTTTGTTTTTAACGGTTACCTAAGAAATACATGATCCCACTGTAAAATATTTATTAAGGTGAGAGAACAGCTGCATTCAGTTTCTCTTCTCTAGAATGCATGGCATTAGTGAGAAATAAAAATTTATATTTTAATATGTATACCTTATTTAATAAAGCAAAGATATTGAATAAAAACTCTCTCCCCTACCTTCTCCCTCCCAAAATCATAAAAGATTATATGGTTCTTGTTGTTAAGTGATTTAAAAACATGAAAGCACTTTTCATCTGTGCTTTCATCTGTGTTGATATTGTTAATGATGGACCTATGTAGCAGCATTACTAGACTAGCAAATAAATGAAAGTACAAACCTTTATAGGAAAATATTCTTTTAGGAAAGGAAAATATTCCAAATATTCTTTTAGGAAAGGAAAATGTAAGAAAGTCTAACCCCAAATCCAACATGCCTCCTCTCATTTATACTCTAGCATCACTCAAGTGGCCTTTTGAGCTTTAATATTAAGATCTGCTGACAAATAGGAATTAAACTAAAACTTTGTGTATATTAGATCTGAGTCACAATAGCATAAAATCAGAAGGAAATCTCTTTAGAAGTGGCTTTTCAGGGAAGCATCATGGAACAGACTCTCAGTCTTCAGGGTACTACCAAGTACATATGCATAAATTGTTTTCTCTTGCTCTTTTGTGTTGTGTTTGTTTGGGTTTGGCGGGGGTTGTTTGTTTGTTTGTTTGTTTTCCTTTTGATCAGGAAGCTCACTGATTTGTAAATATTAGTTTACATCAGTTGTTCTGAAAATCTCTTACATTCCCCTTCCATCCACTCTTCTTGGTGTTTCACCGTTTTATATCTTCATACATTGTGACTTAATTTGCTGGGTGTGGTTGGTTGCTCAGGCCTGCTGGAACTAACCATTGAGAATTCAGACTGTCTAACAGGGACTTGTTGAGTGAAGGTGTAACTCTTGGTCTCTTACCCGTTTGACTAGCAGATCAGCATCTTGGCCATTAGGAGTCCTTCTCTGAGAGAGCAGACACTGAATGGCTGCAGATGTATTCCAGCCCCACAGTTCAGAGCTGGCCGTTGCAATACAGCATGCTGAAGTATTTAAAATGTCATTGCTATGGAAAGAACATAATCAACTAGCAACCTAAATACACAGTGTAATCAATTAAAGTATTACCAGGAATCTCATTCTAGGTGAACATGATAAAGATGAAGTTGGAGTTGAATAAAATACTACCTTCTGAAGCTTTATATAGAGAAGCTATGATGCTGACAGAGGACTCCAGTAATAATTAATATGGCCAGTGCTGAAAACCACAGTACTATTCTAATATTAATATGTATTTGTAGAATAAACAAAAAACAGCCAGACATAATAGGCGAATTCTGTGTACACACAGTTTCTCTCAGGGAGTAATTTTTTATTCTTGGCAGTTTCTCTCTAGTGATCATTATTAAAAATCAGCATTTGTTTACAGTTTAAATTAGAGAATCAGAATGCAGGGATTTCCGATGCAAATATAGAGGTATGTATATAGACTCATGCTCCTTTTTTTCAAAAGTTATTTAGTTTTCAAAAAGAGCTTCTGCTTTTTTTACTGCTGCTGCAGTGGACTCCTCATTTGTTGATGATTAAGTTAAACTAAGTTCTATTTTTTTAACAATTTACAAAGTTACATGAACATTATGTACACTAGATATGAAAGGATAACTTCTAAAAAGTAGATGTTATCAACTCGTGTAGTTAGCACACACTGTGAGTAAAAGAAATCTTTAAAAAACCTTAGGTCTACTCTAGAATGGGCTTAGCAGCCATTTTAATGCAAATACCCTTTCAAAAGTACTTTGAAATTAATAGGAATTATACTTCCTATACTTTATGGCTACAAATTTGTATCAAGCAAAAAGATCTTGTGCCTCAAATTAGAGGAGTACTGTTTGCTCGCCTTATTATGCTAGGGCCTAACTGAATGTTGAAGAAAACCTGTTCTTTGATTACTTTTTTTTCTCCTCATCCCTTTGCTTGGCTATGAAATAGAAGTCTAAGACTTTGGACACTGAAAATAATAATTTTTGATCCTATAAATCCTTCTCCATTTTCTCATACACACATGCACACACACTTCTAAGAAGTTTGTAGTATGTAGGCCCATCCATGTGGATGCTCTGTCTCACATTAAAATCCATTGTAAAGTGAAATAGTGTACTCCAAGGAGATGAAATAATATTTTTCATTTTAAAATAAAATACTCTAAATAAAAATTCTTATTTCTTGATTAACAAAATCTAACAAAAAATGGCTAACTTGTGCAAATTCTGCAAATATTCCACCTTCTCTGGGTTCTTGTCTTCAGTTTAACATAAGTATTTTTAGGGTGTATTTTCCAGCAAGAAGAGTTTGGATAGGAGGCTGATTACTTATGAGTGTTCCCAAGCTGATGATGAGACTCAGATGCTTTTCTAATACACCTATTACCATGAAAATCTCAGATTTAAAAAGCTTTTACGCTTGATCTGGGTTTGAATTGGGCATCTTTGCCCCTGCATCTTAGGCATGTAGCAGAAAGTTAGTCTTTAGAAGGCATGTAGTCCAGATTTTGCATTAGTGAATATTGTTTTGTTTCTGCTGTGGACTGGGGCACCCCTCTAAAGCTTGTTTTCTGGTAAAGAAAAATTAGGCCTTTTGCTTCTCTACTTCCTTTCTCATAATAGAGGAAGAAAGAAATATTTAAATAAAATGGAAATCCATAAATTTTAAACTGACAAAAGGCATTTCTGATACCAGAAGTTTTTAAGGTCCATATCTTCAGGAAAATAAGGAAAGTATTACACATTTGTATATTTTTGGAGTGTGTAGAAGATGCGTTAAGCACCAAAGTGTATGCACTGCTCCAACGCACAAGTCAGTTTTCAGCTCAAATGCTTTGGGAACAGGTTTTAGGTGTTTATTGTGTTTATTCTGTAATTGTCTTTTACACCTTATTTTTGGTTGGGGTTTTTTTCCCATGTTCTTTTGAAATATCTTACTATTGTTGGGGACTAAATTCTAGACTCAGTGGACAACTGGTTGCTCTGTGGTGATGATTACTATGTTTATATTTGTTTTCTTTCCCTGTTTGTTCACCTAATACCTCAAATGGATTATGTGATTTTTAGAAGCTTTTCAAATATTATGACTGGACCCAAATACACACAGTTTACTTAGTAAGAAAAACATAAGGAAACTTTCAAACAAACAAACAAACAAAAACACCACCCAAAACTCATTTTCTTCCTTAGAGAACCATGGATGTTTTGGAGTTGAGTCAAAGTGCTGATGATAAATTCACTTAAAGCCTATAAATGGGAATCAAAATTAGTAGAAAAGAAAACAAGAAGCAAGTATAATTGGGTAAGCAGGGCCCAGCATGTTTTATTTGTTCTTTTGGTTTTATATTATTTGTCTCTGGATTCAGAGTTTAAGTTCAGAAGGCCTTCCAGTTATCTTGTTTGGCCTGCTCTCCAGTTGCTCATTAACATTCATCAGATTATTTCTACGTTGATCCCAGTAATCTGTCCTTGAATGAAGCACATTCTGGAGTCTTGAAAACATCAGTCGGCAGAAAATCCATCATTTCCATTGGCAGGCAGCGTCTGTGGGAAGTCAGCCTCCACGTTAAAAGCAGATGCCAGCTTCTCTTTGGATTTTGGAAAGTGGCTTCAGTTACTATCCATTAGGTCTGGTGATGCTCTTTTCCGTTTTATTGGAACAGCCATAGTACTCAGTGTTTTCTCTTTACAGTTCTGTTAGATGCTGCAGTTAAGCCAGTCATCTTTTATATGAGCTCTGTCTGTCTATCTATCTATCTAGAGCTCTTCAAGCATCTGCCTGTGTAGTATCATCTTCTGTCATGAAATCAGATTTGTCGCTTATTTCTAAACCCTTTCCTATCTTTTAGTTTTTCTCTAAAGGAAGCAATATATACCATAGCAATGCCATATATGCCTCAGTGACATGGATAAAAACATGTTGAAGACACAGTAACAGGTATAAAGATAGCCCTTTCATACTACTTCCATGTTTGTAAATCCAAACTTCAGATTTGCTTTTTCTGGTAGAAGTCAGTTCCTGTTGAGCTGCTGGTCCTTCAAGGTTCCTAAATTTTTTCAGAGTCTATATAGCTGACTAGACAAAATAGCATGCAGATATTTTTATATATTGCTATTTTTTTATTTGAGTGCTTAGCTGGAAGTGTCTTACAGTGAATGCAAAAGTACATGTCTGTGAATGTAGACCATATTGGAAACAGAGATTTACTGTCCCAAAGTGTAATGCTTACTCAGCCATCTGATGAGATTTGAGCACTAAACAGTTTGAGAGGGATGCATAAAGCTGTTTTATTACAAGATGCTGTTATGAATTGTAGCAGCTTTCCTTATGGTATACTGCTGTTGCCAAACAAGTTGCATGAATGTAAGCAGTTTTATTTGTAATTACTTGCTTACATTTCCTTAGAATATTTGGGTTATAGCTGTTTGTGATTCCTACTCCTCCACTGGTGGCAATCCCTACATCCTGTTTAATTCAGAATGAAAAGATATCTTTTAAAACTGCTTCGAGAAAAGCCTCTCTGAGGAATGCTGTTTCTTATACATGGTATAGAATGGGTCTCAGATGTTTGTGTGTGTGTGTGAGCAGCAGAACCTTGTTAAAATCAATGCAGAAAGCTTACACAGGAAAACTCAAAAGAGTTTTCTGTTTCTTCTTAATGCAGTGAAAAGTAAAGTAAGAGATTTTATTTTAGCTGAATTTGAGCAAGTCCAGAAAATGGAGAGAGGAATTACCCGCCTAAAGAAATGTTATGGAAAACAGAGTAGTTAAGAACTAGGCTATATTTTAAACTTTGGTCAGAAACTGGATGTTACAAACTGAATTTGACACTTGAAAAACGTTCTTGACATAATACTAAAAGCAGTGCCTGTTGTCTTGCTTATGATCTTGCCTGTTCTCTGAGCTCTGTGTAACTACCATTTGTGTTCAATGATGCTAGTTAGCTGTTTTCCATACAACAACCAAATGCTTTCACAGTCATTATTTTCACAAAGTAAGATACTTGCTTGAAGTAGATTACAAGAGAAGAACAGTTTGTTCGTCAGTACTGAAATGTCTCTTCAGTGTAGCTTGTCCTGTGTAATTTTGCAAGTCAAACTTTGGTCTTCTGTTGATTACCATGCAAGATGCTTCTTCAGCTTAATAAAAATCTTGCTTGGAAGATCTTACCAATATCCATCCTGTTCTATTCCTTGCATTCCTTCCTTTATCCAAGTTATCAGTCCAGGTATGCCTTGCCATTCCTAGTATTGTAAACTTCTTTTAGCTGCATGCACATCACTGTCATATTTCTTCTTTCTTTATCAGCTCATTTATCCACTCTTAAGTTCTGAATCTTGGCAGTTGCTGTCACTGTGTTTCTTCTCTTAGTTTATCTTATCAATGTATTCATATGTGACCTAAACTTCATGAAAAGTTTCGTGGATGGTGAGATGACACAGAGAGCTACAGCTGAGGTTTTTTGGTTTGGCAGCTCCACCACCTGTTGTAGAATGTAAAGAAATGTCTAATGTTAAGAAAATTTAGACAAATATCCAACGTCAGTAGTATTTTTTCCAGTATTCTATGTGAAAAGGGTAGAATAGCGTTTGGCCAGTTTTTAGCTAGGAATAAGCAAGTTGTGTGTTGACTGCTGGCTAGAAACAAGTTTAAATTTTGATTATATGAAGTAGTAAGTGCTCAGTTGCAGGATGACTCAGTTCAGTACAACTTTGTCTTCTCAAATACATTAATCAGTTCAGTTTGTATAAGTAATGAAGTAAAAATGGTCAGTATTTTAGGTTTTGCTACTTAAGCCAGAGGTAATGTTAAGTCCAATAATTTAAATAAAAAAAAAAAAAAAAAAAATTCATTCCCTCAAGCAGCTGGCCCATTCTATGGCAACTGGTCTAGCACAGTATTCTAGCTTTTCTGAATTACTTCCAGTAGAATACTGTGTTTTCAAGATGGCAGTTTAAGATGACATATTAAATATTAGAAATATAATATTAGTATTTCAAATTATGTAGTTACAGGGCCAAAAAAAACCTTTTATAAGTAATATTCCATTTAATTTCATAGCAATATCCAATTGTCTCTTGGAGTTTTTCTATCCCTAAGATAGGCATTTGAACAGTATTGAAGCAAAGCTAAAACACTGCTTAATCTCTGTGGGAAGCTATTACCTTCGATGAAAATTATTCACAATATGCTAAAAGTTTACTACACAAAAAATGATAATCTGGACATCATTCTTGCTTAAGTAATCTTATCAAAGAGTTAGAGAGGTGGGGAGGGTAGTATTAATCAGGTAGTTTCTTGTTTGGGAGGTTTGTGTTTTAGTTTCTAACGAGTCTGCTAAATTCGATGCAATTATATTTTGGCACTAATTTTAAAATCATGATAGTGAATAAAATTTTTTGTATGGATAGGCAGCTAAGTGTGTGTGCTTCTATTAAGTTTTTTTCTAAATTCTTACAAACACAAAAATAAAACTTGTAAGACATTATTACCAATATCTGCTTCAAGCACTGAATTTATAAAGTGGATTGTTAATAATATGAGGAATGATATATCACAGCTGTAATACTGTGTCTTCCAAAGTTAATGAACAGTTACAATTTTCATAATGAAAAATTAAAGTAAGGTTAAAGTGGTTTATAAGATTGCCTACAGATCTAGCAGCAGCATAATTGGAAGAAAGAACATTAAATTAGAGGGACTTGGAAATATATGTTACCTAGTATTGATAGAGGACTAAAATCCTGTACTTGTATTTAGGATTGTTCGAATGTGGACAATTCAACCTGAACACAACACAGAAAAATGAAATGTTATTTGCTCACTGAAATCACTGTGTACACAACAGATTGTGGTTTTAGATGTCTTCAGTAGTTCAGTTATGCGATTCTCTCTTGTTGACTGAGTGCAACAATCTCTCATCTGTGTTTGCCGGTTTCTTTGCTATTTCTTAAGCAAAATGAACCTTTGTGCTTGTTTTTACTATTAACAAAGTGTAACAAAGGTTTCGTTACTGTGCATTGGCTATTCTGGGGTAATTGCAACAATGTGACACAGATGAGGTGCTGGCTTAATATGTTAGGGTCTTTTTGAGAAAGTCCACTACCCACAACTGTTTGCCTTTGAGAGACAGTATTGCGCAGGTAAGGCTTAGCTTGACTTTTAGAACTGACCCTTAAGGACAACATCTAACTTCCAAGATGACATTCAGCTTCAAACCACAAGAAGTTGCCGTGACAGGTTTTCCATGTTCCCGCGTTGCCCCGAGTATCAGTGCAGGGGTGGGATGCGTGTCGCACGGTCCGAAGCTGCAAAACTGCCTTCTCTTCCAACAGGGTTTGCCCAGGCAGGAGGTTGGGGAGACTCCATCACGTGTAGGGAAGCTTTGAGAGGCTGACAGCACAGAAACTGAGATGAGCATTGTAATACTGCACTTCCCTGAACTTGGATTTTCATTTTGTGTAATCCAGAATGACTGTAATTGAGAGTATATTTGGAATAAGCAGGCTTTGTGGTTATCAAATATGTCAGCTTTGCTCTTTATGTTTATATGTCGGCTTTGTAACTCTTATAAGCTGTTATTGCATGACAGACTCCTCCATCTTAAATTCAGTCTCTTAAATTCATCTTCTTCCTTCATTTTTTTGACAGCATAACAATGTTATACCTTGATCCAAGTATATCTATCCCACACAGAGGGTTTTCTGTGTGGTGGGGTTTATTGTGGCATCACTATGCTAGGCAGAACAGTCCTTGTTAATGAAATTCCTCTGAAGTATTGTTTTAGTGTGAATTTTCTGTTGATCTGTGTGTTTCCTCATTATTTCTACAGCTTGCAAATAGAGAATGGGATAGGATTTATTCAGTTTTTCTCCAGCGTCTCTTTTACTGCTGAGGGTCTTAGTATCCAGTTTAAGAAAATGTATACCCAAGAGATTTCAAAAGTGTGGCAACCTATCCTCTTACCGTACAGATGTGTTATTTATAAAACAGAAACTTGGGCATTCCAAAATGTGATGGTTATCTGTAGAACAAGATGGGGTATCTGTGCATAGGAACAACTTAGAATAAATAGAATGACTTGGCAGATCAAAGAAACCCCAAATTAAGAGGTGATTTTCACAGTTGTAATATTTTATTGTAGAATTTATAAATATTGTTTAATAGTACTGATTCAGTTATTGAATCTAAACTATCAATTTGCTCAGCTGTGGAGTAGTGGATTGGGAGAATAGGAATTTAATTTAGATTCAAATTTGTTTTCCTGAAAATTATGATTTTCCTAACATACAGTGGTTTTGAATGCTATTCTACTAATATTTTAATTACCCCAGCATCACTATTTTTGCATTCTCATAGTTTAAGCTATAGTTGGAGAGGGTGAAATTGATAGTCTTTATCATCGAATCCTAGAATGGTTTGGGTTGGAAGGGACCTTAAAGATCATCTAGTTCCACCCCCCCTGCCATGAGCAGGGACACCTTCCACTAGACCAGGTTGCTCAAAGCCCCATCCAACCTGGCCTGCAACACTTCAAGGGACGGGGCATCCACAGCTTCTCTGGGCAACCTGTTCCAGTGCCTCACCACCCTCACAGTAAAGAACTTCTTCCTTACATCTGATCTAAATCTACCCTCTTTCAGTTTAAAGCCATTACCCCCTGTCCTATCACTACATGCCCTTGTAAGAAGTCTCTCTCTGACTTTCTTGTAAGACCCCCTTTAGCTACTGGAAGGCTGCTATAAGGCCTCCCCAGACCTTTCTCTTCTCCAGGCTGAACAACCCCAACTCTCTCAGCCTGTCTTCACAGGAGAGGTGTTCCAGCCGTCTGATCATCTTCGTGGCCCTCCTCTGGACTCGCTCCAACAGGTCCCTGTCCTTCTTATGTTGGGCACCCAGAACCTAACAAAGTACTTCAGGTGGGGTCTCACAAGAGCAGAATAGAGGGGGAGAATCACCTCCCCTGACCTACTGGTCACACTTCTGACACAGCCCAGGATACAGTTGGCTTTCTGGGCTGCAAACGCACACTGCTGGCTCAGATTTAGTTTTTCATCCACTAGTACCCCCAAGTCCTTCTCCGCAGGGCTGCTCTCAATCCACTCATTGCCCAGCCTATATTTGTGCTTGGGATTGCCCTGACCCGTGTGCAGGACCTCGCACTTGGCCTTGTTGAACTTTACGAGGTTCGCTGCTCTCTTGAAGTCCAGGGTAGCAAACTTGCTGTGTGCCCTCCTTGCTGCCCCAAGGACCTTGAACAACACCATTACATGGTCACTCCCTCTTTCTCTTTATATCTTCCAGATTACAAAGAAATTACAGTAGTTAGTATATTTGTCAGGCATGGGAAAGACTTCTATACTTGCATTCGCACCAGGAATGTGCAAACATTAAACAAATGGCTCAGATTGATAGATTTAACCTAGATCCTCTTCATGTGACTTAAATAATGTTCTGCAAGAGAGAGGATATGGTAGCATATAAAAAAATGCTGTTACCAAAATGCACAGTAAATTTCCACAAAATGATTGAAGAAATTAAGCCCCTGGACATGTTTACAGTACTGTTTTTTCAGAATAGGAATTAAAATCTGTGTCTCTGGAGGTCATATGACTATTTAGCAAGGAAACAGACTTGTAGTTATTGGTAGCATCAGTGAATATCAAGTATGTTTTTTTAAAAATAAGAAGTATTGTACCTGATATGTTTAAAGCCTACATTAAGTCCAGCAGTATAATTTACTTAGAGCTGTGCTTATACAATATGTCTGAAAAAATGCGAAATTGTTCAGTTTAAATTAATCTCGTTCATATGTAATGAGATGCTTAAAATAAGTACTTCATTTATTGTTTGCTTGTATAAGAGAAAATCTCCCCTACAGAGATGACATATCTAAAAGGCCTTTATGACTTCAGTTTTCAAGACCGAGGGTGAAGTTGAGCTAAATATCTGCACAAAGTTTACCTTCCTACAGCCTTTTTATTAAAAGATATTTTTCTGTTGTCAGCAGCTCTGAGAAAGAGAATATTGTGGTTTAATTCTGCATATGATCTTTGGCAACCACAAACCTCCCCCCCAAAAAAAACCCAAAGGAAATCTGTTAGCAGTTTGAGCAGCTAAAGTAATAAGTAGACCCTGTTGGTTAGTATCCTTATCATTTAACTTCCTCCTGTTCCACTTAAAAACATCTTTGTGTGGACTGTCTTAAATTTCTGATGGCTCGAGGTTGTAAATTAACATACAGAATAATCTGAAATGCAGATGAGGGGAGAGAGGGCACTTGTGGAAAGTGGCTTCTTGTCTTACTGTCAAGGAGACTGTTATGCTTGAAGTTTTATGTTTCTGCTGAAATCTGTAGATATTTTTGGATATGCAGGTGGTAGAGTGTCTGTCAAATTTTCTAGCTCTTTTTTCTCTCAAGGAATTCTTTGCAAGAATCTTTAGATTCTTGGCAGAAGATTTTTAATGTATTTGTGTTTTTTCCTTTTTAATTTGCATTCACCAATCAATTACATGGTTTTCTCATGTTGGTTGTCCTTTCTTAAGGACTCCTAACATGTGCAGAATGGTACTGGTAAATAAAGGCTTTTAAAATCTCAGAAAAAAAATTTCCAATGAAGCTAAATGTAGTGGCAGTATCTTCAGTGTTGAAAAGGGAAGGTAAATTTTGAGATATGACGATTGATACGGAAGAGAGATACCAAGATAAAGAGAAGAAGAAGAAGGCTAGTCAGGAGCGATGCTGAAAGAGGGATAAAGAAAGAAAGGTATCAGTATGGGCTTTAAGGTGCTAACTCTAGGCAGAAGCAGCAAGAAGAGAAAGCATTAGCAAAATTTTTGAAACTGGCTCTTATCTGGAAAGTCTTATCCTTAAAGTTGCCATCCCAACCATGGAGAGAACTGGAAATATGGCTTTGCAAAATAAGCTGGAAGGAGATAAAAAGGAAAGCATGTGTAAGATGGTATCAATCGGCATTGCTCTGTACATCTTGGGTGCATCAGCTAGTGGTGACAATACAAGATTGGGGTTTGCTTCCTGCCTATGTAGTCGAATTGCTACGGACAACGTTAAAATAGATCGATGGGAAGGCAATAGCATGGCTGCAGATGGAGGCAGTACCCTGCAGCTCATCAGCGACATATATACTTTCAGCAGCGTAGACAAACGCTGCTGTAAGCCCGCTTACCTTCACACTCCTGTTGGATCCTCCTCTTCTGTTATCTGCACTGTGTTTCCATTTTGGGAAGTGGAAGCCAGGAAAACAGATCATGTGTTCTACAACCTGGGAAGCGTTATCTGACAATGTCAGGAGAAGAACAGAAGGGGGGTGCGTGGAGGGGGGTGTGTGTGTGTGTGTGTTCCCAGAGGTTTCCATGGACCAAGCCCAGAAGTGATGAGTGGTGGTGGCAACTATAATGGACATTCATACTTCTAAATCTTTTTCTGCTCTTGTTGCTTAGTGCATATAGCACAACTGATGCTTAAGGATTGCTGAAATCTATGTGGTTGGCTTTATTTACCTGAAGGTGATGTGACTGAACTGCATTTAGCATTCCTTCCTTTCTTCTTCAGCTTGTGAGTTACTAATTTAACAGGAGCTAATGAGCTTTTTCAAATGATCTTACTGCCAGCTCTCTTAAATTGTCATTTGGCTTTTTGTGTTAATTTGCAAAAAAATAGCGCAAAATGCCTTTCCTAAAAGCTTAAGGAATTTTTTCCTTGTGCGGAGCCTTTTCAGTAATTCCTGAGTTCAGTGGTGTCCTTTAAGAAGTATTTAGGCTACAAATATAAATACTATCTCAGCTCTTGAGGGAAAAAGCCTCTGAAATTCATATTGCCATACAGTTGTTTAATGTTTCAAAACCACAGGCTGACTGAAAGAAAAATCAATGGTATAACTGTGACTCACTCTGAAATACAGTGACAGTCAAGTCCATATCTATATTGGATACCTAATGTGCAAGAGTTCAAAATAACCTTATGTTAAACATACAATCGTCACAATAAAACATAGGTTTTAACATAGCGGGCTTTGCCTAGAAGTGCAAGAGTGCTCTAACAGATGGTAACTAGAGAAAGCATTACCTGAGAGAGGGGGGATGAGGCACAAGCAAACGACTTGCCCAGAATCTGCAACCCGCGCAGTGGCATGCTGAGGCCGGTTTTGCAGGTGTGAATGGCAGGGTACCTTGGCATGGGCTGTGGGACGGATGAGTGGTTGCCGGCATCTTGGAAAGCAGTTCCACCTAACTAAGTGGAGTTCAGGAAAAAAGGTTGCTTTATTAACTGTGAATTAATTAGATCATTAAATAAGAATTTAGGAGGAATGCTCAGCTGTTGAGCAGAATCGAGTGTTTTAATAGCACAATGTGTTTTTCCAGTATTTGTCAAGCAACAATGCATTAATATTACAAAAAATTGAGGAATTAAAATATCAAAATATTATGAAGTAGGTATGATGATTCCACCTTCCAGGTCATTGTATGTTTACTCTGTAGGATAGATATAGCTAAGAGTGCTAGGCTCGTAAGCGGCATGCTAAAATACTAATACATTAACATGCTCTGAACGTACAAGTTGGTCTGCTAAAGTTGCCCATTGGGGGAACATCAACTTGAAGACAAGTTTCAAGTTTTCATAACCAGATGAAGTTTCAACACATCCTGTCGACAGGTGAAAGGGCCATGATGTTTATATTACTCGGATAATTTTTTTTGTCTGTTTCCCACAATAAATCATAGTAAGACTTTCAAAAGCAATTTGGATTAAAAAAAGTAAATTGGAAACTGGAAAAGGAAAAATGGCAGAAATAAAGCAAATGATCGCAAAACAACGAGTAATCAAAATCGTGTACAAATTTTTACATCAATATTTTGTCACTGTGTTTCATCAGCCTCAACGGTTCAGTCTCTTTTAATACACTTTATGATCTGAGAGCACGTTGTTCTTTAGCAGGATAAGGATTTCTGTGATCACCTGACACCCTTTACAGAGTTTAGGGGTTTTTTATTTGTTGTTTAAACTTCCAAGTGCGTTTAAACTTACAGTATGAATTCACATATAGTGATAAGCAACATAAAAATTAATTTTATGAGCATCCTGTTGGGAGTGGAAGATTGTACTGGTTGGTGGACAAATAGGGTTTTTTCCCAAAAAAAACCAATTTCTGAAGAATATGTTTAAAGACCTTTTTTTTTTTTTTTTTTTTTGTTAGAGAAATTCAGTGCAGATCTAAATTAATATAGCACCGAGACCAAAAAAAATACTGAGGTACCTGAGTTTATTGAAGGCAAAGTTAGTGTGTGGTGTGTTATTAGGTGGTCTTGTCAAGCTGAGGCAATGCTGAACTCAACAGGCCATGTTTGCGTAGACTTCCATGGATTTTGAATTGTTCTTGTGGTATCATCTTCCTCTACCTAGGTTTTCTTTCCCCACAATCATATTTGTCTTGTCTGTGACTGAACTCAGTGAGACTACTTCAGAGCTTGAAGTGCCCTGCTGCTGCAGGGCCTATAGCTAGAATGCTGCCTTTTTTTTTTCTTTTTTTTTTTTTAACCCTTAATAATTAATAGCCATCGTATACGTGAGTTCACTGTAAAAAGCAGCCATTTTAATTTTTACAGTTTTCATTATGACATCATTAATGCTTGCTTACAACGATTTTGTGACTGTTTGGCCACCACTATTTTTCATGTATTTGAATTCTCTACTCACTTTACAGTTCTCTTGTGTTGGGGCTGCGTTTAAAGCAGCTGTCACTTCGGTAATGTGAATTGAAATTTCATGTCAGCAGGACAATCATATGCTAAACTTGCTTTTATTTGTTCCAGAAGAATGTAATATATTATTCTCCTAGGTAGCGTACAAATATTTGAAATGTATTAATAATGGAACGTTTATATAAATCTGTAAGATGCAGATGACATTTTTCTCTGAATTAGGATTGTTACATGCTAAGAGTAATTTTTCAACTGAAGTTCCCCAAAGTACAGTATTTAGAAGCACAAAAATGCATTCATGTTGTACTTTTATTTATATAATTGGGTTTTATTTATTTTATATAGATATCATTCTTACCTTCAGAAAACAAATATGATGGTACTTTCCAATAATAAGCATTTATTTACTTAGAATGTTAAGTTTTACTTTCAGAGCTTTTTGATTAGAAAGGAAGAAAAGCAAACTGATTATTATGAACTATAAAATTATTCAGGTACTGATTTTATTAACCAGTAGATATTCCAGGGCACTTTAAGGTGCAATTCTTTTTTCATCTTTTCAACAGGCTTCTAAATGATAATGAACTTGTCTTGATGTGCATATTAATTTGTGGTGAAAGGTGGTAAATGAGACAAGTTACCCAAGATTTAAAGTCTAAGGAAAACAACTTGATATGCATCTACTTCATCTTTTATGTAGCTGAAAATGATATAAAATGGAAGAAGACAAAGACTCAGTGGAATGCTTGAAGAGTGAAAAATGTATAAATTTTAAGTAATTCATAGGTTTTTTTCCTGAAGAGAACAAAAGCTAAGATTATATATGTCATCCTGATGTACCAAATCCTATTTAAATAATTATGAGATCTTTGGATTTTGTTATTTTTTTGTCTTACTCTAACTCACATATTATACCATTGGGATAAATTATGTTGGTTCATTCCCCTTTTACAGACAAAGTGCGTGAGAAAAAAGATTAAGTGAGTTGCTTAGGGGCATGAATAACATTGTGAACAGAAAAAGAAAAAAAAATATCTTTGCACTTAGATTAGTAATCCATTTTTATTTATTTTAGCTAATATTTTCACTGTTGGTTTTTTCCTTCCTTATCTATTGTTTGTGTAGCATGTGATTCTTAACTAATCAAAAATTATTTTGATTCTAAGGAAACTTCTCTGATTAGTGAAACTTCAAGCCATCCATCACAAGGGAGAACTTCAGTTAATTCCATGTGTCTTGCCTTCATCTAATTTTTTGATGTTTCTGGCAAATACATATTGCCTTTATCCATCACAGAAATGTAATAATCATTTACAAAAATAAAGCTTACTGTGCTTTATTTGTTGTTACAAAATAGAATTTAAAAATATGAAGGTGAAGTCAAAGACATGCTTTTACTGGTTTTTATTAACATAGGAATTACTCGTGTTCAAGCAGTTTGACAGCTTTATTAATATAATTCATTTAATAAAGAAGTCTGACACTGCTGGATTGGGGAGAACAAAAGATAGTCAAAGAAATAGGAAAGGTAGGCTTCAAGAGACACAATAGTAGAGGCTGAGTGAGGACTCTCACACCTTAGAGATGAATGGTAAAATTAAAGGAAAAGAAAATTAAAGGAAGAAGGGAAGAAAAAAATGAGATGAATTTGCCAAAATTTTTAGGAGTTGTCTAACTCTGACTTATAAGTGGGAATAAGATCTCAGAAGTCAGTGATAACTATGTCTTTCATTGTGAATTGAAGTTCATTTTCTCACTGTGGTGACTCCTCACACAAAGTAAATACTACTTGACTGAGCATGTTTTAAGAAGACTTTTGCCTTGCTGTCTAAACCCAGTATTTACTATGCAGGATCTCTTCCAGAGATAGGGTTTTTTCTTGATTCTCTGAGCAGTACTCTAAATGAAAATTTACCACAGTCTCCACTACAGTAATACTCTCTTACTTACTAGCGTCCTGTGGTGGCAGAAGATCTAATCATAAATCAACTTTCTGTTGGGAAAAGGCAGCAGGCAAAATGCAGCCCCTGAGCTGCACATGGATGTTCTTGCATCACAAGGGAGGAAAAAAGACAATATTTAACATGGCACGCATATGGCCCCTTTCACATTTGGAAGCCCTAGCAGAAATATTTCAGCCACCCTCTTGGTCTGAATCTGAGGAATTTGTTTTATTCTAGCAGATGAGTGCTTCTGTGGTTGAAGTGCAGAAGGAAAATTGTGTTTCAAGTATGTTGTTGTGGTCACTTGATTCTTTGCAATACTGGTGTTGATAACAACTTGTATTGCTTGTGCCAGTATAATTTGCAGTCCCATGTGCAATACTTACAGTGTTTAGTAAAAAATGAAGTAGCTGAGACTTCCAGACTGGCTTATTCAGATTATTCCATCCTTCTAAGCAATGTAAATGTTGCATGGTATTCATTAAAAATCTGAATCAAGATGATTTTCTGGTTTTCTGGAATTCAGGGTACATCTCACTGCCAAAAATAAATATTTATTTTAGACAATTATCTAGCCAACCTTGATTTAAAACATAAAGTTAAAATGCAGAGTTTGAGTTGTTGTACTTTGGCCAATAATCCTTCGAAGTCTTCAGCCAAGCACTCACTTCAGAGCTCTGTTTTCCTATCTGTAACATGGAGGGTGATGGTATGAGTCTCTTCTCTGTGTCATACTTCAGTATATTTGTTGCGAAATACATGTTGCAAAACATGATGTAGCTTAAATATGGGCAGTGCTAAATATACATGTATAGATTATATGTGTGGTGGCCAGCCTCATCTGTCCATGAAACAGGAGTTTCTTTATCCACCCACTTATATTGAGAAAGCAAGAAAATATGAGTCGCCCTCAGGTAACTGAAAAGTGCAGGATAAAGTCTTTAGAATTCATGGAACTTTAGAAAAAATGCATACAAGAAGTATTTCAAATTCCAGGTAATTTTAAATTTACATGGTTAAACAAAACAATCCCACACATACATAATCTAAGTAATTTAAAAATCTGTTCACAAAAGTCAGAATATTTTATATGGAGATAATACTTGTAATTATCAGTGCCTCCAAGAAAATTAAACTATAGGTGTATCTAAATGACGACACTGAGGAAAAAAATAATCATAGGAGTTTAAAATAGTAGTTAAACTGCATTAATTGACTTTGTGGGCACTCTTATTCAGAATTTTAGTGACCTTACTTCAGTTTATTAGTTGATTTTCTTGGAAGCCATTACATCAAAGTAAAGCTATTACATTCTAAAAATCGGAGTTTGTACAGGTATATTTATTAGTTCAATCTTCAGATTTTCTTCTTAACATTTCTGGGCTTATGCACTTGAATTCTTACCCAGACACATTTATGTAGATAATTCAGTTTTATAAGGACTTTGGCTATCAAGCATTTTAAGGTAGCGATCCAATGCAGACGTCCCAACAGAAGTCAAGCTCCTGTTTCCATGTCACAGTCGTGGCTGCAAATGATGTTCAGCCACAGAACTGGTATCACGAAATGGGGAGGGTGGGGTGGGGTGTGAATATTTTGTTCAGGAGATTCCAAATAATAATGAGATATGTTCCAAGTAAAACTAAATGTTCTATATAAATAAGCACTTTAATGGCACTGTTCTATGAAGAATGTATGTTCTGACCTGTTTTATGAGACATTTGATGATGATTTTTCTTCTGTTCAGAACAGATGTAGCAAAACCAAGAAACCTAAACTGGCCATGTCATACCCTTTACATTGTAATTTACGAGTAGTTTCCCTTTTAGTCATAAAAAAAAGCTTGTTACTATCCCAGTTTGGAGGTGCAGTTAACAAATTTAGGTCCAAGGGTCACTGTCTCTTTTCAATTCATGTACACGAAGCAGAAGGAATCGAGGCACATCTGATACCATCTAGATCCAGTCCTACATTAGTTTTGACTTGTGTGTAATACAGTTTTCAATTTACAGCAGCCATTAGCCTATTCTTTCCTAGCCGTAAAACTGCGTCACGGTGAAGATGAGGCTGTGGTAGTAGGGTACAGAAGTTAAGTTTCTGGTTTAATACTGAGCTCTCTTCCTTTTCTGTCTTGAGCCATACCCTTCATGTTATACATAAGTGGTATGTTGTGGATCATTATTTGTGTTTCCTGATGAACTGGACTGAATTGTGCAGCTGCTTTTTCCAGTCTTTCTTATGCTGGCATTGTATTTTCCTTGTGCTTACAGTTTTCTGATGGACAGGGCTAGGACTAGTTCAGTCCTAACGATGAATGCGATATAGCTGTTCACAAAATGACTATTTCTACACCACATTGCTTTTAAAATGTATGCATAATGTGTTGCCAGTTAGGAAATTAGCCTAAATGTGACCATTGAGGAAATGGTAAATCTGAGTAAAAACTAATCTAATGGATTCCTTACTTTTTTTATGCCAGGGTTTATTTTAATTCTAAGCAGGAGTGAAGGTTTACACAGTGCTTGGTAACGTTCCTCCCCCGCTTGAGAGGATTGAAGGTAAGTGGGAAGAGAGCCAGCTGCCAGATTCATGTGCTTGCAATTTCAGCTGGACTATTCCTGTCAGGATCTCTTAACATAGCAGATATTGTCATACATAAATGGGATTCAAATCAACTAGAAATGACTTTAGATTTTTTTTTTTTTTTTTAATGAGTGTAATTCACAAAGCTGAGTCCTTATAAACTCCTATTAAATTTTGAAGTCTTTTTTTTATATATACTGATGCATAGAGCGTTACTAGCATTCATTTTTTTATAATGGGAAAACGTTTGGGGAGATAAAACCATAAGCTGTAACTGATCAAGCAGTGGCAGCTGAGGATTTTGTTTCCGAGTTGATTCACCTCCCTTTCCCTTTTTCAGGCTGAAAAATCAGTTAGAGGTGGCTTGAGAGTAGAATACGGCTCATTGATAGGGAGGATTTTGTGGAATTTATGGAGGGAAACTGAAAATGTGCTCCAACAAGTGAGGAAAAACAAGGGGAGTGAGGAGAGTAGACTGAGGTGTAGGAGTAGACATGTCTTTACTTGGGTCCATCCAACCGTTGATAAGTGCAGATTTCAGTCCTACTGGACTTTAATTAATAGATAGCTCTTTGCTGTGAAAAGTAGACTTGCTAGGCAAGTGATTAACAACTCCAAAGGAAAAAGAGTTAATCTGACAAGTATGATCTCTATAGGCATACAGAAAAATAAATGCTTTGTTGTAAGAAGTATACCGTAACTCATTTGTGATCTTCCTTGATAAAGTGACAGTCCAGGGAGCTAATTTTTGACTCTGAAAACGAGTGCTGTACTGTCATTGTTACTGCTTATTGTGCTGCTGTTCACAAGGCTTGTTTCCTAATATAATATTACTTAGAAAAGAAATGGAGCAAGCTATTCTTGAAGTTAGCTTAATGTAATAAAACAGATATCATGCTCTTGAATTTCACAGTGTTACCAGGGTTTACGTATAGTGATTCTAGAAAAAACAATTAGAATCCTTAATAATTTCATCTTGATGAAATCTCTGCCACTGAAGCTTGACTAGCGAACACATAACACTTTATTTTTTGTAACTGAAGATGGTGTTCTGATTGCCTGGCTGTATAGCTAAAGTAAGGCAAGATGCCAGGTAAGCTATATTGACTATATCATGCACTTGAGATGAGGGAAATTTACCCCTACATGCTTGTTCTTTTACAATACTTTTAAAATTCTTTTAAGAAGAGTAGAGACTGCATTTATTCTATTAAGAAATTGCATGGTGTATTTTCTCTTTGTGGTTTATTTTTTCAGAATATTTTCCCTGTGCTTTTTTTATATTTAGAACCTGTTTGAGTTTGAAATGGAAGCCTAAAGGTTTTTCTGACAAATTGCTGGGGTCTATTAATTTGTATGGTTCGTTTGTGCTCTCCATAGGAAAGCTGAATTTGCTGGTGCATACTTTGGTTGTGTCAGAAATTCAGTTATAGTTTAAAGTGATATCTAGTCCCTCTAATATTTCTTCTATCAGTGTCAATGTATTTGGAAGACTGAGTCTCTGTAAGGTTGAAAAGAGTCACTTTAGGAAATAAAAATAAATTGTATGTAAGAAGTTTGCAAAGGGAAGCTTCAGTGGCTGGTGAAGGCTGTTACAGGAGTACTGAGGGGAGGAGAGAAGCTGTTTAATACCGACTCTTCCTGTAGCCTGTCAATTTATTCATGCAGTGGACCTTGCAAGCCCAATCCACAGATGCTATTTTCTGTTCCTTACTGAATAAAACTCAGTGATGGGTCCTGAGTGTAAAGATTAATTAGTCAGTGAGTGTTAAAGGTCTGTTAAAGCCATTATGGCGTATGTCCACAGAGACAAATAGGGGCTATAAAACATTGTGTTCGAAACCTAATTTTACATGTGTATTTTTCATTAATAATAGTGATGGTAGTAATAACTATAGTCTTTTCATCCTGAAAGCTCTCAAAGGACTAAATGCATAGTGCAGTGCATACTGTGTAGGAAGGCTCATGCTTTCCATCACTGAAATGCAGTCTTCCTTCAAGGCATCCTTCAAGTTACGTTGTGCTCAGGTTATTGTTGGTCATTGCACAGATAACTGTGCAGTGCAGGTGATCCAAGTGAGCTTTTTGTTGTCCAGAAATAATTCTTTCCTGTGTTGAGGGTACTAGAATAGGTATGTGTTACTTTGCTGAAAATGGCAGCCAAAGAAGTGCATATAGTTATGTATATTTTACTTTTTTTAGTTTGACTTCAAAAACACGTTCTTCCAATTGGTTACCAGCTTTCAAGTAAGCTCTGAGTTACAACATTGTTGACTGTTTGACTATTTATCAGAAATTTTAACCTAAATTTATAATTTTTATCTAACGGCATAAATGGGAAGAATTTTTTGTAAATATAAGCATATGCATGAGTTGAAAATACTCGTTTGTTTCTCCGGACTAAGCTGCAACTGTCCTGTGTGTACTGAAAATGAATGTCTGCATTACCAGCAGCTTTAAAAATGAAGCGCTCCTCTGTGCACATTTTGAAGACTTCTGTTGGGTTTTGTGTCATTCTTCTGTAGGATTTTTTTGTTTGGTTGGTTTGGTTTGGGTTTTTTTTTGAAAACTGATGAAGCTTAAGGCAATTCAGATGAGTGAACTAGCAAGTATGGTCTTTCTCTTACAGTTATAACTGTTCCAGAATGTAAAACTAGAATTGACTATAACACCTGTAAAAATATTCCTTCTTTTTGCTCCACAGAATGAGATTTAAGCAGGAAAGGAAATCCCTGTAAATGCTTCCAAAATACGTTGTGTTTACCCCATTATGTCCAGCTATGTGGAACTTGTTTGATTAACATAAGCCTCTTTTACAAAACTTAAAAGATGGAATCAAAACTGACTATATTTATTCTCTATCTGGTTACAAATGAAAAAAAAATTGTCAACGTGATTGGAAGGGAACTTCTTCTAAGTTGGACACTTGTGTTGTCTGGTATTTTCATCACAGTGCCATACTTGGATCAGAAGAATGCCAAGATATATCTTAAATATAGAAAGAAAAAAGATGGCTTTTTCATGTCCAAGCAATGGGCTGTCAGCTCAAATTTCCAGATTTTTATGTCCAAATGCTTTCCAGACTGCTTGTTACACATAGATATCTTAGGTAATTTTAAATATTTGTTGGTTCTCTCCAGTAACGGAGGGAAAGGCTTGCATTCAACAGTACGTGTATAAATGTTCTGGGGTTTCTTCCTCTCTTTTAAATTGCCTAACTCCTGCAGTTTTTAATGGAAGTCTTGTTCCTTTAGGAGCAACACTAAGCTATCATTTAAGCTGTTGTGTTGATGTCAAACCTGGAAAGCACGGACAAGAAATGGGAAGATGGTGATTTGTTGAACAGGCTTCCAGCTCAAAGATAACTACATAAAAATAGATAGAGAAGATGGTTGATTTAGTGCCTATGTTAAATGAAGCTACGGTGCAGTAAGGAAAGGGTATTCTTGGAGGGAAGATGAAAAGAAAAAAATTAAAAAAGTTAGTGGCTTTTAGCAGATTTCTAATCGCAATTCCATAATTAATAACTAATTATATGAATGTTTTGGAGCCTCCGTGGATAGTCATACTAGAGGCTTCAAGAATTTAGCACTCTCTCTAAAGAAATTGAATTAATCACTCACTTTAGCAATGTATTTATATTAGCTAGTGAATGAATGAAGTCAAAGGGCTAATAGATCTAGTGAGCAAACCACTTGCTTTTCAGCCGTAGGTCAAGCAGCAACTGCAGATCTCCGAGGAGCACTTATCCTGGAGACAACTTGGTTTCAGTGTGCTGAAGTGACTGACAGAGCCAAGGGTATGACTGACAGCTGTGCTTTTTGGGCCTCATCAGAATACTTAATGCTGCTTGAAGCCCTATCAAAATATTTCATATCTTATAATGAAAGCTCAGTAACAGAGGTATAATCTCTTAAAATAACGTTAGTTTACAGAAACACACTTTATTTCTAACATAGTTATCATCAAAAAGGATTGTTTATTTTAGGGTCTAGTTCTTTTTTAAAGTATCTAATGTTAATCTTATGTCTAATATTAATTAAATTGCATAGGAATTGTGAGTGCTGCAGAAGATCTTGTGAAGACTTTCAGTAATTCAGAACATTTCAGATGCCTTATTTAGCTTTCACTGTGACAATTTATCAACAATACACTGGAATAATACATGCGTCAAAATTAATACAGTTTTTTTCAGCTATGTGCCAACATGCATGCCCATAATTCCTTAGTTGTATGTACGATAATGATTCCTCACAAATATTCAAAATAGTTACAAACAGTTGCAATTTGGGCAAAAGTTTTTTAGTTTACATAGAAAGGGCAATCCATAATAAAAAAATTGCAAAATTGAAAAATGCCTGTTTATAGTCATAAGCTTTAATTTAGTTTTCAGCTTTTTCACCACTTCCCCATTTTGCTCAGTATTTGCTGCAATTCATGTATTTATATTTTGATGTAAATATATTTTGCTTACTAGCGATTAGAAAAGCCAGTGCAAACTTTTAACTTTTAAGATGCGAATGATCCTATGCAGCAGAGAAGGAAGAGTGCTCACAATATATAGGCCAGGGTCAAAATGTGTTTGCAATTTGCAAACATTAAATAAAAATAGTAAAAGTTTTTAACAATAAATGTTTCAGAGGGAAAAATAATGCCTTGGTAATCTCAGTCACTGAGGACTGAGGAAAGGCAGCAATGTTCTTTGTAGATGGATAGCGATACCACGTTGTGGCTTTTTCATCATCTTAAGCTTCTAAATCTCCCTTTCAGCCTTTTGCTGCAAAACTAGGCTTGAATGTTTCATTATTTACATGTAATATGAATTCAGTTCTTTTAATATTTAGTCTTCTTACCATTTCATTGTCTCACTATATGCTTTTTTATAGCTAGTAACTTTTTTATTGGCAAAATAAAAATATTTTTGAGTGCATTTTGAACGCCACAAATTAAGCTAACTTTTTACTGTTGCTTTTTAAATCTTAATGATGTATATGTATTACTGTATAAATTATGTGAATGGCTTGTGTCTAATGTTAATAAAAGCACTACCATTAACAAAAGAAAGCGAAGTTGTGAGTGGTGAATCTTGTATACTTTATGTATGGTTATTTCATGGGGAATAGAGACTAAAAAAAGCCAGTGACGATTTATAATTTAATGCATACAGTATGTCTAGCAAATAAAGTGCCGGAAGTTGCATCTCAATTTAGGCAGGTATTTGCTGGATTCATTCTAAAGACCTCCACAAATACTACAAATGCAGGTTGTGAATATAACATTGTAGGGTAGCAATTTATTAGATCATCATTTTGTTTATGGTGCTACTGATCAGCAGTTTCACTGTGGTGGCTTAAAGCTCAACTTTCTGTGGAATAGACGTTTTGTGGAATAGCAATGGCCGACAATTAGACATGCCATAGTTTTTGTCATTTTCATATAGGTATCATTTATTAACAGCAGTATCTAAATCAGCATGTCAGAGGTTTTTCAGGCTAAATGACTGTAACTGCCTTCTCGCATGAAAGTCTTAACCTCTTTCATGGCACAGACCCGTGAAGTATAGGAAATGACTATAAGGTGTCTGTACCTGATAAATATGCCTTCCAACGAAGGCCGTAGCAACGTGGGCTTCCTCGGGGCGACAGCACCCCCCGGCTACCCCCTCTCTCCTCTCCCCTCCCCTCCCCTCCTCCCCCGCCACCCTCTTGCCCCAAGGCCAGACGCATCTACCAGGTAGAGCGGGCGGTGGAGAGCTCTGTGCTGCCACTACGTGAGAGGCAGTGTTGCAGTTAGGAGCTGCTGGTGCAAACACCAGAGGGAACGTGTGAGGCTCGGCAGTGGACTCGCCCAAGCCAAAAGGGCTCGCCTGTGCCTTCACGACGCGCTGTTAGGAATAACTGTTCCTGAACGGGTGGGAACGGAGCTGTTGCTCCCCAAGGTGGCAAAGGGGCCCCGTGGATATTCAGTTCCCTGCAGCAGCAGGGCGCGGTACCGGGCTCAGCAAGGGCCCTCTCCGGCTCCAAAAGTCTTCCTTTGTTTGCAGATCCAAGGCCTGCCTTGCCGTGTTGATGATAACTAGATAAAATATACATCTTGGCTGTGGCGGCCTTTAAAAGGTTTGGATGCTAGGGCCTGTTCGTGGCTTTGGAATCAATCTTTGACATATGTCACAGCTGCTAAAGTAGGTATTAATACAAAATAATAAATTTGTGTAGTGTTCAACTTTTCTGTAGCTGTCTATCAGAAAGTTCTGAAGTGGATTTCTTTAAAGACTCCCTGTCTCCTGAGGAAAAGGGGATAAGGCAGTGTGTCCCTGGACAGGATCTATGACTCATTATGTCAATCAAACTCCACTTCAGAGGGGAATAAAGAGATTTGTATCTCAAAGCTGTGCATAACGACTTCTTGGCTTTTCATTTCATATTTATGAGCGGTTTACTTTGAAGTGTTTATCAGGCAATACGCAGAAACATGAGAGAGCATTGCCTGAAACCATGTTCAAGTGTCTAATCTGTTAAATGCTTGCTGAGCAGGCTAGTTCATCAGTGCATGCAATGCAAAAAAGAGAGAAAAAAAAATAAACTTTCCGGGTTTTTAGGTTTTGAAGCAGAATCTTTATATTAGCAATATAAAAAAGATTAATAATGCCAAGCATTTTGAAATAAATGTAATATATGAAACTTACAAAAGTTGGTTGTGTTCTGTGTTAAGTAGATAAATAGTTCTTTGCTTGAAAGGAAGCTTGACGGTACTTAATACCAAAACTATACAGTGCCACAGCTGCTCTTAAGACGGGAGTATACAGTGACCACAAGATTCTCACTGTTAATTTTGAAGGCTTGAGGCATTCATAAAAGCGGACTTCTGTAGGGTTCTTTCCCCCCCCTCCAAAAAGGGCAATTTGCTGATAACAGAAGTGTTAAAAGCTGATAAAAGAATAGCAGTGGCATTAGCCTGCAATGGAAGAAAATTTTCGGCAGCATTACCCATTTGCTGTGTGCTGTGCCTGCAGTGGAACTCTGAAGAGGCAAGTATTGTTAAATAGGTCAAAGATAAAACACCACAATTTTAGGCAAAGTGGAAACAAAATGACAGTGGTTTTCTCATTTTAATATGGCTCCAGTGGGTTAGCTAGAAGAGAGCATATGCCTGATGATGATTGTTTCAGTTCCCTGTTCACAAATTTTCTGCTACCAGCCCTCTGAAATCAGGCTTTACTAATTGTGGCTAGATGTGACTGGTCAAGCCAGTCCTATGTGATGGAGGACAGACAGTGATAACAAGAGCACTCCAGCCCACAAAAACACACTGGAAAATTCTGATATGTATGTGGTCAGTGTACAGTATTTATTTGGGCGAGTAGTTCCTGAGGATGTGTGGTACATGGCGTTCATGCATGTTACCTGCATTTAATTTTAAAAGCATCTTCACTTTAGAGCTCATTTTCAAACATATTCTTAGATATTAGTGATTTTAAAAAGAATCAACAGGAATATGATTAGTTCAGTGCTTGATTTTTACCAGGCCATTTTTCATACCATTTTATGATTTTGTGCAGATCATTCCTGCTTAAAAAAACCAAAACTGTTTTTTTCCCCACTACAGAGAACATAGTTGACTTGGAATGACTTGATTTGTAGGTCCCCCATTTTGCACTTCTTAAAGTTATCCCTAAAATGACTTACAGGACCACAGTTGATCAGTACTGTACATTTCTGATTATCTAGCTATAGATTTCTCTCTTGACTTTCCAGATCAGAAATTCTTGGAAACTTTTAGGTTGTTCACTATTTTGGGTTGAAGGTTCTTTCTTTTGGCTTTCCCACTGAAGGGTGAAATGGCTTTCTCCTTGATTGTATATCCCTGCATATTGCTTGCCAAATTCCCAGTTTAAAAAAAAAAAAAAAAAAGTATAAAAAAAATAAGTGCTATAAAACATATGCTGTGTTCTGTTTCCATGACAAAAGTAAGTTGTAGGGGAACTTAAATCAAGGGTAGTTTTCCAATATGTATGCCTGTTCCCTGTTCTGAAGTCATTAAGAAAATAACAAAGAAGAAAATAGAGCAACCAAATGCCTTTCAGAACCACAGATCTGAAATTTAAATAGATCTGCTGGCAAGTTTTAATATGCTTAGCTGAATCAAAGGTTCATCAGTCTGAAAGTGATGGATAAATCTGTGAAGTATCCCGTCTGTCATGGTAGCTTAAGCCGTCTGAAGCTACTGGCCAGCTTTGCTCATGTGCTCTACCACACCAGTAATTAAGAAAATAATTTTTTCACATAAGACAGTGACTGAAAGGCCACAGGCAAGAGCTATACAACAGTACCACACAGCCACAGTATTTCTGTCAGTTTTCACATAATGGAAGAAGATACTAGGAGCAGAACGGGCAAGCTCTCTCATCCAAGGTATCCTATAAGTAGGAGAGAGATTTTTTTTCCATCCCTAGTCTTCAGTCCTGTCCTTACCTACTCCATACTCCTTTTCAAAACAAACCTGATTTTAGGTTGAAAACTGCCTGTGACTCCCATATAGGCAAAAAGGAAATACGTGGACTAGCCTACAATGCTTCTTTGAAAATGGTTGGTAGGTTAAAAAGTGTGAACTAGTGTGAGGATTAATGAATAGTCAATCTAATCTCCCTCTTGTTAAATCCAAAGAATTCTATAATTGGAGTCTGCAAAGTAAATAATAACAGTAGTAGTAATAATAATAATAAAAAAAATTAATGGCATCGTACGATACCTAGGTATACTTGACCTTTATCAGTGAGATGTGAATTTATCATTTCACCTGATCTCCAAGGCACTTACGAAGCAAGTAAAGGCACTTACAAAGCAAGATGACATGTGTGTTAAAAGTAGTCAGACAACACTGCCTGCACAGTAACTCTCTTTCAAATGAACCAAATTTTGGTCTGGCTCTCTTTGTAGTATTTACTGTGTTATCTCCTAATAATAACACCTCACTAAGATTTTGGTTTTAGACTGAAGATATTGAGTATAGAACTAAGCAATAGAGAAAGGCTAGGCACTAAAGTGTTTTTTAGTACAACTGGTTCTTGTGTAGAATAGTTGACCTAGTGGGGAAAAATGAGTTTTTTAAAAAAAGTTTTTAAAAATCAGGGTCAACATTTTGCCACACATAAAAGAAGATTTGACAAAATCATAGTTTTAGTTGAGGTATCTTGACATTGCCTCTTCAGAAGATCGCACACTGCTACCTGTTAAACTCAGTGCTGAAGTGGTGGTTGGAGCTCAACTTACTGCTTGGCACATTTGCGTCTCCATTCTGTTATTAACCAAATTAAAGTCAGTGCCAGCAGTCCTTCAAATCTTAGACAAAAATGGAAGGGAAAGGACAACAGAAGGGCAACAATTGGCCTTATTATTAAAATGGAGTTTTATAAAAACAAAGACATAGTTTCAAACAGCAGAAAGTTAGAATACACATCATCTATAAGCTCCTTATTGGCACATACCACAGATCTTCACTTCTGTTCATTGAAGAAGAAGAAGGGAAGAGTAATTGAAGGGAATGTTAGAACAGCGTGTGCCTGCCAGCACAGTGGCCCAAGTGCAACAGGCTAAAATGAAGATGTTGCACTTGGATTTACAGTGACTAGCAAAAAAAAAATCAGGATAGCAGTGTGTTCTGTGTGTGTGTGTGGAAAATGCCACTGTAGGGAAGGAAAAGAGGTGCTTGGAAGGAGGTCATATTTCTTCCTTCCATAGCTCTGCAGAAGCCTGGTAAGACCAGTCAGTTCCAGCAGTGGAACTGATGGATCTGCTGCTCTGTTGCCTATAACATTGCAGCTCTTGTACAGCCAGAAAGGCCAGGATGCACTCAGTTTCTGTGTTCGCGATTGTATATGCAGTCTACAAATTATAGTCTATTGGTAGATAAAAGAAATCCTGTATTAAGGGTGTGTATTTCATCTGTAGCAAAGTTCAGGACCAATAGTAATCTGAATTGGTGCCAACTGTTCCATTTATAATACTACAACTGACTGGCCGTGAAAATAACTAATTATTTTACTAGGATTAAAAATGAAAAGCTGAAAGCAATTTATAATTCAATCAAATAAATAAAGACGTTTCCTGATCTCTTCATAAAATGAACACAAATGATGAATAAAAGAAAACGTGGTTGTGTCTGTTTCCTAGTAGGTATACTGTCTCAAAGACCTTAATCTGTTTTCCTTGATACCTGATTATAATATTTTCTTTTCTTCAAAATTATAATGCTCAAATGATTTTAATTTCATTATTCTTTAAGTTTGGCATAAAATTTATATGGATTTGTTCAATATGCTTTTTTAATTCATAAGATGCTCCATTTAAATTGTTTGAATTTTGGGGGAAGCTCTTCTTTCCATTTTAGATGAATTCCTTTATCGGTCCTCAGAGTCATCCACAATCATCTATTGGTTGTCCTCCTAGCAGGATTAGAAATGCAGAGTTAAAGGCTGTCATCTCTGGCATTTCTAAAACCTGTTATGAGCAACATTATTCAGAATATAATTACAAAAGTTCCGAGTTGAATAATGGTTTAAACTTCTTTTATTCTACTGTACAGGATACAATTTACATTACCATTATTTCTAGGTGACATGATGTTTACAGTGAAGAAGCACCTTGTGACTAAACAGCTGACAGCTGCTAGAGCTAAGGAATCTTTATATGTGCCTGGGGACCTTCATAAAATATAGACTACCCATGTTCCTAACTTGTGAAGCAAGGTATAAAAGAAAACAATTAAGGTTTCGTCTGTGATGACAGCTGATTCAGGTTTTTCAAGAGTTTCCAATTAAACACTTATGAAAGTATGCAAGCTTATTACCTATGACTTTTACTGTTTCTTGATAGCACGGCTTATTTATCAAGTCATGAACAGTGGTATATTTTTTACTGCTTTTCAAATCTTGATTTAACAGTATGAAAATAAGAAAAGGCTTTTGATGAATTCAACAAATTATCACCAGCTAATTTATCCTCTGGTAGTTTCCTACAGATTTTCATAGAAATCTTTCTTAATAATTGAACTCAGATTCGTGTATCAATGAAGATTAGTAGCTGTACAGTGATTTTATCCAAAAGTACTCATATCTGTCAACTGAGTTGTTTTTTGGTTTTGTTTTTTTCTGGAGACCAGAGAACTCACTGTCCTTTTCTGACATAACTAAAATGCTTTTACACCAGAAGACCAGCATCTTCATGAGCTAGACTAGAATGCAAATGACTCATACCATTTTTTAGTGGTGGAAACTGCGATTTTAGATTCTGTGGGTACCATGGTCTAATTATTGTACTACTTTGTGCCAAAGGAGACTAACTGTGCATTGCAAACAGGGATAGACAGTACAGATAGTAAATGCTAGCTCTTCTCTGTTGGGATAGCACTTCATTCTTTCCTTGTACTATCTTTAAAACTGACTCCTCTTTGAAGTTTGCATTTTCCGTGGAGCTGTTGTTATTCCTTCATAGTAAAATACTATGCTAGTGTGACAGGAGATAATATCAGGTGTTGGAACAGGTTGTTTAACATGAAAAAGCAATTTGAAAATAATTCTTTCTGTGTTTTTTTTTATGGTAGCAATCACTTTATGTACACAAATGCAGTATATTCTTTATCTTTTTTGTGCTTCTGTGGTGAATTTTATTTAGAAAATTATGTTCTCTAAAGAAGAAACAGGCATATAACAAAATTATTCCCTAGTTTGGGTCATTATTGACTGGGAATAGAAAATATGTCCTTTAACTCCTTTTCATAAATTTCTATTTAAAAAAAAACCCAAAAACAACCCAACCCCCCTCCAAAACCCACTGTTACTTTGATAATGTTGGGACAGGAGCTGGGAAGTTTACAGCAAGAACGACATTACTTGCCACAAAGCTTCATGTTCTGTTCTTTCTCTGCTGCTTGTAATATAAAAAATAATAGGAACAGAATTTTAGTCATTGATAACCACATTCTTGTTGGAATGTATAAGAGAACATAGCTGTGAATTGGTACAGATTTTATCCCCAAAATGCAGTATTTGTCACTGCAGAGGTACGCTAGATCATTTGGACAGTTGTGTTAGCACAATGTTGTTGCCTACACTTCACAGATGGAAAGAACAGAATCTGTGCTGGTTTTCCCCCAGTTACTGTTTTTGTGGGTTGCTTTAGGTCTCTCTTTTTAATATGTGGAAGTTAGTTTCTGCTAGTCCCCAATGCTGCACAACAGCCCAATTGTTAACTTTGTAATTTTGTGAATGTATTCGGACATGAGTGATGTGGCACAACTGATTTCAGAATGCTAAAATGTCTACTATCACATCTGTGGAAGCATTTCCAGTCTCATTCACATAGGAAAAAAGTGTATTGTTGTAGTTTTAAATATAAAACTTTTCTCATGTTTTTTTGTCACTTTAACAAAAAGTGCAGAAAATAGGATTAGAGTTGTTTTAGATTACTAGTCATTCTCATTGTCTTATTATACACTAAGTAGCCCTAAAAGGAGCAGATTTTATTCTTCCTCCTGCTGGAGGTTGCCCAGGATGCCATCTTTGACACGGCACGTACTTATGCAAATACAGGTATACATTGTGCACGTTCAGCACACACAACCCTGTGGATTTTTAATTTTATTTTGATCACAAAACAGTCATTGCCTTTTAAACGGTAGATGATACATTTCAGTGGAGATAAGTAGATACATGGAGAGGCCTAAAGTTGCTTTGAGAAAGGAAGATCTTATTTACGTGTTAATGCATTGCATATCCTTGAGTTTACATACGTTTCTTATAGTAACACCTCAAAACTTCAATAGATCAAAGTATTTAGGTTGAAATTTGCCATTAATTCTTTCTACTTTGGGTTGATTTGTTTGGAGACCGGACAGGAGGGAGTACCTGGCTGGTTCTGAGAATGATGGTAGAGAAAATACGTGATTTTGCTTGCAGCAGAAACATCACATGACCGTTGTGTTCATTAAACTGAAGTATCTCCGTCCTTCGAATCAGAGATTCCAAGTTTGGAAAACCTTTCCCTGCTCTCTGTCTCCACATCTCTGCAGAAATATGATAGATTCGCTGGAGTTTGCCTGCAGAACTGATGAAAGCTTGCACGTGTGCCGAGGAGCGGCTGCCCGCCTGCGGGGTCAGCTCTGAGCAGGACTTTCCCATAGCTGCTCCTCCTGCACTGCTGCCAGGCACCCGCACGGGCAGTAATAGGGGAGGCTCAGCCCCGAATTAGCGTTCTGCTGGCACTTAATCAGCCAGGAGGAGGAGGAGAAGTGCGCCTAGGCAGAACACAGAAGGGCAAAGCAGCAGAGGAGAGCAGAGCAATTGCTTACAGAATTGCGTAGGTTTTTTCCTGTCTCCTTCAGGTTTCAGAACAGACAGATCTGTAGGAATAACACATCCCTTTGTAATAAATGAAGCTGTTCTCCTTTTACCATTCCTCAGAGCTTGGAAAAGTTGGAAAGCTTACAATAAATGAAAGACTGCCTAAGAAAGTACAACGTTAGCCTGAAGAATTACATTTTAACCTGGGCTGCGTTGGGTAGATAATAAATACTTGCCACCTAGCTCCATCCTCTTGTCCTCCCAAATCTAGTTTTGTCCTTAATCAACATCAGCATTTGAGGAGAAAACGATAAATGCGTACTTTGCCCTAAACCAGCATGTCATTAAAAAGAAGTTCATCACCATAAGGTGATACCAGAAATACAATTTTTAGATGGTACTTGTTCTGCCAAAATCAGTTTGTGCTCTGGAAAGAGGCTGTTCTATTCTCCCTTTCCTTAGTTTAAAAACTATAAAATGGGGATGATAAAAGCTCACCCTATAAGGAGGTGAAGATAAAGAAAGTAGTGTTTGAGGTGTTCTCAGAGACTACATTCAGCACAACTGCAGAAAATGTGTATGAAGTAATTAAAAATACTATATTCTCTGTTTGGTATATAAAGACTGAATGAGGAAGGTTAAAAAGAAATGAGAGTGGCTCCACAGTCATTTCACCAAAGGAGGAAATTTTACTGAAAAAATAGAATATGATCACATAACTGAAGGTTATGTAATATTGTGAGCTAGAGTGAAATCTCATTAGATGCCTGGTTTTATAAACCTTATAATTTTTTAAAGTGGATATGAATCTACTGTATTAATACTGTCAACAGCCTTATTGTCAAAAAGAGAAACATCTGTATGCTGGTATTAGGCTTGGGAATCTCCGAGTCAGAAAGAAGGAAGGCAGAAAGAGGATTATAAAAAAGACAATTAAAGGATTTTGCTGTCATTGATGAGAGAAGCTAGAAAATATATTTCAAATTCAAACCACGTGTTGTAATGTGCGTATGCATTTCTGTTTACTGCTTCTAGTCAGTTTGCTGCAGAAGGGACCGAGGCTGCCGGAGTTTCACATTGAAGCAAACCATTGTGTTTCTATTGAATTTTAAAAATTGTTGTCTGCATACTACTGTGTTAGTATTTGTAACAAAATTTCACAATGTACATGTATATTCTAAATTGTAGCAAGTGTTACCGGAGTGGGGCGTGTACGTACGTATGCACGTGCGGGCTGGGTGACAGCACACTGGAGATGGGCATCAAGACCTCTGTGGTATTCTCATACTTCTCAGTAACATCCATAAAGCACTTCCTGTTGGCTTTGTCACAAATGTGCTCTATGAAAGTAAGATTTATCATCATTAAGTGGTGAAAGTTCACATTCACTTAGTTAGAAAATGTTTCGCTTTCCTGACTAGCAATACCTAGAATTTAATAATCTTACACAAAAACATGTCATCTGCCAATCTTCTTAGTAGGCAGTAACAGAAACACGTAGGATGTCCTGCTATTGTTAAACCCCAGCTATAGATTTTAAAACCTAGAACGAGGTATAGCTTGTTCATTATTGTTACTTTCTAATTTCTAAGGAATCCATTCTCAGGTATTTTTAGCGTTTGATCAGCGGAGATTTCGTTCCACAGGAGCTTACACTGCCCCTTGCCCACGCTACCAAAGGACTGTTATTAGGGGAAAATGGATAGAGAGTTAGGAAATAGGAGTGTTAGGAGAGTTCAGGTAAACAGTTCAGTTTATGTAATCATGTTTGCAAATATAACAATGGGGAGGAAAAGCTAGCCCATAAACCCGCTGTACGCTGCTGAGTGTCATGGCTAGAGTGACTAGTATCTCCTGTTTCTTACCTGGCCTCCCAAGCCAGGGGATGTTTCCTCTACTTGGAGGGATCACAGTGAACGAAGAGCTTATCTTTTCTTTGTGCTTTTCTTTTTGGATTTGTGCTTTCTTCAGAAATGGAATATTGCAGTCATTGTGAGATCAATGATGTTAAGAGAGAGAATTTTCCAGGCGTGTTTCATGCTAGTATTAGATTTGCCACAGAAGCTATTCATTGTGATTACGTGGTTAAAATTCCTGTATGTTACAGGAAAAGGATACTTCTGATGTAAGTATATTTAAACCACCAGAAAGATGCAGTATAAATTATAATGATGCATCAAGGAGGGAGGTGGGGGAGGGGAGAGGGACATTTATAAAATAAAGGGCTTTTACATTAATACTTCTTTTTTTTTTTTTTCAAAAATCCTAAATAAAATAGTAGAAAAGCTATAAAAATGCAGGAAGACAGTAGTGTATCCCTCAGCTTAGGTTTGAAGTCTCAGTTTGGAGTATCTGATAGTGTAGAATTAGAAACAAAATTAAGTAAAACATTTTGTAGAACAGGATCTTTAACCATGGGAAAAGAATAGTATTGAAACAGGTCAAATACAGTGGATTAAAAAGATGGCAGTTGTTTATTGGATAAGGAAGATGAGTAAAAAGGGTAAATGTAAAAAATGGCTCCAGTAAGTAGATTAAAAAATGAGATTGTAATCAGCTGTTGTCCCTGTCATTATAATAAATGAATGCATAAAGAATTGAGAAAAATTAAGTGTGCATCAGAGTTTGTTAAGAGGAACGACCTCTTCATATACCGCAGATTGGAGCTAAATTGTGGTACTTGTGCCAGCAAAAATCATTATAGCTATGAACATAACAAAAATTTGAGAAAGGATGAAATATCTTAAATGAATGTATTCTTGTTATCCTTACTTCTTGTAATTGATTATAGTAGCAAAGAATCTAAGTGATATTTATCCTTTTGATTTTAGACTTAGCCCAGTTTTGAACTGCTGATCTAGTGTTGAAGGCAAATTTATCATATCTGTGCATTACTGGTTTCAGATATCTTCCTCTGAGGCATCTTGTAGCGATCACAGCTGGATTAGATTAATCTTCAGAAGGGCAATTCATGCAATTTGTAATGACCCAAATAAGACCTCTGCTGAGAGGTTAGGTGAAAATAACCTTTGCTTATATGGTAATGCTTTTTAGTCTTCACTGAGACGATGAGTAGAATTGTACATCATTGAATTAAACACACTTTTAGTAAGTATTATATACTAAATAACTTCAGTAGTAAATTTCTGTAAAAGGAGATGTGATCAAAAGATAATAGAAGTAATGTACTAATTAAAAGGAAAACATCTTATTTTCTTCTCCTTTGAGGGACTATTCACAGCATGTAGATTATGGGCAATGATGATCAAGCACATAAGATTATACTACACTTCAAAACTAGTATGCTATTGGTCTATTTCTGTATGAAAGATTGCATACACCTTAAGAGAGCAGATCGTATTAACTTCTTTAATGAAAATGGTCTAGTGATTTCTGCAGGTGGAGATGAAGGGACTGAGGATGGAGGCTAGTAAGCTCTGTGGCATATGAAAAAGCAAAAAACCTTGTGAGTTTTGGGTTTTTTTTTTTTCCTGTGTGGTGTGTTCTTCATGAGAAAGAGGTTGCTTTCTTTTCCACCGATAAAGATCGGATGTTATTTATCTCTTTTCATTTAGTATCACCAGCAATGTAGTAGATGCTACAAGAATCCGAAAGAAAACACCCTTAAGTTTTGAATGTGCAAGAACGGATTCTGCCTGCGCGTTTCAGTCCTACTTTGCAAGTGAAGTTTCAGTAAAATGCAGTTACTCCCAACTCCATGCAAGCCCTAGAGGTAGAGCATGCTGTATAACACTGTCAGAAGGCATCCATGTGCTTTGACTGCTAGTGCTCGTATTGCACTTTAGCTCATGGACCAGATTTTTCTCTGTGAATACACAGCGGTACAGTTTGAATTCCCAGGGCATGGCAAGCAACAGGTACTGCTGCCCTCCTTCCTTTGCTTTTCTTCTGGGAGATCTTGGTTTTCTTGATCTTCTAATCACTTAAAGAGCTGTAAGAAAAATACTTCTTGAAGGAGACACTAAACCTTAACCCCAGGCCAGGCTGTGTCTGTTTCCTCACTCCAGACCATAGGTGCTGTAGTTTCTACTGGCAGTGGGGACGAGGAAGGCTGCACTGTTCTTGGTAACCCTCCCGTCATCAGGATCCCGTAGGGAGTATCCTGCCAGGATACTGAGCAGATACGAAATGAGTTAGATATTTTCTCATTATTTGTGAGACTATACTTTATTTGCAAAGTAATAGTAGGGTTCTTTCTGCTATGAATTATTGAACAAATGATTTCTGTGCATGCAGAAGTGTATTTATCCATTATCTGAATTTACAAGGGTAGTCTACTAATGCCATTAATACCTTAATGTGCAATAATGGCTGAGCAAATAAGAGAATATTATATTAGTGAAAGCAGTTCATATGTTATTCAAGAGAAGTGGACAGTTTCATTTTAGAGAAATGAGGCATGTAGGAGAATATGATCCAGATCAAGAATAGGTCTAGAGAACGTAACTATAGTGTTTCTACCTCCTTTTCCTCAGATTTTACAGTAACTTAAGGGCTATGAAGGTATCAGGAAGTATAATATATATATCGATACATTTTTATATATTTAAATATAAAATATATCTCTGAAAAATGGGTTTATATATGTATGTATATATAAAATGTATGTATGTATACAGATGCGAAAAATGTCTCCAAAATATGTTCTTGTGTGGTTACCCATGGGTATCCAAGGACAAGTTATTCAGCCATTGTATGCTGTCTTACAGAACAGTCTCACATATTTTGCAAAGCAAACACTGAAAATTAATAAATAAAACTTACTTAGAGTCTACCAGAGAAGAACATGTTTTTGTTGGAGAAGGAAATCTCTAGAATATTTCATGTCTATCATCAGGATGCTCGAGATTTTCTGTTGTAAGACTGTAAGGAGATTTCTGAGAAGCAGCATAGAAAATGCTTTCCCAGAGGCTGATTCCATTTGTGTTCTTGAGTTGATCTGATCCACTTCTCAATTTTTTTTAATTTGGTCAGTTTTCAAATCTTTTTCTCCATGTTTCTGGATGGTGCCAAGTTCCCAGAGAATAAAACTGAAATGGATGAATGATTTCTGTGAATACTATATTTTCCTTCCACTTTCAATGCCTCTACCGTTTTAGTCAGACAAATAAAGTAAGAATTTCTTTGCAGATTGCTTTTTGCATCAGATGTTATAGTCAGATTCTGACGTCAATACAGGATGCTAATCAGAGTGAAATCATCTGGGCTTGTAATGGCTGTTAAAATCCACAGAATATCATTAAAATGCTATACTGTGTATGTAAACCAGCTTAATTAAGCTAATATATTCATAATTGGTGTGTATTTGTAGACATTTATGCCAACAGCAAACAGGAAAACTTGAAAAACTTCACTTTCATGATGAGTTTGGTAATTTTAACATGTATTTGATGTCAAGATGCACTCTGCCTCTGTAGGTCAGAAAGCGTGGGGCTAGTAGGCTTTAGTTCACTCCATTTTTTATATATGTTTTATATTTTGGCTTGGTTTTGACCTTTTTTTTTTTTTTATGAGTCTAAGATTAGTTTGCTCATGTGGCTAAAACAAAACTCTAATCAATCAAGCTGCTTTTGTTAAATGTCTTCTACTGAAATTGGACCTGATTAAAACGTACATTTTCTTTAAAAGTAGCTTAGTTTCATCTATCATGCCAGAGCTCTTTACTTACTAAAAAAAAATAAAATAAAAAAAATTTAGACTGAAGTGCACTTGAGAAGCTCATTTTTAGGACTGTTCAGTTCATTGCTTTTGACTAAACCACAAAATTTCAGATTACTAGAATAAATATTACAAGGCAGTTTAAAATATACTCCTAACTAGGAGGGTTCGGGTTAATTTGGTGTTGAGGAATAAAAGCTGGCTTTTTTAATGTCAACCTTTTAATACTCTTTTTAAACATTGCCACTAAATGCTTCATTTCTTTAGAAGCATCCAGGCAGTGATACTTCTTTACCTGAAGTTGTTGGCCACTCTTGCTGCTGGCCTGTTTGCTGGTTAACCTAGGGGTGAAAGAGAGAGAGCATGTCTTCTCCCTGCTGTCATCCTCAGTATTGCTGTCTAGCTGTTGCTGGATGAAGATGTAGCTCAGTTTTCCAGAAGAAATCCATCACCTTCCTTTAGTTGATGAGCTCTAGGAATAAAAGTTAAGTAGGGCCTAGTTTTCCTTTCTGCAGATATGTGCATACATCCCATATCCAAAAAATACTTTAACAGCTAGGTGTGAGACCAGAGAGGGCTGATACAGATAGATGAACCAGATAGATTTAATACTGTATGATCTTGCCTCGCTAATCTGTGAAAGAAGTTCTAACACTTAAAAAAAAAAAAAAAAAAAAAAGTTAACATCTTTGTTAATAGATGACACTTAAGTGTGCTTTTTATTTAGTGTATGAACATCTACTGTATAGCTTCATTCTGATAAATACATAGAGGAAGAGGAGAAAATATAAGCTACTTTTGGAAAAAATAAAACTACCTTTTTAGAAAAACAGACCACAGATCTAATTTCCCTGCGAATTAAGAAATTAATTAAATAGTTGGCAGTTATACTGCCAGTGACTTAGTCTGTCTTTGTTCTTCATTTTTAGGCCAATGTAATGAAGCTAAAATCACTGCTTTTCAAAACTTTTGAAAGACCAGTGAATATTTCCATATATTTTTTTACCATCCTGTTCGTTACTGTAGGAAACAAATACATAAGCAGAAATCAGCCAGCAAGTCTATACTTTCCGAGAACCCTGGGGGACTCCATGTGCTTTAAAAATGTATGAGACTTTATCCACTGACTCGTTATTAACTGCTAAAGGTCACATGTTTTGACATTGTTCCTGAAAGTTTTGCCTTTAAACCCAATGTCCTCCTGATTTTGGTATCAATGCATGCTTTATTCCTGAATATGGTAAAAAAGGTAGAAAACAATTACAATGATTATAAGGTCTATCTTGGTTTCTATTGGAGATATTAAACCATCAATCTCACCAAATGTAAAAGTGCAAAGCTGGTGACAAGGTTTCATGTTACACTGCTGATATATTTGCATTCTTTCAAGTGATCCTGATCTGTAAACTGTTTTCCCAAATTCATGTTTATTTTCTGTGAAATAGGAAACTATATGAAAATTAGCATATGGAAGACTTATATATGAGAAAATTAGCTTCATAAGAAAAAAATTCTCTTTTTGAGTAATCAAATGCTCAACTTCAAAGCTCATGCTCTGGTCCTATAAATATAAGGTTAGGTATATAATAAAGCAGGTCATGTCATTAGCTCTTGTCATGAGCTTTATGTTAATCACATACCTAAGTGATTAATTATTTGGAGCCAAAATAGTAACCTAAAATTTAAAGACCTTTCCTACCTTTGTTTTCTGTATTTCATCCATTTTAACTATATTCAATATGTTTTAGTTAAGTTGCTAGATCTGAGCACCAGAGATTTCTGTATGTAATACGTTACAGAGGCTTACACAGCATAGTTAACAGAAATTTAAAAAGATTGTTATTTTCCAACTTAAAATAAATCCCCTAGCTTTTAAATTTCTTTTTTTTTTTTTCCTTTTTTTTTCTTTTTCTAATTGCCCTTCTAGGAACAAACTTTACCCTTGCAGAACTAGGAATCTGTGAGCCCTCTCCCCATCGAAGCGGCTACTGCTCAGACATAGGAATACTCCATCAAGGCTATTCCTTGAGCACCGGCTCTGATGCTGACTCAGACACGGAGGGAGGAATGTCTCCAGAGCATGCCATCAGGCTGTGGGGAAGAGGGATCAAATCCAGGCGAAGTTCCGGTCTGTCAAGTCGTGAAAACTCAGCTCTGACGCTTACCGACTCCGACAATGAAAATAAGTCAGATGAGGAAAACGGTAGGCCTTTTTGTTCAATATGTTCTTAATGCACGTGTATGAGAGCGTGATCATGCTTCAAAATGCATGAGTATTCTCCTAAAGGTTAATTTTTCACTTTTCTTTCTCAGTTTGACTAAAGCTGCTTTTTAATGTTGGGGTTGTTTTAGCATCAATATCAGGAAACTCTATGACATGTATATCGTATAATATGATATATTTTGTGTTTTATCTTACAATTTACTTTCCTCGCAATAATCTTTCACAGAAGTTTGTGCTCAGAGTACATTAAATTAATCTTAATGATGAGAAGCAGAAAGAAATTTCTTGAGAGAAATAGTTTCTTGTATGTGATTTTTATACACAGCTTGAGGTAATATTGATAATCTACAATACGCTACTAGCTGTAACAATGGTGCTAATTTGTAACAATCAGATTTAATTTTGTGTGGTTTTTCACGTTTTTGAAGTTATAAAAAAATAAAATTAATTTGCTGTTTGCTTATTGGTAGGTATTGGGGGCTTTTAGAAAGCAAACCTATGCATCAGACTGAGGCAAAGCACTTCTGTTTACTATGGTCATTAAGTTCATAGAAATGAGACTTTGGACAGTGTAACAATCATTTGTGACAAATGCCTAGACATTGGTTGATTCTCAAAGTAAACTGCATTAAGCCAGCTGTCCTTTCAAATTCATATAACCCAGATTCATGTTCTTCATATATATCAGCTAAAAATTTTTACCTAGGGAATTTTCTGTGCTCCCATGTTTTTAAATTAAACTAGAGGAAAAATAGTAAAAGTGGATTTGCAGGAATTTGTCCTCCATCCTATAGGGTGATGAAGGTGCAAACTCCGCTTAGTTAAAATATGAACTAAATGTTTTGATACTTGCCATTCTGAGAAGGTATCGCAGTTTAACCCCAGCTGACAACTAAGACCCACACAGCTGCTTGCTCACTCCCTCCACGGTGGGATGGGGGAGAGAATTGGAAGGGTAGAAGTGAGAAAACTCGTGGGCTGAGATAAAGACAGTTTAATAGGTAAAGCAAAAGCTGCACGTGCCCCAAGCAAAGCAAAACAAGGACTTGTTGTGGGGGGGATTAAAAATGAGAGAGAGGGGTTCGGATCACTTAAAGAAACACCTCCAATTGTATTAGCAACAGAAAGATTATTTAATAGAAATTTGTATAACAGTGCGACTTCACAGAATTCAATGGCAAGGTTCACTCTATTACTTAGTACATGGATGAAATGCATTCAGGAAAATTATATTAGAATTAAACTAAACTTATGTATATGGGGACTGAAAACGTAATAGGGTAAAAGGGAATGTGGGAAATGGTAAGGGAAACCCTCCCGTTGAGTCATGAGGTTCAGAGAAGACCCCCTTGCTTTCTAAACTCCTGTCGGAGTCTAGGTGCAGCCAGATTGATCAGTTTACATCTAAAGGGATTGTCAGTATAATCGCAGCCTAAAATTCTTTCACAGTAGAATAAAAATCATGACAGTAATTTAAGTATAAATTTTAAAGTATTAACTTATATCTTCTATAACTTACTTAACATCTTATAATATACTTGCTATAACATAATATATACTTGCTATGACTTACTTATTATAGACTTGTCAGGTTAGTACACACGCATGCATAAAGACACTAAGAGAAATACATATAGAGAATAAGAGAGAAAAGGAGGTCTACCTGTGAAAAATTCCCCTTGAGGTCAGTGAAAACATTCACGTCGAATGCTTTGGCATTGGTCTCAACGGGCGAAGGCTCGAGCCTCGAGGAGCGAAGAGCATCAGCCCAGGTCACACTGGCTTTTGGCGACAGACCTCCGATTTTCGCAAACGGGAGAGTCTGCGAGCTCCGAGAGGCGTCCCGCTCAGAGGGAAACGCTGGTCGCAGCCCGCTGCGGTCCAGGAGAGCTCAAAGGGCCTCACTCAGTACCGCTCTTTACAGGCTCGGGAGATGATTGACTTTCGTCATCAACAAATGGCTAGAATCCCAGCTGCGCTGGAAAACTCCGAGACTGAGAATAACTCAAAACACAGATACGGGACGCCCCAGGACTGTCAGGGGAGGACCGTAACGTCTCAAGGTTGTTACGAGAGAGAACCGGCCGCAGGTCGTTATGAGAACTGGCCACCCCTGCTCCCGTCCCGCCTCCGCCGGGCAGCAGGAGTCCTTGGGACGCGCAGCGTGTCTCCCTGTCTTCGCTGTGTAAGAGTCCCTGGCGCGGCCAAGGGTCGCTTCACTGCCCGACTCATGACACTTATGGTGAGGCCTAGCGAGCCTTCCTGAGTTCGAAAATCAGCCCCGAGACGGGGAAAGGAGTGTACCACCTCAGGACTTCAGTCACCACTTCCCATGGGCAGGCAGGTGTTCACCCATCTCCGGGAAAGCAGGGCTCCAGCACGTGTTAATGGTTACTTGGGAAGAGAAATGCTGTAACTCCGAACATCCCCCCTTCCTCCTTCTTCCCCAGCTTTATGTGCTGAGCATGACGTCATATGGCATGGAATATCCCTTGGGTCAGTCGGGATCAGCTGTCCCGGCTGTGTCCCCTCCCAACTTCTTGCGCCCCCCCAGCCTCCTCGCTGGTGGGGTGGGGGGAGAAGCAGAAAAGGCCTTCACTCTGTGTGAGCACTGCTCAGCAGTAAGGAAATCATCCCTGTGTTATCAACACTGTTTCCAGCACAAATCCAAAACATAGCCCCATACCAGCTACTGTGAAGAAAATTGACTCTACCCCAGCCAAAAGCAGCCCAGAAGGTGAAAAGGAATCTCCCTGATGTTGTACCCTCAGAGCAACTATTCAGGCAGCTGATACCAGCTAATGAAACCAGCTCTCTGCTACGCATATTACTCGTGATAAAATTTAATTTGTTACATGTTGGATGCCTCTCAGAAGAGGATTTCTTTTAGATGTTTATTTTAGGCTCCTCCCCATACTTACTGACTGTTGTCTCGGTTTCAACAAAGCCGGCGTGCCAGGCACTAGAAACACAAGCAACTGCTTGTCAAAGCAAACAAGGCAAAACTGAATTACAGGTTTTATATTGATAGAAGAAAGCTCAGAAAAGTGCAATTGATTTTGTTTGTAACAGTAGTCTTTTTTTTTGTTGATTTAAATTGAATCTTCAAGTAGTATCTCCTCTCCATAGGCATAGCAGGATACATTTCTTTGTCAAAACCAGAGAGGAAATGTATATCTACTAATAGTGGTGTGTACAAGGAATTCAGTATTTTAAAAAGAATCAGCGACTGATTAATTGATTTATTATTATTTTTTTTAATAAAACCATTCACAAAAAACATGACAGCTTCCATGACTTTAGTATAGTTTTGATAAGGCTACTGTGCATAATTTCAAATAAAAAAACTGACTAATGAAATCCTGGCATTATGGAACAATTGGGATTCATTTCTGTAGCATGAATTCACTTCACTGAAGGCGACTGTCTCCATTTCAGTGGAAGCACTTTGCCACACCTTTTGTCTGAGAAAATTTAATCTCAGGACCTACTTTCATACATACTGTCACAGACATTGATAAAAGAATGAGTCTGTTTGCTTGCATTTCAGTTTCTTCCTTATACTAAGTGAATTATTAAGTAATTGGAAATACAGTGCAGTGAATCCATTTTAAATAGGTAATTTTTCTAACAATGATGTTAATAAGAGAAAGAAGGACATGATCAAATAGCACACAAGAAACAAACCGGTATGTGGAATTCATTTTTACTTGGAAAGGTTTTTGTGATAAGGTTTTCTGTATGTTTGGGTGTTTAAAAAAAATCATGCAAGTTTGAAGCAACTATTATATACACAGAGGTGTTAACTTCAGTAAACTTTTTAGTCTTACTCTCTCACAAATTCTGGTTAGCTCAAAAATCAATGCTTCTTCACATCACTGATTTTATGAAGTTTTGAGATGCATTATCATATAGATTGACAGTTGCCCCACTGGTTCAGCACCACAGTGTGGACACTTACAAAACCATCATTAATTTCTTACGCTTGTGCCCAGCAGTGGTTTCCTACATAATAAACACTATGTCCTTCAGAAGCAGATCAATAACCTGCTAGGTATTCGTCTTCAAGAGGAAGTAACAAGAATCTATACTTCAAGAGAAATTTGCTCTCTGATATGGTTTCAGATTTGCAGGTTACTAGCATAAAACAAGACATTTCTTGGTATGAGATTTTATCCATTTATGCCTAGCAATATTAGAGTGAACTCATGGTGCAAGGACTACTGAATTTATTTAATGTACCGTTGAAGCTTTTTCCCCTGATACAGTTCAATTGTTGTGTTACAAAACAGTAGTTCAACTCCAAAAGGTGATTTTTTTTTTAATATTGAGATGCTATCAATTTATATCATTGCACTTAAAAAAAAACAACAAAAAAAAACCCACCACAAACAAAAAACAAAACTATACCTCTCACTTTTCTTGTAATATTAAATCTATTTTGTCACTTTTAGTACACCTCTAAGTAGCACAGAGGAGGCTTAATTTCTAAAAATTGCTCTAACAATATGATTTGTTTCCCATTCAAATCCATTCACAAAGCTTATGACCATTTTCTGCACTTCTAGATTTAGTATGATTTAATTTTATCATAAATTAGAATTCTGTGAACCTTGAAATATTAGCAGGTTTGAAATGCTTATAGATAAATTGAAATAATGGAAACTCATTTAAATTCAATTTTTTACTTGGTATACTAAAATTCTTCCTAACAAAACACCTTATTGATGATCCAATTTGAAAAGCAACACTTTTATTTTCACGAGTCTGATTAGGCTCTAAATTCTTCTTATATCTCACAGCTTTTACTTCCGTCTCGATCTGGCCATCTCTTCTTTATACATGGCAATGTGAATATGTAACAGCAAATCTGTCACCAAATTGTTAATCAACATGATGTATTGAGTTGTGAGGTTTAAGTAAATTAATCTTTTTGTGATATATACAAATGTAAAAAGTCAATTAGACATATAGCTCATCTCTGATGTCATGTGTCAGCTTTGTAGAGAGAATTCTTTGTGGGGACCCACAGGTACAGAGTATAGGGGATATACCAGAGTTCCCGAAAGCTTATTTTTTCTTTCCTTTTATTAAATCCTGTAACTGTTTATTCCAAAACATCATGGAAGTCTTTTCAAAAGTAGCGCTTGTCATCAGTTGTCATGTGTTCTTTCCTAAGCCTACAGTATTCCTATTTCCAGAGTAAAGCTTAGGTGCTGACTGTGTTTAGGTAGTGGCCTTGAAGCAAGTACTCTTCCAGGGCTATATTTTGTTTACTTTTTTAAAAGGTGAGTTGTTCTTTTTTTTTTTTTTAAGTTGAGTTGAAAATTATGTTCTTCTCAAAACTTCAAAACCTGTTGTAAAATAAAGTAATTTTCAATATAAAAATACATGTAAACCGAACTGTCATAATTAAGGAGGACTGATGTACAGAATGTTTTTGCAACAAATCTGCAATTGTCTCCCTGGCTTCACTGTTATTAAACGACCAGTTACAGGCTGTTAGGGAGGTGATTAAATTCAACCATCATTAGGCAGATGAGACTGAAAAGCTGAACAAACCACTAATACAGAAGAGAAAACATAATCCTAGGTAGAAGAAAGGAGAACAGAAAAATAGCGTGTAAACTCAGAGCAGATCTCAGTAATATTTCAGAGTGCTGAAATGAACTTAGAGACCCAAAGAGAATCCAGAAGGAGGGCTTTCAGTTTGATGTGAATCTAGATCACACTGATTCTCCTGTTGTAAAAAAGAAAACATCTGGAATCATGTTGGAGACCTTTTTTGGGGTAGAAAGTTGTTAACCTTGATACTTTTTGTATAGTGCCTTTATTGTATGTAATGGATAATATCACTGGTAGAATGGGACATAATATAAAATGTTTATCATGAGATTTCTACACTGATATTATAATACCAAACACTTGAGATGTTTCTGGTTTAGATTTGTGTGTCAGAACAGAAAAAAAGCTTGTCTTGGGGGAGGAGGAGAAATTCCAGGACTGAAACCATGTTATTAAAATAATGTCAGACCAAAAAAGATGATCAAGGAATGCTTTTATCTTACCTAGTAGTGATGCTGAATTGAGCAGCAAGACAAGAATGAATGGGAAGAAATAAAGCAATCTCAAATAAAGCAATCTTCAGCAAAACAAGGGAAATAGTTCAAGGTCATACTGTGGTAATCTGTGTGTGTGTTTTAAAGAAATCTGCAATAAAACACTGTGATTTTGGTAGCTTTTTGTAGATAATGCCTATGAAAAGCAAATAATTTTGAATGTACAGAACCATTTCTGTGTTGATAGCCTAGCTGTACCTTGTGAGGTGTGGAAATGTGGCGCGTTACTGGAATGAACCTGGAGAGTCCTGACGTTGAATCCAGTAGTGCCATGCGCCTTCCCTTTCCTCACTTCATCCCCTTTTCTTCCTGGAGAAGATCTTCCCTACTCCACTGGAGCCAGCCTGTCTCTAGCATCAGGTGTGAGGATTCAAGTCATATGGAAAGGTGTTGTAGGATGCTTCACAAATATTTTCAGGTTCAATATCCATCAATATTTGCTATGCTAGACATATCGGTGACAGTGAACGCTATAATTTTTTCCACACTACTTTGGTGGTGTTTTTTATTATAATAATTGAAAGTTTGAATACCAAACAATGCCATGTGTGCATATCACTTATTAAAAAAAAAAAAAAGAATACCATGAATAAAGTTAAATGAATTTGGGAAAATGATGATAAAATATGAGAAACTGTATTTATTTGTTGTACTTCTTCTTGGATCTTATGAAAAAAACAGGGAAATTCTATTTTCCTTTCTTTTTTCCCCTGCTATGAAGTTTTCAGTGGTAATTTCATATAGTGATTTCACAAATACATACATAAAGTAAATCTTTAAAAAAAACCAAAAAAACAAAAACCACCCCATAATTCAAACTGACCTCGTATTTTACTGTTGCTTCAATTTTATGAGCAGTATAATCTGGGCTTATCCTGGGATGTTGTTGAATAACCTACTTAGACTTACAATAGAAAAGATACTATTGCATCAGAGGAGTTTACAAAGAGGCACCAGACAGATGACAGCAAGGAGTTTATTTTCATATGTTTACTGTTTTAATTTTGCCATGTTGTTCTCAATATTTCATTACTTTAATTTTTATTCAGCTTTCTATTTCACACTTCATAATTTGCGGAAAAGGTTATGGTGAAACTGTGATTCTACTCTTGAGAAGATTTTGGTTGTGTTGTATGCGTGCTAATGTCTCTGAGTGGTAAGACCAGTTTGGAAGTAGAAGGTTTTAACATTCGTGGTGTCGGAATTCTATTTGGGTTAAAACATTGGGAGATTAAGTTTGCTTCCTACTAAGCAATATTCCTACTAAGAAATATTCACTTTTGCCTATGGGAAAGACTTTCCTTGTTAAAATGGAGTGTTTAAGCAGTGGTGATGCAGTTGGAGCAGATCTGTGTAGTCTTTAATTGGAGGAGGGGGGGGAAGATAATATGCCCTTATAATTTTGAGGTAGTATATCTATATTTTGTGTACAAGAAGAAGCAGGGAAGCTGTAGACTTACTGTATATTGCATAGTATAGTGCTAATTTCAGCTGTTAGTACTGTCTAGGAATGTTGTGCCCATTTCCCTCCCAGATCAACCCAGGTAGCTTGGAAAGAGCAGGAGGGACAGATATGAAAGAGAAGAGAAGAGAAGCTGCCACAGTTGTACGATCTGTTCATAGCTGAGAAAGGGTCCAGATGGTCCTAAGGAAACGATGAGATTTAAATGAAATGTCATAGACTCAGAAAATGGAATCACGTACGTCATATATCAACTAGACTTCTTAAGAAGGAGTGCTGGGGAGGTTAGCTCATGCATGGGCATACTTCATCTCTTCTTCAGGAAGGCTTGTAAAGTACTTTGTAAATGACAAATTTAGCAAGTCATTAACCACAGTATCAAAGCTCGGTTGCTTAAGTGGATCCAATTTTGATGTGCTCTCAAAACTTGAGGGCACTTCTAATAGGAAGTGGTTTCCTAATGAGGGAATTGACTAGCAGGAACGACTTTTAAAGACTTAACTACACATCAACTACAATTTTGTCCAGGTAAATGGCTTATGCATTCAGTGCAGAAGGAGGGTAAATGATGGGGTTAAGGACAAAAAATGGATATGTAGTACTGGTAAACTTTAAAGCCTTGTGGAAGACATGAATATGAAATGACAGTATATAAAATCTTAAACATCTGTTACAATTTTAATATAACCCAATAACACTGTAGTGTGGGTTAGCAGGATGATGTGATGGAAGTAGTGCTAAACATACAAGTACATTGAAAGAGCTAAATAAATACTATTTGGAACACAGTGTTTGGTGATATTCTAGAGAGTAAGGATGCACATGTGGCAACAGCAACAGCTCTGCTTAGGTGGCCTAAAAAGGATAAAAAATTGCCATCTTCACATTCAGTTGCTTGTAGCTGGAATTCAGCAATTTGGCAGCCATTAGATTTCTCCATTCAGTTCGGTGTTGACCAGAGAGATGTACACCAGGATCTCAGGTTTTATTCTTCCAGAGAGAGATGAATTTTTAGCCCTCATAATCATAGAAAATATGGATGGACTGTAAGAAGAAAAAATCTCTTATGCATGGTGTGGTGAGGTCTTATACCATGGGTGTCTGTAATCTTCTTGCCCATTCATTTGAGTCAGCCCTTCAGTGTCTGTAAAAATTGTAAATTGTCTTTTCTCTGAGTTGTCAGTGATTTCAGTACCTCTGCCACAGTCTATGCCATGCTCTGGTTTCTGGGCCTTGACCATTGTGCTTTTTGTCCATATAATATGAGGACCTGGCTGAAGCTGTGTCCTGTTGTGCAGTCTCTTCCTTCAGAGTGACTTTTTTGGATTATATGAATGCCCCCTACATAATTGCATGAACCAAGGCAACCAGGAATTGTGACATGGGAAATGAAGTCCAGTATTTAGCCAGGAAACTGAGGAAGACAGAAATATAGGGTGGTGAATTAAGGCTACCTGGAAAATCCTGCAGCAGCTGGGTTCACAAACCGCTGAGGCTAGCTGTGATCTTCCTTTTTGCCAAATTCAGAGGGAAAGAGCTTTTGCATGCAGTTGTATCTACATCATTGTGTGAAGGTCACAACATGGAGAGCTTTTTAAATAAACTCTCAAAATAACCATGAGATTTTTCAATTAGTATTTTAATTATGAGCCTTTCCCTCTACTAGAGAGAAATGATGAAACTATGTTTAACAAGAACTCCATTACAGCACATCATTCAGTTTGTCAATTATTAGTTTTAGTAAAGGAAACTTAGATGATATAGGTCACCTAGGTAAGCAGGCGGCAGCGCCTTTGTTCAAAGTATAACTGAGTTAGAATAATGCCTTTTTATACTTTTCTATAACAGAGATGGGTATCTGATAAAGTTAATCCAGCTTGGTAATAAATGCATTGTGAGTGGCTGATGAGCGATAAAACCTTTGCAGAAGCTTTGCCTATACGTGGCGGTTAACAAAATTTATCATAGTGAAACAAAAAAAAATGTGTTTCACATTTCCCTTGTAAACCAAAGCACACATCGCATGAAACCATATACTGAATTTATTTTCTGTCTTGCCTTTCAAAAGACTGTGAAATTTTACCAAAAGCCTACTCTAAATTTGTCAGGCCAGATACTGGCACCTTTCCTCATGTAGCATATCCCACTATTAATAATCTTCCTAAGTACAAAGACTTGCATATTTCACTGAACTGTGCATAACTAGGTCAAGGTACATACTGTTTTTTCATTTATGAAGCTTGGCCCGAGTCTGACCAAGGAACTGTTTTTGACAGTACAGTGAATGTCTATTTGCCATACATGTAAAACTACACGCGTATATGGCTGTTTCAGTATTATTACTGTTTCTAAATATTTCATTTGGTATGCTTTGTGTTTACACTCTGCACGCTGTTCTTTTCAAGTAATCTGGCAGCTTGTCGAAGACAATGTGTTTGAATTGACTGTTAATGTGATGTTGAAATGTAACATTCTCTTCAGGTAGAATAGAATTCATCTTCAGTTAGAAAATGGATAGGAAACTACACCTTAGCTCTTTTAGTGCCAAAGTTTTAATATGGATATATTAGAATCAACAGAACTTGTTGAAAACTAAATAATCCCATAATTACTGAGTTTCAAGGGAGATTACTGTTACTTTACTCTCTTTTATTAAAAAGCATTTTTTTATCTAGTTCTTAAGTAGTAAATGATAAAGATGTGCCGCAAGTTCCGTTCCTTAGATCAGAGGACAGGAATTCTCATTCATGAGCCCAAGTTTTATGTTTTACCCATAAAGGTTTTTTTGTGACTCAACTTTTTGCAGAAGCTCCTGGCAGAACTGGACTTCTGTCAGGTACGATAGGAGAAATCTGGAAATCAACTGTTTTCTTTACTTTTAATTTCACTATATTTCACATGGATTAAACACAACTTTCTGCTTAATTTAAGCTTTTACGTGTTCTGTGACAGTCTCCTTCCTTGACATTGATAAGGGAAATACTTTTATATATTCATTCAGTCTTTCTGTAGCATTTGAAATTGCTGACTCTGACAGTCTTGCTTTAAGAAGCATGGGGATGATTGGCAATGCTTCAGAAAGGCTGAAGTTCAGCCTTTCAAATCAAGTGAAAGGTTTCTTGTGAGCAGCAGTTTGTCCACTTCCAAAACACTCGCCTGTTAAGTCTTTGGCTCACAGACCTCTCATCAATGTTCTTCAACATCTCAAAAGCTGTTGGTAGCAGTACAGAGACCATGCTGAAATCTTAACCATATGTGAACTTGAAATACTATCTATGATAGAAACAGAGGATGATTTTTTCAATTTATATTTTGTCTATCTGATGGTTAAAGAACATTAGATTAGACAAGAACCCATAAAAGGAAGATACGGTGATATCAGAGAGATGGAAGTATTTTGAAGAACTTCCCTCTTTCAGAAAAGTTGCTTGCTGTTGAAGGCTAGTTATCATTGTTCCTAAAAACGTCCACCTACATTTTGCAAGTTGCTGTAGGAATGTTTTCCGTGTAATAAGTTTACATGAAGTAGTAGCTTTAAATGTTTTTTCCAAGATGAATAATTTCTTATTATAATGTGTTACTGTTTGTCACCAGAGGGTGCCATTGCTGTGATCTTGCACATTCTTGTGCTAAAACCCACTGAATTTTGGAAGAGGTACTGCTTCTAAACGGTACCTTTTCCTTTAGTCATGTAAAGCAATGGCAAGAAAAAGTGGCCTTATGGAGAATAAATTGCACACCTGGCAGCAGAGCTGTGTGTAGATCAATTCTTCAGGTGCTGTTGATCTCAGGAAATCAAGCAGTAGCCGGAACAACCAAGTCCTAAAAAGGGGCTGTTTCCTGGTTATCCACTTGGGTTTGTTATGTAAATACATTTAAATAAAACCACTTACACTGTAGTTGTACAAACTCTACATCACTCATTTCTTACCGAGAAAATCACATTGAGTTTCTAGATACTTAGTACTGTGCAGCAGAACACTGGTGTCAGAAGAGGTAGTTTTATTTGTGAATGAAGTCACAGAAAGAGGTATAGTTACTACAAAATAAGTTGCTGATATACCTTGTGCTGGCCCCTCAAGGCATCCAGTTCAAGGTCCCTTTCCTAATATTAAAAATGTGGAAGAGGCTTAGGCTTGTATGTACAACCTGTCCTCTCTGTCCCCCTAAGTCTGTGGTTGCCCAGTGATTATCCATCTGTGGTCGGGTGAGGGGGTCTGACAGAGAGATTTACACAAGCTGGACTCGAAGAAGCTTAGTTGATTCATGGAACATATCACAGGTACTGTTCATTCACAGAGTATATCAGACTGTATTTAGGTGCAATATGAACTCGTATTTATACCTTCCATCCTTTGGTATTTTTCTCTGTGCTCCCGAATACACAATGCATCTATCCAGGTAAACCAAATAAAAGTATGAACTTATCAAGCTTCTTTTCCTATAGGCTAAGATAGAAGAGGAAGTTTTAGTAGGTTTTTTACTTTTTAATTGCTTAGAACTGTGCTGGTAATATTAAGGGCCTTCAAATAACATCTCTTTGGGACAGATTTTACGGCTGAGCAACAATTCAGTGGAAAGGCTGCCTTTTGTGATTTCGGGAGTTGTTATAAATATCTCAGAAGTTGCTGACTGTTCACGTCATTCTAAGGTTTTCCAGTAGCACGTTGCTGATATGGAGAGAAAGACCGTTCAGTTCATGAAATTGTATTTGCCAGGAAGTTCAAGATGCCTATGGAAGCTGATACTTCCTTGCCATGTTTGCCCTATTGATACTGAGATACCATCTTGTAAGAAGGCATAATATCATTCAATTACAACAACATGCCTGTAGGCAAGGCACAATATGTGAACATCATTTGTTTGCTTAGAGCCATGACTGTCATTCAGAAATATTGAAAGGTAGCAGTTGGATTTTTTCACACAAATGGTTAAGGGACTTTTCTCAACATCAAATTAGCATTCAAGAGTGAGAATATAGCTTCTGTTTCCTCAGATGCTGAGCTGTAAGAATGAGTAATCATGATTCCTGGGGGAAAATTTCTTTTTATTTAAAAAAAAAACCACAAACTTGAGTGGTACTAGATAAGAAATGGGTTTATCTGTTTTCCATAGAATGCTTCTATTTAGTAAACTTGAAATAAGATGAATTACAGTGAAGTTACTCCTCTTTCCAGTTTTCTTTCAAAAGCGGGGAATTATTTTTAAGGAATTCTATGCTATTTTTGTATCTCCCACATAATGCTCTACCTTTAAGCTATATTACACAGTGTGAGTAAGGACAAAACAAAGGAATGGATATAATTGCTTAACAGAGTGGAGTTTGTCTTCTGTATCTCACTCTTTTTTTTTTTTTTTTTCCTGTTTAAACTTCTTTTTGCTAAGTAAAACACAACATCACTAATGCTTGTGTTGAACAGTTTTGTACAATGCATAGAAAGAAGGCATGGGGTAGGAAGGATTAGGTAAAGGTTAAGACCGTGACCTGCAGTGTGAAAAGGCACGTGGGTGAGAATGAGTAGTGAGACATGAGGTGCAAAGGAAAGGGGAGTCCAAGGAGGCTGCAGAGAATTCATCAAATGCTTAGGTTTAGGACAGCCAGTGAAACAACAGACCTGTGCAAGGAAGTAGTAATCTGCCTTCAAAAATGTTTTTACTAACTATGTCTGTATGCTGTTTTTCAAAAGCATGCTATAGCAATACAGAGAATAAGTTTTGATGGATTTCGTCTGTATATAAATGCTGATGTTCACTCTAATAAGCTCTTTTACTATAGCAAACGTTCTGAGCTGTTGACCTTGAAGGGTTAATGTGTCAGTGAATGCCACAAGATTGCTAGGAACTGAATAATTGTATTTGTGTTACATGCTTGTGAATGAGATAAAAATATTTGGAGTTTTATTTTCCTTCTCATTTTTATGCATTTCATAGTTATTTCTAAAGCTAACAACATATGTAAATAATTCAGTTTGTTTCCTTCCTTTGCAGAGTTCTCTACATTTTCAGTATTATATAGTGAAATAATAAACCTTATCTGCCCAGTCTTGTCAATATATCCCTGGGTAGCTGCTCAAAGACTCCTTGAGTTTTGATCGTCTAGATTAATTTGCCAGCTCTAATTTTCTGGATAATTACTGCATAATTCAAGACCACTTCTATTGTGATACTTACCCAGTTTTTGTTCTTTGAGATACTTTATTTCTTGACCTATAATTTGACTTCCCTAAGAGCATCTGAAGACAGGTATCCATATTCAGTTTAATCCTAAATTTTGGGATTGGCTCACACTCCCAGCCTGTCCTCTGTCTGTCTCAATCGGGACTCATTGTCCTCTCCCCTGTGGACTCTCTGTTTGTGCACTTAATGTCCTTACCCAGAAGTAAGGACATCCTATACATAATGAAGCACTGTATTGGCTCTCTTAGGTGACAGAATGCCATCTAATCTTTTCAAATGAACATTTCTGTTAATTTAAAAGCAGACTTTATCCTATGTTTTCAGAATTTTGGGTGGTTGGAATTAATGCCTTACATTTTACTTCCATGGATATCAGGACAGATGAAGGCAGCCTGTGATTACAATTATAATATTTTGTGTGATGCTTTTTTTTTTTTTTTAAGATGCAAGGATAAATTAGAGTCTTATGATAAATGTTAGAAGACTGACCTATAACCACGGCAGGCAGACATTAATAGTTGATGTTTTCTATTAGCTGTTTTGCTAAAGATACTGAGAAGTGCTGGTCAACAGCCGGCAGAATATGAGCCAGCAGTGTGCCCAGGTGGCCAAGGCGACCAACAGCATCCTGGCCTGTATCAGAAATAGTGTGGCCAGCAGGAGCAGGGAGGTGGTTGTCCCCCTGTACTCAGCACTGGTGAGGCTGCACCTCGAGTCCTGTGTTCAGTTTTGGGCCCCTCACTGCAGGAAAGACATGGAGGTGCTGGAGCGTGTCCAGAGAAGGGCAACCAAGCTGGTGAGGGGCCTGGAGCACAAGTCTTATGAGGAGCGGCTGAGGGAACTGGGGCTCTTTAGTTTAGAGAAGAGGAGGCTGAGGGGAGACCTCATCGCTCTCTACAGCTACCTGAAGGGGTTTGCAGTGAGGTGGGTGCTGGTCTCTTCTGTCAGGTGGCTGGTGACGGGATGAGAGCAAATGGCCTCAAGTTGCAGCAGGGGAGGTTTAGGTTGGATATTAGGAAAAATTTCTTTACTGAGAGGGTTGTCAGGTATTGGAACAGGCTGCCCAGGGAAGCGGTTGAGTCACCACCCCTGGAGTATTCAAAAAGCGTGTAGACAAGGCACTCCAGAACATGGTTTAGTGGGCATGGTTGGACTCAATGATCTTAAGGGTCTTTTCCATCCTAAATGATTCTATGATTCTAAGACATTTCAGGAGCAATCAGTACTTCAGCACTATAATTCTGAGGACTTCACAGTAAGCATCATTAAGAAAAATAATTGTACATGGTGAAAGGTAGAGGTAGACCAGGTAGCTGTAAGATTTCTATGGCTTTGGTCAATCCCCTGTGATAATTTTTATTAACCTTTTTTTTTTAGGTATTACATTTTTTTACTGGCATTTTTCACCATATTTTTCTCCCATCATTTTCTCTCTTGCTAAAAATATTATGGCATTGGCTAGTCTTTGCCTGAAACACCATTTATTTGCCCTTTCTGCATTTCATTTTTAATATAACATAGTGCCTTGAGCTTAAGACTTTAATGTGGTTCCAGATAATCTCCTAGTTTTGTTTGACACGTGATGGCTTAAAAGCATTCATTATAAAGCAGAATGACTGTGCAAAGTGAGGGTTATTTTTTTTCCTATGTATGATGAATTCTTTGCATGGCTTAAAAAAATGGAGGAACAGCTCATCTTACAGAAATAATGTTCATCTTAGAAAAATGATCTGAAGAAATCAATATTTTTCCTTTCTCTACTTTTGTCCCTCCTTATTTGAGTCTAGTTCACGTAATAACTGCATGTTAGAAATGCTTCAAATCACTTCTGTGGTGATAAATTTTGACACTTTCTCAAATATTGGTTTTATGTATTTCCTTTTTGTTAGTCTTTCTTAGCATGAAAGAAATGGGCTTTCTTAACAAACAAAAACTTTTCAAATAATTTTAAATGTGATTTGAAGCTCCTAAAGCCTTACTTGAGCTCTGCTGTTATGTCTCAGAGGAGTAGAACATACGTGGCAACTTCTCCAGAAAGATCCTCTCAAAAGAACGTATTAAAGATGAAATATAAGGATTTTTAGATCAAAAGGATAATGATTTTTTAAAATCTTTACTATGTGATAAATTAATCAGAAGGTATTATAAAGATGTACAAACTTGCACAAGGAGAGAGAAGAGAAAGTAGACAGTGACTTTGAAATTAGTATAGACATAGACCTAAAGACATACTTCCAGAAGTTTGTTATAAACCAACAGACAAGTAGCGTACACACTTGTTAGAAATCTGAACTGTGTCAGGGTGAGCATGATGAGAAAAATCACTGATATGGCCACAAATACCTTATTTTATCAGATATTTTATTGTATTCACAGAGATGCTAGAATTCTCAGACATAAAATAATCAGGAGTAATGCAATGACTGTTCAGAAGCCCAGCATTAGCCTTTGGTGTCACTCAAGTCTTCCTATGCAGTATAAGCTGTATACCAAGCAGGGTGAATAAAATTATACCTTCTTGTAATTTCTTTAAAGAGAAAAAAACCCTGATTCTTAAAACTGAAAGTAATTAGCTAACATATATTGGTGTGGACATAAGTTGCATATTTCTGGCAGGAATCATAACCAACAGACTTGACTCTGTAATTATGAAAAAAATCTGCAATTTAATAAAAGCCCAACAGACTTTCATAGCAATGAGACCTATGTATCCAAAGGCAGATGCTGAACCAAAACACCTAATACTATGATAATTTGTTTCACATTTCTTATGTGAGCACGTATATGACTCATTCATGCTTAAAATACATTTGTGAATGGACGAATTTGGTTAGGTAATAATTTTTGCTTCAGAATACAAATATAGTGAAACCTGTTCTAACAGATCAGCTGCAACAAAAGCCAGCAGCAGGATAGGAGAGTTTGTATTGTAGCTTTCCATATGAGGTTCACAGATAAGCCTTACCTGCCCGTCCCCCCAAAAGAAAGATACACTGTAATTAAATTTACAGTCTTCATTGCAGTTTATCTAATTTTTTAAGATCTATTTTACTTACTTATGGAAGGCAAGGTAAATTCCACAACTCTGTGAGCTGTTATGAAGCTTATGTAAGCACAATGTGTTGTAAACAAGTTTAGTAAATCTTAACATTCAAAGGAATTTTGCAAGAATTAGAAACAAAAAACTTGGTTCTGCAAGTCCATTTAAGTTTTAATTAAATACTACTAATAGTATTTTAAGAAGGATTCTGAGCAATAATTATCATAACTTTATTATTATGTTTTATCAATGATAACAAAGGAAAGTTCTGGGTTGCATGCACACAAATTGTGAATTTATGGCAATGCTATAAAAATGTGATTGTTATAGATATGGAACCTGTAATAAAAACGCACAGTTCTAGCAGTGCTGGGTGTACTAACGTGTAGTCCATGCTCCATCTATTTGTGCATAAAAAAAGTATTCATCAGTCTGGGAAATGGTTGCAAACTTGATGAAATTAGTTCTGTATACTCATGGTCTGAAACTACTTGCCTCATCTGTTAAAGAGTTTCCGAAGTTGAGGAATTAAAAGGAGAGAGGCAATGTTTTTTACAGACTTTTTCTTATGCTATTGAAACATAAAGTTCTGTAAGGGAATTCTGATAATTTTGTACAAGAATTTCTATGAAAGATCCATCCCATTAGGTAATTTCATTTCAACTGCTATTATATAAGAGATAATATAAAGCCCTTGCCAAGCAGCCTTTATTTAGCAATGGCAAGATCATCATGCAGGTTGAGCATGTTCTTGAGTACTGGTTCATAGTCTAAATCAAATATTTGGAAGAAAAATTATCTTATGGTTATTTCGTTACCTAAGGATTATTATCTGTCACCCAGGCATACTGTCAGATGGGACCATAGCAGGCAGCCCATGAGCTGCGTCCACACCACCCTCTTGATTCAAACCTAAAGCAGTGTCCAGCGAGCCTCCGAGCATTCCTGCTTCTTATATCCCAATTAAGGATGCCCTTTGATGGAGTGATGGTATTGCACAGCCCCCCGGCTGAGGCTCTCCCAGTCTTGCGCTGCACCTTGTCTCTTTTTATCTTGTTCTGCATTAGAAGAGAGGTACCTTCACGGTCGGTACCAGTGTGAGCTGAGCCGCCTCGCGTTAGTCTGTGATGACCATCGCTTCCCACCTGTGACGGCCGAACTCCCCGTGTGAACAGCCTTCTGCGTTGAAACTCAGTGTCAGCCGATGTTTATTTACCAGTTAGGGGGGTGTTTGAAAGACCAACCAGTTTGAAAGTTCCAAACAAGTCTCTGCTAGATTGATACTCATTATCAGTAAACATGTAGTTCTTGGTCATGATTCACAACATACTTGAAGAGCCAGTGCTCACCAGTCTCGCGCTGAGCCCTCTGCGCATGCGTACCACCCAGGGCCGAGCTGGGGGCCGAGGGCAGGCCACCGGCTGCAGACATCTGCTGAGTGGGCAGCTGGAACCAAAGGGATTAACTTTATCTTCCCATTCTTCCTCGCTCTTCCTCAGTGTTTTTATGCTTCTTGTCTTCCTCCCCCAAAACCAAGGATCTCGTTTGCTCCCTGCATAGTGTATCTTATTTTTTGGACCGTGTTGCTCTGGACATCTTTCTTGCTTGTTCTACTGCCCTTGTTCTTATCTTGTGGATTTTACTTCTCGCACATTTGTCCAACTATATCGCGACTCTCATTCTGCCCCTTTGTGGTTATATATTATGTATGTACTTAATTTAACAGTATTGCGAGATGTGTCTGCGCTGTTGCTGGTTGTGCTTCTTGCAGTGTTACAGTGTCAAAAAATCTCCATCCGCTGTCGTGAGCGGTACAGGCTTTATCCAGAGCCCTTCTGTCCGGGTGGAAGGCAGACATCCTGCCTCAGGGATATGGCAGCCGCTGCTTTGGCTGTGCATCCCAGGACAAAAGAAAATTTAAAAAAAGATTAGCTTAAAATGCAACTTGTAAACCAATTTTTTTTCATGTCGTTACAACCTTCATATAACCTATTTCTGTCCTTAGTGCACAGAAAAGGGGGCCGTTGCGGCTGCCTTGCCCTGTCTTGCCAGGCGATGGTGAGTGGGGGCACGGAGGGCAGCACCACGTGGACCTGTCGCTGTTGGAGGGGGCGTGGGTGAGGAGTCAAGTGCTGGTTCAAAAGCTGCTTTAATACAGCTATTAAAACAGCAGAAAAGTCTTGTAGCAATAAATCAGTTCCGTAGTATACACAGGACTTCGGTGATGAAACCTGTTTCTTATTTATTTTGGGGTTTTTGCCACTTGTGGGTTTCTGCCGTGCCTTTGACTATATATAGGATTTATTTTTGTTCAGCTCTGTTGTAAAGTGCTGAACATAATATGCCCCTCAGTCCCAACTGAAGCTTCATGTGATTTAAATGAACAGTGGCATTCACCTTCTGAGTCAGGACCAAACCGTACAGTATTTCTGCGGCAGCGATGGCTGCGTTATCTTATTGGCCCCTTTGACTGATTAGGGGCCAATAGTCCATTGATCGCTGCTCCTCGGCTTCTCTCCCACTTCACGCTGGATTTGAAAGAGCTACTCGGTGACTTAAGAAGTAGGTGCATAATCTATGCATTTATCACTGGGAATGAAAGAATCGTTTTGGTTCAGACACAGGTGAGTTAGTGCTTGTGTTGGCTCGAAGGCTACTAGAGAAAAGGATTTCCCTAGAAAATAACTAGACAGGAAAAATGAGTTGGACTTCTGAGGATTTGAAGTATAAAATGTGCAAATTACAAGAATGTGGCATACTGTCAGGCTTACGCTTTTCCCCTTGATATACAGAATTTGTGTGATCTGCTCAGTCCAGCATCTTATTTGTGATATATGTTTTTACAATGAAATTTGTGAGTGGCTTCCTTTTTTATTTTCTTTTTTAATGTGAGCATTTTATGACAGAAATTCTAAGTCCAGTTTGGAGTGTTATGCTTTAGACATCTGTCTCCGTAAAACTTGAGTGAAAATACAAGATGCCTATTTGAATAACACAGTGTCACCAACAGTGCTTGAAAGTGATGCTAGAGGTGATGGTGCTCCTTATGGTTCTCTCATCATATATCGTGTAGTACATTTGTGCATGTATGTGGGTAGTTCTTTGAAAAAGAATAATAAACAGGTCCAAGATGTGATGTCAGATCTAGTTAATCAGTGTACTAGAAATACATTACCCTGAGTCTTGGTTAGGAAAATAGTAATCAAAGTCTTGAGTTTCTTTTCGTTTGGGGAGACAGATGGCATATCTGCTTAACGGCAAATATCCAAAAGAAATTTTTTTAAAGTCCTATCTTTCAAAACATGGCAATCAGAATCATCTTGGAAAGGAACTATTAAATTTAATAAGCCATATGTTCAGTGAATTTACTTATTTTGTTCTGAGATGTAGACATAAAATTCACCTCTGTGTCCTTTTGTGTAAATTAACTGCCTTATTCTCTGCTACACAATTAAGGTATTTAACAAAGTTCCAAATGTGCAACGTATTATTAGCCAAATACAGCAACTAGTTTTCATGTTGCTAAAATAAATGCATTTAGGTGAACAGTCTGCAGTTTACCAGAGTTCCCTCTGTGGAGTTCAGCGTGTTTGAAGATCAAATTGACTGGCAGCTTCCTTGGTATACATAAAACAGATCTAAAATTATTTCAAATAGAAATTCTCTGAGGATTGTATCATCTTTGCTGTTCTGTTGTACTGAAGATGCAGATGTGCCAGACTGTTCTGCAGGATTATAAATGCATTAGTGAAACCCTAATACACTCTCTAACAAATATATGCAGTGCAAGAGGTTTTCTTAGCCATCTTGTACCCGCTCATTTTATTTATTTCATGTAATTGGCATGTTGTTCTGCTTTTATAGCTTGTTAAAATGAGATGTGAAAAGGGCTATAGCTAATGGCTGCTGGAAAATCTTTTCCCATGGTAGGCAGGAAGAACATTTCAGAAAAAATACATTGCAGATTTTAAAGCACAGTGTTCTCCCAGTGAGAAACAAAGATTAAAAAGATGGATGTAATGCATTGGTATGTATAGCAGAAGCCAGTTTTAATGACCTCGGATATATAAATGAACATCATATACAAATGCCCAAGCATTGAGACGGCATCCTTTTGTAGATGCAAGGATACTGGCGTAAGCCAGGGCTCCTTGGCACTGTGGTGCTAATACTGAGGCATAGGTGCAGTGTGAAGGGTCTGGTGGTAGCGGACGGGTTTTTTCCCTTCCTCCTTCAAAGAAAATGATAAGAGAATACCTGGAACAAGGTTTTGTGAGCATCTTCCTGCTTTCTCATTCTAGCAAACAGAGTGTGTTCCTCGACTGCATTTTTCCCACCTCTCCTTCTCAGGTGCAAAGTCTGTGTCACCTGATGATTCCTTAAAAGCTGGTCCTTGCTGCCAGCCACTGGGCAGGTGTGAGCCAGAGCGGGTGTGTGGAGGAGTCATTTCGCTTGACTTTTCTATGCAGTCTGACCTATAGCCCCTTGCTCCATGAAAGTCACCATGTTGATCTGTTCTAGCCCTACTCTTTCCTACAGAGTTTGGCTTCTTGGGTTGCCAAGGGCTAGGACGTTCAGCAAAGTTTGTGGTTTGGAAAGGGTTTTTTGTTGCTGTTGCTGCTGCTGTTTGTTTTGTTGGGATTTTTTCCCCTGCCAAGTATAGCAAGATTGGAAACATGCTGAAGAGATTTTCTTTTTATCCTTCAAGAGTCTGCTGCCTTTATATCTCCCTTTGGGTTGTTAAAACATCAGCTATTGGTGCATCGGTAAAACTTGCCCAGAAACTTTTTTGCTGAAGGAATCGGGGAGAAATGAGCCCTGTAGGTTAACGTTTTTAATAAGGTTATGTTACCATATTATGGTCTCCCTTTCCCCTCCTTGCCCTCACTCTTGTTTCTGTGTCTCTATGAAATGACTTTTAGCTGGACATTCACCTTAGCTGTTAACATAAAATAAAGTTTTTCTTCAAGGGAAAATTGTCACAGTCCTCGTGATGCTGTTCTGTGGGCTTTAGTCAACCAACAAGTTGCTTCAGTTCTAGGGAATCCTTTCCATAAATTACTGTGGCAGTAAACTCCCTCGACTTGCCAGATACGATGAATAAAAACATTTCTCATTGAGAGAGAGATAATTATTAAGTAACATACTTCGTAGCGCTCTCCCCTTTTTCGTTCTCTTTAACTATAAATATTTCCCACTTTGCACTGTCAAAATATAAACCTGTATGTGGTTTGTGCAGAGAAAATCAGGACTCGGGATTATAGTAAGAATTGGAAGATAAGAGTATCTAATTTTGCTTGCCAGCATGTCATTGTGTTTTAGAAAAAAAACACTGTAAAAGAATACAAGTGCCACTGTACAACAGCTAATTTGAGTATGACTGTATTTCTTAACAGTCATTTGGAATTTCTTAACAATTTTTGGTTTTGTTTCTCTGTGTGCACAGTACACTTGATAGTCTTTGATGACTGTTCCAAGAGGAAAAGAAGGACCTATGGCCCTCCAAAATTACAGAGCTCTCTGCACTGATGCATCTTCTAGAACAGATAGGAGAACTTGCTTTTAATTCCTAGCACCAGATGATGATAGTTTGCTAGCAGAAGCATGAAAAATCAAATGCCATAACACATTTCAATAATGCATAGCATAAACTGTATAAATTCAGAATAGCCTTAATAATAAACCTCATAGCATAGGAAGTTGGCAATTCTAGTTGGTAGAAGTTGTAATGAAGGAATTCATTGCATCAGGACTCGTATGTAGTAGTTATCCCAGTGCATAGGCAAAGGCTGCATAGGCAGAAACAGAATAAATTTTCATTGCCTTCCTCTAACAAGGCCACAGAAAAGTGGCTTTATTTGTGATTCTTAACTCACCCAAATTAGACCTGTGCAGTCATTCTGTATTTATTAACAAAAGCAACTAATGAAAATAAGTTCAAAAATGAAACCGAGTCGGTATAAAATGTGAGGCCTGATAAACCAAGCTTACTTGCCCATTTTAAGTCATACAAAAGCAAATGCAGTTGTTTGGCAGTGCCTCGTTTAATACATTTCATGGTCCATTTATGTTTTGGTTTTACTACTGTAGTGATGGGGCTAATTCTGAACTGTAAAGTGCAGCATATACTGGAATATAGATCTACCATGTAATTCAGAAAATGTAGGATTTAAACCCGAGAAACTGACAGGTTAAACTGTGAGCAGATGAGTACAGTGCCTCCTCGCCCCAAGTCAGGACACTCCAGCCCATTTGGATGACATAAATTAACAGCTTTTTATTCTGCTATAGCAATGAACTGTTGAGGTATGATTCGATAACGATCCATGCAAATGCCCAGTGTATACATTGCTACTTTAAAGAGAAGCTTTCTTGTTTTTCTCCTGGATTACACTGTGGATTCTGTCAGATTGTTTTCTGTGGTTTGAATCGCTATCAGGAGAAACACACAGTCTTTCCTGTGATTCTTATCCATTTAGTTTTTAAGCTATAGTGACATTAAAAAAAAGATTACAGTGCTGCACACCATGATTTTAAATGGCCTTTGGAGTCTTTAACAGCTCTTGGAAAATGAAAGAGGATTTTAGTTTCAGGATTTTACCTGAGAAAGTAGAAGACAATAGAGGAAGTCTGGTGTAACCGTAGTGTCATCTGCCACTAAGGGCATTACACTGTCTCGCTGCTGGCTCTTCATTTGATCTGGAAATTTGCCAGACTCGGAAAATCTGGTGGTGCTGGTCAGTTCAGCAGTATGCGAGGCTGGTTTGTACCTGGGGAATGAGCCGCTCACCACCCCCACCCCGCAGTGCGATGGGGAGAGAGTCAGAAGGGGATGAGTGACAAAACTCATGGGCTGAGATAAAGACAGTTTAATAGGTAAAGCAAAAGCCGTGCACACAAGCAAAGCAAAACAAGGACTTCAGTCACCACTTCCCATGGGCAGGCAGGTGTTCACCCATCTCCGGGAAAGCAGGGCTCCAGCACGTGTTAATGGTTACTTGGGAAGGCAAATGCTGTAACTCCGAACATCCCCCCTTCCTTCTTCTTCCCCAGCTTTATGTGCTGAGCGTGACGTCATATGGCATGGAATATCCCTTGGGTCAGTCGGGATCAGCTGTCCCGGCTGTGTCCCCTCCCAACTTCTTGCGCCCCCCCAGCCTGCTGGCTGGTGGGGTGGGGTGAGAGGCAGAAAAGGCCTTGGCTCTGTGTGAGCACTGCTCAGCAGTAGCAAAAACATCCCTGTGTTATTGTCCTGGTTGTGTTATCAACACTGTTTAGGCCACAGATCCAAAACACAGTACCATATGAGCTGTTATGAAGAAAATTAGCTCCATCCCAGCCAAAACCAGTACAATGATGAAGGGAAAAACAATTATCAAATCAGCTACGGATGACAATTGTTTTGAAATATATCGAATAAGCAGTGACTTTACTATTGTATGAAAAAATATGGTCTAAAGTGCTGAAGAGAAGCCGTGTTTAATGAAGCGGGCAAAAAATCTTTATATTGCCATGTGGTCTAGGAACCTGTGGATTGTTTCATGGCAAGTGTGATGGGTTGACCCTGGCTGAACACCAGGTGCCCACCAAAGCCGTTCTATCACTCCCCCATCCTCAGCTGGATAGGGGAGAGAAAATATAACAAAAGGCTCGCGGGTCGAGATAAGGACAGGAGAGATCATTCACTATTACCGTCACGGGCAAAACAGACTCAGTTTGCAAAATTAACTCAATTTATTACAAATCAACCAGAGCAAGGTAATGAGAAGTAAAATGAAATCTCAGAACACCTTCCCACCACCCCTCCCTTCTTCCCGGGCACAACTACCCTCCCGGATTTCACCACCAAGCCCCCCCAGCGGCACAGGGGGACAGGGATGGGGTTTATGGTCATCACACGTTATTTTCTGCCGCTTCACCTCCTCAGGACGAGGGCTGATCACACTCTTCCCCTGCTCCAGCGTGGGGTCCCACCCACGGGAGACAGTCCTCCACGAACTCCTCCAACGTGGGCCATTCCCACGGGCTGCAGTTCTTCACGAACTGCTCCAGCATGGGTCCATTCCACGGTGTGCAGTCCTTCAGGAGCACACTGCTCCAGCGCGGGTCCCCCACGGGGTCACAAGTCCTGCCAGAAAACCTGCTCCACCGTGGGCTCCTCTCTCCACAGATCCGCAGGTCCTGCCAGGAGCCTGCTCCAGCGCGGGGTTCCCACGGGGTCACAGCCTCCTTCGGGAACCCACCTGCTCCGGCGTGGGGTCCTCCACGGGCTACAGGTGGAGATCTGCTCCACCGTGGACCTCCCTGGACTGCAGGGGGACAGCCTGCCTCACCAGGGGCTTCACCACGGGCTGCAGGGGAATCTTCGCTCCGGCGCCTGGAGCATCTCCTCCCCCTCCTTCTGCACTGACCTTGGTGTCCGCAGGCTTGTTTCTCTTGCATGTTCTCACTCCTCACTCCGGCGGCAGTTTCTCTCCGTCCCAACTTTTTTCCTTCTTAAAAATGTTATCACAGAGGCGTTACCACTATCACTGATTGGCTCGGCCTTGGCCAGCGGCGGGTCCGTCTCAGAGCCGGCTAATATGGGCTCGCTCTCTCTCGAACACAGGGGAAGCTTCCAGCAGCTTCTTTACAGAAGCCACACCTGTACCCCCCCCCCCCCCCCCCCCCCGCTACCAAAACCTTGCCAAACAAAACCAATACAGCAAGAAATTAAATTGCGAATTGGAAGAAAAAGAAAACTTCCACCTAGAAAAAAAAAAAGCCTACCTTGCAGAGCACTGGTTTTCTGGCTTCTTGTGCAAAAGAAAGTTTATTTAGATACTTCAAAAAAAAAAAGTAAGAAAAGCTTTTCCATTATTAAAACATCTTAGAAGTTGCTAGGAAAGGGCTTGGTTTCTATTCTATATACCAATATCAATTTTTTAGAAAAAATATTTACAGTGTAATTTCTCAACAATAGGAGAGCACCTGCTAGATCTGTTACAAAGAATGATCAATGTTGTGTGCCTGTTCCAGTGTAAAATATTGGTAAGATGAAGTATATCAAACACATTTATCTGCTGCAAATCAGTTTGTCTCAGAAAAGACTCAGTTAAATTTTATGGAGCCTAATTTTGTTACTGATACACCTTGTGAAATTTATCTGATATACTGTATTTTTCTTCCCTGATAGGTCAAATGAATCATCTTTTTCTTTCTCTTCCAGAATGGACAGTAAAAATAAAGCCACCGTATGCGATTTGTGTATAACTGGCATGATTTACTGCACGTCTGAATATAAAATCATAAAACTTACAGGACATGGTTAATACATAACCATCAAAATAACAGAGTGCAATTCTAAATTTATGAGGCTGAACTTAACACTGAATATCAAATAAGAACCGCATTGATTTCTGTAGCGCATGGCTTAAAAACACATTAGGTGGCATAACTGCAAGACAGTACATTGATTTAAGCGTAAAATGCATAGCACTCAATACTTCACCACCTAACGTTTCCCAGTAATGAACAAAGCTGTTGTATATTGATGAAAGGAAAATTATTTGTTTTGTTAGATTATGGTACTCAAGCAGATGCCTTGCTTTCAGACTAGGTAGGCATAATTGGAATCGCGCTTAGTAACAAGTGACGTTGGACACCTTAAAGAGTGAGTACACAGGGATCTCGACAAAATGTGTTTTAAGAAATATGTATTTAGTCTAGCCTTAATGTAAGTCTGAATGCAGGCACCCTCATTTCAGGGTGAGTGCTTTGGCAGGTATGGAAGATTCACTGCATTTCAGAGGCCTCTAATCGCTTTTAAAATGTTAAACATTTGCCTTCCTGAATCGTGGCCAGAGAGTAAGTCTATAAATCTCTATCACCCTTGCTCACTGAGTTTTGCCAAAATTAACTCTGTTTACATCAGGAAACACGCTTTTGCCTTGTTTTAGGCCCCAATACACAAAATGCCTTAGCAAGTGAAGAGATTCATTGACTTCAGTCTAAGCTCCCCAAAAGATTAATTGCATTGACATTGGCAATTCATCTAGATTTAATCTTAAGTAGAAAATTCTACGTGGGGGTTGAAATTGGGTCTGTTGAACATGATTTCCTCACAGTACACCATATCCAGAGTGGCATCCTTGTCCTTTTTAACGCTCCGATAGCGCAAACGGGACTTGAAGCAGCTCAGTCAGTGGCTTCAGGTGAGTGCGGTTCCCAGTCGCTGCCGGCACCGGGGAACAGACGCAGTTCCCGCTACCCTCCCCGCGGTCGTGCGCGAGAGCTCTGCTCCTCAGCGAGCGAGAACGGTAAAGCAAAAATATGTTGATGGTGGAGGATAGAGCAACTTTGAACATACACGTATTCCTATTAGATACACGTGCATGCACGCACGTATATATGTACCTCGGAATTGTTCTGTGAATTGTTCTGTGCCTACCCCCGCTTTAGGTCTGTGGCATCTTGCAGGATGCACCCTTTGGAACATGTACATTTCTTAGCTGAAGTGAGCAGATACCAGAACAGAGTCTGTGTTGCATACTCGAAAATTTCACGGGGTGCTACTTTGATTGTCAGTGTTTTAGAAGCAAAAATTGGAGGCGGTCTGCATTTCAGTTTTGCCTATGTTTTGGGTTACTTTTTTTTTTAATCTTACGAAGTTTAAGTATTAGTCTTCATGACATGCAAAATGGACTGAGATGTTAGAGAATAATGTTTTTAATCATCATTGACATTTTCAGAGAAGATTAAGTTTTAATAAAATTAATTGTCCATTTTTGAATGGCTCACTTTGCAGTTAATCATACACCTTTAGCTTCCACTACAGATACATATTTCTTTCCTGCAGTGTTTTTTTTTTTTTTACCTTGAAACTTACCTGCATTAATTATGATAATTGATTAAATGGTTATAATTTTTTCTTCAAATTAATGCAATGTAATTGTAAATTATGCTTAGTGTGAAACAAACTGCTTTTTTAATCTTGTTGAAAAAGACCTTTTCTAAACTTCTGCAAATATTTTCTCTTTTCCTTTTAAAGGAAAATCTCCAAGTTACTAGAAGAATATGACTTACTGGGGTTATATTTAATGGCAAGTACAGAATGCGTTGCTTTCACTGCTGTGCATCTCTAGTAATATAATTTGAAGTGCTAGGGCCCTTTGCATCCATTTCTGAATCTATTATTAGTTGATTAAATTAACTGGCTGGATCAGTACAGTGAGAAGAGACACAGTAATGATATTACAGAATTAGTATGCTATGATGAATTGTCAAGAAAAGTAACTGTGACAGCCCTGTGGCCATATGCACTTAGCCATGCAATTTATAGTCATTTGAAAAGCCAAGGACTTTTCAGTTTTGGTTAGGAAATTTGTTCTTGCTTTTGACAGAAGTTGAGGGATATGTGTGTATCGAACAAGAGGGGGTTTACAGTGCCAACATGAAAAGAAATCAAAGGCTCTCTTCAAATGCTAGCATTTGGGTGATTTGCAAAGAACAAGCTACAGAAAAGGATGACTTTTATTGTATCTGTGCCAGTTCTTTTAAATAGATTATGATATGATAGTGCATAGTATATGATAGTGCAGTTCCTTTACAGTTGTAGAAAATAGTATTACTTAGGGTAAGATAAAAGTGAATGCAATCTTGTATCACAATTTGAATAGTTATAGAGCACCACAAATTTTGGTACAGCAGCAGGGCCTTTTTAGGAGGACAGTAAATACAGCTGGTTTTTATTCTTACAACTGATTTGAGGCTATTTAAAATGTCTTATTTTGCCTTTATGCAAATATTTGTAAGTAAAATAAAGATTGCCAAACGCCATCAAAATTGCTGGTAGTTGCAGTAGGTAATCAGCATGTAAAAATTGACTCGCAGCCAACATTGTAGCAATTCCCACTCTTTCCAGCTTGCCCTGCTCAGTTGCTGGACACTTGGAATTTAAATTTAAAATCTTGCCTCTTTAACATCGACCATATTGTGAGTTGGCTCTCTCTGTAACATTCTTAATCATTAAAGCCAATTCTACAAATATATTTTCAAAGTAGTAACAGGCAGAGCCTGAATATAAAAGCAAGCAGACTACACCAAAAGACAACAGATTGTATAGTTAACTCATTCTTTTTGTGAGCCTAATAAATAGTATATCAGTAGTACTATGGATATATAATCTTTGCTGAACATCAGACTAAAATTCTTGTTGAGCTTTATAAAGTGGAGTGGAGAGTCATTTTTGTTAATACTGGTTATGTCAGTTACAACTCTTGTAAAGAAAAGGAAAAACATGAAATACTCTGTTATGTTTTTAGTAGTTGTATGATGAGCTGTAAAAGGAATTCTTAAATTTATAGGTAACCACTACATAATTTTTGATGCCTCCCGGGATCTCTTCCTGGTACATAGGTTCTGGAGATGATTCTTCAGACTTCTGTATTTGCTACCTGGTGTCCAGAGAGCAAAACTGCTTTTGTCTTCTTGTCTGCTCCAGCAAATACTTTTTTTTTTTTTATGCATGTTACTAGACGGCTTTAAGAACAAACACAATTTTTCATTTTCATAAAACAATTTCACGTTCTAATTTTAACATTAGAGAAACATTTTTATAGCTGTAGTCTGAAGTAGACCTCTAAAGATTATTTAGTCGATAGGCAAGGCATATTGGTTTATACGCATGATGAAGACCTGCATCTGCACCTCTGTTTTGCTATCTTTGTCGTTAGAAAGTTTTTCTTAATGTTTAATTTGAGTCTTTTTTACCGCAGTTGAAGCCCACTCTTGGTTGTTTGTTTTTTAATGGAGAATGGATTGTTCCTTCTGCTCAAGATTTTCTGGCTTCATGTAATTATTAGGTTCATTTCAAATCTTGTGTTTGAGCCATATATATTATTTTTTTAGAGTTAATACATTAAGCAAAATATGTAGTATAATGTAGTCATAAAAATAGTGTCCCCACCACAGATTTCAGTTACATGAACTGGCAACAGTTTTATTATTTTACTGGTAGAAATCTTAATATTAGTAAAGTGCTAAATACTACTGTTAATACTGGTGTTAATTAAGAAAACTGTTTATACAATTCTCTAGTTTAAGCAAATAGTCCCTTAACTTCAATGTAAAATAGCTCAAATACTCATACATTTAGAAGTTAGTAGCATACAGATGTATTTTTGTAGACTAAGATAAAGTATTTGTCAACTAACAAAATGAGTTCTTAGGGCTATATATTTTTTTGGACTGACCTGGACAGAATCTTCCCTGAAGTTGTGACTTGATGATGATGATGGTTGCTGGTGTTTTGGTTTTGTTTTGTGTTTTACCGTTACCTTGTCATAGATATATCAAAAAACATAGTCTGGTAGGCTAGTGTTTCCATAATTATTGCATCTGCTTAGCTCTTCGGATGTCAATCAGTCTGTGTTTTAGTGAGATTTTGGCTTGGTCTCATGCTTTATTTTTGCAGCATTATGAACTCTGTATTGCTACCTGCATGCAGTCTAGGTAATGAACACTACAGTCACACAGCAATTTCCTAATCTTCCTGATCTATGTACTGAAAACAATTAGTATTAAGTTACTCTCATGCTTATTTGCAACAGTAAACTATGAATGTGTTTAAAAAAACCCTAACTAAATAAACAACAAAAAAGCCCCATGCATAAATTATAAGACAACATAATATTTCCTTTGAGTTGTTCTTTTTGCCATATTTACAGCATCATTATTTTTAAAATGTCTTTTTTTGGTATTACACTAGAAGCAGTTCCTTCTGAGAATAGTTGATCCAAAGCTGTCCTTGTGAAATAAAGCAAACTTCTGTTGATTTCATTGAGTATCAGTGAGTGTAGGACTAGATCCAAGATTTAAGCTAAGTAAAATTGAAGAGAGACATGAAATGAAAATAATTTTATTTTTCATTTGCCTTGCTGTATCTGGCAGGCAGTTTTTATGATTTGGGTGTTTGATTTGGGGACACGTTACACTTGGGTAAACTGGAGTGATTAAACTTCGGCTCTGATCTCTGAGTCACCCAATACATAAGAAGATAAGCACTTAAGATCTTGCTTGTAAGTGTGTATACGAAAGTGCTTGGTCCCTTTTGTAGTGTGTAGTCAGGCTTTTGAATATTTGTGTTTGACATTAACTTTGCGTAGACAGAGATCACCAGCTGGAATAAGCAAAAGTTTATTTTGTTTAAAAAGAAAACAAAAAAAGCTCTGTTAGTAGAAGCTGTTAGGAACACGGACAGTGAAAAATAGGAAGCTGTGGTTCTGTAACACACATCTTTTCCTTATGGATGGATATTATGTGTCTTGACCCAGAGAAGGGCCTCTCAACTCTCCAGTGCCTGGACCACTATGTTAAATACTCCTCAGAAATAACAGCAAGTCGGAATGATCTGAAAAATATTGCCCAGAATATTTCCTCACTGTATCCTGTATGTGGAATCTAAAGAGCACTTAAACCTGAGCGGGATAACGGTAGTGGCACTGAAGAGTCCACTCTTGCTACCCGTGGAAATGAATGCCTTTGATGTCCGTTCACTGCAGAGAAACGCAGTAAGCAGCTAAATGCCTTAATGCATTCTGCCACTGAGCGATCTAAAAGCTTCCATGTGCATCGTGGAGCTTGTGCAGTAAGGTTTTCACTGTCAGCAAAGGAAAATGAATGCCTTTAGCTTTAAAGTTTAAATGCCTTGCTCAGCAGGGAGCCCAGAGAGATTTGTTCAACTGAAATGAGCTTATAATAAGGCTTTCATCCTAAGATAAGTAAGGACAACATTCAGTAGCTCTGTACTCCCTCACCAGAAAATACAAATAGCTTTCTCTATGTGTTATGATGCTGTTATTGTCTTTCATGTGATATGTCGCAATTCATGCTAATAGACATTTTCCATCGTAGACTGCGGTTAGGCCATGTTGTAACTACATTATATTTAGAAATGCAGAAAAATACGAGTTGCAGCTTACATTTTAATTTGTTAGTTTATTTATCTTACCCTCCCCCCCAAAAAAAATGAGCGTGAGGATAATATCTACAGAAAGCAATAGCAAGATATTTTAAACCATTTAATTGTGCTCAAACTTTACAGAGGTTCAAAATACATTTAGAGAGATTCATAGCAGACGAAAAATCCATCAGTGGCTATTAAACATGAAACACCACTCCTGGCTTAGGCAGTCCCAGAGCTGCAGATTGCTTGAGGCCGAGAGAGTGTGTGGTGCTTGATGCTGCTGTTGGAGGCAAGAAGCTGGGCTGGATGGACCATTTGTCTGACCGGGTGTGCCTGTTCTTCTATTTTTACTCCTAGCCCCACCCCAATCGTCATTATTTCTTATGCAATAAAGATGCAGTTTTTGACCTGCAGGGTTCAGTTGGGATTGTTGAAATAGAACTTACGACCCGAGTCTCTGTCCACACTGTTGTTGTGTGTGGTGTTACAGGGTTTCAGCGTCCCTAATAAGCTGTTAACAAGCTGGCGATTATAGTGCTCATGAAAATTAGTGAAACAGGGAGGGACTGATGTGTACAGTATGCTGAGAGGATGTAAACTAAACCCTTCCAGTTTTCACCACTGCCCTTGCTGACGTCATCTTCTTAATGTCTATAAAGCATTCATCTTGTCTTTTCCTTTATATCATGTTTACAAATTTAATACAGTAGTTAAATATCAATTAGTACAGGTTATTTTGTGTTAAATACCAGCCACCTAAAAATAGAACAATGACATTTAGATACCAAGGACTTCAATGAATCTATCTTCATGGTGGTTTAAATGTGTTATTTACAATTTGCTGGTTTTCTGTAGTTCACTGGAATCGTCTTGTGTTCATTTCCACCACCCCATTTGTATTTTCTGTTCACTTGGGTTTGATATATCTTATTTTTGCTTGGAAATCCATTATTTCTTGGACTCTCTTTTTTAACTCTTCCCCAAGGGTTGCAAGCCAGGTATAAGTCTCCATGCACGAGTCATCAAAACTTCCGTGGCTGCTTATTTATTTATTTTCTAAGTAATTCTCAGAAATGAAGTCTCATAGCCCATACTTCTTATCTTAGTGATGGTTCCCTCAGGACCATGCCATGAACCTAATCTCTTTCAAATTCTCCATCAACATATCAACATAAATTTATTTGTGTCCCCCTTGGTATTCATTAACTCTTGGAATACTCACCCAATGTCATTTCATACCCAGTGTTACTAGACTTGGCTGCATAAGCAGAGATCATTTTGACCTTACTAGTTACAGTTAAAATTCAAATACTTCTTTTTTGTGCTTACCACTGCAGTATTTTTTTCATCTGTTTTGAGGAAGTGGGACAAAGTAGCAATTGGTTGACTTTGCTGTTTGACCGTTGAAAGTGAGATTACTGATGGAGTACAAGTATCTAACATCTGACTGTGATGTTTACCAAGATTTTTATTTAGTAAAAATGTCTGGAAGATTTTGAAGGGAGTCGTGTAGAAGAAAAGCTACTTTTCTGGTGAATTTTAAAGCCTTTTAACTTGTGAGTTCCACTTAAATATGTATGCAATTTTAACTGAGGAGGGGAAAAGGTAGGTAACCTGGGATACAACCGTGAGCAGAATTAACTCCATTCCTGATTGTTCGCTTCTCAGTTGGAAGTGTAAAAGTGTTATGCACCTGGGACTTCACGGAGAATTGTTTTATGGGGCTCTACATAAATAAAACAAATCAGATTTCAAAATGCACAGTTCAATTCTAGCTAATTTCAAGATTCTCTTGAACAACCAGTTCTCTTTTGTGGGGTCATACTAGGAGCTATCTAGATATTTTTCTTTATTTATGTTTGGTTTAAAAAAACAATTTGTGTCCTGGACTTGAGTCTGTGTTAGGGAAGCGTCGAATGTTTTAGGTTGGGAGGAATGGCTGGAGATCATCTAGACGTCCCTGTCTTGCTCATAAAGTGCTTTATTCATTCTACCTTGTGTTCCCTAGCATTGTACAGACTGTCTACTGTCTTCAGTGTGGTGGTTGCAGAGGAAGATCCTAGCCACTTCAGTAAGTAGAACGATCCAATTTCCTTGACTCAAGCCTGTCAACAGTTGTCTGACAGCTGGATCAGAAGGAAGTGATCTTTCACCATGTAATGTTTGGCTCGTGAATTTCAAATATTTAAACCCAATTTTAGGAGTGCATAAGCATCTATTTAACTGGAGTTAAATACTCATAACTGAGTATTCTGCAGCAACTGAGTTACATGCCTACCAGCTTGATTCTGCTGCATTAATATCAAGGACTGTTTTTCTTCTGGGAGCTGAATGGAATCAGGATCAAGTGCTAAGTAAAGTTAAACAGGCATTCATATTCATTCAGGAGCAGTACAAAGTATGTATTCAACTTGGTGCCATAATTTTCGTGTGATATCTGGTAAGCTTATTACTTAGCAAGAGCTATTAGATGAAGTTAGACTCACAATTACGAGGAGACCCAATCAGGCTTTTGCTTCACAGAGCATGTATGACTGTAGGAAGCTGATTAGGATATTTGTAGGGTATTAGTGGGAGGCTGAGGAGTTGTCATTCCCTTTTCTGAAAAGATGGATTTATTCAAAAAGCTATCTAATTGGATAGATAATTGATTATCTGAGAAATTATATTTTCAACAAAAAGCTCTCACCAGTCTGATAAAAAGCTTGTCCTTTACAGATTTGTGGAATATAAGATATAAGGACAGATGTCTTCCAGTTATAATTTCCCAGCTGGAACTCTGTAAGAAACATAAGAGTTGTAAGAGCATCATACTGCGTTCTTTCTCAAATTTACATTTTTTTTAAATAGTCAACAACAACTGGCTGCAGCATCTGGCATTACTGTACATTTTTAGAATTGTTAATTCTACCAACTTTGGGAATGTTCAATCACATCTACAGGCAAAGGTTTAGAGGATTTTGTTTTATTTTTAAAAAATCTCTTTAATCCAAGTATTGCCATTAAGGCAATGCTTTTGAATTTCTTTTTCTATAAAAAAAAGTGAAGAACAGGCCGATCTGCTTGAAAGGAAAAAAAAAAAAAAGTTAAGGTTATTTTATTACCATGTAGGTTAACCACAGAAAATTATAGAAATAGCATTACGGACTGAAAACAATACAGCTTCTCATTGCTTTTCTTTTTTCTTGAAAACTTACTTTATTTTTATTGGTTCAAATGTGCATTTTGTAGTTAAAACAGGAACCTTAGAGTTACTGATTATATGTTTTGGGGCAACTGAGGAGAACCAGATATGGTGATAGTATTGCTCATGTGTAGAAAAAAGCAGCAGGAATTATGTGTCTGTTCTCCTCCCTCATGCATGTAGTTCCAGGGAACTGGTGCAGGACATCAGTGGCAACGCTTTACCTTTATCTCATAGTACTGCAGAAATCTTGCGCGTTTTAATGTTCACTCAATATATTGAAAGGCTTTCTTCAATTATTACTACTGGGGGGGGGGGGGGGGGGGGTTGTTTGTTTGTTTTTTAGGGTGGTGGTGCAAAGATTTCTGACCCTACACATGACTTAGAACTGTACATAATGCATGACAAACTGGAATTAAGTGTGTGACTGGGTAGGTCTGGTAGTACTCTGAAAAAAAAAAATAAATCAAATAATACTTTGAGGGGGCATTCTACTTCTCTTTTGAGGAATCCAGTCTCCCAATACTGTTTGTGATGAGTCTATGGGGTATAGTGCTGCATATTCTTATGTTCTTTATTACTGTGGTACCTGGCTGCTTTTTATGCATATGCTAACACCCATTATCAGATCCAGCCATCAAATATGTATATAGTTGAAGCACAAATTGGAAGGGTGGATTTGAAAGCTTGACCTTTTTTTTTTTTTTTCCTCCTGTTAAGCCATCAGAGTTGATTTAAAATTTTGTATGTGGAGTCTGATTAACTTGCTGTAAATCAAAAGTAGCTGCATTCAAATGAATGAAGTTGTGAGTGGAGATTAAAATAAGTAATAGGAAGCATTAAGAATGTTCTCAAAAAATGAATGTTATAGGGTCTTCCTCTAATTTTGTGCAGAAGAGTACTTATTTCTTAACCCATTTACAAAAAAACATGTAAAGTTAAGTTGACTACATTGGGGTTTTTACATGTTTTACACTTCATGGACATGGACTAAATCAGCTGTGCTAAACATACTTATTAGTATTCAATTTATTTCTCAGTTCCTTTGAAGGAACCATGCAAATGTTTGGGCTTCTTATTTTGTTTTGATTTCTTAGTGGAAAATTGTATCCACATAAGTAAGTATGCACTGAACAGCAATAAATCGTTATTTCTCAGATGACCAATATCAGCAGGAATCTCATATACTTCGCTGCTGGAGCTGATTTCTAAATTCATTGAATAATTATTGGTGCTGTTTTTCACATGTGACAAAATTCTTCTCCCTCTGATTCTGTTAAGTCTTACAATGATGTTCTTACACACACACACCCCACAACATGCAAGGGTTGTTATTTTTAGGATGTGGGAAAAAGAAGGATAAGGAAACAATGTACATTTTAAAAGAACAACTTAAAATATATTGGGAACTTTGTACTATGTAGTTTAAGAAAAATATTAATTTAGGTTATTTTCATAACTTTTTAAATTTTGTGTTTTGTCAAGATGCAGGTATTTTATTGCAATGTTACTATTCATGTAGTATCATGAACTGTTTATGTCATGAAGAATAATGTTGTCAATTTTCAGTTATCATAACAAAAATGCAGTGGTACAGGATAAAGTTCCTCTACTGAATATAAAATTTGGTGAAGCTCCCAATGTTTTAGCAACAATTATGCAGACGGTACTGATCAATGATTGCATGAAATTTTATCTTTTGATGTAGATCCAACACCAATTGTATCAGTGCGTTTTGGAGAAGAGCAATTGTTTTTATAATTTCTGGATCAGGAAAGCCATCTGAATTCCTGAAGATCTGCTCTACCCACACGAGTTGTGCTGTGTGTCAGTGGGGTTGTTTACACAAAGCAAGCAGATCGCGAAGTAAGGGTCTCTGGAGTTGATGCTGAGAAGGCTAATCTTACAAGGGTCTGAGGGATATTAATTCACTTTACTTGAAGTTAATGTCACCTCGTCAGCACCATTGATGTGATATCAGGCAAAATGGGGAAAAAAAAGTGATTGATTCTCAACACCAAAAGGAAAGTTCTTTATAATTTAAAAATAGATCTATTATATATGTCAGTTAAGTCTGTAACACCTTTGTCTGTCAGAACAGTACAACAAATTATTGTTTCATTCATCAAAGGGTTAATTGATTTTTTAAATAAACAGTGCAGAAATTCTCTACAGCAGTGAGACATCAATTTGTTAGCGGGGAGAAATCCTTTAATAGCCTGTAACTTAAATAGTTTGCCACCAAAATGAATTTATTGGGTATTGATTGGCTCCCAACTCAGTTTTAATACTAATTAAATATTACAGCTTCATTTCAACCCCCTGCTAGCTTTTTTTTTTCCTCATATGGAAACCTGGGTAATTGGGTTTGATTAATTTTAGAAGTTAAGTTCATGATAAGATAGGTGCAGTGAGAAAATGCAGTCTGTTTGCAATGACTTTTCTTTCTTGCTTGTAAAATATTGTTGCCTTCTTAGCCCATGGCTGATGCCTTCCAACCAGAGATAGCAATTATACTAAGATTTCCCCTTCTAGAAGCTGCTGCACTTAAAATAACTCCATATTTTTCCATTTATTTACCATATTACCTTTTGCTGGTACCAAAGCTAAATCTTTTGAAACCAAAGCAAAGTTTAATTTTCTCAAGGCTCAAAAATGTTGTACATTTCAGGATTTTAAACTGACTTCCATAAACTGAAATTTTCTGGGGTTGGTTTATCATCAGTTAGTGTGTCACCCTCCTGAGTGACAGAGCTGAAATGTTTCAGAGAATGCTGGTCTCTGAGTTTTATTATACCTCACTCAGCTGTATAGCCTGTTTTGCTAGCATCACTAGTCTGTGTGCAACTAACGCATTAGATAGCAAAAATAAATCTTATTTTATTTCTCAGTTTATTTATTGAATTTCCAAATGCAGCCTTCTAGTCACTCTTTGGGAACAAAGAGAGAAAATAGAAGGTATCTATATATGTACATATGTGATACATCCACACAGATGCATAGCTGCCAACTTCAGGCAAGCTGTATCAATTAACAAAGTCGAAACTAACTTTGCCATCGTACGTCCCAAAGCAGTAAAGCCTACGATGCCAAAAAGGTGAGAATTAGTCTCCACGCTGCATAACCAGACAACACAGTTGGTAATCCAGAAACTGGAGACCTTCTCCTGAGCTGTTAAGAAATGAAAGCATGCTGCATTTAAGTATCGATGGGGATTGATCTTAATAAGAAGTATGATAAACTAGATTGAGCTGAAATTCTATGAGGTTTGGTAAGGCTGGCTAATGATCCTGGGTACATAGAGTATGTGGCTTTGCTTCTTCAATCTTTCTTTGTGCAAACGTATCCTCATTTGAAACACTGTTTTGGCTATGTTATACTTTATTAAAAACCAGTAAGTTTGTTACAATGGAACTGAGCTGCTTTTTCTTCTTCTTCTTCTTCTTCTCTTTTTTTTTTTTTTTTTTAATAATCCATAGAAGGCATGGATGTGTTTATGAAAAAAAAGCTGTAATTGTTAAAACGTTAATTGAATCATACTTTAGAGTATTTTCATTTGATGGTCCGTTAGGTTAATAATGACTCAAAATGAATGTCATTGCTTGTTCCTTGAGAATTCAGCATAATGTGAATATATTTTTTTCTTCAGTTGCTCAGACTCCAAGACACACTTTTAGTATTAGAGGGTGGTTAAGGCTTCTGGTACAGGTGAAATAACTCATCAACCTCCTTACTGTTCTTTTCAGAAGAGGGAAAGGATAGCAATGTGACTTAAAATTTGTTCTTTTTGCCTGAAAATGATTGAACCTATCACCCTGCGTCAGTGTTGCAGTCACCTCAGTAGCTGACTATGCATGGGTAGATGGGTTAGTGTTACCAACATCAGCTTGTTGAACCAGCTAAGAGGCTATATGAGGTGGCTAACAAAGTCGAGAGCTAAATAGTCATGATTGAAAGGTTCAGATTTAATGCTGTGCTGTGATGAACAGCAGTGTTTTTCATCTTTAAGTGCTGTCATTCTGGGTGACTCTGTATTCAACAAAATGTTCTTGCATCTGGATAATGCATGAAAGGTTAGCCCTCCTGGTTGTAAAAGAAATTTTTAAACTTATACTTTGTAGCACAATTATGCAGGATTTTTTTAAAATGTTCCAGATACATTGTAACAGGCATCTGCTTCTGCCCACAGTACATTGGTGACCCCATCCTCTGAGAAACCTCTATCCCTTTCATTTTTATTAGATATAATTAAAATATTAGCCATCCAGTAGCATTAGCTTGTACAATTTATCTGTATGCATTTTTTGTTGCTTTTTGCCTACGTTTATATGACTCTGCGTTTCCGTTATACATTTAATATGTTACACCTAAATAATGCATTGGAGAGGACTCTGAAATAAAGGGTTAGCATAACTTCCAGCTCCCTACAAGATTCCCTAAAGAGAGCCAGCCTGCCCAGGCAAGGTCTGTTGCTACGTCTTCCTTTGGCCTCACAGTAGTTACTAAAAAGTTGAGGGATCTTTGTTTGTTTAGTTTTTGTGAAAGAGAGAATGAATATTTACACTTTCCTTTATTTCATGCAGGCAGATAAACATATATAGTGGCATTTCTTATCTCCTTTACATACAGCCGTATTGCAGACACTCAATGTTCCTGGGATGTTCAGGTTTGTGATACTTTTGGAAATAAATTTGGCAGCATTTCTTCGTACATCTTTTCCAGTAACAGCTGCAGCTTCTTTGCCTGTTGTGTTTTCCTTCTGTGATGGGTTGCAGTCAAGTGTAGTTAGGGGAGATGGCTGCTTCCTTTTGTAGGTGTCTAAGCCAAGCAAGTTTGGCTAAGTTTTTGCTCTTCTTCTTTCTCTTTCCTTGTCATTCTCTCCTCTCTTGTCTTTTTGGCAGTGTGTTGTGGGAGCAGTAGCTATAGCAAAGTTGCTATAGGGGAAAAGGCAGAAGGTGCCACCACTGAGTATTGTATAGTTAATACTGATGTACTTCTTTTGGGCAGTAAGTGAGCATTCCACACATTAGATCTGTCCTGCAGTTCTAGAAACATTTGTGGCTTTGAACGGATGCTCAGGGTCTTTTTTATATTCTCAGTTTTCTGTGGGTAGGACCAGATGCCCCATACTGGATGCAAAACAACGGGCCTGTCAGATTAGGATGTTCTGCAGGCTCCTTTCTTCACAGGGTGCTTCATTCCATGGAAAGAAAGACGGGGAGTCAGGAGCGAGTGTGGCTGTGCTGAAGGGCTGCAGGTGTAGCCCAGCTTGCCGCAGGATGCCGCTGGGGACGGGGGTTTGTTCACGCCAGAAAGCCGGGCTGAATGACTGAGCTGAGACTGGCCGATGGGAAAGCAGTGACCTTCAGAAGGGTGCACGGGCTGGGCGGCTGGGTGGTGGTGTCTGACGTTTAGGGCAACGTCAAGGTTGAAGGAAGCCATTGCTGCAGGTGGTGATTTGCGGTCCCTGCTAGAAAGAATGCTGAACTCAAAATTTAATACCTGATGCTTTTAGCTTTGGAGAAGTGTAATTCAGCCATGTGTGTAAACCAGGATGATGACCTTCACAAAACCCTAAGCCATTAGTTAATTCAAACAAACATAAATGTTTGACCAGTCATAAATACCACAAAGGTTGAATGGGTGAAAAGAAAGGAAGGGAGATTAGAAGCTTTATGTGTATATAGAAATCACCAAGTTTAGAATCTTAATGGTATTTAAATGATTCATTTACATCCAGATGGAAAGATACTTCTTTTTTATGCATGATTATAAAGTTATTGCAACACATCAATTTATACCTGGAGGCACAGGTCTGACAGGCAGCACCAGGTTCATGGTGTTTTTCATTGCTAGGGGTCTGTTTGATTTGGGTATGCATTTTTTTCACTTAAAATACAAATGATATGTACAGAAGTCTGTCAGTGACTAGGGTGTCTGAACAACGCAACAGTTTTTAATCCAAGAATTAAGAAATCGGGTTATGTTCTTTTTGTTACTTGCATAGTAAGCTAAATATATATCTATTTAAATATACTCTACCGGAATATCTGAAATCAAGCTCACCTTCTGGTTCAGATTTAATGGTTTACATCAAGGTAAAATTTTCACGGGACTCAGATGAGATTTTTACATACCACCAGACGCAAACAGGAGTTTCAGACTCCCACTAAAATTGATCTGTTTCCAAATGAAGATTGCCAAGTCATGTAGGTGCTTCAGAGTGTTTTACCGTGTTCCTTCCCATACTCGGATTGTTCGTCTGCAGTGACTTGCCTGAATAAATCTATTTGTGTGAATTCTCCTTTTTTCCAGAAAGATCTTTGTCAGGGGGCTGTCTCTTGTCCAGTACCATTATTCCAGAGCAGCTTCCCTCTTCCCTGCATGGCGTAAACAGAGCATATCTCCCGCAGACCCTGGATCCAAAGCCATTTGGATCTATAGGAGCAGCCCTTCTTCCCTGTGTAAGCCCTGCCCTTTTTTACCCAGCTTTCCGACGGGGCACAGCCAGTGCTCCCCATTTATTTTCCTCCTCTGCACACATGCACTCACCTCCCACTCTTTCACCAGGGGAGGCTGAACGGGCCCAGTGGTTCTGGAGCTGACCCGCTGGCAGCGGTCGATGGATCGCAGGGAGCCCTCACTCGCAGGGAGCCCCTGGAGCATCACAACCCCTGACCTGACTCTCGGGGTGGCATCTCCCCTCAGCTGGTGGATCAAACAGGCTGGACTCGTCTCACAGTGGAAGAGAAGGATGCACTGCATGTAGATCTTCACAGCAAACCTCATAGGACGGGAACTCATAGGCGGAGTTTTGGAATAACTAGTCTTTACTCATTGCCGTTTTAGGGTGGGCAGGTGTTACAGTGATCAATGATTGAGAAAAGGCCGCACAATTACAGTGATGGTGCTGAAGACTTCTGGAAATTTAGAACTACAGCTGCCTTTTACCCGCCTTACTCTTGAAGATTTTGGCAATGTAGATTATGCGATTAGGTAATGGCTTGCAGGAGATTTTTTTTCTAGTCTTTAGCTTAGTGTTAAAAATTTGTCCCTGATGTCCTCTAACATCTGTCGTTTTTATCCTAGTAATTCAATTAATTAAATAATTTGTACTTCTTAAAATAAAATCTTACATATTAACATTCCTCTGCAACTAAATTTTAATAAATGTTATATATTTTCTGACTTCACAAAACTAGCAGGCTAATGATAAGGAAATCTCTTTAAAAGCTTCACAGTATTTAGGAGTCCTTACATTTTTAGCAAACTGTTTTCACTATAATCGGTAAGCTACATTCTGCCTTTGATTTACTTTCTCTAACTACATTGATTTCTGTAGCCTAATATATATTTAATTAGTAGGGATGTGATTGCAACAAATATTATAGAGCTTTTAAAGGACAATAAATTCCAGAGTGTGTTTTATAGATTTTTTTTTTTTTTTCTACTTCAAATATTTTAACCAATGAGGAAGGTATAATTTATCTTATTGTTAGACTTCCATGCCTTTTTTTTTTTTTATTCTAACACAGGTTACATTGATATTGAGTGGTGTGTTCACATCTTCCAGAACACGTTCCAATGTAGTTCTCTATTTGTAAACTGTTATCTAATTTATAAACTAATCTGTAAGGGAAAAGCTTGTCTTCCCTTGAAATTCAGGCTGATACAGAGTTCCTAAAGCTCCACATAGTTCAGCTGACTTCCAGAATTCTGGGATGTATAGCTAACATGGTCCTTCCTTGTGGGGAAGGAGAGGAAAACTGCAGAGATACTCAAAAAATAATTTGTCCTTTAGGTTGATGTTTGGGATGTCACGTACAAGGAGGCATTTATTCCCAAATCTAAGGAATGGTCAGAGAAAAGTGGAGGGAAGTTGGAACTACATTGTCCAGGACAACTCTAACCTGTGTGGATGTCCAAAATCATGCCGTAAGGGCAGGAGGGAAAGTTACTGCTTTATAGAAGGGACTCCCCATGCAGGCGTGAAATCTGAGACCATTTCAGCATAGACTGCATTATTTCTTCAGGGATGGTGGTGGATAAGTGATTAAACTTTTCCATCCCCTCCTGCTCTCAAACGACGAAACACCAGGCAAGTACGCACAGGGCTGGCATGGACACCCTTCCCATGCCTCTCTGACATCTGTTGCTGTCCACAGCTGTCAAGTGGAAGGGTGTAGAGAAGATGAGGACGAGGTCCAACAGACACAGGTTGAAACGCAAGGCATTTCAACTGATAGAGGATAAATTTTGTTCAACGTGGTCAAATGCTGGAATAAGGGCCCAGAGAGGATATGGAGTCTCTATCCTTGGAGATATTGAGAACTTGACTGGGCAGGGTCCTGAGCAGCCAGGTCTTACTGGATCTACTTTGAGCTGGGGGGTTGGACTAGATGACCTCCAGAGGTGTCATCCGATACAAACGATTCTATAAATCTAGGGTAGCTTTTGTACCAACCTACCTGTTTTGCTTAGTTTCAGAATGAGGTTTCAATTACCTTAGTTCTGGCTTGTAATGCTAGTCTTTAGTTTTGACTATTCATGCCGTGGTGGATTTAACAAATACTGTGAATATGGCAGGGTATAATTACAATTTTATAGAATCATACTGAAATTTGCATTTTGTAATTCAGATGTCTTAACAATAAGATAATGTATGCCTTAGATTGTAGATTCCCATTGTATATGAATTTTTATAGCTGTGTTGATAAATAGTGTTGACATAGGCTGAGTCTTTCCCTCTTAAATCCCTAAGAAAGGATAACCAAAAGAAAGTTAAATACCCCTATCTGATAGCAAGAGAGAGTTCCCAACTGGAGGAGTGAGAAGGAGCTTTAAAGGAGGAGGTTTGTGATTCAGCATGACTAATGCTAATTTGGATTTATGGAAAGAGATGAGGAAGTCTACACTAAGCAGAGTGGCTGCACATGGCAAATGTACTAGATCAGTTATTGCCAAGTATGGTAGAGAAAATGAAGAAAACAGAAAAAGTGGCTTAGAAATTTCTTTTCCAGTCTCTGCTTATCAACATGAAACATCTGCTTCAGCTGCACTGGCTCCCACTGACAGTCAACATTAACGATACGGTGAAATTCCTACTTACATGCAACACAACACCACTACGCTTCCCTGAGCTGCATTGTAATAATTTATTATTGTATGCATGTGATGTAGGGTATGTTGGAGGTTAAAATGTAAATGGTACCAGTGTACTTGGATGAGCATCACATATGGAAATTAGCATTGGCACAATTAATTTTTGTTTGTTATAGTCTTAATGTTGCTAAGCTACAGAAGGAAATGGATCACGCTGAGGAAATCTACAAGTTGCTGACTGTTTGCACAGAATCTTTTTAAATGTTACACTAATCATGTGCTATAGCTTAGCTTTTATTTAGTGTAAATAAATGGGTACTTTTTAAAAGCCACCATCTTAGTTTTAAAATACTCCTGTCTTTACTTGTTATGAGAATACTTGTAGCTACAAATAGCAACAGAGCTATGCTTAGATCAGCTTCTTCGTCAAAGAAGCTTCTTGGACAGACATGTACAGACGTGAATACGATCAACTCCCGTATAGTGCAAAAGAACAATACATTTTTATTTAAGAGTTGCAGTTACTTCCATTTATATCTTAAAAAAGTAGTTTCACAGACAACACAGCCCAGGCTCATACCCACAAATAAATACAAGCTGAAATACCTCATGTTAATAATATTGCTTCCTAAGTCGAAGTGCTTAACTTATTCCTCCCATGAATTCCCAGGACAGCCATGGATTATTAGAGCTTGAAATATAAAAGTTAAGTGCTTACGGTTTCATAGGCTGATGAAATGGCTAACACTGTTCGAAAGAAGAAAGGTGAAATCTTGACCTCAGGATGGAATAGAAGCAATCTATGAATTCTTCTTCCCCTATCTATCTCCTCCCGGCTCCTTCTCCCCCCGCCCGCCCCCCCCCCCCCCCCCGAATATCTCATGATACTTTGTAAAACTAAAAAGCGGGGCTTGATTTTCTTTGGATTTTTATTCTTGCATTCACCATAGATTTAGTTTATTTGCATGATAACACAAGCCCATTTGATGTTAAAGATTAAAAACATTTTAGGGAGGGAATAAGGACAGACCTTTGATGATATGGTTTTACTTAATCCTCTTGTTTTGAACTGTTTATAAAAACATTACAAAATCTTACTATAGATAGCAGAATTTGTCATATGATAGTAAAACAAGTTTAAATGCCTAATGTTTAAGAGCAGTAGTAAATGCATCAATTGTGTGAAATATTTTTGTCATTTATACTTCTGAAGAAAAAAAAGCAGGATTTGAGTCTGAAAGTTAATACTTGTTCTGAAAACCTGTTGCTGTTCTCAGGTCAAAATTTACAGCTTTCTTGCACTGCAGAGTGCTGTATCTTTGTATTTTTCTGTTGCTTCTGCGTACTTGGCAGTGCCTTACTTTAGAGGACAAGGAGTATTTTGAACAGTAACAGACTTTTCACCTGTATTTCCTGAATGGAAGTTTAATCCTGTAACTGTTCTAAGCTGATGAGTAAAGTCTAATGAAATAGATACAATTGTGTTAAATTCTACAAAGGTATCATTATCAGACTTTAATTTTATATGTTGTGTAAAATGTATGGGTTTCATTTCAGGGCATATTGGAGGAGATAGTTAGACGTTATCTCCTCCAGACGTAATTAAAATTATACTTAATATTAAAATCATATATTAATTATTTCTAGGCAAGGTAATTCATTCTAAAATGGATGCATTCTTTTTAGCAGTGGAAAGCTATTACTCAGCAAATAAGGATTTGCAGTAAACTGAGTATTTATCATATAGCAAAGTATTACAAATCAATTATTTAAACCGTTGTTATATTTTAAGTCTATGAATATAATATCTTCACAGATGATTTATTTTACAGATGCTTAGACATGCCATTCAGTATCACATGGGAGTTGGACTCAGAAATCAATTTGTGGCTTTTAAATATTAGATAGCTTTAATTTCCTAGAAGGAATACAAACCCCTATTTGCTAAAAAATGCATAGGTGAAGAGTTCTTGACCCTAAGGATGCAAAAAATCAGTACATGGTTAGCACATGAGATGACTCAGAGCTAGTAATGAACCCACTACACACACCGCATGGTTTCAATTACAGCTTTATATGACTAGACGGCATGGTGCCAGAAACAAAAGATTGAAACAATTTAAATGATTCTCTTCTTCACGGTTCAGATACTTGAGCCTCTGGTTTCTGTTCCCTTATTAATGTTCACTTTTATCTGTGCAGAACTCAGACTTGGAAAATAGGAATTCGCTGCTTGAATATGTAGAATGTCATCCTGTTAAGGGATGCTATAGTATGATCTGGTAATATATCACTTAGTTAATTATTTGCTGTGTGATAGTTGCCTTCAAGGTTTATGTGCTCAAGGTCAAGAACTATTTCTGGAAATTGTCTAATTTGTCCCAGTCAGAATTGGAGAAGTTCTTCTAATAGACAGTTAGCAAAATAAAGGTTGTAGTCCCCTCTTCATATAATTACTTAGCAGTTAAATCATTTACACCTCCAGTGGTGTCATCTCTTCACCACCTCCACAGCCTGAGGGAGTGAGGGAGGCAAACACTTGTGTCACTTTGTAGGATACTGTAGTCCCTGTTGCTCTTGTTGAAGATGTCTCACTGTCTGGTGCTCCTCTGAGAAATAAAAATAATCATTGTTTTGGCGTGTGGAGATCCACTGACCAACCGCTTGTCGCAGGATTCCTTGCTGCTCGCTTGTCAGACTGCCAGCTGCCACACCGCCTTTAGGTTCGCCTCGGTCCAGGTCGGCAGGAGCGGTAGCAAGTTGCCGTAGCGCTCCATTTCAGCTACCGCGGATTATTTTGATGATGACTTACGAGAGACCCTGGAATTGGAACATCTTTGCGGGCTCTTTGCCCTAAACAACTAGCTTTTTCAAGCTTATACATCACCTACTTCTGTTGGTGTGAAGGGATACTGAGGTTGCATAGCAACTGATTTTTTGGCATTGCCATACACTTTGTGAAAGAGACTGTGTGCAGAGCCATCTGTCCTAGGATGCCCAACAAAGAGGGACAGCGTGGCATTCAGGGTATGCAGACCCATCCGACCGACCTCTTCTACAGGGAAGCATCTCTATTACAGAGCCAATGGCTGAGGGATGGAAAAAAGAATGAATCACTTTATCAAGCACTATTAAATGTTTTCTAAAGCCTTTGAGCACACTTTTAAAGGAAGCGATGCTTTCTAATATCCCCAGATTTTTCCTTTTTTTTTTTCTTTTTTTTTTTTCTTTTTTAATACAGGCTGTTTAGCCATAATAGATTTTCATTTGTAAAGCTTATTAAAATGGAAGAATAATATAGTCAGGTTTCCAATTGCAACTCAACTGAATTATTGTTGCAATGATTAAGCAAAGTAGGAATTGTAGGGTACTCAGTACTTTTCCTAAAATGAGACCATCTAACATAATTGAAGGTATGCAGATGTGAGGGAAGGTATGCCTTGATGTGTAGGTTGCTAGATTTTTCTTTACGTAAGGCTTTTTTTCTTTGTACAGTTGGAGCAAATGAATAAAAAAATACTGAAAAGGTAATTCCCTACTTGTCTACCTGTATTAGCATTTTGCAGCATTTTGCTTTATAAAATAAGCTATGTTGATGCTTATTAAATCCAGCGATACATACTTGCTTTTAAAAAGTTATATTAGATTGTATTTCATCAAACTCATTTTTTTCAGTCACTTAGAGTTGCTTCGGTTTAATTGCCACCACTATAAAGGACTGCATCTTAAGGATTTTATAGGAATCAATCATGGTTTTGTAATATTTCCAAAGCCATTCTCAACATACATTCTATTACCACTATTGCACTTGTCTTCTCATCCTGGAATATTTGTCTGCCATACATAACCTATCTAGCATAAGCATTTGACATATTTCAGCCAGCCTTTTTTGGCCAACATGCATCTTAACTCCATATAAAATGGTTCTTCTCTTGCTCCCAGAAAGTCTTTGTTCCTTAAAATACTGTGTCCCCCACCCCCCCCCACCCCCCGCCCCAAACAGGAGTAAAATATTATAAATGCCTGGATAAAGATGGGCCTGGGGATGCAGTCTATTGTAAATGTTAATGCTGCCAAAAATAATCTAGTCTTTTCAATATCTGATTTCCATTTTATTAACATTGCAACAGTATGCCTTCTCTTTAATATTGCCTTCCTTTTTCTTTTTCTTTTTGTAAGACCAGACCATAACCTGACATCTACATTTTTTCAGTCTTGATTTCTTCTGTTCTTCTGTGTGTGTTATGACAATTATTTTTTAGTTGCTTCATATCATGAAAATCAGTTTCTTGAGCTTATTCAGCCTGTTTCTTAAATTGACAGCTATCATTTTTAAGTACTATAACTTCAATTTTATATGAATTTTCATTTCTTGAAATGCGGGATCAGGATGAGAACTCTGTTTCGTCTTTGCTAATTTAAATTAAATCCAACTACTTTTTTCTTGTTCTGCCGTGTTAAACATAAACTTCTTTTCTGTAAAACAGTTTTGACTTCTGGAAAAGGTTGAGAGTGAAATATGTAAGGTGAACTGACTGGCAGGTCCTTGTGGAATATGAAGTGCTTTTGGACTTAAGACTTAAACCTTCATATCAAACTTATGTCTATACTTTCCACAGTAACCCTCCTTTCACAGTATTTATCACAGTCAGGCAAAAAAGTTCTACATAAAATACATAACACTCAGCTTATCTATAACTTTGGGAAAAAATTACACTTTAAAAAAGTTTATAAAGTAAATCATCAGTTTAATTTTTACTAGAAATATCAAATTAAGATAAAGTGGATTCATCTGTACTTCCTAAAACAAAAGAGAAGAAAATAACAGAGAAACAAGTCTCTTTGTTCTGTGTGAAAGAGAATACTTAATCACACATCAGCAGAGAATTAAAAGACATAGCAATACATGAAAGTATTCTTTTTTTTTCTTCACTGAACAAATTAATTGCCAGCAATGGAAAAAAAACTACAAAGTGCTATTTAAAAATAAAAAATACATATCTTAAATTTAATAAACAGGAGCTAAGACAGCTAAAATGAAGCACCAAAAATCAACTAGCAACTGGCAGTTGGCTTTGGGTCTCATCAGCTTGAAATACATATCAAACAACTTTCTTGCGAAAGCAAATTTGAAAGAGTAATTCTACATGCCTGATTTTCTGAGACAGACTCATCACAAAAGCTTCTGTATAAATGTCAAATGGACACTCTCTCCAGTTTAATTCATTTCATAGCTGAAATCTGGCCAAATATGGAGGTCTTAAACCACCTAATAATATTGCTCATAATGTTCCTCATAATATTGTTATTATGTTTTTGTAAAATAGGTAGGAATAATATTCAGTATTCACTAGGAAGTAGCATTTGTCTATCACTAGATATGCTGACAAGTGTAGAAGGGGGATAAAGGGAAGAAATGATTACCAAGTGGGTAAGAAGGATGCAGGATAATTACCTCCTTATCCCCTTACACTGACCTACAAGAGAGCAATATGTTGCAGAAATACAAGGGATATAAGCTTATCTTGCAACTGGAGGTCTCTGAGAAATTTCAACATTTATGCTGTGCAGTCATACACTTCTCCCTTTTTGGGGATGACCTTAAGCATGATATTCAAGGAATAATCACTGGAATTAGTTCTATGCTGCAAACATGTTAATTCAAGGCCACTTTTAAAAAAATGCAGTGCTGTTTTTGTTTTCCAAGGTTGTCAAAATACCCAAGCCAAAATAAAACAAAAAATGTTTTCAAAAAATGCAGGAGTGTAGACAGGGCTGAAAGGTCCTCCAGGAAAAAAAAAAAAAAAAAATCCTTCAAAATTTCTGGTGAACGTGTTGTTCGTACATACTGAATACCTCCCTCTTCCTGAAAGGGGACAATCATAAGAGAGGAGGTATAGCTAGGGTGCGTCTGGCCTCAGAAGCATTAAGTGAGCGTATAATAACCCAAGGGAGAACCATTACCAGCCCACAGAAGCAGGGACCTGGTCTGCAATTTATGGAGATGAAAATTAGAGTTGAGTATTGAAAAATTCTGGCATTTGTCCTTATTTCTGTATCTTACTGATTATATTGGGAGTAAGTTCTCTGTCGCATTTGTCTGCTGGTTTTATTCAAATGTAGAGAATGTCATTCAAGAATAAGTTGTCCTGTAATGTCTAAAATAGATGGGCATGAAAAAAGAATTTGGGCTGCTGCAAATTTTTCTCAAAACACAAGAAATAGAGAAATGCAGATTGTATTAACTTTCTCTTTTTTTGTTGCTTTGTGTGGCTTAAATGCTTATCTCTAACATGGTACTGGTATTTTTAGCAGCATAGTAATGGGATCTTAACTCACTGTCATATTACACACAGTTCATCAGACTGTAATAGATCAGAATAGATCAGATCTAGCCGCATGACTAAAGTTTTGTGCCAAGGTAGCCTATCTGAGATGGCAGTTCAATTGTCCCAAACCACCTTAATACTTGAAGTTAGTAGTTCAGTAAAAGAAATAAGTATGGCAAAATGGAGCTTTATGTGTTGTTCACAGGCTGGATGACTAACGGGGATCCACCTTTCTGACTATTTTAATCTGTTTCTCTTCACTGAGCAACACCCATCAGCTTTCCAAGGTGGGTTTTTGTGGTCTTCTGTCAATATTGTTTAAAGCAAATCAAAATTTTATTGTATGGTTTAGTTTCAAGTATTTATTTTAAGCCAGCAAGTGGGATGGTTTTGACTTCCACTAGTCAGGGCTGGTAACAATTGATGAAAAAAAAAGATTAGATTACTGCTTAATGATGACGTCTTCAAAAGCCCTGGAGTGGCTGAGGAAGATAAGTCCCATGGAAAATCAATGAAACTTAGGCTCCGAAGACAGTTAGGTGAGTAGAAAATGTTGCTCTAATGACCTAAATGGTTGTTCTTTCTTATGCTCTCTCAGTTGTAATATACAAGAGAGAATGGGTCTGTGTAAAAATATCCGGCATCTCTGAACATTTTTAGGCTGTTAAAAATCTGAGTGCCAGATCTTTATCTGATTACTATGTCTTGTTCTTACCTAACTTAAGCAGCAATGGGCTAAAGCGTTTTTAATGTAGAAACTGGGGGGAAAAAAAACCCCAACCACCACCACCACCCAAAAAAAACCTCAAAATGAAACAAAAAAAAAAAACTTTAAAGGAAGTAGAGGCTATTCAGATAGCAAAGGAGAAATATGTATTTTAAACCATGCCCATTATTAGCTAGTTATATGCTTTAAGTTCTTGGTTTTGTCATTCCTGAAATGTTGTTTTTTAGTACTGACGCTCATTTCATACATGCATGTGATGTTTGTTCACATCACACGAAGAGGACATGGTTTTCTCTTACAGCTTGCCAGGCATCACAGATTTGCAATTTCTAGGTGGTGGGTTTCAGTTCAATCCCCTTAACCATTTATGTGGTTATTGGGTCGCTATTCTGTGAACCCTTTTGGGAATCTGTTGTTCTCCTTTCTGGCCTCTTACATATCAAGAATACCTGTTTGCTGCTACTGGTCTGATGGCACAGCATTCAGATAATGAGGAGGAGGAAGGCAAAGTTGCTAGATTTCAGTCATGGTAGTGTTTTTCAAGAGAGAAATGATCAGTAATGCATACAATGCTGGACAGCGATACAACAGTTAAGTTACCTTGGTATTTATTGCTATCTCATGAGGTGTTCCTTGAGCCGTACTCGTGTCTTACGGAAGTTGGATAATGGCTTTGAGCCTTATTTTCTGCCCTATTATCAGGTGTTATAGCACAGAAAGTGTTCCTAGTCTTCCGTGTTCTGCCAATTTCTGCCTTTTTCTTGTTTTATAAAGATAATAAATTTTTGTACCATGTTGAGTTCCCATCATAACTAGTGGATATTTGAGAGTACATCAACCAATGACTTACCTGACACATGGCTGTGACAAATCTGACACATGAAGGAGAAAATTAGTATCAGAGATGTGGGAGCGAGAGCCATCACTTTTAAAGATACATAATCCTTTTTGTTAGCAGGCCTTGTAGCAATTAATGTGACTTAGTGACAGAGTGACATATCATTCAGCTGAAGCTCTAACTTCAGTCAGACTCTGTTTAAGGCAGAAGACAAAGGACAGACGGGAGACGTCTCACAGATCTGATCACTATTCATGTAACTGAGATGCTCTCTATAACCAAGGCAGATGTGCACACAGTAGCTCCATTTAGTGCATGCCTAGAGCACATGACATTCGAAGAGAGACTGTGAGAACTGGATTTGTTCTCCCCTAATAGAAGACCTTATTTCTGTTCACAGCGACCTAACGGAAGAGCGAGGGGGTCAAACCTCTTCTCAGAGGTGTACAGCCATAGGACAGGAGGCAATAGATACAAACTGCAACACAGGAAATTCCAATTCAATACAAGGGAGAAATTTTTACCGTGAGAGTGGTCAAGTACTGGAACAGGTAGCCCAGAGAGGTACCTCATTATCCATCCTTGAAGAAGCTCAGAGCTCCACTGGAAGGTGTCCTGAGCATCCCGCTGTATTTGGACCTGCTTTGAGCAGCAGGTTGGACTAGATGGCCTCTGGAGTTCTTTTGCAATCTACTGGATTCTATGAATCTTTGGTATATCCATGTATTCAAGGAAGGTTAGAGTCTAGATTTACTTACACTAGGCAGTGTGATCTTTTGCTGCTTTGGGTTAGGTTTTGTAAGCCTATATTTGAACTCATGCTGTGTGATTTTCTTCCATTACAATGACACAGGAAAGCTCAGTGGGCAGCTATAATACAAATTCACTGGTTTCTCAATAGGGTTAAAAACCAGATGGGGCACTTGCTGAATAACTAGCTCTACTGGAGTACTGGGGATTGCATAAGAAATGCCCATACGTTGGGTGATAGTACTTCCCATTGTGTGGTAGTTAAATAGCATCAAAATTAATGAATTAATTTTCTTCCTTTAGTATCACTTTGATGCCATTATTATGAACACTTGCATTATAGACTGGAGAGGGTGACAGAGATGCGTGAAGAGATTTGTCCGAGACTGTGTAAGGCTGTCACTGAGCTGAGAAATAAAGCTGGGAGTCTTGAAGTCTGTCTGAGTGTACTTCTGCTCAGACCATCCTCTCTGTCCTTGGTTCAGTCCAGCTCTGTGACAGAATGAAACAACTGTATTTTCTGATAGTGTTTTACGTATTTTTGTGCTGAACATTCTGAAATGATGCTTCAAACAGTAGGGGAAAGTCTGTGCAGCTACACAGATCAAACTAAAGGACTTGATGCATAAAAGTAAATCTTATCTTAATTGCAGCTTACTTGTCAAGGATGGGTGCTTGAAATAGAATATGCAATGTCTGTTCAGGCATCTTTTTTTGTCTAGCTTGGTACATTGACCTTCTTATCCCTTTTATGATGAATTCAAATTCAACTGGGATATGAACTGTAGTGAATATTGCGATGAATCTCGTGATCTTGACAGTAGAAATCATTCTGTGTCATTACCAAGGGATGAAAGCATCATAATTCGTCATTTTAATCTATGTATCAAGTCATCTTGCTACCTGAGTATTAGCTATGATAAACTTGCTGTTATTGCATTGTTGCCCTTCTATAAAGTTTTATATGCAGTTGTAATAAAGATACATGTGGTTACAAAAATGGGCACAAAGTGGAAGAGAATTTTAAGGATTTTTTTTTTTTTTTTAAGAATAAATGCTTGAAACTTTCCTTGCTGGGTTAAAAATTATCTTTGTTATTTAAGTTTGTGGGACCAAATTTGTTTTGGGGGTAACTGCAGTCTATTGTTTTAGAAAAAAGGTGACTGGACAAATACTTCTGGTAGAAGTAGGGATTCCTCTTAAGTGAAGAATACAAAAGCTAACATTTGTTGAAATGTAATGATTCATTTGAATGACCAATTTTCTTTATAGTTTTTTTTTTTTTAACTAAGATCACAAAATGATTAATAGGTTGATCCAGCCTGCATTTATATTACATTCTAATTCTGCATTATATATTCTCCAATGTCAAAGAGCTAGAAGTTCAAATTGGACTCATTTTCATTATCAAGTTAGGGGTGGGGAACTGTAAATTATTCACCTCCACTGAGGACACCAGATTTATAAATCTGTTCTAAGGAAAGTCAAGAAAGGTTTCTAACATGTCTTGAAGGTACTAATTCGTATCGTCATTTCAGTATGTGGAGTTTACAGCCAATAGTTGTTTTCAGAATAAGGCTAGATATCCTTTCACCGTTCATATTCCTTTCACTGTTATTAGCAAGAGACTGATTTTTTTTTCAAAGTAAATTCTCCTAAAATGTCTATAACTCTACTTTTTCTGGAAACATGAACAACTAGTTAAATGTAATAAGAAAATCAGTATGGATACTCTGTGTGTGTGAGCAGGTCCTGTGATCCATAACATGATCCTCTGTAATGGCATGCCTTTATGGTTCTCATATGTAACGGTGATCATGCACCTTTCTGGGTTTTTAAGTAGATATAAAAATATGTGCTGTGAAAGTAATAAGAGGATGAGCCTTATTTTGACAGTTCATAAGCCCTGGTACGTGTGTGGAAGAGGAGAAATGAATTAAAACCAGAGTTCGTATGTGTTGTCCTTCATTTCCCTTGAAACGTTTATCCTATTTTGTCATAATTAAAACATGAGTTAAATGCTCTGCATTCTTGAAAATCAAGCAAGCGAAGCATGCAGATTTGTTTTTCACCATGTACATTTTCTGACCAACTGTCATCAACATGTTTAAACTGCACTTCATGTTGGATTGAATTGGAGATTATATTCATACATAACAGTGAGATCAGTTAGGCTGAATTCTGAGCTCAGATTTTCTTAAGACTTTGAAGAATTCTGTTGATTTAATGCAGAAAACTCAGAGAAAAAATCGTCAGTTTATGTTAAACCACATGTGGCTATCGTAGAATCGTCCAAAGCCATATAGAGAAGATATTTAACAGAATGATAAGCTCTGAAATAAAAACAAAACAAAAAAGATCTCATTTTTTCTAAGATAAGGTGAGCTATGAATTTATTCTTACGCGCATGATATTTTAAATACCTGCCTATTCAGCTTTACGTGACTCACTTAACTGTTCTGTTCCAGCTTTCAATATCAGTAATGACGTGTTTCCTGACATCTGGGTTAAGGTGAAGCTATTGTATCTGTCAGTTAACCTCTTTTCTGTCAGCCTGCCATGCTGATAATTTTGTGTGTATAGTAGAGTCATTAAGGTATTCTCTGTCCTCTGGCAGAATGAAAATTTAGGTTTCCCATTCAGTATGAAGACATTTTTTAGTTTCTACAGAAATATGTATGCTAGAATGCTTCTAATGTATAAACTGTATCCCAAGACCTCTGATGGAGGCAATGCCAATGTAGAAAGCATACTCAGTTTCTCACAAGTGATTTAATTTTTGCAAACTTTATTACCAAATAAAGCAAAAACTATTTATTTAGCAGATATTATCATGCAAAATTCATTACAGTGACAATGTTCATGAGAAAGAAAAGCCGCAAGTACATTGTGAGGTATTTCATAAATATATAAAATACTTGTGTCACTTTGTACTTGTTTTCAACATATTTAACTTCTTTACAGCTTGAATATTAAATTAGTGACATTTAAAGTGTGTTCTCCCATAGCTTGTGGCATCTTGTAGGTTATTTGGTTTAAAGTAATTATGCTTCATCACAGATTTATGCTCCAGTCAGAGATTCAAACACTATTGAGCTCTACAGTATATGAACGATTGCAAATTTTCAAAAGAGGAGAGTTTTTGAAGGTGTCTGTGTGTTAACTTAAATTTTTGAATTAATAGGAACATCAAAGATACAGCATCTGGGTCAGAGAAGGACCTCAGCAGAACTGCTGTTTGAAGCCTTTCATTCTTGACCTCCAGGACTGTAATAAACTTTTAAATAATTTTCAAGGGCACTTCAGATACTCTGTCAATTAAACTGCCTTGCAAGCCCTTTTCCTGTTGGCCTGTAGCCATTATTTAATACAGTCATTAAAATTTAGTTTTAGGAGATATTGTATGGCACATGAAGTTTTTTCATCAAATGGCTTTCCCTACAAGAAAGCAAAAATAAAGGGAGTTAGAATATTTATTAAAAAAATAAATAAATAAATATACTGTGATTGTTTAGAGGAGCATTTTGAGATAATATACCTCTTGGTTACACTGTGCTTTTGTATTCAAGTGCTTAACCTGCATAGGTCAGATGCGATGAAAGCATGCAATGAGCTTAGGAGGACAGGTAATACTAAAAAAAAAATAAATTAAAAAACTAATAGTGAATCCTTTTGCCATTCTGGAAATCCTCATGTAGAGCATGGAATGCTGTAGACACAATCTAAGATAGGCTTGCTAAAGACGCAGTTGTTTTGAGATATATTTCCAATATTGCAAAACAAAATATTGTGATGAAACCAGAATTCTCTCTTCTGAAAGAAAAAAATTTTGAAGTGATGCATGCAGTAGTGAAGGGTAGAAGGAAGCATTTTCTCACAGGGTGCCGTTGCAAGAAATTATGATGGCCAAAGAAGAAGAGGATGACTTGAATGCTGTTCCTTGTTTTGTGACTCTTGTGACATTGGAGATATTTTTTAGTAATTTTATTTCTTTTTTTCCCATGTCTGAATTGTAGGATGGCAGAAATAGCAGTAATATCTGCTAACCACAAGAATGCTTTGAGCTGTAAGACATTTGTTTGTAAATTTGTTCGGTATCCTTGAATGGAGTGTACTATGTATCTTCACAATATTATTGTTACTGGACATAGCTAAAGGGCTTCAAACGCCATTTGGCAATGGGGGCTGATGCGCTGGTTCCACTCATAAGCCTGTAGTAGTTCTCCATGATATTGTAACTAAATCTTCAGTTCACCTTTGTCAGTAGTTAAGATTACTTCATCTTCAGTTCAAACATTGATGACAACACTATCCAAATAAAGAGGTGGGGACATTTGATAATGTACCAGTAATCTTACCTGTGCTCCACTTTCAGCAGAAACTGAGTTTTAATGAGGCTCCATGTTGCTTGGCCAGATAGCTCGATCTAAACAGAGAGGTGGTACAGTCACGATAGAGTGAGTAGTATCTTGTGACACACAGCTGAGAGACATATTTCAGCAGCTGTTCCTCTTGTCCTCTGAGGGAAAACCAAACCAAACCAACCAACCAACCAAACAAACAAACAAAACCCAACAAACCAAACAACCAACCTGCAACACTGGCATTGTCTTCCTTTCAAAATTTAGCCTTAATTTCTGGCCACAAATCACAGTACGTGTGAAGACAAGTCTTACCAGCTTGTACTCTTCCTTAGGATCTTGATATAGTTCTTTGCTTGAACTTAATGTTTATGTGTTTATGAAGGCTAGAGTTTCTAAGCTTTAGAATTAAAATCAATAAAGCTATTTCCATGGTTCTGAAATAGCAACAGCTGATATCCCGTTCATTTAGGAATGGATATTTTACTTCCTTTCTGGCTTTAGCAGAGCTCTAGGGAACTGTCGAACCCTGAACCCTGTTGCACTGATCTCCTTAGGTAGGCTTCCAAGTTTAGGCCCGATGTTTTATTCCTGGTACCTTACACTTAAATTTGTTGTGCAGGGTAACAGAGGATATATGGTCAAGATATCAAGATTTGCGTCATGCTGTTGTGCATTGGCTCCCTTACTCTCTCTCCTACACACAGAGACTCACATACTTAGATCCTACCTTCTGGAATAAGTTTAACCTTCAGTCATTTGCTACACAGCAGAAAATCTGCTTAATGCTGGATACTTCAGAATGATTTGTTGTTGTTGTTTGCTGCTCAGTCAATCAATTGGTTGATTTCCAAAGAAGCGAGAGTATGAATAAGTGTCACTTTGTCCATATTTATTTATTTATTACTGCAGGCGTTAATATATTGCTTTGTTTAGTCTAGTTCACAATAGTCTGTCACTCCATGAAGTTATCTTTCCTTAAGCGATTAGGTTCTGCAATCTGCTGCTTATTGCATCTTGAAAAGCATGATATAAATTCAGGTCAGGGACACTGTACTCTAGTTAAGGGACTGAGAGGATCGTAAAGAAAAATGAGAGGTATCACGAATGTGTTTCCAATCTCTGTAGTATGTATAATAGAAGGTTTTATTCTACAATTGTCAGAGGGGATCTCATCAGAGTTCAGAATTACCTGTTCCTGAAAAAGTTCTCATGTTGGGTACTTTAAAGGAAAGAGTTCACAGAGTTAAGATTTAAGGGCATAGGCTCCCTTCTAATACAGGGAACTGTGATCACAATGGACTGAAAAGTTCATAAGCTATTTTGAAGACAGTAGTAATATGTACAATTTGCTTTATTCAGAAGCTCCTTCGTGATGCAAGTGCACCTGCAGAGCTGCAGAAGGAAAGGAATTTTCCATTCTGTTGTCATCTGCTGGCCTCCAAAGGTAGCTGCCTAAAAATAATGGACTGGATCAGCTTCAACTGATTTTTCTTTTTTTTTTTTTTTTTTTTTTTTTTTTGGTAAGAAACCTATCCAGGACAGGCTGAGGAACTTGGGAGCACAAAAACCTCAATTTGAGATAACCCAGTTGCAGGGAGTTTTAGCCATTGGCAAGTGAGGTGTCCAGAGCTGTCTGTTAACAGTTGTCAAAACTCATGTGCTCTGTGTTCGAGCCCCTCTCCAGCTGCTGCTGGGAAACTACACTCGTCTCTATACCTGCAGTCTTGGAGAAGGCTTCCATAGCCTTCCTGTGGTTTTGCTAACTTGCACCCATTGTATATGCTGAAAGTGTTAAGAAAGACATTGTTGCATAGTTTAGAAAACCAGGAAAAACTAATAGAGAAATCTGAAAAAATCCGTGTTTGGATCTCTTGTTCTAAGCCCGACAACTGGAATAAATAACTTGCCCCTTAGAATCTATCTCCCAACAGTGTTTCAGAGAGAAACTGGTGTCCCCAAACAGTACAGGTTTGAGTGCTTAAAATAACGTATTAAAATTTAAGTAATAAATAGCTACATAAACCAAGAAAGGGAAATGATAGTGGGAGTTTCTGGTTTAACTTTAAGTAGGCTTCTAACTTTGGAAATTGTGTTCTTCAATTTTTATCATCATAATCTACTATTTTTTTGCTTTCCTTTTCTGTTCCCTGTCTCTTCTATTGACCTGGTGAAATGGTATATTCATATTTTTTTCCCATTTTTTTTTGAAAAGCCTAAAGTTTCGTTTTTAAAAACCTTGTATTTTTACTATTCAGAATTATCAAAGCTCTCTGTCCCAAAACAGACTCTCCTTTCGCAGGTGGGTCCATGTATGTTTTAGAGGGAAGATGCTTTTTGCTGGTGCTGCTCTCCGAGAGACACGCTGTTCTTGGGAGCGGAGCTGACAACCAGCTTGGGCACCGGCATGACCCACAGCCTCCCTGTGCAGCGACGGCAGCACTGCCGGCACATTGCCTCGCTGAGGACATCTTTGTCTGACCTTCTTGTCCAGGTGATGCCTCCACTAGAGGTAGAAATGGGAAGGAAAAAGGAGGCTGCTTGCATTCAGGCAAAGGAAGCGCACGTTCCGTCTCTCGGTCTCGGTCTCACCCATAATACATGAGACTATTTTTTTTCCGGGAAATTTCCCACTAGTTTTTTTTTTCTTTTCTCCACGTTGTTATCAGAGGTACTGGGCTCAGGGCCTATGGAGACATTCACAAAAGGATTGAGACTCCTCTTTTCTATTTCCTGCTGTGTTCTAAGTTTATCGTTTGGAATTGGTTCAGATCATAACACAGCAAAATATTATTGAGCAAGCTGAGTAGCTGGGCCTTTTTCTTTAGTTTGGCTGTTCTTCCAAAAAACCTTTAACACACCCTTTTTCTCCTTATCATAAGCAATCCTTTATCAGTATGGTGTTTATTTTTCTAAACTGAAAATAAAAATAAACCCATACTTTTTCTGATCTGCATTTAAAATGAACCATTCTTAAATTGTTCATTCAGCTCTTACACATATTCCTGTTGAACTCGTTAAACCTTTGCAACAGATTAAAATTAAGAAAACAAAAACAGAAACTTGAAATTGGTCAGATGTGGAGAGGCCCAGATACTGGAAAAATGAGCTTGAGCCTGACATAGTGAACACTTACCATATGTTTGATTTTAAGGAACATTTTGATAGTTTCCTATATGTATTTATTTTAATTCACAGATGGGTATCATATATAGCCAGTGTAAGAATAATCTTTGAAAAATCTGTTGCTTTTTAAAATCAAATTTCTGAAATTGAAATATACTGACAACACATTAGACAGAATCCTGGAAGCTGTTCCTGGTAGATTAGGTCTTCCTGTTTTAATATGGAGAATATTTCTAAAATTCTGTGTCATTTGGGGTAATTAATAAATGCTTCTTAGGCTTATAGTAATATATCTAATTATTTACTTATAGATCTCTTAGACAGTCCTCTTAACTGCAGGATGGATATTTGTGAAGCCATTATTTCCTTGATTACTGAAATTCTGAAAGACAATTTTCATTTTGTACTCATTTGTTTTAATTACAATTCCATGCCATAATACCTTTAAAACAACAACAAAATACTGCCTATCAGAGGAATGAGCTAATCTTAGTTGGTTTATGGTCATAGCTCCTGAGGTGAGTTTTCCTGGATATGCAAAATAATATGAAATATGACAAGCTTAACTTGTGCTAAAAAAAACCAGATAATTGCTTCTACCTTCTAGATGGCATGAAAACTGGAGATTTGAGCTGGAGCAGATTCTACTGTCCATTTCTAATAAACATGGATAGGATATGTGGCTTGTTTTTGTCATGGGTTAGACAGATGGTTGTCTAAACTGGGTAGCTCTGCTGAGAGTTTTCCCCATGTAAAATATATGCATATATATCATTTGCATATAAAGACAGATGATATAAAGATCTTCCTTGCTCCACATTTCCCAATGCTGCAAATTAGTCTTGAGTAAATATATCCTTTTAGCTAAAGAAATGAAGTCTCAGAATGTTACTGTAAACACTGTATTGGTCAGCAAGTGTCAAACTCATTGCTGTTGGAAATTACTTCTGTTGGTAATTACTGAATACAGAGAGAGGAGCCTGGACTGGAACCAAGATTGACATTGGGGCTTAATAATATAATGAGGCTTTAATAAGCCAGTAATAGGCAGCCTCACAAAATGAAATGAGCAAAGATTACAAACACATAGATCAGTTCCTTGGATCTTAAATACATAAATTGTATTAATCTGTATTGATAAAAATTAATTGCTTATTTTATATGGTCCAGATGTAATTATAGATCAAGATAACATTTCTTAATAAGGCAACATAGCCTTTCAAATTTCAAACCTTATGAACTATGCAACCATGACTTTAGGAGACCTAGAGCACAAGGTCTATTTGCTTCTTTATTCTGGCTTTTTTTCTGGCTCTCTCCCTTCTTGTGTGGTGCCTGTGCCCTTTCTGCCTTGACTCCACTTGTTCTGAACTGTTGTACTGTCTCTGTATATTTAGGCCTGAGTTTGAAAGTCTCTCTGTATTGGAGGTTTATGTTACAGTGATGTGATGGCCAAATCAGGCAGGCCTCCAGAAACTTTTATTTTCAAATTTAAGTTTAGTAAACTGAGTATAGGAATAGTCCAATTGACTTTCCTGTAACACATGTATAAATATGTGCAGGTTTATGGTTGGAAATCTGCTCTGCAGACTTGAGTTTACTGCAGTCCCATCAAAGACAGTGATACTGGAATCCTCCCACACAACAAATCAATGTGAAAGGGTCTTAAATTAGCAGAAATAAGGAAAATAAGAATGTGAAACTTTTGTTATAATACACCAATTCTTACCTACTAATTTCTGAAGGTCATCTGTCAGGGTTTTTTTAATGTTAATTTATCATACCATTTTTAGTGTGACATATATAGGAGGACTACAGTGTGAGCTTTTAATTATTATCTTTTAATAATGTTTGATTTTTTCTGGCCAAGAATCAAGTCTTCCAATTCAGGTGTGTCTGCTCTGTAGATTTTGGTTTATCTGGATGGCCACTGATGGGATTGCAGATAGGCTTACCTTGTAAGTGTAGCTCTTGAAAAACTGAAGAGTTTTTTTTTAAAAAAGTGTCCAAAATTTTGGTATTAATATATACCAAACAGGTCTAAGCAAAACAACAAACAGATGCCATATATGGATTACTGAAGATCCTTTTTCCTCGTTGTTGCCCAGCTTCAATTTTCTGTGAAGTCACTGTTACTTCTTCTCTGATTGCCATAGTATTTTAAGCTTTCTGCCAAAATAGGTGCTAAAGATCTTTTGTAGAACAGAATGTGAAAGAAAAACAACACTTAGATGTACACTAAAGAAGAAAAAAGATCAGAGCCAATACTTTTCCTTTACTGGTCTTGAAAAAAACCCTTTTTTGTGCACATTAACCTCAATACACACAGTGTGCGCAATGTATGTGACCTGTTATGGTGAGGTAGTATTTTTTCATAAGGCTCTGTCTGGGGTATTTGGCAATATGTGTTTTACATGTAACACTCCTGAGTTAGCGAGTTTCCTACATGTATAAAAGATACATCTGAAAACCAGGAAGGATATATTCTGTATAAAAAAAAAAAAAAAAAATCCCAGTTAATTTAATCTGGATTACAACATGTTTTTCCAAAAGTAATGTAAAAAGTGCATCGTCATAGTCACATGTTTATCTGACAGTCCTATTAAGACGTCTTCACTCTGAAACAGTAAAGGCATGTAACAAGGAAAAAGCAGGGATTTTGAACATGACTGATATTTTTTAAAATTTGTTGAATTAAGGTATATTTGTTTTTTTCTAAAATCTTGTCAGCCCTCTCTGACTTCATCATATAAATGGAGAGACATGTCCTGGAGAAAAGAAAAGCTTATGAAAAAAGAAGTGATGTGACATATGAATTTTACTAGTGAGAGAAGAGCAATTATAAACCTTTGTTTTCACAGAGTCTTTTTGCTGTTTTTTACTTGCCTATATATACAGCTATTTTTTGTCAGTGTTGTGACTAGCAACCTCTAGCATACTGAAGCTGACTTGGTGGATTGGAGGTAAAAGCAGTGATAAACTAATGGTAAGATGGACATATTTTAATGATGTTGGGAATATATAAAATTGAATATATTGTCGGCTCTGGTCACAAGTGCATCTCATGTTGCTGTTTTCCTTGCTTTGTTTTGTTTTTGTTGAAAACTCTTCATTGTTTCTTCTCATTAACGTAAAATAACTGGAATAAGTTTCATATCACCATTCACCATTCCCACTTGACTTGACATTTTCATAGTTCAGATGAGGCTCTAATAACCTTTCTGAGCTCTGCTCGCTCTAATGATGTCCATTCATTTGAGCAGGGCTGCCATGGTAAATAGTATACTTGTACCTAATTAAAAAAAAAAAAAAAAAGCTTCCATGAGAATGAATATTTAGCATTTTTGGCAAAAATACAATCAAAATACAATCAAAAATACAATATTTTGACAGCAAGTACAGTTGCCTTGATAGATTTTTTTTTCCTTTGGAACTAGAATGTTTTGTTGTACATCCCTATTTGCCCCTTTGTCTGAAAGTGACAGTGATCCAGAAAATTTGCTAATGTGATAACTCAGTTTCTTGTTGAAATTACTTTTGTCTTCCACAGCATACGAAAGTGGTGTCAGGAGTTATTCTGAGGTTTACTCTGGCTTAGGTTATGAATATGATGGCTGAGCGTTGCAGAAAGGACGATGAGACAGGCTTCCGTGCTGCAGGATTTACTTGTGGGGGGCATAGCTAATGGCATGTGTCAACTCTAAGGGTGTAAGTAGTAAAAAAGAAAAGGGGCGAGAGACCGAAAAAAAGGAAAACTTCCTGTGGTCAGCTGGGTGGAGGAAAGGCAGGGTGTCCCAGACGAGTGCCATCTCCACAGGGACGGTGTAATTCTGGCCAGGACCTGCTCAGGCATCCCTGTGCTCCCTCCTGCTTAAGATGCCCTCACCAGGTGCCGGGGGTGATGTGACCAGGGCGGGTGTCACACACACACCCTCTGGCCCTCAGGCTTTCTGCAGGCATATCCATGCGTCATGCTGATCGCCTACTTAAATGACTATTATCTGCCTCATTACTCATAAAGTCTTGTTTTCCTCTGAAGAAAGGAGAACCTACAAAACAAGGGGTAGGAAAAAGAGGAGGAAAGAAGCAGTGATTTTCATGCCATGAGGCAGGCAACATAACAATATCAGGATTTGCAGCTGCAAAGCCATGAGAATAACAAGACGGGAACACCGGCATGGGAGCAGGGGGAAACCTCTGCCCCGCAGCTGAGGGGTGAAGGCACCGGGCAGCCACAGAATTGCAGAAGGAAGGCCCTTAGCCTTGCAGAGGTTAAGGCCCATCTGGCCCCGTGGAAAAAAGAGACTGAAAGTTAGAGTAGCGGTGACAGGCAAAATATTCTAAAGGAAAATGTAGTAGTCCTGCGCAATGATTTTTATTCTTTTTTCAGTAATTTCTATACTTTTGTTTCAATCCCTTTCCACGCTTTACTAAATGATGGCTTGAGGAAAGACAGCAAAAGATATTTTTACTGTACAACTAAATGCGGGAAGAATCTAAATGGCACAGAATACTCCTGGAGAGAAAATGAGAGAGTAGATGCTCCATCTGTGAGGATTTTCTTGTTTGCCACAGCACTCTCTTGGGCCTTTTTATTTCTGATGGTTTGTGTTTGTAAACTGGTAACTTTTTGTAAATCATTCCATTGAAGCAAAGAAACCTTTAGCTAATATTTGTTGCCAAACACGGAGAGCTGATGGTGAGCATGTTGGTAACCTTTAATGGAACCTGGAAAAGCATGAGCTGAGTGTACACGGAATGGCAAAGATGCTGCGTAATATAAGGGGGGTATGGAGAGAAAGTGCGAAAGCATGCACTCCAAGCGTCTGAGCTGCAGGACACCTACAGCGGTGGCATTTTCTAGTCCCTATGTTACTGTTGTAATGAGAGTTAAATGCGGAAAAACTGTCACTCGGGGTGCGTGGAAGAAACTCAGCTCTCGTACAAGAAATGCCCCCGGTGCCCTATTTGCCAGACTGATGAAAGAGACTTTCGCGTTGCGTGAGCACCGCTGCAGCGGTACCTGGACACGTGCTCCATCGAGCAGACTAGTCGCTCTCTTCTCTGGCTTAAGTTTTTCTCTGGTGTGAGACAGTACATATACATATATATATATATATATACACACATTCAGGGAGCCCCAGCAGTCATAGGAACATGTTCTCATTGTGCTCTCCAAACAAACAAAATGCGCGTTTACCTGGTGACTTTTATAGCTCTTAAGGAGACAGAAGTCCTTCTATCCCTGCAGTCATAAATAATTTCTGTAAACACTGTTTTTCTTCAGATCACAAGATGAGAGAAAACAGAGTTCTACTCCAAATTAGGGACAAAATCCCGAGTAAAGACCACATTCCCTTTGTGACACCTGGCCGTGTTAGTGAACCACAAATTGACAGTGGAAACAGCTAGCTGGTGTAGGTCTTCTCCATACATTTGGCTGCACTGGAGATTTTGCCTCAGAACGGCTGGGTTTGCACCCTAGGGCAAGAATTCCATCACCTGTATAATGATGTGAGTAAACAGACTAGGTCTTATCTCCGCAGAATCAATGCCCAAAATAGGCCATTTTAAATGGGAACTCCCAACCTGAGGAAGAGCAGCAGCCTGTGGAGAACTGGCGTGGAAGCGTGCTGGGCATTTTACGTTCCGCTTGACATGGAAACTTCCTCGCTTCTGGGAGTTGAGGGGCCGGAGGAGGACCTTCAAATCACAAAGTCCGCGTGTGGAAGTAACCAGTGTAGGCATTGTGTGGGGTGAGCCCAAACATGTACTCGTTCTATCTACAGTAGCACTCTGAATTTTAGTGTAATTAATTAATTAATTTGGGCTTGAATGGCTGTGTTTGGATAGAATTGGGATACCAATTGGCACCCAACTATTTGAGTATCTCTAAAGCTATGGCAATATTGAGACAGACCTAAGCTTGAAATGGTAAGTAGTATTTCTTTGCAAAGAGAAAGACGGACTCAGGGATAATTTATATGTTTGTTTAATAGAAAGAACAAAGCATTTTTAACAGTCAGTGAATTAGTATCTTGTTTAGAACACAACTGTTTTTTACATCCTCTGGCTGGGCATGGCAGCAGCTTTTCCCACCAATATTTATATGACAATAAAATATTGAAATAATAAAACAAAGCCAAGAGTGCATTTTTAACTTATATTGCTCATATTAGATGCTGCTTACAGACAATTAATGGATTTTTCCCTCTCCAGCTTTATACATTGAAAAATAGTCACAACAATAATAAGAAAGCTTCCTTAAATTTTTTTTCAGTAAGTTATGTTCACCTTTTAAAAAAATACTGTGTAATTTGTTAATCTCTTTTCGCTGCCAAACTGGTTGTCTTATTCAACAATAAATTGAATACAAAGCTTCCCCCAGGCAGAGAGACAGAATACCAACCCCTGAAAGTCTGGCAGCTTAATTGACATTTGGTGGTAGCCTTAGGCGGAAGTTAATTTCTGCGCCATTTATATATACACATATACTTTTCATAAAGCATGCAGGCAGTACTGCAGATAAATTAAGACTAATTCATAGTGTAGTTCCCAGGTATACACTTGTTGAAATGACATGAAACCGTTTCATTTTATGAGTGAAGGAGTTCCTCACAATTAACCAAATCTGTCAGCCTCGTAGGAACAGTATGTTTCCAGGCAGTTGTATGAGGTTTTCAGAGTGTTATTTTTATTCAATTGCCATCCAGTGAATACAGCAATCTCGAGAAGTAAAACTAAGGGCTTCAGACCTTATTCCCAGAAGATGTCCCACCTACCTGAATGCTGCTATTCATGACTAATAGTTACCAGACAGGCTGTTAGGGCAAGTGTAAACTTTATTCATAAAAGCAACGCTATGTATGCATAACTCATGGTTTCAAGTAAGTGCCAGGCAAGCCTCCTTAATAATGCATAATCCACAATAAGGTAAGAATAGAAATATCAGGCCATTAAATGTAAATGGAGGATTTATTTAAATTATTTGATTTAAATTACATTTTTAATAGTGATCTATTTCCTTTGTCTATGCAAATTGAAGTCAGTGAATGAAGTCCAGTCTCCAGCAGTAAAACTTCTGACTTTGCAAAGGAATGGTTTTGCTCCATGCCAGCTGTGGAGTTGGTCCATTTCTCTTACTGTACCAGTCCTTCATATATATCGTGATGAACGTTCTGGCTTTGTAAGGCTAATCCATTAGAGCTATTTGATTTATACCTATCAGTGCTATAGGCATAGAAAATATTTATGAAACTCATGATCTAAAGTGCAGTATTTGAAATAGATGTATACGATTATAAAAACAGTATCAGTCACCCTGGTAGGGAAAAGTCTGTAAATCAAAGCTCAGAGAGTTTTTTTTCTGTAGTCAGTGAAACTCTCTATGCCTCTGAGTATGGGAACAATGGGAGGAAAAGAAACCAAATGTATTTTTTCAAGTACTTTAATATACATACCATTGAATATCGCATTCCTAAGTGACAAGCAAACAACTGCTTTGAGTTGCCCTATTCTTAAAGTGAACTTAGTTTTTCTTTGATTTCACAATACATATTGTCTTGTTTTGGAAAAAAATCTATGTGAGAAAACTGTTTTGATGATACAAATCATTAGCTACAATAAAAATCTTCAATAAAGTCATCATGGGGTTTGGGTTTTTTTGAACTATTCAGGAATTACAAAAGGCAGGTATTACAAGAACTCAATAGGAGCATTACTTTTACCCGGACGCAAGTCATAGAGCTGAAAATCTGCTTGATGATCAGAGACTCAATAGTAGCAGCTAATTTCTAGCGACTTGCTCATGGGTAGAGTCACAGGGAATGGGGATGTGCTTAAAGCGTGTTTGGCAGCTGTTGGGGTCGGAGAGTCTCCCATTGAAGACAGTGGGACCAGGCGTCGTTCCACACGCACCGTCAGGTTCTCAGGTACAAAGTGTTAACGGCCTCATTACAATAAATCACTGAAAGTTCTCCTTTAATTCTTGCTTTGTATAACACACATACTCTGATTATCATAGTATTTATCAGAACACCTTGGACCAGTCTTGCTCAAAGATGCAAAAGAAAACTTCTCTAAAGGCGGCATACGGTAAAAAGAGAAGTTGGACAGTTAGCTACAACTGACGTGGTGTCAACTGCGTTATTGAGTTCTCTTAGGCCTTTGCTATGTACGAGTATATAGAACAGGGTGGCACAAATAGGTTGCTCTTCTGAGTTCATGCTGTCAGTGGATTTTAGCTGCTCGTCACTGACGCTGTTCATCAAGGAGATGTGCCAGCAGTGCGTGTGATAGCATGTTAGATATACAGAGAACTACCCATAGCAAATCACCTGCAGGTAATCTGCAAAACCCTTCTATGCTCTGTTGCTAAAATTAAGTTTATGGATAATTTATCACCTACTTGTCTCTTGAATAAATTACACGTACAAATGAAGAAAGAAAAACTATGACAAGTGTTGCTTTTGGCTCTGGCAAATAGGCATGTGAGAATCTCTTATCAAATATCTCACAGACTGTTCTATTTAGCAGTTCATGATTGTGAACAAGTGATTCATTCTTGTAGCTATTGTTTTTGCAGTACAAACATTAAATATTCTTTCACTTCCATGACAACTTAGAAATTATCTATTATATTTGACATGTCAAAACAAACAGATTTATAAAAAAAAAATAAAAAAATCAGGATTTAATTTCAGGGAAACTATAGCTGTGGTTAAAACTTTCAGTTATTTTGCTTTCAGGTACTGTCATTTGATTCTTTCTAATGTATCTTTAATATAAAGATATTATGTTGTAAATATGAAACTTGTTTCCCAAGGTGTGTTTTTCCAGTTTCCCCAGTTTCTTCTCGAAGAGGTATTTTCAGGATATTTTTGTGGTCTTTTTCTTGTTTACAAATACTATTGTAGGTTTCTTAAATGTAAATAATGGGAGAGGAACCAAATGGAATGAACTTTGGAAACTGACACAATAATAAATGCCCCACTGATTTTGTGTTAAATTACACATGTCCATTTTTTAGTACTGCATTAATCAATAGATCTTTTTTTTAATTTCACTTTTTTAAAATCTTACTTCTCATAGATACTCATGTGCTGCCCCTGAGAGTTTGCTTTAACTCCTTGGTCCTGCAATAGGTCTGTCATCTATGTTAAAAATCTGTCCAGAGGCCCCGAGACATGTTGAAATTTGCATGTATTTTATTTTTCTGCCCAAGATTCTAGAGGTAGATGGAAGATTGGATCCCGTTCTTTGCTGAAAGCCTGAGACCTTTTCTTCAGTTTGAAGATCTGAAAGATTCTTTAAGTTTAAAGATTTTTTTTTTTCTTTAATTTTGATTGCCTTTGGCCAGTTCAGGTGTTTGAGCTCGTTTTTCAAGTCTGCTGGACTGATGCTGCTGCCCCTTGCAGCACAGCTCCGCAGTCTTGCTCCTTGCCAGCCACATATGCAGTGCTAGAGACTATTATTTTAAAGCTCTCAGCCAAGTTAGTACAGCTGGTTCACGTGCACATTAACCCTCCCACTCACTCATTTCATTCCAAAATGTCAAAAATCATGGGGAGCTTTCAAAAAAACCTTAAGAATAATGGACTCAGATTCTTGCTGTGACAAATACACAACGTTAATGATTAGTTTCCACAAATAATTATACTGTTAATGGAGCAGAGAAAAAAACCAGCTTGTACAACTGGAGCAAATGACCTTAGTTTTAAGAATGTTGATGTTCCTGAAGTACCTCATGCTGTCTTGGGTTTTTTTTGGGGAAAAAAACCCCACAACACCTCAACCCGCCAACTATTAACCAAATTCAGTTATTTGTGATTAATACTTAGATTTTTAGGTGATTAATTTTCTTCTTCCTGTACGTGATTTTTTGTTTGCATTTTGCATTTCAGTCTCTTTGTTTTAAGTGAAGATCAATTTGGTTTTTATGACTTATTTTTAATTTCCTTGAGCTACCAGAATGATACTACATTTGGGTTTGCAGTATAGCAAGGGAATCTCATCTAAGATGATTCTGTGTATCAGGGAAGTCAATATCTTTTAGAAACTGCAAAGAATTCAAAGAGATATACTACTGATTCCCTTTAGTTCATTAAAACAAGTTGCCTTAAAGATAGAACATGTCCTTCCTTTTCCAAAACAGTTCTTTTACACAAGTTTTCTGCTTGGATGATTCTGTCTGCCCAATGCCATAACGTAAAGATGTTCTGCTGATGGTTATGACCACCCATAGGAGACAGCTTCCGTTCCCATGATTGTTTTTAGAAGATCGTTCCTGCTTTTTACAACTAATCTTTTTATAGCCCTTTAAGTAGACTGTAAGGCTAGGTAAAATTAGAACTGTTTACATCAGGTTTGATGACTCAGTTTTCTGTTACATAGACAGAAATAGAAATGTCAAGATATGAATACTTTTGACAAGCTATTTCATGGAATTCATTCAAAAGTAAGAAGTGCATTTTATTTTGAGTTTCTCATTTTGATACAGATTTTGTAATATAGCTTAATTCACAAGTGGATGAGTAGACAGTACATGACAAGTAATCACGATTATTCAGAGTAAACATTCTTATGAAAAAGGCATTGCAATATCTTTAGAAAATATCTTTGTTATATTTTAATCTGTGCAGAAAACCTGAAATTTTAACTTTTTATTATAAATCATACTCAAAAGGAATCTTAAGATATTACATTTTTCCATGACTTAAAAATTTCATGCACTAATTATCCATAGTAATAAACTTTTGTTAGTACCATCTGTATGTTCAAAGTGAAATAATATAATTACATATTCAGTACATCATTCTCTTACAACACATTCTCAAATACAGTGAATGTTGTAAGATAGACCACGCCTAAATGTATACCATTTCTGTTCAGTATTACTAGAAGTTCTGTAAAGATTCCCTAATTTGCTATATAGTAAATCTGCTATATTGTATCTTGTGTCTATTGGAATTTGGTAAGAGGAATGAATAAAAGTAAAAAACAAAAAGGTTTTAATAATGAAAAGGTTTCTGTGCACTCTGCTCGTCGGGAGGGGGGGGAAGACTAGCAGTTTGAAAAAAAAAATCCAATTATGTGTCATTTATATTATTGCCAATATAACTGTTATGAGTAGGATTTGAAGCTAAGCCCATGCAGTATGCTACTGTAAAATATAGCTAATATATTTATGTGGCAAAAGTATTCAGACAGTTTAAACTGTGCTGAGGTTGATAATCATAAAGTTTCTAATAAAAGAGGGTTCAGTGTGATAAGATTTCCTGAGCAGGAGTTAGTATAATATTTAGAAGTAGGTATTTGTCTGCTGAGGAGTTTGTGAAGCTTCTTCTACAATGTAGCTGTACTTCTCAAAATCATAGTAATCCACAAGTGTAGAACCATCTAGGATTTTAATAAGAAACATAATACCACGATTAAATTTTGCTTGATTCTTCAAGCAATGCAGTTTCAAAAACAAATCAAAGGTAACCACCTGGTAAAAATACTAGTCAATGTAATAGACCATAACTGTGATCTTTAAAACTGTTTTCTTTCTTTTGCTTCATGGTGATTTGAAGATTAGGTAAAGACTTATGTAACCAATGTTCTCTCATCTTCATGTGAGGAGGAAGATTTCTATTATAATATATGGGGGAGTTATTAGTCCTGCCCCTAAAAAATGCCCTGTCCCAAACCTGGGTGGAGATGTTCTCTATCTGTAAAGTGCTGTAAGTGCTTTGACTTCCCTTGGGATACAAAGCTTTACAAAATCAAAATGTCTTATACTAAGTGCAGGAGGTATCCTAAGATTAATGCAGTTTTAGGGTTGAGACATTAAGTGGGCCAGTGTCATGTATAACTATATCCTGTGCACCTATGCAGTGTGTTTCTCAAGCATCAACATTTGAGATACATCAAATATTTATGTTGCTTCCTTCCTAATGTTACAGTAAGTATAAAAACTTTGTAATGTTTGCTGTAACTGCTGAGTCTGGTCAAAGGAGGCACAAGCAAGGTAAGTCATTTGATTTCAGTGTTGTGTTTTTTATTTCGGACTGTATATTTTTTAGGCCAAGTATTATGCACAATTTTCAGAGAAATATACAGAGGCAGTCATCTTGAATCAGTTTAAGGAATGGTATCAATTTCATGTATGTACCATTTCTATTAGTCATCATAATTGAGGACTGAAAAAGGTCTAGGCAATGAAAAACTATAAATTTTGCACTTGGTTTTTCTTTTCCTAAAATTCTGTCTGCTCACTTTTTCCTCTTAAATAAAGTAAAAAGTCCCATTGAGAAATCCTGACTGCAGAATGCTTGAGCTCAGGTAGCTCTTTAGGTAGGGGACGCGAGGCTGCATACACTGGTATGCATACTTGCTGTATGTAGGTAGTCTTACATGAACAGGATTGAAAATATGCTTGTAAGCCTCACAACTTCTGCTCCAACTCTTCACAATCTGTGAACATTAAAACCATTTTCTCTTTAGATTTGGTTAGGATTTTCTCCTTTGTTGAAAAGATCCAGGGAAAGGTTGCCCAGAAGAGGCATTCTCTTTTACCTCAGTTTTGTCAAAGGGAAAGCAAGAAAAAGGAGGATTAAATAATCAACAATAAAATAAATCAGAACCCAGATCAAATGGAAACATTTCAGTTCTCTTACATTACTGTTATAATATGCTAATTGGTGCGTACCTAGTGAGATCTGCCCTATTCTATCGATTTTAAAGTCAGTTTTTTTCTAGGTGCTTCTCCATCATCTTGATGAGCAAAACTTTTTCTCTGAAATTGGTGACCTCTGCATTTCTACTAGTCTTTTTATGGGTGCTAGTTCTGTATTTTTTTAGTTCAGATTTTTGTTATACTTGCAGATACCTTCCTTGTTCTGGTTTGGTTTTTTTTTTCCATTTTCTCTACACTGTAAGGCTTTTCGTAGCATGAATAGTATTGCTTTGCAATTCCTAGTCATGTGTCTTAGTTTTACCTTTTAAAAGTCTACTTCATCATGTAAAAATAACAATGCTGGGTATTCCTGTCATCTGTAAAGACTGAACTGGGGAATCATATCACTAGAGATCCTGAAGTAACTTTCTGTCTCTTTAGACTCTGCAAGATTTCAGAGGCAAAGAAAATAGATTTGCATGGGACTTAACCCTGTACACTCTCTTCCCAATTTGAGAGACAACTTAATTTCCTTTACCAAGAGAAATCAAAGGAACAAATTTCAAAACAAAGTGGAGTAAGATCTCCTTTTAGAAACAACTGGTTGGGTTTGGGGTTGTTTTTTTGGTTTGGTTTTTTTTTTTAGTTTTGAGTACACTGAATATATTACAGCCACTGCAACTGTCCTGCAAGTTTTCCCAGTCCCTCTGGCCTGCCCAAGGCCATGCTTTTGAAGATGGATTCTTTAATCCCCAGGAGGAATTGGGATAGTTTAACCATCTCACAGCCATGCCTTTGTAACTAAGTGTCCTTGCGTTTTTGCTGCTCTGGGCCGTTACAGAAGCTGTTCAGTGTGGGCTGTCACAGAGGGGCACTGGGAGAGCTCAGTCAGTTTTCCTGGATATCTTACCTGCATTTTGTACAGTTCACATTTAGTCACAAACTCTGCGATACTGCCTTCACGTGCTGGATGCTGTTACTCACCACGTTGGTGTGAAATAAATCCATTACAAATCACCTGAGTGTATAGACCATATAATTTGTTTTCTATTCTTGTTTTCAGTTCAGGAAAAAGGGCTCAGGGAAAAATGTCATAGAAAATGCGCTATTGTTAATGACATTGCTGTCTAGTTATGGGAAGCGTGGAACCTGGAAAATCACTGCTGTTGGTGAATTTACTTTAGTGCCTCGTGCCCAAGGTCTGAAATGGTATGTGTATGATAGGTATGTTAGAAATGGAGCATCAGGTACGGAGTACTGATTTCTAGTATTTGTTCGTAACAGTGACCCTTGTCTTATGTGTTGTAATATGCTCACCTATCTTAAGAAATAAAGCTAAAATATGGACAAGCAGAAGTGGTAGCGGGAGTAAAGTGAAAATGAAGAACTTTAGAAAGGCAAAGGATTTAGAAGACTGGCAGAGAAAATAGTGGTCTGAACAGGCACAGAATAGAGCTAGGAGATAAGGCAGGGAAGGAACGTGGTTATGAGGCTGTTCAAGGAAGGATTTATCTCACCAAAAGCAATGCTGTTTGTCAGTCTCTGTATTTGCTAAAGCTCATTCAGTATTCATGATGATATATGGAAATAATAGTAGAGGGAAGAGGCATACTTAGAGTGTGATACTTTTCCTTTCAGCTGTTTTTATTTAAATGAATGGGAAACCCTGCCATGTTGTAGACTTTTCAGATGAGCTTCTCACAAATTACTTAGTACTCCATAACTTAGTACTGATGAAGTAACGCTTTCTTTAAAAGCAATTATTTGTATGTATGAAAGTGTCAGCAGCTTGTGATGTACTATAGGCAAATTTAGTGTGCTGCTAATAGAAGTTAGCATACTAAATCATCTAGACAGAGGGATATGCGAGCTGGTGTGACCTATTTCTGCATTTCTTGTGGGAATTAAACCAGAGGAATAGTTGTATGAAAATCTTTGACCCCAGCATTGCTTTCACAATCAACTCCCAAGTAGTGGGATTCATAAAATACGCAGCTCACAGGGGAAGAGAACAATAAACAAGATCTGTGTGTGTCACTTGTAACCATAGCTGGCAGGAATATTTTTTCTGACTTCGTTTCTGCTTCTCATTTTCATGAGATTAAGTTGTTGTTAATATGTTGACATCTACTGCTTTATTTACTTTAGTCCAGTACTTAAGCTACAAATTTCATCTCTCCTTCATTGTCTGTGTTGTCTAGAGTGCAAACAGTATTTTATGAGACCTGTTTGTTGTGTAATGCATTTCTGTATGGATTTCAGGACAGATCATTGAAAAAGTATCAGCTTACCTACTGTAATATGATCTTTCATAGGTGGGAACCAAAGTAATAATGAGTTGCAAGTAAATCTAGAAATATTGCTACTGTTCTAGTTTCTAGGTGTTGATTTAACTTGCAAAATCCTAATAAAGTATAATACTATTAGAGGTTTACAGATTTTAAAAAAACCAATAAGCTATTATAAGAAAAAGTGGAATTGTGCAGCAGGATTGTATCTTGCCTTTTTTTTTCTATAATTTTGTAAGGACTGTTATTTTGTCCCTTTTCCTGTTGCAGGCTTTGGAGTAGTGAATACTATAGGTGGAGGTCTGTTGGCACATCTCTGACAATGTTTGCGTGTTTCCTATGCTTGATGGTAGTAGAAAAAGGAATTGGGATAGAGCAAATTCTTTGGGATTAGTATAGGGTGAAAATACATTTGAAAAACATTTTAAGCATCTCTTAAATTAATCAAGAACTCAAAAATAGCTGATGAAAATGCCTTCCAATCTCTACATGTGATTAAATAATCCTTAATGACAAGTAGGTCCTTCGTTAGACACTATGTCTAGCTAATTGAAGAAATAATTTTTGAATACAGTCCAGAGCACATGAATGAGCGAGCATGGCCTATACATGAAGATGTTTATTACTTATTGATATTTAAAAGTTGCTAAATTAATCTTATTTAACTTACTGTGCACAGCCAAAACAGTGTTATGGTAATTGTACTGTATAACTTGAGGGGTTTATTTTGCTTCAGTGTAAAATGTGATAGTTCAATGTATTTCTTGATTTTTTTTCCTGCAGTTCATTGTTGCTGTAATTAATTCATCAGGGCTACTTAGATATGCAGAATCTAAATACTACACAACATTGATTTTTCTTTTTTTTTGTTTCCTGAATATGAAGCTTGTCTGAAAACCAGAGTATGAAAACCCATGTGCATCCTGCAGGAGAAAATACTTCTTTAACCTGCCAGTGAGAAGCAGTGACTAAAGGCTCCCATACAGCATAGGATTGTAGAAACACTGAAGTTAAGACGAACCTGGGACAGCCCCCCGCCCCCGCAGTCTCTGGTTAAAATCAAGATTTTCTTTTTCTTCCATGGCCATGCTTTTGATCAGAAAGAATTGCCTTTGGGTTTCCTTTCCCCCTCAGTTGTTTTGTTGAACTGAATCCCACTTTCTTATTTCTTTCCACGGCTGTGTGGGTTGGAAAACCAAGCATGTACTGAAGTATGGGGTTGGATGTGGTATGGTCATTTCTATGATCATATGGTTGTGGTTTAACCAGGAACCAAAACCCTGTGGCTGTGGGGGAGACAATGAGTGGGCCAGCAAATCCTAAGCAAGTCGCAAAATAGAGAAAAGTTTTTAAACACAAGTGTGCGCTCTCTTTGCTGGACAGTTTTACTTGTCATTTGACCGATAGTTTCCACTGGGAAGAGTCGTTGAACTGCTGATATGAAAATGTAAGGTTGAAGAGCAAAGAGGAGAAGGCAATGTAGTTTTTCTCATCTCCTGCTTGACCAGTTGAGGAAGGCATACAGGTAGGCACAGGCTAACACCCACCTCTCAGTTTGGTGGCTGCCTTGGGTACGTGGCTGAACTGTCTGAGGAGGCATCAGCTACTTGTCTGAAAAAACTCTGCCTGGCCTGGTCTGCTAAGAGTAGCTGAAATTACGACTTAGATAAATCTGTAAACTTCTCAACCCTCACTTACAATTGGTTTATTTTCTGCATTCCTATTGAACAAGATGCTTTGGTTTTGCAAAATCAAAGAGTGGTGAAGAACCTCTGGGCCAAGAGGCATATCTGTCCCTCCGGGCTGAACAGTGCCACCCATGTCCCCTCCCTGACGCTCTCATCCCCAAAGGGGACCTCTCCTGGGTCGGGGAGGCTGTCACCGACTCTTCATTTACACAAAGACTGCCACGTGGCAGCAGTGCATCAGTGCTGTAACCTCAGCACGGGCACCTTCATCACATGCTTTCAGCAACGTGAGGGAGGAGCAGAGCTCCACAAGCTCTTCCATAAGAGATGATGGGATCTCGACACACCTCACTGTGGCCTCCTGGTTACTTCAGTGTGCTTTGTGCAGAACCAGTGGTTTCTGACTAGCGGTCTGTGCAAGGGGAAGTCCTCACACCAAACTTTTGAGGGCTGGGATAATCACTAAGACCATTGCAGATACTGCATGAGGAACACTTGCACCGATAGTTAATAATAAATTAAGATGTATTGGAAAAACTATCACAAAGGTTAAGCAAAATTCGTGACTACCTCAGACAGTCTGGAATTTCCCTGTTGAAAAAAAAAGCATGGAGGTGAGGTTGAGAGTTTAATCTCATACAAGCAGAGGTTAAACCAAGATGCTTATTAAAATAGAATATAATTAACCTGTTGCAACAATGCCGGTATCTGGCCTTATTGAAGAGCAAAACACTGTAACACAAAACAATGCAAGAGTGAGAAAAACAACCCCCTGCTTACCCTGGGAAATGCAGCGACCATACTTGCTCAGGTAGGGAAATTGGGCAGCATAAGTATTTTACTTTTCTTCATGAGTGATTGGTACGAGAGGTCATGTTCGAGAATTGTGCATGCACAGGGGAGGGGAGAAGAGCAATGAGCAGTCTCATCTGCAAGGTGCTCCTTTCCCTTGCCTTGAGGGGAATAAGGAGGTGGTGTTAATTATCTATTAACGTGCAAAGATTCTTCCTAGAAGGAAGACTTGCCAGGCCAACGTGACACCTTCTTGCTTCCCTTTCCCATGCAGCATGAGGAAACCCCGTCGTTTGGAAGAGCTGAAAACATAGCCAAAGCAGGGAGCTTTTGCCGTTGAAGGAGTGTTTCTGAGGTTTTGACGGGGCTCTCTCTGCCCTGCAGCTAATTGACTGTCAGTTCTAGCTGGCTCCTTTCCTGCCCTCATTATCTTGGCTTCCTTCTAGCCTTGCCTTGGCCTATTAATGCTGCTGCTTTTCAGGGTGTCTCTCCTTTGACTTTTCATGGCTATTTCCCTCTTAAATAAACCTCTGCCCTTTCTCAGAAAAGGAGGTCAGAGAGGAGCATGGAGACCAGTGCTGCGTCTGGCTCTTCCTCCTCTCCCGGGCTGTGCTTCTTCCCCCAGTCGCAGCGGGACTCCAGCAGTGCTGTGATGGACACGGAGGTGTCCTGGTACAGGGAGGTACCAGCAGTTGCTTGTTATGCTGCTTTTTAACTTCATTTTCTGTACGTACAAATGTTGGGTGTTCTTCTAAAGTATCACTTAGCAAAGAAGGGGCAACAGATGGTTATTTGCCTTTTCTGTTAAAGGTGTCTCTCCTTTGTGTAGTGAGCGGGTTCTAATGTCACTTGGCCCGAAGAAAATACCCTGATGAACATGAATAGCAGTTGAAGCAACTGATAATGTACTAATTATGTGGAATTTTTATTGACATGTAAAGCAGAATAGTGCCTGTAATTCCTCTCATCATCACACACTACCTACAGTTTCAAGTTAGCATTTTTCTAGCGCGGCTCTCATAGACATGATGACATGAAGTACGGTATGTGCAAAGCTTTGTGAGAGTGTGGGGAAAGATTTCCCTTCTGGGATCCCAGAATAATATGGGCAGTCAGTGTCTCCCAGCCCTTATTTGAATACAGTTTTTGGAAGTGTTTTATTTCGGAAAGTCTTTACTGATCCCATGGAAATAAACGTGGATCCTCTGTCCAGGTTCTTCTAGTACTGGTTGCTCAGATTACTTCTAAGTATGTAAACCTGACATTTTACATGAACCGGGGATTGTAAGAAGCCTGAACCAACTAGCTTTAATTTCGTAATAAAGCTGTTTTCTAATCTGAAGTGTTTTGGCAAATACTAATTTAGTTTGGAAAATAAATAAATAAACAAAAATAATCAAGCAACTGATTTTCTGATATCAAAATTGCTTCATATAACAAGAGTCAAGGATTCTCTTGAATACAAGGGATTTTAACAGTGCCTAGCTTGGTATTAAGATAAGTGTTTATATTTGAATGCAAAAAGAAGAGTTGCTCTTAAAGCTGCCAGTTTAATGGTTTTGTCTAATTGAATTCTTGTTTAATTCCTAGGAGGAAGAAGCGATTGGCTTAGGTTAATTCAGAAATCGTGCAAAATGTTACTCTTTGAAACCATTTTAAGATTTTATTTTCACATTTCCAATTAGCATTTTGAAAGTTATACATGCTCTTGATTCTAAATTAAGTAAAATAATGAATGCCAAATTAAATTTGTTTAAGTTTGGGCCTGCACCTGTTTAATCATTCAGTCAGAAGGTGTGTATGTTTTTTGTTATATTTAAGCTCACAATTTAAATATTAATACTACTAAAATGCTATAAAAACTTAGCAAGTTTCTAGAAGACCTTTCAAAAGATATTATTGGATCTTTTAAAAATGGGATAAGTAAAAGAAGTCAGGACTGTGCTCTGTGCATTTCATGTCAGTGTAGTGAAGCCTTTCAAGTAGGAAAATTGCTACTCATCTGTGAAGAAGTTTCTAATACTATAGGAAGATCACTGGTGATTATGTTCCACTATTTACAGTTTCTAGTACAGTACCAAGAACAAGGAAAGGACAGTAAGATGGTGATTTTAATTATCTGTATAAATTAAACTCTTTGCTAGAGTCCTGTGACTGAAACTCATTACTCTAACTTTATTGTTCGGTTGTGAGTGTAAACTACAACCCAATTAAATTAGAAAGGATGGCTTGATAGATGTTTACAATCTGAGGCTTTGGGAAGAGAAAAAACACTGTCAAACAGTTCAAGATGATTTTGTTGGCTGTGCTTTTTTATCTCTACACCAAAACATGCTGTTGGATTGAGTATTTGCAGCAGGAAAAAAGAATTCTGTGTTGCATAGGATGTGATGTACTGGAACCTTCAAGCAAGTAGACTGTCTCATTTTTTCTGTCTGCATGGAATTGTGCTATGTGTTTTCTTATGAGTCTGGATATGACTTTCTCAAATTGACACAAATAATGAGCCATTTGGGGTGTCTCCAAACTTCACATCGGTCAGCATCAGGTCTTTCTGTGGCACAGGAGCATGAAGCTCTGACAGGTACCCTAGTATCTTATACCCAGTAGGACTAGCCAGGCCATTCTCAGATTTTTTTTGTATGTGTTTTTTTTTTAAATGTGGGTGCTACAGAGTGGTGCTGGCTTTGCCGTCAACGTATTCCAATAACCATTACTGAACAGGTTCCCCTGAGTGGCTCCAAGGGGATATTACACATCCGTAAGATGTACAAGTTTGTAAGTATTCAGGGCACATGACTATTAGAAAACCTACAGAGCTCCTTCTGCAAAACAAAGCAATAAAACAGACTGTTAATCCTAACAATCCATGGAAGCATGTCTCTTGTTCCGTCAGAAAGTCCTTCACTAATTCCAGTTTGCTAAGGAAATCATCTGTCTGTCACTGTTGCCCAGACTCCTCTATGGGTAGGGTCATTTCACTGTAAGGATGATGAGGTCAGGTTTTTGCATCGCACGGTTTGAGAACTATTGTGAGGTCCTTGGTTGTGTGCGATTATACTGGAGATAGGTGTTGCCTGCAATGTATGGACAACATACTGGCTCTGTAGAGACAATATGGGATTTCACACATTAGTGATTTATTTGAAAAGAAGCAAGATGTTGGCAAAGCCTTGTACCATTAGTGTTATCGGGTGACTCACACGGGCAGAGTGAGCTCCTCCCCTCCTGTCTCTCCTTCTCAGACCTATGTCTTTGCTGACACCAAACTTTTAGTTCATCAGTGTTTGTCATTGAGGTTGGTGGAGAATCACATAAAAGCAAATTAGCTGATTCCTTCATTAAATCCATTTCTAGTGTCCTTCAGCTTGAGACTAGTACCAATCCTTGGTATGGTTGTAAAAGTGTTTGAACTCCAGGTTTCCCTCTTAGAGAAAAATGTTGATAATAAGCAGCTACACTCAGGGATCGGTTCATATGGGGTTCTTCTGCAAGCAAGGTCCACATTAAGATGTGATGACCACATTTTAACCTTGATCTTTGTGTCAACTCAGAATATTGATCAAAGGAAGCTGCACAAGGCTTCTCTAGTTTTAGCCCGCCAACAATAATAAAAAATTGTATTTTGTCACTTTCCTGAATAACTTTGATATGCCAAGCATATGGTCTGTGCATGATTTTTATTTGTAGCGGCTTGAATGATTTATTAATTTACTTATGAAAGAAGTAGTTCAGAAATAATGAACTCCAAATACTTCTATAAATAAAAAGTACTTGATTGTTTATGAGAAGTGTTGGGTTTAATGTTTTTTTCCAGCCTGCAAACTTTCAAACACCTTTTTTTTTTTCCATCGTAAGCATCGCTGCTTCCTCAATGGATTCATTCCGCAATCCCATCATATAAAGTACTTCCATATCAGTAGTCTTTTAAAATATGCATTTATCCCAAGCTTACGGGTGGGTTTACAGATATGATCTCCCTCATATTCTAAACAATCTCTGCTACCCACTGCATATTTTAAGGAATTAAATTCTCCTATGTGGATCTGTTCATTTTAAGGTAGAGCTGGATATGTAGTTGAAAGAAATGCTTCCTAGAAATGACAGAGGAATTCATAGCATCAAGTAACCATAAACAGCTCAATATTGCAGTTGTACATCCAAGAAACCTGAGAAAGAAACTAGTATTTTAAGTGCAAGGCCCGTTTATGGCATTGCAGGAATGATGACAATAATTCCAGCAAAGAAAAATAATAGAGCCTATCATGGATATAAGCCAGTTGTAGCACAAGTGATGGCAATGTGGATGATGATACTTTTGGAAACAAAGCACCATGTTTCTGTTTGATTTTTAAGATTTTCTGACTGATGCTAATATAAGCAAGTAGCAAGGAAATGACTGTGACAAACAAATGCGGCCCTTACCCTGAAAACATTTACATTCTTCAGCAGACTTACTTAGCTCCATTGAGTGTAGTCACATAGAAAACTAGTTTGCAGTAGGGTTGCCAGGTGCTTTAATAATCAGGCCTCAAGTCTAGCAAAGCAATTAAGCATACATTTTATTCAAGCATTTCTACAGTCCCTCTGTAGTCCATTGTACACTCTGAAAGTTAAGCGCATGCTTATACACCTTGCTGGATCAGAGCGCTCGGTATCTCGGTCTTATTCTCTCTCTGTCCTGTTGTCCCAAGGCATTTTTTAGCTACATGTCGCCGTGCAAACCGTCTAGCATTTATCCTGGAAGGCGTTGTCTCAGCTGTAGTCTTCAGCGCACAGCAATCTTGACTGCCTAATGTTAAATCTGAAGAACATCCGCTTTCATGCTATAGTTTAGGGGTATTTGGATATAGTTACCTTGGCTGCCGCTTCATTTCCTATTTTGCCCTGGCATAAGAAAAGCTCATTGTACGATTTTTATTTGGAAATGGCATTTTGTTTCTAAACCCACTCTAGAAAAGCATATACTGTTTTCAGTTTGTTTGTGCGTATTATCCATGCAGGATTATCTGAGCTGCAGGTTAAGGTTTGTCCTGCATATTCAGGTGAAACTAAGAAGTAGGAAACATCTGACATTTAGGAGAAGAAAAGAAAATACAAACTTCTTAAATGCTAGCATCCACTGAGAGAAGGCAGAGCTGATCTTTCTATAAATAATTTGAAAATATTTTAATATTTACTTAATATGTATCTCTGAGTTTGTTCTCGTGTGCTGCTTTTCTGAGTTTTCTACAGCTGAAAAACTCTACATTCAATGGAAATAGATCAGAGCACATGTTAGTATATGCTTTACAGACCTTGTGGATTTTTTTGTAACCCAAGTGAGAACTTGAAGTTGTCGCTAAATACGCAACATGCACTAATTAATGTACTGTAAAGTCAGTTACCTTCTCAACTGACAGTTTTCCAGGAGAGATGATTGAAGGTAGAGAGGCCTATTTTTGCTAGATATTAGTTGTACACAGCAGTCTGTACAGTTACTGTACACCAGGATTCACAGCCAAGTCCTGTCTCTACCTATTGCAGTCTTGATTCTCCTCTCTCTTTTACGTGCTTGCTGTGTAATTTTTATTAGTCTTTTGTGCATGCTTCTTTTTAGAGTGCTGGAAAATAATGAAGATGTTCCCAATTTCATTGCTGTGTGAGTGCTCTGTCTAATCTTGAAGCTGGTCCATCTTAATCTCAATTCTAAAGGGGCTTTTCTTTTTAACAGCTACCCAGGGAAGATCTACATACAATCTCTATTGGAAGCTTTCACGTCATTCCATTGCTTCATGAAGAATTTATTAATTTTATAAAGTATGTCTAAGCAATGCATCAGTAATTTATGAAGCTTTCATCACCATTTTTGTAGACCGAGGACATGTGGGAAATATCATTTGTGCCACTGGAATGATGCTCAGAAAACAAAAATGAATACATCTCACAGGCTGTGTTACAGCTGTTTCCTACTGTACCATTTTTGGCTGTACTTCAAATATGGAAATCCTCTGGAAGTTATTTGTGCTTGTAAATGAAATCTCTGCAAAAAAAAAAAAGAGGGGTGTTTTTTACATCTTACTGTATATTTTCCTTCATTTAAGGACAAACTTTGGTGGCCCATTTAGTGCATTAGTGACTAGAATAGAGAACTTCGTATGCTTAGTCTGTAGCCATTATTACAGCAATGTCAATGACTCTGTTGCTTCCACCTCTTTTTCTAAGTCATTGAAATCCAGACAAAATGCCCTGCATGGCCAAGTGATGCTGTGCTGTGCCGCTCTGTTGTCCAAGGGGAGATTTGTGGGGTTCCCGTTTCCCAGCTGAGCTGTACAGCTCCCTCCTGGAGCTCTGGGAGCTGGCTTGGAAGGAAATTATTTTATGTGGATGAAGGAAAGACAATACAGTTCTGATGTCAATTGTAAATGGATCTCTCTGGCTTGGGGTGTGCCATTTTTTACAGGACCAGCGACTGATAAATTTAGCATTGGAAATTAGGTGAGTATTTGTGAATTTTCAGTTTTATTATAGTGACAAAGGGAATAAAAGCTAAAAATTCCTTTGGGACAATTAAACATTTCTCTTCAGTTAGTTGCCCGGAATAAGTCTTTGAAGCAGTTGATTTACAGACATGCTCATGGATTGGTTATTGCCAAGGAATCAACTTTAAAAAAACCAAAACATAAATTAAAAATTGAATGTATATGGTCCTTTTGCTTTGATTATTCTTTTGCACGGTGTGGAAGACATTATGGAATGAAATGGAAATGCTATAACAAGATAATTTCCTTGAAGATCTGAGCATTCTGAACTGAATTAGGGAATTGGCAGAATGTAAACCATTAAACCTCATGCATTTTAATTTTAAAGGACCATTGCACTAGTATTGCCATTTAAATATTTTAAATGTTTCGCTCTCAAACCTGAAGGGTTAACTTTCAGTTACTGATTATTAGGTGTTTACCACACAAAAGCTATAACTTGTGTGCAATAATTAGAAGGGTTATTGTTCTCCAACCAAAAATTTAGGCACTTAGTTTTCATTTACTGACATTTCTTTGGCAACACTGTCAAACTCCTACCTACTCTCTGCAGGCAAGTGATTAATATGCAACGTTTACAATAGAGTTATTTTAAAAGGTAACTTAAATGGTATCTATAATGCTAAAACTTTAGAACGTTTACTTGCTCTGAGCCTGGGCTTTACACTGCCAACTTTTGTTGCCGTTATCAGTAAGAATACAATCAAGTTACCCATTTTCTGTTAAGCTAGTGTTAGGACTTCCTTTCCTTTAGATTCAGCTTGACTCTAAAAACCAGAAACATGGAAGAAGTTGTTAGAGCAGGTTTGCATTTGAATGTGAGACTGAAAGAAAGTATGCATGAAATTGCCCTGTTGATAATTGAAACAATAACACCTATTCTTAATAGCAATGGCCACACACTTTAGCTGGATTATACTAATACAGATTTTGAGAGAACAGGGAATTAGGTGGAACAGGTTTAGAAGCAGAGGCATTTATTCTTCTAAAGAAAGCCTGTAAAAATCTCAATTTATATAATTCATTTTACATATTGAAATAAAAAATCCTAATGAAAATAAAGCCCGTGATACAAAGATATCTGTGAAGCTTCTTTTATTTTCATCAAAATAGATACAATTCTAATGCTTATGTTTGCTGGCTGGGTGTATGGAAATAGATGCCTTGAAAATGTCCAGTATCCACAGGAATATCCAGATAGGAACTGTTGTTGGGATGACCAAAATACCCGTTCAGGCTACTCTTTAATATCTTTTTAGAACACACAGTTTTGCACGAGATTGTAAAGTGCTAACAAGTACCCACTTGGTGCAGAATCCCTAACTATGCATTGAAAAGCTTCTTAACAGAAAAATTCTGTAAAGTGCTCAGAGATGATCTCGCGTTCATGGCTGAATGAATATCCTTGGCACCACTGATCTTCAGTTGACTGGAGGGGGAAATCAGGAGCACTAAAGAATTAGCTAAAGGTGCTTGGCAGTTTATAGACTGAATACTTGTGATACAGATGTGCCCACTGTATGTGTTGTATTGTTCATGAGCATTGCAAAGAAGTCATATAAATTGTATTTTTAGTGCAGAAAGTGTGTTCAGGTCACAGGTTTTCTGCGTCATGAATTGTTTCGAATGTGATTGGGGGAGGTAGGTGTGTGGTATAATTTAGACGTATTCATCCCAATGTACTCTTGTTTTTCCAGTTTCTTGTTGCTGTGGGTTTTTTCTTTTAAAGAAAGACCAGAGTACATGGCCAAGGAAAATGAAACTCATAGCCACCTTCCCACCACCTACATGTATGCTTTAATCTCTAATAATGGAGGCATTTTATGTGTGGGCTGGCACTTCAGTATAAGTCTGTGTAGTTTCATTATATTTGTACTTACTAAGGTGTTGGTGCGTACATTTTAGTTGTAGGTCCTTCCTCTGCCTACTAGGATACAAACCGGAATTTCAACATACGTTCTCTTTCAATTACTTGTTTTCTTTCTTTAATGCGCTTTTTTCCACTTCCAGATTTTCTTATTAAGGCTTTACCAAGTTTATTTCCATCTATTTTTTAAAAAGCTGTAATAGCAGGGAGAAGAATGAAAGTGAACAGGAAACATCCTTAAAGTTTTTATAAGATTATCTAAATATGGAGAAATTGAATTTGACATACTTCTAAAAATATGTAAATCTATCCCGAAGAACAACTCTGACAGAAAATAACACAAAGTATACAGTATGAAGGTTAAAGGCTTAATGAAAGGATTAAACCACTCCTAGGAGTATTCTGTATGCACCTGCCCTATGTTTTACAAGTTCTGCTGTTGAGAGATGCACTCCAGGTTTACCCCTGCTAGAAGTTATTTTGGGTGGAAGCTGAAGCTGTCATTCATTATATCCATAGGATATATATTCTCACATACATAGGATATATGTTCCCATTCTTTGGCCATTTTACCTTCTCTGCTTCAGGAAGACAGTCCAAACCTTGTCCCTCTCTATTGAAAACTAGTACAGCTCAGTTGATCTGGCTGTTCTGCATTTGTATTCGAGACTGTGGATCCTCATTCTGTGGTACAAATCATGACTCCAGCATTGTCAGAAGAGATTGTCCACTGGTGGTGTACTGAACTTTATGAAGGCAGACTGCTGCTCTTTTTCTTGTTCTGACTTCTATACCTGAATTTTTTAATGTAGGTCTTGCAGTAATGAATAGCTCCCTCCCTCTACTGTTAATGCTATGTCATTTCTCATCAGCTTCCAGCATCAGAAACCCAAGTGGATGTTGCTTCTAAGGCTGAGCTAAAGAAATCCTCTCTGTGTAGAAGTAATTTTCTATGCTCACTTTTTGAGTTTAAAAAGTAAACAGCATATGTCCAAGGGTGTGTGGGAGGCAAAAGATGCATACACTTAACAACTTGTGTGCTTCACAAAGCATGGACTAGATAGCTGCAGAAACACAGTAATGATACTGATAGTATGTGCTTGACAGAAATTTGTAAGAAGAGAATAACCTTAACAAAGTGTGTGGTTAATTAACACCCTAATGGAAGTATACTAAAATAGTTAATTCATATAAAGTGAATGTCGTATTATTGCTCAAAATATTTTTTTCTCTATATTTTGCACATGGATTTGTATCTGATGCAGTCCTTTTACTACTACTAAAAGATCCACTCCTGTATTTACATTCATGCTTAACTTCAAGCTCACAGATCCCAAAGCAAATGCTTTCACAAAATGAGTATATGTGCAAGTGCTCATTTAAACTGTGCACAGAGATGCAATTCTTTTCTTCCATCCTTTCCTTTGGCTTAATCACGTGAGCAAAACTATCTAAAGGGCAATTGGTGTGGTGTCAGTTTGGAAGACCACTTTCAGACCTTCTCATTCACACCCACCCAGATGTACTCCTTTTAGTAAGGCCTATGTTTGGTTTTCAGCCAGCAATTTTGTCATCATCAGAAAAAAACTTTCCCGAGATACCAGGCTTGCAAGAATTATTTAATTTTTTTCAAAATTACTTTATTCCTAAATGTCAGTCACAGAACTTTGTTTATAATCTTTTAAAACTGTTGGAGAGGCTCTGTGTGAATGTAATGATAGGAGGGATTTCAATGGTTATCTGATGTGATAAGGATGCTTTTAGCTCCTGTTTTGGGAAGGTCTCGGAGCTAGCGTCAGCAAGCCCACACACAGGCTCTGTGCCATCTGCTGCTAGTACAGGAGAGAAGGGAGACTGGAGGCTGGCTTAGGTGCTCAGTGAGGATTTTTTCTGCTATTGCAGACTGGACCTTCACATAGCCAAGCAAATCATTAAGAAATTTGCATGTTTTAGCAGCAGGAGTCAGGCAGACCAAAGGCAAAAATGACGAATCCCCCTTTGAACCAGCCAACCCCACCTCTGAGGGGCTTGTCCAGAGCATCTGATTCCTCTTCCGCAGACCTTGTGGTAATCAGCTCCACCGGCGCTTTACAAAACCTGACTTAATGACTTTCTATATCACATTCACTTGGTGTACATTAATGAGGATTTTTTAGTTGTGTTCCTGCTATTTGTCTCTTTTAAGACTACTTTCAGTGTTTTAGCATCATGTTCAAAAGGCTAGTCAGATTTCTGTGCTCACAGCCTCATTAAAATTCTGTTCTGCACATCCTCTGACTCACACTTTATAATCTATCAGAACACCTGTTTTCTTTACAATGGCCACAAGGCAGCTCAAAACACTGTGGTATTTAGCATTTAATAATGAGCACAAGATATGTATTTTTTGACACTTAAAATTTCCTTTAGAAAAGTGTATGGAAAAAATCCAGGTTTGAATGAATTATCTGAATTCTCTCATCCTCCCCTCCTCCCCATGTTTCATTATTTGAATTTTGACAAAACTCAATAATTCTGTAGCAAATGGAGCATTCCTGCATGACATTAGGCAATGGTCATGACTTGAATTGTGGTAGAATCCACGTAGCAATTGCTTTACCCCCAGTATTAGCAATTTTTAAATTTGTTAGGGCAGGAAGTGATTGAGATTTGTATCTACATTTAAATAAGAGCCCTTCACAAGCAGTTCATTGTAACTCTACCCCTATGAGGATGCTTAGAAGCTTAAGTATATTGTTAACATCTGTCTCTTTATCATTCCATTACTTAAATCAATAGTGGGCATTACAAACAATTTTTCTTTTAGTTGCAGGCTTTTAGAATTGTAGTATTTAGCTTAATATTAGCCATTTGATACAGAAGCAGTTTGAGGGCTCAGCATGGGGTGAAAAATGTGATCTCAAAGGGCGAAAGCCTGTCACTGTTATGTAAGTGAAGAATCATTTCCCAGTGGATATGAAATGCCGTATCTTTAGTGCCCTAATAGAGGACATACTGCAAGTTGATTATTGTAATCCTACAGTGTTATCTCATCAGTGAGTGGATTAAGGGAGTTCTCTCTGCTGAGGGGTCAGAATAAACATTTTCATTTACTCCCTGCTGTGTCACAGACAAATAGAGGTGTTATCTAAGAATGTTTTACTGCACATGGTAAACAAAACTATAGTAATGTACCAGTGATTCTTCTTTCAGCTTTCCACTGTCATAAAATAGAATACATGCTGAAACTAAAGTCAAGAAATTGTCACTAAAAAGGAAAAAGGAATTATTATACTTAATGAAGAAGCTTGCATTCCTCTCTAATTAAATTAACTCACCTTGTTTCAGGTGAGTAAAGTTTCAGGTGCGGGATATTGCATGTCATTTTTAATAGGGAGATGAGTTCACTGTCTGAGTTGATCCAAGAATCAGGGATGTTTCAAAGTAGTTTAAAGGAGTAAGTTGAAAAGATAAGGAAATAAGTGTGCAAGTGGGGGAGATATGTAACATAGGCAGATTTAACATTCTGTCTGTTGGAGAACAAAATTTCCAAGGAATGCTGTGCTTAAAAAGGCAATGTGCTTTAGTTGCTTACCCCATATACTCTTCAAGGGAATTTTTATAAAATAACAACATAAAGGAATAGCAATTTCTCTTTTCCTGCTAAATGTTGTTCTTTTTGAGAACTGCTACTCCCAGGATGAAACCTCCTTCTCTGAATGAAATGATTGCAGGGCACATTTTATTACAAGAACTGTTCTTGGTAAGCCAGCAGCCAAATTGTGTGTGGCAGCAGAGCACTGGGAAGATCAAGGGTGGCAGCAAATGCAAAGGGAGAGCCAGTATCACATTAAAGTAAAAGACCTGGAGGTGCCTCATGCAGAGGGTTCCTGAGTCTTGTAAAGCAAATGTCAGTTTAGCTCTGTGGTCTAAATCACCCGGTAGATACTGCGGGGATTTTATAAATGGAAGAACCGTTCTCTTAGATGGCTGTGGAGTTCTTAGCTTCCAGTAATCCTTAGAATGGATTTCTTCCCTATATGGCATATATAGCTAAAAATTACTTTAGAAATAAATGGGTAATATTCATGGACAATACAGAGAAAAAAAACCAAGACCAAAATGCAAAATTGCCGTGGAATAATTCAAAGATTCCATAATCTGCAGAGTGTATACCCATATTTTTTCAAACACAATGTAAAATAATGGATGGATGTGATGTGTACTGAACAAAGTACACAAAGGAATCTGAGCTCAGAGTTGAAGTTGCCTCTCTATAGAGGAAGAAATCTTTAGCATAATGATCTTCTTTGGGGAATGTGCAGGATCATGACCTTTCACTTCTAAGATGCATGTTGTCCCCCATCACCTTCATGCCCTCCCGGCAGAGGTCTACACTAACAATCTCTTCCAGCAAGGCTCATTGAAGAGCCACCTGCCTAGTTTCTGCTCAGCTTCTCACTCCTGCTCCCTATGACAGTTCCTGTAGCTGTGCAGGTGAAATTGCACAGCTGAAATTTCCAGATCAGTTTATAAATTACACTCAGTTTGGATGTGTGTGTGTGCTGTTTGTTTGTTTGTTTGTTTGTTTGTTTTGGGGGGTTCTCTGAGGGCAGAGCAGTTACTCTAAGTCAGGTCCTCAGCTAATATGTTTGCAGTTGTCTCCCCTTCTGCCACTTTCATCGGCATAAATAGCTGAGTGTGCTGAGTGGGGGAGAGCTGGCAGGACGGGCAGGGATGAGTGGGTGCGAGAGGAGGAGGGCAGGATCTATTTACACTGGGTTCACCACCAGCAAAAATTACAGCATGAAACTGCATTCTCAGCAGACAATTTGATTACTGAGGCAGTGCTCCAAGCACATGATTTATCCATGTAGCTCAAAACAGATATGAATAGAGCCAGTGTGCTAATGCAAAGTAAGAGTTTCAAATAGAAGTTAATCAGATGTGACAAAATAGAATAAAATACAGACAGAATTAAACAAAACGTGAGTGTTGTAGAAAAGAGTGAACTTAAAACACTAAATAGAATAAAACATAAAATACTAGTTACGTGGCATTCTAAAATCTGTTTGAATGTGGTTTGCCACATGACAGGTTTCATTATATCATTCATTTGACAAAAACAAAGAAGTTTTCTCCAGAGCCTAAAAGCAGAACTATTACCAAGGTCAACGTGTATTAGATTTGCTAGTGCAGCAGAGCATAGCCATGACCGCTGCGGTTGTTGAAGCTCTCGGGACATTACACACATGTTACTGGGTAAGTGCTGAGGCTCCAGCAACGACTGGCACAATAGTTTGCTGGGTAACTTCTGTATCTGATGTAGGAATCAAAACTGCACCTCAGCTGATCTAGCTGCCAGCTCTTGGTCTTCCCAGTTCCATCAGAGCAATGCTTATGGAGTACTTGTGTTGGCATAAAACAAACCTTGTCAAGATATCTCCGTGTGAGATTTATGCAGAGTGAAATAAAAGTGTGACATGGACACCTGATGCGTGAGTCTTCTGTATGAAGCATGACACTTGGCAACAGAGATAGTGCTGAGCTCTGCAGACCTGCCAATTCGCACTCATTTGGAGTGACTCAGTCATTTTTTCCTGTTGGTTGTGCGCAAATATCTAGCTAAATAGCTCCTGAAGTTAGAGATTTTTTTATGCAATGAAACATTTTTCTAAAGTATTTTTTAACAGTGCTTCTTTAGACATATGTTTTCCTTCTGTTCTTTAATCACACTGTTAGCCTTTCAAAACAAAATCTATATGGATTTTGAACATGAACAATTAAAAGAATACATTCTGCTTTTGTCTCCTTCTCTTATAGAAGCATGAGATGATTTGGATCTGCTGTTTTTGTTGAAGCTCACAGTTCCACTGGGGAACTGGGGACCTAACCTTAACTGCAGGTTAGCTCCTTATTTTTATCACCCAAGTCTTTGTTATGGACAAAAAAGAAACACAACCATATGTAAAGTCAAGAATTTATTGTAAATGTAATTGCAATCATAACAGGCTAATAAAAAAATTACTGTTAGGCCAGATGTAGCTATTACAGAAAAAGAAGGGAAGGGAGAGGGGAGAAAGCTATTACAGGAAAAATCGCAACAAAAATAACCCATTAAATAATACAAGTCTCAATAATAATACAGTTAAAATTGTTGCACGCACTACCTGGCATCTATCCCTTCCTGTCTCACGTTATGCAACACTTCCGCTGCCCCTGGGTCCCAAGGCTGCAGACTTCAGTCTTGGGAGGGAGGTTTGGGTGAGTCATTCGTGTTGCAGGAGGGGTATGGCACTGCTGGTGAGGAGTTCTTCTTTCTCTTTTGCTGGGAAGAGCAGGATATTGTTGTCAATGGCTTGTCATCCTCCTCGCTCTAGGGAATGCTTGGGGCTCCTCTTAATTTTCTGACATGTTTTTGCACCTTGCTCCTTCTTCACTGATCTGCAGCTCTGTGTAACTTCTGAATTTACTATATATGCAGTGCCTCATATGTGGTATAGGCTGTCCTTTGTTTTCTTCGTTAGCCTTAAAACCAGTTTTGCCTGCCTCCCAGGTCTGTTTTTCTTTAACTGACCCCTGGAGCGTTTATAGGGCTGGGCTTTCCCATGTTACCCTATGCCCCTCTCTTTGCAGTCACGCCTGCACTGCAGCATGCTATGTCATTAGTGTAGGGTCAGAAATGCTAAATGCTGCCCAGACTGACCACTTGTCATTACAATTTCTTTAAAAATTATGGTTATTTCACACGAGTATACAAAGCTAAGGAAAATTAAAACAAATCGGTCAATAGCCACTTGGTTATTACAAAAATCATTGTTAGCGCTAAAAGCAAAGCTCCAGCGAGGCCAGGACAAGTCCAGACAAAGGCTGGCTTGGCCAGAGGCCCGTGCTGTTGGTTAGTACAAAGCCTGGTGCCTTCCCAGGCACTGTCAGCACCTCTCTTACTGGCATCCGCCACTACACTATTAAACAAGTCAGCAAGAGCTCTACTCTCTGATTTTGATAGGATTGTCCATTGCTTCTGTCTTCCCTATATGCATTTGTTTACACGGATGATAGTATGAATAATAACAATGTGATAAGAATATTTTTCACAGATTCTTGCAGAGATGGAAAGTGAATGTGTATGTTTTCTTAAACTCAATTTGTGAATGGAGGCTGGAGTTAATCCTTTGGGTGTAGTGAATGTAAAAACAGTAAAGGAAAAGTAAGTTTGAAATAGCAAAAACACCATGAAAAATTGCTATTGATCATCTGAGTGGCTTTTTCAATATCTATCACATTGAAGTTACCAAAGGAAAATCAGTCATGTTACGAGAAACATTATGTCAGTGTGGTTGTATTTTATAATCCTAGTGCTGCCATAACTCCTTTGTGCCATTTGTAGCTAGTATCTATAGCCATGTCTACACAGCTGGTTTAGGGGCCAGTCTTTGTCTTGCAATTTATTACCATGGGAATTTTACCGTTAGGTTAGGATTTTGGTGCAACTGGTCAAGCTTCTCTTTCTACTAGTCATGATAGCAATTATGTCATATGAATATTTAACAAATTATGAAATATATATATATAAACTACAAATATGTAAATTAAGTCAAAAAATCTAAACTTTAGAGATGTATTGGTGGTGGCATGAGGATCTATACAGTTTACCATTTTTATTCTTTGTAATATTACCATGATTGTGATTGTTTCTGTTTGGTGCCTCTGTATCAAGTGAATTTCAGCGTTCGGCTGTTTTATCCTAGTGATAGTGTGGCAACAAGTTCCACAGGGTAACAGTCATTAACGTTAGTTGTTCAAGAGCTACCTTACAGTTCAGTCAAGTGTCCCAGTTTGTTGGGCTGGGTAAATGTGTAACCAGGAGTACGCAGCTGAACTTCCCATGTCCTTTGCTGTTTTATTTCCTGTTACTGAGCACGTATGGAACTGTACTATTGCCTGGGCACTCTGACAGCACATCTATGCAATAGGTTGTATAGGACTTTTCCATACTGCTAGCCCCCCCTTTCTTCCCCAGGAGTTCAATCTTCCACAGTAGATTAATATTATCTAGCAAATATTACTGTATATAAAAGGACAACCAAAAAAACAAAAAAAAGTGAAAATAAATATGAAAACCATGAATCTTAGATGTACTTAAAAGAGCCTATTTAATAAAACTTCTGAAGTCCTTATAACAATATCTATTACCTAATGAATGACATTGAGATATTTTATGATTTTTATGCTCTGTACACTCATGTGTATAAATATGGTGTGAATGTATGTGATTTTTATTCAGTTTCTCTTTTTCTCCAGGACAGTTCCTACCACTGACACTTCCACCTGAGTATGATAGGATAGAACAGCCTCAGAGGTCCATGGAGTTAAACTACATGAGATCAGTCTTAGAAACCATAATGGGGACACAGAAATTTGTTTAATTTCCTGGGCACAGAACCTTTTTGCAACAAACTTTTTTAGAACCAGTGGAGGAGAGCATGTGGGTATTGTGGCTCTCTGGGGTTTGGTGATGATACTACTGTACAGCTTATCAACCAGCTCTTCCCTGTCATTTGCAGAGTCTTTTTGGCTTTGGGTTTGGCTCGGTTTTGTTGGGGGATAGGGGGATTTTTTTGTTTGTTTGTTTTTTGTTTGGTTGGTTTTTAACACATTCTCCATTTTTTTCCATTAGGAGGAACATTAAAGCAGAATGTTCGGCTCATTAAGTTTCAGTCACGCAAGACTTTAATTCTTGGAATAAAGACTTATGCACTTGGAAATATTTGAAAAAAAGAAAGAGAATGTAGAAACTTGAACAGCTCCAAAGTACAATGGAATTGTGTGAAAGACCAAAATCCATTTGATAAAAAATAACAGGTTCCATGTGCCAGGAAACATTAGGAGAGCATGCAAATGCAATTGGGTTTTCAGGCTTTCCACCAAGGTGTAGAAAGATCTGCAGCTATGTGAATCCAAGGCTATTAAATACTTTCAATACCTACTAAGAATGTGTTTCTGTTATTCTTTGACAGCTGTATAAAATCAGTCTTCTGACAAATTCTTCTCCATTTTTTATTTAGATAAAAAGTTCAATAATTAAACTTTGCCAATGAAAGTCAAATTTTAGTTAGTGAGAGAGAAAATGCAGAAACAATCAGTTATTACACAATATAATGCCATTTCATTTTCATAGAAAGTGAGTTTCATTATCTTAAAACTTAAGCTATTACTCTTTCTCCAGACATTTAAATGAATAAATGTTTGGTCATAACAGAAACAATTTTAAAAATTTGGTTTTAAGTAAAGGCTGGAATTTTTTTCTGCTGTGATTTTCTCTATGTTTTTTAGGAAAAACTTCCCCACTAGATAAGTGAAGCATAAGAAATTGGCCTTTCTAGGGATTCAGTTAATTCAGTATTTTGCAAGGAAATGGCAGAAATACCACAGCAAGTGGTGAGCTGCTATGAGTTACTAGACAGGCCTTTTCCTAAGAATATAGATGATGGCTCACAAAACAAGTCTTATCAAAGATTCATTTTAAATAGTGGAATTTTTTTAAGCCATACAGTGAGGTTGATTATCTCTACACTGCAATCCCATACATTTGCGCTGTAAGTGTCAAGAAAGCAGTTGAAATCAAAAGAATTAGGTACTGAATATTAAATATTTTTAATATAGTAATGAAATATCTTTAACAGGTTGTAAGACTGATGAAAAACACAAGAGCACAAAGGTGCAGATTATTAGTATTCTACACATCAATGATGTAGGTTTTCTTTGAAGTTACCTATTAAAAAAAATAGAGCTTGTTGCTTGAACTACATGTTCTCTGAAAATAGATACATCCCTGCCCTTCCAAGACTTCTTCTATTTTTACATAAGTAAAAGTAGCTTGAAGGAAAATCTGATATGTCCCTTGATCATCCCTGGTGAAAATGTTTCTTATGGACTGCTTTAGGACAGTAGTTGCTACTACTCTATTGATGATACAGTAGGCAAATTTTAGCAATGAGCATATGATCAATCTTTTTAGGACCATAATGATTCCTGCAAGAAATAGCAACTTGTGCTTACCTCTGATTGCACACTTTCTTGACTTCACTTCTTACTGAGGCAGCTGCATAACCTAACTGAACTCTAAATGTATTGGAAAAATTTTCATTAAAAATACGCTAGCACGGACTTTTAATATTATTTTATAATACTTCAAAATGCCCACTGATTCCTTTCAGTTTTGGAAGTGATGTGTTTGAGCCAGAATCAGTTTCTGTATTTTGTTGGAAAGATATCCTCATTGTATCCAGAACAGTGAAAAACTGGATTATAAGCGTGTTTGGGATCAGTCTGTACTTCCCTGAACACAGCAGCTTGTTATAGCTGAGTGGCTCTTTCTTACACTCTTTTTTTCCTAACAATTCAAACATTTGTCTAAGTACCTAAATTTTCATGCCTTTTTTCTTCCTACAAGATGCACCATAAATACTGTAGTTGTGAGACATTTGGCTCTAACCAGTCATTTATTTTTTCAGATCAAAGAAACAAACAAGTAGTGGCTTTTTCACTCCTTCACAATATCAGCAGAGGACAACTAGATTAATATGTGCAGAACTCACAAATGTAAAGTTCAATTATTTGCAAGCATTTTAGCTCATGTTAATTGGCAGCTGGAGTGCAAACCCTGTCTTCCCCAGCCAAACAAGTCTTGAATCTAGAAGTGAAGTAACTAATGGGGATTGCGTTCATCAGCAAAGGAGAGAACTCAATGCTCTTTACAGTGGAGTTACCTTTGGTGGCTTCTGTCAGTCATGGAGTTGGAAGGAGAATGATTCCTAAGGCAAAGCCAAGTATGGTTTGCCCTGCCTAAGGGAGTGTGTAATAGGAACCCTGAAACTCTTGAGTTTGCTGTACCAAAATGAAAAAAAAAACAACCAACAAAACAAAACGGATGCACTGAATCATGTCATATACCTCTGTCTCAATTGGTTCTTGCTTATCTGTGTAATCACAGAAAAAGTAGTCATCTTCCATCTTAGACTTCTGTCTGCCTCAGTGGACCACTTGTATGTAGGTTTAATCAGAACTGCATTGATTTCCTTTGCATCCGTATCACTGTCTGTTACAGAAGCGATCTTTAGGGTTGTAAATGGTAAAATATTTCATATGTTCTAGAAAATAACCCATAATGTTTGTTAAGGAATGAACAGTAATTAAAGGTTGAGGGCATAGCTATTGTAGTTGGCATTAATATGTTTACATCAGTAAGCAAACAAATGTAAGTTAAATCAGAATTTGCCCCTGCATATCAGTGTGAATAATATTGTAATGTTTTAATTATGAAAGTTAGATGAAAGTATCAAACTAATGTGAAGTATAAATTACTGTCTCAGGATAAATAGATATTGAAGAACTTATTCTTCTGTTGAATCTGTGAAAAATGAAAAGCTTATTGTATATGTAGAAAAGGCAGTATCTATTTCAGAAACACCTTTGGAACTAAAAAACTGCCTAACTTCAAGCTAAAATGAAGAAATTTCATTGAAAAAGTGTAATGCAAAATTGTAGCTTCACTTGCCATATATTATCTTGCCTGTGTCTGTTTTATTCTGGTTCTTAGAACTTGCCTTTTATTATCGTTTTAATCATCTTGATCGGTATTATTATAATCACAAAATGTCAGCCTGAGGAAAGTGATAATCTAGTCATTATTATGTTTCAATGTCACCTTTGTCAATTCATGCTTAGCTACCATTTAAAAATTTGATATCAATCCTGTGATTAGATATCATTTGTGATATGGCCAGTATTTACAGGTGAGGAGTTACAATAAAACAGCACTTCAGTATTCCTGTTCGGAATTAACTTCCTTATCTGAAGTTATTCACCTGTGTCACCTTAATGATTTTTTTTTTCTTTGAAACTCATTGTTGGATCTAAATATTAATATTCTGATAGGTAAATAGTTTTGTATCATTAACATGACACCAAGTAACTCTCCCTGGTAGTTTGTAACCATTTTCTATGCACGATCAAAGATAGATATTGTTCAAACATCGGTAGTATAAATTTATAAGTTACTTTTCAAGACACTATTACATTTTAACTATTCTAACATTCCAAAACCTTTCCTGAAAATGACCAGCACAGACACTAATTTGATGTTCTCAGTATCTGCTTAAGAAAAAAACTTATTTCATCATTTATCTTTTATTCCAGATACATTTGAAATGAGATAAATTTAGCAAGATTATTCAGAAATGTAAAAGATCATTCAATACTGTTTTGCATTCTTAGTTTCAGTGCAATAAAGATTAAACTATTAAAAAGAGGGACCAGTTAATGCAGCATAAAAATGATGCATGAAATGTGACATCTCTTTAACATTGAGAGAAAACACTTCCCTCCATTGAGTGCTTTACACTGAATGCAAAATATTGACACAGCCCTATTATACCAAACAATAGACTTCTTTCAGAAAGATAATTTTATAGAAGGGATAGTATCATGTGATCTTATTAATATTTATGAAATATGATAACAGAAAAAAGGGAATTGGGATAGCGCTGCTATCTTTATAGACCCTATCCATTTCAGCTTCAAAATGTTTTTCATTTCACACATCAGACACTAATTAGCAAATATCTAATTAGTGTTAGAAGAGTAATCGCTCATGGGAGTTGTTGAGGCTTTGAGCTTTCATGCATGCAAAAATAGTGCCACTTTAGGTACATTTGTTAAGGTACAGTAACTTTAACTTTTATTTTTCTCTGAACTGTGTGAATTAAAATAAAAAGCAAAATTAAGCTCCAATAATTGGGGGTGGGAAAATGACTGTATTGATAGAGATTGAGGCAAGATCCAGAAAACTTAAAATGTAGGTATTTTGAAACTTCTGCAGCTGATGGTAAATTCACTAGACAGAAAAGAATATAATATTAATTTGATTTGTTGTTACTTTCCAGGTGAAAAACTATCTGTAATGTTCCTATTTGAAATACAAATAGATAACTGTATATACCCTAAATTAGTTGAACACACAATACAGCGAAGGATGGAATAATCAAAATGCTGTAGGAATTCTACCATTTTGAAGTTTTATAGTTCAAGTATGTCATGTTGATAAGTTTCTTGTTATAATAGTTAATTATTAAGTTATGTGGGTTTTATTTTGCATTTTTCTTTTAGGAGAGACACGAATTCTATATAAACAAAATCTACCTTACTAGTAATTTTGTCACAGAGCAGATAAATGCATTTTAGCTAGAAACATAGACAGTGCTCAGTATGTAGCATTGTGCTTCTGTTAGCATCAAAATTACAAATGTGAAGGAGGAAGTAAAACCATCTATTTTTCATTCCTTCTTTTCATTCCTGATTTTGGCAACATTTCTAAGTTCACTCTAAAATAATATAAGCAGGACCCTGATTTTGAAAATAATCATACTGTAGGAAACATATGAAAATAATGTTAATGATAAAATACTTGTATACTGTTTAAATATGCAACAAAATATTAAAAAGTGCTGGAGGACTGAAGAATTAGTCTTTTTTGATTCTATTGAATTTGATAATGCAACCCCTTTTTGCTCAACTTTCTGAAAATGAAATGTCCTTCTATCAAAACTAGGTGCCTTCTAATTCATATTCATAAACATTTTTCAATAACTGTTTACTATTAGTTTAATTTTAAAGATAATGTGGGTTCAAAATGTAGCTTTTAGATGGATAGAGAAAAAAGCAATTCATCTGCGATCTCCACTAAATTGATTTCCATTTCAGTGGAAATGGCTTGTAGTGAAGTTTCAACTGTCCTCAGCAGAATGTTTCCTCCAAATGATGCAATATTTGCACAATTTCAACTTGTCATACTATCCAGAATCTGGTTCCTAGATATTAGAGAAATTGAGTAGTCTATTTTGTTGAAGGAACTGAATGGAAAACAGATGTAATAGCATAAAGGCTGGATATGCTTAATTTTTTTTTTTCTGTTCAGGCAGCCAGATCTGCATGGGCTTTACACCTCTATCCCAAATATATTAATAAAGCCATCAATAGGTCAACAACACCTACCATGCAACATGAGAAGTGGCTATCAACTGTTTGATCAAGTGTCAGCTTTTTAAAAATCTTATCCATTTTACTGCTGAGTGAAGTATTTATTCCTTCTATTCAATCCCAGTGAACTCTTAATTTCAGGTTTTTTTATTTTATATTGCTTTCTGTCTTAGCCGCTTCTTAAAAGCACTGCATATTCCGAAATTGTGGGTCACTGAGTACTGCTGAAATTTTTAAACATGTGAATGAAAACATGAGTGTGAAAAACAGTGCTTAGATTATAAAGACTGTGTGAGGGCTTGCTTAATAAAAACTTTGGAAAAAAAAATGAAAGTTTAGAAGGAGACTTTTGGAAAATGAAGCGCATTTAGGTGATGGTATTTCTCTGCATTGAATCCATGAAAATGGAAAAATGAGTGTGTTTTAGGGAAGCTTCCATGCATGGCTTAACAGCATTATTGGAAATGGACTGATTTACACTGGTATGGTCTGCTGATGTTCCTTAGAACTTAAGGGGGCATATCAGCACATCTTTTTCATCATCAAAATGCTGCACAAATAGTTTGCATAATGGCAGTTTTCCATATATTGTGACTTTTCTAATTTCAACTACTGTTTACAATAATGATACTTAGCTGTTGCATGCAGCTTGTAATCAGTCGGTTGCAAAGTGTTTCTATAGAAAAGGTTAGTGTCATTATCTCAATTTACAGATGAGAACGTTAAGGAAGAGGGAGGGCAAATGACCTGGAGCAAATTTGAGAATACAACCTGCTTTTCCAAACTCCAGTTGGTTTCTCTAGTCACTTGTCCTCACTACCGTATTACCTGTACTAAAAATAAGAGTTTCTGAACCTTACTAAAATATTAAAGCCTATAATGCTGGGTTTAGGTAAACAATCTTGCTTTACGGGTTTTTCCTTGTTTTTAAGGCTGTAGTTGGTCAGGAATTGCTAAACAATAGGTAGAATACATAATGCATTTTTTTCATTTTGAACTTTTTTTTTTTTTAATATAAGTGTGTTTAGTTTAAATTTAGTAGATGTATGGAAAAATTCCACACAGGAGGGTTTTGTTGTATTGAATAATAATTTTTTTGTTGGGTTGTGGGTTTTATTTTTGTGTTTGTTTAAACCTGGGGGGAGTCTCTTATTTCTCTTGAATTCCTCATGTTTGTCAGAGCACGGCGTGTTTGTCAGGACAAGAATTTTATCATACTTTTGGAGAATGCCTGTCTTTCTTAAAACACCACTCAGAGGCGAAAGAAGAATCAGTTGATTCTATAGGACTCTGTCTTTCTTCTTTCCTCAAAGACTGAGCTAATCTCTCTGTCAACTTGAGTGTCCTAATTTATAACTCCACACCCGTAGGCTTTATTCCTGCTCCCCTTCCAAGTAATTGACATGTCAATGAAAATGCAAGAGCAACCCCCCCCCCCATGGGTAATAGGGATACTGAGACACTGCTGTTATCTTCTCTTCAAAGGATCTCTAGAAATGCCTTCAATTGATCCATTCCTATATGCCATCTTTTAGTTTGTGTCAATCCAGGAGCGAGGTGGGGGTTGTTTTCATTTAAGCCCAGAGGTTTTTTTGTGATCAACGTGAGATGTTCTACATATATAAAGATTTATTGTTCTGTATTGATTTTAATTAGCAGAATAGTAAGCAAAATGGTAATAGTCAGTATTCTTGAATCATTATACTAGTCAAACCAAAAATAATAATAAAGGATACCTTCATTAGTAACATTTTTCATTATTTGTAAGATTTCTAAGTTAAGCAGATGGAATCAAACTTGTAAACATCCAACTTATGGTAGGTTTTGCAGGTGTGTGACACCTGTCTCAAACATTTGATGGTATTTCCACCCAGCCTAATTAGCAAGGTCAAAAATCAAAGATGTCTATATAAAGCAACAATGACCAGATCGTAAGTATGAATCATAAAAAGATTCTCGATATCCCATGATGATTTACTACTTGTAGGAAAACTTCATCTCCATGTTTTATTTCATTTTTCTCCTTTCTGTTGTAAGGATATACTAAAAAAAAGATATTTTGTTTTTCATGTAGTGACATAATGGATTTAAGCTATGTAGGCAAAACCATTCTTCTGGTTTCTTTATTTACTGTATTTCCTACTTTTTAGCTTATAGTGTCCTTGTGTTTTTAACCTTTCTCTGTTGTAAAAAAGGACTCTTTAAAAGCATATCCATAAAATTCAAAACCTTTTTTAAGTCACTTTGGGGTGTGGCTTCATCAGGGAAAGAAACTTTATTCCCTTAACTCGACTTTTCAGTTTTGATTTTTGAGAAAGTTGTTTTTGGATAGTCTGAATGTACTTAGAATTTTTCTGTTAAAACAAAGGAAAAAAAAATCTTAGACTATTTTACTTTGTCTTCCAGAATTCTTTGAGTTATCATTAATATTATTCAGCTTGTATAAATTATGTGTTGCCATATTATTTTTTAATCAAAAAATGGGACATATTCCCAATTAACAGAAAACTGAAAAGATCCAACCCAAATGCTTCCTTAAAAAAGAGTTAAAACTGAGTCAGGGTCATGAAATAACAGGTGTCTACTTAGTATAAGGTGACAAACTTGATAAAGGATCTGGAGCAGCTTAATGTTGTTCCTGGGGAAGCATGTTACCATTTTCAAAACTGGATTTTAAACCTGGATTAAATTTCATAAATACATTTGCTTGCCACAATATGTAGATCACAACTAGAACAGGAAAATGCAATTTATATAAGCATATAAATCAAAGGGTGTCATTTCAAGTACCCTTTCATGAATTAGATTTGTCTCATAATATTCCTATTAAGTAGGTAAATATCATTGATCCTCATTATTTAGAGATCAGGTAGCATTAGCAAACACACATTATATTTCAGCAAAAGATTTTCAAGCTTGTCATTTGAATGTTAGGATCTTTGCTGAATCAGTAGTAAGTAGTTCCTAATCATCCACGTAATTTAATCTATTTTCTGTTTCCTCTTCTGTAAAATGGGAACAATAATACTATATGCAAATTCAATATAAAAAGACACAGAACAGTTTTTGCCACTTGTGAGATCCAAAGTGGGTATAGCCGACTGTGTTGTACTGTTTTTAGGAAATTTTCTCACTGTGTTAAACTTCTTTTATGCAGTATAGCCCACTGAAGTCATGAAACCATCAAAATAGTTTTTTATGAAGCTGAGCTTCCTAAGATTGTAGGTAACTGTGCTAACAACAACAGCTTTAGTTAAGCTATAGTTATTTCAGTTTCTTCCACAACCAATACAAAACCAGGATTAAACTCTTTTGCAGAAATACATATGGAGCATGACAATATACTCAACATGCAAAGACTTTTATTTAAGACACACAAAACAAAATAAAAAAATTTAAATCCTAGGTTCATATTTAACCATATGATAATTGGATTTACAAGAATCTGTATGGTGTTTAGGAGGCCATCTAATTTATTTCTCTCATGTAAATTAATGCTTTTAACTTACAGTCTCAAATAATGTTCTTTTATTCCAGACTGTAACGTAAATGATAGTGTATCAGTTTTATTATCCCTGGATGTGTTTACTTGCTTGATCAGAAGTACAACCATGTGGTACCATCTTCTCACAACAATTTTATTTCCCTTTGAATGAGAATCGCTTATTTGAAGTTTGTGAAAGGCATATCTGTACAGAATTCATAGGATTTCATGTTGTGATATAGCAAGGAGACTTGCTAGAAATTGCCTGTTTCAGGCTGATGATGCAAAGCTAGACATCTGTTAAATTAACATCTATCTAACATTTTTGCCTTTCAGTCAAATGCATTCAAAAAATTTAAATCTTTTTTAGCTGTCAAAACAATCTGTCACAAGATATTTATTTTTTTGTATAATGGGTTACTTAAGGAAAGCAGCATATGGCTGAGTGAGCTGCACCTATGCTGCAGCTTTCCCAGATCTGTACTACCTATGAACTACTGGAAAATGTACATACTTACATGATTACTTTTGAAAATTTAAATAAATAAAGTAGAACTCTATACTTTTTAACCTATTGGATCCCTTTCTAATTTTGTTTCAAACAAAAACAACCCCCAAACTTCTAATGTTAATTTTGGTAAAAAACGTAGTAAATGTCACCCTGCCTTTTTGTCTTAAAACAGTCCATAGGATGATAAATACTTCCTTGCAATAAATCACAGTGTGAACACGCCTGCATTCACCTACAAGTTTGTTTCTTTGCTTAATTTAGGACATTCATTACTTCTCACAGAGTAGGATATAATAACACATTATCAATTACAATTATGTATAATTTTAATAAAAACCTGTAATGATAGATCCTAATAATGACCAAAGCAAAAAAGCCTTCAATGCAATATATAGTGCTGCATTGTGCTGGATTTTCATTCCATCAAAATATGGCTTGTGTATCTTGGTGACACACTCAGTACACTTTTATGTGCCCCTTTCAATCATGTAGCAGTCTGCCCTGCCCTATCCTGCAAGAATACTACTGCAATTTTCCAGATTAAATTCATAGTGAAATCCTGGCCTCATTAAAGTCAATGGGCCTGCTACCTCGAAGTCAGTGAAACCTAAATTGACTGCTTGCTTCACTGTATTTTCTAATAGATAGACACACTGGAAGCCCAATGTTAGAGCTGTTTAAGTTATTTCTTTCAGATGAATTTATTTGTATAAATTTCTTCTACTTTTAGGTTTAGATTTATGTATGCTTGAAAAATGAAGGGGGTTTTGTTTTGCTTTGCTTTTGTTAGTCCCATAGCACATAAAAAGCATGTGTGAATATGAGATGTTTTGCTCTGGGAATAGTAGCTTTGTAGACGGGTGAGATTGGAAGTACTGAGGATGTGACACACTTCACCTCTGGGGAGACAAGAAATGTGTCACCCACACCACTACAGCCCTTCAGGGAGAATCTCATGTTGCTCATTCATTGTGTAGTTTTGGATGTAGTTTTAAAGCAGAAAGAATGTTGTATAAAAATATTGCAATAAGTCATTGTATTTCATTAGTTATTAATAGAAAACTTTTAAGTGCCCCGGAAGTAATCTCTGTGGGCTTCCATGTCAGTATGATATTTTCAGAGAGACAGCATTTGAACATTGAGAATGTATAGGGACATAGACTATGGAAATCATTCACTTAAATGTCACTTTTATCTTAGATTTGTCATCTAATTTTAATATTTGAATGCCATGAATATATTTTAATTGTAGTTTGCTTTACAGTAAGTTGTATTTCTTATTACTGGCTGCAGCCAAAATACATACATGTTAATTATAATTTGGGGTTTTTTAAAGCTAGTCATTTTATTTTTGCTTTGAGAAATATGTGTATATCAGGCTGCAGAAGCTGTTTTAGGGTTTGGGGGAGAGTTTAGAAACAAGTTTACTATAGTAAAGACTTAATTACAGTGAGATAAATGGTGCTAGTATCAGAGAAAGAAAAATGAAAACTTTTAAGATCACTTTGTAAACTAGCGTACATTGCTAGAGCCCTATTGACTTCAGTGGAGCGTAGAGCATTTTAGGATTTTGGCACATGAGAATAAAAAACCCCACAACCCACACCTGAGCATCACCAGCCAGCAGCACCCTCCGTTCCCCCGCACCCATTCACAGCAGTCCTCCCGTCCACCTCTCTCTTCTTACCTGCAGTCCTATAGCAGAGCGCCGGCAGGCTGTCAGCTGTGGAGCAGGTTGTATGCGGGTCGGTACATGCACGTCCGTGTGCCTGGTCTAATAGAACAGGCAGTTCTTGGGTTGTGTCAAGACTCTTTTGTCAGTAGGGACAACTTTGGTACCAGTTCTGTACTCGTCTTATAGGTTCTGTGAAACTTTTAGGAATTTCAGATCTTTGGGATTCACACAAATTTGTGTGTGCCTAGCTGACTAAATATTTCAGGGGAGGACTGACAAAGAAGCAGGTTTTCTCAGAGAGACAGAGTAAAAATGTAACAATGTTAATATTTGATTTCTGAAGCCATTAGTCTTCATCGTAGAAACTAAAATTTCCTTTTTCCTCTTTGTTACTGCTATTGTGTCTGTTCTTTAGGAGTCATAAAATACTTTGAGTGTATGATAGTTTTAAAGTGTTGATATTTTTAGGTGCAATGGGCTGTGACAGGCTGAAGCATGAGCCTTTTCTGGGCAGAGGTAGATTGTGTATAAACTTTAGTAAAGGTGACAATAATCATTACAGCCTCAGGGCTATACTGAAAGTCCGCTGTAGGAGCAAGAAGTGTAGGTATTAGCAGGTTTTTTTCTACACTGCTTAATAAAAGGAAACCTGTCCTTTTGTTTGATATGCTAATAGCAGTCCCTTTTTGTTTGTTAGGGAAATCCTTATTATGTTGAAGCTTCATTCTGATCTGACACGGCCATAAGCTAATCAATGGAAAGTTGATCCTAATATCCCATGATGCAAGCACCACCAGTCAGTCCCTGCTAAGAGCGAAGGGTCACTGAAAGTCTCCAGCTTACCAGTGCGGAGCCATACAAGCTCCTATCCCGGGCTGCTGCTGTCATCCTGTCTTTCTCTTACCCACCACTCATAAGCCTTAGTCTGTAGCTTCCTCTTCACATTGCTCCCCCCTCTGCAGAAGGTACCACTGGCCAAAGGCTGTAGCTGGCTTTTCTGAAAACTCCTCTGGGGAATGGATGGTGTGGGGTTTTGCCCAACTTGAAACTGAGAACATACCGTTCCTAACTGCAGCTGAACACTCACTGGTACCTACAGCTGGAATTACGTGTGTTCTGAGAAGCAAGCTGCACCTGAGAGGTATATATATTTTCACTGGTTGGCTGCCCGTAAGCAGCAGGACAGACCATATAAGATGTGTTTTCCTTTAGCCACTGGCAGGCCAATCAATGAAATGTTTTTTGCTGACTACAAAATTGTGCTGGCCCTCTTAGGAAAAGCTGTTTCAGCTAGGGCAAACAGTAAAGCCCAAGAACCTCCAGTGTTTAGGAGTGTGGGCAATGTATCTCCAGGCATAGGTACAAAAAATCTGAAGAGTAACAAAATTATTTTAAAGTCCTTTTTCCTTAAAATGGGTTCTTGGCTTTCCCTTTATCTATCCATTCCTTTTTTTTTTTTTTTTTCCCCTTTTTTTCTTAAATGAAGACTGTTCTGAAGAAGCAGATTTTGGGAGCATTGTGCTGGAACAAAAGGATTCTTTCAAAGACTTGTTGCTGAATCTTGTTTACAGGATTTTTCTTTTCCCAGAGCCTTCTAAAGTCTTCTCAATTACTTGCTTCCCTAATGTATTCATATTTGCTAGAATAAAACCTTGCTCTATTTTGAGAAGGACAGTACCAAGTGCAGTGGTTCCCAGTCTTTTCTGGGTGAAACATAACCTGAGAAAGCTGGCAACGGCATTTCTTTCCCCAGATATCTCTGTGTCCTCCCATTCTCACCAGGACTCCTGCTACTTCCTCACTTCTTCCTCTGTCTCAGGATTGCTGCAGCTGCTCTCTTGGTTGTCTCTGTTGGGACTCCTGCTGCTTTCTCCTTGACCTCACCAGCTCTGCTTGCTGCCCAACAGCAGAGCTAGTAAGTCACAATGCTGCCTGGATGATTCAGGCTGACTCGAAATGGGGCTTTTTGAGGCATTTCAGAACTGTGCTTGCTGGCACATTTTCCTTCCAGCATTTCCTTTTCTAGCATAGTTTCCATGCATTATGACTTTTGAGGCGCTGTGCCATGCCTTTCCTATCAGGTACCCATAATGTCATACAAACATCATGCCTTGGCGGGTAAGGAACAATTGCGCTTGTGCATGTGGCATTAATAATAATTATGATCATAATCATCTTTGGGAATACATTAATATTGTTTTCTTACATATGTATTAGGTTAACACTTAGCTAAATAATCATAATTAGCATCTTGAAAATTTTGCGTAAACATTAGTTATTAAACCCTTAAATGGGTCCTATGAGGTATCATTACCACCATTATATAAACAGAAGAAATTGACCACATCAAAGGTAATTGTCTTTCCCATGTTCCAGCAGTGAATCACAAACTGAGATGCGATTTGATCTCCAAAGCTCTGTTTCAATCGTGACTTTTGCATGCTTTAACATACTGACTCCCCAGAGTTCAATGTCACTTGTCTGAACAATAAAAATATTATTGTTTACATTCTATTTTCTAGTCATGACACAAGAAATAAGTTGTCAATACTAGTCCTGTGGTTTTGGGGGGCTCCCTATTGCAAATAATTTTTATTTTATTTTTTTATTTGGGGTGACTGCCATAACTGTATTAGTAGTTGTAACCTTAGGTGTTGTTTTCTACTTTGAAATAAAATAACTGAAGCAAGATATTACCTGACAAATGAGAAGCTATGTTAGAATGCTGTTGAAAGTTAACCCAAATGGCACAGAAATGTCATACATAGTTGATTATAATCATGCTTCTGTGTAGAATGTTATTTTTGTATATTGCTCTGGTCTGTTTATAACCATTAAGAAGGGAATTATGCATAGTACCGTGTCTAGATTCCAAGGAAGTTATTTGGCCTGTACATTATAATTTTTATCTGTTGTTTGGCTGCAGGACAGCATATGGAGTCATTATCCACTTAATAAACAAAATAGATGCAACCTCCCTTTCCACTCGGTGAGCGTTGGTATGGGAGTAGGTAGCATCTGTCACCTGTGCAGACAGACTGAGAGGTGGAAGTTCAGTCGGGGCTCTCATTTCTGCCTGTTGCAAGAAGGGTTGTTTGGGTTGTTTTTTTTGTTTTTTATTTTACTACCCAGAATAATGATCCTTCCCTACAAATGTGTAGATGATGCAATAGCAATGGCTGTTTCCACTGGTAAAGAGAGCACACTTCTGTCCCTTACGGCCCATATACGTAAGGCTCATCAGCTTACAATGGATGGTATGTAGCACATCTAGAGTCTGGGAGATGCATATGTGAAAGTATGAAAGATACAACTGAGGAAATAAGTTCAGTGTTCTTTGAGGCCCTAAGGGAACTAGCTGAGGTAAGATTCCAAGTGTGTGCTTTGCTTAAAGACTGAGACACTCAAAAATATTGAGTGAGGTCTTTGTAGCCAGAGCACAAACATTTCCATGTTTGCATATTGTTCTTTGGAACACGTACTGATTCTGCGTGTCCCTGTCTCCCTCTGTTGTTCAGTTTCCTACTCTTTTTTGTGTGTGTGCTTTTTAATGGTTTTTTTTTGGTCTTGCTGAATTGTAATCCAGCGGCTAACAGGGCAACTAAATTTTAATAAGGTTTTATTTGACTGTAACTTAATTGAAAGCTTTCAGTTTTGATTGGACTCATGCAAAACCTACTTTTTTTTTTTTTTCATTCAGCAGTGGTGTAGTTAAAAATTCACCAGAATCCTAAAATTGTTAATCTAAAGTGAAAACTATACACCTTAATTGTTCACATTACCAGCAGCTATCGGTTGTGCTAATTTGGGGTTTTATGCATGAGCAAAGCTATGCACAGTCTATACCTGGCTCTCTAAGAAAATAAAAGATCTCTTTCTTCAGGCACCTACAGCATCAGCCTTGTCATGCTGATGACTGTGGCGAGACAGAATTGCCATTAGTGTTAGCCCTTTGGCATCTCTTTTTGATCGGTGAGCCCTGCCGAGCTGTTCAGGTATTCATCGCACATCACAGCCGCAACTGGTGTCCAAAGGATCTCTCTCTGCTCCCTCCTTTCTGGAGCTCTTTCTCCATTCAGACATTGTCAGTTCTGGTTTATATCAAATACCGCTCTTCTCTCTCCTAACCTTTCCTCAGAAGGGTGGCCCTGGGAGGCGCGCGCTGTTCCACTGTCCTTCAGGTCCCGTGTCGCGCGGCTGCGTAACGCGTTTCCCAGTGCCCGAGCGTTCCTTGAGTTCACCCGACTAACCGGTGTGCCAGACGGTGGCCCGCCTGGGTTCCCGGGCTTTTTCGTGCCACCTCCTCGTGGCACAGGATGTCCCATTTCCTCTCGTTCCAAAAGAAAACCTCGATGCTGGAAACCCCCTTCGGGCGGCCGTCAAACTCGGGGGCAGCGCGTCGCGACGCCCGCCCGCCCGCTCGCTCGCTCTCCCGCCCTCGGCGGTGCGAGGGCCCGGTCCCCAGCGAGAGCGGCCGCCGCCCTCCATGGCGGGGACGCCTGCCCGGGGAAACCGCCGCCTGCTCCGCAGGTGCCGCCCGTGAGGAGGCGGCGCGCGCCCAACGGCCGCCCGTGAGGAGGCGGCGCGCGCCCAACCGCCGCCCAGCGCGGAGTCCGCGGCGGGGCGGGGCGGCAGCCGGCGCCGAGCGAAGGGGAAGGCGGGGGGAGCTCCCGCCCCGCCCCGCTCCACTGCACCCCACGCCGCCCGCAGGTGTGTTGCTTCGTCTGACGGGGGGGCGCGGGCCGACCGCGGCTTCTCGGCGGGGCGAGGTGGGGCGGGCGAGCGGGCCGTTCGGCGGCCGCAGCAGGACGGCCCCCGCGGGGCTTTTCCTCGGTGTCGTCGGAGCGGGGAGGGTGAGCGCGGGAGGGGCCGGGCCGCCGCTCTGCTGGGCGGGGGGCGGAGGGCGGCTGCTCTCCGGCCGGGCGGTGGCCTCGCCGAGGGCTGGGAATTTCCGCGGGAGCCAGGCTGTTCCTGCCGCTTCTGTGTCCGAGTCCGAGTTAAAAACAACCGCCACAACACGCGCCTCCCCCTCCCAAAGAAAAAAAGTAACCCAAACCCCCTCAAACCACCAAAAAACCCGACCACCCCCCTCTCCGCCCCCCCCCAAATACCCAACCCCGGCCAAAGCAAAACTCGGCGTCGATTGATTTATTTATTCTTTCTTTATCCTTCCTTTTTCTCCCTGTTCAAAGAGACACCAGATTCAGGTCAATGCTGAAGCGTGCCAGGCTGGAGGAGGAGAGGCGGTGGCAGGTCTGGGGCTGGGGCTGGGTGGGAAGGAAGTGAGCTTTGGTTTCCCTTGGCCCAAGAACCTTTACCCAGAGAGACTCCGTCTTAAAAGCGTTTCAGTGTTGCAGCGAGAGCCCTGGTAGAGGTGAAAGCACCCAGAGCGAAACCTCCAGCCTCCCAGCCCTCTCTGCAGATGCCACCCATACAGCTATGTTAAATTCAGTTTTAATGGTTGGGGGGGCAAAGCACCGTGTTCGTGGCTGAACAGCTTGAGCACTCACGTCCTCCTCACTTGCCGTTTTAATAAATGTCAGGTGTCATAACAAAACTCGTAAATGCATCTCGGACTCAGTGATTAATGCAACCCTAGTTTGGCAGGCTCGGTCATCCTGTAGACGTAAGTCACTCCGTGCCATCTCAGCAAACAGAGGTTGCTCATTGTGATGCAGCACTTGGGGGCTTGCCTAATTTCACGAGCCGCTTCGAGACCCTTCAGCAAGGAGGGGTAGTCACAACGTGCTGCCCTCAAGTTTGACGGCCACCTGAAGGCGCGCTCTGTGGTCCACACGCTGGTGAGTCCCTTCGTTGCATTTAGAGCTACCTGAGGGTGGCACTTGGCTCCAGGAATGCAGGGCTGCGAATTGATTTTGCGTGGACATTATTTCACTAGCATCTGTAAGAGAAATGCATGTGTGCCTAGTGTCAGGTGGCTTATCCTGGACTGACATTTTCCTCCTGGTACCTTTAGGGTAGACATTTATTATGTCTTCTGAGCTTTAAACATCAGCAGATGTTGAAAGTATTTCAATAGCACCCTTTCATTGCTCTTAAAGGACTTCTTGATAAGCATAAAGAGATGTTTCCATTTTGGTGAATACCAGAAAACATGTTGGAACTACTTAGGCCTTGAATCAGACATTACGTATGATGTTAGGATGGGTTTGGCTAGTTCTTACTGAACTAAGAAGCATTTTTAAAATGAAATTCACAGTACTATATGTTTCTTCACACTTTTTTTTTCTTTGTTGCGAACATGTATCAGTTGATGCCAATTAATGCTCTGTAAATTTGGTTAACAGAAAATCTGTTAGAGTTGAGACAAAAACTAGGTGATAGTGATAAGCAGGGCAACGGAATGTTTAAAACATCCTCTATGACTTATGCATTGCATGACTGCAGTCATATCCTTTATATTAAAAAAAAAATCACAACAGCATAGCATTGCTTTACATTATTATAGTTACTTTGAAACCTTAATCAGCAGAAAATCTATCATGAATAAAGAGTAAGGTTATATAAAATTCCACCAGGGATCCAAACATTTTCCCATTGAGGTCAATAAGCACAGTTTTAATGGAGAAAAATGGGGTATTGGGGTGGTGGTGGGGGGAAGCTTAAAAGTTCTGGTTGGTGGGTTGGGGGTGTGTGTGTTTCTTTTTTTTATGTGTTGATACCCCTCCCTGATCTCTTCAACAGTAGTTTTCAAAGTACCCTTATACACCAGCTGTTGCCTCTATATTCTCTTCATAGATAGGGGTAGAGTCACAGAGAGAGGAAGTGTATTTCAAAAAGCCCTAAAAAAAAGAAATGAGGAGGTTCAGGAAAAGAGGAAATGGAGGTTATTGAACAATTGGAGCATTTCTAAGATAGTCTGTCTGGGTTTTTTTCCAAGTTTGGACCCCTTAAATGTCATGCTTTTGGTGTTGTGCATTAAGATGAGCACTTTCCAGGAAATATGTGTGGTGACTCCATCATATTGTGTAGCCTAGTTCATATCTATTCCTGGTGACTTCCAGAGGGTTTTTTAGGTATTCAGCATCTGAAATTGTGCTGGTTTATTCCAGATTTTACAAGTAAGAATCAGATTATTGTCAAAGAGAGTTGGCTGATAAGTAAAGTTTTGAATTGCTTCTGTGATTGTCACAGGAGAGACAATGTCAAAAAATTACAATGGCTGAAATAAACTGGATGGCTGAAAAATATTAAAAGTAAAAATAGTTAACACTTATTTTTGTTGCCTACTTTTTTCACTTTGTCAGAAACTGTTTACTGGAAAGCTTTTGCTCTAATGCGTCTGACTTCATAAAGTTGAAGAACATTTCAAATAACAGCCAGATAGTTCACCAGTGCTTTTAGTCAGCTGAGTGGAAGAAATGACACAGTCTCAATTGAGTTTCCATGGAATCAAAATCTGTATATTCTAAAGATAAAAAGATATAGGAAAAAAATATTGGAAGTTACTATTAAATTTTGTTTATTTTTAAATACAGCAAGTTACTTATGGATATTTTTAAGAGAATTAACATACCTAAAAAGCCACATCTTGGTATTTATAATGTGATCTGGTTGCATTTCAGAACTGTGAAACAGTTGTCTTAAAACCAAAACTAAAATGTGCGTTTAATTTTTTTTTAAGTTTTAGTCATTTCTAATGTAATGTCATCTTCGCTTTTTATAGAACTTTTAATATACATATGCTTTTTTGAACATTTCTGTCACTTTTTAACAATTTACTTAAAATACTATGTCTTAAAGTTCTCAAGAGTCAATCATGTCAAGTTCTTGCTGTTCTCAACATTCTAATCAGTACTTTACTTTTACCAAATTTTTTTTAGTCTTTTGCTTCACTATGCATTTTCTGTTAGTGGTGTGACAGGGATAAAGACAGGAACAGCTGCTGTGGTTCATACCAAAGGTTCATAAAAAACGATATCCAATGTCTGATGAGAGCTGATGGCATGCCAAGAAAAGTGTTTTAAGGGTGCTTTTATATGCCTTCTTGGTAGAATTTTACTCTATATTCTAAACAACAACAGACGGATAGTAAACTAGACTTTCTTGAAACTACCCACCCTTTTTCTTATCTACTCATTTGCTTGAGTCATAGGATAGATACAGCATGAAACAGTTTAATAAAAAACATCTTGACTCATGTTATAAGTAGGACTCCACACATATGCAAGCAGCAAGTAGGGATTGTGCAGTTGTTTTTATATACTGTTGTGGTATTGCTTGTATAGCAGTTCAGTGTTTCTTGCATCATCACTGCTGTGGTAACTGTTGGTGTAAAGTTAACTGTTCATCATAGGTCTGTTATAAATGTGCAGGAATGGAAGCCTTCAGAATTCTCTAGGGGTCTTTCAGCTGACCTAGAAGACTTAGAGGGCTTTATAGTTTTGTTTCACAAGATAAGTGGAATTTTAGGTGTTCCAGTATAGTATATGACTATTCCACTTGACCATTACATGAAACGGTTTGAAGCATTTAATGAATTTTCAGTTGTTACTAGTAGGATAAGACCTAATCCTGTAAGAGCTTTGCACTATAAATGTGAAAACTGGAGTTTTGGTGCAAAAATTGTGGATCAGGACATGAGTAAACAGGAACAAGTGTTAGAAAGTAAGACCTTTGTCCCAGTTTTCCATTTCCTCTACCGTGCCCTGTGTTAGAGATGGAGCACCATTTTTCTGTTTTCATCTTGGAACTTTGTTCTTTAATAACTTTTTCTTTTCTTTTCCCTTCATTTTTTGGTTGTCTCTTACAGGATTATTCTCCCTTCTTAGGGAGGCCCTCCCCATTTGAAAGCATTTTAGGCATCCTTGGCACATGGCACAGATCAAGCTCAGCTCCAGGCAAGTCAGCAGGTCTTTGGACCCTGGCATAACAACAAATAATTTAAGGAGGTTTCTAGATTTGGTTCTGTGCTTCTACATTATCAAGGAAATATGCTTGTGCCAAGATTAGCTTACAGAAAAGGATGTTTTTTTGATGAGTTCTGGTTATTAGGGAACGACAGCAGTGGCCTTTTAATTTGTTGACATCCCTCTGCTTTTTGGCATCTGTATCACAGGTGTAGCAAAGCAATGTATATAGCATCTGGAATTGAACTCACAGCAGAAATAATCTCAGAATAGAAGTCAGCCTGAATATAGGTCATGTTAGTGCATAGGAAACCAACACATCTTCAAAGCTGTGGCTCAGAGAAGTACTGAATGCTCAAGGGTATACTTAAGGCATGAATGTTGCATATTAATTCAGAGGACAGGGCAGTAAAACTAGGCTTTGTTCAGTTTTTAAGCGTGTTGCCCAGTACTCTAAAATAAATTGTACGCTCTGTGAAGCTATGTACTCTATTGACTTGGTGTAGATTTGTACTTCACGTAGAGAACTTGGATTATCTAGTAGTGAAGAAAATCCTTTACGAGCCACACATCACTCTCCTGGAAGCTGGCCTTTGTCTTTGCAAGCAGAACATACCTATGCAGTGTGAAGGAGCTCTCAGCCCATGTTATAGGAAGAAATCATGGCAGGCAAACCTGTACCTTGTAGGTAAGTTATTCTTTCAATCCCTAATGTTAATTGAGGCACAGGAAGTTCACGTGACCTGGCTACCGTTTAGGCACAGATGAAGGTAATCAGTTTACTGCTGTTTTAAAAAATGTAAATCATCTCTGGGAGATAGTTCAGGAATTGTTTGACGTCTGATGACAGTCTTAAAAGGCTTTAGCTTGTGTGACTGTATTCGGAGCTACAGTTGGAGCAAAAAATTCTAAACAGAAATGTACCAAGCAGGCAGTCGTACAAGTTGGTGCCACAGAAGTCTGAATTTTGAAGTGTCATTTTAATGCATATTCCTGTATGGTTTTAACAAGTAAATACAATGAGGGGAGGGAGGGAATTATATGTCCTTTGAAATTAGTATTCCCAAATAACCAGGAACATACTGATTATCTCCTTTTTTTTATTTTGTCTGTCAAGCAAAATTTACAAAAGTACTGATTTCCATTCATTCATGAAATGACTGGTTTCATAATACATTAACACTTATTTTATGAAATGGAGAAAACTAAAAATTAACTATATAAACAAATAACAACTTAGGTATTAGTTATTATCACTTACTTAGTTGACAATTACAAGAATCAAAGATTATTTTCAGTAGCCATTAAGAAATCCATATGACTCAGAGCCAAATTACAAGCTGCTTCTGCTGAAGAAGCTTCTGCTGCTATTTTTTCTTTGTTTCCTTTGCATGACACTTGGCTATTTCTTCTATCATGTAACACCAGCAGTCGTAGACAAATTTGTTCAACCATGCATATAGCAAGTAAGGTTATAGTGTTTGGACCAAATGGAGGTCATAAACAATTACGATTTATAATGATGCTTTCACATGTATTCAGTTATGCTCAAAAAGCATTATTTAGGTGGTTTTATAATTCATACCAGCAATAGCATCACATGTTTTCCTCCACCTTGCCAGGATGTTACATGTAGCTTATGCTTGTGCAAAATCTTTATCTTGGGCCTCTCCCCATTAAAATTATGTCTGAATGTGACACTTCTTTTACCACACCAATTTAACTTGTCATAAATTGGACAGTGGGAAGTTAAGTGTAGACAATGTAAGACAGAAGGGATTTTTTGTGTGTGTGCTCTGCCTCTGTTCTAGCCCTTGTGCTTCTCTTGTATTTCCTCTGAGCAGTGAACAGACTGCAGTCTAGAGAATGGTCGTTGGGGAGGGATGAAGGGCCTCACAGTGCCGTTCTACTTTTACAGGTGTGGCATGAGAGAAAGATCCAAAGGTATTATTGAAACAAGATTTGTGGGGAAAAAGGTGTTATGTTTTTATTAAACCAACTGGTATAACTGGAAAAAAAAATGCTTTCAGACACAGTCTTTTTTCAGGTCTGAAACAGAAGAAACAAAAACAAAAGGTTGGAAAAATTAGTTTGTTGTTCCTGCCATTCAACTGGATAATTGGCAAAAAAAGCGCCTTTCCTAGATGTAAAATACAGAAGGATATTCGTAAGAGAATGTGGTCATTAGCTCTTTGCATAGCCAGAGGCTTTGATTTAGCTCCAAAGGATATGTATTCAATGAGTGTTTCTGGCCAGTAGTCCCTTTAATAGGCAGGAGTACTTTTGTAGCCTTTTGCCACTTCATTGCCCCATAATTTGCTGTCCTGATGCTCCATCTTCTAGATAACACTGTCGATTCATTTTCCCAGTAGGGGGTTGTGGGGAGGGGGACTCAGCATCATAGAAACAATGCCATGTGTTGAATGTTCTTCACTATTCTATTACTATGCAAGTTTTAAGTCACAGACATAGAGTATGCATTTGCATGCAGGCTAATGAAATCCTAGACCTAAAACAAATAGAAGAATGATCCAGATTGCTAGTAGAGTAGAGAAGTAAGGGACCAAGAGGTTTTCTGTAATTAAACTTGACTTGGCTTCCTCAGGTAAGATTGAGGGAAAGCTCTGATTAGTTGTTTTCTCTGTAATGGTGAAAGTACAAAAAATGGGCTGGGAATCAGTTATTTATACCTCTGCACAAAATGACATTACTAGTACATTTCATTGTATAGTTATTTTGTGATGTTCTATGGTGTGGTTCCTGTATGCTACTGGAGTACTTCTTGAGGAGGCTTAAGTGGAAGTACATTTAACAGCAGTAAAATACAGGTTTTGCATTCATGTTAGTCAAAAACCTAGCCTGTCTTATGGAAATGTGGCTGATTTATAGAATAACTTACTTCCATAGGAGAATAACTTGCTTTGCTCACTGGAGCTGTCAGGACTCAAGCAGTTCAGTGTCCAAACATTTCTAATTCAAACACAAGGTCAGTTCTTGTAGAAAAGAATTTAGTTAGTATAGTATGTGTAAGCTTATGCTTAGTTTTAGCAACACAATCTTGTATCTTTCATGAAAAACAAACTGCATGCACGTTTTCAAGTGTTTTGTTGACCTTGGATGTAAATACAGGGTTTGGATTGCATTGTGAATTTGTAGATAAGCCCGTAAGAATGGATAAATACTTATAAAGGTATGTATATATGTTTGTGGTTTTTGAAAATTGTTGTCATGAATATAATCTAGTACATTGCAAGATATGTGGAAACTGCTTATCAAGACTTCCATGAGACAAGCAATTTACCAATAAGGGTGAGAAAATACAAAATGAAATGGGAAATACACAGGAAAAATCTCTTTCCTAATTGTTACTGTTACCAATTTTAAGTTAAATATTTATGCTCACTACATAGGCAGAGTGAGCTTCTTATAGGAACTTGGTACTTCCTTCTTTTTTTTTTTCCCTTCTTTTTTTTTTCTTCTTTTTTTTTTTCTTTCTTTCTTTCTTTAAAAGGTAGCTAGGGACTTCCATTATAGTATTTACTAATAATAGTCTGGAAAAACTTGCAATAACTGAACACATGGATCTCTATTTCTCCTTCCTCCTTCTGTCCCCCTGAATCTTCAGGTTGTGTTTATTTCCTTCATGTCTGGAAGAGAAAACAGGAGGCCTTTAAAGCAGCTGCACTGCTTGGATTAGATTCTTTAGACCAACAGAGCAAGGAGAAATACTTGATGTAAACCATCACACAAAATTCTTCTTTGCTAGGTCAGGCTAATGCTGTATTGATACACATATGGAGAGAGGTTTAAAAGCCCGGTGTCCTTATGAATATTTTTCTCCTTATGGTAAATTTTACTCTAAGGTTGTAATGCAGGTTGCTCAAAATTAGTGAGAATCTGATTTTAATGGATCCATATTTATGTAAGTGTATTGCCAGTCCTCAGGGGACAAAAAGTAGGAAGTGAAACACTGAAGCACTCACAAATTTAGCATTAAGTGTGAGGTTTCGGACAGTTTGCAAGCTTAAAGAGTTGTTTTTCAAGTTTTACTTTACAAATATGAAAACTGGATTCCATCTGCCCAGAGCTTAATATGGTGGTTTGTGGTGAGATTCTGGAGGCTAACATTCAGAGAAAAACAGCAATTCTTGTAAAATTTGTGGTACGATAATGATATTTAAATACTGAGTGTTGAAATTGGGCACTGATTCCCTGATAATAATTCATGAACTCATCTTCATAACCTCATCTGTGGAACTGGGAAACCCTTACAAAAGAGGATACCAAGTTGTGTAGAGCTGTTAAAACTTTTTTTTTTTTTTTTTTTAAACTAGCTAGGTACCTTAAGACACAGATGCCTGAACGTAGCACTGTGATGTGCATAAGCTAACAAAGAAGTATGCTATACAGTTGAGATCTAGATCCAGATTTCCAGAATCTTATGTCACTGACATAGCCCTTCCTTTTCCCTAATAGAGTTGAGATGCTAAGATCCAAGAGGAGGCCCAAATAGGATGCTGCAGCAAAGAGAATATATATGTTCTTTTCCAGGTTTATTTATATTTCTGCTGCCCTCTTAATCTTACTTCTCCATGTAATAACCAAGTCTGATTGTGAACTTGTGTTGGTTCTGCAGACAATTGTCAGTCGGCTAAAAGCCTATTTGCCTTTACCTTAAAAAGGTAAAAGGTATAAAGAAAGCAAATTACAGAAGCTGTCCTAATGTTATAAATGATATATATAGTTAGAAAACACCACCAACCAAACAAAAAAACAAACAACTCCCCCACAGGCACCACCCCCATCTTACATGAAAATGAACCCTACTTGTATGAGGACTGAGTGTGTGGATTTTTTCTAAATGAGTAAGAATTCATAATTAAATCTGAAATTTTAAATTTAGTTTTTAGCTCGTAATTGCTTTTTAAAAAATTTGAGATCTGATCGTACCTCTGATGGATTCCTTTAAAAATGTTAGTTCTGGGTCCCGTTTTTTCTTCTCCTACTACCTAGTGCAACCTCATATAGAAATAACAAGATAAACAGAAGACAGTGTCTGTAATACCTCTTCTTTTAAGCACAGATTTATCAATGCTAATGTGTTTTGTTGCTATGAAAACTCAGTTATCAACATTAAACATTTGTTCAGTCATTTGTTTATCAGTGGCAGTTTGTTAGTAGTTATAACTAGAATTCCATCTGCCAGTTAAACTATATTGTAAATTGATGTAGAAATTAGCAGCTCCTGATTTTGGGGGGTGAGGGGAGGTGTCTTTCCTAATGAATATATGAACTTACTTGCACATAAATGCATCTCTAGAAGATGGTTGAGGGGAATCTCAGGTATGCTGCACACAAGTATGCCAATCAGGCAAAAACAGGCACACATTGTGATTATCTCAGTTTTCAAACCTGGAAGAGACAAGAATGTGTTGCTAAATGAGAGAGGCAGTATGTCATGCTCACTGAGATAAAAACAGAAGCTGCCAGACACTTTGGCTTTATTCTGCAAATTCTTTGCTTCAAAACTCTCCTATCTTTTCTTCATGCTTATCCCCCCTCACATTCTCATTCTTTCTTTTTCTCTCATTGCTGTCTCGATCTCTCTCTTATTGTTCTCTCCCTCTTTTCCTGTCTTTGATGCACATACGTTGTCACATTTCATTGACTCTCCCCTCTTCTCTGTTCTTACACTTACGCCTAGTGGTGCTTTAGCCAGAGCTTGCAGCCTCTCAGGCGAGTTTTAGTCATGTGTGAAGCTCAGTTTGATCGAGCGCTCCTTTTCTGCCTTTTCACTCTTGCAAAAGATTAAAAGGTGGCGTCACATCGCTCCCCTGCTCTTTCCCGCAGGAGGGACTTAAAAGGGACAACAAAAACTAATCACTTTCAATAAGCATTTTCTTGCAAAAAGAGGACTTAGCTGTGCAATTTGAGGCTGGTGGTGAGGATTGGGAAAGCTAGAGGATGCTTCATACTGCTAACAAGGGAAGGAAGCCTTCAACTGAGGCAGGTAAGAAGTGCCTGAATCCGAATGTTTTATGGAGTGGCTTGGTCAGAGCGGTAGATTTTCAGCGTTTTGTAACTGAGGCAAGCAACTGCAGCAAGAGGCAGCATCGGTGTTGTATCAGATTCCTTTTGTTTAAGATGTAAAGTATGTGCTATAAATTGAATTAGAAATGGGTTTGTGAAGATGCTGTATTCACACTGAATGATTGCCTTTCTCCCTTTTCTCTGTGTATCAAAATAAATCAGAGAACCAGCTTTTGTGAAACCTGGACTTTGCTTAAGGTTAAATTCACTGCTTAAATCTCAGTATAAGAAAAGCTTTTGAGTCTTACAACCCTCGAGGAGCTTGGCATTCTGCAATTTGGTTGCAACAGCTGAAATAAAAATTAATTGTACTTATTTACTATTTATTTAGTAAGGTAAAATCTAGCATTGAGTTTAGGTCTGGGTGAATATGGTTTGTTTGCCTGGCATTTCATCGGATGAATAGCTATACCCTTTTAGACATACTGTAAAACCTATTTCGTGTTTATGTTTTGTAAATTGAGATTAAGTAGCATCCTGAATGAAATACGTGACTAAAACTCATAAACTGCATCTGTGTTTAGTAAAGCAATCACCAAATTAGAATAATGGATTTATGTCAGTTGTCAAATGGAGTTAACTCTGAAAGTGCTGTCCACAAGTGCACTTGCATTACAATAAAGGGCTTTCTGTTTAACAGTTATTGAGAGGAGCTAATTTGTCAGGCAAAGCCTATGAACTTAAGTCTTGTGATAATATAAAATTATATAGGTTAAAGTGTTTGTGGTTTTGGGAAACATGCCCTTTTATTCTCTACAAAAATACCTCGAGGCTCTATAGGGATTCCAAAAGCAAAAATAATTTTAATTACTTTTAAAATGTTACATGCCGATAACTTCTTTTTATTCACAACTGGAATATTTAGCTATTGGGACTTCTGTTTCTGGTCTTCACTGGCTTTGATGCCTTTTTTTCTCTCCCTACATTTCTGCACTTAGAGTTGCTTTCTGTATGAGCAAACTAAGACTCTAAATAGAAGGAAGGGATTCTGAGCAGCAGTGATGTTCTGAATGTCATTGTCATACTGGAAAGTGAACGAGCAGTCAAGGATAGTTAGACTATTATTATGGATTTAAAGGAAAGCACATAATATTGCAGTGGTCAGAGTTATTTGTAAAAGTAGCGTACTAATTAACTGGCTCTGAAAGCAGAGGTATGAAAAACTAACTTTATAAGCTGTCATAGAGTAAACATTGTTTGATAGGTAGGTTTTAGTGTTGCAGACCTACAAATGTGGATACTGCAGATAGAAATTAATATGTTTACTTGAGAACTTTTGTCTTTATGCAAGTTTACCCTAATGACTCAATCCTGCGTGCAGACATACGAATGCGCAGTGCTATGTACCTTGCAAAATTCAGTGGCAGTGCTTTCTGTGTGCATTTGCAGTAGCTGATTTTACAAGACAGGCAGTGACAAGCCACCACACAGCTGAATGGGATCAAGCCCCCAGGGAAGCCTAGTCTCCCATCAGTGTAGAGGGACTTCATGCATTACTACTTATCTTCAGTGGTAGTTAATCATACACATTCAACCTCATATAAAGGGACAGATTTTCTTCTGAGGACTTAAAATCAGACAAAAGAACTTTTAAATGTTTCACTGATTTGTAGTGGACATTTTTACTTTTTAACTATAGTTTTGCTGAACTTGTTATTGTTTATTATTTGTCATTGGAATTGCCATTACACCTCTCTTTCACCTTTCAAAATGTTTCTATACATTCTTTCAAGCTCTTCTTATGTTTCAGATCTGTTTAAGTGCATGTTGGATCAAACTGAAATTAAGAGTAACTTGTCTGATAAAAATGGAAGTCGTGGATGTAATGTGGTATTTTAAATGATATTTTGTGACTTAAAGTGCGTCTAAGTGTAAATGGTAGATGACTTTTGATATGAATTAGTCATAGAGAATTTGTTCCTTATGAAATGGCAGAAAACTAGAAGGTTGAAGAGGAGCTGACTTGATCTGTTTGAGCCCAGAATGCAGGATCTGAATTGCAGATCATTTATCTCTCCTTTTGGCATTTGCTAACTCTGACCTACTAGATGTTAAGTGGGTGATTAATAGAAATAGCAGCATTTTACTGATGTTCCAGTAGATGTTGCTGGAGAGCAAAGTAAGGATTACTTCATAGAGGAAAAGAAATGCAGTGAGATTACAAAAGCCAAAGAAAAATCTCAAGGCAAATGGTTATACAGGCTGTTGGTAGTTTAATAATACGAGATCAATAATTTTTTACATCATCATCCTAGGTTCTATTCAACCTGAAAATCTGAAGAGGTACATGTGCTGAAATGAGCCACATGTAGACACAACTGGGTTTTTAAGGTTTTTAGTTTTCACTTGCCACTTTTAACATTTTATCACTAGTATTAACATTGTTTCACATGTGTGTGCTCTCAGAGGAAGGGCTGAAAGAGTATCCCTAAAGTTTGGGTTGGGTTTGTTTTTTTAAATACATTCACAAAATACAAATGTTTAATTATAAATTAAGAAATTAAATGCATGCAACCTCAAAATTAGAATTCCAATGCAGTGAAGTTGCTTTCCGTTGAGAACAGTAAGAGCTTACCAGATCAACACATAACATAATTAAAAGCAAAAACTAACCCTCTTTCTTAACTACGTTATTTTTTTTATTTGTACATTATTTTTTTTTACTATGAACAATTGTGAGTTACCATCTTCTTACGTGCTTAAATTCTGAGAGAAATCCTATGATGAGTCTCAGATCAATAAATTGTAGAGTAACTAATGACAAATGTGTGGATAGAAAACTGTGATGTCCTATGCTAAAACTACTGTTTTATTAATTAATCTTATAAAATGATAGAGCAGTCCCAAAGGAGTGGAGGTTTCTAGTATACAGGCGCTAACTGATGCAATTTCAGGCAACCACTGACCTCTATCTGTGGGAATATTTATTTTTGGAGATGATCATCAACTGTAACTGATTTCAAACTCAAAACAGTAATGTGTGTTGTGTTGGTTCTTTAATCCTAGCTTTTCATGTAAAGTAGGATAAACATGCAAAACTAGACTAGTCATAATAAAAATGTGATCTCTCTGCATTCAGCTGGTTTGTACCTATTTGTACCTTAAATAAAAAAAAAGAAAAAACAAGAATTAGTTGAAAACTTTTTAGAGAACAGATTTCAGTTTGTAGGATTAAAATTTTATAATACATAGCAGCATGGCTTTATTTAGTTTGCTACTTACTGTGTAAGAACATTTGAGCTTCTGCTTGTAACTGGAAAAAAATGCAGATAGAAAAATGTGTGGCAGATCTCTACAGTCATCTCCCATGTCATTTGCATTGTAGATTATTTATTGTAGTTTGGTTTTTAGTATTTTTGTGGAGTTTCGCAAATGTGTGCGCCAAAATTTCTTTAATCTGACAAGCTTTAGGTTGATGGGATTTTTCCCATGCAGATTTGCTATTGCCAGTAGGGGTTTTCCTTAACGTTCTGCTTCTTTAATTTATTGTTGAATCTGTTCATATATACAACTGTGTACATACTCAGGTAATTCCTTAACCTTCAGAAAACTGCATACTTTATATGTGGAAGAAGTGAAATCTTCCTGTGTTACACGAGTATGGTTTAGAAAACATCAATGCTATATATATTTATTGAATAGTCATGTACAGTGCTTTGCAGGGTTTTTTGGTCAAACTTAGAAGTTCCTAGACCTTTAGAGACAACTGGAGGTTGATACTGAACATTAGGCATCTCAGCTGGGCATGGCCAAAAGTTCCTGAGCACTTTTACCATTCTGTGTCATTCAGAAAAATAAGTCTGACTGTTACCAGTGAGAGAATATTACCAGAACTATGTCCTTGTACCTTCCCTACTTCAGTTTACTTTCAGACTTGTGAGTTCAATGAAATGGTACGTAATTTAGTTTAAAAGATCGTAATATGTTATCAGTTTCTAAAGAGAATTCCCTGTTGAAAACATTGGCAAATTCAGTTTAAGGGATTATGACACAATATAGCCCTAAGGAATAAACTTTTATCTTTGTATTTCTCTGTTCTCAAAGTCATGAAGAGAAAAGCAAGCATATTGTATAGTGGAATTCTGTTTATGAGCACACTATGAAAAGCTCAGAATAGCTGAATAGGGTAAATAATTCTGGCTGCAATTGAGTCTGGTGCCACATTTCTCAGTAGCAGCAATATTGTGTTTCTAGGTTTGTCTGTGGACACTTATGGACGTATAAACAAACACACAAATCTGAATCTATGTATTTTAATTTAAGCCCATTTTAAATGTAAAAATACAAACCCAGTCTCACATTATTGAAATACAGGAGGAATGGATGTCTAGGAGTTTGCAGTAAGTTATTGAAAAATAAAGCTGTCATGTGTACATAGGAAAATGTACTGCAGATAACAGTAATTTAATTACTTATTGGGAAGATTGTTTCAAATGCATCTATATAATTTGTTCCATCACTGTGATCATTTCATTAAAATTTGATATAAGGTGAATAAAATAATTAAAAGAAATAGAAATAGGATTTGGCAATGAAGTTATCTTAAGGATGTTATTTCTAAAGGAAAAGACATGGATGTATATTTTTCCTCGTTTATGCTGAAGTAACTCCTGAGTAACTTGAAGTAGTGGATATAAGTTTTCTTTTAGCTGTATTGTGTAAAATATATTTAGCTAATGCCGTTCTTAGTCTATCTTCATGCATACAATTTTTGAAAGATACAAAGTTCAGTTGCTATCTATAGCTTATATTGATTTAATAAAATTCAACCTGTAGCTCATAGCTGATTCTAAATCAAATAAAATTTGTGTTCTGTTATCATGTGCAATATGATGTAACAGTGTAAAATGTTGCATTAAAAAGTCTTATCCCTCCACCTCCAAAGTAAAAAAAAAAAAAAAAAAAAAAAAAAGCTAAAAAGCTTTTTAGCCAAAGCTTTTTGAAGTAGGACTCTTTTTTCAGATCATTCTCCTAAACTTACCTTTTTCTATGAGGTTCTGGAGGATAAAGTCATGACCACTCATGTTATGAGTAGACCTTCTCTGTAAAACATTAGCATTGTTAGAAAACCCCTTGTATATTTTCTGGGCTTTTTGATATGAAACTCAATGCAAAGTATTTTCAGTTGGACAACGTCCCTTTAAAATTTCACATGTTAATTTTGTATATATTTGTGGTAATATTTTTTCCTATACTTGACCACACAGTATTACCAAGTAATGTGTCATAACAATGCCAGTTATGCTAACATTGTTATGGAGGAACATAGTCTTTTCTGTTCTCCTCATTTCTCTTTATTATTGGATTAATGTCTATTTTGAATAGGTTTCAGCTGACAAATCCAACTCCTTCAGCTCTTTCTGTTTGGTCTAAATGTCAAACCCAACACAGGCTTTTGTACAGTTTTTTCCCTGGCAGCAAAATGGACACAAGGAAGCTGCTGCAAGATGTTATCATTTGGTGGAGGAAGAAGTCTCAATACTGAGTTGTGAGAAACTTGACTTCTCTCTCTACATGCAATAATGCCTATTTTTCAGTAACTCGGATCTTCTGGCTTTATGGTGCTCCCTCCCTGGCAGGTATTCATGCTTAAATGAAACCTGGATTATCTCAATATTCATATTGATATTCATACTTGTAGCTTAATTCTGTATGTAACAGATAAAGAAGGCTATGGTGTGTTTGGGTTGGAAGGACACAGAGAGGAAAGGGAAAAAAATAGCAAGAGATTCTTCATGTCTAGAAAACACAGGAAAGAAAATGTTTCTAAGAACAATTTGTGATTAGAGTAAAAACTGTAACATCAAATACTGCATACAGATTTCTCTGAAGTCAATCTATTGAGACATTGCTCTAGTATTTGTACATGCACATAAATAATGTATATGTGCTATACATATATACATACAGTCTCTAGAGGTCAGTAGAATGTAAGGAATGGGCAGATGTTCAGTTTTCTAATATGAGACTCTGAGATGCAGCGTATCAGTTGTTGCTACCTAGAAAAGATGAATATGTTTCTAATGAAATTTGGAAGTGAAGTAATTAATCAGAGTTAAGAAAGAGCTGAATGAAAGAGAATCATGTCTGCCTTGTTGTGGAAATGAGTGTAAATTATTTGTTTTGGGCAAATTCCTGATAAATGCTCATTTATGTTCTAAGAAACTTGACAGAAATCCAAAACATGATTATTGTATTATAGTTCATTATATTGCATCTCCTTACTGCCTTTTTTGAGAGGATTTTTTAGAATGACTGAAATAAAAATTAAAATGGTCTTTTGAGACAGCATATGTCAGATGCTAAGCAAATTGGGACTACAGTCCAGGCAACACATTTTCTTTTCATGTTTACCCAGTTAGCCTTGGCCAGCATTAAATTAATTGTTTTATCCTTGTTCACCACCTTCTAAAATGAAATCTTTTGAATGAACTGATCACTTATGATTGAAGGTTCTATTTTCTTTTTAAAAACTGTTTTGATAGTTTCTTATTGCAACCTGCACTTTTGGTGGTGTTTTTTTTTTTATTTTTATTCCATGACTTGATTTTGTTTGGTTTGGTTTTCTGGGAAACTAAGCAGATGTAGAGCTTTTATCTCTGAAGGAGTTGATATAAATTCTAATTTATGCTGCAAGTGAAAAGGAGTTTTTTGTTTCTAGTGGTATTTTATAGATCTAACATCAAAATTTAAAACAACTATAATTCTCTGCTAAAGAATAATTGAGAAAGGTAGGAAAGGGTGTTATAGATGAAATGTGAGTTAACACCGATATGGTTCTTTCAAGATCTTCATTAGAGCAGGCAAGCAGGGTGTGTGGGGATTTTAATATATTCTTTATTTGTTTGATTCACAATTATCATGGCTTTGGTGCAGGATTTTGAATTATATATTGAAAAAAATCAGACTGGTCTGAACAATAAAAGTATGTGAGCTAGCTGAATGGAAGAGTAGATGTTTTAATAAGTTTACTGATTCTGGAATGTATGTGAGCGCATTGTTTTATGTTTCCATCCTTTCTGGAGGAGAATGATAAACTGGTTCATTACATTATGGAACTGATGTTTTTTTTTTTGTCAGTATCAGACCAAAAAGATACTGGAATCTAAGTCCACTGTGGTGAGCACAGAAATAATAAGTTTATTAATCAGATGGCATTCTGCTAGCAACAATTCAGTTATGTGTTGATTCATAGAGATGATTCCATGATGGCACCTGCTGGGCATGTTTGGTTTCAGTACTGTCTAGATTGCGGGTTTTTATTTCTTTTTTTTTTACTAATATCACATTTTTCCTTATCTTTGTAAGAAACGTCTCAAAAGAAAACAAAACACTTCTAAAACTTTCTGATACTCACCAAGCATTAATTCACCAACCACTGATCAAACGTTTTCCACCTTTAGTCCAAAAAGAAAACACAATAGTTCTTAAAAAGTGGAACTGGGTAGTATGTATCCATAGCACAAAAATTACTGTTCAGTTTGATAAATGATTGCGTTGCAACATAGGTCCTTTTAAGGCATACTTGCATAGGAAAATATACTAATGTAGCTTTAGCACTCTTTATACCGCTATGGTTACACATGGCTTTTAGTATTTGAAGACGCTTGCAGTTGCTGCCTGACCACACTACCTGAACTCAAAAAAAAATCTGATTCTAGAGTCAGGCTGTGTTACAGTGACACATATATATTGTTGAATAAACAATATAGTTAGGCTGTTAAATTTATCTATATATACAGGTCCTAAGAAATTACTGGTTTGTATGCTGTTTTTCTCTTCAAAGAGGCTATTTGTGTGGCATTTGATACCTTTCTTCTGTTCATGTTGTAGTTATGTTTTGTATTGTAAGATATTGATAAGACAGTTCCTGTGCTAGAATTAGTAGGTCATCAATTCCCTTTTTATTTGGCTTCTAGTTATTTCTGTTAGTTTGCCTGGAAGTTACGCTTCAAAAATCTCTATGATGTCCCTAGATACTCTGGAAGGCATGTTTCAAATAGTGTATGGAACTTTTTTTAATAGTGAGCTAAACAATGTTAATTGTTGCAGGAATAATTCTGGTTTTCTTCCCCCACTGTTCTTTGAGTGTGCTGAAAACTTTCTTTAAGCATGAGATGTGACAAAGCAAAGAAGATGTAGAAGTGGAGCTCAAACCTCAGTGTGTCTACTTTTGGAGGAGCGAGAACACTATCAACTCTAAATTTTCATTAAATGTATGTTTAAACATAAACTGTGGAGGTAATGAAAGACGTACTTACATTCATTATTAATATGTTCTGATAAATACTGAATATGCATGGTCTTTATTGAAGTCTGGTGGCTCTCCACATAAACAGTACAGAAAAGTTTGAAGATCAGCCTGGTCCTGGTATGTGAAATTGCAGTATCTGAATATATGAAAATGTCACCTCAGAAAAGAGGATTGGATAATGTGTCTGCATGAAAGAGGTCTAGGTGCCATGCCTTTACACAGCTAAACATAACTGTTTCTGATTCTCCGTTGCTTGTGTTCCTAGCAGTAGACATGCTGAGATGGGATGCTGCTGAGAAGGCAGACTTGTGGAAAAGCCTGGGTTTTCAATCCATTGCTGAGAAATGTACAGTCAATTTGGTGTTCCTATTTGTGCCTCCTTACTATTTTTCAGGGAGTTGGTGAGGGGTTTTTTTTTTTTTTGTTAGCTGGTGAGTTCCCACTCAAAGTACCTTACTGAACTATGGGACAAGATTACATTTTTAGAAAGAAAGCTGGGCTAAACTTGGTTTCCCTTGGACACTCTGCTGTATTCTGAGAGGGGGACTTACTAGGCAATTAATATCCGAAGAACCACTACCTTGGGGAAAACCTGCTTGTTTTCTATTTTAAGCACAAAGAAACTAGTATGGCCCCTCAGAATTTTATATTGTGGCCTTTACTATAGAGTTATTTCATGTGCTGGAATTAATGCTGAAGAGCCTGATCTCACAGTTTATCTGTATAACACACAAAAGCAACTGAAGTTGATATAAGCAAAAGAGAAATATTACCTCTGTAAATGGATATTTATTAAAGTTCAAAAATATGACAAAGCTGTCAGAGCTATTGAAAACAAATGGTGAAGAATGGGTTTCCTTGGTTTGAAATGACTGCAGGCTTTTGGGTTTAGTTGATATATGTCCGAATATTTTATTTTGCTTACCTGTTGTTGTGCTTATGTGATTATGAGCTCTCAGGCACAAAATGATTATACTATAATAGCAGTGGTCCATATTTTTAGATACAGTGGCTCATGTCTACCTCACTGAAAACTGTATGAATGTTTGTGGGGTAAAACTGAGTCTCAGAATTATCACTTCTAAATGTGCATCTGTTTTAGGATATTTTTTTTTCCCCATCACAAATGTAAAAAAAAATTATAGTGGAAAGGGATGGTTTAGATCCAGCAGCAGTTATGGTGGGTTTCTAGGTGAGACACATTTTTGCTTTCAGGAACGTAAGGAGTGGCTTGGATCTTCTGTGGACTGTTCCTTATGTCCCCAGTCAGTTACACAAGAGAGTGGAGAATAACTGGATACAGCAAAATATAGACAATAAGATTCTACCTTAAAAGGACCTAAGAAAATATTTAGCACATCCACCTTTCAAAAATATCTAAAATGGTGTTTTTAAAAAACAGTTAAGATAAGTGGGCAGAGTAAGTATGTATTTTACACCCTACACTTCAAGGCATGCTATTGGAGAATGATGGGCTTTTTTGAATCTACAGCCTAGTAGACAATCCATTTATAGGTGATCATAATATTAATAAATTGTGTGATTATCTATGATTGTGGAGAACGATTTTATGACTCAGTTGGTCTCTTATAGTTCTGCATTCACAGTTTTAGTTCTTTGTGACAAGAAGTGTATGCTTAGAAAACAGGACAAAAGTGCTTACCTTCTAAAACAAATACCACAGAACTCTGAGAGAATTATGTGCAAACTTGAGTAACCATGACATTTAGATGTAAAGAAATCTGAAATGACAGTAATAACCAGTATCACTGTAAAATTACAAATTATTTCAATTTAAGTGGTTTCATTTTTCTATGCACATTTTAAAGTCTGTCACCATAAGCTGCTGACTTCATCTCAAATGCATTCTGCAGTCTTGACAGTTGTTGTGGATTTGTTACTAAATCAGTAATTGTTGGCTTTGAAGAGGGATCCAGCATCTTCAGCAAGAGCTTATTAAACTATAAAATATGGATTGCCTTTACCCTAATGGCCTCTGAATCCTATTACCATCCCATTAGAGAGTGTGGGATTTTAGTAATTCTGTTGTTGTTTCCAGTGGGCAGCTAGTACAATGGGGAAGGGCAGGGGTTAATGCAATTCATCTCCTGTAATAGTGTAACAGTGAGTCCTTTATCATTCAATGGGAGTCTTTCCCTTAATGCAGGGAGAGTGGCTTCAACCAGAACTACCCTCACCCCCCAAAAAAACCCCAAAACCTCTTTGAGATTTACTTCATTACCTCCACTTTGTAAACAGAATAGAAATTAATAAGTTGATAAATAAGCAAGTGCCAAGTAGGCTGCAGTCTAGAAGGGTTTTCAATTGCTATCATTATGCCAAGAGGTATATTGAAATACCTCTTCAGTCAAGATCATTATATTTTTAATTATTTAATTGCATTGATACCTTAATATTCTGATTGGTTTCCAAAAACATGAAAGCACGTTATTCCTTTCCTCATAGATGTACAGTGTGAAGAGTCTAAACCAAAATGTAAAGCAAACGAGGAAAACAGGTGGTGTAAGTGGTAAGAGTGAAACTTTTGTACATGGAATGATAGTTGCTTAATTTGATCTGTATAAACTACCTTCAGTGATAGAACATCTTACTAGAGGAATAATTTCTTAAAAGTTCATGGTAGAAAGGAACGTGAAGCATTAATTGTTATTAGGTGGGGGCAGAAAAGTCATGTATAGAGGTTATGTCTGCCTTCAGTAGTGAATGAGGCCAGAGTGTAACTTTTTCAAAACTTGGTATGATTTTTTTTTTTTAAAGTGTTTCATGGAGATTTATTTGACAGCTAAATTCCAAATGCTAGAGGCAACTTGCTTCTGATTTCAGAACAGGATCAAAAAGGAGAAGATTTTGAATAGACATTGCAAGAAAATTTGAGAGGGACTTGTCAGTTAAACTTTTTAGATAAACAATATCTGATATACTGATGCGCATGCCATATTGAGTTGGAATTAGTTTGATTCATTAAATGCTTCTAGCTAATACTTTTCTTTTCAAATAAAGACAAAAGGGATTATTATTCAAGGCAGTTACTTTACCATTATTTATTTATTTGTTTATTGTTTGTTTGTTTAAGAAATCAGAAAATACTTGTAAGGATTGGAGTCTTCATAACTGTTTTTTCTTTGTTTTCTTCAAAGTTTGGTTCTACCATACTGTTGCCTATAAATATAGAGGTTTGCTTTATTATGAATAGCTAGGATCTTGTGTGCAAGTAGTAAGAAGGGCCAGAGGAGGATCTGATAGAAGAGAAATGGACTACTTTTTCTTAAAGCGCAACCGGTAATAGTCATGTGAGTAGCTTTCTATGTCCTACCTGTATTTATTTATGCCTCCAACATGTTTGATAACAGAACCCAAGAAAGCAAAAGAGAGAGATCTTTACAGAAGCACTTGAGATTGAGTGCTTTATAAATATTAATTAATTTATCTTTGCAGTATTCCCTCGTTTAAGTTTGTGGAGCCTTGCAGTTGTTACACACACGTGCTTGTTCACACGTGGACAGGCACTTAGATCTGTTTTTCTGTCACTGGTATTACTGGGTCTTGGAGAAAAGGGATTGGGTAGCTCCTTGTCTTTCTGCATTCTTTACTTCCCAGAATGGAATATCACAATTGCTCATCCTTTCTATGAATGTTGGAAAGAGAAAGCCTGAATTCATATGCTGTAAGAATTGCACCTAGATAATCTGCTCACTTAAAATATAAAATCAGGAATCAGTAACCCAGTTTCTTCTTTGTGAAAGAGATGGGTTGTCTTCTCTCTTACAAGAAGTAGTGAAATTTAAATGCCTTACGATATGTTGTGCAAGTAGGTCAGTGTTATAGCTGGAACCAAATCAACTGATTTGTCAGCAAACTATTTTCCCTGCTGAAACCACCCTCTGATCTACATTGGGTAGAGTCCGTATGTCTCAGTAGGTCAAAGTCTAGTTGTGTTAAGTGCTGAACAAATATGTGGGAAGGTATGATCCATGCATTGTTGAGTTAATTATCTAATTATAACCTACTTACATAAAGATGTAGCATCTGAATATTTTAAAGGTTTTCTTCTTGCTTATGAGCAAATTGAAGTAAGAGGCTACTAAGAGAAAAGTGCTTGCTTTAGAAAATGACTTTGTTCTACTAAATCTCAGAATGAATCTTTGTTCTAATCGGTAGGACCTAGATGATAACGATAGAATGAGGGAGTATATATTATATTTCTTTATTTGAATTTGTATTAATTTCAGAATTTTGCTACATCCTTGCAGAACATACTTAGTAAAACAAAAATTCAGTAAGTAGCAGTACTGGTACAGTTCTTAATTTGTATACTCTCAAGTATACAAATGATGGATGTCAATAAACAAGGTTTGGCAACACAGGTGTTGCAAAGAAAATAATCCACTTCAATCATGAAATTGTAATGAAGGGCAATGTTACAGGACTTTGGCTCACACTTTTGTGTGAATGAAGATGTGCATGGTGACCGTCACAAGAGTGAGAAGGGTTTGATTCTGCATTGTGTGGGTGCAAAGCATAGTGCACACACAAGAGAATGAGTGGAGTGAAACATGACTGAAGACTAAATTTTTTCAGGGATGTAATGACCAGTAAATACATGAATTGTCTAACTGCTATTATCTTTGAACCCTTTAGCCCTACTCCATTTGATTAGTGCTAATTTTTGTGTAACCAACAGTGTGGTTCAGCCACTATGCTCACTTGTGATGTATCAGTAGACTAATGGCTTGATTACTTTGTATTATACAACCAAGTTTTAATCTGAAACCCTTATTTCATACTGGATTATGTTTTGTAGTGCTACAGCTTGTTAGGACCATAGCTAGTAGGTGGCCTTTTTTACAGGAGGTTTATCATTACAACTTTTTTGTTTCAAACCTACACTACTGTATTTTTGTTTATGTGCTTCTAAACTGCTGGTTTAGACTGTACTATAGACTGGAAAGTGCTGGCATGGATTTACATTTGTTTTTTTGGTTTTTTTCAAGTGTGAGTTTTATTTTCATTTAAATACATTCTGATTAAACGTAAACTAATTTCTAAAAAAAGCTTTAAAACAATTACATTTTCTCAGTTTGCGTTTTGCATTGGAAAGTAGACCTTGTACATTAAGTACTAACGTTAATCTGCCATCAAGATCATATTGTTTAAACATTTGACACATGCCAGAGAGGTGGAGGGGGAAACAACAAGCAAATAAACCGTTTGTGCCAAAGAGCTGCATTTTACATTGACAAACAACATTGGTCTCTTAGCCCAAATGTAATTATAAGAGAGCTGAACCTAATAAAGCATGCAGTATTTTCATTTTTATCTGTAAAACAAAAATACAATGCTTAAGAGAAACACTCAGGGAAGGTGGAAGTAGCTAAACATATAGGTAAAGAATTGCATAGTCATGAATGAAATAACTTTCATGCAGGTTTAGTGGTCAGTTGTTAAACCCTGGGCTAATAACTCAGGAGAAAGGTTGCAGTCTAGTTTCTACAATGTAGTAGTGTAGTGTATTTGACTATTGAAAATCATTGATTCTACTTAGTAATTGTTCTTTTGAATTGAAATTTGATCCTCTCTGGACTCAGTAACACTTTTATTTTGTTTGAATTCAGCTCAAAAGGAAGATTGAAGTCTAAAGAAGTAGTCTTGTCCTTTCAAACCAAATAAATTTTGACTGCTGGAAAGAGCTTTCTACAGCTAACGTTATTTTTCTGTATACTTCTGTTACTAAACAGTTCTTTATTTCAAATGGCAAAAAAATGTCTTTCCAAATATGGTTTCAGTTGTGCAGGTTTGAATGAAGAATGGAGATCTAAAATGCATGAATGCTATGCACAGAGGACTATAACCTGCAACATCCATTTATGTTTAAAGAGCTAGATTATGCCCTTTTGTGTGTACTTGGTTGAATAGTTTTGTCTGCATAGGACATTTAAGCTAAGCAAGATGATCTGTTCTTGTTTGGATCACAGATTTTGTCTTGGTCACGTCTGAAATAACTTCCTTAGAAGAACTAATCTGGGAAGGATAGAGCCCTGTTATGGGAAGGCAAGTAACCTGAAAGGTTGAGCTTAATATCTAAAAATAACTGTAAATTAATTAATTCTTTCTTGCAATTTTCTGATACTGGCATACCACATGGGGGAAAAGCCAAGAAGCTAATTGAGTCAGGATTAGCTTTGTTCTAATCCAGCAGATATTTCTGTTATTTTTCAGAAAATGCCTGCTAAGCAAATATCAGGAGGCCTAGCAGTTTGAAAAGTGTCATTCTCCTCTTACCTCCCACCCCCATTGTTTTAAACAGCAGGCACTGCAGTTTCAAATTGATCCGTTGAAGAGTCCATCCTGAAAAGTTCAAGAGACATCTTCCAGGGACATTTATTTGAAATGCATATGTACTGAGGGCAGAAAATAACCTGTCCATCTATCATTCTGTTATTAAATAAGGAGTGGTGAGTAGTCTTGAGATTTTTTTGTGTTGGTGACCATCCTTTCACATCCTTTCACAGTGATGTGCAAATCGTAGTCCTGCTGATTTCAAGTTAGCTGAACAGTGTGACTGGATCTTTTAGATAATTAAGGCTGGCATGGCAAAGGACAACAGTCTCTGTTCATGTTTTTCCATGTTAAACTCCAATAATTTTCAACAGGATATCACATTTTTCATTACGGGATCTTTAGGATTGTTGCCTTTACCAGCCATACTTAGCCCAAGTGCAACTTGTTATATTTCTTGCTAAGATGTTCTGATGAGCTTGCATGAGCAGTGAGCCTTTTTTGACCTCACTAGTAGAATTGGTATTACTTGTGACAATCTGAATTCATTTAATGTTGTGAAATGCAATACCCTTTTTGTAAAGTAGGAATGCTTTCTATGCAATCTTGTCATTGTATTTCAAACTCAGACTAAACTGCAGTTTTTATCCAATGTGTTTGCAATACCTGTATATTAAACTAGAGCTATCCAGGTATCAATAATTTTGTGTGGTGGCACATGTAGAGTTTTTTAATATTTATTCCTTCCCTGCCTTCTAATGAAAAAAGAACCTTTCATCTACATTAACAAAAAGCCTATCTGCATCAAAATGTCTGCTTTTTTAATTAAAACATTCAGTTTAAATTGTGAATGAATTTGTACCCTGGTAGCTCTGGCATTTGTGAGAGACACAAGTGACACTGATTGAAGCAAGTATTTGATTCAAATTGAAGATTAGAATATCCTAGACACTTCTGACTCTGTAAAAGCCAAGCATTGCATATGGCTTTTATATGCTTGATGCCAATCAATGTTCTGACCATCGGGATGCAGGAAGTCGCTGTTGGTTCCCCCACCCCCCACTATAATCTTTCTCCTTGTACCTCCAAAATATATCTTAAGCAGAAGTACTGCTGCAACTGATACATCATTGTAAAACAATATTCCAATATGTTCCATTTACTTCCTTAACAAAAATGTCAGCCCAATTTTATATTAACCACTTACAAAATTGTTTTGTGTGTATATGGAGAGTGTGGTACATACAAATTAGAAACCAGATTTATAAAATGAGAATTAAGGGAATTGGCATTTTCTTTTCACATTGAAGTCTGCTAATTCAGAATGATTGTCCCACTCGGCACTATATGGAGTTAAATCCCTCTTTTGGCGTTTACAATGTAGCATTTTCATTCTTCATTGACATTTCGAATGCTCTTTGAACTAGTACAGAATTAGTTTGTCTTTTTGTGTTTATAGGCATTGGGATGATATCTAGTCTATTTTCCCCTGCTGTCCTGTTTGCTGACTACAAAAGGACATAACCTATCAGTGGCTGGTTTGATACCATAAAAAAGAAAACCTGCAATTGTACTGGCGCTACAGTAAATTTGAAGGGAATGTGCTCTTTGTTTATATCTTGACCTACATGGCTTAGTAGTAGTTTCTTCTGGTACATGTATGTTGTCACTGTTGTCTGTATGGTGCTTGGCTTTCAGGAGATACTCCCATGCTGCACTGGCTTTTTACAGAAAGGGTAGTTTATAAGTTTGGAGCAATACTGCAGTACATTTCCTTTTCATTTGTATTGCTGCTAGTTTTTGTGTGATTATGTTGTGTATTAGATTACTGATATAGTCCTGATAAAAAGTATCCCTTGTCTCCCTGACAGAGTTTAGGGAAGGGGAAAAAAAATAAAAAAGGAAAAAGCAAACACACCCCAAACATAGGCATTGTTATGCTGGGCAGCAGAACTACAGGTTTCTGCATGTTGTGGCTGTAGAGAAAAGCTTCACTGCATGCCTGAATCTAAGCTCTAAAGGGATCTGAAGAACTCCAGAATTTTTTTTCTCAAACTTTGTTTTCATGTGGGTGGTTTTTCTTTCTTCCAGTGCTTTGGCAATACTTTCACATGTACGCAGCTACTAACTGTAGGACCTTGCTTATTTTGTGTAAGTAAAGTGGATTTCACCTTGAAATAGTATATGTATTAGCTCTTTTATTTATCTGTTTAGGAAAGTGTATGCTTCTAAGGTTTTTTTTATTCAACTTCTTTAACATCAAATTAGCAAAAATAAAAGGTATAATAAAATCATTAGAGAGAGTGAGTTCCTGCTTTTACGTGAGCTCAATTTTCTCCTGTGCTAAGTCTCCTGAGATCTGTAGACAGTCAGTGCCAAGATAACATTGGCACCATTTTCTTATTGCCATGGTGATCTTCAGCTCTGCTGAATACTCAAGGGAGACTATGGTATTTTAAAGCAAGTAGAATTTTGGTAATTAAAAAGGCTGGAAGGAATAATCTTTCTAAATTTTGCCAGCTTGGGTAAATAAGGATAATGAATTATGTCTGAATAGGAAAGTTATTAGTCTGCTTTACTTTATTAGTACAGAATAATAGTCAGCTAAAAAGACACTGAGAGTCAGAGCAGGGGGGCAGGTACTATCTCCAGTGTACCATCAGCGTTCAGAGCGTCTCTGAACGGAGATCTTCAGAAATTTTCCCTGCAAGAGTGCCGGGGAGCAGCTGTGCCTGCCTGCATAGATACAACGCTCCCCTTTGTTGGAGGGTGACTGGCAAGAGGGCTGCCGCCCTGCTCCTCTTGTCTGTCGGCTGCACGAGGAATTAAGGACAGGAATACATTCCAGAAGATTTTCCAAATAAGGCTGTTGCTTGAAAGTTGGGCTCCTCCTTTGTATGCTGCTTTATCAAATACAAATTTTACATGTTACTGAAGGCAGTGAATTTTTCAGACTTTCGATCGTTTTCTCTGCGGTGGCCTAGTTTTCAGCTTTGTATGGTTAGAGCATGAGTCAGCACTTCAGGTTGTTTTATGATATTCTCGGATATTGCCTCTGCTTTTTTTTTTTTTTTTGTCCTTTCTCTTTTATGACCTTTTCAAGCATACCAATCAGTGCACAAATACAGTGTAAAGCATGCTGACAGGAAGGATAGTGAGACACCTGCTATATGCTAATATGTTTGGGTTTAAAAAAGAAAAGTTATGAAATCTTTACTCACATGATTTCAACCTGTTATTTCAGGTCAAATTTAGCCCTTCAGGCATAGTAGCTATTTTTGCAAAGCTGTGTATCATCTTTAACATTTGTCTAAAGTATGCTTTTGGCAAGCAAATAAACATTTAAAATGAAACTTAAATTGTTTTGTGTTAAACTTCTGGCATATTTTGTGAAAAATTACAAATTATTGTGTCAGTTCTTTTTAATTGCCTCTATCCATATGTATTTGCTCACTGTTACCTGTTATATTTGTTAATACTGGTTGTGATTTGGGCGTAGGGGGGCATTTTTAAATACTTCTTTCATGATATATGAAATTTTAGTTTAAGTTGCAAAATAGAAAAAGAAAGCAGGATTCTCCTTCAGTGTATAGTTTAATCATGTCACATCTGAAAGACCCCCATTAAGCTTATTAAGTGTTAAAAGAGATTTCAGTCTATTTTGTATGATAAAAACCAATTTCCTTTTCAGGCCAGATTTTAAGGCTTGCTGAAGCAGAGCTCCCACTACCCTGGTGACTTTAGAAACGTATAAATGCAGTTACTTCAAAATGGGATCAGTGTGCATACCGCTTTTCATAGTAGTTAGTTTAAAAACTTCAGGTGATCCTAACTGGAGTGGTGCACACTGACTCTATAGAAGGAAATTCCTTTTTGAGCATGTGAAGCAGGAAACATAGAGACATGTTTGAGCAAGTCATTGCTGGGACCACTCTTTGAGATAACTCTAGCGTCTCTCCTCCCTGCAGTTCTATATTGATACTGTGAGGTACATTGTGAAAAAACAGATTTGAAAGTTTCGGGATTAAACAGGAAATTTGTGGTTTGTGTCAAATGGGTACGTGGATATTTACTGGTTTCCTTTTCTGTATGTGTCAATAAAAATAGCTGTATTCAGGGGATAGACTATTACTTCCTTCAGTGATCTTCATATGGGAGCTATGGAACAGCATCGCTACTGCGGAAGCAAAGGTTTGGCAGCTTCGCATGCTCTCCAGCACAGTCAGCTAATGAAGAAAAACATTGCCTTTCTGGGGGGAATACAAAGCAGGTGTTGTGCATGTGTACATACACCCACCCTTTATCCCCCAGTTCATCTGTAATCCTCCTGATTCACATTGGACGCTATTGCTTGATCCTATTCTGTGCCAATATGTTGTAACAACACAATTTCACTTTTGGAGAAGTAGGTGGATTTGGACAGCTCTGTATCAATTCCTGAGGACACAGAGTAACTTTCCCCAAATGGTTCAGTCTCTAATTAGTGGGCATAGAGCCTTGCCAAGAAATGTAGTTCTGGCAGAGCTCCACTTTCACTGGGTGGGTCAGGATTTTCCTGATTATTATTACTGTACTTCATATGTGATTGATTTTGTTCAGCTGATTGTAATCCTCTAGTTTGTTTATTTTTTCATATTAGTGTAAGTGACATTAATCTTTGGTGGGGTAATCTTTTCAGATTTGTTTGGGGTTTTTGGTTTTGGCATTGTTTTTTTTTCTTCTGTTTTTATGTATTTTAAAACGCTTTAATCAAAGCAGCCATTTAGGTAGATTAGAAGCATGCCAGCTCCTCTAGTTATTTGCATTAGTTTTTAATTATTTACAGACCATAGTATAACCCTGCTCTAAATTTACCTTCCTTTAAAAAGGATAAACCTGTTACTTACCTGGCTCTGAGGAAGAATTACAGTAAATAAATAAGCAGAAGTCTCTATCTAGTTATTTTTAGCTTAACTATACTTCTTTTCTTATTATTTCAGTTCAAGATGAGATGAGAACTGTAAATAGCCTAAATTAGTCTGTAGCATTTATATCTTGTTAAGTTTCCTGCTTTGGAAATATGCAGGAAAATGATTATACATGGTATTCATCTAGAGGCTGATGAGTTTGTTATAATTATGAAAGTAGATGTAATGAGATGAAAACATCTCTTTCTTTAGGCTCTCTGAGGAATTCCTTCTCTCCATATTGCTATTGGGTTAACTATTTTCTATCCAAAGAGTTCTTCAGCATTCACTTCTGATATTTTGGGGAGTTTCCTCAATTACTGTGTAGGAGATTGATTGGCAGCTCTGGTATTAGCATTTATAGGTGATAACTAATTAAATTCTACATGCACATGGGTGGATAATAAAGGACCCTTTGCATCTCATTTATTAAGACAAATCTCCAGTGTAATTATCATTTTACCATTATTTAGCGTGCTTAATAACTCTTCTTTGTCTGTTGAGTAATTTTCTAGTTCCTTCTAAAATATAGACTGAACTGAGATATAACTATATCTCAAATCTTCATCTTGTACAGAGTTACAATTTAGTATTTTTAGTTTTGGTTTATGCTCACTTTTAAGAAAGTAATTTTTTTTTTTGTTTCAGTTTGAGTTTTTCCAAATAATTCGGTAGTTCCTAGACTGTCTTCAAATATCTAATAAGCAGTATGAAGCATTTAGCTGAGGAAATTGAAGATCTACATGGGTTCAGTTTATCACTTCCTGTACAGGGAATAGCATTAGCGAGGAATCTGTGAGAATGAGACTATGAATATAATCTGCTTGATAAGGAATGCTGAGTTTCCTTGATATCAGTGTAAGAGTAGATTAGAAATTGTTTTCTTTTTTGTTTGATTTGTATTTGTTTTGATTATGATAATTTTTGTTTGTGTGGTAATTTATTATTTTTTTTAAAGCTCCCACATACTTTATTACTTCTCAGTGTGATTAGGTATTAATTTTGCTGTTTGATATTGTATGCAACCATGGATCTTAAATTTTTTTTATGATTTTTCTCAAGTACAGTTTCAACAGTTTAAATTTTAGACCTTAAATTGCTGCTGTTCAGTCTCCAAAGTCCTCCCCTCCCCAAAGGATTCTGTCTGTCTGGTTTTTTTCCACGTGCATTTATTTGTGTTAATAATGTATATGTTTATATACAGTTGTCCAAATGTAATCTGTGCAAGTGCTTATGTTTGAGAACTGGTTGTGATACCCTTATTTTTACATGAGGAGAGGTCTGGACAGATTATACTGAGACTGGCAAAAGCTTTCCATCATTGTGGTTGATCAACTTGAAATGTTTTTATGATAGGGTTTGCATATATATACATATTTCTATAAATTAGGGAGGTGTATTTACCTCATCATACCTACATCCTGAATGTGCAGTTTCCTTAATCTTTGCTGCAGTTAGATTTTTGCAGTTTCCTCCAGTCTATGTTTTTATTTTCTTGCTTTCATTTTTTTTCCCCCATGCTGCTTCTCAAGTCTTTTCAATCAAGCTCACCTGCTTTCTTTATTTTTTATTTTCTGGGCATCCACAACTTAAAGTACAGCAGAACAGATATTCTTCCTGTCTGTCCCATGCCTATTGTTACTGTAGTTTCATAAAGGTTTGTCTGACTTTTATGTGGTTTCTAAAGGAACACAAGGTTTGGGGATATCTTTCTGCTGTTATTTTGTACATCTCTACTGTACCTGCAGAAGTGGTAATTTTTGGAGTCTCATACATATATTGGCTATTTTGGTATGAACTTTTATAACAGCAGCAGTTTCACCCACGATTGCAGGATGACTTTCTCTTTGTCTAACATAGAGGTATTCAAGATTTCAGTGCAAGAAACAGCATGAGTTCTTCCTTCACAAGAAATTGTATTTTCCCTTAACTATACTCCTAGATGCTGCTGTCACATTTTTCTGAAGCTTCCCAGAAATTTGACATAGAATAGAATGTTTTTGACGATCTTAACTATGTAGATATTTAGTCATTATTTACCTTCTATGCTTATAGTAATGCCAAGCCACGGTCTGCAGCCAAAGGCTTTCTGGCACAGAAGGCATGTTTACATTTTTCACAGCAAGCCGAGATGACTACCTGATCCAAATTTTTATTAAAGAAAAGTTCAGAAGAAAATCAGAAGACCTTTAAAGAGAGACTAGTCAAATGTCCTGGTGGGTTTTTAACATGTCTCATATGAGACAGCCATTCTTGGGCTAGATCAATTTCTAAATAAAATATAAATTATGTCTACCTTTTTTGGTTTCTTGACTTTCCAACATCCCTTTTCCTTAATCCTTAAGTCTCTCTTGATGTGAAGTGATGATATGCCATAGAAAAAGGGAGAGAGTAGTTTTTCTGTGGACACTGAAACAGTAAATGTGTATTTACTTTACAGTCATAGAATGAATGTTCACTCAAGTTAGAGATAATGGATTTACAGTATGTGAAGGTTTTATCAAACAACTCAGTGGTGCTTGCAGTTTAGGATGTGAGTAGGAGCGTTGAGAGTAAGTTTGCAGTAGTAGAGGTTTGCTCAGCTGTTGTCAGTTCATCTGGGGCTCTGGAGGAATGCATAGCAAAAACCAGATGTAGCATCAATTTTTGTGAACTAGTCTGTCTCCATTTCATCTTTGCAATCCTTGAAAACAAAAGTAATTGCCAGTAGGATTGGGGCAGACGTAGCTGTGAGAGTAACTTTGTACAGGGCTGCTCACACCATTCGGGTTTTTTATACTAGGAGAAAGATTAGTGTGGTTTGATTTATCTCATTCTCTGTTATTACAGCTACTTCCTGCATGTGTATGTTATGGGTTGTTACCTTGAATGAAATTTTCTTACAGGCTTTGGGTTTTGTCAGTAAATACTCAAGATTTAGGATGGAGTTGTAAGCTAGTGTCTGTGTGGGCTGATTTGTATTCTGCCTCATGGACAAACTCGTATTATGTTTCTTTAAGTGATAGGAATGATATGATTTACCTATTCATTCTGGGTTCATCTGTAAAAGACTTTTTTTTTTTTTTTTTTCAGTGGGCTGTTACTTCACAAATGCCTTTGGAAAAACTTTGCTTTCACATTTTGCGTTAAGGTCCCCAACTAATTTCTTTAAATTCCTTGGTCACTGAAGACCAGGTTTTTATGTAAGTGACTGAAGATACAGATAACTTGTTTTGTAAAATGCATAAGCATCTAAATCTCATTGCTCTGTTTATATTTTTGAGCGTTGTCACAAAAAAATGGAAAAAAAATATTTTAAAAAAAGCATACTTCAGAATTGGAGGCTGCTATACTGCAAAAAAAGCTTGTAAGGTGCTCGTAGATGACTATTAGTGCAGAAACAGTTACCCATTCTCTACATTTTATATGGTAGAGACTAAAGGTTCTACTTTTCTCCATATTTCTGTATCTTTTGTTTTCAGAGACTCCAGTTTTCTCAAAATTTCATGATGATACACAGACATATTTTGTAGATTTGTCACTTAGATCTTTTAACCATTGTTCGATACTGTGTTTTCTTTGTATTTTAAGGTGTTCTGGTGGCAAAAGTCTTTGGATTGTTAAATAATTCTTAAATTAAGCCTGTCTTGTGAGAACCTGACAAGAAGGGATTTACAATAAGTCTGCATTTCTGAAACTCAAAACTGGTATTGTTAGCTAGCTGTGCAACTTTTGCTTCAATGTGCTTTTATTTTTATATTTTAATTTAGTATGTGGTAATAAGGACATTTTGCAAGAACTTCTAAGGACTGCTTAAAATAAACTAAGTGCCGTGAAGACCAGGCTGTTCATGTAGCCAGTAAAGATGAAAATTTCATTGGAGAGTTCTCCTGTCCCTGCCAAAGTGACCTTGGTTGGTGGAAAGATGACAAAGTGCTTTCCTGGCTGTGCCTGACAGCAGTGCGATAGCAGCACATTTGACAAATCACTCACATTAAAATGGGGGGCACTTTCGGCAGCACTGGCGTCCCTATCCATCAGTCCTGATTACTACACAAACGTCAGCCATGGCACAGAGCACATTTGTCAGAGGGAGTAAAAAGCAGTTGTTAGTAAGAGCACTACCTGTCATGCTAATGGACTAAAGCTTGCTACGTTCTGACTTGCAGGAGCCAGCAGATTTGCAAAATGTCTTGACCAGTACTTTGTGAAAACACTTTCTGTTTGCAGAGTGCAATGAGATAATTAAACAGGGAGAATTACAAACTTTGGATATGAATGATTGAAAAGTTTCTTGAGTGCCTTGGCTACCTGAAGCATATTTGAGAGACTGTATTCCATAAAATGCTTAATGTAGTAGAGAATCAAAATGCATACTGTAAAAATTCCCTGAAATGCCTAATTCAGGTGGTTTGTGGGGGTTTTTATGCTAATTGAGAAACTATAGAATAGGAAATCATTCAAAAATATAAGTAATTGAAGAATTGGATATGGATTGGTATTTTCAATCATAACTACTTATTCTTGCATCTTTCACCCATCTTTCTTGACGGTTGTACATGCACATCCAACAAAGTTAGAAACTTGATCATAGAAGGCAGATTTCTTTATCATAAAAGACAAAGTAAATATGGAACTGATTTATTTCATTGGAAAATAGGTGTACCTTAACTTATAGTGCTTGTTTAATGTTGCCAAGAAAGGTGTTTTGGATACTTATTTTTACATAATTCAACTTCAGATATGAGCCTGAGCTGATTGTTTTTTCACCTTTAGTCTTCCTTAAAAACTAAGTTATCCTTCTTCAACACAGGTAGAATAAACCCTAGCAAAAATAAATGCATGTAAACCTGAACCCTATCCAGTATAGTTGGATACATCAAACTTCAGATGCAGTTTGACAGTTAGTACATCCATTCTGTCTGTAAGACAGTAGAAGCATCAATGAACAATGATTCACTTTGCAGAAGGATTCTCTGTGTCTTGACTATAAGAATGTCTATAATCCATAAGTAAGTTTATGAATACCTTTAAACCAGATAAGCAGTATAGTGATTTCTTCATATCTTGGTCATATGCATAGTTCCTAGTCTATGGAGAAGTAGTCTAGAACAGTTACTGAAAATTTCTTCTATCATATGAAGTAGAACAATTTTCTGTGGTGGTTGATGTGACTGTGGTTTGCTTATATTTGGTTTTACTATTCTATATAATTCATAAAGGATAAAGCCCCTGAAGATTTCTGTATCATAATTCAGGAATTCTACAGAAAGATCATCATTTTATAGTAAATTAAATCACTGTACATAGTGGTTTCTATATAGAACAACTGATTTTATCTTTATTGAAGAGAGTAGGACTATCCCATACAGAAACAGCAGGACTCTGCTATGACTTCTATATTGTAAAACTGCTATTCCTAAAAGCTTATTAGAAACAGAATTATTCTGCTTTTCACTCACTCATTAGTCAGTATTCAGTGACTAATAGATTTAATAAACCTCCAAATAATTATTCCAGAAAGAGTAAGTCATTTAAGTTCAAATGTGTTCACATTTGAACTGTTTGGGGGAATTGGTAGTTTATATTTTTGGTAATGCCAATAATGTTTTCAACACAGCTTTTTCTGTAGAAGAATTTCTACTTTGTATTTCAAACCTTCATCTTGACTTGAAAAAGAATGCAAAATATGTGATAGGGAATAGCTCACAGTGAATGAATAAAAGAATATTGCAACTAAGAAATCTCAAAAGCCATCAATTGCTAGTTTATTTGCTCGTGTGGAGTTTTTGTGGCCTGCGGGTTTTTTGGTTTTTTTTTTTGGGGGGGGAGGGGGGGTAGGTTTAGAAGTTTCACCTCACAGGTGTCCTACCCTAATTATTACCCACTTAAGCAACAAAGCCTTTTTCAAACACTGTAGATGCTAACAAAAAGTTAGCCTTGGGGAAAGCTGCATTTGCTTTTTCAGTTGCACATAGGTTCTTGTGGGGAAAGCTTTCTTAGGTATTAGTTTACTTTTTGTGGCTGGTTAAACTTGCATTCATCAGGAAAGAGAAAAGGAAATTCATCTGAAGTCAGAAAGACGTTAGTATTTCTGTGGGTCTCCTTGAGGTACTTTTGACTTTGTATTGTGGATTAGAAGCTCAGTATGCAGAAGTCATTATATACATTGGTCCAGCCAACTGATGTCTTTGAATGAATATTCACACATAATTGATTGTTGTGTATGCTCTCTGTTTTGAGTTTAAACTTCTCTTATGCTGAATGGAAATTATCAGTTTCTTACATTGCACAATAAACTGGGAGATCTCTCACCCTTCCTCCAGTACTTTATATTACATTTAGAGCATTTGATGCAGTGCAGCATTTGCTACCAAGTTGAAACAATGGGGAGATGAGTTTGAAATGTGGACGTTCTTTTGGGGGATCTCTATTTAACTAGAACCCAAACATCTCCTGGATTATTAGTAAATGTGTCAGGTGTGTTACGTGGGCACATCATTGCTGTATTTCCTTATAATATTCCTGCTTTGGGACGTATTAGCATGTTTATTTTCACTGTCTTAATGAAATTAAGAATGGATTACTAGAATCAAATCTTTTCTTAAGAAGATAATTGCAGTGTGTTTCAAAATGTAACACTTTGTTTTTAGCTACTGAGATCCAACTGAAACACAGTGTTGCAAGCCCTTCTTGTATCTGCAAATGTGTGGTAGGAATTCTGTACCAAAACCTCCAAACAGCTTTTTTGCGTGTGTGCTTTACTATAAAGATCCCATTAAAATTAGATCTTACTGGTGAAAAGTGATTACTTAAGATTATTTTGAACCTATGAAATTAAGTGAAGGATTATCTAGATATTATGTATTTCTCACTTTATTATATCCTGCTATGCATGAAACTGTCACTTTCTGTGCTTTTTTATTGATAAAACAGTGGCTTGAAGAAATAAACATTCTTTCCATTATCATGGCTTTATTCCTCTGCCATTCTCTTTTTTTTTCTTTCTTTTCTTTTCTGGGTACATGTAATCAGTTGTATCTGTATTTGCATTGACAAATGTAGGCTATGTTTAGTTTACCAAGCTTGATAAAGAATGACTCTAAATGTTATTTTATTATTGGAATTTGCACACAACCAAGAACATATGACATATAATGGTCACTGAGCTAATCAAAATCTGTAGTTAGCTCTTTGAATTTGATCCTCTTCCAAAACAGAGTGAAAAGTCAGGTTGTTTTTAAATTTTCTGGAAAATGGAAATTTCCATAACATTTCTCTACCCAAAACACACCAGTGTGGGTAAAAAAGGAAATCCCCAACAGTTTCATGACTAATCAGTGTGAACCCTGAACAGTCTGTCAGGTTCTCAGATCAGCTGGTGCCTTAGGATGGTAAGGTGGAGTTTGCAACCTGTAGGCATTTTCTGGAGGTTTTCTCTCTTAAGGCAGCATGGAACAATTTGTAAGGCAAATTCTGGCAGGCTGTCATGGAATCTGTTGAAAATAATGAACCGTGACAGCTGGGTTATCCAGCTAACTCTGATCTTCACCAGTGAACTCCTCTAACAATGTTTTTACTGCATTGCACTGCATATTGGAATACAATTACAGGGATATATGAGGAATGGCTAACTTAACAGTCCACAGAACAATCATTAAAGAAGCCCTGAGGTTTATAGATTATAGCATCGTTATGTCTCAGAAGTTAATAAGGGAGGGGTGTGGTCAATAGACCATTTCAAAGACTTTTAAAGTAAGTTCACTAGTGCAGCAAGGAAACAGGATGATAGTCTACACTTTGAATTTTGTTAATGTCAAGTATTCATATGGCAGAATAGCAGTAGAGCTGTATGAAACTGGTAAAGGGGAATGCTACGTAAAATAGTGGGGTGCTTAGAACATTTCTGCTACAGTAGTGGGAGGAATCTTTTCAGGTACAAACCTTTGTGTTAATGAAGTTGTACTTCATCTTATTATTGATTATTTTCTTAATACATAGTTTATGGATATTGTCGCTTTCATATTTGGTCCCAGTTTTGCGTGTGCTTTAAGTATTTTCATACTCTTCATAGAATGCAAATGGGATCATCCATTTGCACATGGTTTATATGGATAAATGTGTTCTTTCATTAAGATTCTATCTCTGGCACAACCAGCAGTAGTGTGCTAAAACGTGAGAGACTACTTTCATTCAAATGTCAAAACTGGAGAATAAGGCCTTAGCTGATCCTCCTTACTCTAAATCCATACATGTGTCTGCTTTTTCAGACTTTTCTATTTATATTAAAATTTCAAGGAGACTGGAAGATATTGAATGTGTCAGAGTTCACTGCTAAAAATCGATACTTTGTAGAGGACAAGCCCTTTTTTCAGTATACTATGTTTTGAACAAACACTAGTAGAATCATAAAAATTTGCACACTTCTGTGTGTACATAACTTTGTTGTTTCCTTGAAAGGAAGGTCCCTTTCTTGCAGGTCTCATTATTTAGTTTGGAAAATTCACTTGTCCTTTACCTTGCTAGTGTACTTTTCTTTTTGTAATAGGCTGCCTGAAAATAGTGAAACAATAGTCTCTGTAACTTTGAGTTCAACTCCTCTTTAGGTTTTGTTTGCTTATGTACAGAATTTCATGCTGTGTTCAAAATATTCCATAAAGGACTATTGAAGTAGATAGATAAAATTCATGAGACGTTCCAACCAACAAATGTATTCCCTAAACTATTTACATACTTGTCCTTAGTCACATTATATTAGTTTGGCATTTCTTACAACAGTGTTAAGTTGATATTTTATGACCATGGTGAGTTAAGGAAGTTGATAATGTTTTGGGTTTGTTTTTTTTTTCTTGTACAGGTTGACCTACCTGATTAGATAATAGTAAGATATTAATTACTTCAAGGGGATAAAAAAGATAAATGCTTTGTTTATCTGTATTTTTAAACGTATGTATATGAAGGAATTTTGTAAGTAAATATAAGATTCGGTGACAATTTTGCTCTATTTTATACTGTTCAAGCTCAAGCGTTATAGTACGTTTTTTTAAAAAAAGTGTAGGGGAGAGGCAAAGAGATCTTCAGATATGACAATGGTTTAAAGTGGTGTTTGCAATGATGGAAAAGACAGCAGTTCCCCAAGGAAGGAAAAACAGCCTTACAGTTATTTTATTCTCTGTATGTACACATATGAACAGCTGGAGAGGAGCATGAGTTGGGAATCATCACTTTTGTTGATGATTGTTTTGTCTTTTATTTATCTCTGTATTTTGAAACTGCTGCTAACTTGCTAGTATCTTTGCTTTTTGGTTTTGCTTTTTTGGTGTGGTTGTTTTTTTTTTTTTAATGAGATAGAATGGATTTATTTTTTTTCCACAAGATAAGCGAGAATATTCTAGACAAAATAATATTAAATCTCATTTGAATACTAACTTCTTAAATATCCAGAATTATTATTTTGCTCATCATTTCTCTGATGTGAATTTGATGGACTTTTGGAAATTTGATAAGAGGTACATTACTGTGATGAGATATTGATTCATAAACATTTGTCCTTACTGAATTTCTACTGAGAAAATTGGAGATTCTATGCAAAATATTCTGAAACAAGTTTCAAGCAATAATTCCAAAAAAGAGAGACTCTTATATTTAATATAGGAATATTATTTTGATAGGCAGTCTGTTATTAAATTTACAAGAACTCTTTGGTGCAAAGAATATCCTTCTACATAATAAAAAAACCACCATTTCCTCCTCCTTCCTGGTCAGATAGGTTTTTTGTTGTCATGGTGGGTTTTTTGTGTTACAATTACCTCTATTCTAGTGAAGTTATGCGCATTTGGCCATTACAAAAGAGCCTGTATTTGTCTTTAGTCTGTCTAGTTTATATTCATCCTGCAACGGGGTCTAAGACTGCTAAATTTAAATTTATTTTTCTGGAAACAATAAGGAAATAAAATGTGATTATTAGCTCAATAGAGTAATAATCTGTTAAGGATGCAGAATTATCTCTGTGCTGGTTTATCTTCCCATCCGTTCCTTAGTCTCTACTAGTTCTTTTCCTGATTGTGTTATAAGTATACGTGGAAGAAAAAAGATAGCTGTATTTCTCTTTCTCTCTGCTACAGATATACAGCAGTAGCAGTCCTTAGTTACAGAGCTTTCTGAGTCTGTGCAATAACAGCAGGAATCTGGTGGATGAAGTCATCTTTCCACTGAATTAAATGGCAAACTTTTACTTCAGCACATAAAAACTTTGCAGTCAGTGAATCATAGATATCATTGTAGAAGTCTGCTCTTTGCCAATGCTTCAAAATAATTCCTAGTGGGCAAACTCTCTCAGCTGGCAGAGTGTGGTTGTAGTGGAAAGGTACTGGTGTGCAATATGGAGTAATGGAATAGCCTGGAAATGTGGCATACGAATTGAGGTTATTCTTCATGAGTAATGCCAAACAGAAGGCTGTTCAAAATTGAGAGCACTGGTGCCTGCACATTTTGGTAGAACTGTAAAGCGTATATAAAGGGATAGGTACCATAAGAGTTACTTCATTTGTGAAAGTAGTGATGCAACTACAAGGTGGCATTGCTATTAATGTGGAATCATGGCTGGGATTTTTTCACTCTCCATGTGATATTGCCTTTGAAATCTTGCTAAATGAAAAATTCTCTTTAATAAAGGAATATATTTTTGCAAAGGTCACTGTAGCCCTTTGTGCTGCACGTGCCTGCTCTGGAGATTGCTCTGTGAATGCAACTGACCAACAAAATACTTTGTTCCTGCTTTACTTGTAATAGCAAATGTCATTCTAACCAAGGCATCCCAGTTGAGTTAAAGGAGTCATTTGTATCTGGATGAGGAAACTGTGACCAAAGATGAGTTACAATAAATGCCTCTTCTTTTTTTTTTTTTTTTTTTTTAATTCCACAAATTTTCATCTCAAGAAATGACAGATGTTTAAAACGTGAAAGTAAGGGGATTGTTTGGCTTTGGTTTTGCTTGATATTTGATAAACTAATGAGAAATAAAGAATAATGAATGAAATAGTTCAGCACAGGTGTGTCTTTAAATGAGCATTAATAAAACAGGGTGATAGAAGTTTTACAGATGCAGCATATTTCATTAGGTTAACAAACATCTATCTGTAACCATATCAAAGTACAGTTTTTCTGAAACCTTGTTGAAAACTGCAATATCTAATTTAAATATTAATTAGATAATACCTTGGTTATGAACGAGGAGCTTTGGTAATAAAATATTTTGGTGCTCAATTTAAACATAAGCACTCACAGTTTAAGTTTGGCAACAGTAGAGTATAAGGTGACTAGCTGCCAGCAGGGATGACTCGGCTGAGGTATCAGAGTGGGACAAGAGGACTTCAGATTGACTCATCTGAGACTACGTATTCTGAAACGACAGACTTAATCCCTATGGATAGGGTACTCGGCAGCGCAGTTTACATATTCCCTCCTAGTAATCTGAAAAGTAGCCATGACATTGACTCTAGAGGGACTTGGTTGGCAGCTTTCCGAGAGAGAGAGAGAGAGAGGGGGGTGGGGGTTGGGGGGGGGTGGTGGTGCTGTAATTAGTGGCGATAGAATGTGGAGAGGGAATACAGAGGAAAAGGCTGAATTTTATTAAATTAAATGTTTTCATCAATAGTTCAGCAACAAACCACATGTAACACTGTGAATTAATTATGGAAAACATGTTAGGCAACACACTTGCTATGTAAATACTACTAACAAAAGTAAAGACAGTTCTATGTTCTATATAACATTGCTATGAAATAAAGGTATATGAAAATGGGACAGTATAATTTCTGATCATTTTATTTCTCTCCTCAATACTTTTTCTTTCTCTTTGAAAAGGAGAAAATAATCTTGAGGCTTTTTTTTGCATTTCAGACATACACCACAGATAGTTGCTACATGTATTAAATATGGAAGAGTTAAAGGGGTGGGTTTTGTAATGATTGTTGTTTGGGTTTGTTTTGTTTTGGATTTTGGGGGGATTTTGTTTTTACTTTAGGCATGCTAAATAGTACATAGGTGTTTGTAAATAACATTTCCCCTGACAGAAGTCCTAAAAATACAGTGTAATTCATGACAAAAGCTGGCAATTATTTTCACAGTAGGAAAATAGAAAGGGCTTATAAGCTAATTTAGCACTAAAATGTATTTGAGATTTTAGGGCTATTAAAGCTGTGGTAGTGATGTCATTGCATGTATACTCAAATATTGTGGGTTTATTTTTTCTTTTTCCTGATTTTTAAATACAGAGTTCATTCTGTTGAAGTAACATCTGCACGGCAGGCCATGTATTTTTATGATGATTATTTCACTTCCAAGGCTGTATAATGCTACCCAAAGGCATGCTGTTCTAACCTAGAAATTCACTTTTTATGTCTTGTTTTTTCTGAATAACTAGATGAACTAATAATAGCCTGAAAGTATATCAAAAGTGTGTTTAGGTTGGGCAAGGTAATGGTGTCTTTATATTTTGCTTGAAAATTTTAGTTTGTGAAGTAAGCAAATAAATAGTAGCTAGGATGTTTTATAGCAGGAGTTATGCGAGTTTCTAATATGGAGACTGGATGTACAACTCAGTAGGAGAAATGTGCTTTACATCTGCTAGCGATCTTTTCAGTGCAATAAAGAAATGGAGTTCTCATGCTTCAGAGAAAGTGTCAAGTCTTCATCTTTGAAAAGAGCTCTCCAAATTAGGCTTCTATAGGTGAAAAATAAGTGTAATCAAGTACCTAATTTTTTGTGTGTGCTGAAATCAGACAGCATTATTTGCACAGTGCTAAACTGCAAATGGAGACTGACATGTTTTTTTATGTCCAGAAGATATTAACAAAGAACCAAGTTAGTTACAATATATGGTAAAGATAACTGAGTGTTTAAAGCCTGAACTAGGCTTTGGGATAACATGGCTTGTAAAAACTGTATAGCATTGCTTATTTATATGTTAAGAACTGGCTTACTTTTCAGGCAATCCTTTCATCACTTCCTGAGAAAATGGGCAAGGTAATGCATGTGGAATGTCAGAGTATCTCTGTTCTGTTCCACACCTGACGCTTCAGTTTCTGGGATTTCCCATCCAGGCCAAAGTTGTTATTTTACCATCACAACAAGGACTCCTCACATCTGTGACCAATAGCATAATACAAAATAAAAAATCCTTAAGACTGTTCTCTGAGTGTACTTACAGATGTGTAGGGAAGCTTTTTTAGCATATTCCTGAAATGGTTGTTGTCTGTGGCTTTTGGAAGGATGCATTCCTCTTCGCTTGGTCTGTTCAGTAACAATTTAAAAAATGTGGCACATCATCTGTTTCCCTGTCACTTCAAAATAACTTTGAGAGATGCAGGGGAGCGGGGATTGCTTTCTTTCTACAGTTTCTCTAGCAAGTGTAATTTTTCTTCATGTTTTCCTGAAACACTTTTTTTCTTCTTTTCACTTGAAAATCTCCACTGTAAGAACTGTCATAAATAATATTTATATCATAATATAATATTCATAGAGTATTTTTAATGTAATGTCTGTTTGCAGTATGCATGATTGAAATGTACACGGGATTTTATTCTCTTTCTTTGAGTTGGGTCAAATGTTTACTTGTTGATTTACTGGGTGATTTCTGAAAGACTTATTGTCAATTTTTTAAAAAATATAAAATAAAATCTACATACCACAGTCTCTTAGGATAACCATCTCTCAGGTTTGTAGTCCTTAAGGATAGAAAGACACTACAGTATCTTTCAGGAATGACTTGTTAGTCCTGCCTTGGGCAGGGCATCTTTTCATTGTCTTCTCATGGTGAAGATTAAATTGCTATAAAACGCATCATCTGGTGCACTATGTTGAAATCCGTTCCAAGAGTACCACATCCCTTTTAGCTAAAGAAACAACTTTGAATTGGTTCTTAATTCACTCATTACAAATCTGTGTTGACTGTTCCTTATCTTCATTTCTTACCTTCACAAAATTCATGTTTAGCAATTGGTTCCATGTCATTTGATATCGGAGTTAAGCCAACAGGTCTATTAATTTCCTTTTCCTCCCCTACCCCTCACTTTGTAAAAGCAGATATTGCTTTCTGTTCCTCTGGGACACTTTGTCCCCTCTGAATGTTCTGAGATGATCACTAATTGGTTAGAGATTTCTTTCATTTTTTTTCTCAAGAATTTCATTGAAAGCTGTAGGCTCAACTCTTGTTATTCTTGATGTGAATGTCTGTGATACTGAAATATTCTTTAATTCACTGATTTAAAAAAAATATTGTTCAGAATTTTTATTTGAATTGCAAGTTTTAATCATAATGCATTGCGTTTTTGAAGATAAAAGCAAAATTGCTATTTAGTAATTAATGCAGTTTTAGCACAACTTTGCCCCTCCCCCCCCCTTATATTTAAAGGGTTTTTTTCCCCTCTCTTACAGTTTCTGGCTCATGTTGTGCTTTACATTTCTAATGCTCAGGAATAAAAGTACAATGTGCAACCTTGCTCTGTTATTAACAGAAATAGCATAAAAAGCCTCAAAGAAACAAATTAATGTATAAGTTGTCAAGATTGAAGAGGGATTCCGATAATTAGAGTTCAAAACACACAGCATGAATGTATCAATTGTTCTGTTATAGCAGCTGACTTGATTAGGTGTATATATAATTAAAACCCTGAAAAATTAATTCTTAAACATTCTTCACATACATGAAATACTGTGCTATCCACAGTGCTTTTGTTTGTACTCGCTAAAAACTCTTGTATATAGTAAGAATAACCTTAATGGAAAGAAATAAAACCCAGAAAATTATATTTTAATTTTTTTTTAACCAAGTACAGAACATGCATTTAATCCCCATGTGATTAAAACACTTAAACATGCACTTGTCTTCACGTGTAAGTCTCATGTTATTCTCTGAAACGAGGCTGCTTATGCTTAAAACCTTTAACAAGTCCATATGAAAGGAGAGGGTTTGTCCATTGATAACTAAATAGTACTGATGACTGCATTAAAATGAACATGCATACAATATCTTTGAATTTATGTCCTTATTGCTCCATTTTTCAAATTTAAAATATTAAAGGCAAGGCTATCTGCAGCCTGTAGAGTAAAGCAAAAGAAGCCTATCATCATAAATATGATTACTTCAATTGTATTTTTCCATCCAACTAGAAAATTCTGAAGACACATAATATAACTCATTCCAAGGAGCAGAAGAAAAAAAAAAAAAATAATCACACTTGGTCTGTTGTGCCAGCCATATGATAGTAGTTTTAATGTCATATTTTACAGATGTCTACTTACTTTTTTATAAAGTTTGCATTTTGTAATAAGCTTTGCATGCAGCTTCAGTGAGGTGTTGCATGGCTCAGTTACCTATCATACTGTACCTAGTACAAGTTGAAAGTTTTAATCTTTCTTTACCTTTTTCTAAGGGTATTGGCACTGTATGCTTCAAAAACATTCTCAACAGTGCTCAAGTACTTGTGAAGTGCGAGTTAGGCTTCAAGACAGTGTTTTTGTAACATACTGAGTAAGCATGAATTGTCATCAGGTCTTATCAGAAGAATATGTAGTATTTATTCTGTAAATAATCTTTCAGAATATTTACAAGGGACATGTAAATCACCTATATTATTTTTTGGCAGCATGGTTAGGCTTTTTTTAAATCCGTTCACTATGGAAGTTTTTGCATTAAGTTCTTAATATGGTTTTGAAAGTCTGTCAGTTGTTAGTAATTACATCAATCCATATACAAGCTTATCAGTCCAGTCCCTACGCTAGCACTCTTCTGCAATAACTTAACACAGCCTGAATATGTTAGTAATTTCCATGTGATTTTTCCCCTTTATTTTTTGGAGCTAGTCTTGTTTATAATAATTAGTAAGGGTCTTGAAGTATCAGTGGCAAAAGCAGACTTTGAGTAGATTAAACCAATATTTTATCATATGCATTCATGCAACTCCTTAAGCCATACTGTGGAATTTTCTGTTCTTCGCCTATTGTTCTTACTCGCTCCAAAGTTTTGCCTCAACCATGCCAACAACACTGTATGAGGCCACACTGTAAGATGAAGGACTGAACTCTTGAGGTCTTTAGCTGCTTGCTAAAATTGTCTAATATTCTCTAGTGAATTGTGGCTTCATATTAACCATTTAATTATGTGAGGCAGGTAACAGATATTGGCACTATTTCGAGAACGTTAATCTCATGCTAAAAAGTTGTTTCATAACTTTTTAAGGAATTGCCTCACGTTTAAATATACAAGAAAGATGTCTAGAGAGTAAGATTTTGGCCATATGTGCCTGTAGGTAGTAGCAGCTCAGCATCAGGATGAATTTTTCAGTATACTGAGAATCGTAAGCAGCAGAAGAGGTAGTGGACGCACTTCATACCACGTTATTTCCTTCATAACGTTGAGTAACACTGATGGTGTGGGGAAGAGAGTGCAATCTGGTCTATATGCCATTCATGCACCAGATTGCTCTTGGAAAAGTACTCCAAGAGATCATGACATATAGACAACAATATCACTGTTAGAAACCTTTGGGGTCATTCTCTCGTTTTGCAGTCTGAATTGTAGAAGCATGCTCTTACTTAGGCATTCCAATTTCCAGCAGCTTGTGGTTAATAGTTTTATCCCATGTTCCTATCCAAAGCCTTAAATATTTTCCATAACGGTTTTGATTAGGGCATGGAAGTAGATGACATTTAAAGGGCTCTTCTAACCCAAACCATTCTATGGCTAGTTGTCTGAAAAGAGGTTCTTTCAGTTGTCAATCCTCATCTCATTTCTGTTAGCAAAACATGAAGGACTTTGTCAGGAAACTGCAGGGCAGGGAAAAAGGCTTCACTCTCTTAAAACTGGCTTGCTCCTGTATTTTTTTCTGTCAAAAATCAGAAATTCTTACATTCCTAGCAAGAATCAACTGGGTGAAAGAAGAGCACCACTTTTGCCGTAAGATTTTAATCCCAGATGATAATATCCTTAATGGGTTACAATTCACAGAGGTACAGAAATGACCACAAAATTGTATAGACTTCTGTAAATCTTGTTACTTTTTCATGACTATGACAGATGTTCAGTGGGGAAATAACTTGTCATGCCTACTGAATTTTTAGAATCACTGTGTCATTTGGAAGAGCTCAAATGTCATTGTAAGGAAATAAACAGGAAGGTGTACTACAGAGAAGCAATATCGAATGAAAATTGGCTAAGAGGATATAAATGTAATTAGTGAAACACACTTTCATGACTAGTAAAATTAGCACCCATTTATACATGTTATACACTTGAACCCTTGTTGACACCTGAGGCTGGGAAAATATATCTGCTAATCAAAACATGTAATTATATCCTATGAAGCTGAAGTAACGCACTGAATCCTTGCTCTTCATGGTGTTAATGATTTGGGAAACTCATTTATCTGATCACCTCAGTTTGTCCTTTCTTGCTGTATTTCTGTTCCCCAAAATAGTAAGGTCAGGGACATGCTAAAGCAATTAAACATTGGATCTATGGAAGAGTGAACATCTCATAGATTGTTAGATAGTATTGATATCATTAAAGAAGGTGCTCTCAACAGTGGAGAAAAAAACCTCTGGTTGTAAAATAAGCAAAGCAAGATAAATTAAGTATTAACTTGCTGGAGTGTTAAAATTCCTATGGACTTTTAGTATAGTTGGGGAGTTGATAACTTGTAATTTCCTGCTGGCATGACCTTAAGTAGCTGTCTTCAGAGTCCATATCTACATTTAATTGAATAAGATTATGGTCTGACACAAAAAACATCAAGGGGAAAAAAGTATAAATGTTTGGTTATGTAGGGATTTGGGCCTATACAGGAGAATTACTGAGGAAAAATGGGATGTAAAAAAATGCTTACTAAGTTTAATGATACGTTAATAGATTAATTTATTTTGTTTTACAGCTCAGTTCTAAAGTAGCGTTGTGGAGTTGTGAGAGATGAATAATCCTAATGTAGAAAGCCAATTTATTTAGTCTGCAAATAGTAAACTATGTCACTGTCAGTGAAAGGTATGCAGCCATAGCTAGCGATACAGTTCTCTCCCATCTTTTTGTTTTGTGCATGCAGTTAGCACAGATTAGAATTGGGGTAGGGGGGTAAGGAGGGCTGTAGATATAATTGTTTGATGATGAAAAGTAGAACCAGAAATTAACTGATTCACAGTAACATTAAAATAATCTTTATCTTTAGTTCTTGCAGTTCAACAGAATCTTCAGGCTAGTTAGATTATAAAGGTGATTGTAAAAAGGAGAAATGCTTCTGCTGTAGGACAGATGTCATCCATCTTGATTATGCAGCTCTGGCAGGTACATCTGAATAACAAGTCCTAAATATTCTTTTTAATCACCCTGGTTTTTATATATCTAGCTGTCTTAGATGAACCAAACAAAAAGTAAACAAGGAGAGTTTACAACAATGGTACTTTACCATTCCTCACTTGCATCATTTTTAGACTAAGTGACATTCAATGAGAATATTTTCTTTCTTTTTCTGAAAGCCAAGATAATTAAAATCTAAAACTGAATAAACATAGGATACATAATGTTTATTAACCACAAGGTCCCATGAAGAACACTGTAGTATAAAAATTCATTCACTAGTACAGATGCATTAACATACTTAGTCTTAAAATGATTCTTAGAAAGCTGGAAATGAGCAGAAAATATACTACTTCTATTATCGGAAGGTAAATTAATTCAGTATCTCATAGTTCTGTTGATATAATCTTCCTTTGTACCCTAATTTCATGTAAGGAAGACTGTGGCAATATTTACATATTGTATTTGTTATATGCAATGTAGTTACTGTCCTAAATTTACCACTTAGATCCATTAATCTCATATTTTAGGTGAAGACTCATGGAACGCCATAGATGTTCTGGGAAAATCCACAACTTAAGTCCTCAGAAATTACATTTAACAACTTCCTGTGCATACCTTGAAATAAAATTGTGCAGTCTAAATAAATTGTCTAAAGAAATAGAACTGATATGATAATATATAATACTGCATTGAATCATTACATATGCATAAGTAGTCTAGCACCTGAATGTTCTATTAATTACTGCTACTGTTCGTTACTATTATTTATCTACTGGGATTGTAATAAGTGGTCTCAGTATATTCTCTTTGTGATGGGATATACGGCAAATCCTGTGCATATGTTGTCACAATTACTCAAAAAGTCGGTGTGTTACTTCAGTATCAAGAAGGTTCCACTTCTCCATTTAAAGAGTCATTAGGTAGGATTTTTCAGGTATGAATTTAGAATTTTGTGGCCCTTTATACACTTCTCCCATAACACATCACTGGTTTGAAGTAATCTGAATACCTGTGCAATGAGTGGACTTCCCTGGACATTCAGAATCCAGCAACAAAGCAATAGGAATTTGGTGAAAAGTAGTGGAAGTGATTGTCTAGAATTTTTTGACATAGTGGAGATGTAGGCTTAATCACAGGCCTTGAGTTCTCTTCAAAGTGAATTGTTGCCTGAGCTGAACAACTCATACCTTGACGCAGCCAAGGGTTGCTCATGCTTAGTGACATTTAAATTTAACATTTTTCCTTGCTGTATCAATTTATATTACCCAGTCATGCAAGAACATTTTTTTAGCAAGACTGTTTTTACACTCTGTTCTGTGGCTTAAAAGAACGAAGTGTCTAAAGCACAGGTTTAATCTGCGTAATTCTGCACCTAGCTTGTGCTTAATGCAGCAATTTTGCAACTAAAGCATTTGATTTCCTTATAGAGTCAGTACAGAGTGGTAGACGGTTTTGGGTGCTTGCCAGAGAAAGACCATTCTGTCTTGAGTTCACTCATTTAAGTTAGATAGACAAAATCTCCCTCTGAAGATATCTCTGGAGTGCTTATTTCTCTCCACTGACTGTAGAGAATAGGAGGTTTGGCTTCACTGGCAAGAATTTGGGCACAGTCTAAGTGTCCAAGTCAGGTAAACAAGATCCTAACGGTAATTTTTTTTAATGCATGCTGGTGATGTTGATCAGTAAGTAATAACTTAAAAGGGTTTTGTCAGTGCCAGCTTGTAAAAAAGAAAGGTCATAAAGATAAACTTTGACATATTTGTTTTTGAAAAGGCTACTTCAGCTGTGACATTGCTTACTTGCACCTTTCCAAAGCAGTACATTCCACCTGTAGTTGTAGCTTTTGTGAAGTATTGTTATTATAGGTGTGATTTTCCAAATGGTCTTTATGTACCAGATGATTATCTAGGGTCTATCACTACAGAAAAATAGGATTTGATATGTGGAAATTTAAATAGTTGCAAATGCTTGTGATGAACTAATAAGACTGAGTAATTCTAAAAAAGCTAAGACAAAAAAGGCCTTTCAGTTGTGAAAGACTAGTGAAGTGTCTGAGCGCCATTGGTTGCTTCATCAATGCATGTATCATGCTATGCTACTTTGTAAAATTCTTATGTCCAGAGGTGAATTAGTGCATTTGCAACTTCCTCTATGAAGTAAAGGTTCTACTTTGTCATAATTGCCAAACTCTGTTCACTCCCTACTTCAGAATAGTGCTGGTTTTACAACTGTAAGTTTATCTGTGTTGGAACACGGTCAGCAGCTGTATAGACTTTATGAACAATAAACATCATTGCATACAGTAAGGTTTGGTTTTAAATCCTGTTTTCTAATACATGCCTTTACTCCCAGATGATTGAATACCTTTATTGCACCACACAATAGCCGAACTTGTACAGCTCATGGACCATGGGTGACTGGTGAAATATGTAACTTCCCAGTTTATTGTCCACTCAGTCCCTAGCTAGCCACATCAGAGGTATTGTGGTAAAATAAATGAAGAAATGACAATTGGGGGATAACTACTGGGACAAAGCACAGTCTGTCCACTGTTGAGAAAACAGGTTTCTAGTGACCCGTTCACTCACTTGAATTGTCTTGTCCTGCCTCTGTTCTTGTATCTCCATACAGCCTTCTAGGAAGTTTGGAATACATTTCTACTACCTTTGTCTTGTCTTTCCTGAAAACTAAACAGGAATCAGTGGTCAGCTTGCTGGCATTGCTTAAGTAACATCTCTCTTTGGAAGAGTCCTGTTACTGCATCTCTTCATTCTGCTTTCTTGACAATTACATAAAAATTTGTCATACTGTGCACATTAATCCCTTGTTCATTTTACTGCACCTTATCTAGAAAATATGTTTTAGTATGCCTGCTTCTGAGAGGAGATATTGTGTCATCTTCTCTTATTTGGGAGATATTACATAGACTGAAAGTGGAAAATTATTTTTTAAAGCAACTCTTCCTTTTTTCAGGCTGATGTAAATTGGTCCAATGGCTAGTACTAAAAAGAAAATCTAAAAAAAAACCCACAACAAATCTTGGCGCATTTTTACAGTAGCTGGCGAACTAGGAGTGCCATGTAGTATTTTATACATAAAGCATGCTTTCCATCCTAATGCACTTTTTGGATTTGCTGAAAAATAGTTGTGTGTTCAGTATTTGTCCCCAGCACAAAAAGAAGGTAGAAGCTTGTACCAAGAGTGCCATACCAGGAGTGTCAAGGAGAGGAAATTTGGGACCAACCCCAACCCCTGCCTCATTCTAAATGGAGTCTTAAGTGTTTGGATGGATATCCAATACTTTATCAGAAAGCATGTGTGAGGTATTAAGTTTATTTGCCTTGGAGGAATAAAACGCTCAGCTACACCTATTACAATCTGAACATATTTCTTCAGTATAGTCCTCTCTGAATCTTGGTCCTTGGATCTTTTGAGTTGTGGTGTTTTTGTTTTTTTTTTCCTAGGTCTAACGTAATTGTAACCAATTATGTTGCTCACCTACTTAGCTGTCTTTTCAGGTATGCTGACTCTTACTCCAAGATTTCCTGCAGGTTTTTTTAATTTATTGCTCCTTTATATGCCAGCATGGAGTAAGCAATGAACAGGCAGGAACTACCTATGTAGCTTCTTTTTTAGCAGTTTTTCACCAGGAAAACTAGCTGGGAACATGAGGTACAGTTTTTGTATGAATATCTAAATTAATTTGGTATATATAGAGAGGGAAAAGGAGAACAAGGAACAACATCTGTCTTTGAAGGATTTGCTGAACTTCTGTCAGTCACTGTGATGGCTAAAGAATTAAACTGTTGCACTTTAAAACAAAGAAACAAACCCCTGGTTTTAAATTCAGTTCTAGAAACAGTTTTGGAAGGGGCACACTGGCTCAAATTCACAAAAGAACTTGTATACACATCCTGTGCTGAGTGCTGTTTCTAATATTCCTTGCTTCTGGTGTAGGATTTGTAACCTCAAGTAAAGTGCTTTAATTCCTTATATAGCAGACAAACAAAAGTCAGGCGATTAAAAAATTGCAAGGGACACGATACTGAGCAAGAGCTTGCTCAATAAGTAGAAGAACTTGGGGCCTCTACACCTAAGGTCATCCCTGTGTGTATTTGTATTTTTATTTACTTATTTATTTATTTTTTAGACCGATCATCCTCCATCCAAGGGTGCTATCCTTTGGATATTTCCCTGGCCTATTCTTGGAAGCATTCAGTGACACTGGCTCTACAAATTTCTTGGTAATCACTTTCATTTGTTAATAACATCCTGGTTAGAAGATATTTTGGAACATTCAATATCAATCTGTCTTGCTAAAATTTAAGTCATTATTTCTCCTACTGTTAATGGGCATGTTGAGTGATTGATCACCAATAGAACTCATTTTTCTAACCTACAGTTGGCTTCTCCAGACTGAACAACTCTTTTGCGAGTCTTGTTTTATAAACACCTTGATGTTCAAGTTATTTTCTTCTGTACCTTCTTAATTATCTACATCATTAAACTTCAAGTTTGATATACATTCTTCAGCCAAGCCCTTTTTACTTTTGTTGTTATGTACAACCTTTTGCTAATACATCCAGCAGTACTTTCCTTGCAATGTTACTTCATGTTCAATTTGTGGCTTTACCTTTACACCTTCATCTGTTTCTGCAGTACACATCGGACTAATTACTTTCCTTTACATAGCTGAACATTAGATCTCTTCTGCCTTACCCTCTAATCTAGAATTTGTTTTAACTGAATTTTATCTTGCCTCAGACTATTTGTTCAATTTGTAATGTAATAGGGCAAAGATGTAAATCCTGGTTTTCTTTTATGGAGTATTATACATGTTATAATGGAAGATTTTTAAGAGGGGGAAGGATTTATAGCTAGGAAGTATCACAAAATGCTTCTATTGCTCTTTCACTCTTTTTTAGGTGTCCAAAATGGCACCCTAGGACACACAATAATGAGTTAGATATGGAACTTTAATGAGTCTCACATTGATACAAAGGTCTCAGTGAGTCATGAGTGGGAGAAGGTGAAATCTTTTCATATTAGGTGACTAGCCAAGTTTACTTGAAAGAGGCAGAGTCACTCCATCACTGGGATGACTTCTTGACAGTACAATTTTTTGTTCCCATTGACACAGCTTTGCTCCTGTGTTAGTTTTAAATACTTGGACTTCATCTGTCTGTTCAGTGCCTACACAAGCTACTGGAGAGGCCAAAGTTCCTTCTGTGCAATACTGGACCTTACTACTTTCTTCATACGCTACCTTGTGTACTTCAAGATCTAATTAGCTTTCTTCTTCCTTTTCCTTCTAGGCAGGCTAGCTAACTTAGGAGCACCCATTCTACCACTTTGTAGACAGATTTAGCTGTCTTTTGTTGTGGGGATGTACTGGGGTGTCAAGCCAGTATAATATTATGTGCCCTCAGTTTCTCACTTATAAAAAATAATAGTAATTACTCTAAGGAAATGGTTTGAATCTTAAATAAATAGATTCATAGGAATGTTTAGTTTTATAGATATAAGCTTTCGGTTTTGGATGAGCTATTCCTGATGCAAAACATCAGAGGCAAAAAAAGCCCCACATCAACACCCCCTCTGCCAGCAGACCTCTTATGGCTTATTCAGCTTAGCTTTTTTTACACCCTACTGCCCCTGAGCCCCCAAAGCAGTTGCAGCAGATTGAAGAATTGGAGTAGCATTCTGGTTGCTTTTTTTTCCTTAACTATATCCTCTGCCACTCAAGCTACAGCTGATATGGGTGTCCTAAAAATAGGGATTTGAGGCACATAGATGGATTTTTTTTTTTTCCTATGCTCTCAGAAAGCTATTTAACTGTAGTTACATTTTGTGCTGCTTGCACTACAGTAAGAAATCCAGCAGAGCTGTTTGTCCAATATCATTGTTAATTTTTGAAGTATTGTTATCAGAAATAGTAACTACCTATTTTTTTAATGTTTTAGGTCTGTGCTTGTAATCTTTTCAGTCTTACCCCTTACCAGTATCTACCTGGGAACAGATTTTCTTCTGGGTTAATGAAGTCTAATTGTGTGTCTCCTGATATCTTTACCAACCTTGCCTCTTCCTATAGATTGCTCTGATGTGGACATTGATAAGATAATGAATTTGGACCACATCCACAGTCATATTTTCTGAATATGTCAGACAAAGACTGTTAGAACAATGAAAAGAAGGAAGAGGTAATTTTGGCTTAGTATTGAAAACAAGACACGTTGAACATAGACTTGTGAACCCGTAAAAAATGAAACAAAATCAAAAAATGAACTAAGGATTTTTAGCTATAATATGTCAGAGATGATAAAGGCAATACTGAGTTTCTGCAAAAGCCCTTTTATATGGCATAAATGGACAATGATGGACACTTAAAAAATGGACAAGAATTGAAAATTTTGTCAAAAGTTCATATAAGGTCTGTTTTCAAATGCCAGCCTGTTTCAAATACCATTTTCTGTTAAGTTCAACTGGTGCAGGAAATATTCAGCACTTCTAAAATTCAAGTTACTACTTGGCCTTTTTCTTGCTTCCTCTTTAATGAAGACAGAAACTTTCTTATTTAAAGGGAAAATTCTGTTCCCTTTACAGCAGAGGGGTTTGATGTAGGGTAGCACTGGATCTGCTTTTCAAACTCCCTCCTTCGTCCCACAACAGACCATGTATAGGATTAAATAGCACTCATTTTGGTCAACTGAAATATTTGGAGATAAGCTGTCTTGTGTACTGTCTTATGCTTATGGCATTTCCATGATAATAACTGTGGAGGGGGGAAAATCAGATTTATACTTTTTTCCCAGTCATGATTTGTCATTATAAGTGAACATTCTTTTAGGCAATATAGTCAATAACAAAATGCTAAAAGGCAAGTTTGGCATAATCCCAGTTTTAACCTTTATGAAATATCACAACATCTATAGAGAGTAACATGCCATGAAGTTCTTAACTGACAGGATTTATAAGAAAATACTTCAGTATGTACTGATCTTTCACTATATACACAAATAGTGATGTATGCTGTCATTGTTGTGTGTGTGTAACAGAGGCCAGAATTTTGTCTGGAATGTTTTGTGGGGAGTTTGGCAATTCTGTGTAATAGCACTGTCTTCTGCTATGGTTTGGATGGCTTTTATCTATCCACTAGAGGCTATTTCAGGATAAATTGACGAACTGCACTGTATCTTTTTACTCAATCACTTCTATGTGCAGAGTGCCAGTAGTATTTTCAGAATAGCACTTATGATAAGGAAAAAGTAGGTATAAATGGGCTGCTGAGATATTTATTGGTACTCCTAGTTCTGTTGATCAGGAGCCTTGCCAATGCAGTGACTCGACTACCTGTTTAGTGAACAGGTAGAGCCTTTTCTAGCCAGAGTATTTCTCCTCCTCAGTGATATAAATAAGAGTTGGTGACTTAAGGATAGAATGAACAGGAGCTGAGACAGCTTGTCATTGCTGAATCTTGTCCTGACAGCTGCCTTAGCAGAATGCATTTGATAAACTGTGATTGACAAAATACTTGAAAACTGCAGCTTAAGACTGAATTTGTGGAGCATGCAGAAGTAGACAGGATGAAGTAAGAATAGTCTTATGAGCACACAGAGCTGTCATCACACACATAACTCTCTTTAAATTTGAAAAATAGAGAGCTGTAGGGAAACGTAGGCTGTCCTAATGTAATTATCAAGATCATTACTGTAATTGAGCCTTCATTTGAAGCTAGGTCATTATGCAATATTTTGTGCTTGTTTATTATATAAAATCTAATCTTGTAACTTAATTCAGCAGTAGAGAAGGGGCAAACTTTCAGCTACTAGTTGCTCTGAACTTTTGGAGTCCATACATAAATTTTGAAGTTTTATGGTCCGTTTTGATACTAAAAAAACCATTAACAACAATGGACCTCATTTCACTGACTTTACATTTCTGGTTTGAGAACAATTAGAATTTTCCACTTATTGCAAATTAAGCTCAGAATTCTCCAAAAAGGAAACCATTCTAATGCATCTTCTGCACAATTGGAGGCACTCAGAGGGCTTTTTTCTTAGGTGGGTTGTCTTTTGTATTTCAAATTGATGTAATCTCCTTAATTGTCTACATAAAATGTTATAGGCCATTCCACAAGGTTATGGTAATGAATTACACCACTTTTGTATAAATACTGGGGTGATTTTCAAAGTACTTCTATATATATTCAGTTGCAAAAATAAGATATACAGAACACTGCTGGTATTGCCAACTGCAGAATGCTGTGGCAGTAAGCAGAGAGCACAGTAGTCTCCTTTCCTTTGTTGAATGTAGTCATTAGACTGCACTACTAGTTGATACATGTGTTGGTGTTCATTCTACTTTACATTTGCATTTAAATTCCTGTGAAGGAAAAATAAGATAGAAGTAAACAAGTGATGCTTATTGCTCTTCAGTTGGGACATCCTATTAGATGTATGACTTTAAGAGAGAGAGAACATTGGGGAAAAATCCCTAGGTATTGTTTACAAAGCATCATATGTCCATTCAGTCTCCAGCAGACTTCAAAAGGACATATCCCTGAGGTTTTAATGAAAACATAAATCAACAGGGAATAACTAAAAATACACTTAAAATGAAAAGGAAACTAGGTCACTCACCACATGACTCAGTATTTGTAGCTTAGGCAGAGAGTATATTGCAGTGTTTTTCACATCATAAATATCCTTCTGGTACGTGTGGAAAGTATTGTCTACATTTACTTACTCTAATATGTTATCCATTTTGAGTCATTGTGTCTAATGCTTTCTCTCTAACACTGCACAGCATGAACTTGTAATATGTTTATGTATCTCTGTCTTGTCCAGACAATTCTTCTGGCTCTTCTGTAAACTGCATGGTTTGTAGCAACTGGGCAGAGTCCTTAAGGCTAGATCCCATCTATCAGGAAACAGATGAGTATATTTATTACTAGCCTATGTTGTATGCAGAGGGAAGCAGCTACCATGATGTGTAAGGTAAACGTACGTTGTAGCATGAAAGAGCTGAATTTGTCTGTTTTTTTGAATGTGTTACAGCCTCCTCCTGCGTTTTGTTGTTCTGTTCATGGGGCAAACTTAATTTTGGTGTTTTTTAAATGAGCTGGGAAAACAGATATGTACTGAGGTGATCGTTTTCCGTATGCCAAGTGTTATCCAGGGTAGCGAAGATAAAAGATAGTGAAAAATTTCCTGAAGAATCTTATGATGCTAAATGGGTGGGAGAGAAAACAGCAGGTGAAATTGATAATTGTTAGGAAATATGATGGGCTCCAAATTGTCTGTTATTATTCAGAAAAGTCATTTTAGTGTGACAGTAGACAATCCTATGAAAGGATATCCATAGGACATTACCATAATGCAAACAACCCCCTTCTTGCAACAAAAAAGAGGAACCAGTGGGAAGTTTATGTAAAGAACAAAACAGAAAATATCATCACTGCCATTGTATAAAGGTATGGGATGTCGATACCTTGAAAAATATGTTAAATTCTCGTTCTTCTGTTTGAAGAATGATATAGTAGAACTGCAAAAGGTAAGAGCCAGTGAGATGGGTTACCCAGAGTATGGCATAGTTTCCTTGTGAAGAATGACTTTAGTAGTTTAATATTCTCTAGTGTAAAAAAAACAGCGACTGGTGACATGATTGGAGTCTGCGCAGTGGTGAGTGACATAGAGAACGTGAATAAGCAATGATTGTTCACTGCTTATTCCCCATACAGGAGCTATACAACATCAAATTAGCAAATGGCAGATCTGAAATGAACAACAATCTACTTTATATAACATTCAGGGAATTTGTTGGACTTCTAATCCCTGGACATTGTAAATACTAACAATTTACACTGGTTCAAAGCCAGACTTGAGAAATTGGTGGAAGAAAAATCCAACTGGGGCTGTTGAATAAAAATTTTAGGAAATCTGACAGACAGACTCCTGCAGTTCCAGAAGCTATGCTGAAGGATTAGCTTCATATGTTTACTCTAGTTTTATACTTTTCCTTAGACTAGAGATGTGATAAAAGATCCCTACAGGTTGTATGTAGATTCTTTGTCAAAGAGCACAGAGAATAATTTTGTTTCAAAGCTATAGGTGATCTCATTATAGAGGCTGAAGACATAGCTGGTAAAATTTGAGATTGAAATCTTGTCCTTTGTAATTTTTTTCCTCGACAGATAACACAGTAAGTCAATAAGTTTGTCTATGTGTCTTCTTGTCAATAGTGTGTCAGTTCTTAGTTCTTCAAAATTGTTTACAGGCATAGATGACAAATTAGATTTTTCACTAATAGAACTTGCTGTAGAAAGAGACGAGAGATCAGTAAGTAAAAGTAGGTCTAAAGGTGGTTGAGACTCATCAATTAATTAACATGCTGTAACAATTAAAAAACAAAAAATAATTCTTAACAGCAAAGAACATGAGCATATAATGAGGAAGTCAGATGCTGAAGTTACTACATTAAGAGCTGCTTTGCTTTGTTTTGTTTTGTAAGGCATTATTATTTCTAGAACATCGATCTCGATTACCAGCTCCTGAGGAACACAACTGTATGTATTTTTTGTAGTGTTTCTTTATATTTTTGGGGGCTTGCTTGATTTTAAATGAGCAATGGACTACAGTGTTAGAAGCATGCAGGATTTTGTAGGGCCTATGGAATATTCAGGTCATTGGAAAAAAAGCCCAATATTGTCAGTAGTATTAATGTGCTAGCGCTTTGGTCCTTCTTACCTTTTTTTGTCTTAACTTTACACTGTTCTTTTGACAGAAAAAAAATCACATTTCAGTGGTTTGGTTTTATGTTTGTTTGTTTTAGAGGAGGAACAAGGTGACACAACACCCAGTGTGGTTATAATAATTTAGCGCTATTAGAATTGCATGCTTGTACTGGAAAACCTTCTTTTCATTGTTTTATGAATCCTGTAATGTTTATTTCACAGTTGTCACAGTGCTCCCTTCTGCTGACATTAGTTAATAAATTAAAACAAGTGCAATCTTATCAAGAGCAGCTAACTTTGGTTTATTCCCTTACTCACAAAAGAAGCAGCAAAGTGGTATATGGCAGATAATTTTTACTGATTTGTTCTTTACACTTTGAAGCTGAAAAAGTACAGGATATCAACATGTATCCCACAATAAGGAGAAAAATTCTTTTTAAGGAATTCTTTTTAGCCTTTTCTATGCAGTTGTTATTTATGCAGTTTTGTGTGCTGCCAAAAGTGATGAAGAACAGCAGTGGGTGCTTTTAATTGAAGTGTTGATTGGTTGTGTACAATGCATATGCTCCCCTCTAAATTTAAACTTTGTACCTGACCACTTTTGTTGTAAAACTTGTGTAATGTGAATTTTGTCATCGTATTTATGTTATGATACTGGGTGTAGTGATTTTATTTTTTTTCTTCCCCCAGATAGCTGGATTTGAAAAAGTGATACTTTCACCAGGAACTGTTTAGTTTGCACTTCACTAATTTAAATTCTCCCCATTAGCCTAATAACATAGTAATTGGAACAGAGGCTGAACTGATAGTAAAGTGTTATTTCAGAGAAACACTTGCATGGAAGAGGTATTAAAGAAAGAGAAAGCAACCTTAGAGTACCTGTAGTTGCTACTTGAGACTGCAGCTTTTCTTAGTTTTTAATAAATTATTCCCATGAGAATTGTGGCTTATGGTTTTATAAATTATGGGGATATTGACCTGTAGCTAAGTCATTGACCTGTATGGGTATACTAACCCATTCCTAACAGCATGAAGTAATAGTTGTTAAATTGATGCTTATTTTAAAAAGCAAAGCAAAACAAACCCAGAAGGAAACAGCTTGTGGAAGAGCAAAAATGTTATGAAGTTTCACTTAGAGTTTTTCTTTTTATGTGAGTCAATGACCATGTTGAATTAAGAGGCAATTATGAATATTTTAGATGTTAGGGCTTGACTGTTCAGGGGCATTTAAGAAGATTCATCCAAACTACCAGTGATTTAGTGGCATGATTTTAAAGTGGTATTGTGAAATTGATTGAAATTCCTATGTAGACATATTTGTTTGGACTTAAGAGAGCCTGTACTTAATTCTTTTTGGAAATGACACAAGTAGAAACCATTTAATTTAATCTAAATAAATCCACTTGAAATTTAGTTTGAGTTCACCTTAAGTTCATAAGTCTAAGCAGACTTCTGCACAAAGAAATAGACATGTCTATGCACTCTACTGAGTGCTGATCTGAATTATGCATGTTCCTGTGATTCTTATGGTACTAGTACATCCTAATGCTTTTATTAGTTCATAGGAAATGAAAATACAGAATGAAGGTATTTGTCATTTTAAGGCCTGTACTGTTGTCTCTAATGTAGCTAATTGCGTAGTTGATTCTGTATAAAAGATATGGGCAATGAGCTGGGAAATTCAGCTCCTGGTGCAGTAGATCTGTTGCTGTTCATGTTTGGTAATGTTTAAGACATCATAAATAGCAATTTGAGTAAAAAATTCTTCTGACCTCCATTTTGTAACCTTACCTTTGGTAGACTGAGGAGACGGAAAATTATGTATTTGCTGTTGAGTTCACTGAACTTATAATAAGCTTCCCAATGTACTTGAACTAATATTAGAACATTTTCCTTTGTAGTGTTTGCCATTCTTGCATGAATATTTGGTGGTGTGTTAACATACTTAAGTGTATACTTTCAAAAAATAAAATGTCTTGTGGATATTTTATACTGGAGAATAATTCTGTTTGAGAGCTGCTAGTATACTATTCAGGTAAAGGTTTTTTAAGTTTAATTGGCTTGGTAAATGTACTTCCAAGGAGAGAAAAATGAATACAACTTTTGTAAAAGATCAAACAAAACACTGGATATAAAATGTGCAATAGAACATAATAGAATAAGACAGCAGATAGTAATTCTGTCAAGATAACATAGGAAAAGAAAATTTGTGTGGCCCTTTTATTGCAGAACAGTACATAATCCCATACTTCTGTGCATGATTTTTATATCACTGACTTTTTTCTAATTTTGTCTTCATCATTATTTGCCTCCAGAAATGGTATGCTTGTAGGTTAAGAGTACCACATTTGTTACATCTGTCCAGTATGCTTGATCCAAAATGTTAGGGGAGAATGTGATGAAAAAAAACAAAACTAAAATGTTATTTGAGGTAAATGTAGAGCTTTGACCTGCCCAATACTGGGAGAATGTTCTGTCAGTTCTTACAGTTTTTGTCCTACTCCTCAAAACCCATAATGATCAGTAATAAATGTTGAGCAAATAGCAACCAAAATGTACCGAGGTATTAACAGAGGAGCAACTTCTGCTCATTCAAAGTGTTCAATAGAGAGGAAATCAGAGACAATTGGGACAAGCCTCAGCCATGTATGTGTGACAGAAATGAGGCAACTGTTTGTTTCTGGATGTTTTTATGTGAATATTGGAAGGGAGGGGAAGCAGCCTGAGAAATCAAGGGTATTTATTTGTAAGACCTTTTTTAATGCTTCTGAAGTGCTAGTTTATGAAAATAAACTGTCTTTTTATTGTTTGTTACCAGTAAAAATTGGGTTATGCCACTTTGTTCTCATTTTCCCCCTTCGGTTTATCAGAGCTTAGGAGGATATTTAGGCTTTGGTCATATTTAAAGCTCCACAGTTATTTTCTAGATGAGTATTGACAGAGAGGTACAAGAATTATGGGTGGAGGAAGCAAGCCTTATAAAATGCAAAAAGTTTTCATACTGTAAAAAAACCCCAACCAAACAAAACACCAAACCATAAACAATGTACTATCTTCTTAAAGGGAGGAGCATATACTCTATGATTGGTAGCCAAGCTTTTAGTGATGCCTATTGGGAAATGTTAAAAAATGGAATTCCAGAATACCTGACTAAACTAATAAGGTTGAAAATTCATAGTGCATGGCTGGAAGCATCCATTCATACAGGACTATGAAGGAGAAAATTCTGAAGGAAGAAAACAACTGGGGATGGGGGGGGGGGGGGGGAAGAGAGAAAGAAGAGAGAGGAGTGATACTTGTTCCTGGATAGGTAATAGTTATGAGCCATCGTCAGGCCAGCTCAAAAGGGGAACCATCAATTAAGGACAACAGGACATTTGGCAATCAGCCTCTTTGCTGTGAGAAAGATGTGTCCTGTGGGACCCAGGAATGCTCTGCGCTGGGATCCTGACGAGTGGGGCCTCCGACTGCGTGGTGTTCAGAGGTGCCTCCTGATTGCTGGTTACACAGCATAGCGATAGAGAGGGAATGAAAATGAGGAGAGTAATTACAACCTTCTCCTTGTCAGCCTTTCTGAGGGACAGCAAGAAGATGTTGTGTAGGTCTCGTGAGAGTGCCAGGCCTCATGGGAGACTGTTGGGGAGTGAGAGAAACTAGATAAATGTTAAAAAGGAATAGAATGGTGGAAGCAGAGTATCAGTTTCTGAATAGGCTGCTGTGAGGAAAGGGGAAGAAAATAAGTTTGCTGAATAACATGTAGAACATAAGCAGCTAGTCTGAACATCATATACCTCACAGGAGACCAGTTTAGGAATTGTAGTATTTGTTTTCTCAATTTTCAAAAAGTGTTGCTAGTATTCATACTGTTATTTAAAATTAGCTCCATCAGCATTGTTTTTTAACTTAAACTGGGACTTGAGACAGCAAGCTGAAAACTGCCACTAATTCATCCTTGAAAGTAATGTAGAGAAAGCAGATTTCTTTCTCTCTGTCAGTTACTGTAGGAACAAACGGACCTGTGGACATTGGGGTGTTTGTGTTTTGGAGGAATGTGTAAGAGGAAAACATAGTAAATTCACAGTATTTACTTTTTCCTGATGTAAAGTGTGGTGTCTGATAGGGACTAAAATTAACGTAATAATCTAAAGATTTGCTTTAAAAAATTTTTTTCCTGATTTTTGGCAAGGCCAAAGATTGTAGGTCTTAGTCTATTCTTTCCTGTCCGATAATTGCAAAATCCATTACTATCCCTTTGAGATGTTTTTTATAAAAGCCTGTATTAAATCTGAATAAAAGCCTAATAAGTAGATTAGTTAGAACAATAGTCCTCATGAGGACGTTTGATTCTGAGTGTAGCTGCTAGAGATAACCCTAAATGCAATTAGGTTTAACTCCCTGTGAGTGTCAAAGGAAGGTAATACCCAGTGAAACTTCCCTTCAGATGACACTATTTTTAAAGTGTCTCAACATTTAAATTATTCTTTCCTTTGGGCATCAGTAACAAAGTGTTTTTTTAATTGTTGGAGAAACAGAGCTTGGAAACTTATGTTTTAGCCACTAGTTTTAAATGGCTCAGTTTCTGTGGGGGAACAGTTTATTGTCCTCATCTGTACCCTTTCTAATTGTAAGGATCAAATATCCCAAGGTGGCCACAGACAAGTAAAAAAAGAAAATAGCAGATTCAGTAACATACACAAGCTTAAAGCTTAATGTGATATAATGTCAATACATGAACTGTTGATGGACTAATTCTGTTTTCTTTCCTCTTGAGAGAGAAATGAAAGCTAAACTTCTATTAAAACAAAAATAGAGACAGTAAAGATTTCAAAAATGTGCATGTTATAGGGTGTGATATAACAGAAACTGTAAAATTTCAAACTACTAAAATTGTTTCATTTAATTGTAAGTACCACAGAAGAATTGCATTGTATTTAAGCATTCGGTCCCATTTTCACATAAAAATAGATAAAGAAAAAAAAAAAAGCTTAGTGAAATAATTCCATGACTTTTTTTTTTAATATATATTCCTGAGTATGCATCTGTTCACTTATATTTAATTTCTCCTATTTTTAAAATATGAAAAGTATGAAAATAATCTCATCAACCTTTAGTATTATATTTTTGGGAAAATTGCTGGTAACAACAAAATGAAGAAATTTGCAATGATTTCTTTTTTTTATTTTACCGAAGTGTTTATATTCATAATCATTGTGTTCTGCACTTCACGTATCTTTGCTTTACTTGCATTATTGTTCTTAGATTCATCTTTCAGTGGAACACTCCTGAAAATCTCTTGTTTTCCTTCCTTGCTTTAAATGAAAAGTCTGTATCATCAAAAGTAAAGCTGAACTAATTAGACATGAGCCAAAATACCTGAAAATTACTTCTAGTCATACCACATCAAACTGGAATTTCATGTGTGGCAAGGAGACGTTTAGCCAGTTCAGTAAACTATTTTTTATTGTTTGTAAAAGTGTAAGTTGTCCCTTAAAATTACTTTTTACCCCCAAAGCCAGCAATGTAAAACTCAGGAGTTGCCATTCTTTCACAGTATTTCTGTTGCATGCATTTTAGGTCCAAAATATTTGTGCTCCTAAAAAATAGCTAATTTGTTTTCTTGCATCTTTAACATGCAAAGTGATTTATTTTCTATTGTTTTGGTCAGCTGTTTTAATATCTTTAAGTGTCTGTGCTTTGCCTTTTTTTCTTTGCATATAATAAATTACTGTGCTATACAGAACCCATTTTCATTCTAGATTCTGGTGAGTCTTATAAAAATTGTTAAGGATTTGAACCTGAGATGTACCAAGTAAAATAATTTCTCAGTGAAGCGCTAAAGGCAGTGAAGAACAAGAATTGAAGTGACCATACATTAATAATTAAAGCTTTTTATTTTTCTGGTGTGTGCAAGGAAATTCATGTAAATAAATAAAAATAGGTTTTATGTTTCCTGTTTATGACACCTGAAAACTCTCCTGTCATTATTATGAAATTTAATAACAATTTTCAATTGATTTTGTGGTTTTCAAATGTAAGAGGACTCCCTAATCACTTCATGCTTTCAAAACCCATGTATATTTGGATTAGTTGTACAACCAATAGAAACCTGTTTTCTTTTTAGTCAAAGAGAAAGACTATTCAAAACTAAAGGGGGGAGGGAGGGAGGTGTATATATTAAAATCTGTCTTCCTAAAGCTGGAGAGTTTTTATGAGGCAAAAAAGAAACTCCTTGCAACAGTGTAGTTTCACTGGTTCATGTCTAGTTGAGATGCAGCAGAATGAGCCTGATTATGTTGATAGTCAATATAAAAGTCATCATGCTGCTGCAGTAAACATGTAAGAAGTGATTTATTGCAGCTGAAAGTGTCCATTTTCCAAATGTATCTTAGGAGTCTGGTTTTAGATAATAAAAATTATCTTTTAGAAGGATGTAATGATACATACTTGGTTATAGAAGTAAAAGATAATAGACTGAAAATAAGTTACTATGATCTTAAATACTGAACTTAAATACTTAATCTGAACAGCATGTATGGAAACTCTTATGGACTTCAGGTTACATTCTAATGCACATATTATAGCCAGATTTTATGCACTCTGTCCTTTTTGTGGTTAATGATACTGAAAGTGGTTATATGTACCTCCTGCAAAGCAAGATTTCACCAGTATTACTGCTAGTCAATATGCCTTTTTATATGTCATTGATAACAAGATAAAAGAATTCTCAATCTCTAGATAATAATGAGTAATGTATTTTTTAAGTATTCAGGAATGCTTTGGGTGGGAGGAGGTGAAACATTCTGTTGGCTGTATTGCACCAAAAGTGAATGGAATGGGAGAAAAGGAGGAAAAGAGCCATCTCTAAAATGTATTTGTTTTATTTCATTTAGATTTTCACACACACCTTTCTGAGAAATTGAAAGACAGACAGACAAGCTGGCAGCAGCTGGCTGAGACAAAGAACTCTCTAATACGTAAGGTTTTTATCTTGCTTAAACTACTCCTTGTAAATTTAGAACCTAGTTTAGAATTTGTGGGTTTTGCTCTGATTAATCTTGTTCTGTTTATGTTCTGCTTATTATGTATTGTGGGATTTTTTGTTTGGTTGGTTTTTTTTTTTCCTCCTAGGTATTTATATTCTGTTGAATATACCTGATCTCTTTACTACTTACTTCTATTTCATTGTTGAATATTACCTTCCTGATTTGATTGAACTAAGTAAGGGTGGGGTTTTACTGTGAGCCTTCACTGGGTGGTGAAGGAGCTGCATTTTCCCTGAGCTGACATTGCTTCATGGGACAGGGCTCATCACATGGAGAGAAAGAGAGCTGAGACATGTAAGAGATGCCAGATCTGGGTACACATAGGTGTAATTTAAAAACAATATGGTACCTATATGTAGCAGTATTGTCACAAAGGCAATTACATATGTTTTATCCCATTGGTAAAAGCTTGCATGTGATACATGTTTCTTCAGTGATTCTTGAATCTTACTTTCTAATGAACGATTTAGTGATAGCTCCGTTCATCTTTAGTTTTGATTTCAATTTTTTTTTATCTAAAAGTTTCAGATTCAGACAGTCACTCTTGGTGTGTCACTGAAGTTTTGCATCTTAGGGGCAGTGCAAAACTATCAGGGGGGTTTGTTGGGTTTTTTTTGTTTTTTAAGGAATGACCTCATTGACAGACAATTATTTTTTTTAAAGTACCACTACTCCACATGCACACACATACCTTTTGTTTCTGTGAGAGTAAAACTCCTTTGGCAGGAGGAGGATGTTTGGAAAAAAGCTTGCAATGTACTGTTTAGCAAAAGAAAAAATTAACAAGAGGTAGTAATATAAATCCAAAGACTTCTTAAGGAATTTTACTACAAAGATAATGATTCAGTGACATCTTCCTCTTGATGTTTCTTGAATTTAAAAAAATCATTTTCATTCATCGGATATGTACACTTATACCAACTGTAGTTTTAGTATGTGCCCTTACTAATTTAGCAGGGGCCATTTTTTATAGTCTTTTGTCCTCAACACTGCAATTTTTGCTTTGTATTTGAGTGCCTAATGAGATGAAAGATATATTTTGATATTTTATTTTTTTCTTCCATTGCAATCATGACCTAGTACATACATGAAAGATACCTTTCCATTTGGACTTTTCACTCAAGCACTTAAGTAAATGCTTTGCAAAATCAGGGGCCTAACCAGGAATAATATTCTGCTTGGTTAATATTTAAATGAGACATAAACCAAGGTTTTCTTGTCACCCCCAATTTGATTTTCTGATATACTTCTTTTCATAATTGCTTGATTGTTGGTAAAAACTAGTGAATGGCATTATGCTTTGAATCTCAAACAGCACCTGAGCAAATACTGGGACAGTTTCTTACATCAGATTCTGGAAAGTACCGAGCATCTGTGACCATTTTGTTGTTAATGCAGCCCAAGAATGCTCAGTGTGTTTTCAAAATGGAGATAAGGACTGTTTTTTTTGTGTTTCCATGCTTCTTAGAAGAGTGGGAGCCAGAGCATTTGGTAGAGCAATTAAATTTCCATAATGCTGGTATATAATACTAAAAACTGTCCAAGGTGGCATGTGTATGGTTGGTAACAAAGATGAAGAATGGAAATGATCTTGTATGTATATCTGTATTTCTGAAGCATTCATGATTATTGGCATTGCGGAAGGGACTTCGGCACAGGTGAAATGAATAGGTTATACTATTTAGGCCATACTAAATCTCAAAGAATAATACTTGAGTGCATTTTCCAGGATCATGGAAATGTTTTGCCCTACAAATAGCATCCATCTGAACAATGTCTTCTCTTATTTGAAGCTTTAAGACTTTTCATCAAATGTTGTTTCTCTTTGGTTTAGTTCTTTTCTCTGACAACCTGATAGTCTTCCCAATTCAAACAAATTTGATTTATATATTGCTTTTAATTTTTGGTATTGTGTTTGTTCAGAGCTCTAGAAATCAAGAACAACACGAGAATGTATTAATAACCACATAGCAACTCAAAAATATTTGCCAGTAGTATTAATTCTCACCTCTGGCTTGACAGTAACATGCATTTAAGAAAGTAATTGAACTGGGACAAGTAATAGGAAAACTTAGTACTTTTTATTACTTTTATGACCCTGATTACTTGGACATACTAAATCTGATATGAATAGTAGAATAGTTTGTTGCATGCTCTAAATGTGGTAAGAAAGATGCAGTGAGCTTATAGATCCAGATGTGCTGACCGGCATTGATGTCAGCCAAATCTATTATGTTAATAATTCAAGGGAACTGACTAAAACCAAGCTTTATCTCTGTTCCTTTTAAAAAGTACCATAGGATTTTTTACCTCAATCTGGATGCTGCCAAAACCAGACAGATGGCACTAACCTTGGTTTAAAGCCTCAGCTGGCTGAGAATGCATCCAAACAGTGTTGCAAAGCTTTCAGTGTGCATGTTGTGTCAACAGAAGAGGACTCTTTGTATCACCATGAGTAGAGCCCTCAGACTTTTCATTTTAAAGGTACCCAGTTATCGAGTGTGCTCATTTAGTGGGTGGATTGCTTTGCTGTGTTCTAATAAAATGTTAGGTCTCTTGATCTATTCAGCCTTTGTTTTGCTAAGGAGAAAGATGCCGCTTGTGCAGACCAAGAGTTAATGGGAAAAAAAGGAGGTTAAGTGCTGAACATGGGTATTACAGTGGTCAGTGCTTCAGAAATACAGGCAGAAGGATTGTTGTCAGATCCATGTTCAGACTTTGGAAGGAAAAAGAATACAAAGCATCCTATAGGAAAATATCTCAATATGTCCCCTACTCCTAGTATTTGGAGTAGACCTAAATCTCACCTTTTCTGACTTCTCCTTTTCTGGGAGAGGAATTCTCATTAGATTAAAAACCAACCAACCAAACAAAAAGAAACCCCAAAATATCTCAAATCTATCTCATACATCCAGAATTAAAAATAAAAACAAACAAACAAATGAACAAAACCACCCTGGGTTTCTTTTTATAGCTGTAAAATAATGTAACAAAAGCTCAGAGATTTATCAAAATCTTTAAATTAATGCTTTTAAAGCATTCAGATAGTAATGTTGAGCAATATATAAAAGCAAAGGAAGAAATGTAATAGTGCTCTGCTTAGAGTATGATTTGAAAAGGATGCTGAGAGGCCTGTGCTTCTCGTTAAGTAATAAAGATAAAAGGATCAGTTCCTTGTATAGTGTGTGCAAGCCTACCTAAACACTAAGGGCAACGGAAAACTTAACAGCGAGGGAGAAAGGAGCGAGTCAAATAATTAAAAAAAACATATTGCAGTGCACTAACAGTGGTTATCCAGGCTGCCTTTTTTCTACCATTTCCTGTCTATTGGTTCACTTTGCAGTCATCGTAGTGCAGTTTAAGCATCTTTGCTGTTTGTTTCAACATGATGTTCTTGAGTAAACTGGGAGCACAAAAATCTGGACATTGTAGTGGAGTCCATAGTCTCTGAATTCATGTATGATCCTGTCAGCACCAAAAGGAGATTTGAATGGCTATAGTTAACAAGCTACGTATTTGATATGTTGCTGCAGCAAGCATACAATTATCTCAAAGACCTGTCATGATCTGTGATGTGCAAATAAATTCTTAATTTTGGGATGTTATCAGTTGAATAATTTAATGAAGATAGGGATTATGCCTTTTCTGGGGGAAGAAAATGGATTGGATTTTATCCTGTGCTTATAACATTTAGAAACAAAATGCAACTGGTTGTATGGGGTTTTGATTTAGGAGAAGGATGTCTCTATGGCATGACATTTAAAATCATCAGTGAGAATGGTAGACTGGTGTCCAGCAACCTTCAGATATAAATAAGTTCTTTTACTTTGTTGCAAATTGTATTTAAACACTGTGTATGGATATTGTGGATAGCATAATTCTGTTTAAATCACAGTAGTGAGGAATTTAGTTCACCTTGATACTTTCAGTGTGGATTTGCTTTACTGCAGATTATATGGGTTTGCATTTCTGGGAGGTTTTGGGGGGGTTCCATTTTAATGGAAATTCTTTCAAAAATACACGAGCAAAACCTGGTTTTATCATGAGATTTTAGCAATGATTTCTTTATGTAGCCAAGTCCAGGTCGTACAATTGCTCTTCATGCAACATACTGTTTTGTTAAGAAACAATCAACAAAAGAATGTAAACCGCAAAGCCAAAAGCGTGCGATAAAATAAAATAAAGAGAATGTAGGAAATTCTGAGGGGGAAGTAAAACTCTCTTGCATGTTGGTTCCTAGAAGAAAACAAGCTGACAGTTCTACCAGGTGCCTCTCCTAGGAGCAGACTTAACACTTGTTACAGAATTTGTCTTGAAAACACCAGTATTTGAACTAAAGAATTTGCAAATTTGCTTGAGAAACAAAACAGATTGTGTGTTGAAAGACTGAGCTGCTAGCAAAATACTCGATCGTGTCAGATTTATACAAACCGATCTCCTGTGTATTGCACCATGTCCTAGAAAACTGGAAGCCATGAAAACAAGAACTTATATTTTAAGGAGTTCTGTGACAGCTTATAAAAAATAGCTTTTCCACTTTGTACATGAAGCTTCTACCTTAAAGAAACTGATGAAATAGGTGGTAATTTTTAACACAAGCAGTGACAAAATAAACACCATCTGCTAGTGTTGACTTATTCCATAGTATTCTCATGCTGGGTGATTTTATTTCACTTTTTTTCAGAAATAGTTAATGACACATCTGCTGTGTGGTGGAGGTGCATTTTTGGTGATTAAATGTGGGCATAAGTTTAGGGAAAACAATAATGAAACTTTTTCAGGAAACTGAAGGAAATACTGAACTACTAAAAGGAACTTAAAAAACAGATACCTATGTTGATGCCTTTTATTTAATTTTTTATTTTTATCCAATTTATTATTGGATCAAAAACGTTAAACATATATTTATTCTTTCAAAATACCTGGTTATCATGAAAATCTTCTCATGTAGTCTTTCTTTTATCAAAGCAAAAATCTTTCCACAATGACATTCTTAGACTTCTAAGCAAGCCTAGTTTTCTGTCACGTCCATGAATCTGTGGCTGTGAAGGCAGAGCAGGTTCAGGTGTCGTGTGGGATCAGTGTCAGATGGGAGAAAGTATTTAAGGGAACATAACATACAGTGCCATCATTACAACTGCAGAACAAAATAATGAGGTTTATCTCAAGATCCAGCTGGATACTGTACAATAAGAAATTCTACATTCATGCAGAGTTGTTTACTTTTATAGAGTATGTCTTTATCCTGTAAAGCTCTGTGAAGCTATCTTTCCTCCAAGCCAGGTTGTAAGACAAGATGTAATCATCCGGTGTCCCTGGGTTATTCAGACAAAGTCAGAATTCATGGTGTTTTGTATTGTGGCATGCTTTCTTCCCTTTGGTAGAGCTTGGTAGTCCTGTTGGTTTGAAGATTCCTCTCTTGTGTCCCTGAAGAGCAGTGTTTTCCCAAATTACCCCGGTATGTCCTACCTTTTCCTTCTTAGTCAGCAATGAGAAGTCTTCCTTGTGGGAATTCCTATTTAGCACTTTACTGCAGAGGCATTAACATAATGATCCACTATACAAAATCCAAGCAATTAGGCTGTTAAACCTGTGTTTACTGTGCCAAATCATATGTCTCTATGCTGTTATCAGTATAAGTAGATTTTAATAAATCCAAAAAACTAAATGCCTGGATCTCCATATGGATGGGTGGATATTTGAGATATTGAGATAGAAATTAAAGCCATGGATTGGAAACCTTAGGAAAAAAAAAGAACCTTTGGCTACTATATTCTCTAGTAGGTAAAAAACCAGGATTGACTACACAGAGATATGAATTCAGATTCTTTGTCTAAAAATTTAAAAATCTCAAGTAAAAACAAATTCAATGTCTTCCCTTCCTGCCACCAAGGTCTGTTTAATGGTATGAAATCCTTGGCCTTCTTTTATTGTTTCACAAAGTGTTTTGACAAGTTGTGCAAGTAAAACTGTATACAGTATAAAAAGAAAATTACGTCTGTAAAAAACATAATATAAACAATTTTAAAAAGAATTGCCATTTCTTTTTTAGTTGGGAGTCCTGAAACATATAGTGAGTATAAATGAAGCTTTGCATTACTTCCTTATAAACACTGGCTAAGGAGACATTGATAAAAATATGTTTAAGGATAAATGTCTGTACTTACAGTTATTTTAATACTTTTATTCAAATTTCATTCAGTTTATTATTTTCGTAATGAATGTGTAGGAAAGCAGTGCCTGTGAAGTAATATGCGATTAATATTAATTGTTCTGATAAAAGAAAAAAAAGAGCAATCTGAGTTAGTGGATTTTTGTCTTTACAGACTGCATAGTAATTAAAAATTGGAATGAGAATTCATGCGGGTTGCACTAAATGTGTACTGCGTATATTAGATAGTGAGCAGCTGAAGTCATCCCATGTTCCTTAGCAGTGATAAACAGATTTACATAAGTTAAATACTTATATTAAAAACCTTTTGACTTGACCTGATTTGGTGTAAACATTGCATTTATGAATTATCAAACCTCTTTGAAAGACAGCCTTATGTATGTGTATTATCATTTATGTTAATCTGAAACATTTCTCAAGCTGCTGTGCATGAAGTTAGGGTGAAGAATGCCTTGCTTATTCATACCCATATGTATGCTGTGAAACTTGAATAAGGAGGGAGACAAGAAAAACTGATGTAAAAAAAATAAATTATACAGATATTTTTTATACCAGTGCCATAATTCCTTAGATTAGGTTTACTTATATCCACTGCTAGGGTATAAGTGGAGGGAGCCTGACCAGTGCTTTCTTTGTGAATTTCTGTATCTTGCTTTTATAAACACTTTCTTTTGTTTGGATTATCAACTGGAAATATAATGTGCTTTATTCCAAACTGGATCTGCATCTGGGGCAAAATATTTATAGTCTCTAATGCCATAATAGTAAGTAAACCAAAACTGATTACATTGTATTTCTTTAATATGGAGAAGCAACGAGGAAACGATGACAGTAAATTATTTTCAACTATGTTACTTGTGAACTCTTCCCCATATTAAAGATTTTTACATTGACGATGCATAATTACATTCAGAGGTTGTCAGTGGAAGGCCAAGCATTTTGACAGAAACGTAGATAGTGGATGGGCTTTTGTATCTGAACAATTAAATCTGCTTGAAATAATAAGCAGAGGTGAAAAGCTGAGTCTTACACAGCATGCTTCTTGATATCCATTTTCTTACTGGCAAAAGTGAGTTCAGTATTTTCAACCAACTTCACAGTATTTCTCCTGCCAGTAAGACTTACAGACATATCTGGTAATACGTTTTCATGCTTCTTCAAAATTTATTTCCTTAAACAGGATCATTAGGAGTTAGTATTTAATCCCAATATAATTGTTTAGATTTTGAGTGATGTTCAGTAGAATGAATGTGCTTCAGAGACAGGTTTTTCTCTAGTGTGTATGCTCAGAATATGGCCATACTTGATTGTACTTGGTTCTTTTTTTTTTATTATTTAGAATGAAAGCTTTTTTTTCTTAGTCAAAGTCTGGGGTAGGAAAAACCATGTGCCTCATCCCACATGGCTTGAACCATTTGGTCCTTATTAATGAAAATATTGAATGTGGTGTTAATTCTAGGAGGCCCCTGAAAGGACTTACTGAAACTCACTGGCATAATCCTTTTTTTCTTTTTTTTTTTCTTTCTTTTTTTTTTTTTTTTTTAACAAAGCATGATTTTTATTTGATTAAATAGGATGTGGAAGTGGGAAATAGAGTGAATTTTGGAACACTAAATGATCTGCAACTAGGAAAAAAAATCAGGTCGCCTCCTTTTTAGATACCAGAAATCTTCATCTGTTACCTATCTAGCTTGCAAAATCTTCAGCTTTCCTTGAGCCCTGTAATATATTCATTGTTTGGGCAAAACCATACTGCTGCCCTCCCTCCTCTTCCTACTCAAAGGATACTCGACGATTCTCAGGATTAGTTGCCCCTGAGTTTTGATTCTGAAATTTGACTTTGTGTATCATGTGATATCATCATCAGTTTGGGGAACATATATTGGTGCTTCTTTTCAATAGTAAAACCAGCTTGTGCAGCCTCCCTGACAGCTTATTACACAGTACAGACTGAACAGCCACATGTTCAAATTTACTGAGTGCCTAGCTTAGTCACTAGAATTGATGTATTCAGAGTAATAAAAGGCATCTCTTCTTTTAGCCACTGTCAGGCTGCCTTCTCTTTATAGAAAGCCTTGTCAGAAGTATCAGAACTGCACTTGCAGTCAAACTTTTCATTGTCTTCTACTCTTAACAGTAAGGTTCGGATCCTTCATTTCATAGACCTAATTCAGAACTAGCTTCATCGTAGGTTGGTTTCTGAACATTATGTCTGATTAAAAGTTACTTCTGTAAAAAATTTTGAGTTGCGTATCTTAAAGGCAATATTCAATACACCTGCATTTTTGTAGCTTAAATTTAGGAATTGTATCAACAATCTCTTGAATACAGGAAGAAATTAAGACTAAAACAGGAAATTAAGACCACAACTTCCACGACTGTGCTGTACTGCTACATGTAATAAAGGCTAAAGGATGTAAATTCCACAGAGGCAGAATTGAAATAAGAAAAGTATGTTTCAGCTAGGTTTAGGTGAATTTAAGGAAGATAGACAGGATTGACATGTATTAATTTCTTAATTTTCTAAGTCACTTCTGTGATATGTATTATTGACAATCCTCTTAAGGTGGCTCAGAGTTGGTCAAGTCTGTGGTGTTAGGAAGTGATGTCATTTCAGGCATGCGTAGTTGTCAGAGTGGTTAATACTGCTAGTTAAGTAATGTAATAGTAATATGAAAAGTACTGCAAATGTTAATTATTACAAAAAATTTAAATGTTATTTGCTTTCCTTTACCATGCTTTTTCAGATATGTCCTTCTAAAACTGTGGTGGTAGTAGAAATCAAACGGTCTCAAAGTTAAATGGGAAGTAATGGGAAAGGACAGAAATATCTCTTAAGTGTGAGTACACATATACACTAAATACATGTGGAGATTCATACAGACAAAATTTGCAATCGACAAAATCTAAGCAGTTGAGCTGCTTTATATGAATTAAGAAATGTTATATAAAAAACAGCTGCTGTTGTTCACCTTCAGGGTTCTTGAGTGAAATCATTCCTGAGCAGGAGCATTTGGGTTGTAGCTGGTTTGATTGGGGATATTTTGGTTTGGCATTTAAGTTACGACGTTCAACAGTTCACTGAGACTTTACAGTGGATTAGCTCTCTAGAGTGAGAAGTTGGGGTAGGAAAAAGTATTTGAATTGGTAAAGCACTAGAATAGTTCTGTGATCAGTGTGTTCGAGTAGGTTGTTGGAGTACAGAAATTACTATAGCCTCAAACCTCCCTGATGTTATCGTTCCTCCATGATTTAGCTTTATTGTAACAATATAAAAGGTCTGAATTTGAGGTATTGTGACTTTAAGTAAATCTTAAACTGTTTTCTTAGAAAATTCAGAGAATTTATGTTAAGAAGATGGAGGCAGCATAATTATCGAATGCTTCTACCTCTGTTTTCCTTGTCAAATTAATATAGAAAAAAATGTATTTTTAAAATTTGTAGGCTGAATATGTGTACTTAGCTCATTCCCTGGTCTGCTTTTAATTAATTTAAATGCAGTTCTAAATTTGGTTCCTTGACCAGGTCATGCTTCTGAGCAGTATTTTACATGACAATCAAATCAGCATTTAGAAATTCCCTTTCCTTCACCTTCATTGTTCTCATTATAGAAGTATCTACTTCAATATTCATACTTTTTTCAAACCTCAACCTGAGGTAGGAATTCCAGGAACTCTAACCTGTTAACTACAGGTTTTCCAGAAGAACTGGATGATATTATGTACTCAGACTTGTTCCAAGATCCTTTTGAAGTGTTGTCTCTTATCCTTCACTTTTTGTTACATTGTGGATACTGAGAAACTAATTTCTGAAATATGCCTTTTTCTCTTTCACCCTAGAGTGGGTTGCAAAGACTTGACTTCTCATTTGCAATGGGTTAGCCAGCTAAGGTTAGTTACCTACCCTACTTACCTAACTTTAAGTTTGTAAACTTTTGCTAGACAGACTGCTGGAGTTTAGAATGTGTTCAACCCCTGGAAAACTGAGCTGTGTGTCTAAGAACATGTTTTTAATGCGTTTCCACTAAAACTGCCAAAAATAAACTAAATAAAGGTAGGGGTTGTTTATTCCAAGCCCTGTTGATAAGAGGATTTATTAAGCCTCCTTGTTGAGGAGGCATGTAGCACAGGATTCTATGGAAAGTTATTATTTTTACATATTCTGTAGGCTTAAAAGATACATTATAGTTTTTTTTCCCTACATGTAAGTCCTTTGCAGTTAGCTGTTTTCTGGAGTTACAAGGGCTTCTATGAAACTGTCATCGTTAAGGTGCTGTTACTTTCAGAAGTGCCCTACCCAGTATACCAGGGATCCCCCAAGAGAGTAATACAGGGCAGACCACTGTGTGCTTTTCCTGACATAGTGACCAACTCTCCTTTTATTTTTGCCATATCTCCCATAATTTTATACTGCTCAAGTTTAAGTCTCTTGGCATTAACATAAACAGGCTAGAAATATGTTTAAAACTGATTCCCAAAGTAAGATGAATAGTGCAGCATGTGTGGTTTAGCCTGTACCATCAGGATTATAGATATGTGTTCAAAAACTGTTTATTCCTACAAGCACTCTTTCTGGTGTTACTGTCAACTAATATTTGCAATTATATACTTCTATCAGTCATAGATATTTTTGTCTTTTTCAGTTACATGAAGACATTTTTGAAAAAGAAGGTAGAGTAGAACCAATATTTCACTAAACCCCTAGAGTTCATTTTAGTATTTGGTTTTGGTTTGTTTGGGCTGTGTAGAAAGCCATTTCATATATAGGGAGGAGGAAGTCCATTTAATTTCACTGTTTGATGCTTTGGAGCTCAACTGAGGCAAACCTAGAATATGATCTATTCCAGAACATTAAGAAGAATTACATTTACCTGATCTCTTTAAAGATATGTAATTTCTAAAATTATTCTGGAAATCCTAGAATTTATTAAAATATCTAATTGAATTTCTTTAACTGTTTACATAAGGGTGTTTCTGAAAAGCTGTTCTTGGATAAGGTTTTAATTAGCTATTGAGGCCATCTTTAAAAAAACCCCAACCAAACAAACATATTTTTCACAAGGTTCCTACTACATAAAATTAGAAAACTTTGAACAGTTCAGGTAACCACATATGAGTCTTTTAAACTTGTAACAGCAAAATATGAGAGAAGTTCAGTCTGGATAACTTTTCCTACACAACTTTAACTTTGTATACTTTTGCTGCAGTTTCCCATTTGCTTAGTTAGACCTCCCAGTTTAATTTCTTTAATTCATAGATGAAAAGAATTCTCTTTGTGCAAATTACAGGAGTGTGTGTATTTGTAGTGCGTCAAGGTGACATGCATAGCTGTGGTTTTGTGTAATACATATTATTACATATCCAGAAATATATCCTTGAATGATATTTATACCCAAATCTGGAAATACAGTGAAATAATACTTATGTGTCTGTGTCCTTGAACTCTGTGGCACAGTTCCTGTTGACTTCAGCAGGGCCTGCCCTTCGGCTAGTATACGTAGAAGGTGGGAATTGACTGCGGAGCAGTATTTCCCACCTGGCTGCAGGACAATGGTTAAAGAGGTACTTGTCTAAGAAGATTCCAGGCACAGTCAAGAGACCTCTAACAAATGATACACAGTTTCTTATTATGTAGTAGACAAAATTATTTCTTTAAACCTTTCTGTTCTTAAGCTACTTAAATTACAACCATTATTAAGCTAAAGGAGCATAGCCAATGAATGTTTTGTGCAGTGGAAAGATTACAGGTCATAGAATCATAGAATCATTTAGGTTGGAAAAGACCTTCAAGATCATCGAGTCCAACCATTAACCATGCCCACTAAACCATGTCCTGAAGTACCCTGTCTACTCACTTCTTGAATATCTCCAGGGATGGTGACTCAACCACTTCCCTGGGCAGCCCATTCCAATGTTTGACAACCCTCTCAGTAAAAAAATTTTTCCTAATATCTAACCTAAATCTCCCTTGCCTCAACTTGAGGCCATTCCTCTTGTCCGATCTCCAGCCACCTGATGGAAGAGACCAGTACCCACCTCGCTACAACCCCCATTCAGGCAGTTGTAGAGAGCGATAAGGTCTCCCCTCAGCCTCCTCTTTTCTAGACTAAAGAGCCCCAGTTCCCTCAGCTGCTCCTCATAAGACTTGTGCTCCAGGCCCCTCACCAGCTTGGTTGCCCTTCTCTGGACACGCTCCAGCACCTCAATGTCTTTCCTGTAGTGAGGGGCCCTGTGTTCAACAGGACTCGAGGGGCGGCCTCACCAGTGCTGAGTACAGGGGAACAACCACCTCCCTGCTCCTGCTGGCCACACTATTTCTGATACAGGCCAGGATGCCGTTGGCCGCCTTGGCCACCTGGGCACACTGCTGGCTCATATTCAGCCGGCTGTTGACCAGTACCCCCAGGTCCTTTTCTGCCAGACAGCTTTCCAGCCACTCTTCCCCAAGCCTGTAGCGGTGTGTGGGGTTGCTGTGACCCAAGTGCAGGACGTGGCACTTGGCCCTATTGAACTCGATACGATTGGCCTCAGCCCATCGATCCAGCCTGTCCAGATCCTTCTGTAGAGCCTCCCTACCCTCGAGCAGATCGACCCTGCCTCCCAACTTGGTGTCGTCTGCAAACTTGCTGAGGGTGCACTTGATCCCCTCGTCCAAATCATTGATAAAGATATTAAACAGAACAGGGCCTAACACTGAGCCGTGGGGAACACCACTTGTGACCTGCCGCCAACTGGATTTCACCCCATTCACCACAACCCGCTGGGCTCGTCTATCCAGCCAGTTTTTCACCCAGTGAAGAGTACACCTGTCTAAGCCATGAGCTGCCAGCTTCTCCAGGAGTATGCCATGGGAAACAGTGTCAAAGACCTTGCTGAAGTTGAGGTAGACAACATCCACAGCCTTTCCCTCATCCACTAGGCAGTCATATAATGATAGGAGACAAAGGTTACTGAAATGCAAAATTTAATAATTTGTACTTAATAAAATGAATCTTTTCAGAGTAACATCTCAATGCATTTTCTGAAGTGTCATGTGTAGAAGATCTTTTTGTCTTGCTTACTGTAATGTACAGGACTTGAATAGGCTTATGTCCTTACCTTGATATCCATCTATCATCTGTTGCACTGTGGCGCAACTCTTTCTAAGCCTTCTTCACATTCACAGGAAAGTCAGATTGTACAAACAGCATAAGTTGTTGTGTTTTGTTTTGGGTTCTTTGTTGTTTGGTTGGTTGGTTTGTTGAAATACTACTCTGATTGGTATTCAGATGGATTGTGTGAACCTGTGGCTAGAACAACTCTCTCTGTCTTACGTGCTTAGAGCAGAAAATACAGGTACTACTCTCGAAGTGGTATCACTTAATAAAAGTGACAGATGACTGCTTATTTTAGTTGGAGGGGAGTCTGTAATATAATTTCAATTTTGTTTTATAGATACATATTTAATGAATTCCATTCTTCTGTTACTTCTGATAGAAAAACATACAGAATTTAACTTTCTGAATTCTGAGAATGATGTTAACTTTTGAACTTAATCTCTGTCAGCTTTTTCTCTTTAGCCCAAAGTAACAGGATGTGTCTTTTTCGTCTGTGCCTCGTATGTGGCAACTATTACTGTCCATGACAGGGTATGGTAATTAAGTTACATTTCATGTTGAGGGATATTGGCTAAAAATAAAAACCAATTTGATTTCATAATCCACATCTTGGTAAGCTCCAGTTGCCAAAAGTCAAGGTGAATTTTTTTTCTGTTTCACCTTGCGTTTTTAGATTCCCCTGTGTCATCTTATAGCTGGGTGTTCTCTTGCAAAGCTCAGCTGTCTACTCCTTTCCAGGCAGTGCATCTCAGAAGCAAAGACTAGTGTCAGCACATGCACAGCTGTGGTTCACTGCACGGTTAATTCTTAATCATTAATTTGCTGAAGTAATGTTTGAACCTATCAGCTTAAAGGTAAATCACTTCTTAAGCATGTTACATCAGAATGTGTAATTAAAGAGGTAGTAAAATTGTATTGGTTTTAAACTGTTGTTTATTATAACTTAGAGATACAAACCCAAAGTTTTTCTTCTATTATGGAAGAAGGTTCCATGTCCAGAAACTGGGGGAAAAATACACTGAAGTGTTACACTGTAGCGCTAGGATTGACACACTTTACATGTATATATACATCTTCTATGTAGTAACAGATACTGATGGGGACTTTGGCTACTGAGAACCTAGAGAAGCAAGGACATAAGCTGAGTATGCTTCCTAAAGAGAGCAGAGTATTTGAAAAAGATAGTTTTTCAAGATCTTAACATTCCTAATGTGCTCTTTGAGTTCTTTGATGAATATTATAAAAATTAAGTTTTCAAGTAAATTACACTGTTCAACGAGTACATTGTTGGAGGTTGGAGGAGAACAAAATCTCTGGTAAACTCACCCTGTCTTTACTAGAATGCCTGTCATATGTGGGCACTTTTTTGTTAATTGAAAACCTAAAATCAACTTAGTATCCAAAAGGTTGTAAGCACCCTGACATGAAAAATAAATTCCATTAAAGGAAAACTAAGTTGTGTTTCTAGTGAATTTACTTTTTTAAATAATAAAGATGTCCATGTACTTTATGAATTGTTTATGTATACCTCACTGCCTTCACAGTGTTTTGGCATTGTCGTTGCTAAGTATGGTTCATACTACACAAAAGTTCATGAGTGGTAGTGTGAGCAGATCTTTATTGTTCCAAAATGCATGTGCAAGTGAAGACAAAGGACTGTAAATTTGGACTGCAACACAGGTTGTGCTTTCCTGAGTGACCATGCTAAGAGGCATAGGATGTAATTAATCTATGCTAAACATGCACAAGATGTAGTTGAGTAAACTAACTACTAAACATACTCCAGCAGCTGTTTCAACATAATTTCTTTTTCAATAAGCTGAAGAATTTGTTGAAAAGAAGCCCAGCATACGCTTTGTATTGGATTCTAATCAGCCAGCTAAGGGACTCAACAATTAGTACACTAGAGGTGAAAACTAATCAAAAGCTAACAGAACTGTGGTGAAAGCAAGCAGTTTATACATTGATTGAAACAGTACTCGGGGCGAGGGGGTGGGGTGGGGGGGGTGTTAGCTGAGAATATAATATACATGGTTCTTTTAGTTCAGTGTAAAAGCAAAGTACATAAATCAGCAGGATTCTCCTCGATGCATTTAAGAACAGCATCTGCCTTTCCTGTATAATGCTGCCTAATATAGTTTTATCTGCACTCTTTTTCTGGTGTTCCAGAAGCTTCCAAAGCATATGACATTTGGTTCCCCTGAGTCTTAAGTATCTAGCAGATCTTAAGTTATCCCAAGGTGTCTTGTTTCTTCAGCTGGGTCAGGATATGGTTTTTCTTGGCAATTAATTTTTTATATTTTTAATTTTATTTCATAAACCAGTTAAGCTTTGACAGCTAGAGATATCTTTGAAAGAATTTTAAGTGTATCTTTGTAAGGCATGTAAACTGTTTAATTAGTGGTTAAGAGCTAAAAGGTACTTAATTAAAATACAAATATCCTATTCTTGTTTGTATGGTAAAATCAGAGGATGTCATACTTGCTTGCTCAAAAGCAAGACTCTGAATTTAAGACCTGCATTTTGTGATGGTAAGAATGATTTATTCTTTAGATTTACATTTTGGGGTGGGTTATTTTATTTTTCTGTCTGCATGGGTTTTTGTTTTTGTTTTTTCTTTTTTCCACAAGAAGCTTAGGCCCAGTCAGCACCATGGTAACCCCTAACAGCTTGACTGGGTTTTTTTGAGAGATATCCCAGCTGTTCTTAAAGTGGCAGAAGGCATTAGCCATTCAGGTATTTGTGTCATAGCAGGTACATACAGAAGAAAATGTAGGGGTGATTTTGAACTTTCTCTTATTTGTGTAGATATAAGTTCCCTGGATTAAAGTATTATTTTACATGCAGCATGACCTTCACTTTTCTTATACATCTGAAATAAATGCTACTGAAGTTTCAATAAAGGAGATTTTGTGTATATGTATAATGTGATACTAATTATATTTGCATTTTAACCTAAAATCTTTTTCTTAAATTCAGCTCAGACATTAGTTTATACTTCTTCAAATTGTTGATTTGCTCCCAGCTGGGATTTCCTATGTAGCACTGAGATATTCATGCACTCAGTTATGCTGGTGACTTTGTGTACAATACTTTGAGCTTTCACATATCGTAGGCAGAGTTTTGAATAATTCTTTCCTTAGGACCTTGCTATTTAAAATATTCCTATGAGGTTGTGTCAGTTGTTTTTTGACAGATTAATATGTTTTGTATAAATGCAACTTTAATCATCTTTCTTCTAAATTTGTCTGTACTTAAACATCTGCAACCCTGGAGTTCCATAGCTTGGTAAGGTTGTTCAATCCCACTTCTAATTTTCACCTTGATGTATTACAAATTTTACCTTGCAAGTAGTAGCAGGAGGGCATATAGTAGTATCCCCAGTAGCAGCACTGCACCTGCTGATCCATGTTGGTGTAAGTGGCACATATTTCAGTGAAGTGATGTGACAAATGACTTTATTATTGTTTCATCATTTCTTTCTAAAAAAAAAATAATCTGACTTCAAGGAAATGTCAGTATTTCCTGTAAATGTAACTTGCTATTCATAACTCATCTTGAAAAAATGCAAGATTTACATTTAGATACCAATAAAAAATTGGAGACAGAATATTAGTTAACATACAAGAGTTGCTAAAAACATAAGAAGAAACAGAGAAGGCAGGTCCTCATTTTTAAATCACAGTTTTCGAAGTTATTTTGTTATATGAAAATGACAACTGTTTCTTTAGTATATGTTCATGTTCATATATGTTCACATTTCTTCCCCCAACCCTCCCCTCCCATCCATATCCCTTGTGGATTGGGAGAGTCATGATTACTAGCGGATTTCTTGTTAATGAAAAGTGGTTACACTTGCTTTATTGTTCATTGAAGGCTTTCTTCTGATGGAGATAAATTACGTGCTTGGGGTTACCAGGAAAATGTGATTTCATCATTGAATGGGGAAGCTTTGAAACAGTCTTCCCGATTTACAAATAAGTTATGAATGTGCCAGATCTGACAAAGAGAAACATTTACTCTAATGCCTGAAGCTCTGACACTGGAGTCACTTGAACATTGTGTCTTGCTGTCATCTATTTCATATAGGTTTCAGTAAATAACAAATTTTTAAGTTCTAGAAATAATCTCTATTATTCATGTAAAAGCACACTGCATAATTTGTCGAAACATAGAAACATAGTGTACACAGAAAGAGTAGAACACTGCTTATTGTTTAAGTCTGCATGTGTGAAAGGATCTGATATGCTTGTGTCAACAAAATTTAGACCCCTTATGTGGTCGGTAACAAAGGTAAGGGCTCTAAGCTCATCTCTTCCTCTTTCTGCTCCTATTTGACGTACCAAAAATAGGTATCTGAAGTTACAAAATGTGGGTATTCCTATCAGGAATGAAAATGAGTAGGAAGTTAACCTTATCGAACTTTGAGATTGGCTCTTGAGGTTGGTGTGTTGAACTGGATAACCTCAAGAGGTCCCTTTTAACCTTAATTGTTCTACGAGTCTGTAGTAATATCTTCCTATATTTCTAGGTGGCACAGAAAAAAGATAATTTGTGTGAGCCCTGTAATTTGTTTCCTGAAATCATAATAATCTTGACCTAAGTATAGGCATTTATGCTACTGAGCCTTTTGACATAATTTCTGGAACTTCCCATCTATTCAGAACCCAGATCGTTGCTTGGTCCACTGTATCCTTGTGGGTTATTCCAGCAGCACAAATAGCAAAGGAGTAATGACACACCATTCTGAAATAAATGACACCTGTATACCAAATTTCCGGTATTTACCAGAATTGATGTTATAAAATATCATCAAAAAATGTTATCAGATCACAAAGTTCACTGTTGCACATGAGACAGCAGTACTTCAACTTCTGCATTAGTTAAACATTAAATTGTATTGGGATGCCAGATGAAAAACAATTGCATTTTCCTAGACTCGCAGACTTTAAAGGCAAGCCTGTTATGGAGCCCTGTTGTTATTTGTAACAAAAGGTTCATTGCCTCATAACATAATGTTGGTTCCATACATAAATAAGAATTAAAATACTAGAAATTTCCCTGTAAGTAGTAATTAACAAGATCTAAATCCTCCTGTACGTCCCATGTTTTATTTGAGAGAATTGGCTGACCTTTTTCTGCATGGCATATATTTAGTAAATCTACAAGGTGGGAGGGAAGGTCAGCAGTAACAATTGCTTTACAAACTGGTAGACTGCCAGCACCGGATCAAAATTTTAGTCTCAGAATGGTTTGTGTAAGTTTGTCATGGAGAATACGGTGCTGTGTTAGGTTTCACAAGACTGTAACAAACTGTTTTCTTCATTCTGTTCACATTAAGTTCTCTACTAGAGATGTTACTATACATACCTGATTGTAACAGGATTATGACAAGAATTGAGCATTTCTTGTTATTTATCAGACAACAATATACAGCTGGTAAATTCTCCTGTTTGTGTCCTGTCCAAAAATGTTGAAATGGATGTCTACATATACTTTTGGAATATGTTACTGAAGAGATAAATATGCCCATGGGAAATCGAACCAAAAAGCTGGCTCTTTTGCACATGTTCTTTACCCTTACATTAAGAAGGTAGCTTTCACGATTTGGTGTGGCTCTTCATAATTTATTTTATGCTTTCATTGTTATTCATTGCTATTTCTTTTCATTTTCATTGAAATGAGTAGCTATGGTTACTGTTTGGTTTCTGCAGTCCCATGCAGTGAGATTGTGAGGGTTTTTAATTGTTGTATGATACATGTCTTCAGACTGTAGTAGGAATTCTTCAGCTTTCAGCCCTAACTCCTATTTCTTGGGAAAATAAAATTTGATCAGAGAAGTTCCATAAGACTGCCTGAAACAAGGGAATTTGGTAAAAGGTGATGTTTGAATAATGATTTTAAGCCTTTTGTGAGGAGGCATGTATTCTTCTTGTCAAGGGCATAGAATATGGAGAGATAAACTGTTTTAGTAAATCCTGTCATAGTTGCAGGTTACTTTGAAAAATTGAAAACTTGCTCAAGATAAATGCTGTAGTGGTTAGACTACAGCGGGCCAACATATTTGGGAGAACTCAGATGATATCTGATGGGGAAAGGACGTAAGAGAACTGAAGTAACAATACCCATGAGACATTTCTCAGTGCTGGGTAAGTTTACTAGGTATTGACCAAGATAAAATTGGACAGAAACTGTTGGACTCATGTACACCATAATCTGAAGCAAAACAACTTTTGCATACTATATACAAAGAGGTTAGAATCAATTATGTGAGCTCCTGTGTCCTGTCTTATATTTTGTTTACAGAGCCATAGTATCTATTTTAAAAGAAAATCAGGAATATTACTTAAACCACTAGGGCTCCTTAGCATTGCTTTGTGAGCAAAGCAGCAGCAAACGTCTAGCATCCATATGGGGTGCCTGATAACATTGGCTATTTTCCAGGATTAGTCATGTTCTCTCATGGTGAGTGTAAGGCTACCATTCTGTGCCACACTGTTCTGTGCCGCTGTTGCTTCTGGCATAAGGTGGCATGGCATGGAAACAGGATTTATCTGAGACTTGACACTATCATGTTAATGTCTGGCTGCCAGAGCAACTTGTTTGAGCCACAGGAGTCTACATTTAAATTAAGAAAGTCATTAAGCTATTTCACATTAGAAGAGAAGCTAGCAATTTCAGTGAATTTTATAATATTTTCACACTGTGCATGTACGCTTATATAAAACTCTCACTAATCTAGTTACTTTGATATTATTTTTATACATATTCCTGATATTTATTGAAAAAAAACCCCACCTGAGTAGCTGGTAAACATAATTTCATTCTTGTTCATTGATAAGTAGCTAAAAACCAGCAAAAGTAAACAACAAGATTAACTTGCTTCTTTCTGATAATGGCCATTTGTTGATTTATTGGTAATCAGCAAAGCAAATATTTAAAATTATAATTGTTGACAAATAACCTATATTATAGTTTTGGTGCATCAGTTCATGTGCAGTGCTTTGCAGCAGGCTGTCTGATCAGTGCCTTCACTGTACATTCTGGGTTTGGTTATTTAAACATGTACAATACAATGAGAAAGGAAGAAATTGAGGAAAGGAGATATACATATGATGAAGGGACATAAATAAGGTTGAGTTCATGGGAGGGATGACTATTGAGAAGTAGAACATGTTGGATGTGGAACATTTTATCAAAGGCAACAGTTAAAACAGCTATTGAAAAGAGTACAAAGCTGACTGGAACAAATAATAGAAGGGTTTTTATAGTGTTAGAAAATCTTCCCATTAACTGAACACAATATGCAGGAGCAAACATATGGATCGGTCTCATTAAGAACAAAGATGGTTGTTTGAGATGAACCTCAAAGGGAAGAAGAGAAGTGGCATTTCACTTTGGGAGAGACAAAAGAATAATGGGGTTAAGTTAGAGCAACATCACATTATCACACTGGTGGAGTTTAGGCACAGACAGAGAGTACAATAGTCAGTCTTTCTCTATGTGGAAAAACAAGAAAAAGAAAAGGATTGAGTCTGCTGCAGGCATAATAAAGTTTTGTTTGTTTTTCAGTGTTTCAGTGCTAGAAAGCTCTTTCCCATTTGTTTGGTGCTATGATTCTGTGCAGTTTGGACAGTGTAGGTTCCATAGACAGTGCTGTCACACAGAAAATGGAGAAGAAACCCTCAGCATTGAGTGTAATGTTCCTTTTGTTCCTCTCATGAATTTGCTTTTCTTTTCCCTTTTTTAAACTTGTTGGCTGCTTAAACTTTTATATAATCTTTGGTCCTAATTCCTCAAGCTGAATGCCTAGATTTAATTGATGAACTGCAGGCATTTGGCTATCTTACTTGCTCTGCTTTTTAGTTACAATAGCTTGGAGATGTTGGTAACCTGTATGTTGAAATGTATCAGCTGTTCTTCTTGTTGAAACTCATATTTCTGTGCCTGACTGATGGCACTTCACTACATAATATATATACGCTCCACAGGAAATATGAGTGCCCAGAGCATTCTTTAAGTGGCACCTTTAACACAAAGCACGAAAAAGCCCGTTTACAGGTTAGCATCTAAATTTCTACTGATGCTAAGTCTATACTGTTGGTTATCTGGATGTCAGTAAATATAACAGGGGAAAGAAATAATAAAATGAAAATATAGAAGAAGCTTCTGTGTCTTCTTTTTGTCTCGTTCCCTTCAACAGGTCTGTGAGTGCTGTTAGGTATTTGTAGGGGCACAGCAAGACAGGTTTGCTGCATCTGATGTAAGACAATTTCTCAGACAGATAGGCTTGTGTTTTTCACATTGATCCCTAAATCAAGCAGACAGGTACTCTTTACCATCCTGTGGTTAAAATAAATAAATCAGTAACAGCTTTTTCGTCACTCTGCTTTTGAGCTCCCTTGTCAACAAGTCTGGTTATCTTATGTGCTGTGTTCCTTTCTTTCACTGAATCCACTAGTTCACTTTCTTCTTTCTCCTGCTCCTCCACAGTTGTATTCCCCTACATCTTAAATGGTTCATTTAAGAACTAGCAGACTTCCAGAGGAGTTTTGATATGATCTTCCATTATGGAGATTTCAATCTGTTACACAATCGTGATTCAATCTGTTAACTAGATAAGAGTTTAAGAAATTTTTTAGGCTTTAAGAACTTTGTAACAAAATGAAGCAATTTAATATGCAGTTAACAATACAGTATAATATTTGCTGTACTGTTTTAATAAAAAAGTTATATGCCAAGGAAAGATATTACTGAAACTGAGATGATAATTTAAAGGACCCAAAAATAAAACTTAGAAATTGCAAAAAAACAGAGATATATCTAAGCCTTATAAGAAATATGTGCCTTAATATTAAAAAGAAGAGGGGAATGTGGGAAGAGAAGTTCATTCTTTTAGCTTCCGAGAATCCTGTGATGTGCAAAATCACTTTTCTGTAGCTGTGATACCTGTTGTAACATTATACTACCAGGTGCTGCAATATCATGCCGCAGGCAGTAGGACTGAACTGTGCAAAATAAGGCAAAAATGACACCTGTTCACAAATATTTATCGCGCTAGCATAGGATCTACTACCTGGTCTGAGACTACGTTGTGACTGTTAGGAATGATATAACTGACTGACTTTCTTTTTTAGTGGTGGGGTTTTTGTTGTTTTTTAATTACAAAAACCAGTAAGTTGTTGTTTTGGGAGTATTAAGCACAGTAGGAGACTAATGAAGTCAAACTATCAGAAAAAGTCTCTAAAATAACTTTACTTTTCATCATCTGCAAGTATAGAATACAGTTCACGTAATGATAGTATTTGAATGTCCTAAGTGTGTGTTAAGAGGTTAACGTTTGACCATTTTGATATCTTAAGAATTAGTTGGTTACAGGGCTACATTGTCCCTAGTACATGAACAGATTGACAAGACAGAACCAAGTATGTATTTAGATAAATAAACTTTATTAACCTTGTCTCAGAGCCCGGGGCATTCATGGTCCCTGATGAGACAGAGAGCCTGGAATCAGTCAGTTATCAAAGTTTTAAAAATTACACTAAAAACTTATAAAACAGGTGAATCCAGAATTTATTTCTGATGAAAGAAAGCAGGAACAGAATATATCTATAATTGTTATGGGTTTGTATGGTGTGGGTTTTTTTGGTAGCAGGGGAAGGGCCGCAGGGGTGGCTCCTGTGAGAAGCTGCTAGAAGTTTCCCCAGCTCCAAGATGGACCCGCTGCTGGCTGAGCCTGATGCAATCAGTGATTGTGGTAGCACCTCTGGGAGAACAGATGTAAGAAAGGAAACTTGCAGCGAGAGAGGAGATTGGAAAGTGAGAGGAACCCCTCTGCAGGCAGCGAGGTCAGTGCAGAAGGAGGGCGAGGAGGAGCGGGGGAGGAGGGGATGCCCCCTGTGCCCACGGTGAGGCAGCAGGCTGTCCCCCCACAGCCCGTGGAGGGGAGCGGGGGAGCAGATGCCCACCTGCAGCCTGGGGAGAGAGGAGCCCATGCCGGAGCAGGGGGTGGATGCCCCCAGAAGATGGCCGGGATGCCATGGGAAAGCCCACGCTGGAGCAGTTTGTGCCTGAAGGACTGCAGCCTGTGGAAGGGACCCACACCAGGGGAGTTTGTGAGGAACTGCAGCCCGTGGGAAGGACCCACGCTGGAGCAGTTGGTGAAGGGCTGTCTGCCACGGGAGGGACCCCACAGCGGAGCAGGGGCTGAGCGAGGAGTCCTCCTCCCCCTGAGGAGGACGGAGCGGCAGAGACAAGGGGTGAGGAGCCGACCCCAGCCCCGTCCCCTGCGCTGCTCAGGGGGAGGAGGGGGAGAGAACCGGGAAGGCGGGAGGGCTGGGGGGAAGGTGTTCTAACGTTCGGGTTTACTTCCTAATAGCCTTGTTTGGGTTTGATTGGTAGCAAATTAAATTGATGTTGTTTCTTCCCCAAGTTGAGCCTGTCTGTTGCCTGTGACTGTAAGTGGGGAGTGATCCCTCCCTGTCCTTATCTCGACCCACGAGCCTGCCTTTATGTTTTCTCCTCATCCCACCGGGGCGGGGAGGGCAGGGGGGAGGTAGTGAGCGAGCAGCTGCGTGGTGCTTTGTTACCTGCTGGGCTTAAACCACGACAATAATGAAGGCCAAGTTGTTTTATCTTTCACCAAGAGCAATTGATGAAGTTGAGCTTGTGGATTGAAGTGGTAGTCCGGAAGGTGTGCAGTGCAGAAGAGAGTACCAAATGTTTGATCCTGACAGAGGAAAAAAAAAAGGAGTTCAACTCCTGAAGTGCATGTCTTCAATGTAACGCTATCTTGGTCATGAACGTGAGGCCAGTCTGAAGTTACTCTATCCTCTCTCATGTTCCCCTCACCACTATATATGCCTAGTATGTCTGGCATAATAAAATTAGCTGTTCTGGGATTCCTTTCCAGTGGATTGTTGGAGAATTTTGTCTTTCCAAAGAACATACAGGGAATTGCAGGGAGATGCAGGGAAGCACTGGATGCCAGATTTAGGGAATAAATACGCTTCTCTTTTTTTTTTTTTTTTTTTGTCAATCCGATTGGAGCAGTTTAAGAAGGTGTGGCTTCAGTTATACCTTAGTCCTTGCCACAAGGCCGCTGCTACATCATGCATGGGGCACTGAGGAAGTGTATGAGTACTCCAGATTTATTTCTATAAATGTTTGACGAAGTTAACTCAGGTGAAACCAGATTAAAAAAAACTCATTTGTAAATACTCTATTTTTTTTAAATGTATTTCAGCAAATCATATGACATGGCTATCTTGCATCTAAATATGTCATAGTTCTTTTTCCCAAGCTTACACTGTACCAGCAGCCATTCTCATGCGCCAGATGTAGAGCTTTTCTGCATAAGGGCATTGAGCTTGATTATCCTCTGCTAAGTAGAATGATAAGCTTCATTTCCGTTGTTGATTCATGAGAAATATTTTGAAATATTGTGATTTCAGTTCAAGCAAAAAGTATTTTTGATGACAACGTTTGCCATCCTCCTTATAACTTTGTCAGTATATATTGAGAGTTAGAAGGAAAAATGAGTAGTTGTGGCTGGGTCAGATAGCAGGAATTTACAGAGAACTTGGTGTTCTCTGTTGCATCCAACAAAGTCTGCCTTCATTTGAAACAGGGATGACCTCTCTGACTGAATACCAAGGAAGTTCAAAAACCTCTAATTTTCCTTGAAATCTATTTTTATCGTGATCAGGGGCAGGCAAAGTTAAAAAGTACAAGACTGACAGTACAGAAAGGAAAAAATGCCTTTACTGAGTGGTGCAGATACTTTGTAGCAGAGTTTAGAAATGCCTCTGGTTCTTTTGCCTTTGTCATTTTCATGGTGTGCAGCATGTTACTGAAGAATGCTTAATTATTCAATTCAATGTCTAAAAGAAATTACAGTAATTTATGAATCCCACTGCAAAATCATAAAGTTTAATTAGCGTTAGTGACTGTTACTGTCATTGGCAATACCATTAGTATTAAGAGAAAAACCATATACTTAATGAGGAGAAAATATTTCAAATATGAATTTAAAAGCATATACAAAACATATGTAAATGTGTGTAGATATGTATACGTGCATTAGAATTACTTTATATGAAGTCAGATCTACAACCAAGGGTCTCCTTGGGTGAGTTAGATAAAAACACTTTCCATGATTCACATTTTAAAGTTGAGGACTGACCTACTGTCCAGAAACATTTTAGAAGTCCTAAGAAAAATTAATATAATGTCCATTGTGTGTAATGCCATAAGAATTTTTGGAAGGTGTGCACAAAATCTGTTAGATAGAGTTTTAGTACTGCACTTTTGCAAATTCTATATGCTGCTCCTTAAGAAAAACTGTTGTAATGACTCAACTACAATAGTTGATGCACTGATCCTGTGTCTGTGCCAGATCCCTCTTTGGTCTGTAAAAGGTCCCAACTGGGAATTTGTACTTGCATGGCAAAAAATAGAAGTAGGGAAGAAATTGCTTTAACATTTGAACATTTTGCAGATTTTCCCAAGGTCTCCTACTGCAAAGAATAACAACACTAAAGAAGGTAGGGTGTTAAAACATTTTCAGTGCTGCCCCTGTTAAATCTGTCAATCATGTTGATTCTTTTCAGTTTTTTAATAGTTCTGTTGTATATGAAGAAGATAATATTTGAACATTTTATACTGTCCATCAACTGAAATGTACCCATTGATTCCAAAAAGGTATTTGACCCTCAAAAAGCAATTACTTCTACCTAAATCAGAAGACAAATGTGGAGGTGGTAATAACATTTTAAAACGTTATAAAGTGGAGTTAGGAAGGCAGCGGTAAACACGTTTTTAAAGACATATATTTTTAAGTACTTGTCAGAAACGTTAACCTGGTGAGATGTGGAAATGTCAGACACATTACATGTGCAGGACGTGCATTTGGCATTTTGCTGTCAGCAGGGGAGTTCTTCTACAACTAATTCCTCAGGAACCACACGCTGAGTCTGTCTGCAGGGCGGAAGAAGGGCTGAGGGTGGAAGCATATATTGTTTATTTTGTGGAGGTGTATTACAGGATTTTTTTCTCTTTAAGGTAAGACCATGAGTTGTGTCAGTCATGCTGTATGATAATTTTCTGGAGTTGGAGTAAAATCCATGGTTTATGCAAAACATGAATCAAATTGTGCAGCTCACTAGTCTTACAGGTACAAATAGGCAAATACTAGTATCCTACATATAAAATTGGTTAAAAATCTCTTCTCTTGCAAATCACATGTGTTTAATAAATATTACCTGCTTTTGAATTATGACTGTTGTAGGGGGACCTGTATAGCATTGTTTTATTGGGGCCTCTTTTCAGACATAAGAAAAGGGGGGGGTAATTCCCTGGTTTAGCCATTTTTGTTACTTTCCTCTTCCCTCAGTTCTGCCACCTAATAAAAAAACTTGTTTGCTATACTATTGAATTGAAATGGAAATGTTGGCCCCCATAATATGCACTATCCCAGCAGTACTACTGGTTGTGTTACAGTTGTTTATTTCAGCTACAAATGTTTAATTTGACACTATTGGTTTAGTATGTAGGCTTAAGAGCATGATACGGAAATGGAATTTAAGTATCATTGTAAACTCAGAACCAAATCTCCTGCAGGATAGTATCAACCAGGATAGTAAAATCAATACGTTAATGAATACACAGAATATAGTGGGTAGTTATCGTTTATGTTCATACACCAGTGTTTCCCATAGGAAGCTTCATAGGTACACCATAAATGCAAAGCATTATGATTTTTAACCTCTTTTAGACTATAAACTCTAAATGTTGGAATCAATATTATCCAGATTCAACAGTAGTATTAAATAGAGGCACAACACTGAATGGAAAGTCAGATTCATAGCAAATAGTTTCCTCTCCTTAATGCATTTTTTAAAAATTTTTAATGTTTATTATGGTTATTTGATATAGTCTTGGTTACCACTGATAGATGCACTTTTTTATAATATGGTCAGAATGCAGTGAAAAAATAACAGACCTACTTTATGTTAAGAAAAATTATATTTGGCACTTTAAGTATGCCTTTGGTTCAGGTAGATACAGTTTTAAATTTTTACCATTATTAATTTTGTTCTTATTAAGACAATGTTTTCTTATGTGAATAAACTGCAGTAATTGAGTGTATCTTGTTGTTATCAATCCAGAGAAGACAGAAATGGAAAGAAAAAAAAAGACTTTTTGGTTCCATCTAAATAAAATATTCTCTTTCATTCCTCTAGGAAGAAGTCACAAAATTTCTTCACAAACCTTTGTAGAATCATAGGGGGGTTTTTTAAATAGCAAAAATTATTTCTGGAACCTTTTTTCAGAGGTTTCCAAAGCGTATACTCAAAGATATTTAACTTAGTGGACTACATATTATTGTCCAAAAGCATATAAAAGCTGAATTTTCCCCGTCTTTCAATTGAGACAGCATAGTTGGTCCACATTAGTAAAAATGTTCGTCATTCTTTATGGATTCACCAGTGTGTTGTCAAGCACTGAAGTTTGTTATGTTTTCTTCAGCTGAAATCCTTTTCAGTAAGTGCTTGTGGTCCCATACACCCATATTCCTGATCCCATCTCTGCTACACCAGCATATGTGGAAAATAACATGGATTGTGATGGTTTATAGGGCTGCTAAATCAGCTTCTCCCTGTGAAACCTACTCTGTCATTCCACTGTTTGAGTATCTAAGATTAGTGCATGTCAGCGTTCACTCATCAAAACGACTCCTTCCTAGGATGTTACTGTATTTTGTACAGCCTGTGCAGCACTTCTTCCCAGATTTGTAACTCCATGTTCTTGCTACCATCTTAGGTACAAAAGTGGCTGCATAGTGAGTATGCCTTCTAAGGCAAAGGTGACTCAAATAATGACGTACTTAATTTTTATCTAGTAAGTTGCAGTCATAGATTTCTGAACAACTGGGAGTTTTGTATCACTATGCATTGCATGAAACTGAGCAAAGAAAAGTGCAGGACAGTGAAATAGCTGATGATAAACCCCAACGTTAAAATGATGGTGAAATGTTACTGTCCATTTCCTATCAGGGAGACATGTGGGATTTTTGTTTTGTAAGGACTAGCCGCTGTCACTCAACTTGGAGGAAAAATAATTATTTATTTTTTTTTTAATAGGAAAAACACACTTAACATCTCTGTGTTATTAACTGAAAACAAACCACACTTTCTATATAATCCAAAAATTGTTTGTAGCCTTGCTGAGGAATAGATTAAATGAATTAGAAAAATAGCTTGAAAAATATCACAAATATCCTTTCCATTTAAATTTTCTTAAATGGAAACCAGTAATAATTATTAATATCTCTCACACTTTTGTCACATGAAGATGTCACGTGATTCAGGCTCAATTGTGTAAACACTTGATTAAATATAAAGCTAAAGATTCTGACTAAACTTTTTCACTGCATCTGAGCAGAGAAGGGTATACAGTGACATATAAGGGGATGTGGGGAAAAGATGTAGTAATCGCATTTTATTTATAAAATTGTAGTTTCCTGGAAACATGTTTTTATTTTTTAAAAAAAACTGAAACTGCACAATTTTACTTTGGTTTACCGTCTTTCTCAAATGAAACCTAAGCACAACAGTAAGTAGTGCATTTATCAGGAAAAAAATTTCAGCAGCTGTAGGTAGTTCTTTGGTGTGCTTAGGGCTAGTCTGAGGATCTTACTGTTCCTCTGAACCATACTTTGATTCCCACTCTATTTGTTGGGCTGGGAAATCAAGGTCATTTTGACCATTTAAACTTCTGGATAGAGAAAAGTCTTTATTCTTTGGTGTCATAAAAGAAGGAAGAGAATTTTATCATTTGGGAATGCTTGCGGAGAATTTCAGCAACACCTCTAGATCCTTTCACGTTTTTATCTTGGTGTTGAAATTTTTCATGGGAATCTTAATATTTGCTACAAAGCGTATATATGCTTAGGGTGATATTAAGAAAGAAATGGTAATGTATAGGACTAGACTTTTTCAATAATTGGTTCTAGTTGTTTCGGTTTCTTGTTTTTTGAGAAAAGTATCTATCACTTCATTTGAAGGCAAAAGGCTGTACTGGCTTGTAGGTGGAGTGGCTTGGAGGTTCGTTTCTCCCATAATCTCACGTAGTAGATGATATTAAAAAAAAAAAAAGTGCTTTTATTCTCTTTGTATTTTCCTCATCAGAAATATTTCAACATTCCTGATGGAACTTTATGCCTCTGTGGTACAAGATGTATCTGCATTAAATTTTCACTTTGACCAAAGTTTGAAACATTTGATAATTATGGTTAATAAAGCATCAGTGATACTACATGGCTGTCCATATTTTTCATATTCATTGCCAAGTGTTTTATTAAACCACTGTAAAGCCCTTATCGTTCTCTTTAAAGAACCATAGGCAAAGTTATGGAGTGTCACTGATCAAAACTCAGCATGATAAAAGCTCGAGTTGTTATATGGTTCTACTTGTTTTCCTTTTACAAGAAATTATTAAAATATCTTGGCTTAAGAAGTAATCTACTTTCACTTCAGTGTTTTTTCCTCTTCTGTAGTTTGATTAATAAAATGGTGGTCCCAAAGCTGAGATATTTAAACATGGAATAGGGCATAGCTTAGAAAGCTATGCAAAGCTGCTAAAGTTCCAGAATACCATTTTTTAATTCCCATACTGATGTATCAGTACTGAAACACACCTGTGGCTACATGCTAGTAATGGAAACTGAGCACCAATGAAGAGAATGAACAAATGGAACAGTATTTTTAATCTGTCCTGGTTTCAGCTAGGATAGAGTTAATTTTCTTTCTAGTAGCTGGTATAGTGTTATGTTTTGGGTTCAGTATGAGAAGAACCTTGATAACACACTAATGTTTTCAGTTGTTGCCAAGTAATGTTTAGACTAAGTCAAGGATTTTTCAGTTTCTCATGCCCAGCCAGCAAGAAGGCTGGAGGGGCCCAAGGGGTTGGGAGGGGACACAGCCAGGACAGATGACCCAAACTGGCCAAAGGGGTGTTCCAGATCATGTGATGTCATGTCTAGTATATAAACTGGGGGGAGTTGGACGGGGTAGGGGGGGTAGATTACTGTTCAGGAACTAACAGGGCATCGGTCTGCGAGTGGTAAGCAATTGCATTGTGCATCGCTTGTTTTGTATATTCCAACCCTTTTATTAGTATTGTCATTTTATTATTGTTATTATTGTCATTATTAGTTTCTTCCTTTCTATCCTATTAAACTGTTTTTATCTCGGCCCATGAGTTTTACCTTTTTCCTTCTGATTCTCTCCCCCGCCCCACTGAAGTGGGGGGAAGTGAGCGAGCGGCTGCGTGGTGCTTAGTTGCTGGCTGGGGTTAAACCACAACAGAATCCTTTAATGTTTAAAAATAGCATTATTTTCATGAAGCTTTCTGTAACCATTTCTGAATGACGGTCTGAGTCTGCATTAATGGGATTTGAAGATGGGATTGCATGGTGCTCTAATTACTTTAATCCTGATTTTCAGACAATGTTTTATTAATGGCATTGTTAAAAGCCTGATAAATTACTCTTAAGTGTGGCAGGAAGAGGGGCCTAAATAAAAAAAAGAGAGAGAGGATTATTGTTTACACTGAAGAGTTCATGGAGGTTTTTTTAGTGGCAAACATTACCATTTAAGACATTCGGTGTTGGAGTAAAGAACTTCAGTGAGTACAATTTATCCCTAGTGCTTGATCCTTCACATTCTCATGCTTATGTGTAGAGTTGTCTCAAGTTATTTAATAGAACGCTAGCCTGGCTTCTCTGTTCCTCCAGCCTCATGGTGCTGGTATTTGTTTTTTCCTTCCTTAGCTTTGTCTTTCTGCAACTTAGAATTTGCAGCATTCAGCTTACCAGATGATCAGTAAATGTCAAACAAATCAAAGTGTTTCTGCCAGCAGAGCTATTGAAGTGCTGCATTCTGAATGTGACTTTTTTTTAATTGATTCCTGAGAGGTTGACATAGAAAGTGCTAATGCATGAGCGTCAGGGATTCACAGAAACAGGGCCTCAGCATTCCAGCTTTTGTTCTCCATGTACTTGTCTGTGCCCTCCTTACCTTGGGCAGGTGTGAGCACCTGCTTATGCTTATGTATATAATCACCCTAGGAACTGTTAACATGTAATATTATTTTAGTTTTGCTAGGAATTAGCATATCCTAAAAGAGAGGGGAAGACATGTAGCTGAGTAGTGTGCATCCTTCAGAAAGAGCAGGGGCATATTGCAGGCTCTAAGCTACAAGCATAAGGTGTCACAAGTTGTCCCCTGCTTTTCCGTCTTCTGCATTTCTTTACCCCTTCATCTTGGTGACGGCTGCTACCTCTTTGCTTGTCTGTTGGGCTGCGAAGTATTGCATGTGCTATTTGGGCCATATTTTCTTCCTCTTTCCAATCTGCATGTATTTTTTTGATAGGCCAACTGTCAAGAAGCATACTATTGAATGTAGTGATACTTGTGTGTTCCAGCCAGTAGATGGCAAGCCATCAGCTCTGCCCAGCCAAGAAGTGGGTCCTGTGGGTCAACCCACTTTCCAGTTCTGTGAAATGTGATGTAATTATGACTCGGCAGAGAAACAGGGGCAAGAAAGAGATGGCATTTACTATTCTTTACAGATAATATCCTTTGAATTAACGGCAAATGGCTTCTGTTTTTTTTTTTCTAGACTCATTTCAAGATTTAACTCCTTTTGCTCTCCCCTGGCTCTCTCAATTTTTCTTTCTTTTTTAAATTACGTATATACTTTTACTTGCCCCAAGGTCACAAACATACTAGTCCTAGGAAGTTTTAGTATAAAGAGAAGAAGTTTTGACCCACTCTGCAAAACATGGCTTACATGTTTCACATCTCCACTTTGCAACCTGTCTGCAGAGCAACAGATAAACATCCAGGTAATCACAGCTTCCTTACTAAAAAGTTGGTCAAATCAATTTAAGCTAAAATACAACTTTTGGTATTATACTGTGCTGCTTCCTACTCTGATTTATCAGAATATTTACATTTACATGTCAGATGCAGAAAGATGATCCCAAAAATCAGGCTTGCTCATCTGTATAATCATTTTTGAGCATTTTCTAATCAGAGATGCCTTCTGCATTAGCATTGATGATTTTCAGTTGCTCTGATATGTTTGTTCTGTATTTGTGATTAATAAGCTCTTGGAATATTTTTGCACTTGACTGTGTGACTATGTTTTCACTTGTACAAAAAAAAGCATTATTACAGAGGTTCCAGAGAATGTCCTATGTTTGTCTGTTCTTAGTGATTTCATATTCCAGGAAGATACTTGGAAACTGTGGGTTTCTGAGGGTATGTTTCACTACTCTTTTCTATTCTGGTCTCCACTTGCATACTGGGATGGAAGAACATTGTCAGAATACATATTTATGATTCCTGGATAAATGTTCATGCTCAGTGTGTCAATGGAGAGCTCTACCACTCCTATTCTCTTCTATTTTTTCTGCAACTGACTGATATGTGTATGCAAATAGATATGTAGATGAACTCTTCAGCTCTCACAGTAAACATCTACAGTGAGGTTTATCTAGTACAGACATAGAATGATAAAGCTTTGGGAGATAAACTTTACCCACAGCCTGAGATTAACATCTTGGCCCTTGTGCAATGTCATGTGTATGCCCAAACTCTAAAGATGATGATGAAAGGAGCTGGGTTTGTATTTGCTGTTTTAGCAGATCAGCCTTTATGTGCAGCCAATATGCCTTCAGTACTACAGTAAAGTTAGGCAAGTGTATGGAACTGTGCCTATTAGAAGCTTCCCCACACAGGAAAGTGATTGAATGAAAAAATGACCTAAAAATATACAGAGAAGTCACTAATATGATATCGTACTAGCAGGGAGGTTACTGAGGAGAAGAAGCCCTCGTCTTTCAATGTATAGTACTAGTAAACATGTAAATTAGGTGTTGGTGTCTTGTCTAGATGATTCCATGGCTGTCATCTTTCTTTCCATCAATAAGGTTAAAATACATGTATAGTTAAATAACTGGTCTAAAAATAAGGAGAATTTTGAAGTGCAGGTTATGGGCTAAGTCTAACAATGTCATGAACTTATTTTCCATAAATGGATTATTTTCAGAGACCTTTTTATTTTAAGTCCTTAGGCTACGCCCACATCCTTTTTTAAAAAGTCTTTTCCTGAAGCTAGGAGGATTGTAATGCTGAGGCTTTCAAATAATCAGCTCCTTCTAGGAGTGGGACCTAGAAGCAAAATACCAAATAAGGAGGTTAGTCACATTAACAGAATAGAACATACGTGACTCTGTAGACATAAATAGCGCCACATTTAACAAGGTAATAAAAAGTAGCATATGCTAATATGTTAGAGATTAAAAGGAGGTGGCACAAGTGACATACTAAGGCAAATTACATTGTAGGTTCCAAATAACCTCTGGCCTGAGGGCTTAAGATTTTTACTACTCAAAAATAAGAAAACAAAGATAGAATTCGTTTTGTTAATTTGTACTAATATAAAAGATACGCTATTAATCAAAGTTAATCATCAGTAAAATAAGACAGGAAGTTACAGAGTGATCCCTCCTGCATGTTTCATCTTAGGATGGCATGGGAGAAATTTCCCTATTGTGGGGTCTATCTCTGCTCATTAACTGCAGAGGTAACTACTTGACTAGTTATGGTTAGAATACTGTTTTTAAATTGTTAGAATTAGTTGAAGCCCATCCTAAACATCTAAGTTAGGATAGATGAGTGTTTTCATTTGAAATTCTCTCACTAGTTAATTGCTCTGCTCTGTCCTTTGGCATCAGTTGTCTTGCTGTCACCTGCTTCTCCATGGAGGGCACTGGGAGACCAGAGGTGCTAATTTTTAGCTGCTGTCAATTGTAGGCTCTTTGGACACATAGCCCAAATTTGGATATTCCCAAGACTTGTCTCAGTTTGCAGGTATTCCAAAGAAAGTGAAAAGAAACGGTTAACCCTATTTGTAATCTTGACTTGACTTAGCTTTTAGGTTAGATAACTTTGAAACAGGCAAATAAACAATTTCCAAAGCAACAGCATTGCTAACCTAGAAATGAAGTTATAAAAGTGAGGAATTAAAATACATTATTAAAATACTTCCGGACAACAGCATTTATCGTGGTTGTCATTCAAAGGTTTTTTTGAAACAAATCTTAACCACAGAAGTGGCTATCTTGGTAGTACTTCAAAAAGAACTGTGCTGGGGCACAGTCTCCACAGTTAGGCTTCTCAAAAGAACACTGAAGCTAATATAGGTAAGTTCTTCTGAAGGAATTTCTTGCAGCTTGAAGACAACATAGAGGCAAATAAACATTCTTGAGTTTACCTGAAAGTGACTCTCCTTAAGTTTAGGTGGGAATTCATCAAAGAAGTACTTGCAATGGTTTGCTTTTGCTTTGTTTTTCAGGTGTTTACTTTTTGAGTCTGGAAGTAAAATTGTAGTTATGAACTCCTTATATGTGTCGTTTGAATTTGTTGATTTTTCTGTGTCACTTAAGAAAGCCTTGTGACAGAGTCTGTACATGACAGAGTCTGTACCTGACATCTCAGTAAAACAGATGCCAGTTTGGGGAATAGAGCACTTGAAGTAAATGTCTGTCTGTTCTAGGTGCACACTGGAATCAGTTTCAGAGATCATGCATTCTAATGTTTATGGCACAGCACCCATAGTATTGTGTTAAGAAGTATATTGCTTGGTGTGTACGACCACCGGTTTCCGTGTTAGTGGCACTTATGCTACTTTATAATTTACTCCCATTTTATGATGAACTTAGAACTTTTTCTAACAAAGTAGGACTATGCATACTATCATGAATTTGAATTGATGGCATCCATGGAATTTAACTTTATTTTGTCATTATGTATAGTTAATTTTAGATTCACATACACTTAATGTTTTGAGGAAAATGTAAAGATTATTCTTTAGAGCCAGGTTTACTTGTTTTTATAAAATACATGTAGTTTTATATCTTGTATGATTAGTATTCATCTCAGTCTCCATTATTAGTACATTTTATTTATGATTATGCTTTAGCTGCCTATTTGCATTTTTTATTTTGTTTTAAAAAGCATCCAATTTTTTTAGGTAGCGTTTGGGATTAACTATTCCAGGCTTGTAAATGTAAACATTCAAAAGTCTAGATCCTAGATGAACAGACGTGCATCCTGCCATGCTGACTTGTGTGCCTGTGCTTTGCAGGGAGGAAGAGGGTAGGGTGGGATTTGGATGCTTTAGTATGCTCTGTGCTTCTGGTTGACTAACTCAAGACAGTTCTATGAGAAGCCTCTAGAGTTTTTGTTACTGTTTCTACTCATGCTTCCAAGTTACCTAATTCTTGCCATATTATCTATGGAGAATTGCAGATGCCTAACTGGAAGCAAGTGCTACAGTGCTTAACTGCAAGACCTTTTGTCTTTTATTGCATTTAGTTCTAAAAAATGACAACTGCCAGATATTGCTGAAACTGGTGTTTACTAATTGATTGGAATAAAGGGCAAGAATTAAATAGACTTAGTGATTATTTTTTTTTAACCAACCAGCACACCATTGTATTCCTAATACGTTATGATATTTGAAAACTGTAGTTCATTTATTTTTCCTTGCTTACTGAGAGCAACAAAGAGGATTCTCACTTGGCTGTGAAGGCTCAGGTGTACAGAGTAGTTTTGTGAATTTCATAGAACTAAAGAAAGTAGACTTTAGCAAGGCTGCCACTCAGCTGTTTGCTTCCCACTTTGGGATTATTGGGATTATTCCACCACCTTTGGAGAACTCTGTATTTCCCTGCAAAACATCATGAGGCCTCTGTGGGTCATTCCTTGAGTTTAAAGGATCCTCTGGATTGAAATGCTGCAATTTGTTGTGTCAGCCACTCCCCCAATTTAACACCAACCAAAAATATTGTGACAGTGTACTCTGTCCAGGTCTCTGATGAAGATATTGAATGATACAGACTCTAGTATCCCTGCAGTATTTTGCTTGCTATTGGGTGCCAACTGGATATTGAGTTGTTAATTCCTGCCCTTTGAGTCCGGCAATTCAGCCAGGTTTTGTCTCACCAAAAAGTCCATTTGTCCAAACAATATTTTTTCAACTTGCAGTTGAGAATGGTGTGGGAGAGGGTGTCAAAAAAATCACTAAAAACTAAGTGCAACATCAGTTGCTTTCTCCTTGCCTCCATAGCCAGTCATTTCATCGTAGAACGTAATTATTTTGGTCAAGAGTGATTTGCCCTCTGGTAAACCTGGGTTAATTATTCCTGATTATCTTCTTGTCATTGAAGTTCTTGGAAAAGTTTTCCAAAGAGAAGTAGTTCACATTCTTTCTAGGCATCATTCAAGGTGAGACTGATCAGTCTGTAGTTCCCCAGGTTCTCTCCTGCCTTTCTTAGATGAGCATAACGTTAGCAAGGGCTTGCCCCCATGGCAGTGCTTTTTCACACGTGAATGCCACCTTATGACAATATCCATCAGTTTTTTCAGCACTCTTGGCAAGCCCTATCCAATCCTGTGCCTCCATCCCTGGCTCACTGCCCCCTCATTGTGTGCCACACCTCCTGGGCATAACCTTCACGGCTGTGCCCCAGGAGGTTCTGTCTAGCAATTCCTTGACTGCATCGAAGCCTACTCACAAGTTGAGAGTGCAAACTTTTGCTAGTTGCTTTCCCAGCTTTCTCAGGATCCCAAACTCAGTCATTTCATGATCTCTTCAAACTTGTACTGTGTGCAGTCAAGTAGTAATCCCTCTCTTTCTCATCCTTGCTTGTCCTCTGTAAATCAACAGTCCTTTTTCCAGTCATGCATGCTCTTCTGCTGTGTCTCCATGATCATTATCCTGTCACGGATTCCTGAGTGAACTTGAATTTCTTCCTGATTGTTGCCCAAACTCTGCACAGTAGCATAGTGTCTGAATGCCCTCACTTCTGAGCAGGAATGTGGAAAGTGCCTCTTGTGTTTTTTGCTCTTGCATCCCTCCTCCACTTACAGCTCCTTCTCCTTTACTTTTTAGTTTCACTCTGTGTTGCGTGCTTGTAATCCTACAGCTATGTTAATATATTCACTGACAGCTTTGGTAAAAATCTAGTTTTACAGATGTGCATGAGCATATACGCATGCATAACATTATACTGTATTACTTCAGTTTTTCATTTTCAGCCTTGTTTTACCTATAAACAAACATATAGCTCATATTTGGTTGTCTGACAAATTTTAATTGCAATTAGAAAGCATAAATGTAGTCGGCATATAACCTTGGCTATGAATTTTTAAGGCAGGTGTCAGCCACTGCTAGTTACATGCCTTCTGTCCACCCTAACCAGCCAGAGGTCTTGGTTTTGAGATGTGTATCAGAAACAGTGACAGCATTTCCAACTGCTGCTCTGGAGCCTTTTAGAACTTAAAGAAAGAAGTTATATCACTGGGAATTAACCTTTGAAAGTCCAAAGGAGAAATTGTATTTTACTTGAAAGTCTGTCAGAGCATTTAAGAGTCTGAAATAATTCTTTGCAGTTCAATAGAAAAATATCCCTGCTTTATAAACCTACTTCGGGGTGGGGGGGAGTTGTTTGGAGTTTTTTTTCCCCCAACATTCCCTTTGAAGCTTGCCACTTGATAGATTAGCCCAGTGCTAAATAAAATGTCCTTTTTTATGTGTGGAAGCTTGGTAATTGCTGCAGAAAGATTCTTAGTGGCTCGTAATATACATATAATCAGATTAGTTTTGAATTCTCTCCCAGCTGAGAATGTAGGAGTAATCCAATTCGTTGTTGTTTACCTCCGCTTTTTCTGATGCTTCAAAGGGTGCAAGCAAGCAAGGCCACATCAGCATCTCAGTAAGGAGGGCAGCTAGCTTCATGGTGCAGAGAAGCAGTAGATTTAAGCCTCTAAGGAAGACATATTTGAAACTGTTGAAACTAATCACGGCGGTTTTGGTATATACTACTTAAAACTCAAAAGCGTGGTTGTGCAGTTAAACTCTCAAGTCTAATACCATTACATAGTGAGAAATCTTTTCCAAAGCTGTAAGTGTATGGCTATCTCTGATACTTCAGTTGATTCCATCACGTAGGACTTCTAAATACTGCTCTTCAAGAGAACAACTGTCATGCAGTTGAAGTGTGTGGATTTCAAATACTCTTAGGCAGAGATTAAACCACTGGAGTTTTTGGACACTCTGTGTGTAACATGGAAGCTTGGGTAAAGACCAAACCCATGGGTTCTCTGGGTCTTTCAATAACACTTTTTTCCTACTACTTTCACCTTTCATGGGATTTATTCCTCTATGATAATAGCTAATTATGAGATTGGAGGGAACTCAAAGGTCAGTTACAGCTTTTAAAGTATTTTATTTTATTCTCTGACTCCTTTAAACGAGTCCCAGACTTCATTGTAGTTGAAACAATTTAAGAGTTCTATCTTTTAGCCATCCTCTCGCATCTTGCCCAAGCAGTCTTTCATCATGTTTTGTTATAGTCTCAGCTTCGTCTATTGTAGCACAGTGGGAGAGGTGATTGGTTCAGGTGCTGATCTTATAATTAAATTAAATTATGTTCAGAGCATACATATAAAATGGCTATATGATAGTGTGTATATAAGATCTAAATGAATTTCAAATTCTAAGTATGTATTAATCATTAAAGATTCTGCCTTCAGAAATAATCAAATATACATATATTTATTAAATGTAATATGTGTGAATTAGTATGTGTCAGCACATGTATACAATGATGTTTAATGCCTTTTGAAACTTACATATTGGGAATCTGTTCCCACTCTCCCAGGCTTACTTCGCAAGACATATTGTTTTATACTTGGTATCTGTTTATAAATTTCAGTTCTTTGTCTTTGTAACTTTTTATAAAACATATACTAAAAGAATAGTGCTCTGGTTCTCAGTGTGTAACTGTGAGGTATTCATAATCTGCTTGATACAGGTTACACCTGTACTGGCTACAAGGGCAGTACAGGTGTACATACTAGCAAAGCTTGCAGTATATGGTCTATTAAGATTTTTAAAAAGCAAATATTTTTATATTCTTTATATTATACCTATTTGTTAGAGTGCCAACAGGTCTTTTATTTTTATGCTTTATTTAACTGTAAACTATGAAGGTTTTTAATTTTTCTTGAACAGTAAGTTTTAAAGCATTTAAAATTTCAGCTGCTACCAAGTGTTTGGCACTGTGGAAACTAAAATCACAAACTACAGAATTAAAATGTCATGGTAAAGATCTGCTTCATTGTGTTTATTGTTCATTAAGAGATTAAAGAGGTGTTGTTCATAATGATAAAAAGATTCATTGTTTCAGTTTACTTATTCTGCCTTCTTTATAATGTGGTGGTGGTGGGGGGGAGTTTTCCGTATCAGAATTCTGGTTTTGAAACCTGGTTAGCCTGCTTGGATAGTTTAAAGTTATTTAAATTGGATTTTAAAAAATACAGAAATTGATATTCTGCCTACTTGGACTATATTTTAAAGAAACCAGCACTTCAAAGGAAATTATTGAAAGGAACCAACCTGTACCCAGCCTAGCAAAATTAGTTCAAGGTATCCTGGGGTACTGCTAAATTAAAATGGTGTTCATGATGTCACAGCACACAAAAATCGTTTTAATGTGTTCTTTCTTTTGCTGGACTGGAAGGAAAGATGTAAAGTTATTTTCTCATACATAGGAGGAAAACTGTAAACGGTATAACTTGATAGATATTTGATTAGGATACTTGATGTAAAATCCCGTCTCCTCACTAACTAAAGACATGTACTCCTTTTCAGTCTGCTGGAATTGCCATGTCTGACAGAGAGGGTCTCTTTTAGTAGTCCAATATCTCTTTTCTTACTGTAGAATAAATTAGGTCTTAGAAACAGTGATGTGTGCGCAAGTTCTAGATGTGGTAAGTGTTCTGGGGGTGGGGTAAGGAGTAAGGTTTTGTGGGGTTTTTTTAATGAAGCCAGAGAGATGGAGTGATCTGCTTGATAATAAAGCTTTAACTTCAATGCCAGCTCCATGCTGTTAAAGCATATTACTAAACAGCAAGAAATGTGGCACAGATGTTGTGGGAGCCATATTTTACACCCTCCAAAAGGTCATGTCGCTTGTTATTACATTCAGAATCAATATTAAGTGAGCGTTCCAAATTTCAGCTGTCAGTTGAATTTATTGCTGCAAACCAAGGCTGAAAGGTTTTCAACTGTGATTCAAGCAAGCTAACAAATTAATAACACAGAAGTATGCATGGTGGAGCAGGTGATCCATGTTCCAACAGAAAAGGAAGTTTAATTGAAAATCATAGAAATCAGAGCTGGGATGTTTAGTCCATTCTCTCTACCATCGTGGGCTTGTAGTGTCTGCGAGAGTGCACTGTAATGGTCACTGCTAGGGAAGATTTGCAGCGAGTACAAGTAGTACAGCGAGACACTATGCATGTGTGTGGTACCTTTAAGTGTCTATCCTGTAAAATATTTGGATCTCTGACACGCGAAAGTTGTTTGCAAATTCCTATATTCTGTGCAGGTATGACAATTCTGGGGTTTTGTCATTGCCTTTGGTAACAACAAAAGTGAATAGGTCTCAGCGAGGGAAGTGGTCAGCAGTGGTCCAGGAGAGCTGCAGCAGAGGCTTTGAAGGCTGAGTTTGCACCTGTGTTTTCACTTTCTCTAGGGTAAAGATAAATGGCAACGTCAAAACAGTTTTGGGAACAGAAAAGTTAATATCGTTCAATGTGGATGGTCTTGTGGGAAGGAGTCTTGTCCTTTTCTGTGGCCACAGTGCTCACAATTCAAATGTTTCTAGTTTGGGAAGATGTTGGCATTTCTTAAGTTTCTAGATGTTATTTTTGATCCTGCTTTAACAGCATCAGGTACTCAGAGAACAGAATGAAGAAGAATCCTTGTAGTTTGGAATTTCTCTTTTCAGTAGGTATTAAAGTGACTTTAGCTAGATAAAAAGCATGATTTTTAAATCTGATATGTGTATCTCATGTTTTGTTCTTTCTTCCCTATATTTAGATAGTTCCATTCTGGCAGATTTGCGTTTGCTTAAAGGCTATTCCGTCTCTGTGGCATGCTTTGTTGCTTTTCCTCCTTCTGTTCCAGAAATGGTGAATTTTGCTTCTGACATATCTGTGAAGGAAGTTTCTCCATTTTAGAGTACAAACGATAAAAATTTCAACTAATCTGCAGAATTTCTCTAGTTGTCTTACATTTTGCTTAAATTTGACATTCTTCATCCTACTTAATGTAAATTCTTCAGATAGAAGTTTATGGCTCTTGAAGCTAAACGTGTGAAAACAAGGAAAAATTACAAAAGAGCAGTCAAATGGAAATGAGAGCAATAAGAGACATAACATGTCTCCACACCTGCCTTTGGTGTACTTTTTCACTCAAATTGGGGAGGGGGAGGGTGGGGGGTGTTCAACTTTCGGTTTTAAACTACCTTCTCATTTGTGCTAGTGCCAAGAGAAAAGCAACAATGCAAATGTGTGAATACTGTTGTACCCTTCTGGCTTCAGCAGACATCCAATTGACAAAAAAAAAAAAAATAATCCTTAACAATAATTGACAGATATAGGGAAAATATAATATCCGTTTATTCAGTGCAGATTTGGGAGAAATTAGGGGTTAATATGAAGGAGATTAAAGACTAAAAAGGGGAGCAATGGGGCAAATGTGTTAATATACCAAAGGTGTTTTGCTGCACCACTGGTTACTATTTCTGGACAAAGCATAAATCATGGTCATTTAAAACAGACTATGAAGTTTGTAGAGCTGATTGAAGTTAGTCTACCACATGACTTCTTATTGTGAAATAGAACTGGATTCCGGCTTTCCTGCTGCAAAGAAGATCATTTCTGTCACGTATCTTGTTTCTTGTCCTCACCACCACTGCCATTATTCTTCTCATTGTTTCTGTTTCCTCAGTAACAACTATAGCTATTTGCATTTGCAATGGTCTTTTGAGACTACAAGCCCTGAAAGGATCAAACATTTCTATGTACCTTCAGTTTTAGTGAAACGGCATTTTCAAGGCCACTGTAAAAATCCACATATTTGTTTTCTTTTAAAATGCAGAAAGCCAGCCATGGAGACATCAAGAGACAATCAGTATTTTTTTTTATCTGAACATCTCTATATGGATGAGAAATTTACTTCAGTGCTTAAGTTTAAACGGTTAAACTGTAGCATAAACTGGTTTTATCTCGTGCTGTCAGCTAAATCGAAATAAAAACTTCTAGTGTCCTTTTTATTTTCTGTGTACCTCAGTGAAGTAAATACTTCAGGTTGCATGGCAGCCAAAATCTGGCACATTAAAATTTACAGATGGTAAAAGGCATGTCTTTTCATCTGCCAATGTGTGATTCAGATAGCACAAGCAGACTTCAATCCACTTGACCTCAATAGAGTTGGCGCAGCCTTCTTTCCTGCTCTATTCCCAGGCTTGTTTGATAAAACAAAGTTGGTGATGCTTCTATGTGAAGAGGGACTGTAGCTTTTAGATCTAAGGTAATTAAAAAATACTGAAGTATTTATAGAAAAGTTTAATTTTTGTGTATATGCAGTTGAATTCTGTGTATGCCACGGAGTGTAAGTTGGCTAGTTTGAAGCACTGTCTTTCTCAGAAGATAATATTAACTTCTAAATAATTTACAAGTCAGAATCTTAGGTCAGGTACACATAAAAATGGATAGAACATCTCAATTCCACCAAAGTAAGTCAAAATTGTAGAGCTAAAACTATAACTATCAGATTATTTAATTTGTGTTGGGAGGTTAAAGAATGTATATTTAACCCTATAAAAGTAAGCACACTGATGTGGCATCCTATTATGAAGCTATAAAAAGAAAAGTGTGTGGTGTTTTTTTTAAAGAAATTATTTTGATAGAAATTTTGGGGGAGCCATTTACTCGGGGGGTGGGGGGAGATTTTATGTTTAGGAATAAAGTGTTCTTAAGCACTGGAGGGTAAGCACATGGATTATTGTCGTTTCAAAGGACTCTGCACACCGTAATATGTTCTTAGAGCCCTTAAGTTCTTTTCACAAAGGTCAGTTATTCATTCAGCACTACACATCAGTCTCTATAGTCTGACATCCAGATTTGTGTTAAGGAATTGAGATTTCTATGATGTAGACTTTTATTTGATGGAGCCCAATAGGGTGCTCGTATCATGTAGAGCACTAGTTCTCAAAATTTAAGAATCAGCATGCCACATCAAAAATTCAGAAGTAGTTATTATACCGCCTGTAAGATTTTGATTAGTTTAATTATAAATCTTTCTTGTTCTGATTTTTGCTAACTTGCACACAGCCTGATTGCAGCTCACCAGTAGTATATGTAACACAGTAATATATTGTACTCTAAATTTTGATAACCACTTTTGCAAAAAGATTGGTCTGCCTGTTTGGGACAATTACATCTGTTGGTAATCTGCTCTTTCTGTTTTTCCTATTGTTACTTAAATATCTCTGTAATAACAACGCTATTTTACTAGAACAGAGGTGTGCCTGAGTGGTGGTGGGATCATGAGTAGGAAACCTTGAGAAAATGAGACTAAACTGAATTTTAAAAGGCAAAAAGCAAGAGGACTGTCATGACTGCAGTCCTCATCCTGTTGAATCTAGGGGCAGGAACCAAAGTGCAGGCTGCTTCCTCCATTTTTAGAGTTCTTGAGGGCAGAAGTGTTCTCCTGCCTCATGCCAACCAGCATCTGCCTTCCTGCATCTTCTCTTATATTGAAGAGCTGTGTTGATTAATCATTCCCCTATACTCTCCAAGCAAAGCACTCATTTCTACCGGTTTCTACATAGTCCTGAGGCTAGTAATTCTAGTCTTTGTGACAGACTTTGGCAGAGGTTAGTCTGTGCTTTGCTCAAACCATTTTGGCATGGGATGGAATAAACACTGGTAGGACTGAAGTTTTGTCATTCCAGTGAGTGCTGGACTTGAGTTGGGAATTGTACATCAACACAACTGGGCTCTTTAGGTATATTCTGGAAGCAGTTTCTGGTTTTATATGATTTTCTGAGAGCAAAGGCTTTAACAACCCAGAAGCCTGTTGTTCACAGTAGCACAGAGTGCTTCTTAGTAGTTTTTCTTTCTTCCCTTCAGGAATTCTGTGATTAAAGATAATTCTTTAGGAAGACTTGATACGCATGGTACTTAATATCCTCAGATTTGCACAGGGCTTTCAAAGAGGCGTTTCTATACTTTAATAACTGGAGAATGCACAGGTTTCGGAAAAATTGTCATTTACTGCATGCCTCCATGTTACATCCCCAAAAGCATAACAAAACAGATTAAAAAAGAACCTCTACAGTTAATGTCAACACTTGTGATTTCTTTTGTTAATAAGTATTTTTCTTCTGTCTTGTGCTGATGAGTTTCAGTGTTTAGGCTGATCTGGTCTGAAACTTCTGCCTCTTGTACCCCACTCTTCTGCCATTGATTAGCATTGTTATTACAGCAAGTGGTTAAGGGAGATCATAAATGTATAGGAACTTGTGAACCTTCTGGATTATCCTGTATTTGATAGGTGTGTATGATTGAGACAAAACTTTTGAACTGGAATTCTGTTTATTTTGGGGGCCAAAGGGGAAAGCATTGCAAAAAGGTTACATTCTTGTAGCAGCCTGTATATGAGTTTCCATGATTTACTCTTTTCCCTAAGCTATGTGATTTATTTCCTTGTTTAAATTCTTTCTCTTGCTCTGCTTTTTTTCCCTTTCTGACTACAAAATTATGTCTTACTTCTTCAAGAGGCTTAAGTTGGTGAAGACAGGAGAAATTGTTTTGGGAAGCCTAAGTATATACTTGTCCTATTGATAAACTGTTTCCTAGACATACTTGTTGCTGTTGAGGACAAAATACAGTGTTAATGTAGTGTTCTGGAAGTTCCTGTGTTTGTGTATTCCCATGCTAATTTTGAATATTCTGGGTTTTCATTTTTTGTGGGTTTTTTGGTTTTTATTTTCTCAAATTCACTGTGTTTTCTCAACTAAATCACACATTCTGCTTTTGGCAATTCAGCACTAGACATTCACCTCATTTCTTGAGGTGTTTATAGGCAACATTCTAAGACAACCCTCTAGCAGTCTGTGTTGTGTCAGTAGTAGCTTTATTGCCAAAAGATTCACCACTGTCAGCCTATCAAGAGTGAGATGAGATTGGTCATTGTCTGTAGGAAAGTCAAAGATCACTGGGGAGATTTGAAAAGTGAAAGGAAACAAATGTTACTTTTTCAATTACAATTTCACATAAAAAAGATGCTAAACAAGAAAGAATAGACAAAGGGGTTTTTACTAGAAACAAATAACCAATTGAAAATACAGTTGTCTCTTCATGGGGGTCTGGAAATCTAGTGGTAGCTAGGACCCTACATTGGAAATGATCAGTAACCATTGGTTGCAATTAAATAGGAATCTAATAGTGTGGTGGTAAATATATATATATATATATATATATATTTAGTGTACAGGGAGGAGAGAAGGAAATCTATCAAAACCTCTAGAAAATGTCTGGGGGAAAAGGGAAAGAAATTAAGCTTGCTGCCAGTAATGTTGTTATTCAGAGACAGTCAAAAATTCTTTCTGTCCCCAGATTACATTAAAGGACTCATAAAAGCAATTAACATGTGGACTATTTTTCTAAGTCACTAGAAGTTTCAGCATGTAATTACCCATTATGTAATAGCTGGAAGCCAGCAGATTAACTGCAAATTGCTGATGCACTAGGATAATTTAAAATATTTTGGTAGTAGTTGTGTTTTTTAAAAAAAATTTTAAAATATATCGACATTCCTTTAGCCTGAATGAATTCCTTTAAAATTTTTTAGTCTCAGATTGAACATCAAATGATTCTGATTAACTTGGTGTTACTGGTTTTTGCTGTTGTTCTGGTGAACTAGAACTGATGCCATATCAAAAAGGACTGTTCCTATTAATAAAAAAGGAAAAAAAAAAAGAGTTTGTTAAATTGATAGCAGAAATTGATGAAATGCAGTTATTGACCAGTTGGGTAAAAATTATTCTGTCCAGTGCAATCTATTTGTTACCTGAAACAAGGTAAGAGATTTTAGTTGTGTTATTCTTGCTTTAAGTTTTAGATTTGTGGTGTCACCATTGTATAGTAGGCCTTAATTCTCCACAGACTGAAAAGAGAGAGAAAGAAATGATCTAGTGGAAAACACTGTAAATCAAAAAGGTAACTGAAATGATAAAATTAATTTTGTGATTTTTTTTCAATACTCAGTCCACTTTTCTAGTTTTCTTTAGTGTATTTTTGTTTTGAAACTACTAGTCACTGTAAGAGATGAAATACCATTTTGTTGGTTTCATTCTAAAGAACAGTTTGTCATCTCAGTGCTTATAAGCATTAATTTTGAAATTGCCTACGGTTTATTTTATATTTTGATTAGTGCTACTGTTGCCCTCATTCACTGAAACATTTAAACATAATTTAAATATATTCCAAAAGTTTAACAAATGCATATATTCTTGCTGAAAATGACTGAAAGCTACACTTGTTCATGAATTTAATACTTAAGAAGGAAAAAAACCTCATCCTGAACTCCCAAGAACTGAACTCTATTTCTTTTCCTTCTTTGTCTTTTTGTGTTTTTTTACCTTTAGCCTGGTTTTGTGCTGTATCAAAATAAGTTCTTTTTTTTTGTTTAATCTAAAAGTAAAGCTTTGAAACTATCAGAGACAAATGAGCCTGATAGAAATCTAATTAAAAAAAAGGGGGGTTTAAATAGAAAATAAATTATTACTATCTAATACAGTACAATGAAGAGGCTATGATGTCCAAAGATTAAGATACTTGTCTGGGAGTCTAAAGACAAAATTTTCTACCCACATCTGCCTATGTGTATTAATCATTATCACTAATGGCATGACACGTGGTGACTTGACAGTCACGGTGCTTAGCACCATTGTACAAAACACTTCTTCACGGGCTCTACAAGGCTCTCAACAGCATTTGTAAGTGCGTGAAGAAGGGAGTTTTTCAGGTCAGGTCTTTGTAGGGTCAGCCAAGGATTGCTGGTGTTACGAATGCCTCTGTGAATGTCCTGCAGACAGCTGAAGAACAAGTGCCTTTTCTGGCACTTGGGTTGGCCGCTCGCTGTTATTCATCGCATGTTATCACTCACATGTTTTGTAAAAAGGGGACATGAGCACTTCAGTACTCAACTGAGGTGTTTGAAGAGTAGGAGAACAAACACATCTTGTAGTTTTTGTATGTTCATTGGAGAAGTTGGTGATGAGTTTTTAAAGTCAGAATATCAGATATTACATTTCAATTGGATTCCACTTCAGTTTAGGTTTGGTACAGTTAGAATACAAGCACAGTATACTTTTTTTGCTGAAGGCTAATATTCTTACAGGGACATAAGCATATTCTTCTGTCAAATCACTGTCTTTCTACTTACCACATTACCTTCCATATAAACATATGTATACCAAATGGGTATTACTCTCAAATTAAGTCCATTATTATATTACACATAATGGGTACCTGTCAGAAAAGTTTGTCTAGTGGTTACCAAAGAAAGTTTCTTTTAAACAAGACACCTCTTATCATTAGTTTTCTCTGGGGATGTGAAAGGCAGATATTGATGGATTTAGGCCAGCCCTTAGGGTTGCATTGAGTTAGTGTTGTAAAATATTATATAAGCCAAAAGCAAATGGTATATTGAGAGTAAAGGATGGATCATTTAAACATTTAAATAATCTTAAACAAGCATGGAAAAGATTGCGAACCAATTGGCCACTAAATGTAAAACTAGAGGAATATACCTTAAAATTAGAAAGGAGCACCATTATCCAATCATACTTGCAAAATGTGGAGTGCTTTATAATTTTTGGAGTAAGCATGTAGGAAATGGTAATTCCATAGACAACCATTGACTATTGCAAGTATAGCATGATAAATATGTTACTGTCAGGCCTAATTCTACCATTTAATTTAGCTAAAAGAGACCATGCTAAGCATAGGTGGAAAAATTTGTCAATTCCAGAGTTTAACCGAGAAGGACTATTGCTCTATTAGCACCTAGAAAAACAAATGTGTGTGTATGTAGAGATAGAGATAAAAAAATTAGCAGTAAGTTCCTGAGAAGAAAACGGATTCTACCATCCAGCCAAAGGCAGATCTTACAACCAGAACAGGTGTACATACAACTCGAGATTTTTTTTTTTTTCCCCCACACATTTATCATAAAATGAGAAAAGTGGTTTACACTTTGCTTTTGATCATCCAGGATTAGTCTTTTTATATTTACTAGCCATTGAGGTGTTTTTCTTTTATCTAGTCACTTTTTGACCACAGGTGAACTCTAGCATTTACAACATCTTTTAGGAAGGAATTCTACCACTTCAGCTATAGGTACTGCAGGGAAGTCCTTATTTTATTTGTTTTTAATTTCTCACCTGCTGTTTTCATTTGAGATGCCCTAAGTTCTTCTATACCTGTGCAATCTCCAGCAGAAGACAGAAAAAGCTATAAGGAAATGCAGTTTTTGTCCAAAATTATTAGTGGCTGGTTTACAATTAAATACCCAGTTAGTGGGTTTTATCTAAAATTTATATAATGTGTATTTCTCTATACAATACTATAGTACAATATGCTTCGCATACATATATAAATGCTTTTAATATATAAAACATGATGTTTATATAATACACACATTTATCTAATATGTTTATGTATATGTGTGTGTGTATATATAGTGTTGTCTATGAAAAGCATGTTTTACAGATACATTAGGGCACATACCTGAACACAATTCATTTGCGTTATACAGGCTTCAGCTGTATGCCCATTCACATCCTAAATGCTATTTTTTTTCTGAGCTGGTTCCTAAATAATGGAACAGTGTGTGGTTAAGTACAGTTTTTACTGAGATAAGCGTACTGAAGCCTGAGAAAAAAGAAAAGGTCCTCAATGAAAGAATCTCTAGACCAAACATAGTCTAAGAAGCTGAATGTTTCATTTCTAAGAGATTTAGTCTGCAGTGTTTTGCTCCTTGCAACGCCTGCTATTCGTGAGGCACTGCAGAAGTTTCTTGTGTCCTAGGTACAGGTTGTAGGATTACATTTATTGCTTGAGACTTTCTTCTTCCTTCTGAAACAGAGAAGAAAGACTGTGTTCACGTTCTTAATATAGCACTCCATTAGGAGAAATGCAGTAATATTTCCTGTCTTACAGAGAAACCAGTCAGCCCTAGCTGTCAGAACTGATGGAGAGTATTACGAATACTCTGAATTCTGTTAGGAGGGCTTTCCAGTAGTTTTCTGGTCTCTGCATTTGCATCTGAAACATGTTCTACTTGATCATCTCATTCAATGATTAATCCCCATCAAATTAGGAATTTTTAAATATTTTTCTCATTGGGTATATTTAAACACATTTTAAGAAATGGTTAATTTCTCCAGTGCATTGCTTTGTGTTTCTAATACAGAAAACGTACTCAAAAGATGACTAGTAAGTTTGACCATACAGCAGCTTTTGCAGCAAGTTTAAATCCTAACATGTACTTGTGGGATAGTAGTAGGTTACTTGCCAAATACACTGTATTGTTGAATACTTGAACTGCTACTCCAGCATGCACAGTTCTGCTACACCAGTGAGAAGTGCATTGTAAAGTTCAGCCGCCAGTAGATTGATTTGCTGTGAGCTTTTCTAAAACCCTGTGTAGGTTTCGCTGACCAGCTGAGACAGTGATGGTTACCTTCTTGTGTTGCTTTCAGGTCTTACTTTCATTTTAAGCCCCATTTTAACTTCAGATTAACTTCTTTCATTTTTCTCGTGCTTTCTGTATTACTTCTGGGTTTTATTGACTGTCTTGGTAAATGTTTAGCAAACGAGAGCATCTCCACTGCATGCTTTCAACTTTGTTACAGAAGTCTTATAAATTTCATTAAAAATTAATTGGTCTATGAAACAGACTCTTGTAACAACAAAGCGATGTTTTCTTTTTGCTTTCGTCAGTTTAAACTTACCTCTGTATTGGAATGTGATGGTGTTAATCCTTAAATACAACCTACTGATTTTGAGTGGGCAGCATTTGACTTAATGGAATTCAGTAAAGAAATGTTTTTCTGCTCCGTGCGCTGATCAGCCAGAGAATCTCCTCTGCGTTGCCTGTGAGCTTGGTATTAAGCTTGGGTCTCTCTGAATAAGTGTTGGTGTGTTCTAGTGCAACTAGTGGTATGTGAACAAGGTGCTTGCCTGTCACCTGTATTCTCAGACATGAGAAGAACAGTTGTACGTACTAGCTTTCAAATATGTTATAAGCATTTTTCATCAGCTCTACAAGTGAAAAATAGGAGACTTTTGAAGTACTGCATAATGATTAACATTTATTGTAACACTTCAAGTCACTCTGTGACTTAACGTTTGGGCTTGGATTGTATTCTGTAGGTCAGTTCATGAAATCAGTTGATTCATTTCTGCTTCTCATTTTTCTTGCATCTTCACACACTTGAACTTCCAAATGGCAGAACGCTAATGGAAAATTCCTACTTACCTTTCTAAAGTATGTATGATCTTACACGTGTGATAACACATACAAAAGAAGTCCAGAAATCTTACTTCCTCAGGTTCTGAAGAGCATCTTCAACCTTCCTAAACTAAGTATATGTGAACAAGTGTATTGGTTTACTTGTTGATCCACTGAAGTGCTGATGGCTGTTGTGGAGAACAGTGTCGGCATACAATTTACGCTGAGAAATACATTACAAAGATAGACATGTTAGGAGGATAGAGACTTACTTGAAGGAAAAAGCAGTCAGGGGAATAAGGTATGTTTGTGAAGTAGCACAGAAAGGCCTTAGTGAATAATGGAATTGTTACAATGCCTCACTCAAGAGCTAAGGGATAAAAATTAGTGTAAATATTGATTTTTTTAATTATTATTTTTTTTTTTTTTTAAACCATTACTCCTGAAAGGTGTCAGTACTCACACAGCTTCCATCTTGACATTGATTTTTCATCACGTCTACTTCATAAAGGCAACTAAGGTACAAGTTCATGTTAATGTTCCCAGGTATGTCTTGTTTTCACCTTATGACCTTGAGAGTTGTTGCATTATTTATTCATTATGTATACAGTATTAAGTGCTTTTCAGTGTCTGATCCCTGCCCTGATGAGCTTGTGGGCTATGTTAGACATAGGGACAGCAGGGAAGAGGACAGGTTCCCAAACTACCTAGTAGCACATATAGTTGATTTTCAGTTTCATAACAGAAGGTTCCCAGGAGTTGTTTTATTTGTTTCTCCATTTCTTTGTTTTTGATGGGTGGTTTTTGGAAACAGTTGTGTTAGTGTCTGGCAGTAGAAGTCAGACACAAAGGTTTAAGATGCGGCTTTTTTATTTCATAAAGGTGCCTGGTTGTTTTTTTTTTTCACCTCAGTGCTGTTAAGCAGCATACAACAAGAGTTATGCGTACTAAAGCCTGTGCAAACTAGACAGTATCACTTTGCACCTACCAAACAGACAAATGTCTGAACAGCACAAACAAGACAACATTCCAAACATAAAGAATAACTTGGTTTATGTGGGAGTGGAAGAGAAGAGAAATAGAAGAATAGAATGAAAGATTTTTTTTTTTAAAAGCAGTTGTTGCAAATGGTTAAGATCCAATGGAAGAAATGACTATTCAGTTTTCTGCCAAAATACGAGTTGCTTTCTACAAAGCAGAGTAATACCAATTTTTTAAACATAAGCTGCAGTTATAATATTGACAAAGAACATGGAGTTGTATTCCTCATTTGAAATAGTCTCTTATGAATATTACAATAGTTCCAACACTTGAATATTGAACTCCTTGAGTTGGACTGATTCAAAGTTATCGTAACGGTTTATGTTTTCAAGGGTTTTGAGAGAGGCAGATGAATTCCGCTTAGCATTTGCTACTGGTAATAAGTTTCAAGTAAGATTTTATTAGTACTAAAATAAAATGATATCTTAATTATTAAATTTTAAGCCTAGAACAGTAAATTTATTTAATTAAGTCAAACCAGAAATAAAATTAATCCCCAGATTTAAAATACAGGAATATAGCCAACTGCAGACATAACAATAAAGTTCTGTATCTTCCCGGGACTGCAAGACACTAGTATAGGTTAGTATATCTTAGTCACACACTTTCACACAGACTATGATGTTATGCTTAAAGGTGTACACATGTAGAAGCAAGCTGTGAACTGTTCAGGGAAGGTGATATTAGTCCTATGCAAAAATAAAAATTTATGATGAGAGCAAGACACTTGTACTCAAGCAGGAAATTTATAGCGTATATGAAACCAAACACGTAAGGAAGATTTTGAGACTAAATTTTCAGTTGGTAGGGAGAGATTGCAATATGGAGGCAGTAAATGTTCTTGGACATAAGCTGAGAAAGATGCAAAGGAAGAAAGGAAGTCCCTAGAAGCAAAATAAAATGCAGATTGGAGAAGGTTGGGAATTACTACATTAATTATGCTGAGTGCCACATTTACACGTTCCTCTCCCGTATGTGAGTAGTGGATATAGGCATGTGGGTCAGATCTCTGGCAGACAGCAGCTCCAAGGAAGCAGTAATCCTCTCTGTCACTCTTCTCTAAACCGTATTGTTCATCTAAAGCAAACTGGTACTAAACTACATGCTGCTGGCATTTAAAATGTAAAGATTATCAAAAGATCTTAAGCTAAAGACTGAAAAAGATTGACAAGTGCAAAAGCACACATCATTCAGGATTCATTCCTCCAGGCGTTCAATCATAAATTATTTTCTATTAAAAGAATGAAACATAAGTTGACAGCATGAAGACAGGAAATGGCATGGATAAGCAAAACAAATGAAGCCCGAATTACAAAGGTACATACACATTAATAGTGAGATCAGGAGGAAGTGTGTATCTTTGTATAAATCTTAGAGGCCTACATTGAGAACACCTAGAACATTTTTTTGAAATGACAGTATCAGCCTCTTTGTAACAGATAAGAAAGGGGCTTGATGTAAAGGAAGGGAATAGGGGGCTTTCCAGATGAGTCATCAAAGGCCAGACTTGGGAAGGACCACCTGTGCACACTGTGATTGGAACAAAGGACCTAAAAGACTCAAGAACTAGAAGGCTAGTTCCTTCTGGATCCCAGCAAACAGTAAGCCTGCCTCTCAAAGTAAAGTTAGGGATGTGCTGCATGTTACTGAAGATGCAATTTTCTGGCTTACAGTTTCAGGTCATGATAGGGCTGTGACAACCAGGAGGTTCTTTTGGTCTTTATCATGGTTTCACCTCAAGGGAGATGGAGAACTAGTGTATTCATCTATGCAAATCTTCTGCAACATCAATGTACAGCACAGTCAATTATATTCAAGACCTAGTTTTGAGCAGGAAATAAGTAGCATGCTAGTAGACATAGAGTAAGGCCTGAACAGAATAAGACTTTTTTTTCTTCTTCTTTTTTTAAGGGGGGGACACAGATAGCTGTTAATAAGATGTTAATGAACCGGAGTCTCCTACCTAATCCAGTCTATGACCGGTTCAAAGAACTGGAATCCAGTCTGTGACTGGTTTAAAGTATTTTGGTATCTCCAATACTGGACTAAGTGTATGCTTGAAAAACAACAGTTGATGGAGGTTACATCCTGTAATCCAAATCAAAAGCAGTGGCCTTCTTGTGCTTTTGCTTGTCATTGTCAGTAGGCATCCTGGAAACTTGGTGGAAAGTAATCAGCAGTATGCTGCAATGTGGGGAGATAGAGTAACAAGAAAGCATCGTATGAAAGGGAGAGCAGCTCTGTAAAGCACTATAAGGCAAACGAAGCATGTAACCAGGTAAATAAGTCCAGTTTGTGTCACCAGATCTTTGTGGTTTGAAATTCCTTGCTGAAGTTGGAAGAACACAGTATGAAGGCTGTACTTTTGACCATCTGACTAGAATGAGGATTGACTGCTAAATGTCAAGGAAGATCAGAGACTTCTGTGCAGGTAGAAAGCACTATAATGATGGTTTATAACATGCTCTGTAGATTAAGTCTCAAATGATACAAAGACTGCATTTTTAGATACCACAGATTACTGCTTCTTGGAATCCACTAAAGCTTTTGCTTTAGCTTTGAGTTGCATTTGAACTGCCTCAAGATGTAGGTATGATAGGGAAGTTCTCTGTAATGGTGACCATAACTTGCTTAAGCTGTCTTTATTTCAGGATGGTTTTACGTGTTCCCAAAATACTTTTACAGTCTCCCAAAGTTTTAAGTGTCTTAGTTTGGAGAATTGTTCACTGATTGATGGGGAAAGGGAAGGGAAAGCAAGACAAGGGGTTACTTATTAAGGATTTCTTGGCTGGGCGAGGACATGTGAGCAATCCAGCCGTTAGGTGGGAACGAAGCATAAGTTTACAAAGTGCTGGAGCAGACAAGGACGCTGTGTCCTCGTACGCTGGGAAAAAGGAAGATAAGAAGAGCCTGACAAGCAACTCCTGGATGCCGAAGAATGAGATAAGTAACTGCTGGACACCTCCTGAAGAAGCTTGCACAGCCAATAGAGGATAAGATAGTGTCGCGTGAACCGGGGTATTGTACCAATTAGAGTATTGTATAAGGCATGTGCACAAGCACATAAGGAATATAACTGTGCTAAAAGTTGTACTAAATGGACTTCACTTGATCACATTGGTCTGTGCGTGATTTCCCCTGTGGATCCTCCACAACGGTCACTAGCAGTGGTTGTGTAGGGAGGGGATGGACTAGGTGACTTCCGATGGCCAACAGTAGTCCACTTTTCTATCACTAACTACTCCAGGAGATTAAGGAATTGAAATTTAAAAAGTTAAGGTGATACACTCTAAGTACAGCAAATCTTTTATACTTCCCCATACCTGTATTGACAGTGCCACTAAAGAAATTGGCTATGATTCTGAACAATTTTGTGGAGGTGAGCAGGGTAAAATAGGTGCATATTTCTGATGATCACATTTCAGTGTAAAGCCTTGTAGAGCTAAGTATGCCCTGTGTTTTTATTAGGACTTTATGCCAGGATCTTTGAAGAAATGGGTAACTCTGCTTTCTGTTACCTTCCTGTCTTTCTACTAGAGATGTCTTTATATAGTATAGGCTTCAAGTGACTGCAGTGCTAAGTAGGGCTTGTCAAACAGCTTATTGTCAAAAGGTTGAACTTTGATGGTTAAAAATATCTAATCCAAATCCAGACATGTTTCTCTGCTTCTCCTAGAATACACAGGGTGAAATAAATAAAACTTCATGTGTGGGTTTTTTCTGGCTGTGACAGTAATAGCACTTTATCATTAATAAAACTCCTAATGAAAATATTAGATTTAGTACTTTAAAGCGGACTTTATTCCTGGGGGAGACTTTCCAGTATCAATTCACTTAACCTTTTATTATGTTTCTAACAAGTCCTTGCCATATATGGTAATTATGTAATAAAGCTGATATTCAAATCAAGTAGTCTCACCTCTTGTGCTGCTCCTTAACATGAGAAAAATAAGAAGGAGCCACAACAAGGCTGTAACACTTTAGAGTATGTCCAGTGCAATACCCGGGTCTCCATGTTGTCTTTTCAGCGTAAGCATCGTGTGGCTGTGACCGTATCTTTCCCTAGTTTCCAGCTTTGAACTTGCTTGTTTTCGACATACCTCTTATCAGCTAAGAGTCACTTTTTGAGTGTAAGACATTGCAAATGCAAGATTTTGCTCAGCTGTGTAATGAAATCAAATAACATGGATGCAGACATAATGATGTTAAATCCATTCTTTGAAAATTTGAGGTAACAGGCTAACAGTTTGCTGTCAGTTGCTATTGCTGTAGGAAAATACATTTCTTTCTGGATATTTTTCGGTTATTTTTTTCTAGTGTCTGTATATACATTTAGGAAGCAAAAGTTGTCATTATGAAATGCAGTGTGACATTAATACCAAAATATTATTAGAAAATATTAAGATGTTAATAAGCAACACAGCATTAGAAAGACAGGGCTGGTTAGGTCTTCTCTTCATTATGCCACAGGGTTGTTTTGCATCCTTGACCTAATCTTGTTCCTTTTTACGCAAAACTAAGGTAGCAAAATATACTTACCAGAGGGATACAGGAATAGCAGCACTTGAAAGACTTTTTAAGGCAGAATAATGGAAACAGCTTCAGTACTTTTTAAACTAAAGTACCATTCTACTGCAATACTTTGGCTGAAGAGAGGAGAAACATTTTTCTTCTTTAAAGGGGGGAAGAAGAGCAATTCTCCTTTCTGAGTAGAGTTGGCTGGAAAATTATGAAACCTCATCAGTTAGATGCACTTTATGCTTTTGAATAATCCTGTACAATTTCTTTATTCCCATGTATTTCCAAGAGCTGCCACTAAAGAACAAGATTGGTGCTTCTATCTAATATTAACTAATTTGTTAGTAATTGTGTTGGAAATACTAATTAAATACAGAGTTTAATTTTTATTTTAGACACACACACGCATATATCCCGTAGTAATTTTTTAAAGACTTGTGATGCACAGCGTGAGAAAGTACTGCTCATGTCAGCATAGCAGCAACCTCGTCAGTGGTGTGAAACTGAATAATTGTTGGTTTTGTTTATAAAACCTGTTTCTGTTTGCAGATTTTCTGGCAGATATATATTGGCCTTGTTACATTTTGACCATAAAAATCCAGATAATTGATAGGTAATGAGAAAAGTACAAGTAATAGGGAAAAAAAATGCAAAAAAAGCAACTGTTGTAATAGAGTTGTATTAGTGCTATTGTACTGCTTTGTCCTTGAACCACGGATCAGAACCACAGAAAACAGATCTTATGCATTCGACTTTGAATTGCCACTTAGCTTTCATCATGCAACAAATACTTGTCTTTCAAATATTCATGTTTTATTTTTGCATTTCTTTGTGCTTTCTGACTCATGGAAAAGAAGGTGGCATGTATAGGTGTGATATGGAAAGGTACCCATGTGGCTCCTCTTTCTTTTCAATTAAGACTAGGAGGCAGGCGGAAAAAAGAAGAAATATAAATGAATAAACCTCTGTTTTCCTGTTACCGAAACAGTGGAATACCTATGAAAGTAACTCATCATTCTTCTTTCAACTAAAGTGACATGTTTATAGGATGACAGAACTACTCTGGGTTGGACTTGGGGTGAAGAGGGAACGCCCACTGTCCCATATTGTGCAGGGAGCTCACTGCCATTTTGGGTAGGAACCATATTGAAAGTTGTGCCTTCTAGGTATATACTTGTCACTGAAAGATGAAATGTAATGTCCATGTTTCTTCAAAGGGCATATCAAGCTCTGTTGCTTCCAGGAAGAAAAAAACACCTGCTTTTGAATCTGGCATTCCTTACTTTTCAAATCTGGGCAGTGTGTATACTGGAGAGAGGTTTGGGGGTTTTTGCTTGATAACTGTAATTGGAAAAATGCACCTGACCTGCAGAATTCCAAAAAATTGATATTGCTGAGACTTGGAGGAGGTAGCTCCTGCATCTCCTGCTGAACCTAGAATGTGTTGACATTTGGGGTGTATTTTCAATCTGAAGTGCTCCTTATCACATACCCTGCTCTACATACTGGTCTGGCATTCTCTAAATTCATGTGAAATCAAATGGAGGTATTCTTCTGTGATAGGTAATGAAGACAGTGCTACCAAGCTTAAGTTAGGAGTTACGCCATAGATGTATGGCTCGTAGATAAGCCAAGTTTCATTGCAGTCCACCTTGGAAGAATATTCCTACGCCTGGACTTTTTAGATATTCCTGCCTTATTGGTACAGGCAGAATACGCTTAACTGTGCAGAAAGCCGCACATGATATCCTTAATGGAAGCTTATTGTAAACGATAATCTTAAGTTATTGAGATAAGGGAAACAGGTGACACCAAAGTAAGGTAGCAAATGGATCCATTACATACAGGCTTTTTTTCCCCAGTCATGCCATCTCTCTTTTAATTTTGACTGGCATTAGCAAGATTCTATGTTATGCAAACAGCATAGCAATCAGTTTAAAAAAAAAAAATTAAAAATGAGGATTTTCCTTATTGAAAACTAGGTTTGAGGCATTCTTTATAAGAATAACCGTCGTTATGTTTATGCAGTGGTGGTTTGTAGAGGCATCTGGAGGAACACTGTGTTCCTCTTTTCAAGTTTCAGGAGAAATTTTGGGTTAGCAAAGTGTGATCATCGTGGTATAGGTTTAATTTACTTCAGTCAGCCTTACAGATATAGAATGAGGTATCTAAGTCTCAGGGGTTGTAAATAGCTGCATAAATGTTGCAAAGATAATTTATTGTTGTATCTTAATTAAAACTATAATTAACGAATAAACATTTTGCTAATAACATGCTAACAAATTTTCTGAAAGGTAATACAATCAGAGACTTGATTCTTATTTTTCATACCCTTTACAGTGGTGTGTTTCCATTGACATAAATGAAAAGACTTGTAGGTTTGGGGGTTTTTTTAATATAATCATAGTTAGAATCGGGACCAGAATTTCTAATTAGAGAGTTGAAAGTTGGTTTCTTGGACCTGGAGCAACTATTGGCTTTTTTTCTCTTCAATGCGTTTTTCTCCCTTAGTAGTAAATGTTCTGTCTGCAGTGGCTATCTTCAGACTCAAGTTAGAATACAGCCTTTTTACATGCTTTTAACAGAAATAGAAGGACTAAGTATCTGTCCTGCACTACTACAATAATAATAAAGTATTTCAAGGTGGCTTAGTCAACTGACAGCTAGAAGTTCGCAGTCCTTATTAAAAAGAAAGGTATTGTCTTCCAAAATATTTTTATGTTTATTATATTTTGAAACAGTAGAAGACATTGAGAACATTATGCATTTGTACAGCTACTGCAAACACAAATTAGTAAAACAAATTTTTTTCATAATACAATGTTATCTGATTTTCGCAGGTTATTTAGTTTTAAAAATATGGTTGTTCAGTGAAGCCACTTATAACTGTTTATTTTAAAGATCTTTTACATTTGTAAACTCCTTTGTGATTCTAAGCAAATTGGAGGTCTGGGAGTGTAAAGCACATTTTAATAAATGGTTTGTCCTGTAGAAAATGTTTTTCAAAGCTTTGTTCACCCACAACATTCAGAAACTACACGCCAATAAAGAGCATCATCCTCTGACTGCATGGAACTAAATTCTCTAACAAAAGAAGTGACCTGGAGGAATTAGGAGAGGTGATAGAAGGACATATTTTGGCTGGCAAAGTCAGGCCTTCATGTTTAATTTAAAAAAACATTAAACTTTTCATGTTTAATTTAAGGAAACAGTAGAATGTTGGGATTTATAACCCTAATGATGCTTTGTCAGTGCTACATGATGTTAGTGGCATGCCTGCTGTACAGGCTGCAGATGTATAGAAACATTTTACTAAAAATGCCTTTCTTTTTGTTATTGAGAAAAAAAGGAGAAAACAGCTAAGGCAGCAACAACAAAAACAACACATTAGGCATGCACTACTAGTCTAGCTAATTCTAGGGGTGCTATTAGCAGACATTTAGGCAAATCTATTAACATTTAGCATCAGCACAAATGCAATTGCATTCCTACTTTTCATGTTTCTGGGAAAATATTCATGGCCATTCAAGGGAGGAAAAGGACATTGAAGCCATTTGTTAGGTAGTACAGCCTAAATGGGTAAAGAAGTTTTTTGTTAAATTGAAAAAGAAACTCGACTCAAAAAAATGGTACTTAAAAAGGGAGCCAGATTTCTTAAAGAATAATGCTGATTAAGTGTTTAGTTGGCATTTTCTGTGCATCACTACTGATTTTAATTTTTAAACAAGTCTTAAGCTTTTAACACACTTTTATCTGTGACTGCTCATTATTTTATTCTTGGAATCTGGGAATACCTTTTGAAAAATGTATACAAAATAGTCCTTTTGAGGTGCATCCATTGTGCAGTTCAAGTTAAAAATATTTTAAAAAATATTTTACATCTTCTAAGATATACCAGACAACTCCACAGCAGAACAGGCTGAAGGGGTAGCTACAGTAATTGTCTTATTTTTGACAGTGACAAAGGGCAAATGCTTTATTATAAGTCATAAAATATCGGTATTGTAATGTGATGCTGTAAATGGGAAAATTCTTCCTAACTCTAGCTTAGTTTTTTTGTGGGTTGACTGACATCATAAATTACACGATAGAAAATTCACCTTCAATTTTATAAAGTAAAATATTTTGAAAAAATGCTGTCATGGATTCTAACTATTATGATTATTTTTTGAAGCACTGAAGTTTACCGTGTACATTTTACTCAAGGGATCAACATTTTTTTAAATGTCTGGCTGTATAGTCCTTATAAATTTACCATCACTGATATTACAGGGGTTGCCTGTTTAAAAAAGAAACCAAACAAATCATCATTATTCAACTGTTTCTATTTTTTAAAAACTTCAGTTTGTGTTTTATTGGTTATCTTGTTCTTTGAGCTACCCAATTTGCAACTTGATATCAGGAAGGAGAATTCGTGAACCAAAATAGAAGAGTCCCTATGGGTACTTAATTATTATAGATACTCCCGTTTCCTGCTCTGCTTGGTCCTCTCCTCAGTTCCTCTAAATGGTGTTAATTTATTGTGGCCTCTTGGTCCTTTGGAGACCCCAGAGCTCCCAGAGGCATTCATAATGCTTGCTGCCTGTTCAGGCCCTTTTGGGTTTTTTCAACTATGTAAAGCATTAATGTGTGGAGAAAAGATTTCTGACAATGTGTAGCATTAATCCTTTTTCTATATTGAGAGTTGTCTGTATTAACTTTTACTATTTTTCTCTGTCTCCTACTCCAGTACGTGGGTAGTCCTGATTTTCATCTTCATTTCAGCACTCTATATTGAGTGCAATCATATTGAATCAGTGGAGTTACAGTAAATGAAATACTACGTCTCGTCCAGGTTTTTATTATGTTGGTTTAGAAACAGTTTCTGTTGTAGGGTTATGCTGTTAGAATGTCTAAGATCTATTACAGTAGAAAGTCATGCGTTTTGACCAATTTTACAACTCTATGCTGTTGTTCTGTCCTATTCAACTTTCCACTGTGTTTTGCAAGTCTTTCCCACACACCCCCACCCAGTGCCCCTTGCATCCTTCCATTCCCAAGGAAAGTTTTAAAATTTAAGATAAACCACATCTCAAGAGCTGTGACCTGGAATGCCCTGTGGCCAGGAAAGGTGAAACCTGTTTGGCTCTGTCACTGTGTCCCCTCCAAGCCCCTCACACCTGTGGAGTGTCAGCTTGGCAGTCCGGCTGCGAGGAGGAGGAGGTAGTACCTAACACAGGGGAAACGGGGGCAGAAACTCAGAGGTGTGCTTGTGAGCCCTCGTTGGTCTCAAGTTTCCTGGAACCACTGAAGAATACAGTGGGTTTGACAGCTAGAGGAAGAGATGAGGAATTGGAGAGTTTCTGAGCTGAAGTGAGGGGCCAGGCACTCCCTTCATCTTCTTTCATCTGAGGCTTCTCCAGATAAGCCCCTTGCTTAGGTGTTTATTCACTTTTTTTAACTTTCTTCTTTGTTACTAAAAGTCTGTAGGGCTTCTGTAGCCATTCTAAGATTTTTTTTCACTAAATACACTGCACTAGTTTGTTATTTAATTCCTCAAGCAGCTGCTTTTTTTTTATACTACTTTTTTTTTAATAATTTATTCTCTTTCAATGAGGAACACAAGAATCACATTTGTATGAACTGGATACTTTGTTATACTAACGCATATTTTGTACTGAACATGTACAGACTAAGTGATTATTTATATAAGATGTGTGATAATAAATTCTTCCTCTGCTTGTCTGTTGAGACTTAAATTCAAGATTCTGATTTTTTCTGCACACAGCAGCTAATGATTTAATTTGTATTGGTGGAAGCTTAAATCCTATCACTGCTCAAATGGCATTGACTGCTGCTACAAAAATACACAACCTTGAAATAAACCCCAGATTGTTACTTTTTTAAAAAAAAAAATTAAACCAGCTTTAAATACTTCATTTCTCAATTGGGTATTAATCTTGCAAAGTGAACTGCTTAAATGTAAAAAAAAAAAAAAAGAGTAAACAAACTATTCTTCTTTACAGAATCCTTCAATTTATGTCTCAAACCTCAAATTTCATCTGGAATACTAATTTTACATTTGTGGGTTTCAGAGGATTTTGGACCTTTTAAGCTGTCTTTTAAAATTTTTCTTCTACCTTTTGACACGTTTTGGGAAGGCATAATGAACTGTTGAAGGCAGCAGAATTTGAAAGTGTTCAACAGTATCTAGCATAATGACAGAAAGAGCGCAAAGTCTAAGTGATCGTAACAAAAGTTGGTCTAGAAGCCTCCCAGGGTTTTTGTTATTTTTTTCTGAGGCATATTTCACATACGAGCTGATTTTCTTCTGGCACATCATAATGTATCTCAAAGATTGTGCTGACAGCATCGTAGAGACCCCAGCAGTTGAAACCCACCTTAGAGCATGGCACCGAAGTGATCACTAGTTTTAAAATCTTCGAAGAAGTAAGAAGACACTTTGGGGAAAAATACTCATTCTAATGAGAAGATGGTACATGCAGTCCTCCTCATGCTGCTGCATCCTAGCACCCAGTTAAACCCCTGCACGTAGGTTAATTTTTGACAGAGGGAGCACCAATTTGAATTATCGCAATGTCATAATGGCTTTCAGCTCCTCACCTGAACCTGCTTGTTGTCTACAAGCAAAAAAACGTAAAACCAGTAATTTTCCTTTATGAAAATTCAATGTATAAAATTTTAACCACATGGAAAGCTCGAAACGTCAACTTCATTTTGTTGTTTAGATTGCCTGGGAACCGGGCAGACCCAAAGATGGTGGTGTTACTCTGCATTGTAACTGCATTCTTTACCGAGATGGCGGTCAAACACTGGAACAGGCTTCCTCGAGAGGTGGTCCATGCCCCACGCCTGCCCATGTTTAAGAGGCACGTGGACAAAGCCCTTACTATCATGCCTTAACTTGGTCAGCCCTGAATTGCTCAGGCAGTTGCACTGGATGATCGTTGTAGGTCCCTTCCAACTGAAATAGGCTGCTCTATTCTATTCTAACTCTAAAACCAAAACCCAAACTTTGTGGTAAACTCCCCAAAAGCTTGTTCTTTGACCACAGTCCTCAAGGAATTAGTGCTCCAGATCTGGGAAGGTGGAACTGTAATCTTCATATGCAATAAAGTGGCTGAAACCATCCATTGCTAAGGGAAACTGTTGAATTTGTGGCACACAGCAATAATTTCTGCTGAAGGCAGGTTTGAGGTTTAATATCGTCAGTACCACACATATCGACACAGCAATGAAACAGGTAAGCGGTGTCCCTGCATGTCCGGAAGCCAAACTGTAGCAAAGCTGAAAGCTTTTCTCAGCCTGTGTAATGGGTCACTTAGCAATATCTTTGAAGCAGGTGGGAGTATTCCTTCATTTGGGTCACCTTTCTGATAGTGACAAAGCAACGTACGACCTTTAGGACATTGTGTTTTAAGTAACTGTCAAGAAGCAACAACGAACTGGCTAATGCAGAAAAGGCATCCCTTAGTTACTTTAGCTTGCAGAAAAGCTGTAAATGGGCTTGTTCCAGAAAAATGTTGCCAATTTTAACTTTTTTGTATAGATATTTAAATTTGAATGTTCCTCTGCTAGAGGGTATTCAAGTTGATGAAACAAACCGAGCTTTGACTTATATCATAGAAGCAAACTCTTGCCTTATTTTATCAATCTAAATATTCTAATATCAGAATAGTTATGCAGTCACTGATGTCAGCTTTTCCTCAGTGATGTACCTGTAATATTGAACATATAATTTTAATAAGGAAGATGCCTGCTGTCTTTGAGCTAGCTGTTGTATGAATTCTATGGTAGTGGCAGAGGACAAATATACATGGATAACTTCCATTAATACTGGGCAAATAATGGAATAGATACTGTAAACATTTTCAGTCCTCATAACTTCTATAGAAAGGATATAGCAATTCACGTAGCTGTTGATTAGTTTGGGGTTTTTTAAACCATTTTCAGGGATATCGTTACTCTAACAAATTTTTAATCAAGTCTTTCAGTGGCAATATTGAATTTTAAAAGTTAGTAGTTACTGGTTACAGCATGACTTCGTTAGTATACAGGAAAATCATTCTGTGGTGATTAACATCTATTCGTATCTTGGAATGCATTATGGGCTCTAAATTATCATAGAAATTAATGCAATCTTCTTAAAAGGGCTTAAAATATGGTAATAGATACAGCATGCTAGCACCTGCAGCTCAAGGTACCAAAGTTATTAAAGTTGGATATAATTATATTTATTTTGCAAGCATCTAAATGAGGGGAAGAATGAGAAACAAAGTTTAATAAAAATTAAAAAGGCACTCAATTGAAGTCAATTTAGATTTTTTTAAATTTCCTTGTATTTAACAAGTATATTGCTACTTCTGATGCATATGAAATACTTTGTCCATTTTAAAGTTCAAAACCTGTGGCAGAATTGTGACATTCCTTGTACTGATTTCATATTGGTGAATTCAGTCAACAGGGTTGCTTGTGATTTACACCAGTAAATCAAGGAGAGAAATTTGTTACGCAAGCTTAATTTTTCAAGGCTGCTGCTTCTTACCTGTGCGCGGTGTTTGTATTTTTTTTTAAGGGTCACTTGCAGATTAATTTTCTAGTAGTCAAACAGAACAGGAAGTATGAAAAACAAAAATATGGCAGCTGCTTGCAACTCAGTTTCTGGTTTACACCTGTGTAGGCATCTTGTAGGAATAGGCTAGCAGAGAGCAAGTCAGTGGCACCTGAAAATGAGCAGGTATGATTAACTTGGGGCTGATGTACTGTAGTTCTTTGCTCATTTAGGGATGCGATACATGGATAAATAAGTAACTGATCTAAACTTGATTTCAGCTCCCGTTCTGCAATTAAATTAATGAAGCTAGCCAAGAATTAAAAGGGCTTTTTTTGCAAAAGGTTATGATTACTTCCCCAATGTTAGAGAAAATAAATATATATGTTTCTGTTGAATATCTGTAGCATAATAACTAAATAACTCCTTGTTCCCTTTTTTCTTATCCTTTAGCTGTTTTATTGAATGAATCCCTATCTTTAAGATAACAAGAAGACAAGCTGACATTTGATGCAAGTGTTCATTCTGCATAAAGTGAAGCGTGTACAGCACATTAAGTGCAGAGTTAGAATGCCAAGAGAGATTTACAGATAACAGAAATTAACAGAAAATGCTTCTTATTATCAGTAGAGAAAAGCTGTATTTTAAATGACAGCCAGATGCTTGTTTACTATGATTATAATGTTAATGGTAATATTCTGTTCACAGTTCTGTGTGCATAGCAGCTACTGAGGTCATTGGGAATTCTGGGAGACTTTAACCTGTATGTTTTTCTGTTTTTCTGTTTTTCTTTTTTCTTTTTTCTTTTTTTTTCTTTTTTCTTTTTTTCTTTTTTTCTTTTTTTCAAGTAGAACGATGACTGCTGCTTACAGTGCCAAACAGTATGAAGTAACAAAAACCGGTAGCTATTTAATGAGGTTTTTTGTTTGGCTTTTAGGGGTGGGGTGGGCGTTGGGATATGTGTGTGTTGCTAGACATAGTACAGGAAAGCAAAATCTTTGCAGCATCATTAGATTATCGTTCATCAGTACTTTTGTTTCAATTTTCTTAACAGTTCCTTCAGCACTAGATGCTTTTAAGTATCCGGTGGTATTGTATGATGATCTTAATGAGATAGGAAAACAAGTTTTTACTGCATAGAAATTAATTCAGAATCTTTTTGTCCCATTCGGAATGAAGTTAGAATTACAATGTAGTCCTTATGTAGATATCCTTGTCCAGCTGTGACATTTGAGATTTACTTTAGCTGTAAGTTTGAGACTAAAAGTAAGTAGTGAAAGAGAAAATGAAATAAAAATTAAGGGATTAAAAAGGAATACAAGCATACCACACACCCCAACAAAACAAAAAACCCCAAGGAAATTCAACAAACAGTGTAATTACTAATTCATTCAGAAATGGGAGTAATGGTTTTCTAAAGTGAAGTGACCAAATGTAGTAACTAGCGGTTTGTCAGGGCAATAATAATGGTATTTGTATCTCTTTTAATTAGCTTTAACCTTTCCTTTTGTGTGGAACCATTAAAAAATTAAAGGGGAAAGTATTTAGAGAGACAGATTTATGTTAGCTCATGGTTTGCACTGTTTTAATGAGGTCAAAGCAATAAAGACTCTCAACAGATCCTCAGGTCTGGATGATGAATGACTGTCTTCCACTGCTGATTCACAGTGTTGTGCTCAAGTCTTTGAGTTGCTGTTTAAATATGAAAATATAAATTTCTGCAGTTAGGGACTCTTCTTGAATCATTTACTCTTTCTCAGGAATATGTATGTAAATGTATTTGAATAAAAATGGAAGAAGTTTTGCTTCTTGGCAGGAGGAAGATTGAAGTGGTTGGATTAGAGAATGTGTTTTTAAGGCGTGGTTGATTTTGAAATAAATAAATAAAAAACCCCACGTGTACATATATGTGTTTAAATGTATCTGCTTAGGGTATTCAGGCATGTCTCCAGTAATTTGATCATTAATCATATGTAGTAAAGTTATAATGATAATTTAGCCATTGCTAAATGGGCCATTTTCCTAATGCAAGGTTACACATGTGGTGGATAAGTAAGTGGTAGTTTTACTGGAAGTGTGGATAGTAATTATTGCCTATTGATCTGTCCTTAATGGCTTCATTTATGTTTGTTTTATTTGGTTTGGTGGAAGTCTACGATGCATCAAGCTTATAATTGAAAGATGATCCCTAGGATTTCTTGGTCTTATTTTAGGCCTTAATTTTTCCATTTTTTCTTTTGGTCCATTTCATTCTCTTGAAAAATATCTGCAGTAAAAATCTGAAAGTGGACAAACAGCGAGTCCCCTGGTTCATATCCACATATGCATTAAAGTTTGTATAGTGAGCAGCAGTATCTAAAAATAGAATTGGTAAAGACATGCATGATTGCTGACTGTATTCCTAAGGGAAACTGAAGTTGCTTAAGAAAGGAATATAGCTCCTCATGCACTTAGGAGCGCTATGAGAAATAAATCCCATATAGTTACCTTCCTTTCACTAACAATAACTTCACATATCATTCACAAGAGAAAAAACACTATAAAAATAAAAAAGGTATTACTTTCTGTGACAAACAGCTACATTGTTGGTCTGAAAGTTTTATTAACAGCTCACATTTATATCTTTTTATGATACTTTTAAAATAGTGAATTATGAATGATTGAAAATACCCTCCAGCTTAATTGAGAACCATTATGTCTAGTAATTGACAGTGATTTCAGAGACAGCCGTTGTTCTCTGGCCTATTAACATAATTTGAATTTTTTATTGCACTTCATAATTATCTGTTGGAGTTAACAAACAGGCCCATTTACTGAAGTGTTTAAGAACAAAAGCCCCAAATGGACTGGATTGTGATGTATTATTTCTATTAACCGACCTTGCTGGAACAGTTTTGTGCATCAGTTTTTGGTGGGGTCATGACTTCTGATAGAAGAGTAGTGTGGATTTTCTAGTTTTCATTTCATTAAGCGTAGGTAAAATAGCGTCTTTTAAAATTGTCTTTGACTCTTTCTTACATATCTACTCCACTGAGTCCTCAATACCACTTTTACACGATTTCCATGGTAGCTGGAGAGAAGCACTATTTCAGCCTTATAAATTCAATAAATTTCATCTGTTCACCAAGGCAAGTTAGCAAAGACAGAAGAAACTTGACCCCTGCTTAGATTATAATATTTTTAGATCAAGAGTCCTTTTTAGTTCTGTGATTTGTAGTGAAAACAAGCTCCTTACCTATCACTTAGATTTCTATGTAGTACAATGAAAGAAATCGGTGAAACTCACTGTGTTATTACTGGTTTTCCCAGCACATGATCACATACAGCATACCATCATTTCTAATATAAGAATCTCCAGTGACAGAAAGATCTCCTAGTCATTCCTCTTTCTGTCATTCTTCTTTGTAGAAATCATTTTCAGCAGGGTTTTCTTCCTTGAGCATTTAGACCTCAAGCCTTCAGGTAATCTTCTCAATTAGTCCCTGGGGCTGTAGAGCGACAGGAAAGTGCAATTCTCTTAGCAGCTAAAATGGCAGGTTCAGGTTAAAATTAAGGTTTTAAACAATCTGGTATCAGGGGAAAAAGGAAGAGGATAGGAACAGATAGAAATCCTGGACTTTTGGCTAATGGTAAGGATAGTGAAATATGTGATCAACTTCTAAGAGAGAATTGTAACTAACTCTTCCTTTGTAACCCTCTGGCAGATGATACGTTAGGCTGTGTACACTGCTTCCCTCTATATCGATCCCCTCTGTCCTATTAACTTCATCTACATTGCCCTAAAATCCATCAGATATTGTATTCAGTCTTCGTAGGGCCCTAATGGAAAGTCCAAGAAGATTTGGGGGACAGAGGACCTGGGGATGGGGACAGGCAGAAAGGGGACAATCTTTTAACTGTCTTGATCTAAGCCAATTGCTTATTTAGGGCATTCAGCTATCAAGTAACTTGACCCGTCATTTATTGCTTCTTTCTATAGCAGAAACATTTACATTCCCTTTTACATTCATAATCAGAAAGCATATACCAAGAAATCAGTATAACTGCTGGGAAAAATATGTTAGTGATGAAAAGGCAATCTTTGCTATGAGCAAAGAGAAACAGGTCACAAGCCAGTGAGTGTAGGGGTTTTTGTTTGCTGTGTGTGTTTTTATTTTGGAGAAAAGGCCTTTCCAATAAATTGACAGAACCCAGCTGTAAATCTACATTCCAGACATGAGCTTTCTGCAAGCTCTGAGTAACTTCCACAGAGCTGAGAGGACTGTAAAAATACTATGCATGTGTTGGCCAGTGGCAAAGTCTAGATTTGAATAAGCCCAGAGCTTTCTGAGGATTAAAATAGCAATTTTTTTCTTCAGGGATGTTTTAGATATGTGAGGTGGAATGAATGGAAAATTTCTTAATACATAAGTGTTCTGCTATCATTGAAAATTATAAAATAAATGTTATATAAGTGTGATTCTTCGTGCTTTAGTGTAGGAGGCATCTTTTTGAAGACTACGCAAGAAAATCACCCACTATCTTTTGTCATTTGTTAAGCCTATACTAGGAATCTGGAATTGTTATACCACCTCTATGATAAATTTTTCTGTGGGCTAATGGCTATTGTTACTGAAGCATATACTTACATCATGAATCAGGCTAACTGGTTTTGCCTTGCAGGAAATACTTTTTCCTATCTCTAGCTTGCTGTTTTGTTCTTTGAGGTTTTTTTTCTTAGTGACATCAGTATAAAGTAAATCATACATCTTCCTTCTCATGAGTAATGAGAAATTTTTTTCTGAAAATAACTCAAAAGTCGACTCTTGGTAGGGTTAGGACACCACATATACTAGTATGTGTACACATATACTTGTGTGTATATGTATATATTTGTATGTGTTTATATAATATCCACATCTGTGGTATACGCTTAGCTCTCACGTATTACGTGGATTTTTTTTCCTATTACTTGCAGCAAGGTAAAGGAAGATCCTTAAATTGGAGACTGCCTCAGAAGGGTTATCTGCAGTAACCCCCCTAGTAAGGATAAACAGCAAAAGGTCTTGCTTCTTATGAGACTAATGTTCTAAAATGTTTCACATTTCTTTTATAATTAAACTAGTGCATTCTTTATCCAAAAGATAGTGAAATACAACCCATTACAGTTGTATCATGCATTATGCTGGCATAGTGTAAGGATTTTTAAATACTGTGCAGGATAGGACTGGTGATTGTATATGCCTTATAATATGCTTGCTTTATTTTTCAGTCAGTCTTTGACTCCGTTATAAAAGTTTTATTTGTTTTATCATATGTGCTATAGATTGAGAATGTATTAGGTCTCAAAGTAAAGTACTAGCAAACGAGCAGGGATGTTCCTGAAATTTTACCAGGTGTTAACTACAGGCAAATTTGGGACTCTTACGTAAGGCATCTTTTTTAATAATCTAAGCTCTTTTTGTTGACCCGAGAAGGAACTGATAATTTTTTGTCTCTTTCAAAAGCCATTCATTTTTAGTATATATATATAGCGATTTATTTTCTATCATATATATATGTGCTAGACAATAATATGTATAAAATATATGTAAAATAATACATATTATATATATGCTAGCATATGTATACGCTGTTGAGTTTGCGGGGGGGATGTCTGACACCTTTGCATCATTTAAAATTAAAAAGGGGAGGAATGGATAATCTTATTAATAAGAATAGTAACATAGCCACTTTCTTTGTCTCTTTTTGTTATTAAAGGAATATGTCCTCTGCTACTTTTACGAGATTATTACTTGTGGCATCTTAGGGGTTGATCTGACTTGCATTTTCTTTGGTTGCTGTTGTACGTCATTGGATTTAGTGTATGTGGATCTAATAAATAACGGGATTAAACCAAATAAATTGTTGTCAGTTCATATAGTTGTAGCACATAAATGCGCGCTTCAGGTATTTAATTGCCATTCTAACTCAGAAGATGGTAGTTTTATGTTCCATTGTTGTGAGTGATCACATGGTTAATCTTGCAAGCCATGGTGAACCTAAAAAATGAAAAAGCATTGTGCACAGTAGAAAAGTTACATAGGTATTGTTCGTAAAACCAAGTCTTACTGTGCAGAAACAAGTAAAAGTTTTAAAGTTTTATTTGCTAAGTGTTATGTACTGTAAGTGTATATTGTTTCAGTTGGACATCAGAAAATATTATGTATTGCAAAAGAAACTGTTTCTGCCATATTTCTCTACCTCACTGCTTACAGGTGATGCCAAGGTAGTGCCAAATTTAGATGTGATGTGACCTGGGCTTGCTCTGGAATTGTTTCGTCTGAATGTCAGAGGGAAACTGTCGGTGTATTTAACATAGGACCAAGTTTTTAGTTGGGAAAATTGATTTTCTTCATACTTTTATTTGTGACATACAGTTGTAAGTACAGTAGTTGATCTTCTTACCTTAAAATTGCAGTGTAAATGAATATTTGAAACAATTATCCTGAGTTAAGAAGTTCAGACAAGTTAGAAGTTGCTTTGATGGTATAGATACCTGACTTCAAGCAAGGGTAAAAAAGAAATAATCCCAGATTACTTAAGTACTTCTTAATGTTCTCTGTCACCACTGATAGAGTGAATTTTTGACAGTGAAAGCATATACAGTTATATTCAGTTCATCTTCCCTGACTGTTTTCTCCATAAGCCTTCGGCTGAGTTTAGTTATGACTTATAGCTTGAGCATGGCATTTGGGAAAAACAGAAAAAGTAGTATAAATGTAAATGTGAAAAGCTACAGCTCATTCTGTTTTTGAAAATGTTGGTGTGAAAAGAACTCAACAGTGTTTTATTTAAACAAGGTCTGCTTCAACCTTGATTGACTTGCAGTAAATTGCCTGGTAGGAGAGGCAAAAGGAAGTGGATAGAAAAATGGCAATCAGCACCAAATGTTTCACATATTGATTGACAAGCACCAGAGATGTGCTAGAGTAAGATAAATTGGCTAACAGAGCCCATCTTGACAGCTCCTGAGATGGGAAAATTGTTCCTGTTAATTTGCTGCTGGGACCTTGTCATTTATGGGGATATATATTTGAGTGCCTTCTAATGGTGTAAACAAACTTTGGATTCTTAAGTAGCATATTTCAGCTTCAGTTGCTTTAATTCTTCTCTGTCCATATATTTCTGAGCTGTAGTTATAAAGTGCTTTAAGATTGAAAAGATGAGAGAAACTGTCATTATTTTAAAGATACAGTTCATGCTCAAGTACAAATAGTACATTCAAGCTATTCTGTAGCCTGTTTGATTTTCGAGGCGGGGGGGATGTTTTACCAAAAGGCGTGGAACAGAGCCCATTTGCTTTAGGGGAAGAACATGTATCTTTGTTCCTTTGTTCTGGTAACTTTAACTGTAACTATAATGACAAGATTTCTTACCTTTTTAACATACCTAATTTTGTTCTTGCAAGTGCCTTTTAATCAGGTTACAGGTTTTCTTAGTACTGCAGAGTGAAGCTCCCTTTTCCATATAGTAGTCTTTCATGTCTGTGATTTCTTTTCATTAAAAGGAAATTTTATCTTTTTAATTTCCTGTACTGTTCTCCCAGAGTGCTATTAATTATGGTGATACATAGCAATGGTAAAATAGTTAATGGTCTGATAGCTGTTGCGTTGCAATCTGCAACTCAGGTTTTATTTTGGCTAAATCTTTTCACTTAAAGTGAAATTTGACATAAACCTCCTCACTTAATCAACATTTTCAGCTTTCATGTAAGCAAAGTGAGTATATTCCAGTATTCATTTAAGGTGTGACCCTCAAACAATAAATGATATTTTCCTTTCTTCCATAATTTATGTTCTGTTTCTTTATTTGAGTCTACTTCCCAAACTCTGAGGTGGAAATCAACTTTACAAAGATGGGAATATTTCAAACTTTATTCAATACTGGGAGTGAACAAAATTTTATCTGCACTTAAATTGTTCATTTGTAAGTGGTTTAGTAGGTTGTCCATAACCCCGTATTTGGATATTTTCTGTATTCCATGTCTTCTTCAGGGAATAGTCAGCTGTACCAGAAGACGTTAGAAAGATTTTAAAGGGCTAAATAGGCCTAGCTCCTTATTAGTGATGGTATTTCCCTCCCCCCTTTGATTTTTAACTGCAGTTTAGCTCCAAGCTGTATTCCTAGATCTGAGTGCAGTGGAGCATCCTGAATTGACTGAACAGCAGC